>NC_091984.1:174318176-175518176 GCF_044704955.1 Pristiophorus japonicus
GGAGGGTGGGGGTGCGTTGATAGAGTGGGGGGGGGTTGATCGAGCGGGGAGGGTAGGAGGGGTGTTGATCGAGCGGGGAGGGTACGGGGGGGGGGGGGTTGATCGAGCGGGGAGGGTACGGGGGGGGGGTTGATCGAGCGGGGAGAGGGTGGGGGGGCGTTGATCGAGCGGGGAGGGTGTGGGTGGGGTTGATCGAGCGGGGAGGGTGTGGGTGGGTTGATCGAGCGGGGAGGGTGGGGGGGGGGGGTTGATCGAGCGGGGAGGGTGGGGGGGGGGTTGATCGAGCGGGGTGGGTAGGGTGGGGGGTTGATCGAGGGTGGGGGGGTTGATTGAGCGGGGAGGGTGGGGGGGGTTGATCGAGCGAGGTGGGTAGGGTGGGGGGTTGATCGAGCGGGGAGGGTGGGGGGGGGGGGGGTTGATCGAGCGGGGGGGGTTGATCGAGCGGGGAGGGTAGGGGGTGGTTGATCGAGCGGGGAGGATGGGGGGGGTGTTGACCGAGCGGAGAGGGTGGGGGGGTGGTTGATCGAGCGGGGAGAGTAGGGGGGGGGTTGATCGAGCGGGGAGGGTAGGGGGGTGTTGATCGAGCGGGGAGGATAGGGGGGGGTTGATCGAGCGGGTGGGTGGGGGGCTTGATCGAGCGGGGAGCGTGGGGGGGTTGATCGAGCGGGGAGGGTAGGATGGGGGATTGATCGAGCGGGGAGGGTGGGGGGGGGGTTGATCGAGGGTGGGGGGGGTTGATCGAACGGGGAGGATGGGGGGGTTGATCGAGCGGGGTGGGTAGGGTGGGCCGTTGATCGAGCGGGGAGGGCACGGGGGGGGGGTTGATCGAGCGGGGAGGGCACGGGGGGGGTTGATCGAGTGGGGAGGGTAGGGGATGGTTGATCGAGTGGGGAGGGTAGGGGGTGGTTGATCGAGCGGGGAGGGTAGGGGGTGGTTGATCGAGCGGGGAGGGTAGGGGATGGTTGATCGAGTGGGGAGGGTAGGGGGTGGTTGATCGAGCGGGGAGGGTAGGGGGTGGTTGATCGAGCGGGGAGGGTAGGGGGTGGTTGATCGAGCGGGGAGGGTAGGGAGGGGTTGATCGAGCGGGGAGGGTACGGGGGGGTTGATCGAGCGGGGAGGGTGGGGGGGCGTTGATCGAGCGGGGAGGGTACCGGGGGGGGGTTGATCGAGCGGGGAGGGTGTGGGTGGGGTTGATCGAGCGGGGAGGGTGGGGGGGCGTTGATCGAGCGGGGAGGGTGTGGGTGGGGTTGATTGATCGAGCGGGGGGGTGTTGATCGAGCGGGGAGGGTGGGGGTGCGTTGATAGAGTGGGGGGGGTTGATCGAGCGGGGAGGGTAGGAGGGGTGTTGATCGAGCGGGGAGGGTACGGGGGGGGGGGGTTGATCGAGCGGGGAGGGTGGGGGGGTCGGTTGATTGAGCGGGGAGGGTGGTGGGGGGTTGATCGAGCGGGGAGGGTGGGGGGGGGGTTGATCGAGCGGGGTGGATAGGGTGGGGGGTTGATCGAGGGTGGGGGGGTTGATCGAGCGGGGAGGGTGGGGGGGGGTTGATCGAGCGGGGTGGGTAGGGTGGGGGGTTGATCGAGCGGGGTGGGTAGGGTGGGGGGTTGATCGAGCGGGGAGGGTGGGGGGGGGGGGTTGATCGAGCGGGGAGGGTAGGGGGGGTTGATCGAGCGGGGAGGATAGGGGGGGGTTGATCGAGCGGGTGGGTGGGGGGCTTGATCGAGCGGGGAGCGTGGGGGGGTTGATCGAGCGGGGAGGGTAGGATGGGGGATTGATCGAGCGGGGAGGGTGGGTGGGGGTTGATCGAGGGTGGGGGGGGTTGATCGAACGGGGAGGATGGGGGGGTTGATCGAGCGGGGTGGGTAGGGTGGGCCGTTGATCGAGCGGGGAGGGCACGGGGGGGGGGTTGATCGAGCGGGGAGGGCACGGGGGGGGGTTGATCGAGTGGGGAGGGTAGGGGATGGTTGATCGAGTGGGGAGGGTAGGGGGTGGTTGATCGAGCGGGGAGGGTAGGGGGTGGTTGATCGAGCGGGGAGGGTAGGGGGTGGTTGATCGAGCGGGGAGGGTAGGGGGGGGTTGATCGAGCGGGGAGGGTACGGGGGGGGGTTGATCGAGCGGGGAGGGTGGGGGGCGTTGATCGAGCGGGGAGGGTGGGGGGGCGTTGATCGAGCGGGGAGGGTAGGGGGGGCGTTGATCGAGCGGGGAGGGTAGGGGGGGGTTGATCGAGCGGGGAGGGTGGGGGGGCGTTGATCGAGCGGGGAGGGTACGGGGGGGGGTTGATCGAGCGGGGAGGGTGTGGGTGGGGTTGATCGAGCGGGGAGGGTGGGGGGGCGTTGATCGAGCGGGGAGGGTGTGGGTGGGGTTGATTGATCGAGCGGGGGGGGTGTTGATCGAGCGGGGAGGGTGGGGGTGCGTTGATAGAGTGGGGGGGGGTTGATCGAGCGGGGAGGGTAGGAGGGGTGTTGATCGAGCGGGGAGGGTACGGGGGGGGGGTTGATCGAGCGGGGAGAGGGTGGGGGGGCGTTGATCGAGCGGGGAGGGTGTGGGTGGGGTTGATCGAGCGGGGAGGGTGTGGGTGGGGTTGATCGAGCGGGGAGGGTGGGGGGGGGGGGTTGATCGAGCGGGGAGGGTGGGGGGGGGTTGATCGAGCGGGGTGGGTAGGGTGGGGGGTTGATCGAGGGTGGGGGGGTTGATTGAGCGGGGAGGGTGGGGGGGGGTTGATCGAGCGAGGTGGGTAGGGTGGGGGGTTGATCGAGCGGGGAGGGTGGGGGGGGGGGGGGTTGATCGAGCGGGGGGGGGTTGATCGAGCGGGGAGGGTAGGGGGTGGTTGATCGAGCGGGGAGGATGGGGGGGGTGTTGACCGAGCGGAGAGGGTGGGGGGGTGGTTGATCGAGCGGGGAGAGTAGGGGGGGGGTTGATCGAGCGGGGAGGGTAGGGGGGGTGTTGATCGAGCGGGGAGGATAGGGGGGGGTTGATCGAGCGGGTGGGTGGGGGGCTTGATCGAGCGGGGAGCGTGGGGGGGGTTGATCGAGCGGGGAGGGTAGGATGGGGGATTGATCGAGCGGGGAGGGTGGGGGGGGGGTTGATCGAGGGTGGGGGGGGTTGATCGAACGGGGAGGATGGGGGGGTTGATCGAGCGGGGAGGGTGGGGGGGGCGGTTGATCGAGCGGGGAGGGTGGGGGGGGCGGTTGATCGAGCAGGGAGGGTGGGGGGGGTTGATCGAGCGGGGAGAGTAGGGGGGGGTTGATCGAGCGGGGAGGGTGGGGGGGGTTGATCGAGCGGGGATGGTGGGGGGGGGTTGATCGAGCGGGGAGGGTGGGGGGGGGGTTGATCGAGCGGGGAGGGTGGGGGGGTCGGTTGATTGAGCGGGGAGGGTGGTGGGGGGTTGATCGAGCGGGGAGGGTGGGGGGGGGGTTGATCGAGCGGGGTGGATAGGGTGGGGGGTTGATCGAGGGTGGGGGGGGTTGATCGAGCGGGGAGGGTGGGGGGGGGTTGATCGAGCGGGGTGGGTAGGGTGGGGGGTTGATCGAGCGGGGTGGGTAGGGTGGGGGGTTGATCGAGCGGGGAGGGTGGGGGGGGGGGTTGATCGAGCGGGGAGGGTAGGGGGGGTTGATCGAGCGGGGAGGATAGGGGGGGGTTGATCGAGCGGGTGGGTGGGGGGCTTGATCGAGCGGGGAGCGTGGGGGGGGTTGATCGAGCGGGGAGGGTAGGATGGGGGATTGATCGAGCGGGGAGGGTGGGGGGGGGTTGATCGAGGGTGGGGGGGGTTGATCGAACGGGGAGGATGGGGGGGTTGATCGAGCGGGGTGGGTAGGGTGGGCCGTTGATCGAGCGGGGAGGGCACGGGGGGGGGGTTGATCGAGCGGGGAGGGCACGGGGGGGGGTTGATCGAGTGGGGAGGGTAGGGGATGGTTGATCGAGTGGGGAGGGTAGGGGGTGGTTGATCGAGCGGGGAGGGTAGGGGGTGGTTGATCGAGCGGGGAGGGTAGGGGGTGGTTGATCGAGCGGGGAGGGTAGGGGGGGGTTGATCGAGCGGGGAGGGTACGGGGGGGGGTTGATCGAGCGGGGAGGGTGGGGGGGCGTTGATCGAGCGGGGAGGGTGGGGGGGCGTTGATCGAGCGGGGAGGGTAGGGGGGGCGTTGATCGAGCGGGGAGGGTAGGGGGGGGGTTGATCGAGCGGGGAGGGTGGGGGGGCGTTGATCGAGCGGGGAGGGTACGGGGGGGGGTTGATCGAGCGGGGAGGGTGTGGGTGGGGTTGATCGAGCGGGGAGGGTGGGGGGGCGTTGATCGAGCGGGGAGGGTGTGGGTGGGGTTGATTGATCGAGCGGGGGGGGTGTTGATCGAGCGGGGAGGGTGGGGGTGCGTTGATAGAGTGGGGGGGGGTTGATCGAGCGGGGAGGGTAGGAGGGGTGTTGATCGAGCGGGGAGGGTACGGGGGGGGGGGTTGATCGAGCGGGGAGAGGGTGGGGGGGCGTTGATCGAGCGGGGAGGGTGTGGGTGGGGTTGATCGAGCGGGGAGGGTGTGGGTGGGGTTGATCGAGCGGGGAGGGTGGGGGGGGGGGGTTGATCGAGCGGGGAGGGTGGGGGGGGGGTTGATCGAGCGGGGTGGGTAGGGTGGGGGGTTGATCGAGGGTGGGGGGGTTGATTGAGCGGGGAGGGTGGGGGGGGGTTGATCGAGCGAGGTGGGTAGGGTGGGGGGTTGATCGAGCGGGGAGGGTGGGGGGGGGGGGGGTTGATCGAGCGGGGGGGGGTTGATCGAGCGGGGAGGGTAGGGGGTGGTTGATCGAGCGGGGAGGATGGGGGGGGTGTTGACCGAGCGGAGAGGGTGGGGGGGTGGTTGATCGAGCGGGGAGAGTAGGGGGGGGGTTGATCGAGCGGGGAGGGTAGGGGGGTGTTGATCGAGCGGGGAGGATAGGGGGGGGTTGATCGAGCGGGTGGGTGGGGGGCTTGATCGAGCGGGGAGCGTGGGGGGGGTTGATCGAGCGGGGAGGGTAGGATGGGGGATTGATCGAGCGGGGAGGGTGGGGGGGGGGTTGATCGAGGGTGGGGGGGGTTGATCGAACGGGGAGGATGGGGGGGTTGATCGAGCGGGGTGGGTAGGGTGGGCCGTTGATCGAGCGGGGAGGGCACGGGGGGGGGGTTGATCGAGCGGGGAGGGCACGGGGGGGGGTTGATCGAGTGGGGAGGGTAGGGGATGGTTGATCGAGTGGGGAGGGTAGGGGGTGGTTGATCGAGCGGGGAGGGTAGGGGGTGGTTGATCGAGCGGGGAGGGTAGGGGATGGTTGATCGAGTGGGGAGGGTAGGGGGTGGTTGATCGAGCGGGGAGGGTAGGGGGTGGTTGATCGAGCGGGGAGGGTAGGGGGTGGTTGATCGAGCGGGGAGGGTAGGGAGGGGTTGATCGAGCGGGGAGGGTACGGGGGGGGTTGATCGAGCGGGGAGGGTGGGGGGGCGTTGATCGAGCGGGGAGGGTACCGGGGGGGGGTTGATCGAGCGGGGAGGGTGTGGGTGGGGTTGATCGAGCGGGGAGGGTGGGGGGGCGTTGATCGAGCGGGGAGGGTGTGGGTGGGGTTGATTGATCGAGCGGGGGGGGTGTTGATCGAGCGGGGAGGGTGGGGGTGCGTTGATAGAGTGGGGGGGGTTGATCGAGCGGGGAGGGTAGGAGGGGTGTTGATCGAGCGGGGAGGGTACGGGGGGGGGGGGTTGATCGAGCGGGGAGGGTGGGGGGGTCGGTTGATTGAGCGGGGAGGGTGGTGGGGGGTTGATCGAGCGGGGAGGGTGGGGGGAGGGTTGATCGAGCGGGGTGGATAGGGTGGGGGGTTGATCGAGGGTGGGGGGGGTTGATCGAGCGGGGAGGGTGGGGGGGGGTTGATCGAGCGGGGTGGGTAGGGTGGGGGGTTGATCGAGCGGGGTGGGTAGGGTGGGGGGTTGATCGAGCGGGGAGGGTGGGGGGGGGGGGTTGATCGAGCGGGGAGGGTAGGGGGGGTTGATCGAGCGGGGAGGATAGGGGGGGGTTGATCGAGCGGGTGGGTGGGGGGCTTGATCGAGCGGGGAGCGTGGGGGGGGTTGATCGAGCGGGGAGGGTAGGATGGGGGATTGATCGAGCGGGGAGGGTGGGGGGGGGTTGATCGAGGGTGGGGGGGGTTGATCGAACGGGGAGGATGGGGGGGTTGATCGAGCGGGGTGGGTAGGGTGGGCCGTTGATCGAGCGGGGAGGGCACGGGGGGGGGGTTGATCGAGCGGGGAGGGCACGGGGGGGGGTTGATCGAGTGGGGAGGGTAGGGGATGGTTGATCGAGTGGGGAGGGTAGGGGGTGGTTGATCGAGCGGGGAGGGTAGGGGGTGGTTGATCGAGCGGGGAGGGTAGGGGGTGGTTGATCGAGCGGGGAGGGTAGGGGGGGGTTGATCGAGCGGGGAGGGTACGGGGGGGGTTGATCGAGCGGGGAGGGTGGGGGGGCGTTGATCGAGCGGGGAGGGTGGGGGGGCGTTGATCGAGCGGGGAGGGTAGGGGGGGCGTTGATCGAGCGGGGAGGGTAGGGGGGGGGTTGATCGAGCGGGGAGGGTGGGGGGGCGTTGATCGAGCGGGGAGGGTACGGGGGGGGGTTGATCGAGCGGGGAGGGTGTGGGTGGGGTTGATCGAGCGGGGAGGGTGGGGGGGCGTTGATCGAGCGGGGAGGGTGTGGGTGGGGTTGATTGATCGAGCGGGGGGGGTGTTGATCGAGCGGGGAGGGTGGGGGTGCGTTGATAGAGTGGGGGGGGGTTGATCGAGCGGGGAGGGTAGGAGGGGTGTTGATCGAGCGGGGAGGGTACGGGGGGGGGGGTTGATCGAGCGGGGAGAGGGTGGGGGGGCGTTGATCGAGCGGGGAGGGTGTGGGTGGGGTTGATCGAGCGGGGAGGGTGTGGGTGGGGTTGATCGAGCGGGGAGGGTGGGGGGGGGGGGTTGATCGAGCGGGGAGGGTGGGGGGGGGGTTGATCGAGCGGGGTGGGTAGGGTGGGGGGTTGATCGAGGGTGGGGGGGTTGATTGAGCGGGGAGGGTGGGGGGGGGTTGATCGAGCGAGGTGGGTAGGGTGGGGGGTTGATCGAGCGGGGAGGGTGGGGGGGGGGGGGTTGATCGAGCGGGGGGGGGTTGATCGAGCGGGGAGGGTAGGGGGTGGTTGATCGAGCGGGGAGGATGGGGGGGGTGTTGACCGAGCGGAGAGGGTGGGGGGGTGGTTGATCGAGCGGGGAGAGTAGGGGGGGGGTTGATCGAGCGGGGAGGGTAGGGGGGTGTTGATCGAGCGGGGAGGATAGGGGGGGGTTGATCGAGCGGGTGGGTGGGGGGCTTGATCGAGCGGGGAGCGTGGGGGGGGTTGATCGAGCGGGGAGGGTAGGATGGGGGATTGATCGAGCGGGGAGGGTGGGGGGGGGGTTGATCGAGGGTGGGGGGGGTTGATCGAACGGGGAGGATGGGGGGGTTGATCGAGCGGGGTGGGTAGGGTGGGCCGTTGATCGAGCGGGGAGGGCACGGGGGGGGGGTTGATCGAGCGGGGAGGGCACGGGGGGGGGTTGATCGAGTGGGGAGGGTAGGGGATGGTTGATCGAGTGGGGAGGGTAGGGGGTGGTTGATCGAGCGGGGAGGGTAGGGGGTGGTTGATCGAGCGGGGAGGGTAGGGGATGGTTGATCGAGTGGGGAGGGTAGGGGGTGGTTGATCGAGCGGGGAGGGTAGGGGGTGGTTGATCGAGCGGGGAGGGTAGGGGGTGGTTGATCGAGCGGGGAGGGTAGGGAGGGGTTGATCGAGCGGGGAGGGTACGGGGGGGGTTGATCGAGCGGGGAGGGTGGGGGGGCGTTGATCGAGCGGGGAGGGTACCGGGGGGGGGTTGATCGAGCGGGGAGGGTGTGGGTGGGGTTGATCGAGCGGGGAGGGTGGGGGGGCGTTGATCGAGCGGGGAGGGTGTGGGTGGGGTTGATTGATCGAGCGGGGGGGGTGTTGATCGAGCGGGGAGGGTGGGGGTGCGTTGATAGAGTGGGGGGGGTTGATCGAGCGGGGAGGGTAGGAGGGGTGTTGATCGAGCGGGGAGGGTACGGGGGGGGGGGGTTGATCGAGCGGGGAGGGTGTGGGTGGGGTTGATCGAGCGGGGAGGGTGGGGGGGCGTTGATCGAGCGGGGAGGGTGTGGGTGGGGTTGATCGAGCGGGGAGGGTGTGGGTGGGGTCGATCGAGCGGGGAGGGTGGGGGGGCGTTGATCGAGCGGGGAGGGTGGGGGGGGGGTTGATCGAGCGGGGAGGGTGGGGGGGCGTTGATCGAGCGGGGAGGGTGGGGGGGCGTTGATCGAACGGGGAGGGTGGGGGGGGTTGATTGATCGAGCGGGGAGGGTAGGGGGGGTGTTGATCGAGCGGGGAGGGTGGGGGTGCGTTGATCGAGCGGGGAGAGTGGGGGTGCGTTGATCGAGCGGGGAGAGTGGGGGGGGGTTGATCGAGCGGGGAGGGTAGGAGGGGTGTTGATCGAGCGGGGAGGGTACGGGGGGGGGTTGATCGAGCGGGGAGGGTGGGGGGGCGTTGATTGATTGAGCGGGGAGGGTGGGGGTGTGTTGATCGAGCGGGGAGAGTGGGCGGGGGTTGATCGAGCGGGGAGGGTAGGAGGGGTGTTGATCGAGCGGGGAGGGTGTGGGTGGGGTTGATTGATCGAGCGGGGGGGGTGTTGATCGAGCGGGGAGGGTGGGGGTGCGTTGATAGAGTGGGGGGGGGTTGATCGAGCGGGGAGGGTAGGAGGGGTGTTGATCGAGCGGGGAGGGTACGGGGGGGGGGTTGATCGAGCGGGGAGAGGGTGGGGGGGCGTTGATCGAGCGGGGAGGGTGTGGGTGGGGTTGATCGAGCGGGGAGGGTGTGGGTGGGGTTGATCGAGCGGGGAGGGTGGGGGGGGGGGTTGATCGAGCGGGGAGGGTGGGGGGGGGGTTGATCGAGCGGGGTGGGTAGGGTGGGGGGTTGATCGAGGGTGGGGGGGTTGATTGAGCGGGGAGGGTGGGGGGGGGTTGATCGAGCGAGGTGGGTAGGGTGGGGGGTTGATCGAGCGGGGAGGGTGGGGGGGGGGGGGGTTGATCGAGCGGGGGGGGGTTGATCGAGCGGGGAGGGTAGGGGGTGGTTGATCGAGCGGGGAGGATGGGGGGGGTGTTGACCGAGCGGAGAGGGTGGGGGGGTGGTTGATCGAGCGGGGAGAGTAGGGGGGGGGTTGATCGAGCGGGGAGGGTAGGGGGGTGTTGATCGAGCGGGGAGGATAGGGGGGGGTTGATCGAGCGGGTGGGTGGGGGGCTTGATCGAGCGGGGAGCGTGGGGGGGGTTGATCGAGCGGGGAGGGTAGGATGGGGGATTGATCGAGCGGGGAGGGTGGGGGGGGGGTTGATCGAGGGTGGGGGGGGTTGATCGAACGGGGAGGATGGGGGGGTTGATCGAGCGGGGTGGGTAGGGTGGGCCGTTGATCGAGCGGGGAGGGCACGGGGGGGGGGTTGATCGAGCGGGGAGGGCACGGGGGGGGGTTGATCGAGTGGGGAGGGTAGGGGATGGTTGATCGAGTGGGGAGGGTAGGGGGTGGTTGATCGAGCGGGGAGGGTAGGGGGTGGTTGATCGAGCGGGGAGGGTAGGGGGTGGTTGATCGAGCGGGGAGGGTAGGGAGGGGTTGATCGAGCGGGGAGGGTACGGGGGGGGTTGATCGAGCGGGGAGGGTGGGGGGGCGTTGATCGAGCGGGGAGGGTACCGGGGGGGGGTTGATCGAGCGGGGAGGGTGTGGGTGGGGTTGATCGAGCGGGGAGGGTGGGGGGGCGTTGATCGAGCGGGGAGGGTGTGGGTGGGGTTGATTGATCGAGCGGGGGGGGTGTTGATCGAGCGGGGAGGGTGGGGGTGCGTTGATAGAGTGGGGGGGGGTTGATCGAGCGGGGAGGGTAGGAGGGGTGTTGATCGAGCGGGGAGGGTACGGGGGGGGGGGGTTGATCGAGCGGGGAGGGTGTGGGTGGGGTTGATCGAGCGGGGAGGGTGGGGGGGCGTTGATCGAGCGGGGAGGGTGTGGGTGGGGTTGATCGAGCGGGGAGGGTGTGGGTGGGGTCGATCGAGCGGGGAGGGTGGGGGGGCGTTGATCGAGCGGGGAGGGTGGGGGGGGGGTTGATCGAGCGGGGAGGGTGGGGGGGCGTTGATCGAGCGGGGAGGGTGGGGGGGCGTTGATCGAACGGGGAGGGTGGGGGGGGTTGATTGATCGAGCGGGGAGGGTAGGGGGGGTGTTGATCGAGCGGGGAGGGTGTGGGTGGGGTTGATCGAGCGGGGAGGGTGTGGGTGGGGTCGATCGAGCGGGGAGGGTGGGGGGGCGTTGATCGAGCGGGGAGGGTGGGGGGGGGGTTGATCGAGCGGGGAGGGTGGGGGGGCGTTGATCGAGCGGGGAGGGTGGGGGGGCGTTGATCGAACGGGGAGGGTGGGGGGGGTTGATTGATCGAGCGGGGAGGGTAGGGGGGGTGTTGATCGAGCGGGGAGGGTGGGGGTGCGTTGATCGAGCGGGGAGAGTGGGGGTGCGTTGATCGAGCGGGGAGAGTGGGGGGGGGTTGATCGAGCGGGGAGGGTAGGAGGGGTGTTGATCGAGCGGGGAGGGTACGGGGGGGGGTTGATCGAGCGGGGAGGGTGGGGGGGCGTTGATTGATTGAGCGGGGAGGGTGGGGGTGTGTTGATCGAGCGGGGAGAGTGGGCGGGGGTTGATCGAGCGGGGAGGGTAGGAGGGGTGTTGATCGAGCGGGGAGGGTGGGGGGGCGTTGATCGAGCGGGGAGGGTGGGGGGGGGTTGATCGAGCGGGGAGGGTGGGGGGGCGTTGATCGAGAGGGGAGGGTAGGGGGCGATTTTCGGAGGGACGTGCGATGATCGAACACTGAGGTGGGGGGGGAGAGACGATGACTGGGGGCGGTGCCTGCCCATGACACTCGTACTCAGCAAGCTGTATGTCTTTTTCAGTACATCGCGGTGCACATCGTGCCGGACCAGATGATGCACTTCGGCGGTTCCACCGAGCCCTGTGCCCTCTGCCATCTCTCCAGCATTGGCAAAATCGGCAGCAAGCCTAACAAAACCTACACCAAAGTGCTGTTTGACCTGGTCAACAAGCACCTGCACATTTCTCCAGACAGGTACGGCTGGGCGATTGGGCGGTGTGTGTGTGGGGGGTGAGGGGGTTCAAGCCCCCAGCACTGAGGGCTCACTCTGCAGGTTTGGTGGTCAGAGACTCGGCCCAGCTCTCCAGACCCCCACTGACTATCCGGACGTTCTCCGAGCTTCCACTGCCCTAAATCTGATGCTTTTGCTGCAGTTAATCCGTGAGAAGAATTGCCCAAAAGCTGTCAATTAAAGCTTGTAAAACTGGGGCGAGGCTTCGCGGAGAGGGCTTGAGGGGCGTGGATAGGTGACACAGAACACTCTCAGACACGCCTCGAGTAACCCACGCCCGAGGGGGGTGATCACAGAGCCAGGACCCTGCAGTGACGGAGATGATCAAAGGGTTTGATAGTGTAGGTGGAGAGAAACTGTTCCTCTCTCGGCTGTTTATGGACCATGGTTTCAGATGTTGCCTGGGTGTAAAGTCAGTGAGGAGTCTTTGCCGTTGAACATTAACGGTTGAGTGAGTTTGGAAACACTGATTCGAAGAGAGGCTGTCCTGTGAACTGGGCTCACTTTAGTCAGAGTTACAGTACCGGGCCCACTTTAGTCAGAGTTACAGAACCGGGCACACTTTAGTCAGAGTTACAGAACCGGGCCCAATTTAGTCAGAGAGAGCGAGCCGGGCTCACTGGTCAGAGAGAGAGAGCCGGGCTCACTTTGGTCAGAGAGGGAGAGCCGGGCTCACTTTGGTCAGAGAGGGCGAGCCGGGCTCACTTTGGTCAGAGAGAGAGAGCCGGGCTCACTTTGGTCAGAGAGAGAGAGCCGGGCTCACTTTGGTCAGAGAGGGTGAGCCGGGCTCACTTTGGTCAGAGTGAGAGTCGGGCCTGTGAATTGGTTCCTTCCTGACGGTTTTACCTTCTGTTGTTTCACAGGATGTACATCGTCTTCCAAGATCTGGAGGCTGCTAATGTTGGCTGGAATAGCAACACCTTTGGTTAGGTTCGGATCCAGAACATTCCGGAATGCTCCCTGTAGTAAACTTGTGTTTTGTTTGTTCATCAGTAATAATAGAGGCCAGTGGGCCAGAAAGAGGATTCCTGAAATCATGTGTCTTACTAGTTTAACAATAAAGTAGATGCAAAAATTGTCTGTGTGTTTGTCACAGTCTCTTTGAAGTATGTGTGTTTATTACCAGAGTTACTGTGTGGCTATTAATGTATATTTACAGTATATCTTGTGTTAAGGTTCTATTACTGTGTGTATGTTACATGTGTGTTTTAATGTAAATGTGTTTACAGTACGTGTGAGAGACTATTACTGTGCATGATTATTGCAGGGTGTGTATATTACTCTGTATATTACTGCGTGTATATTATGCTGTGTGTATGTATATTACCCTGCAAGTATACTAGTGTGTACTACTGTTTGTATGTGTGTGTTCCTGTGTGTGTATATTGTGTGTGAATATTAATGTGTATTTTTGTGTATATTACTGTGTGTATTACTCTGTTCCCGTGTGTGTGTATGTATATTAGTGTGTATTTGTGTGTGTATATTACTGTGTGTTCCTGTGTGTGTATTAGTGTGTGTTCCTGTGTGTATATTAGTGTGAGTTCCTGTGTGTGTGTATATTAGTGTGTGTTCCTGTTTGTGTGTATATTAGCGTGTGTTCCTGTGTGTGTATATTAGTGAGTTCCTGTGTGTGTGTATATTAGTGTGTTCCTGTGTGTGTGTGTGTATTAGTGTGTGTTCCTGTGTGTATTAGTGTGTGTTCCTGTGTGTGTGTGTGTTCCTGTGTGTGTATTAGTGTGTTCCTGTGTGTGTGTATTAGTGTTCCTGTGTGTGTGTGTGTGTGTGTGTGTTTGTGTGTGTGTATATTAGTGTGTGTGTGTGTATATTAGTGTGTGTGTGTATTAATGTGTGTTCCAGTGTGTGTGTGTGTGTGTATTAATGTGTTCCTGTGTGTGTGTGTATATTAGTGTGTGTGTGTACTAATGTGTTCCAGTGTGTATGTGTGTATTAATGTGTTCCAGTGTGTGTGTATTAATGTGTTCCAGTGTGTGTGTATTAATGTGTTCCAGTGTGTGTGTGTGTATTAATGTGTTCCAGTGTGTGTGTGTGTATTAATGTGTTCCAGTGTGTGTGTGTGTGTGTGTATTAATGTGTTCCAGTGTGTGTGTGTGTGTATTAATGTGTTCCAGTGTGTGTGTGTGTATTAATGTGTTCCAGTGTGTGTGTGTGTATTAATGTGTTCCAGTGTGTGTGTGTGTATTAATGTGTTCCTGTGTGTGTGTGTATATTAGTGTGTGTGTGTATTAATGTGTTCCAGTGTGTGTGTGTGTATTAATGTGTTCCAGTGTGTGTGTGTGTATTAATGTGTTCCAGTGTGTGTGTGTGTATTAATGTGTTCCAGTGTGTGTGTGTGTATTAATGTGTTCCTGTGTGTGTGTGTATATTAATTTGTGTTCCCGTGTGTGTGTGTGTGTGTGTATGTTAATGTTTGTTCCTGTGTGTGTGTGTGCGTGTGTATATTAGTGTGTATTCCTGTGTGTGTGCGTATTACTGTGTGCATCACAAATGAGCGAACAGGCACACAAAAGGCCAACACAATTGCTACACTGCTGCCCACTAAAACCGGCAACTTGTGTCACCTGAAACTCATGATCAGAAAGCTGGGCTAAACGCTCCCACCGACGTCAATCTGCGACCTCTGCCTGGAGGCAGGCTGGGTGAGGGGGGTGGAGACTATTCTACAGAGTGGGGGAAGGGGAAACTCCAAGAACAGACACACTCATCAACAGAGGTCATTGCAACAACATCATGTATAATGTTTCAGTGCAGAAGAGATGTGGTGTGATGTATTGGAGGGCGAATTCATCCGTCTCCTTCAGAAAACTTACTGTAATTATATAGGGCCTTGGTGGGACTACACCCTGGAGTACTGTCAGTTTTGGTCTCCTTACCTCAGGAAGATTATACTTGTGCAACGAAGGTTCATCAGACTGATTCCTGAGATGGGGGGATTGTCCTATGAGGAGAGATTGAGCAGACTAGGCTGATATTCTCCAGAGTTTAGAAGAATGAGAGGTGATCTCATTAAAACATACCAAATTCTTACTGGGCTTGACAGGGTAGATGCAGGGAGGATGTTTCCTCTGGTTGGGGAGTCTAGAACCCGGGGTCATAGTTTCAGAATCAAAGGTCGGCCATTTAGGACTGAGTTGAGAACTTTCTTCACTCAGAGGGTGGTGAATCTTTGGAATTCTCTGCACCAGAGGGCTGAGGAGGCTGGGTCATTGAGTATATTCAAGACAGAGATCAATAGATTTCTGGAATCAAAGGATATGGGGATAGTGCAGGAGAGTGGAGTTGAGGTAGATTATTGAATGGCGGAGCAGACTCGAAGGGCTGAATGGCCTTCTGCTCCTAATTCTTATGTTCTTATGTACTCTTGGGCCAATGGGCAGTGGACATGTTTTCTTGCATTGTACAGTCAGCATTGGGCACATTACACCTTACATTGTACAGTCAGTATTGGGCACATTACACCTAAATGATACAATTAAAAGAAAGAATCCAATGCTGATATCTTCAGATCGGCAACTCTGAACGTATTCATGGAGGTTTCATCACAGGACCTTGACCTCCAGCCATCGTGCCTGGTCCACGTTGTTCTCGATCTCCAATGTTTTTTTTATCATATATAAAAGTGTTCGATGAAAATGAAAAACATAGAAAATAGAAGCCGTAGTAGGCCATTCAGCCCTTCGAGTCTGCACCGCCATTCAATATGATCATGGCTGATCCTCTATCTCAACACCATATTCCTCCTTTTTCCTTTTTCCCCATTCCCCTTGATGCCTTTTGTTTCTAGAAATCTCTTATCTCCCTCTTAAATATATTCAGTGACTTGGCCTCCACAGCCTTCTGTGGTAAAGAATTCCACAGGTTCACCACCCTCTTAGTGAAAAAATAGTGAAAAAGACGCATTATTTTATAATGCCCTGTGATTTTTCTCTCCAGTTGCTTGCAGCCATGTCCCAAGAGATAAATATTTAATTCTTGGGGACTCCAGGACAGTCCTGGAGGTTCCTGAATTTAATTCAGAATCGTTTTGCCTCAGAAATGAGTGTACTACCAACTGAGCCAGAGCTGGACATTGAATGGGAAAACGGACCCCAGCACACCATGAGTGGTGCTGAAGCAGCTAAGAAGGAGACTGGAAGAGACCGAGGAGTCTTATTAGACTTGAAGCTAATCATGTCCAACCGATGCCAACAACACGTTGAACTATAGAAAGCAAAACAGTAGAATGTAAGTCCGAGGATGTATAGTAGTGTGGTTGGACCACAGCTTGAACACCGTGTCCAGTTCTGGTCACCAGGACACAAGGCAGTCAGCCAAGTGCTTTGAGACAGTGTAAGTGAAGAGCCACCTGGCTGATCCCTGGGGTTTGAGGTCTGAGGAAAGACGGGAGGAACTTGGGCTTTTCAGCCTGTAAAGGGGGTTCCGAGAGGTGGTCACCTAGATGAGAGGCAGACAAGATATTGAAGGGAAGGGAAAAGGTCCCTTCAGGGCAAGATTAGCTTCAAGTCTAGCTTCCAGTGAAAAAGAAGGGCGGTAAGAGAAGGGATAACCAGCCGTGGATAACCAAGGAAATAAAGGAGAGTATCAAATTAAAAACCAATGCGTATAAGGTGGCCAAGGTTAGTGGGAAAATAGAAGATTGGGAAAATTTTAAACGACAGCAAAGAATGACTAAGAAAGCAATAAAGAAAGGAAAGGTAGATTACGAAGGTAAACTTGCGCAAAACATAAAAACGGATAGTAAAAGCTTTTACAGATATATAAAACGGAAAAGAGTGACTAAAGTAAATGTTGGTCCCTTAGAAGATGAGAAGGGGGATTTAATAATGGGAAATGTGGAAATGGTTGAGACCTTAAACAATTATTTTGCTTCGGTCTTCACAGTGGAAAACACAAAAACCATGCCAAAAATTGCTAGTCACAGGAATGTGGGAAGGGAGGACCTTGAGACAATCACTATCACTAGGGTGGTAGTGCTGGACAGGCTAATGGGACTCAAGGTAGTCAAGTCCCCTGGTCCTGATGAAATGCATCCCAGGGTATTAAAAGAGATGGCGGAAGTTATAGCAGATGCATTTGTTATAATCTACCAAAAGTCTCTGGACTCTGGGGAGGTACCAGCGGATTGGAAAGCAGCTAATGTAACGCCTCTGTTTAAAAAAGGGGGCAGACAAAAGGCAGGTAACTATAGGCCGGTTAGTTTAACATCTGTAGTGGGGAAAATGCTTGAAACTATCATTAAGGAAGAAATAGCGGGACATCGAGATAGGAATAGTGCAATCAAGCAGACGCAGCATGGATTCATGAAGGGGAAATCATGTTTAACTAATTTACTGGAATTCTTTGAGGATATAACGAGCATGGTGGATAGAGGTGTACCGATGGATGTGGTGTATTTAGATTTTCAAAAGGCATTCGATAAGGTGCCACACAAAAGGTTACTGCAGAAGATAAGGGTACGCGGAGTCAGAGGAAATGTATTAGTATGGATAGAGAATTGGCTGGCGAACAGAAAGCAGAGAGTCGGGATAAATGGGTCCTTTTCGGGTTGGAAATCAGTGATTAGTGGTGTGCCATAGGGATCGGTGCTGGGACCACAACTGTTTACAATATACATAGATGACCTGGAAGAGGGGACAGAGTGTAGTGTAACAAAATTTGCAGATGACACAAAGATTAGTGGGAAAGCGGGTTGTGTAGAGGACACAGAAAGGCTGCGAAGAGATTTAGATAGGTTAAGCGAATGGGCTAAGGTTTGGCAGATGTATTACAATGTCGGAAAGTGTGAGGTCATCCACCTTGGGGAAAAAAAACAGTAAAAGGGAATATTATTTGAATGGGGAGAAATTACAACATGCTGCGGTGCAGAGGGACCTGGGGGTCCTTGTGCATGAATCCCAAAAAGTTAGTTTGCAGGTGCAGCAGGTAATCAGGAAGGCGAATGGAATGTTGGCCTTCATTGCGAGAGGGATGGAGTACAAAAGCAGGGAGGTCCTGCTCAAATTGTACAGGGTATTGGTGAGGCCACACCTGGAGCACCTGGAGTGCAGTTTTGGTCACCTTACTTAAGGAAGGATATACTAGCTTTTGAGGGGGTACAGAGACGATTCACGAGGCTGATTCCGGAGATGAGGGGGTTACCTTATGATGATAGATTGAGTAGACTGGGTCTTTACTCGTTGGAGTTCAGAAGGATGAGGGGTGATCTTATAGAAACATTCAAAATAATGAAAGGGATAGACAAGATAGAGGCAGAGAGATTGTTTCCACTGGTCGGGGAGACTAGAACTAGGGCGCACAACCTCAAAATACGGGGGAGCCAATTTAAAACCGAGTTGAGAAGGAATTTCTTCTCCCAGAGGGTTGTGAATCTGTGGAATTCTCTGCCCAAGGAAGCAGTCGAGGCTAGCTCATTGAATGTATTCAAGTCACAGATAGATAGATTTTTAACCAATAAGGGAATTAAGGGTTACGGGGAGCGGGTGGGTAAGTGGAGCTAAGTCCACGGCCAGATCAGCCATGATCTTGTTGAATGGCGGAGCAGGCTCAAGGGGCTAGATGGCCTACTCCTGTTCCTAATTCTTATGTTCTTATGTAGGTCAATC
This sequence comes from Pristiophorus japonicus, assembly GCF_044704955.1. Taxonomy (NCBI): domain Eukaryota; kingdom Metazoa; phylum Chordata; class Chondrichthyes; family Pristiophoridae; genus Pristiophorus; species Pristiophorus japonicus. Next base: position 174,335,963 of record NC_091984.1, read on the forward strand.
TGAAATATTACTTTAAATTCAATGGTGAGGGAAGGACAAAGGGATGCAAGCTCAAACTAGGAGACGGTAAATTCAGGAGTGATGTTGCGAAGATCTCCACACACACACTCAGCAATACATGGAATGGACTCTGGGATAAAGTGGTACAAGTGAAAACCCTGGAACCATTGCAGAACCATTTGGGTCCTGTAATGTGGGACTGGTGGGTGGATTAGGATGGGCTGAATGGCCTTCCCCATCCATTATGATTGTGATCCTTGCAGACTGGCGCATGCTCGGAAACAGCCTCCACGTTATCAATTGTGTCAATATTTCCTTTTGCCTCTTGCCCTGAAATGCCCATTTTAAAATGTCTGCTGAATTTCCTGTGTTTTTGTCGGGTAACTCTTCCCAGCAGCACTGTTAGACAGAAGCACTGACCACACTTGATCAGCTCTGCTGGGCAGGCCACATTGTTCGCATGCCTGACACGAGACTCCCAAAGCAAGCGCTCTACTCGGAACTCCTTCACGGCAAACGAGCCAAAGATAGGCAGCGGAAACGTTACAAGGACACCCTCAAAGCCTCCCTGATAAAGTGCGACATCCCCACCAACACCTGGGAGACCCTGGCCAAAGACCGCCCTAAGTGGAGGAAGTGCATCCGGGAGGGCGCTGAGCACTTCGAGTCTCATCACTGAGAGCAGGCAGAAAGCAAGCGCAGGCAGCGGAAAGAGCGTGCGGCAAATCAGTCCCACCCACCCCTTCCCTCAACAACTATCTGCCCCACCTGTGACAGAGACTGTGGTTCTTGTATTGGACTGTACAGCCACCTAAGAACTCATGTTAAGAGTGGAAGCAAGTCTTCCTCAATTCCGAGGGACTGCCTATGATGATGATGATGTTAAGACACTAAGCTGGTAATTGATATCACGGAGTGATTTGCTTGTGCTATAATCTCCAGCTCAGTTCCAAACAAACCTATGCATCAATGGGAAGAATTTTACTTCACGTCAGCACGGAAAGCTGAATTACAAACAAAAATATTAGCCAGTAGTTTTCACCGTTGCTGAGCAGAAACTTGGGTCCTCAACGTGCATGAAATGAAGATGTTCAATCCTAGATTCTTGACTTTGTGCTGAAATGCAACATTACTGTGCCAGGTTAGAAAAACTTGCATTGATACATTGCTTTACAGCCAATGAATTTTTGGTTGCTAAGGGAATCAAGGGATATGGGGATCGTGCAGAAAAGTGGAGTTGAAGTCGAAGATCAGCCATCGTTATCATAGGCAGTCCCTCGGAATCGAGGAAGACTTGCTTCCACTCTAAAAGTGAGTTCTTAGGTGACTGAACAGTCCAACACGGGAATTACAGTCTCTTATACAGGTGGGACAGATAGTCATTGAGGCACTCCCAGGTGTCGGTGGGAATGTTGCCTTTTATCAGGGAGGCTTTGAGGGTGCCCTTGAAACGTCTCCTCTGCTCACCTTTGGCTCGTTTGCTGTGAAGGAGTTCCGAATAAAGTGCTAGCTTTGGGAGTCTTGTGTCAGGCATGAGAACAATAAGATCAGCCATGATCTTATTGAATGGGGGAGCAGGCACCAAGGGCCGTATGATCTATTCCTGCTCCTATTTCTTATGTTGTAAGGCCGGGGCCATCAGAGGGAGCAGCGTGTGGTGGCATACCACTGCAGGGAGCAATGCGTGCTGCTGCAGGAGGGCGACGGCTGCCAAGCCAGGTCGCTGATTGCAGTGCGGGCAGGCACAGCAGGAGGGGCGAAGGAGCTGCAAGAGTTTGTAGAGGGAAGTGATCGGGGCCCAGGAGAGGCGTGAGTTTGGGGCCCAGGAGAGGTGAGGGCCCAGGGGCAGCACGGGCCAGCCCACACTGCGATGTGTGCGCACTAGGTCCGTGCAGCAGAGCTGGTCTCCAGTCGTCCTGGTTAATCCTTGCCACTGGACCAAGACCTAGCTCTGTCAAGCCCGTGTAGTGGCTGGTGTGCAACGGTCACCCCACGTTAAAAAAATCCACACACAGGCATCTTCCACCCTTCAGGATGTAGTTTAGGACCTGGAATATTAGGTCCTTCATTGAAACATCTGTGAACTCATCCCTTTTTGGCATGGAAGCAAGTCATCCTCGCTTAGAGGGACTGACTATGATGATGAATGTAGGAAATGATGACTGAAAGATAAAACAAATATTTTTAGCATTCAGGCTTAGTCATCTTTAGCTTGTTGAGACAACAGCTTTGTACAATTTGTTTTAGGGGTGTGGGGCAGGGGTGCAGCTTTGTCGTTAGTGCAGCCTTTGATTTTGTTTGCAATGAATGATTAACTGTTAATTCTGGAGCACTGAAATATGCATCACACTTAAAACAAAGCTGGCACCTAAATGGTGGAAGAGTTTATGAAGTGAGGTGTTTACTTAACATCAGGGTATCCGTGTAACAGTAACCCGGCAGCCAAACTGTTCCGCATTTACAGAGACAGAGGACACAGGGATCCACAGCATTCTCTATTCGGAATTATTTTTCCCTGACACTAATTTATTTAGAGAATTTGTGGGTAATTTTGCCGTTCTGCCTACAATGCAGATTGTATAGAGTACTGTCAATTCATTAACTGCCAACGCAAAGGTTACTGTGTCGCAACTCACAATCTCTGGAATTGCAGTGCTCGACAGAATTTACTAAATCCAAAGATGAATGACTCCAAAGGCAGGGTCTAAAAGGGTAGATGTTTCTCAATTACAATAGGTTCACAATTGGTGTGGAGACAGCAGTCTTAGGCAGAATACTGCACCTCAGTGTGAAGAATAATATAAAGCCTATAATTAATTTATTTTTTAAAACAAAGCACAAAAACTTAGCATAGTTCAGCCTTAGTATTTACTCAATAACCGTTCCATAATAAGTTATTTTTGGCTTCAAATGATGAATCACCGTACACTCCTGCAGCGAGTGTCTCACCTCCTGACTCCCCAAAGCCTCTCCACCACCTACAAGGCACAAGTCAGAAGTGCGACGGAATACGCTCCACTTGTCTGAATGAGTGCAGCTCCAACAAGTCAGCTTCATCCAGGACAAAGTATCCCACTTGATTGGCGGCCCATCCGTCACCTTAAACATTCACTCCCTCCACCACCGGTGCACCGTGACTACAAGATGCACTGCAGCAATTCGCCAAGGCTTCTTCGACAGCACCTCCCAGAACCGTAAGCTCTACCATGTTGGACATAAGAAATAGGAGCAGGAGTAGGCCATTTGGTCCCTCGAGCCTGTTCCACCATTTAATAAGATCCTGGCTGATCTAATCTTGGGCTTAGCTCCGTAGGGTGTTTTGTGTGCCCCGTGTCTCAATGACGCTCCCTTGAGTCGACCTGTGCTTTAAAACTCCCCGGCTCGGGTTGTTTCCCTTTGGACGGCAGGAGCTTTTGCCAATAGTTCCTGCCTAGCCCGTTGATTAGTGGGTAATCTCACAGAAAGAGAGTGAGAGACCAAGGTCAGATAGGTCTCCTATGCCCGATGCGCAGTGTCCCTAGCGGAATTACCGTGTAACACGGCTGTGAGCGGACACCACCCGGTTGGTTGTCCGAATTATACCGCGAACCACAAGCCCCACAACCCCCAAGTTCGGACCCAAGGAGTTACTATGAATAGATTATAACTGACTCAGATAAAACAAAATGATTCAGGTTAGTCAAAGATCGATTCCTTTTATTACACTCACAAAACGACAACCTCTACTCCTCTCGCTTACGGCTTAAAGAGTAGGTGACTGTGGACACCAGCTTAAAACCTTAGACTAAATACCCAGCCTGTCGGTTCGGCCGAACCAACCCCCTTCCCAGAATCTAAGGCTAGATAATGGAAACCCTTCTAACTAAATTCCTCTCCGGTTTGGTCAGAACCCACACTTGGAAGCCTCCTCACACACACTCACACCTGTTAGCCTGCGTCTTGGACACTTGTAGTTCCTCAGCAACCAAACACGCTGGCGATCTTGGGGATTTCCAGAGGTGTATGCTGGATATAATTACCAGCCCTTGTCGTTGATTCACGCGGTCCCGGGTCTGTTCAACTCTAAAGACAAAACCGTGCCTAACAGAGTTACGTTCAGGCGGTACGGCGAGACACTCACCTCGGGCGTTCCTGGAGAGTTGACAGACGCGTAGCCACATGGGGAACCCTGTTCCAGATGGTAAAGAAAAGTAAGCACTGAATCCCCCAAAGTTCAGCATCTTTATACCCCGTATAATACACAAAACTGGCTGGGCGATTCCTGGTTACCATGGTCACAGAGATGCTAGTTAGTCTTCCTGGTGAAGTCTCTGTCCTGGATTGGTTATCTTGATGTAAACAATGGTGGGCCATTTGTATAAACGAGCAGTTCTTGAAGTGCTAATTTTTTGAAAGAGCCCAGAGGTGTTACATTTGGCCTGTAAACTTCATTGTCCATGCAGGCATACTGGCTCCATGGACAAAAGGTATTTTTCCACAAATCACACAAAGTTCAAAATGAAGAGGCCCCTGACTTTCATGACATCAGCATTGGGACTGGTCCCATGGCAACCCAAAAGACAGACAGCTCCTGCTATACTTCACAGGGACCAAAAATCAGTCCTTTTAAAGTCCAAATGTTCAAACATCATTTTAGAAATGCAGCCCATGTGCGTCTCCAATTTATAAGGGTACGGATCCATTTTAAAAGTCCCCAAATCCTTCCGGCACATAGACCGATATGTTGATATAGGAATAAATATTGAATGAAAGCAGTAACTGGTTTGTTCCAACATGCACCTAATCACTGGTGTTGCCCTGTGGACACTTAGGTTCCTCTGACCTGTATGTTGCAAAATCGATTATCGAGAGTTTACCGTCTACCACTTTAATTGCCTTAATTATTATCTTCTGCATGGCAAAGTCACATTTCACTCACCGGTCACTAGTTCCAGAACAGAAACTGCTTCCAGTGGTAGTGTGGCTGAGTGGGCTAAGGCGCTGGATCCCAACTGGTCTCTTTGGAGGCGTGGGTTTGAATCCCAAGCCTGCCATAATTTGTGGTGTGTAATATTTGCGTCACTTCCTGTAAGCATGCTACATTTTGGTGTGGAAAAGAAGTTGGGCTGTGAGCGGTGCCTTTAGTTTGTTTGCAAATGGCAATATCGTTGAAGTGTTTGAGCTGATCACTTGTAAATTGAAGGCCAGTTGATCAGGCCTTTTGACGCTGGCTGCATTTGTGTGGGGAAAAATGTCACGTCAAACGTAGGATTGCAACCCACGTCCCTAGAAAGGGACCGGAATTCTCCAACCTTTGGTCAGTTAAGGATTAACAGTCTTTGAGTCTGGCGCCTTACTCCACTCGGCCTTCCTGACACTATTGTGCCCTTGGCCATAAGCATCAGTCTGAGCATTGAAAGGCTCTGGTCCACCAAGGCATCAACTCTGGCAACTTTTACGTGCTAATACCTGACTTGTTTGGCTCTGGTGCCTTTTTTACTGGCAAAATGTGTTAATGTCGGAAGTAACATAGGAAGTAATTCCCTGTCTGAGTAACGGAGCAGAATTGAGAAGCCTTTGTGTGGAAGAAATCTCATTCTTTGACTGTGGTGCCCTTTTTCTGAGAAACACCACTGTCTGCAGTGGGATTGAAAGCCACAGTACGAGAAAGCAATGTGGAATTCAGCAACGCGGGAGGATAAAAATGTAATGCTGTGAGTGTGCTGCTTTTTAGTGTGGGAAAGGGTTGTGTCATGAATGTAGACCATGTATACAAACTATATTGTCACATAAGGTGTGCCACCAGAGGGCACTGCGGTGGGAGACCTGAGGGTCACATGCATAGGTGTGCAGGGCCCAGTATAAAAGGCTGCCCACCATGCTTGTGCCTCACTCTGGAGTTACAATAAATGGGACTAAGGTCACAACAACTCAAGTACAATACTAGACCTCGTGGAGTCATTCATAAGAGTATTAAAAACATAACAACTGGTGACAAGATTACGAACTTTCACGCAAAAATGACTAACATTGGTGCATTAGAAAAGTTCTCAGAGGGTGAAGGTTGGGAAGCCTTTACAGAGCGGCTTGACCAATATTTCGTAGCAAACGACCTGGTAGGCGATGATCTGGCCAGCTGGCAGATAAGCGCAGAGCTATCCTGTTGACTAGTTGTGGGCCTGCAGTCTACGACCTCGTCAGGGACTTGTTTGCACCAGAGAAAACAACGACCAAGTCATATGAGGAGCTGAAAGTACTAATTCGGGACCAACTCAAACCGAAGGAGAGCATCCTCACGGCCAGGCATCGAGTTTATTCACACAGCCGTCCCATGGGCAAGGAAATCGCGAAGTACGCTGCCGACCTCAGGAGGCTGGCAGGACTGTGTGAATTTGGTGCATCCCTCGCCGATGTGTTGCGGGGGACATCTTCATAATTGGCATCGGTCATGTGGCCCCTCTTCAACGGCTACTGTCTGCCGAAACCACCGTCACTCTGCAGAAGGCCATCAGCATCAGCCAGGCATTCATGACCTCACTCTCAGGACTCAAACCCGGCAAGTAGTGTAAATAGAATGGCGCCTTTCACAAGCAGAACTATTGAACGTGAATCTGCCCAGGGCAGAGTGTACAGGCCCTCGAGTCCTTTAACTCAGAGTCCGTCGAGAGTTGCAAACCTAAGTCAAGTAGCACCATGCTGACGTTGCGGAGGTAATAACAGTGCTCATCAGTGTCGGTTCAGAGACTATGTTTGCAAAGGCTGCAGCACAAAGGGCCACCTCCAGCGAATGTGCAAAAGAGCTGTGACTCATCATGTGGAAGAGGAGTCAGCAGATGGCTGTGAATCCAGCGCGGATTACGAGGAGATGGCTAGAGAGGCAGCTCAGTCCCAGGACGAAGTATATACCTGCACCACAGATTGTCCTCCAGTGATAATGGAAGTCGAGATAAATGGCATTCCAGTCTTCATGGAAGTGGATACGGGGACGAGTCAGTCAGTAATGAGCCAGGAAGCCTTTGAGAGGCTATGGAACGATCAAGCTGAATGACCCAAGCTGGTCCCGGTTCAGGCAAAGCTGCCCACCTATACCATGGAACTGATATCAGTTGTTGGTAGTGTGGATGTAAGTGTATCCCATGATGGCGCAGTGCACAGTTTACCATTGTGGATTGTTTCAGGTGATGGACCAATGCTACTGGATAAAAAGTTAACGTCAGAAATGTGAACGGAACCCACACTCCTACAAAAGGACCAGAATATACCAATCTTTGGTAAGATAAGGATCACAGTCCTTGAGTCTGGCGCCTTAGACCACTTGGCCATCCTGACAATGGTCCCGCAGTAGCAGAAAAATGTGCTGCAAATTCTGCCCACTTACTGAGCAGCATCACAATCACTCCTCCTGTGAAAACACACAACACACGCATTCTTACGACAGGACTTAACAGACAGCGCCAGTCATTAAGTTCATCATCCCTGCAATGCAACCAACATTCAAACACAGGTATTTCTCGCAACAGCTCGCATTTTGCCAGCTATCAGGTAACATTTTCTGTATTGTATTTCGAAAGCGCCTTTCATGACCGAACGACGTCCCAAAGCAGTTTACAGCCAATGAAGTATTTTTAAAGTGAGTCACTGTTGTAATGTGAGAAACGCCGCAGCCAGTTTGCACACAGCAAGATCCCACAAACAGCAATGTGATCATGACCAGATAATCTGTTTTTGTCAGTGATGTTGATATAGGAATAAATATTGAATGAAAGTTGTAACTGGTTTGTTCCAACATGCACCTAATTACTGGTGTTGTCCGGTGGACACTTAGGTTCCTCTGACCTGTATGTTGTGTTATGTATTTAACACCTTGTAACCTTGTAACCTGCACCGCACCTGTCCACCAGAGGGCCTATCTGTTGGAGTCCCAAGGGATCCTAGCATCCCTTGGAGTACAGTATATAAGCAGGCCACTGACGAGGTACCTGCACTCTGGAACTACAATAAAGGAGCTAAGGTCACACTTGCTCATTACACACAGTACTCGGTCTGACCATTTACTATGAGTATAACAATTGGTGACGAGGTAACGAACTGCGCGAAAATGCAAAGAATAGTCGGCATCCTGGAGAAATTCTCGGAGGGGGATGATTGGGAAGTCTTCGTGGAGAAACTTGACCAATACTTCCTAGCCTATGAGCTGGAAGGGGACGAGAACGCGACCAAATGAAGGGTGATCCTCCTAACTGTCTGTGGGGCCACTACCTATGGTTTCATGAAGAATCTCCTGCCCCCGGCTAAAGCAACAGAGAAATCCTACGAAGAACTGTGTACGCTGGTCTGGGAGTACCTAAATCCTAAGAAAAGTGTTTTGATGGCAAGATACCGGTTCTATATGTGTCAATGATCGGAGGGCCAGGAAGTGGCGAGCTATGTCGCCGAACTAAGGCACCTTGCAGGACATTGTGAGTTTGAGGGATTCCTAGAACAAATGCTCAGAGACCTTTTTGTTCTGAGCATCGGACATGAGACAATCCTTCGCAAATGGTTGACTTAGAAACTCCGAACCTGAGTAAAGCCATAACGATAGCCCAAGCATTTATGTCCACCAGCGACAACACTGAGCAGATTTCGCAGAACAAAGAGGTTTCGGTCAGTACTGTGCATAAAGTAACGTTGGTTTTGAGCAGAAATGTACAGGGCAGAACATACTGCTGTGGCCCGACCTCAATTGACCCAGAGTCCGTCATCATCTGTTAATGCGAGGCAGTTAACACCCTGTTGGCGCTGCGGAGGTGATCATCGGCCCCATCAATACTGCTTTAAGCACTATGTGCAATGGCTGCAGAATAAAGGGACACCTCCAAAGAATATACAGGCGAGCTGCAAACCCTGCAAACCCTGTAAACCACCACGTTGCAGAGGAAGATCGGTCCACAGTGGATCAGACGGAATTGGAAACTCTTACAGAGGAGGCAGAAGTGTACAGGGTACACAGGTTCACGACAAAATGCCCACCAATAATGTTGAAAGTTGAACTGAACGGTATTCCAGTGTCTATGGAGCTGGACACAGGGGCAAGTCAGTCCATAATGAGTAAAACGGCCTTCGACATGCTGTGGGGCAAGAAGGCACACAGGCCCAAGCTCAGCCCAATTCACACGAAGCTAAGGACTTATACAAAGGAACTAATCCCTGTAATTGGCAGTGATGAAGTGAAAGTCTCCTATGATGGAGCCGTACACGAACTTCCGTTGTGGATTGTGCCAGGGGGTGGCCCCACGTTATTTGGCAGAAGCTATTTGCTGGAACTGGGACGATATCTGAGCGCTTTAGTCAGTTGATGACACCCAGGTTCTAAGCAAGTTCCCATCGTTATTCGAGCCAGGCATTGGAAGCTTCTCGGGGGCGAAAGTGCAGATCCATTTGCTTCCTGGTACACGGCCCATCCACCACAAGGCTCGGGCGGTACCGTACATGTTGCGTGAAAGTTGGAAATTGAGCTGGACAGGCTGCAACATGAAGGCATCATCGCGCCGGTGGAGTTCAACGACTGGGCCAGTCCGATTGTTCCGGTACTCAAGGAGGACGGTACGGTTAGAGTTTGCGGGGACTATAAAGTAACAATTAACCATTTTTCGCGGCAGGACCAATACCCACTACCCAAGGCAGACGACCTATTTGCGACCCTGGCTGGAGTGAAGACGTTCACCAAGCTGGACCTGACCTTGGCCTACATGACACAGGAGCTGGAGGAGTCTTCGAAAGGTCTCACCTGCATCAACACGCACAAAGGTCTATTTATTTACAACTGGTGCCCGTTCGGGATTCAGTCAGCCGCAGCGATCTTCCAGCGAAACATGGAAAGCCTGCTAAAGTTGGTTCCTTGTACAATGGTTTTCCAGGACGACATATTGGTTACAGGTCGGGACACCATGGAGCACTTGAAGAACCTGGGGGAGGTTCTTAGTCGGTTGGATTGCGTGGGGCTCTGGTTGAAATGCTTGAAGTGTGTTTTCCTAGCACATGACGTCGAATTCTTAGGGAGGAGAATCGCTGCAGACGGTATCAGACCCACCGACGCCAAGACGGAGGCCATCAAGAACGCGCCGCGACCACGGAACGTGACGGAGCTGCGGTCGTTTCTGGGACTCCTTAACTACTTCGGTAATTTCCTACCTGGGTTAAGTACCCTGCTAGATGCCCTGCATATGCTACTGCGCAGGGGAGACGACAGGGTATGGGTGAATTCACAAGAGGCTGCCTTTAAGAAAGCCAAAAATTTACTGTGTTCTAACAAACTGCTTGTCCTGTATAACCCATGTAAATGACTAGTGTTAGCTTGCGATGCATTGTCATACGGGGTCGGGTGTGTGTTACAACAGGCTAATGAATCGAAAATTTTGCAATCAGTTGCGTATGCATCCAGAAGTTTGTCCAAGGCCGAAAGGGCCTACAGTATGGTTGAAAAAGAGGCTCTGGCGTGCATTCACGGGGTTAAAAAAAAAGCACCAGTACTTGTTTGGCCTCAAGTTCGAGCTTGAAACAAACCACAAGCCGCTCATATCGCTATTCTCGGAGAGCAAAGGGATCAATACCAATGCCTCTGCCCGCATCCAATGATGGGCGCTCACGCAATCGGCATACAACAATGTAATTTGCAAAGATGAGCTGTCGCTGCAGGCGGACTGTCTCTTGTGGGGCAATCGTGTGGTCTTGCCCAAGAAAGGCAGAGACACATTTATAGGGGAAGTACACAGCACCCAGCCAGGCATCATGATGATGAAAGCCATAGCCAGATCCCATGTGTGGTGGGCAGGCATCGACTCAAATTTAGAGTCATGTGTACGCCAGTGCAACGCTTGCTCTCAGTTGAGCAATGCACCCGGAGAGGCACCGCTAAGTTTATGGTCATGGCCATCCAAACCGTGGTCAAGGATCCATGTAGACTATGCAGGCCCATTCCTAGGCAAAATACTTTTGGTTGTCGTGGATGCTTACTCAAAATGGATTGAATGTGCAATAATGTCCACGGCCACCATTGAAAGTCTAAGAGCTATGTTTGCCACGCATGGTCTGCCCGATATCCTAGTCAGTGACAATGGGCCGTGCGTCACAAGTGCCAAATTCAAAGAATTCATGACCCGCAACGGGGTCAAACATGTCACATCTGCGCCGTTCAAGCCCGCATCCAATGGCCAGGCAGAACGGCAGTCCAGACCATCAAGCAAAGCTTGAAAGGTGTGTCGAAAGGCTCCCTGCAGACCCGGTTGTCCCGAGTACTGCTCAGCTACCGCACCAGACCCCACTCACTCACAGGGATTCCCCCAGCCAAACTGCTCATGAAAAGGGCGCTTAAAACAAGGCTCGTTCTGGTCCACCCTGATCTACATGATCACGTGGAGGACAAATGGCATCAACAGAGTGTGTACTATGACCACGCAAACTTGTCACGTGATATTGAAATCAATGGTCTTGTATTTGTGCTCAATTATAGACATGGTCCCAAATGGCTCACTGGCACGGTCACAGCCAAAGAGGGGAGTAGGGTGTTTCAGGTCAAACTGACCAATGGACAATCGCACAGAAAACATTTGGACCAAATTAAACTGGTTCACCAACAGCTGCGCACAACCTGAAGAGGACATCACCAACTTTGAGCTTCCAACACACACACAAGTGGCAACTGACATCACAGTTGACCACGAAACAGAACTCATCATCCCCAGCAGCCCGGCAAGGTCGGCTGCCCAACAGCCCAGTGAAGAACTGACCAACCCACCCACACCAACATTTGTACCGAGACGATCGAGAAGGGAGCGCAAAGCCCCACATTGTCTCACCTTGTAAGTAAGTGTATTATTGACTTCATGGGGGAGTGATGTTATATATTTAACCCCTTGTAACCTTGTAACCTGTACCACACCTGTCCACCAGAGGGCCTACTTGTTGGAGTCCCAAGGGATCCCCGCATCCCTTGGGAGTACAGTACATAAGCAGGCCACCCATGAGGTACCTGCACTCTGGAACTACAATAAAGGAGCTAAGGTCACACTTGCTCATTACACACAGTACTCAGTCTGACCATTCATTATGAGTATAACATGTTGCAAAATCGTTTATCGAGAGTTTACCATCTACAACTTTAATTGCCTTAATTATTATCTTCCGCAAGGCAAAGTCACATTTCACTCACCGGTCCCTAGTTCCAGAATGGAAACTGCTTCCAGTGGTACTGTGGCTATGAGGTCTATGGTGCTTGATGCAGGCTCTTTGGAGGCGTGGGTTTGGATCCCACTGCTGCCAGAATTTGTGGTGTGTAATATTTATGTCGCTTCAACACAAGCATGAAGCAGTGTGTGGCTGCTGCATTACAATGTGACTTATTTTGGTGTGGAAAAGAAGTTGGGCTGTGAGCGGTGCCTTTAGTTTGTTGGCAAATGGCAATACCATTGAAGTGTTTGAGGTGCCCACTTGTAAATTGAAGGCCAGTTCAACAGGCCTTTTGACGCTGGCTGCATTTGTGTGGGGAAAAATGTCACGTCAGAGGTGGGATTGCAACCCACGCCCCTAGAAAGGGACCGGAATTCGCCGACCTTTGGTCAGTTAAGGATTAACAGTCTTTGAGTCTGGCGCCTTACTCCACTCGGCCTTCCTGACACTATTGTGCCCTTGGCTGTAATAGAAACATAGAAACATAGAAAATAGGTGCAGGAGTAGGCCATTCGGCCCTTCTAGCCTGCACCGCCATTCAATGAGTTCATGGCTGAACATTCAACTTCAGTACCCCATTCCTGCTTTTTCGCCATACCCCTTGATCCCCCTAGTAGTAAGGACTACATCTAACTCCTTTTTGAATATATTTAGTGAATTGGCCTCAACAACTTTCTGTGGTAGAGAATTCCACAGGTTCACCACTCTCTGGGTGAAGAAGTTCCTCCGCATCTCGGTCCTAAATGGCTTACCCCTTATCCTTAGACTGTGACCTCTGGTTCTGGACTTCCCCAACATTGGGAATATTCTTCCTGCATCTAACCTGTCTAACCCCGTCAGAATTTTAAATGTTTCTATGAGGTCCCCTCTCATTCTTCTGAACTCCAGTGAATACAAGCCCAGTTGATTCAGTCTTTCTTGATAGGTCAGTCCCGCCATCCCGGGAATCAGTCTGGTGAACCTTCGCTGCACTCCCTCAATAGCAAGAATGTCCTTCCTCAGGTTAGGAGACCAAAACTGTACACAATACTCCAGGTGTGGCCTCACCAATGCCCTGTACAACTGCAGCAACACCTCCCTGCCCCTGTACTCAAATCCCCTTGCTATGAAGGCCAACATGCCATTTGCTTTCTTAACCGCCTGCTGCACCTGCATGCCAACCTTCAATGACTGATGTACCATGACACCCAGGTCTCATTGCACCTCCCCTTTTCCTAATCTGTCACCATTCAGGTAATAGTCTGTCTCTCTGTTTTTACCACCAAAGTGGATAACCTCGCATTTATCCACATTATACTTCATCTGCCATGCATTTGCCCACTCACCTAACCTATCCAAGTCGCTCTGCAGCCTCACAGCATCCTCCTCGCAGCTCACACTGCCACCCAACTTAGTGTCATCTGCAAATTTGGAGATACTACATTTAATCCCCTCATCTAAATCATTAATGTACAGTGTAAACAGCTGGGGCCCCAGCACAGAACCTTGCGGTACCCCACTAGTCACTGCCTGCCATTCTGAAAAGTACCCATTTACTCCTACTCTTTGCTTCCTGTCTGACAACCAGTTCTCAATCCATGTCAGTACACTACCCCCAATCCCATGTGCTCTAACTTTGCACATCAATCTCTTGTGTGGGACCTTGTCGAACGCCTTCTGAAAGTCCAAATATACCACATCAACTGGTTCTCCCTTGTCCACTCTACTGGAAACATCCTCAAAAAATTCCAGAAGATTTGTCAAGCATGATTTCCCTTTCACAAATCCATGCTGACTTGGACCTATCATGTCACCTCTTTCCAAATGCACTGCTATGACATCCTTAATAATTGATTCCATCATTTTACCCACTACCGATGTCAGGCTGACCGGTCTATAATTCCCTGTTTTCTCTCTCCCTCCTTTTTTAAAAAGTGGGGTTACATTGGCTACCCTCCACTCTATAGGAACTGATCCAGAGTCAATGGAATGTTGGAAAATGACTGTCAACGCATCCACTATTTCCATCAGGCCCTGGGGATTTATCGGCCTTCAATCCCATCAATTTCCCCAACACAATTTCCCGGCTAATAAGGATTTCCCTCAGTTCCTCCTCCTTACTAGACCCCCCGACCCCTTTTATAACCGGAAGGTTGTTCGTGTCCTCCTTCGTGAATACCGAACCAAAGTACTTGTTCAATTGGTCCGCCATTTCTTTGTTCCCCGTTATGACTTCCCCTGATTCTGACTGCAGGGGACCTACGTTTGTCTTTACTAACCTTTTTCTCTTTACATATCTATAGAAACTTTTGCAATCCGTCTTAATGTTCCCTGCAAGCTTCTTCTCATACTCCATTTTCCCTGCCCTAATCAAACCCTTTGTCCTCCTCTGCTGAGTTCTAAATTTCTCCCAGTCCCCAGGTTCGCTGCTATTTCTGGCCAATTTGTATGCCACTTCCTTGGCTTTAATACTATCCCTGATTTCCCTTGATAGCCACGGTTGAGCCACCTTCCCTTTTTTATTTTTATGCCAGACAGGATTTGAAGCCTTATCCCCGAGAACAGGGTTAGAATGTGATAAGTTTAGAGAGGAAAAGAAGTTGGTCTGTGGGCGGTGCCTTTCGTTTATTGGTAAGCATCAGTCTGAGCATTGAAAGGCCCCGGTCTACCAAGGCATCAACTCTGGCAACTTTTACATGCTAATATCTGACTTGTTTGGCTCTGGTGCCTTTTTTACTTGCAAAATATGTTAATGTCGGAAGTAACATTGCAAGTAATTCCCTGCCTGAGTAACGGAGCAGATTTGAGAAGCCTTTGTGTGGAAGAAATCTCATTCTTTGACTGTGGTGCCCTTTTTCTGAGAAACACCACTGTCTGCAGTGGGATTGAAAGCCACAGTACGAGAAAGCAATGTGGAATTCAGCAACGCGGGAGAATAAAAATGTAATGCTGTGAGTGTGCTGCTTTTCAGTGTGAGAATGGGTTGAAAGGGGAAGTGTGATTTGAAGCCTTATCCCCGAGAACAGGGTTAGAATGTGATAAGTTTAGAGAGGAAAAGAAGTTGGTCTGTGGGCGGTGCCTTTCGTTTATTGGCAAACGCCAATAGCGTTGAGGTGTTTGAGATGACCACTTGTAAATTGAAGGCCAGTTGAGCAGGCTTTTTGACGCTGGCTGCATTTGTGTGGATAAAAAGTTAATGTCAGAAGTGGGTTTAGAAAGGGACCAGAACACACCAACCTTTGGTAAGGTAAGGATTACAGTCCTTGAGTCTGGGGCCTGAGACCACTCAGCCATCCTGACAATGGTCCCACAGCAGCTGCAGAAAAATGTGCTGCAAATTCTGCACACTTACTGAGCAGCATCAGAATCATTCTTCTTGTGCAAACACACAACACGCACATTCTTACGACAGGACTTAACAGGCAGCATCAGTCATTAAGTTCATCATCCCTGCAATGCAACCAACTGTTATATATGCAGACTATAGATATACTCTCTGTGTAGTCACTGTATAGTTGCATACAATGGAGACTTGTTACCTGATGTACTATCAATAAGATTTACACTGTGTATTTACTATGCTGGCACCACTAGAGGGTGCAACTGGTGGAGGTTTCCTGCCCCTGTGGCAGAGGCTGTCCACCAGAGGGCACTGTGGTGGGAGACCTGAGGGTCACCTGCATAGGTATGCAGGGCCCAGTATAAAATGCTGCCCACCATGCTTGTGCCTCACTCTGGAGTTACGAATAAAGGACTAATGTCATTATAGTTTGAGTACAACACATTGACTCGTGGAGTCATTCATAAGTGCATAACAACTGGCGATGAGAATACGGACTTTCACGCGATTATGGCTACCTTTGGCACACTAAAAGACTTTTCAGAGGGTAATGATTGGGATGCCTTCACGGAAAGGCTCGAGCAATATTTTGTGGCAAACGACCTGGCAGGCGAGACGGACACATTGGCGGAGAAGCGCAAGGCTATACTGCTGACCAGTTGTGGGCCCGAGGTCTACCGCTTCGTCAGGGACTTGCTGGCACTCACGAAGGCCAAGGATAAGACATACGATGAGCTGACTGAACTAATTCGCGACCAACTAAAACCAAAACAGAGCATCCTCACGGCTAGGCACAGATTCTACACTCACCGCAGACCTGAGTGCCAGGAGAGTGCAAAATATGCTGCTAACCTCAGGAGACTTGCGGCACCATGTGATTTTGGCACGCACCTCAACAAAGCATTGCGAGACATCTTCATTATAGGAATTTGCCACAAGGGCCTCCTTCACAAGCTACTATCTGCCGACACCACAGTCAACCTGCAGAAGACCATCAGCATCAGTCAGGCATTCATGACCTCGACCTGCAGCACCAAGCAAAGTATTCATCCTGTGGACTCAAACCCGGCAAATACTGTACACAGAATGGTGCCTTTCACAGGCAAGAATATAGAACTTGGCTCTGCCCAGGGCAGAGAGCACAGACCTCAGGGTTCCAGAACTCAGAGTCTGCCGAGGGGTGCTAATCGAGTAGCACCATGCTGGCGTTGTGGAGTTAACCATAGGGCTCACCAGTGTCGGTTTGCTGAGTACGTATGCAAAGCCTGTAACACGAAGGGCCGCCTCCAGCGTATGTGTAAAAGAAATGCGACTCACCGTCTAGCAGAGGAGTCGGTAGATGACTTTGAATTCAACGGGGAGTATGATGATTTGGCCAGGGGGTCAGCTCAGGCCCAAGAAGAAGTGTATGGCGTGTATACCTGCACCACCGATTGTCCTCCAGTGAAGATGGAAGTCGAGGTAAACGGTGCTCCAGTCTTCATGGAAGTGGACACTGGAGCGAGCCAGTCAGTGATGAGCCAGGATGCCTTTGAGAGGTTATGAAACGAAAAATGACCCAAGCTGCTTCCAGTAGAGGAAAAGTTGCGCACCTACACCAAGGAGCTGATTCCAGTCCTTCGTAGTGCGGATGTAAGTGTAATCCATAATGGCGTGGTGCACAAGCTACCTCTGTGGATTGTTGCAGGTGATGGTCCAACGGTACTTGGAAGAAGGTGGATGGGGAACATCCAGTGGAAATGGGAAGACCACCTCACTCCAGCAATCGATGTCCCCTGTGCTCAGAGGCAGAGCAAAACCTCACCTTCGCTTGGGCCATGCACCAGAGGCACAGACCGTCCACCACAACTGCGTGGCAATGTTCCGATCAGAACGACCTAAAAGTACCTTCCCGGCTCCAGTGGCAGGACTCCTGGGGAGGAAGATCGAATTCACAGCCGCTCTTCCAGCTTTTGTGGCAGAATCGCGGGAAATACTAGGGACCGAGGGACTAGTGAGAAGGAGCAACTGAAGGAAATCCTTATTAGTCAGGAAATTGTGTTAGGGAAATTGATGGGATTGAAGGCTGATAAATCCCTGGGGCCTGATAGTCTGCATCCCAGAGTACTTAAGGAAGTGGCTCTAGAAATAGTGGATGCATTGGTGATCATTTTCCAACAGTCTAACGACTCTGGATCAGTTCCTATGGACTGGAGGGTAGCTAATGTAACACCACTTTTTAAGAAAGGAGGGAGAGAGAAAACGGTAATTATAGACCGGTTAGCCTGACATCAGTAGTGGGGAAAATGTTGGAATCAATTATTAAAGATGAAATAGCAGCGCATTTGGAAAGCAGTGACAGGATTGGTCCAAGTCAGCATGGATTTATGAAAGGGAAATCATGCTTGACAAATCTTCTGGAATTTTTTGAGGATGTTACTGATAGAGTGGACAAGGGAGAACCAGTGGATGGCGTGTATTTGGACTTTCAAAAGGCTTTTGTCAAGGTCCCACACAAGAGATTGGTGTGCAAAATTAAAGCACATGGTATTGGGGGTAATGTACTGATGTGGATAGAGAACAGGTTGACAGACAGGAAGCAGAGAGTCGGGATAAACGGGTCCTTTTCAGAATGGCAGGCAGTGACTAGTGGGGTGCCGCAAGGTTCAGTGCTGGGACCCCAGCTCTTTACAATATACATTAATGATTTAGATGAAGGAATTGAGTGTAATATCTCCAAGTTTGCAGATGACACTAAGCTGGGTGGCGATGTGAGCTGTGAGAAGGGCGCTAAGAGGCTGCAGGGTGACTTGGACAGGTTAGGTGAGTGGGCAAACAAATGGCAGATGCAGTATAATTTGGATAAATGTGAGGTTATCCACTTTGGTGGCAAAAACACGAAGGCAGAATATTTGAATGCGGCAGATTAGGAAAAGGGGAGGTGCAACGAGACCTGGGTGTCATGGTTCATCAGTCATTGAAAGTTGACATGCAGGTACAGCAGGCGGTGAAGAAGGCAAATGGTATGTTGGCCTTCATAGCTAGGGGATTTGAGTATAGGAGCAGGGAGGTCTTACTGCAGTTGTACAGGGCCTTAGTCAGGTCTCACCTGGAATACTGTGTTCAGTTCTGGTCTCATAATCTGAGGAAGGACATTCTTGCTATTAAGGGAATGCAGCGAAGGTTCACCAGACTGATTCCCGGGATGGCAGGACTGGCATATGAGGAGAGACTGGATCGACTGGGCCTGTATTCACTGGAGTTTAGAAGGATGAGAGGGGATCTCATAGAAACGTATAAAATTCTGATGGGATTGGACAAGTTAGATGCAGGAAGAATGTTCCCGATGTTGGGGAAGTCCAGACCAGGGGACATAGTCTCAGGATAAGGGGTAAGTCATTTAGGACTGAGATGAGGAGAAACTTCTTCACAGAGAGTTGTTAACCTGTGGAATTCCCTACTGCAGAGAGTTGTTGATGCCAGTTTATTAGATCTATTCAAGTGGGAGTTAGATATGTCCCTTACGGCTAAAGGGATCAAGGGGTATGGAGAGAAAGCAGGAAAGGGGTACTGAGGTGAATGATCAGCCATGATCTTATTGAATGGTGGTGAAGGCTCGAAGGGCCGAATGGCCTGCTCCTGCACCTATTTTCTATGTTTCTATGTTTCTATGAGAAAAGGATCAAGGCAGTCGACCTCGAGGACAGAGGCAAGATGGCGTCCTTGCTGCAGCGAGGTGCAGCGTGTCTGAAAAAAAAGATGGCTGTGGCCATATCACAAGGTGCCATGCTGAGGGACCACCACGTGGTGTCTAACAAAGGATTTGTTTGGGGTAAAGCCAGCAGGGTTCTCTTAAAGGAGACCTGAAACCAACTGAACTTAAAGAGACATTGTATGCATGGCAATCAATGTAACGAACCGATTAAGATTGTGAACAAAATGTTGTTGCGAGATGTTGGTACTGGTTTGTTCCAACATGCACCTAATTATTGTTGTTGCCCTGTGGACACTTAAGTTCCTCTGACCTGTATGTTGCAAAATTGTTTATCGTGAGTTTACCGTCTACCACTTTAATTGCCTTACTTATTATCTTCCACAAAGCAAAGTCACATTTCACTCACCGGTCACTAGTTCCAGAACGGAAACTGCTTCCAGTGGTAGCGTGGCCGAGCACTCCAAGGGCTGTGTCCAGGCTCCAGTCTTTTCGGAGGTGTGGGTTCAAATCCCACTGCTGCCAGAATTTGCGCTGTGTAATATTTGCGTCCCTTCACCACAAGCCTGAAGCTGTGTTACAATGGGGCTATTTTGGTGTGGAAAAGAAGTTGGGTTGTGAGCGGTGCCTTTAGTTTGTTGGCAAATGGCAATACCGTTGAAGTGTTTGAGGTGCCCACTTGTAAATTGAAGGCCAGTTGATCAGGTGTTTTGACGCTGGCTGCATTTGTGTGGGGTAAAATGTCACGTCAGAGGTGAGATTGCAGCCCACGCCCCTAGAAAGGGACCAGAATACACCAACCTTTGGTAAGGTAAGGATTAACAGTCCTTGAGTCTGGCGCCTTACTCCACTCGGCCATCCTGACACTATTGTGCCCTTGGCCATTGCCACCTGAATGGTCCCGATCTACAAAGGCATCAACTCTGGCAACTTTTACGTGCTAATACCTGACTTGCTTGGCTCTGGTGCCTTTTATACTGGCAAAATGTATTTATGTCAGAAGTGACATTGGAAGTAATTCCCTGCCTGAGTAATGGAGCAGATTTGAGAAGCCTTTGTGTGGAAGAAATCTCATTCTTTGACTGTGGTGTCCTTTTTCTGAGAAACACCACTGTCTGCAGTGGGATTGAAAGCCACAGTACTAGTAAGGAATGTGGAATTCAGCAACGCGGGAGGATAAAAATGGAATGCTGTGAGTTTGCTGCTTTTTAGTGTGGGAGTGGGTTGAAAGGAGAAGTCTGATTTGAAGCCTTATCCCCGAGAACAGGGTTAGTATTACACTCATAATAAATGGTGAGATTGAGTACTGTGTGCAATGAGCAAGTGTGATCTTAACTCCTTTATTAAGGTTCCAGAGTGCAGGTACCTCGTGGGTGGCCTGCTTATATCTGTGCTCCCAAGGGATACTGGGATCCCTTAGGACTCCAACAGGTGGGCCCTCTGGTGGTCAGGTGTCATGCAGGTTACACAGGCTTGAATACATAACATCACTCCCCCGTGAAGTCAACAGTACACTTATTTACAAAATGAGATGATCTGGAGCTTTGCGCTCCCTTGTCGATCGTCTCGGTACAAATGTGGGTGTGGGTGGGTTGGTCAGTTCTTCACTGGGCTGTTGGGCAGCCGGCCTTGCCGGGCTGCTGGGGATGATGAGTTCGGTTTCGTGGTCAACCATGATGTCAGTTGCCACTTGTGTGTGTGTTGGAGGGTCAAAGTTGGTGGTGTCCTCTTCGGGTTGTTCGTAGCTGTTGGTGAACCGCAATTCGATTTGGTCCAAATGTTTTCTGTGCGTTTGTCCATTGGTCAGTTTAACTGAAACACCATACTCCTGTCTTTGGCTATGACTGTGCCAACGAGCCATTTGGGACCATGTCCATAATTAAGCACAAACACAGGATCATTGATCTCAATATCGCGTGACAAATTTGCGCGATCATGGTACACACTTTGTTGATGCCGCTTGCCCTCCACGTGATCATGGAGATCAGGGTGGACAAGCGAGAGCCTTGTTTTAAGCATCCTTTTCATGAGCAGCTCGGCTGGGGGAATCATGGTGAGTGAGTGGGGTCTGGTGCGGTAGCTGAGCAGCACTCGGGACAACCGGGTCTGCAGGGAGCCTTCCGACACACATTTCAAGCTTTGTTTGATGGTCTGGACTGCCGTTCTGCCTGGCCGTTGGATGCGGGCTTGAACGGGGCAGATGTGACATGTTTGATCCCATTGCGGGTCATGAATTCCTTGAATTCAGCACTAGTGAAGCATGACCCATTCTCGCTGACTAGGACATCAGGCAAGCCATGCGTGGCAAACATGGCTCGTAAGCTTTCAATGGTGGCCGTGGATGTGCTTACAGACATTATTGCACATTCAATCCATTTTGTGTAAGCGTCCACGACAATCAAAAACATTTTGCCGAGGAATGGGCCCGCATAGTCTACATGTATTCTCGACCATGGTTTGGATGCCTCTTGGGTGCATTGCTCAACTGTGAGCAAGTGTTGCACTGGCACACGCATGACTCTAAATCTGAGTCGATGCCAGGCCATCATACGTGAGACCTGGCTATGGCTTTCATCATTATGATGCCTGGGTGCGTGTTGTGTAGTTCGCAAATAAATATGTCTCTGCCTTTCTCGGGCAAGACCACGTGTTTGCCCCACAAAAGACAGTCCGCCTGCAGGGACAGCTCATCTTTGCTTCTGTGGAATGGCTTAATCGCTTCCTGCATCTCCACTGGGACATAGAAATAGAAACATAGAAAATAGGTGCAGGAGTAGGCCATTCGGCCCTTCGAGCCTGCACCGCCATTCAATGAGTTCATGACTGAACATGCAACTTCAGTACCCCATTCCTGCTTTCTCGCCATACCCCTTTATCCCCCTAGTAGTAAGGACTACATCTAACTCCTTTTTGAATATATTTAGTGAATTGGCCTCAACAACTTTCTGTGGTAGAGAATTCCACAGGTTCACCACTCTCTGGGTGAAGAAGTTTCTCCTCATCTCGCTCCTAAATGGCTTACCCCTTATCCTTAGACCGTGACCCCTGGTTCTGGATTTCCCCAACATTAATAAGAACATAAGAACATAAGAGCATAAGAATTAGGAACAGGAGTAGGCCATCTAGCCCCTCGAGCCTGCTCCACCATTCAACAAGATCATGGCTGATCTGGCCGTGGACTCAGCTCCACTTACCCGCCCGCTCCCCATAACCCTTAATTCCCTTATTGGTTAAAAATCTATTGATCTGTGATTTGAATATATGTAATGAGCTAGCCTCAACTGCTTCCTTGGGCAGAGAATTCCACAGATTCACAACCCTCTTTGAGAAGAAATTCCTTCTCAACTCGGTTTTAAATTGGCTCCCCCATATTTTGAGGCTGTGCCCCCTAGTTCTAATCTCCTCGACCAGTGGAAACAACCTCTCTGCCTCTCTCCTGTCTATCCCCTTCATTATTTTAAATGTTTCTATAAGACACTGGACCAGCTCCCATGGAGGACACAGTTTTTTACCAGGGACAGTAAAGGAGCTTGGCTGGTCCAGGTCCTGATCTGGCGGGCAAAAACGGGGGATTTCTCATTCTCAAATGCCTCCATGACCATAAGCAAATCCGCTGGCTGTGCCATTTCCACCCCTGTGGTGGGCAATGGTAGCCGACTGAGAGCATCTGCGCAGTTCTCTGTGCCCGGTCTGTGGCGAATTATATAGTTGTTTGCCGACAACGTGAACGCCCATCTTTGGATGCGGCAGAGGCATTGATATTGATCACTTTGCTCTCCGAGAATAGCGATATGAGCGGCTTGTGGTCTGTCTCACGCTCGAACCTGAGGCCAAACAAGTACTGGTGCATTTTTTTTTACCCCGTAAACGCATGCCAGAGCCTCTTTTTCAACCATGCTGTAGGTCCTTTCGGCCTTGGACAAACTCCTGGATGCATACGCAACTGATTGCAAAATTCTCGAATCAGCAGCCTGCTGTAACACACACCCGACCCCATATGATGATGCATCGCAAGCTAACACTAGTCGTTTACATGAGTTATACAGGACAAGCAGTTTGTTAGAGCACAGTAAATTTTTGGCTTTCTTAAAGGCAGCCTCTTATGAATTCACCCATACCCTGTCGTCTCCCCTGCGCAGTAGCACATGTAAAGGTTCTAGCAAGGTGCTTAACCCAGGTAGGAAATTACCGAAGTAGTTAAGGAGTCCCAGAAACGACCGCAGCTCCATCACATTCCGTGGTCATGGCGAGTTCTTGGCAGCCTCCGGCTTGGCGTTGGTGGGTCTGATGCCGTCTGCTGCGATCCTCCTTCCTAAGAATTTGACGTCTTGTGCCAGGAAAACACACTTCGAGCATTTCAACCTGAGCCCCACGCGATCCAACCGACTAAGAACCTCCTCCAGATTCTCCAAGTGCTCCATGGTGTCCCGACCTGTAACCAGTATGTCATCCTGGAAGACCACTGTGCAAGGAACCGACTTTAGCAGGCACTCCATGTTCAGCTGGAAGATCGCTGCGGCTGAACGAATCCCGAACAGGCACCGGTTGTAGATAAACAGATCATTCTGCGTGTTGATGTAGGTGAGGCCTTTTAAAGACTCCTCCAGCTCCTGCATCATGTAGACCGAGGTCAGGTCCAGTTTTGTGCATGTCTTCCCTCCAGCCAGAGTCAGAAATCAGTTGTCTGCCTTGGGTAGCAGGTACTGGTCCTGCAGCGAAAAACGGCTAATCATTACTTTATAGTCCCCGCAAATTCTAACCGTACCGTCCTCCTTGAGTACCGGAACAATCGGACTGACCCAGTCGTTGAATTCCACCAGTGCGATGATGCCTTCACATTGCAGCCTGTCCAGCTCGATTTCCACTTTTTCACGCATCATGTATGGTACCGCCTGAGCCTTGTGGTGGATGGGTCGCGTACCGGGAACCAAATGGATCTGCACTTTCGCCCCCGAGAAGCTTCCAATGTCTGGCTCGAATAACGAAGGGAAATTGCTTAGAACCTGGGTACATGAGGTGTCGTCGACAGACGAAAGAGCTTGGATATCGTCCCAGTTCCAGCGAATTCTCCCCAGCCAGCTGTTGCCAAATGATGTGGGGCCATCCCCTGGCACAATCCACAGCGGGAGTTTGTGTACTGCTCCATCATAGGAGAATTTGACTTCTGCACTGCCAATTACAGGGATTAGTTCCTTTGTATAAGTCCTTAACTTCGTGTGAATGGGGCTGAGCTTGGGCCTGTGTGCCTTCTTTCCCCACAGCCTGTCGAAGGCCTTTTTACTCATTATGGACTGACTTGCCCCCGTGTCCAGCTCCATAGATACTGGAATACCGTTCAGTTCAACTTTCAACATTATTGGTGGGCATTTCGTCTGAACGTTTGTACCCCGTACACTTCTGCCTCCTCCGTATGAGTTTCCAATTCAGTCTGATCCACTGTGGATCGATCTTCCTCTGCAACGTGATAGTTTGTAGGGTTTGCAGCTCGCCTATACATTCACTGGAGGTGTCCCATTGTTCTGCAACCATTGCACGCATAGTGCTTAAAGCGGCATTGATGGGGCCGATGATCATCTCCGCATCACCAACAGTCTGTTAACTGCCTCGTATTAACAGACGATGGCGGACTCTGGGTCAATTGAGGTTGGGCCGCAGCAGCTGGCGCGGATGTGCTGCCCTGTACATTTCTGCTCAAAACTGACGTTACTTTATGCACAGTACTGGCCGAAACTTCTTTGTTCTGTGAAATCTGTTTGGTGTTGTCGCTGGTGGACATAAATGCCTGGGCTATCGTTATGGCTTCACTTAGATTCGGAGTTTCTACAGTCAACAGTTTGCGAATGATTGTCTCCTGTCCGATGCCCAGTACAAAAAAGTCCCTGAGCATTTGTTCTAGGAATCCCTCAAACACACAATGTCCTGCGAGGCACCTTAGTTCGGTGACATAGCTCGCCACTTCCTGGCCCTCCGATCGTTGACACGTGTAGAACCGATATCTCGCCATCAAAACACTTTCCTTAGGATTTAGTGCTCCCGGACCAGCGTACACAATTCTACGTAGGATTTCTCTGTTGGTTTTGCCAGGACCAGGAGATTCTTCATGAGACCATAGGTAGTGGCCCCACAGACGGTTAGGAGGATTGCCCTTCGTTTGGCAGCATTCTCGTCCCCTTTAGTTCGTTGGCCACAAAGTATTGGTCGAATCTCTCCACGAAAGCCTCCCAATCAAGCCATTCTGAGAACTTGTCCAGGATGCCGTCTGTTCTTTGCATTTTCGCACAGTTGTTGGTTACCTTGTCGCCAATAAATGGTGAGTCTGAGTACTGTGTGCAATGAGCAAGTGCGACCTTAGCTCCTTTATTAAGGTTCCAGAGTGCCAGTACCTTGTGGGTGGCCTGCTTATATACTGTGCTCCCAAGATTTGCTGGTATCCCTTGGGACGCCAACAGGTGGGCCCTCTGGTGGTCAGGTATGATGCAGGTTACAAGGGGTTAAATATATAACAGTTAGGATGTGATAAGTTTTGAGAGGAAAAGAAGTTGGTCTGTGGGCGGTGCCTTTCGTTTATTGGCAAACGCCAATAGCGTTGAAGTGTTTGAGGTGACCACTTGTAAATTGAAGGCCAGTTGAGCAGGCTTTTTGATGCTGGCTATATTTGTGTGGATAAAAGGTTAATGTCAGAAGAAGTGGGATTCGAACCCACGCCCCTAGAAAGGGACCAGAATACACCAACCTTTGGTAAGGTAAGAATTACAGTCCTTGAGTCTGGTGCCTTAGACCACTCGGCTATCCTGACAATGGCCCCACAGCAGCTGCAGAAAAATGTGCTGCAAATTCTGCACACTTACTGAGCAGCATCACAATCCTTCCTCCTGTGCAAACACACAACGCACACATTCTTACGACAGGACTTAACAGGCAGCGCCAGTCATTAAGTTCATCATTCCTGCAATGCAACCAAAATGCAAACACACATATTTCTCACAACAGCTCGCATTTTGCCAGCTATCGGGTAACAATTTCTGTATTGTATTTCTATAGCGCCTTTCATGACCTCAGGACGTCCCAAAGCGCTTTACAACCAATGAAGTATTTTTAAAGTGGAGGCACTGTTGTGATGTGGGAAACGCCGCAGCCAGTTTGCACACAGCAAGATCCCACAAACAGCAATGTGATCATGACCAGATAATCTGGTTTTGTCAGTGATGTTGATGTAGGAATAAATATTGAATGAAAGTTGTAACTGGTTTGTTCCAACATGCACCTAATTACTGGTGTTGCCCTGTGGACACGTAGGCTCCTCTGACCTGTATGTTGCAAAATTGTTTATCGAGAGTTTACCGTCTGCCACTTTAATTGCCTTGATTATTATCTTCCACAAGGCAAAGTCACATTTCACTCACCGGTCACTAGTTCCAGAACGGAAACTGCATTCAGTGGAGTTCGTCGAGAAGGAGCGGGAGGTCGGTGGGAGGCCTATAAAAGGCCCATCAGTCGGAGCGGTGGGAGTTCGTCGAGGAGGAACCAGCTGATGCAGCTGAAGCAGGGTGAGATGACAAAAAAGAAGTAGAAAGAAATCGAAGGGTGACGTCATAGTCAAGGGGGTAAGTGATTGGCTGGTGATTGGTGAGTAGTTTTTCTTTTCCGTTTCCTTTATCAGTAGGTAACCTTTATCATTGTTATTGCCAAATTAAGTTAATCTAGGGGTTAAATCATGGCAGGAGAGCTCAGACATGTGTCATGCTCCTCCTGTGCTATGTGGGAACTCAGGGACGCTTCCAGTTTCCCTGACGACTACATGTGCGGGAATTGTATCCTGCTGCAGCTCCTGACAGACCGCATTACAGCACTGGAGTTGTGGGTGGATTCACTCTGGAGCATCCGTGATGCTGAGGATGCCGTGAATAGCACGTTTAGTGAGTTGGTCATACCGCAGGTAAAGGTTACACAGAAAGATAGGGAATAGGTGACCAGCAGGAAGAGCAGTGGAAGGAATGTAGTGCAGGGGTCCCCTGCGGTCATCCCCCTCCAAAACAGATACACCGTTTTGGGTACTGTTGCGGGGGTTGACTCATCAGGGGAGGGCAGCAGCAGCCAAGTTCATGGCACCGTGGGTGGCTCTGCTGCACAGGAGAGCAGGAAAAAGAGTGAGATAGTTATAGTGGTAGGGGATTCTATTGTAAGGGGAATAGATAGATGTTTTGCGGCCGCAATCGAGACTCCAGGATGGTATGTTGCCTCCCTGGTGCAAGGGTCAAGGATGTCTCGGAGTGGCTGCAGGATATTTTGGAGGGGGAGGGTGAACAGCCAGTTGTCGTGGTGCATATAGGTACCAACGATATAGGTACAAAACGGGATGAGGTCCTTCAAGCTGAATTTAGGGAGCTAGAAGATAAATTAAAAAGTAGGACCTCAAAGGCAGTAATCTCAGGAGTCACAGTAGGAATTGCAGGATAGCTCAGATGGCTTGAGGAGTGGTGCAGAAGGGAGGGATTCAAATTCCTGGGATATTGGAACCGGTTCTGGGGGAAGTGGGACCAGTACAAACCAGATGGTCTGCACCTGGGCAGGACCGGAACCAATATCCTAGGGGGAGTGTTTGCTAGTGCTGTTGGGGAAGAGTTAAACTAATATGGCAGGGGGATGGAAACCAATGTAGGAAGACAGAGGGAAGTAGAATGGGGGCAGAAGCAAAAGATAGAAAGAAGAAAAGTAAAAGTGGAGGGCAGAGAAACCCAAAGTGTGGAAGAAAGAATTTATGAATCTATGGCTTATGGTAAAGGGAAGGGTTAAATTCTGTTTTTGCTATATTTGAAGAAATAATAGGACTAGAACTACACCCACACTTTTTAGACTTGAAACTTAGAAATGTAATTAAATGACTATCCGGTATTAAAAGGGAGTCTCCTGATATTCTGCTTATCAGACTGTGAACAGGGAGAAACTATGCAAGGACAGATAGAGTGTGTGCCTCCCGAGATGACCTTTGTACTCACGGAACTAATGAATAAGATTCCTTTTCTATTTCTGTATTCTATTTCTGTATAAAGGTAGGGACAATTTGCTTGTACAGGAGAGTTTTCTGCCTTGGTACGGTCCAAGCAGGCTCTCCGAGATATCTCGCTTTTTAAAATAAAATTCTCTCGAAGCACGACTCTGAAAGCCTCCGCCTGAGTTAATTTAACTTTGAAATTTCCTCGACAGATTCTGGCGTAGTCCGCCAGGATCTCTAAAAACGAGATCCAAAAGAACTAAAGTTAACTTCTAAGAGAAAAAGAGGAATTTTAAGGACCTTCCTAGCTGAAAGGAGGAAGGTGCTCAGGCCGTCCTAACTAATAGAAGGGGGACGAGCCGCCGAGATCCCCTGGAGGGTGAGGCATAAGTTAAGGTAGCTACCGCAAAGAAGTTAAAATAACAAAAAGGCAAAAGGAGTCCCCAAGCTGAGTGGAAAAGAGAACACCGGTGAGCGCTTTGTAAATTATTGTATATTTTGTAGGATTGTCCTAACCCTCATTTCAGAAAAGATCGCGAGACGTTGCACCCGGAAGAATGGGAAACGGCTCTAGTCGAGCAGGGCGCTCGCGCCCAGCTCCTAGAAAAGGAAAGAAAGACGACCTCTCAACTGAAAGAATGAAAGTACATCCTAAGACTGAGAAAAGAATCCGTAAGGTAGCAAAGCAACGAGAGAAGGTAGGAGATCCTATTGTGCCGCCCGGCTCGCCGGCGGACACTGTAATTAAAGAAACAGGAGACGACAGATACGCGGTAACGTTTAGTAGTGATTTGTACGGTTGGTCTGATGGGGATTGGCCATA
Source organism: Pristiophorus japonicus (assembly GCF_044704955.1). Lineage (NCBI taxonomy): Eukaryota > Metazoa > Chordata > Chondrichthyes > Pristiophoridae > Pristiophorus > Pristiophorus japonicus. The sequence continues at coordinate 174,364,974 of NC_091984.1, forward strand.
TGGAGGAAGTTTTAAATTGTCCTTAATTGAGGAATGGAGACAGACCACCAAAGATGGGGCGAGGGACCCTACTTGGGATAAAGATTATATGGAGAATTGTTTTAAAAAATGGACAGAGGTGGCAAAGAGGCACCAGCCCCCTAAAAATAAAAAGAAAGAGGAGGAGGGTAAGGAGAAGCCCCCTCCCTCTTAAAGCCCCCCGAGTGCCCCGGTTATGACCGCTTCCCCTGTCGGCTTATATCCCCGTCTTCCAACCACCAAGCCGGATGATTGGCAGGGGATTATAGAAATAGTGGCCGCTCAGCTGGATCAGGCCTCTAGGCGACGAGTCCATCCACAAAACCCACTAGAAGGTGAAAATGGAGACGGGGGGAGCGGGGGGAGGAGTCGAAGTTGATGGCACAATCCCTGGCCCAGGAATGAATACCAGGGCAACTGTAAGACAGGCCCCCCGTGTAATGATCGGAACAACAGCTGTCCTAAAGCCCTGGACACCGGGGGAAGCTCGGGATATGATATCAGCTGCCCCTAATCCTGTTAAGAAGCCAGTAGCCTTTCACAACTGGCTTGAGCAAACCTGTACCATTTATAACCCCCTCCCCGTAGATGTGAAATTATTACTGCAGGCAGCATATGGGTCCTCTTGGCCGGGGGTAAAAGATATGTTCCCTATACCCGCCGGCGAAAACGGAGATTGGCGGGAAGATAATGAGGAAGAAGGAAATGAGTCCCGGGAACATTGGTTGCAACACAGGGGCAAGGATGCCATACTAAAGGGAGCTAAAAAGCATGGAGATATAGGGGAAGTCACGCGCTGTCTGCAGAAAGCAGAAGAATCAATAATAAATTTTGCAGGCAGAGGCAAAAATATTTGGGACGAGCATGCAGGAATACCAATGGATCAAAATGAACCTTTGACAGTGCAAACCTTGTTAAATTGTATGTTGCCGCAACACGCGAGAACCTATAAAATTAAGGTTTTGGACTGGCAAGGAAAAAGTTGGAAGGAAACAATTACAGTCTTGGCCAACATGGATAGGGAGGGACTATTCACCTATAAGGAAAATAAGGCTAAAACAGCAGGTCAGTACTATCAGCAAAAGGGAAGAGGACAAGGACAGAATAATAGAGGAGGGTTTAGGGGACGAGGACGAGGAAGAGGGAGAGAACAGTGGCCCCAACGAGACCGCTCCCAAGATGAGTGTAGAAATTGCGGAAGGAAAGGGCATTGGGCTCGCGATTGCAGATGCCCCCCGAAACAGGGTGGAGGGTTACAAGGGGATTTCCCCAAACCTCCACCTTCATTGGCCCCTCAGTTTTCGTTCTCTAGCCCCAACCCGCACCAATCAGCATAGGGATGCCCCGGAGGCTTAGTGGTACAGGCGGCAGCCCTCCGCTTATCAGCAGACATAGAAGAAAACCCTTTGGCAGTAGTAAAAGTAGGAGACACTTATGTGAAATTCCTGGTGGATACCGGTGCTACTATGTCTTCTGTACCATCCTCTGTGGGATTACCTGTAAGCAACACCACCGTCTTAAGTATGGGTGTGGCCGGTATCCCCATGAAATAATTTTTATCTGAACCTACCAAATTGATAATTGAAGGACAACCAGTTAACGATGAGACTTTGATAGTCTCTAAAACAACACCTCTCCCTTTATTGGGAAGACAGACTTTGTGCAAACTAGGAGCCACAATTTATTGCACAAAGGAAGGAATGTTCATGGAGTTCCCTCCAAATAAAATTCATCAGTTCTTTAATGGGATTAAAGAAGAGAAAAGGGAGGATAACAAAGAAAAGGCTGCCCTCTATTGTTAGCAATTGAATGGCAACTTCTACTCCCCTTTGATGCATGAAGTTATACAAAATTTAAAAGCTAAAATCGACCCTAATACTGAAAAATTGATGTATATAATTTTGACAAGCTTTGAGGCAGTTCAGCTTCATTGTACAGCCTGGTACACTCGACAAAAAGCTGAAACTTACCAGTGTCTGGTACAATCCTTTTTAAAAAAAGAAGAAATAGTAGAAGCTACGCCCCGCATTTATTTTGGACCAGAAGGATTGGGGGTAGCCATTGATTTGACACCCTTACAGCAGCAGCGGTATAGAGAAGCGAACTCGACACCCCATCTGACATTGGCTGTAAAACCGCCAGCGAAACCTAAAGATATGGGTCCGATGATTGTAGGAATAGAAAAAGAAAAACAGCAACAAGGCTATCAACCTTGGGCAGTAATAAAACTGCAAAATGTTCAGATAGACTTTATCACCCACAACAGGGGGATTCTCCAGTGGAAAGGTAAAAATCATGCCTCCACTTTTGAAAAACAGCAACCCCCGGAACAACCAAGCCCTAAGCTGCCAATGGCATTGAATCAAGTATCTTCTGAACTTTGGGCAAAACATAAGAATCATGTTGGGCTAGTACATTCTGCAGTACCCCATCGGGTACAATTGATAAAGAACGCCGTGTTACCAAGCATTAGGCAGTACAGACTGCCTCCAGAGGCAGAAAATGGGATAGAGCCAGTCATTTCTGCATTGTTGGAACAAGGAGTTTTAGAAAAGACACAGAGCCCGTGTAACACTCCGATACTGCCCATACCAAAGGTTAATAGGCCGAATGAATGGAGATTTGTGCAAGATCTGAGAGCTATTAATAAGATAGTAGTCCCTATCACCCCTGTGGTACCGGACACCAACATTATACTATCTACTATACCACCAACAGCAACTGTCTTTACTGTGATAGACTTGTGTTCAGCTTTTTTCTCCATCCCGTTAAATCAAGAAAGTCAGTATCTGTTTGCTTTCACCCACAAGAAGCAGCAGTACACATGGACCAGATTGCCCCAAGGATACACCGAAAGCCCCGCAGTATATGCAGCAGCAGTAAAAAGAGACCTTGAAGACTGTTCATTATCAGACCAGTCTGTGCTATTGCAGTATGCGGACGATTTGCTTGTGGCTTCTAGCCACGGATACAGGTGCATGCAAGACTCCCTGAAGCTGTTACAGCACCTATGTGAAAGAGGGCACCGAGTGTCGTTACCAAAGTTACAATTTTGTCAGACTCAAGTCCAGTACCTGGGTTTTCACATATCTCAAGGGCAGAGGCAGCTAGGACCAGAAAGAATTCAGACAATTCAAAGTGCCACCATACCAAAGACAAAGAAGGATATCTTGTCATTTTTGGGGATGGTTGGGTACTGTAGACAATGAATCCCCGATTATCGAGAATGGGATCAGCTGCCCTAAATGATGCCCCACCCAAGGTGGAGTGGACCCCAGAGAGAGAGGAGGCATTTAAACAGTTAAAGAAAGCCATTACTAATGCTCCGGCGTTGGAACTTCCGAATTATGGTAAACCTTTTCAGATGTATGTGAATGAGAAAGAAGGATTTGCAACCGCAGTACTAACCCAAGAACATGATGGGGGAAATAGACCAGTTGCTTATTATTCGGTTTTGCTGCCTCCAGTAGTAAGGGGAATGCCAGCATGTCTATGTGCTGTAGCTGCTACTGCAGTCATGGTGGAGAAGTCGGTATCCATTGTTTTGGACTATCCATGTGCTGTCATTACAGCCCATGCTGTGTTATTACTTTTGAATTCAGCTGCCACACAACACTTTACAGCATCTAGAAGAACAGGTTATGAAGTATTACTGCTGTCACACCCTAACTATACCTTTCGATGTGCACCGGTAATGAACCCAGCCACCTTTTTTCCTACTAAAGAAGTAGAGGATCCAGACCAGCATGATTGTCTGTTAACGGTCGAAATAGCCACCTTACCAAGACCAGATTTGCTCACAGAGCCCATGGACAATCCTGATCTTATTCTCTATACGGATGGATCATCGTACAGGCCGTTGGATGACTTGCTGTTGGCAGGCTATGCTATTGTAAATCCCCACGAAACTGTTGAAGCATTTGCCCTGCCTCCCGGAACCTCGGCTCAGGCTGCTGAATTGTTTGCCCTCACTAGAGCTTGTATAATAGCTAAAGATCAAACTGCTAATATCTATACTGATTCCAGATATGCATTCGGTGTAGTCCATGATTTTGGACAACTGTGGAAAAACAGAGGCTTTATCACCTCTGGTGGAAAGCATATTAAGCACTCTCAACTGGTGCTTAATCTATTAGATGCCATTCAGTTGCCAAGTAAGGTAGCCGTTATCAAATGTGCAGCTCACACAACCGGTGAGGATGAAGTATCAGTAGGAAATAGGAGGGCTGACGAGGCAGCCAAACAGGCCGCTTCGGCACAGGCAGACTGCCTTCAAGCAGTCTCAGTTTCCCCTCCACAGGTACTTGACATCCAACAACTTAAAACAGCCCAACAACAAGTTACCATGCAAGAAAGAAGAACTTGGGAAAACCAGGGTTGTTTTCTCAAAAACGACATCTGGTGTCACCCTGATGGGCGAACTATTTGCCCTAGATCTCTATTTTTGCCCCTGTCTCGCCTAGCACACGGTCAGGCTCACATGGGAAAAGGAGGGATGATACATGCTATTAATGCACAATGGTATGCACCAGGAATAACAGTAGTAATTGAGAAAGTTGCTAGAACATGCCAAATTTGTCAACAAAATAACAGAGGTAAAACACCTGCTGAATATGATCATCTACCCCAGCCAAGTATGCCCTTTGAAAATTTGCAAATTGATTTTGTCCTCATGCTTCCAGTATCAGGTCTTAAGTACCTATTAGTCATAATAGACATGTTCACAAGGTGGGTAGAAGCGTACGCCACTAGGAAAGACGATGCCCGAATAGTAGTAAAAATTCTATTTAAAGAAATAGTACCAAGATATGGGATACCTATGGGAATCAACAGTGACAGGGGAACACACTTCACCGGAAAAATAGTGCAAAATCTTGCAGAAGCGTTAGGTTTCCAGTGGAAGTTACATATACCATATCAGCCACAGTCCTCGGGAATGGTAGAAATAGTAAATGGGATAATAAAATCTACCCTTACCAAGATATGTCAGGAGACTGGACTAAAGTGGCCAGATGCCTTATCATTGTATACAATGAGAAACCAGAAAAACCGAAACACTGGTTTGACACCACATGAAGCCTTATTGGGAAGACCAATGCCTACTGGCGTAAAACCACCACTAGCAGCTGAAAAAATAGCATTAATTTGGAATGATGAAAAATCACTAAAGTATGCTCAGGCCATGTGTGAAATAGCAAGGAGTCTGCATGAACAAATAAAGCAGACACAGGTGCCCCCGTCGGAAGGAAATATGCACCCTTTCAGGCCTGGAGACCAAGTGTTGGTAAAAACATTAAACAAAGAATCCTTTTCTCCTAGGTGGAAAGGACCATATCAGATAATTCTCACAACATGAACCGCGCTGAAGTTGGAAAAGCATCCAAATTGGGTGCATGCAACCCGTTGTAAATATTATTTTCCCGACGAAATACAGCCAAAAGAAAAGGCATTGAACCAGGACGTACTACGATTGCCTGACTAAGAAAAAGGCCATCTTCTCGCTGAAGAACTGTACCTGCTCTTGTATTAAATTAAATATTTGGACTTGAAAGTACTGCCCAAAAGTTCAGGAACGGATGTCAGAGCTCATTTGTGTGCCAGTTTGGGCCTTTATTATTTGGGTCACTGTTACTATCGTGTGGACATGTTGTTATTGTAACGACTTAATTCAAGAATGGTATAGAAACAAATAAGAAAGGGAAGATGGGAAGGGACTCTTGGAAAAATTATAAATGGACGTTAGGTATACTGATCATTTTAGCGACAGGGAACTCCCGGCAGGAGGAAGAAGTCCTAAAAGAAGAAAGAGTATGGAAGGGAAATATGGTATGGGAAAGAAGTAATAGTGCAAGGCAGCAAGGCAATTTTATATGCCCAGTAGGCCAAAGTTGTAAAGTAGGGAATTTTACGGCACGATGTGAGGCATGTGGAATGAAGGAAGAAAGAGGGGAATTCAGTTTATATTGGGGAAAAGGTATCAGTTGTTCATAGAATACCAGGCCGATGTGTGGATGAAATGTACCCGGAGCACAGGGAAAAACAAGAGATGGGGGTACATAGGAGGGCCGGATGAGAGAAAAGACTTCCTCCGTTATTCATATACAAGTATGGTAGAAGGGCAGCGGATGTTGTGCATGAATAACACCCCGGTGAATGGAGGAGACCCATTCGTGGTAAAATGGTCAGTAAAAGAATCCGGCCACCCAGAAGACCGGGACCCGGGACATCTAAAAAGGATACTGACCACTTGCATCCCAGTGGTAAGATCCCCAGGTGTATTAAATCTAACAATACGAATTAAATATCCCCCAAAGAAAGAAGATGGTTGCCACACAACCAGTGTTAAGGTATCTTTTGAAAAAGAAAGACCCCAAAGAAAGAAACGGGATGTATTAGAGACTGTGTTAGGTGGAGTGGGAGCAGGAATAGGAGCATTGAACTCCATGGATATCGAGACCCTACAAAATAAAATCCAGGCTGTCGGAGGACTGGTAGGGGAAGATATAAAAATCAGAAATGCCTGGGATGAAGGATTACAGCAATTACAAATATCAGGTTACGTCATAAACGAAATGACCTGGGAACAGAATGAAAGGATAGAGAAGGAAATAGAGAACCTAATGAAGGAACAACAGGGAGTAAACAAGTACACCCATTGCCTGTTTAAAGAAATGATCAGACAGCTATTAAGAGCCGAGTTAGAAAGGAAAATATTATCCTTCCATGCTAACACATGGGAAAGGTTGCTGGAAATTAACAAAAGGGATAAGCTTCTTAATTTAACTATTAACCCTCAAAAAAGATATACCAGTTGTAATTCAAAAGGATGTAACGTTACTGTAGAGATAGTAAGTAAGACACGAAAAGAAATTTGGTGTCAGTTCCAAGTAATGCCCCAGCTGTTTGGACAGAACTTCTGGTACCCAGAATTTAAAGGAGATTGGGTCGATGAGAAGAATATGACACATCACCAGAGGGGATGTGCTAGGTGGCCATTCGGAATGGTATGTCCCTATCAGACCGCCATATACGAACCATGCTCACTGCAGCACTCCATTGGAGTATGTAAATGGGAATTAAAGCCAACAAATGACACTGATATTACGGAAATAGGACAGAATGAGGTCTGTGTGACAGGAAATAAACCTGTCTATCTGGATGGAATTTTGTATAAACCCCCCATTAATAAATGCGTGAGAAGAGTCTACACCCTGTATGACCCTGAAGTAAAAAGAACTTATACCTTTGGGCAGTGGAAAAATGTAGAAAAATATCTGTTTATGCACAAGATTGAACCCTGACCCCCTGTAATTAATCTGACCAGACTGCACAATTTGATACGGAATGACAAGGAAATTGAGGAAGCTCTGTCGAAGCAAGGCAGAGACATCCACCGGTTTAGAGTCGAAATGAGTTACGAGAAGGGGCAACTAGTGAGAATCGCAGACGAAGTCACCTCTTTGACAGTACACCACTGGTGGGATGTGTTTACCGGATGGTCCCCAAAAGCTACAGCAGTACTGAAGCTTGCTATACACCCCATAGTAATCGTAGGTGTGGTTATGCTTGTATTATTAATAATCCTTTGCAGAATGTGGATAAAATTAAAAAATGTAATTAGTCAAGTAATAGGCCTGATCTCTGAAATAGAAAGGAAAAGTGTGTGCATGAAAGGAAGGTTAAGTCGCTTAGAGGAAAAGGTTGATGAAGACGAATATTTCAAAATGCGACTCTATCCTGAAGGGTATGAACCCCCTTTTGCGCAAGAGGAGAATATAGGAAATTGTGTTGATCTGGAAAAAAAAGATCAACAAGAAGGGAATTGTGGAAGAAAGAATCTATGAATCGATGGCTTATGGTAAAGGGAAGGGTTAAATTCTGTTTTTGCTATATTTGAAGAAATAATAGGACTAGAACAACACCCACACGTTTTAGCCTTGAAACTTAGAAATGTAATTAAATGACTATCCGGTATTAAAAGGGAGTCTCCTGATATTCTGCTTATCAGACTGTGAACAGGGAGAAACTATGCAAGGACAGATAGAGTGTGTGCCTCCCGAGATGACCTTTGTACTCACGGAACTAATGAATAAGATTCCTTTTCTATTTCTGTATTCTATTTCTGTATAAAGGTAGGGACAATTTGCTTGTACAGGAGAGTTTTCTGCCTTGGTATGGTCCAAGCAGGCTCTCCGAGATATCTCGCTTTTTAAAATAAAATTCTCTCGAAGCACGAATCTGAAAGCCTCCGCCTGAGTTAATTTAACTTAGAAATTTCCTCGACACAAAGCAAAACTCAAAAAGGGCCACATTACAGCAAAATTCTAAAGGGGCAAAGTGTGTTAAAAAGACAAGCCTGCAGGCTCTGTGCCTCAACGCGAGGAGTATTCGTAATAAGGTAGACGAATTAACTGCGCAGGCAGTAATTAACAAATATGATATAATTGGCATCATGGAGACATGGCTCCAGGGTGACCAAGGCTGGGAACTCAACATCCAGGGGTATTAAACATTCAGGAAGGATAGACAGAAAGGAAAAGGAGGTGGGGTAGTGTTGCTGGTTAAAGAGGAAATTAACGCAATAGTAAGGAAGGACATTGGCTTGGATGATGTGGAATCTGTATGGGTTGAGCTGCGGAATACCAAAGGGCAGAAAACGCTAGTGGGAGTTGTGTACAGACCACCTAACAGTAGTAGTGAGGTTGGGGACAGCATTAAACAAGAAATTAGGGATGCATGCAATAAAGATACAGCAGTTATCATGGGCGACTTTAATCTACATATAGATTGGGCTAACCAAACTGGTGGCAATATGGTGGAGGAGGATTTCCTGGAGTGTATTAGGGATAGTTTTCTAGACCAATATGTCGAGGAGGGCTGGCCATCCGAGACTGGGTGATGTGTAATGAGAAGGGACTAATTAGCAATCTTGTTGTGCAAGGCCCCTTGGGGAAGAGCGACCTGGTAGAATTCTTTATTAAGATGCAGAGTGATACAGTTAATTCAGAGACTAGGGTCATGAACTTAAGGAAAGGTAACTTCGTTGGTATGAGACGTGAATTGGCTAGAATAGACTGGCAAATGATACTTAAAGGGTTGCGGTGGATAGACAATGGCAAACATTTAAAGATCACATGGATGAACATCCCTGTCTGGAGTAAAAATAAAAAAGGGAAGGTGGCTCAACCGTGGCTAACAAGGGAAATTAAGGATTAAGTGTTAAATCCAAGGAAGAGGCATATAAATTGGCCAGAAAAAACATCAAACCTGAGGACTGGGAGAAATTTAGAATTAAGCAGAGAAGGACAAAGGGTTTAATTAGGAGGGGGAGAATAGAGTATGAGCGGAAGCTTGCTGGAACATAAAAACTGACTGCAAAAGCTTCTATAGTTATGCGAAGAGAAAAAGATTAGTGAAGACATATGTAGGTCCCTTGCAGTCAGATTCAGGTGAATTTATAATGGGGAACAAAGAAATAGTAGACCACTTGAACAAATACTTTGGTTCTGTCTTCACGAAGGAAGACACAAATAACCTTCTGGAAATACTAGGGGACCGAGGGTCCAGTGAGAAGGAGGAACTGAAGAAAATCCTTATTAGGCGGGAAATTGTGTTCGGGAAATTGATGGGATTGAAGGCTGATAAATCCCCGGGGCCTGATAGTCTGCATCCCAGAGTACTTAAGGAAGTGGCCCTAAAAATAGTGGATGCATTGGTGATCATTTTCCAACAGTCTATCAACTCTGGATCAGTTCCTATGGACTGGAGGGTAGCTAATGTAACACCACTTTTTAAAAAAGGAGGGAGAGAGAAAATGGGTAATTATAGACCAGTTAGCCTGACATCAGTAGTGGGGAAAATGATGGAATCAATTATTAAAGAGGAAATAGCAGCGCATTTGGAAAGCAGTGACAGGATCGGTCCATGTCATCATGGATTTATGAAAGGGAAATCATGCTTGACAAATCTTCTAAAATTTTTTGAGGATGTAACTAGTAGAGTGGACAAGGGAGAACCAGTGGATGTGGTGTATTTGAACTTTCAAAAGGCTTTTGTCAAGGTCCCACACAAGAGATTGGTGTGCAAAATTAAAGCACATGGTATTGGGGGTAATGTACTGACGTGGATAGAGAACTGGTTGGCAGACAGGAAGCAGAGAGTCGGGATAAACGGGTCCTTTTCAGAATGGCAGGCAGTGATTAGTGGGGTGCTGCAGGGCTCAGTGCTGGGACCCCAGCTATTTGCAATATACATTAATGATTTAGATGAAGGAATTGAGTGTAATATCTCCAATGACCCCAGCTATTTGCAATATACATTAATGATTTAGATGAAGGAATTGAGTGTAATATCTCCAAGTTTGCAGCTGACACTAAGTTGGGTAGTGGTGTGAGGAGAACGCTAAGAGGCTGCAGGGTGACTTGGACAGGTTAGGTGAGTGGGCAAATGCATGGCAGATGCAGTATAATGTGGATAAATGTGAGGTTATCCACTTTGGGGGCAAAAACACAAAGGCAGCATATTATCTGAATGGCGGCAGACTAGGAAAAGGGGAGGTGCAACGAGACCAGGGTGTCATGGTACATCAGTCATTGAAAGTTGGCATGCAGGTACAGCAGGCGGTGAAAAAGGCAAATGGTATGTTGGCCTTCATAGCTAGGGGATTTGAGTATAGGAGCAAGGAGGTCTTCCTGCAGTTGTACAGGGTCTTAGTGAGGCCTCACCTGGAATATTGTGTTCAGTTTTGGTCTCCTAATCTGAGGAAGGACGCTCTTGCTATTGAGGGAGTGCAGCGAACGTTCACCAGACTGATTCCCGGGATGGCTGGACGGACATATGAGGAGAGACTGGATCGACTGGGCCTGTATTCACTGGAGTTTAGAAGGATGAGAGGGGATCTCATAGAAACATATAAAATTCTGATGGGACTGGACAGGTTAGATGCAGGAAGAATGTTCCCGATGATGGGGAAGTCCAGAATCAGGGGACACAGTCTAAGGATAAGGGGTTAGCCATTTAGGACTGAGATGAGGAGAAACGTCTTCACTCAGAGAGTTGTTAACCTGTGGAATTCTCTACCGCAGAGAGTTGTTGATGCTAGTTCATTGGATATATTCAAGAGGGAATTAGATATGGCTCTTATGGCTAAAGAGATCAAGGGGAATGGAGAGAAAGCAGGAAGGGGATACTGAGATGAATGATCAGCCATGATCTTATTGAATAGGTGCAGGCTCGAAGGGCCGAGTGGCCGAATCCTGCACCTATTGTCTATGTTTCTCTGTAGTGTGGCTGAGTGGTATAAAGTGCTGGATCCAGGTTCACATCTGTTTGGCAGTGTGGGTTTAAATCCCACTGTTGCTAGAATTTGTTGATTGTGAAATTTGTGTCCCTTCACCAGAAGCATGAAGCAGTGTGTGGCTGCTGCATTATGCCATGACTATTTTGTTGTGGAAAACAAGTTGGGCTGTGAGCGGTGCCTTTATTTTGTTGGCAAACGGCAATACCGTTGAAGTTTTGAGGTGCCTTCTTGTAAATTGAAGGCCAGTTGATCAGACATTTTGACGCTGGTTGCATTTGTGTGGGGTAAAATGTCATGTCAAAGGTGGCATTGAACCCACGACCCTGGAAAGGGACCAGAATTCTTAATGACTGGCGCTGCCTGTTAAGTCATGTAGTAACAATGGGGCCAAGTTTTGGCCTGAGTTGCTCCTGTTTTTTTGGAGCAACTGGTTTAGAATTGAGTATCTTAGAAATTGCAATTCTCGGCATTTAGTTTGCTCCAGTTCTAGTCAGTTTGAACAGTTTCAGTTTGGAACAGATTTTTTTTTTCAAAAGGGGGCGTGTCCGGCCACTTACGCCCGTTTTGAAAGTTTAGGCAGTGAAAACATACTCCAAACTAACTTAGAATGGAGTAAGTGTAGATTTTTGTACGCTCAGAAAACCTTGCCTACACTTAGAAAATCAGGCGTAGGTTACAAATCAGGTGTCGGGATTGGGGGAGGGGGGGATTTAAAGGGAAGTTTACAAACAGTAAACACTTCAGCTTTAAAAATAAAGAGCCATCATCAATAATAAATGATAAATACATCAATAAATCAACCAATAAATCAATCAAAAAAAAATTAATAAAAAATAAAAAAAATAAAAAAATAAATAAATAAAACATTTTCTACTTACCGACTGCAGCACCGGGAGTCATAGAAACATAGAATCATAGAAAATAGGTGCAGGAGCAGGCGATTCGGCCCTTCTAGCCTGCACCGCCATTCAATGAGTTCATGGCTGAACATGCAACTTCAGTACCCCATTCCTGCTTTCTTGCCATACCCCTTGATCCCCCTAGTAGTAAGGACTACATCTAACTCCTTTTTGAATATATTTAATGAATTGGCCTCAACAACTTTCTGTGGCAGAGAATTCCACAGGATCACCACTCTCTGGGTGAAGAAGTTTCTCCTCAACTCGGTCCTAAATGGTCTACCCCTTATCCTTAGATTGTGACCCCTGGTTCTGGACTTCCCCAACATTGTGAACATTCTTCCTGCATCTAACCTGTCTAAACCCATCAGAATTTTAAACGTTTCTATGAGGTCCCCTCTCATTCTTCTGAACTCCAGTGAATACAAGCCCAGTTGATTCAGTCTTTCTTGATAGGTCAGTCCCGCCATCCCGGGAATCAGTCTGGTGAACCTTCGCTGCACTCCCTCAATAACAAGAATGTCCTTCCTCAGGTTAGGAGACCAAAACTGTACACAATACTCCAGGTGTGGCCTCACCAAGGCCCTGTACAACTGTAGCAACACCTCCCTGCCCCTGTACTCAAATCCCCTCGCTATGAAGGCCAACATGCCATTTGCTTTCTTAACCGCATGCTGTATCTGCATGCCAACCTACAATGACTGATGTACCATGACACCCAGGTCTTGTTGCACCTCCCCTTTTCCTAATCTGTCACCATTCAGATAATAGTCTGTCTCTCTGTTTTTAACACCAAAGTGGACAACCTCACATTTATCCACATTATACTTCATCTGCCATGCATTTGCCCACTCACCTAACCTATCCAAGTCACTCTGCAGCCTCATAGCATCCTCCTCGCAGCTCACACTGCCACCCAACTTAGTGTCATCCACAAATTTGGAGATACTACATTTAATCCCCTTGTCTAAATCATTAATATACAGTGTAAACAGCTGGGGCCCCAGCACAGAACCTTGCGGTACCCCACTAGTCACCGCCTGCCATTCTGAAAAGTACCCATTTACTCCTACTCTTTGCTTCCTGTCTGACAACCATTACTCAATCCATGTCAGCACACTACCCCCAATCCCATGTGCTTTAACTTTGCACATTAATCTCTTGTGTGGAACCTTGTCGAAAGCCTTCTGAAAGTCCAAATATACCACATCAAATGGTTCTCCCTTGTCCACTCTACTGGAAACATCCTCAAAAAATTCCAGAAGATTTGTCAAGCATGATTTCCCTTTCACAAATCCATGCTGACTTGGACCTATCATGTCACCTCTTTCCAAATGCACTGCTATGACATCCTTAATAATTGATTCCATCATCTTACCCACTACCAATGTCAGGCTGACCGGTCTATAATTCCCTGTTTTCTCTCTCCCTCCTTTTTTAAAAAGTGGGGTTACATTGGCTACCCTCCACTCCATAGGAACTGATCCAGAGTCTATGGAATTCTGGAAAATGACTGTCAATGCATCTGCTATTTCCAAGGCCACCTCCTTAAGTACTCTGGGATGCAGTCCATCGGGCCCTGGAGATTTATCGGCCCTCAATCCCATCAATTTCCCCAACACAATTTCCCGACTAATAAGGATTTCCCTCAGTTCCTCCTCCTTATTAGATCCTCTGACCCTTCTTATATCCGGAATGTTGTTAGTGTCCTCCTTAGTGAATACCGAACCAAAGTACTTGTTCAATTGGTCCGCCATTTCTTTGTTCCCCGTTATGACTTCCCCTGATTCTGACTGCAGGGGACCTACGTTTGTCATTACTAACCTTTTTCTCTTTACATATCGATAGAAACTTTTGCAATCCGTCTTTATGTTCCCTGCAAGCTTCCTCTCGTACTCTATTTTCCCTGCCCTAATCAAACCCTTTGTCCTCCTCTGCTGAGTTCTAAATTTCTCCCAGTCTCCGGGTCCGCTGCTATTTCTGGCCAATTTGTATGCCACTTCCTTGGCTTTAATACTATCCCTGATTTCCCTTGATAGCCATGGTTGAGCCACCTTCACTTTTTTATTTTTATGCCAGACAGGAATGTACAATTGTTGTAGTTCATCCATGGCCATTGCCCATCCACAGTCAACCCCTCAAGTATCATTCGCCAATCAATCCTAGCCAATTCATGCCTCATACCTTCAAAGTTACCCTTCTTTAAGTTCTGGACCATGGTCTCTGAATTAACTGTTTCATTCTCCATCCTAATGCAGAATTCCACCATATTATGATCACTCTTCCCCAAGGGGCCTCGCACAACGAGATTGCTAATTAATCCTCTCTCATTACACAACACCCAGTCTAAGATCGCCTCTCCCCTAGTTGGTTCCTCGACATATTGGTCTAGAAAACCATCCCTTATGCACTCCAGGAAATCCTCTTCCACCGCATTGCTTCCAGTTTGGTTAGCCCAATCTATGTGCATATTAAAGTCACCCATTATAACTGCTGCACCCTTATTGCATGCACCCATAATTTCCTGTTTGATGCCCTCCCCAACATCACTACTACTGTTTGGAGGTCTGTACACAACTCCCACTAAAACTTTTTGCCCTTTGGTGTTCTGCAGCTCTACCCATATAGATTCCACATCATTCAATCTAATGTCATTCCTAATTATTGTATTAATCTCCTCTTTAACCAGCAATGCTACCCCACCTCCTTTTCCTTTTATTCTATCCTTCCTGAATACCCCTGGATGTTGAGTTCCCAGCCCTGATCATCCAGGAGCCACGTCTCCATAATCCCAATCACATCATATTTGTTAACATCTATTTGCACAGTTAATTCATCCACCTTATTACGGATACTCCTTGCATTAAGACACAGAGCCTTCAGGCTTGTTTTTTTAACACCCTTTGTCCTTTTAGAATTTTGTTGTACAGTGGCCCTTTTTGTTCTTTGTCTTGCGTTTCTTTGTCCTCCACTTTTTCTCATCTCCTTTTTGTTTTTTGCTTTTATCTCCTTTTTGTTTCCCTCTGTCCCCCTCCATTAGTTCCCATCCCCCTGCCATATTAGTTTAACTCCTCCCCAACAGTACTAGCAAACAATCCCCCTAGGACATTGGTTCCGGTCCTGCCCAGGTGTAGACCGTCCGGTTTGTACTGATCCCACCTCCCCCAGAACCAGTTCCAATGCCCCAGGAATTTGAATCCCTCCCTGCTGCACCACTGCTCAAGCCACGTATTCATCTGTGCTATCCTGCGATTCCTACTCTGACGAGCATGTGGTACTGGTAGCAATCCCGAGATTACTACTTTTGAGGTCCTACTTTTTAATTTACCTCCTAGCTCCTTAAATTCGTTTCATAGGACCTCATCCCTTTTTTTACCTATGTCGTTGGTACCAATATGCACCACGACAACTGGCTGTTCTCACTCCCTTTTTAGAATGTCCTGCACCCGCTCCGAGACATCCTTGACCCTTGCACCAGGGAGGCAACATACCATCCTGGAGTCTCGGTTGCGGCCACAGAAACGCCTATCTATTCCCCTAACAATTGAATCCCCTATCACTATCGCTCTCCCACTCTTTTTCCTGCCCTCCTGTGTAACAGAGTCCTCCAATAGCGTGCTGGGATGGTCCCCTCGCCCACAGTGTGTCTCTGTCAGTGTCTCTATCTCTCTGTCTGTCATTTTGTGTCTGTCAGTGTCTGTGTTTCTGACAGCGAGGGGAGGGGGAGAAGGGGGTGAGGGAGGAGGGAGGAGGGAGGTAGAGGGGGTAAGGGGGTGGGAGGAGGGGGAGAGGGGAGGGGGAGGAGGAGAAGGGGGGAGGAGGGGAAGAAGAGAGGGAAAGAGAGGGGAAGGAGAGGGGAGAGGGAGGGGAGGGGAGAGAGGGAAGGAGACGGGAGAGGAGGGAAGGAGTAAGGGGGGAGGGAGGGAGGGAGGAGGAGAAAGGAGGGAGGGAGAGAAGGAGGCTGAACGGGCCGGGCCCAAGACTTCGGGCTAGATTTACAGGTAGGTGGCATCGGGTCTCGGGTCCCAGGTCCCGGGTCCAGGGGCTGGGTGGGGGTCACGGAGGTCGGGGGGGGGGAGAGAGTCATGGAGGTCGGGGGGGGGGGTTGTGTGGGGGAGAGTCGCGGAGGTCGGGGGGGGGGGAGAGAGTCACGGCCGGGGGGGGATAGAGTGGGGAGAGAGTCGCGGAGGTCGGCGGGGGTGTGTGTCACGGAGGTCGGGCGAGGGT
The DNA here is from genome assembly GCF_044704955.1 of Pristiophorus japonicus. Lineage (NCBI taxonomy): Eukaryota > Metazoa > Chordata > Chondrichthyes > Pristiophoridae > Pristiophorus > Pristiophorus japonicus. The sequence goes on from NC_091984.1 coordinate 174,381,417, forward strand.
GGGAGAGTTGCGGAGGTGGGAGAGTCGCGGAGGTCGGGGGGGAGACTCACAGAGGTTGGGGGAGGGTGGGAGAGTCGCGGAGGTCGGGGGGGGCGGAGAGTCGCTGAGGTCGGGGAGGTGGGAGAGTCGCGGAGGTCGGCGGGGGGAGAGTCACGGAGGTTGGGGGTCGGGGGGGAGTTGCAGAGGTCGCGCAGGTCGGGTCGCGGGGGGGTCACGGAGGTCGGGTCACCGGGGTGGGGGGGAGCGGAGGTCGGGAGGGAAGAGCAGAGGTCGGGTCGGGTCGGGGTGGTGGGGAGCGGAGGCCGGGTCGCCGGGGGTGTGTGGGGGTGGGGGGAGCGGAGGTCGGGTCGCCGGGGCGGGGGAGGGAGCAGAGGGGGGGTCTGGTCCGGGGGAGCGGGGGTCGGGTCCGGTCTGGGGAGTGGGAGTCAAGTTGGGTCCGGTCGGGTGGGAGGTGACCCTTATCTATGCAGCCCCAGTGAGGCCATTCGGTCAGGGCTAGGGGCTGCATGCTTCGGGCCCGTCCCACAGTTTTGGGCGCCTGGAGCTACTGCACATGCGCGTCCACTGTCGCACGCATGTGTAGAGCTCCCGGCACTGTTTTCAGCGCAGGGATCTGGCTCCGCCCCCCACAGCTCCAGAGGACCTGCAGGGAGCCGTAGAATAGGTGAGTTTTTTTAGGCGCAATTTGTGGCGCGAAAAACAGGCGTCCAGGTCCAGGCTGTGCCGTTTTCGGTACGGCCCGAAACTTGGGCCCTATGTGTGTGTTGTGTGTTTGCACAGGAGGAATGATTGTGATGTTGCTCAGTAAGTGTGCAGAATTTAGAGCACATTCATCTGCAGCTGTTGTATGATCATTGTCAGGATGGCTGAGTGGTCTCAGGTGCCAGACTCAAGGACTGTTAATCCTTACTTTACCAAAGGTTGCTGTATTCTGGTCCCTTTCTAGGGGCATGTGTTCGAATCCCACCTCTGACATTAACTTTTTATCCACACAAATGCAGCCAGCTTCAAAAAGCCTGCTCAACTGGGCTTCAATTTACAAGTGGTCACCTCAAACACCTCAACGCTATTGCCATTTGCCAATAAACAAAAGGCACCGCCCACAGACCAACTTCTTTTCCGCTCTAAACTTATCACATTCGAACCCTGTTCTCGGAGTTAAGGCTTCAAATCAGACGTCTCCATTCAACCCATTCCCACACGAAAAAGCAGCATACTCAGAGCATTACATTTTTACCCTCCCGGGTCGCTGAATTCCACATTGCTTTCGAGTAAGCGATTTTGATCCTAACCTAATTGCTAGACGGATGGTTTGAATCGCCCCCCATTACGACAGTTCTTGACCCGGGAATTATTCTTCAGATTGTAAATTAAATAAGTCACGGACAGGAATGCTTTGGTGAAAAAGTGTACATATATTTATTTGGTCTAACATACACTGGCTAAAACATGCATGACTAAACAAAATCATTGTCTTGATGGAGAATAAAATGCAGGTTACAAACAACATACATACAGTACAGAAATGAGACCTAGTGGATGCAGTAATTCCCTGGTGGATTCCAACTCCACCCCAATCAACGAATTACCCAGTCGAAGCTTCCTCCCTAGAATAGCCCTGAAAAGCTTCACTTCTGAGAAAACTCTGAGCCCTTTACACACCACACAGCTCGCCTGGCTCTCTGGTTACCGGCTTAGGACACTCGCGATCATGCTCATCACTACACCCACAGTTGGTTTCCTTGCTCAGCTCAGCTGTGGGAAGTCACTGGCTGTTGGTTTTCAGTCTCGGTGGCTTCTTCTGCTGAACTGCGGCTTCTTCCTCTGGTACATAGATCTTGGTGGAGCGAGAGCGAGAGGGAGAGCGAGCTCTCTCTAGATACAAGCTGCAAGCTTCAAGTTAAAAATAAAGTGGAAAGAGCCTGCCTTTATGGGAGTCTTGCTACACCCTATCTTTCCCACCAATCTTTAAAATCCTTTTGTTTCTAAGCATTGGTACTTAGTCAGTGATGGGCCATCCAACCCATGTGTATTTGACTGAAGGCCCTTAATTTGGGTATCTCTCTCAGTCTTTGTGTTGGGAAAGACCTGGCTCCTCTTTGGCTGGCCAGGCTAGTGGGTTCATTGTTTTGCTTTCCTTCTGAGCTGTAGGTGAGAAGTGCTTTTGCATATTAGAGTGGCTTTGTCAATGGCCCCCCTTCCTGGCCGACAGCTAATTTCTCGATATTCATGGCCCCCTTCCTTTAGCAGGGGCTGCTGGGCGAACTCGTTCTGGATGACTGACAGTTTTTGTCACAGCTAACTGCGATGCAGCCTCTGGCGTTTTAACGAAACCAGCTTTTTCACGTATCTGCACAGGCCAACCCCAGCACAGGGAAAATAGCCTCAGAAAAAATAAAAGTCACAAAATATTCTCAACTGAGTCCATTCTTTAAACCGAAACTTTGCGATCTCTTCATACTGTGGCTTTCAATCCCATTGCAGACAGTGGTGTTTCTCAGAAAAAGGGCACCACAGTCAAAGAATGAGATTTCTTCCACACAAAGGCTTCTCAATTCTGCTCCATTACTCAGGCAGGGAATTACTTCCAATGTTACTCTGTCATTAACACATTTTGCAAGTAAAAAAGGCACCAGAGCCAAACAAGTCAGGTATTAGCACGTAAAAGTTGCCAGAGTTGATGCCTTGGTAGACCGGGGCCTTTCAGGTGGCAATGGCCAAAGGCACAATAGTGTCAGGACGACCGAGTGGAGTAAGGCGCCAGACTCAAGGACTGTTAATCCTTATCTTACCAAAAGTTGGTGTATTCTGGTCCCTTTCTAGGGGCGTGGGTTGCAATCCCACCTCTGACGTGACATTTTTTCCCACACAAATGCAGCCAGGGTCAAAAGGCCTGTTCAACTGGCCTTCAATTTACAAGTGGTAACATCAAATTCTTCAATGGTATTGCCATTTGCCAAAAAAGTAAAGGCACCTCTCACAGCCCAACATCTTTTCCTCACCAACATAACCCCATCATAACACAGTACTTTATGCTTGTCATGAAACTACACAGTGCAAATTCTGGCAGCAGTGGGATTCAAACCCTCACCTCCAAAGAAACTGGAGCTTGGATCCAGCACACACTACCATTGAAAGCTATTACCATTCTGGAACTAGTGACCGGTGAGTGAAATGTGGCTTTTCCATGCGGAAAATAATAATTAAGACAATTAAAGTGGTAGACGGTAAACTTTCGATAAACGATTTTGCAACATACCGGTCAGAGGAACCTACGCGTCCACAGGGCAACAACAGTAATTAGGTGCACGTTGGAACAAACCAGTTACAACTTTCATTCAATATTTATTCCGATATCAACATCACTGACAAAAACAGATTATCTGGTCATGATCACATTGCTGTTTGTGGAATCTTGCTGTGTGCAAACTGGCTGTGGCATTTCCCACATTACAACAGTGACTCCACTTCAAAAATACTTCATTGGCCGTAAAGCGCTTCGGGACATGAAAGGCGCCATAGAAATACACTGCAGAAAATGTTACCCGATAGCTGGCAAAATGCGAGCTGTTATGAGAAATACGTGTGTTGGTTGCATTGCAGGGATGATAAACTTAATGACTGGCGTAGCCTGTTAAGTGATGTAGTAACAATGTATGTGTTGTGTGTTTGCACAGGAGGAATGATTGTGATGCAGCTCAGTAAGTGTGCAGAATTTGGAGCACATTTTTCTGCAGTTACAATCGGTTCATTGTCAGGATGGGCGAGTGGTCTAAGGTACCAAGCTCAAAAACTGTAATCCTTACATTACCAAAGGTTGGTGCATTCTGGGTGTGGGTTCTAATCCCACTTCTGATATTAACCTTTTATTCACACTAATGCAGCCAGCGTAAAAAATTCGCCGACCTTTGGTAAGGTAAGGATTAACAGTCCTTGAGTCTGGCGCCTTACTCTACTCGGCCTTCCTGACACTATTGTGCCCTTGGCTATTGCCACCTGAAAGGCCCCAGTTTACAAAGGCATCAACTCTGGCAACTTTTACGTGCTAATACCTAACTTGCTTGGCTCTGGTGCCTTTTTTACTTGCAAAATGTGTTAATGTTGGAAGTAACATTGGAAGTAATTCCCTGCCTGAGTAACGGAGCAGATTTGAGAAGCCTTTGTGTGGAAGAAATCTCATTCTTTGACGGTGGTGCCCTTTTTCTGAGAAACACCACTGTCTGCAGTGGGATTGAAAGCCACAGTACTAGAAAGCAATGTGGAATTCAGCAACGCAGGAGGATAAAAATGTAATGCTGTGAGTGTGCTGCTTTTTAGTGTGGGAATGGGTTGAAAGGAGAAGTCTGATTTGAAGCCTTATCCCCGAGAACAGGGTTAGAATGTGATAAGTTTAGAGAGGAAAAGAAGTTGGTCTGTGGGCGGTGCCTTTCGTTTATTGGCAAACGCCAATAGCGTTGAGGTATTTGAGGTGACCACTTGCAAATTGAAGGCCAGTTGAGCAGGCTTTTTGAAGCTGGCTGCATTTGTGTGGATAAAAAGTTAATATCAGAAGTGGGATTCGAACCTCAGAATACACCAATCTTTGGTAAGGTAAGGATTACAGTTTTTGAGCTTGGCACCTTAAACCACTCGGCCACCCTGACAACAGTCCCACAGTAACTGCAGAACAATATGCTCCAAATTCTGCACACTTACTGAGCTGCATCACAATCCTTCCTCCTGTGCAATCACACAACACGTACATTGTTACGACATCACTTAACAGGCAGTGCCAGTCATTAAGTTTATCATGCCTGCAATGCCACCAACACACGTATTTCTCACAACAGCTCGCATTTTGCCAGCTATCGGATAACATTTTCTGCAGTGTATTTCTATGGCGCCTTTCATGTCCCAAAGCGCTTTATAGCCAATGAAGTATTTTTAAAGTGGAGGCACTGTTTTAATGTGGGAAATGCAGTAGCCAGTTTGCACATAGCAAGATTCCACAAACAGCAATGTGATCATGACCAGATAATCTGTTTTTGTCAGTGATGTTGATATAGGAATAAATATTGAATGAAAGTTGTAACTGGTTTGTTCCAACGTGCACCTAATTACTGGTGTTGCCCTGTGGATACGTAGGTTCCTCTGACCTGTATGTTGCAAAATCGTTTCTCGAGAGTTTACCATCTACCACTTTAATTGTCTTAATTATTATTTTCCACATGGCAAAGTCACATTTCACTCACTAGTTCCAGAATGGAAGCCACTTCCAGTGGTACCATGGCGGAGTGGGCTAAGGCACTGGATTTAGACTCCAGTCTCCTCAGAGATGTGGGTTTGAATCCCACTGTTACCAAAATTTGCACAGTGTAATGCTTGCCTCACTTCACCATGCGCATGAAGCAGTGTGCGGCTACTGAGTCATGATTGTAAGGTTTGAAAATCCAAGGCTGCATTTTTATTGGAACACCCTAAGGACAAGAAAAGTAAGATGGGATCATTCTATACATTTTAAATGAACATTTTTGGCCAACTAAAATCCTCAGACCAGGCAGACTGGGAAACATGTGGGCGGATACAGACATTGTGGAGTCTGGCTCACAAGCGAGACAGAGGCACTGGCCAATGGGGGAAAAGTGCATTCTGTCAGGCCAATCAGGGGTCGAGTCGGGCCTGAAGTGGGGAGATCCTCAACCAATGGGGACTAACCGGTGCAGTTTGAAAATATGACTCATCCCTAATGAATGTGGACCATCATCTACCTAATGGCCCATCAAAGGGGAGGCCCAAACCGATTGACTCCCCGGACTGTTACAATGGACCAGCAGACGTTCAGGCACCAATGTGCACTGAAACAATACCCCTGTCCTCACATCTACCTGTACCTGTGACATCTTCTGATTAAATATTCAAAGCTATCTCCCCGTCCAAACTTACACAATGGACCACCAACTGAGTTTGAACGCGAAAAGACCAGAACTAAATTCGTTATGGGACCTACAGAACCACCGGGGGGTGTAGAAGCAGCAGGGTGTGGAAGCAGCTGGAGAGGTTGGAGTAGTGGAGTCAGCTTTTGGGAGTTGAGTCAGCTTTTCACAGGGCCCTCGCTCTGGGGAAGGTGTGCTTAACTCCAGCAGCTTTTTGCTTCGGAGCCAACCGAGAGGCAAAGAGAAGAAACTGACGCAACATCGAGGAGGAAAACCGAAACGACCAACAACGTAAAACCCACCCCAGAGGGACCCCGAGCTGAAATAAGTGCCCCCAGAACCCCGGAGTTGATAGGATTGTGAGTGCAGCCCAAACCCCTTCACAGACTCAATTTAGGACAGGAATTGGTAAGAAGGGTGGAAGTGGGAGGTGGGGTTGTGTGTGAGTGGAATGTTTCAACTTCTTATCTTCCCCTTCCCTGTTGCAAGATTTTTCATGTTGTTGAGTGATATTGTGCCATTACTGCTATTTATGACCTCTTCCTATGGCCTCTATCTTGGTGTTTACTATTCTAAATAAACAACATTAGCCATTTTGTACTCGTACCCACTGTGTCTGGTGCCTCATTACTCACCCATCCTTATAAATTGCACGTACAGAACCTCAGGGGAGTGTGGATTCGAACCCACACCCCAAGCTCCCCTTACAATGGCGACCACGAAGGGACATGCGTTGAGTGAGGGTGAAGAGACAGACAGTCTTGGTGGAGAGGAGTATAAAATGGTGGGTAGGATTGCTAGGTATATAACAGCAAGGATAAACTGCTCAAGGAAGTGGGTGCAGGCGCTGCTGAGGGCTGAAAGGCCTGAGGACGCAGCAGCCAGGTGGACCCAGAGTAGAGATCATAAAAGATCAGTGGAAAAGACAGTGTGGCTGATTTGATTTCAGAAGCAAATACAGGTCTTGGACAGGCAGGTAGATGTCCTGCAGACAGAGTTCGCTGAGCAGAGAGAGGAGCTAGTAAAGACCAGCAAAGAAAGGGAAAAGCTGGATCAGGATTTAAAGTGGGAGATGCAGGAACGAGAGGGAGATGGAGAAAGCTATGGCAACCACAGGGAGTACCTTCAGTCCCAGGTAACTGAGGGAAAAGGTTACGTCAGGGGACTGTGGGAGGAACTTGCCCAGGCTCAGAACCAGGGAAGGTTGGGAGAGGGTAAGAGTCTCCAGCTACAAGCTGCGCTTCAGGCGTGCCACAGCAGGGCAGAGGCGGATCATCGTTCCTTTCAGGAACAAATTGATCGGCTCACCCTGGCTCTGGCTGAAGCCAAAGCAGCCCTTGTTCTAGCCGGAGCAAAAACTCTGGAAGCGCCCGAGACTCAAATCCCCACCAGGCCCGACACCAAAGCTCTGGCCCTAGCTGAGGCAAAAGTCCTTGGCTGGGCTGAAAGCAAGGCACCCAGTAAAGGAGCGGTGTGCCTTATCAGCCCAGCCGAGGTGCGGAAGCGGGAGTATAGTGAAACAGGCTGTGGGGAGGAGGATAGGGAGGAAGAATCCTACAGGCCCTCTCCCACAGCCCCATTGGGGATCCCGGAGGAGAGGCAGGGTGAAATGCTGGAATCTAAACCTCCGGGACTAGCCCCAATGTACCCCATCAGGCAGAGTAGATTCGGACCACCCGCAGTGGGTCAGGCTGAGGGTCCCTTACAGAACCAATACATGCTTCTCCACAGTGTGACCCAGCTGCGGCAGATGGTGGCCCATGTGAATAAACTTATCCAAAAAGGAGACCCCTCTGTCCACTTTATGGAAGTAGAGCAAGTAGGAGATATAAATGACTGCGATGAGGCCGAACGGAGCAAACTGCTCCTATTCTCACTGGACCCAGCCCTGCGTCAGGCTCTCTCTGCTGAGAGCAAAAGGGGTCAGCGAACAGTGGCCACTCTCCAGGAGGATATCCTGGAGGCCATGGGGTTGAACGACGGCTGTCAGCTCGACCGGGTACAGGCCACTGTCCAGAGACCCGGGGAGACCCCCCAGGCGTTCGCTGATTGACTGTGGCCAGTGTATGAGGGAGTAAGTGGGGAGAATTTGGACCGAACCCAGCTGGATGCACACCGACGTGGTCGCTGGCTGCGTGCACTGGTGGTAAACAGCCTACCGGAGTTGAGCGCCCAGGCCAACCTGTGGTTCAATTTCAGAGACCCCCAAGCCACAGAGGAGACGGTGCTGAGGCAGCTGACCCTCTCTTTTCACAATCGTGGGGGAGAAGCCCACCGAGGGGAAGGTGTGTGAGATCCGCCCCAGCTCTGATAAGCGAGAGTGGAGGCAAGAAGGGAATTGGCAGGCAGGCAGAGAGGTAGTTTGCTACGGGTGAGGGGAGACAGGGCACATGAAGAGGGAATGCTGGGCTCCGAGGCAGGAAAAGAGAGGTCCACAGGCCCCAACCTCAGCCCCAGTCCCCGCGGTCGCATGCCCTCCCAAGCCAGCTGTGCCCAGCCCTGCCGCCCCACTCGAGGGTCTCCTCGCGGCTCTGCAGGTACTCTTTACCCAGACTGGGAAGGTCGCAGCCGTGACTGGGGGCGATGTCCCTCAGGCCCAGGCCAAAACCCCACAATGACTAGACCCCAAGGAACCCATGTATCTGCCCGGTCACCTATGATGCGTGGAGCAGACCACGTGTCATGATGGGGGTTGAGGGGGTCCGGGGGGAGTATCTGCTGGACGCAGGGGCCTCGTGCACCCTGGCTCATGGAGACGACCCGACCACCTCACCCCTATCCAATGGGATCCCCTACTCCCTAACCAGCTTCACTGGAGAAGAACGCGAGGGCTTCTTCTCCAAACCACTGCAGATACACATAAGCACCCTCCACACCATGTGGAAGTGGGTCCTTCTGCCGTGGGAGGGAGTGGGTAAAGGCATCCTAGGGGCAGATTTCCTCAGCAGCCAGAAAATTCTGGCCGACCCGAGGAACCACTGTCTGTGGGGCACAGCTGACACCGGGGAGGGGGAAGGTACAGCAGTCATCCAGGGGAAGCAGGGGAAGGGTTCCATCTGCACTGTAAAGCCGAAGGAGGGATATGACCTCAGTGCTCTGGTAGACGGCACCCCGATGATCTATCAGGCTTTGTGCGGGCCAACCTGGCGGCATTTGCCAGGCATAAGCATGACTGTGGACGGGTAAATGGGGTCGAGTTCAGAGTAGATGGGGACCCCATGTCTAAGTCCCAGAAGCAGTATAATTTTCCCAGGGAGGCTGAGGCAGACCTAGAAGTCGCATTGGGATCTCTAGTCAGACAGAGAGTGTTGAGACCAATAGCCACACATGTGAACTCTCCACTTTGGCCAGTTAGGAAAACGGACAATTCTTGAAGGGCCACGGTGGACTACCGAGTCCTCAATAAAAATATCCCTGCCTGTGCGCCCACAGTGGCAGCCGTAGCCGACTTAGTCTCAGCCATCCCCGCGTCCGCAGCCGTCTTTACGGTGCTGGACATCTCGAATGGGTTCTGGTCCATCCTGCTGCGGCATGCAGGTACAGCAGGCTGTTAAGAAAGAAAATGGCATGTTGGCCTTCATAGCGAGGGGATTTGAGTACAGGGACAGGGTGGTGTTACTGAAGTTGTACAAGGCCTTGGTGAGGCCACACCTGGAGTATTGTGTACAGTTTTGGTCTCCTAACTTGAGGAAGGACATTCTTGCTATTAAGGGAGTGCAGCGAAGGTTCACCAGACTGATTCCCGGGATGGCGGGACTGACATATCAAGAAAGACTGGATCAACTGGGCTTGTATTCACTGGAGTTCAGAAGAATGAGAGGGGATCTCATAGAAATGTTTAAAATTCTGACAGGTTTAGACAGGTTAAATGCAGGAAGAATGTTTCCAATGTTGGGGAAGTGCAGAACCAGGGGTCACGGTCTAAGGATAAGGGGTAAGCCATTTAGGACCGAGATGAGGAGAAACTTCTTTACCCAGAGAGTGGTGAATCTGTGGAATTCTCTACCACAGAAAGTTGTGGAGGCCAATTCACTAAATATATTCAAAAAGGAGTTAGATGTCGTCCTTACTACTAGGGGGCTCAAGGGGTATGGCGAGAAAGCAGGAATGGGGTACTGAAGTTGCATGTTCAGCCATGAACTCATTGAATGGCGGTACAGGCTCGAAGGGCCGAAAGGCCTACTCCTGCACCTATTTTCTATGTTTCTATGTTTCTAGTACAAATTCGACTTTACATTCAAAGGACAGCAGTATACCTGGAACTGTCTTCCCCAGGGCTTCCACAACAGTCCGAGCATTTTTCATCAGTGTATGGCCAACTGCCTGAAAGAGTTCAGCAGACCCAGACAGCTAGTCCAGTACATGGACGACCTCCTGCTATTCTCCGATTCGGAGGAAGAGCACGGTCCCCTGCTGGCAGAGCTGTTGGGCCTGCTGCATGAGGAGGGTTTTAAAGTAAACCCTAAGAAAGCACAGATCGGCCAGACAGAGGTAAAATTCCTGGGGCTGACTGTGCGGGCAGGGGAGAGAGCCATTGATGAGGCTAAGAGGAGGGCAGTTCAGGAGTTACTGGCTCCGACTACAGTTACAGGGCTGAGGTCGTTCCTGGGTCTGACCAGTTACTGCAGGGACTTCATTGAGGATTACGCAGCCATTGCAGCCCCCCTACTCCAGCTCCTGCGCAAAGGCGTGGAGTGGGAGTGGGATGAGGACTGTGATGCAGCATTTACCTGCCTCAAGGGAGACCTGCAGAAAGCTCCGGCCCTGGGAGCGGTAGATGAGGGCGAGGAATTTTTCCTGGAGGTAGCAGCCAGTGGGGATAGCTTAAGTACTGTGCTGATGCAACAGCAGCACGGCCAGCTGAGGCCGGTGGTCTGCCCCTCCAGGGTCCTCACTGAGGTTGAGAGGGGTTACTCAAACTGTGAAAGGCATCTGCTGGCCACCCACTGGGCTGTGAAGCGGTCGCAGGTATTTACAGGAGTGTCCCCAATCACCCTCCTCACTCATCACACCCCCACTCAGATGCTGCTGGATGGGAGAATTAAGGATGGGACAGTGAGCAGCGCTGGACCCTCCTGCTCTCACAGATTGATTTGAGAGTAAAAGGGATGTGTGAGCCCCGACTGGCAGCCAACATGCTGTACCCTGGGAAAGCCCACCATTGCTCCGTTGAGGGGGTCTGGGACGTGGACATAGGGCTCCGAGCCGGGAGATGTATGTTGACGGGTCCAGCACGGTGGTGGCGGGGGAAAGTGTCACAGGGTGCGGGATTTATGAACCCCAGGCAGGCATTGCCAGGGCCATAAAGCTCCCAACCACCATGAGCGCCCAGCATGCTGAACTGTTGGCAGTCATGTATGTAGTCACCCACCCCGACGAATTCCCACGGCCCTATACCATCTGTTCAGATAGTATGTTCACCTGCAATGCCTGCACGGAGTACCTAGCCATCTGGTCCCGTCGCGGGTATACATCTGCAGACGGTAAGCCTCTGGCCATAAAACCCCTACTGCAGCACATCATGCAGGCAGTAAGGACCGGGGCAGACATTTGCATTCACAAAGTAAAGGCCCATAACAAGCATGAGCCCAGGGCTGCAGGGAACCAAAAGGCAGATCAACTGGCCAAAGAGGGAGCCCGAACGGGAACCAAGTGGAACCCGCTCGAGGCAGGCCCCATAGCAGCTATCTGGGGCGGACAGGGGACACAAGGGAGCGCAGAGGTGGCCTTGGCCCCGGACCTCCAGCAGGTTCAGGCGCGAGATCCCGTCCTCAAGTCCGTCATGGACAAGCTGACTGCGGGAGAAAAGGTCGAAGGACCGTACGGAGGCACAGGCATCCATGTTAGGGAGAAGATGTTGTTTAAAGGAGAGCAGTGGATAGTGCCCCAGCAGCACCAGAGGGAGTTCCTTCAGCTGGCCCACGCAGGCCCTGGAGCTGGACACCCCGGACCGGAGGTCACCTGGCAACGGGTGGAACAGGTCGGGTGGTGGCCCCAGCTCCGGGAAGACACTCATGAACTGTTTTGTCTGTGCAACCAATAATCCAGATCCCCAGAAAAGAAAGCTGTCTCTAGGACATGCAAGGAGGGTAGAGGGACCATGGCAATTGATACAAATTGATTACATAGGGCCCCTACCTGTGGCTAATGGAGGGTACCACTACTGCCTGGTTTTGGTGGACACTTTCACAAAGTGGGTTGAAGCCTTCCCTTGCCGAACAGCCACAACAGCGGAGACCGCCAGGATATTGGTTAGGGAGGTGTTCTCCAGGCGGGGACTTCCACAGTACGTGGAGACCGACCGGGGGAGCCACTTTACGGGACAGATCATGCAGGCAACCCTTAAGGTGCTGGGGATTGAGGGGAAGTGGCATGTTGCTCACGACCCCTAGTCCTCGGGGCTAGTGGAGCGTATGAATAGGAGCTTGAAAGAAAAACTCAGGAAGGAGACTGGGGATTGCCCGCAGAGGTGGGTGGAGAGGTTGCCCCTGGTTTTGATGGGGATCCGGGCCAGCCAGTCGAAAAGCACGGAGTATTCCCCATATGAGCTCATGACTGGAAGAGCCATGTGAACCCCCACCCATGTATTTGCCCCGGTCCTGACTGAAGCTCAAGTAATCGAGGTGAATAGGGACCGCTTTACCAAGAGTCTGTTGGAGCACCACAAGCAGATTCACTGGCAGGCGGCCACGAACATGGGAAAGCAGCATCAGACCAATCGATTGCTGCTGGAACCGAGCAAACACCACGAGTGGCAGGTGGGGAACCAGGTCATGGTCCACAACTTAGCCAGGGTGGGAGTCTTTGAGCCACTATACATGGGGCCTTACAGCATTTTCGACAAGGCAAGCCCCATGGTATATGCGGTCAAGATGCCCCGCCGGGTTAAATGGTTTCACATTAACCAATGTTAACTGTTTAACCCCAACAAGGCAAAACCTCGTGGCAAAGGGCAGCCCGGAGGGATAATCCCGACGGGAAGCCCAGGCCCCCAGCCCACCACTGCAGCCCCACCGATCCCACCACAAGGATCAGTGAGTTGCTTCACAGGTACAAACTACCCACAGATTTGGGACCCACAGGAAGGGGGATTCCCACCTTACATATGGGACGAGGACTCGCCTCCACCCGTTAGGAGATCCGCTCGGACTCCGCAGCCAAGGGTGCCACCGTCCCTAGCAGCCTGTTTTATTTTCCCGAGAGGTACTAGGGGAAAAGGACCTCGCAGGGCAGGCAGCCAGTCACTGGACGTGACATTGTGGAGTCTGGCTCACAAGCGAGACAGAGGCACTGACCAATGGGGGAAAAGTGCATTCTGGCAGGCCAATCAGGGGTCAAGTCAGGCCTGAAGTGGGGAAATCCTCAACCAATAAGGACTGCCTGGCCCAGTTTGAAAATATGACTCAAATTTTAAATGTGGACCATCATCGACCTAATTAATATGAACAGTGGACAACAGCCCTGAGATCACTGCAGTAATGGCCCATCAAAGGGGAGGCCCAAACCAATTGACTCCCAGGACTGTAACAAGGGACCAGCAGACTTTTAGGCACCAATGTGCACTGAAACAATACCCGTGTCCTCACACCTATCTGTACCTGTAACATCTGCTGATTAAATGTTCAAAGCTATCTCCCCGCCCAAACTTACACAATGGACCACCAACTGAGTTTGAGGGCGAAAAGGCCAGAACTAAATTGGTTATAGGACCTACAGAACCACCGGGAGGTAGAAGCAGCAGGGTGTGGAGGCAGTTGGGGAGCTTGCAGCTGGCAGCTTACAGCTTGTATCCAGAAAGAGCTCTCTCTCCCGCTCTCGCTCTCGCTCCACCAGAGGAAGTAGCAGCAGTTCCGCAGACGAAGCCACCGAGACTGAAAACCAGCAGGCAGTGGCAGTGACTTCCCACAGCTGAGCTGAGCAAGGAAACCAACCAGAGGTTGGAGGTTGGAGTCAGCTTTTGGGAGTTGAGTCAGTTTTTCATAGGGCCTTCACTCTGGGGAAGATGTGCTTAACTCCAGCAGCTTTTTGCTTTGGAGCCAACTGAAAGGCAAAGAGAAGAAACCAACGCAACATCGAGGAGGAAAACCAAACTGACCAACAACGTAAAACCCACTCCAGATGGACCCCGAGCTGAAATAAGTGCCCCCAGAACCCCGGAGTTGATAGGATTGTGAGTGGAGCCCAAACCCCCTCACAGACTCAATTTAGGACAGGAATTGGTAAGAAGGGTGGAAGTGGGAGGTGGGGTTATGTGTGGGTGGAATGTTTCAACCTCTTATCTTCCCCTTTCCTGTTGCGAGAATTTTTCGTGTTGTTGAGTGATATTGTGCCATTACTGCTATTTATGACCTCTATCTTGGTGTTTACTATTCTAAATAAACAACATTAGCAATTTTGTACTCTTACCCATTGTGCCTCATTACTCACCCATCATCATAAATCGCACGTACAGAACCTCAGGGGAGTGTGGATTCGAACCCACACCCCAAGCTCCCCTTACGCAGGGCAACACCAGTAATTAGGTGCACGTTGGAACGAAGCAGTTACAACTTTCATTCAATATTTATTCCTACATCAACATCACTGACAAAACCAGATTATCTGGTCATGATCACATTGCCGTTTGTGGGATCTTGCTGTGTGCAAACTGGCTGCGGCGTTCCCCACATTACAACAGTGCCTTCACTTTTACAATACTTCATTGGCTGTAAAGCGCTTTGGTACGTCGTTCGGTCATGAAAGGCGCTTTCGAAATACAATACAGAAAATGTTACCCGATAGCTGACAAAATGCGAGCTGTTGCGAGAAATACCTGTGTTTGAATGTTGGTTGCATTGCAGGGATGATGAACTTAATGACTGGCGCTGCCTGTTAAGTCCTGTCGTAAGAATGTGTGCGTTGTGTGTTTGCGCAGGAGGAAGAATTGTGATGCTGCTCAGTAAGTGTGCAGAATTTGCAGCACATTTTTCTGCAGCTGCTGCAAGACTATTGTCAGGATGGCCAAGTGGTTTAAGGTGCCAGACTCAAGGACTGTTAATCCTTACCTTACCAAAGGTTGGTGAATTCTGTCCCTTTCTAGGGGCGTGGGTTCGAATCCCACTTCTGACATTAACTTTTTATCCACACAAATGCAGCCAGCGTCAAAAAGCCTGCTCAACTGGCCTTCAATTTGCAAGTGGTCACCTCAAGCTCCTCAACGCTATTGGCGTTTGCCAATAAACGAAAGGCACCGCCCACAGACCAACTTGTTTTCCTCTCTAAACTTATCACATTCTAACCCTGTTCTCGGGGATAGGGTTTAAAATCAGACTTCTCCTTTCAACCCATTCCCACACTAAAAGGCAGCACACTCACAGCATTACATTTTTATCCTCCCGCGTTGCTGAATTCCACATTGCTTTGTCGTATTGTGGCTTTCAATCCCACTGCAGACAGTGGTGTTTCTCAGAAAAAGGGCACCACCGTCAAAGAATGAGATTTCTTCCACACAAAGGCTGCTCAAATCTGCTCCGTTACTCAGGCAGGGAATTACTTCCAATGTTACTTCCGACATTAGCACATTTTGCCAGTATAAAAGGCACCAGAGCCAAACAAGTCAGGTATTAGCACGTAAAAGTTGCCTGAGTTGATGCCTTGGTGGACCGGTGCCTTTCAATGCTCAGACTGATGCTTACGGCCAAGGGCACAATAGTGTCAGGAAGGCCGAGTGGAGTAAGGCACCAGACTCAAAGACTGTTAATCCTTAACTGACCAAAGGTCGGTGAATTCCGGATCCTTTCTGGGGGCGTGGGTTGCAATCCCACCTCTGACGTGACATTTTTCCCCACACAAATGCAGCCAGCGTCAAAAGGCCTGTTGAACTGGCCTTCAATTTACAAGTGGCAACATCAAACTCTTCAACGGTTTGCCAACAAACTGAAGGCACCGTTCTCAGCTCAACCTCTTTTCCACACCAAAATAGTCATATCACAACACAGCAGGAGCCGACTGCTTCATGGCTCGTGGTGAAGGGGTGGCAGCGGTAAGCCTCCGAAGAGACTGGAGCCTTAATCCAGCGCCTCAGACCGCTCGGCCACGCTACCACTGACAGCAGTTTCCGTTCTGGAACTAGTGACCGGTGAGTGAAATGTGACTTTGCTTTGCGCAAGATAATAATCAAGGCAATTTAAGTGGCAGACGGTAAACTCTCGAGAAATGATTTTGCAACATACAGAAAGGGGCTACGGGATGGTAGAAAAGGAGGCGCTCGCATGTGTATATGTGGTAAAGAAAATGCACCAGTACCTATTTGAGCTGGAGACAGATCACAAACCCCTAACGTCCCTTTTGGCCGACAACAAGGCCATAAATGCAAACGCATCGGCCCGCCTACAGAGGTGGGCACTCACGTTAGCTGCCTATGAGTACACAATTCGGCACAGACCAGGCACCGAAAACTGCGGCGATGCACTCAGCAGGCTCCCACTAGCCACCACTGAGGGGGCTACCGAGCATGGTCATGGCTGTTGAAGCTTTCGGAAGTGAAGGCTCACCCGTGACAGCCCGTCAGATTAAAGTCTGGACAAATAGAGACCCGCTATTGTCTCTAGTCAAGAAATGTGTCCTGAATGGGGACTGGGCAGCCACGTACAGGGCATGCCCTGAGAAATTTAAACCATTTCACAGGCGCAAGGATGAACTCTCGATTCAGGCCAATTGCCTACTGTGGGGAAACCGCGTAGTCATGCCCCAGATGGGCAGAGAGGTGTTCATCAGAGAACTCCACAATGGGCACCCTGGCATTGTCACGATGAAGGCAACTGCCAGGTCACACGTTTGGTGGCCAGGGATAGACGCAGATCTGGAACTTTGTGTTCGCAGGTGCAACACGTGTGCCCAGCTGGGCCATGCGCCCAGGGAAGCCTCCCTTAGCCCCTGGCCATGGCCCGCCAAGCCTTGGTCATGCATCCATGTGGACTACGCAGGTCCTTTCATGGGGAAAATGTTTTTGGTTGTAGTAGACGGCAACTCCAAATGGATCGAGTGTGACATTTTAAATTCAAGCACATCCTCTGCCACGGTAGAAAGTCTACGGGCAATGTTCGCCGACCACGGCCTACCGGACATCTTGGTCAGCGACAATGGCCCGTGCTTCACAAGCACTGAATTCCAGGACTTCATGGCAGGCAATGGAATTAACCATGTTAGAACGGCACCGTTCAAACCGGCCTCAAACGGCCAGGCAGAACGAGCAGTGCAGATAATCAAACAGGGGATGCTCAGATTCCAAGGGGGTTCCCTACAAATCCGCTTATCACGCCTCCTGTTGTCCTATAGATCCCGACCACACTCGCTCACAGGGGTTCCACCCGCAGAGCTACGAATGAAAATATGCTCAAAACCCGATTATCCCTTATACACCCCACCATGAAAGAAATTGTCGAGAGCAGGCGCCAGTCACAATATCACTACCATGACAGGAATGCGAGGCCGCGATGTATTGATGTAAATGATCCTGTTTTTGTCCTCAACTACGCTGCAGGGCCCAAATGGGTTGCAGGCACTGTGGTTGCCAAAGAGGGAAATAGGATTCTGGTAGTTAAACTTACCAATGGACAAATCTGCCGCAAACATGTGGATCAAACAAAAAGAAGGTTCAGCAACCCCATAGAAGAAGCAGAGGAAGAACACGATATAGAGTCCACTCCACCACAGGTGACCGAACACCGGAACCAAAGGGAGGAGAGCCCAGTCACTGTGGGCAGTACGGACAGGCCTGAGGCACTGCAAACGGCAGACACTCAGGCCAGTGCCCAACAACCGGAGCCCCAACTCAGGCGCTCTACAAGGGAGCGTAAACCACCAGAGAGACTCAACCTGTGATCCCAATAAGATTTTTGGGGGGGCAGGGGGAGGAGGTGATGTCATGTATTTACCCAGCATTGTAACCCATGTATAAACTGACCTAAGTTGTACACCGTGAGTACACTGACCACTAGGTGGGAGACAATCCTAACCTGGACATTCAGGTATAAAAGGGGAAGCTCCACCCACCTTCATCACTTGAATGCTGAGGAATAAAGGACAGGTCACAGACTGACCTTCTCTAAAACATGGGCCTCGTGTGCAATTATACTGTGTAGTAAGGACGTATCAGACGGTAAACTCTCGAGAAATGATTTTGCAACATACAGGTCAGAGGAACCTAAGTGTCCACAGGGCAACACCAGTAATTAGGTGCACGTTGGAACAAAGCAGTTACAACCTTCATTCAATATTTATTCCTACATCAACATCACTGACAAAACCAGATTATCTGGTCATGATCACATTGCCGTTTGTGGGATCTTGCTGTGTGCAAACTGGCTGCGGCGTTCCCCACATTGCAACAGTGCCTTCACTTTTACAATACTTCATTGGCTGTAAAGCGCCTTGGGACGTCGTTCGGTCATGAAAGGCGCTTTCGAAATACAATACAGAAAATGTTACCCGATAGCTGACAAAATGCGAGCTGTTGCGAGAAATACCTGTGTTTGAATGTTGGTTGCATTGCAGGGATGATGAACTTAATGACTGGCGCTGCCTGTTAAGTCCTGTCGTAAGAATGTGTGCGTTGTGTGTTTGCACAGGAGGAAGAATTGTGATGCTGCTCAGTAAGTGTGCAGAATTTGCAGCACATTTTTCAGCAGCTGCTGCAAGACCATTGTCAGGATGGCCGAGTGGTCTAAGGCGCCAGACTCAAGGACTGTTAATCCTTACCTTACCAAAGGTTGGTGTATTCTGGTCCTTTTCTAGGGGCGTGGGTTCGAATCCCACTTCTGACATTAACTTTTTATCCAGACAAATGCAGCCAGCGTCAAAAAGCCTGCTCAAGTGGCTTCAAATTTGCAAGTGGTCACCTCAAGCTCCTCAACGCTATTGGCGTTTGCCAATAAACGAAAGGCACCGCACCGCCCACAGACCAACTTGTTTTGCTCTCTAAACTTATCACATTCTAACCCTGTTCTCGGGGATAGGGTTTAAAATCAGACTTCTCCTTTCAACCCATTCCCACACTAAAAAGCAGCACACTCAAAGCATGACATTTTTATCCTCCCGCGTTGCTGAATTCCACGTTGCTTTCTCGTACTGTGGCTTTCAATCCCACTGCAGACAGTGGTGTTTCTCAGAAAAAGGGCACCACTGTCAAAGAATGAGATTTCTTCCACACAAAGGCTGCTCAAATCTGCTCCGTTACTCAGGCAGGGAATTACTTGCAATGTTACTTCCGACATTAACACATTTTGCCAGTATAAAAGGCACCAGAGCCAAACAAGTCAGGTATTAGCATGTGAAAGTTGCCAGAGTTGATGCCTTGGTGGATCGGGGCCTTTCAATGCTCAGACTGATGCTTACGGCCAAGGGCACAATAGTGTCAGGAAGGCCGAGTGGAGTAAGGCGCCAGACTCAAAGACTGTTAATCCTTAACTGACCAAAGGTCGGCGAATTCCGGTCCCTTTCTAGGGGCGTGGGTTGCAATCCCACCTCTGACGTGACATTTTTCCCCACACAAATGCAGCCAGCGTCAAAAGGCCTGTTGAACTGGCCTTCAATTTACAAGTGGCAACATCAAACTCTTCAACGGTTTGCCAACAAACTGAAGGCACCGTTCTCAGCTCAACCTCTTTTCCACACCAAAATAGTCATATCACAACACAGCAGGAGCCGACTACTTCATGGCTCGCGGTGAAGGGGTGGCAGCGGTAAACCTCCGAAGAGACTGGAGCCTTAATCCAGCGCCTCAGACCGCTCGGCCACGCTACCACTGACAGCAGTTTCCGTTCTGGAACTAGTGACCGGTGAGTGAAATGTGACTTTGCTTTGCGCAAGATAATAATCAAGGCCATTTAAGTGGCAGACGGTAAACTCTCGAGAAATGATTTTGCAGCATACAGAAAGGGGCTACGGGATGGTAGAAAAGGAGGCGCTCGCATGTGTATATGCGGTAAAGAAAATGCACCAGTACCTGTTTGGCTGGAAATTTGAGCTGGAGACAGATCACAAACCCCTAACGTCGCTTTTGGCCGACAACAAGGCCATAAATACAAACGCATCGGCCCGCCTACAGAGGTGGGCACTCACGTTAGCTGCCTATGAGTACACAATTCGGCACAGACCGGGCACCGAAAACTGCGGCGATGCACTCAGCAGGCTCCCACTAGCCACCACTGAGGGGGCTACCGAGCATGGTCATGGCTGTTGAAGCTTTCGGAAGTGAAGGCTCACCCGTGACAGCCCGTCAGATTAAAGTCTGGACAAATAGAGACCCGCTATTGTCTCTAGTCAAGAAATGTGTCCTGAATGGGGACTGGGCAGCCACGTACAGGGCATGCCCTGAGAAATTTAAACCATTTCACAGGCGCAAGGATGAACTCTCGATTCAGGCCGATTGCCTACTGTGGGGAAACCGCGTAGTCATGCCCCAGATGGGCAGAGAGGTGTTCATCAGAGAACTCCACAATGGGCACCCTGGCATTGTCACGATGAAGGCAACTGTCAGGTCACACGTTTGGTGGCCAGGGATAGACGCAGATCTGGAACTTTGTGTTCGCAGGTGCAACACGTGTGCCCAGCTGGGCCATGCGCCCAGGGAAGCCTCCCTTAGCCCCTGGCCATGGCCCGCCAAGCCTTGGTCATGCATCCATGTGGACTACGCAGGTCCTTTCATGGGGAAAATGTTTTTGGTTGTAGTAGACGGCAACTCCAAATGGATCGAGTGTGACATTTTAAATTCAAGCACATCCTCTGCCACGGTAGAAAGTCTACGGGCAATGTTCGCCGCCCACGGTCTACCGGACATCTTGGTCAGCGACAATGGCCCGTGCTTCACAAGCACTGAATTCCAGGACTTCATGGCAGGCAATGGAATTAACCATGTTAGAACGGCACCGTTCAAACCGGCCTCAAACGGCCAGGCAGAACGAGCAGTGCAAATAATCAAACAGGGGATGCTCAGATTCCAAGGGGGTTCCCTACAAATCCGCTTATCACGCCTCCTGTTGGCCTATAGATCCCGACCACACTCGCTCACAGGGGTTCCACCCGCAGAGCTACGAATGAAAATACGCTCAAAACCCGATTATCCCTTATACACCCCACCATGAAAGAAATTGTCGAGAGCAGGCGCCAGTCACAATATCACTACCATGACAGGAATGCGAGGCCGCGATGTATTGATGTAAATGATCCTGTTTTTGTCCTCAACTACGCTGCAGGGCCCAAATGGGTTGCAGGCACTGTGGTTGCCAAAGAGGGAAATAGGATTCTGGTAGTTAAACTTACCAATGGACAAATCTGCCGCAAACATGTGGATCAAACAAAAAGAAGGTTCAGCAACCCCATAGAAGAAGCAGAGGAAGAACACGATATAGAGTCCACTCCACCACAGGTGACCGAACACCGGAACCAAAGGGAGGAGAGCCCAGTCACTGTGGGCAGTACGGACAGGCCTGAGGCACTGCAAACGGCAGACACTCAGGCCAGCGCCCAACAACCGGAGCCCCACTCTGGCGCTCTACAAGGGAGCGTAAACCACCAGAGAGACTCAACCTGTGATCCCAATAAGATTTTTTGGGGGGGGGGGGGGCGAGGAGGTGATGTCATGTATTCACCCAGCATTGTAACCCATGTATAAACTGACCTAAGTTGTACACCGTGAGTACACTGACCACTAGGTGGGAGACACTCCTAACCTGGACCTTCAGGTATAAAGGGGGAAGCTCCACCCACCTTCATCACTTGAGTGCTGAGGAATAAAGGACAGGTCACAGACTGACCTTCTCTCAAGAATGGGCCTCGTGTGCAATTATACTGTGTAGTAAGGACGTATCAGACGGTAAACTCTCGAGAAATGATTTTGCAACATACAGGTCAGAGGAACCTAAGTGTCCACAGGGCAACACCAGTAATTAGGTGCACGTTGGAACAAAGCAGTTACAACCTTCATTCAATATTTATTCCGACATCAACGTCACTGACAAAACCAGATTATCTGGTCATGATCACATTGCCGTTTGTGGGATCTTGCTGTGTGCAAACTGGCTGCGGCGTTCCCCACATTGCAACAGTGCCTTCACTTTTACAATACTTCATTGGCTGTAAAGCGCCTTGGGACGTCGTTCGGTCATGAAAGGCGCTTTCGAAATACAATACAGAAAATGTTACCCGATAGCTGACAAAATGCGAGCTGTTGCGAGAAATACCTGTGTTTGAATGTTGGTTGCATTGCAGGGATGATGAACTTAATGACTGGCGCTGCCTGTTAAGTCCTGTCGTAAGAATGTGTGCGTTGTGTGTTTGCACAGGAGGAAGAATTGTGAGGCTGCTCAGTAAGTGTGCAGAATTTGCAGCACATTTTTCTGCAGCTGCTGCAAGACCATTGTCAGGATGGCCGAGTGGTCTAAGGCGCCAGACTCAAGGACTGTTAATCCTTACCTTACCAAAGGTTGGTGTATTCTGGTCTCTTTCTAGGGGCGTGGGTTCGAATCCCACTTCTGACATTAACTTTTTATCCAGACAAATGCCAGCCAGCGTCAAAAAGCCTGCTCAACTGGCTTTAAATTTGCAAGTGGTCACCTCAAGCTCCTCAACGCTATTGGCGTTTGCCAATAAACGAAAGGCACCGCACTGCCCACAGACCAACTTGTTTTGCTCTCTAAACTTATCACATTCTAACCCTGTTCTCGGGGATAGGGTTTAAAATCAGACTTCTCCTTTCAACCCATTCCCACACTAAAAAGCAGCACACTCAAAGCATGACATTTTTATCCTCCCGCGTTGCTGAATTCCACATTGCTTTCTCGTACTGTGGCTTTCAATCCCACTGCAGACAGTGGTGTTTCTCAGAAAAAGGGCACCACTGTCAAAGAATGAGATTTCTTCCACACAAAGGCTGCTCAAATCTGCTCCGTTACTCAGGCAGGGAATTACTTCCAATGTTACTTCCGACATTAACACATTTTGCCAGTATAAAAGGCACCAGAGCCAAACAAGTCAGGATTAGCATGTAAAAGTTGCCAGAGTTGATGCCTTGGTGGACCGAGGCCTTTCAATGCTCAGACTGATGCTTACGGCCAAGGGCACAATAGTGTCAGGAAGGCCGAGTGGAGTAAGGCGCCAGACTCAAAGACTGTTAATCCTTAACTGACCAAAGGTCGGCGAATTCTTTTCTAGGGGCGTGGGTTGCAATCCCACCTCTGACGTGACATCTTTCCCCACACAAATGCAGCCAGCGTCAAAAGGCCTGTTGAACTGGCCTTCAATTTACAAGTGGCAACATCAAACTCTTCAACGGTTTGCCAACAAACTGAAGGCACCGTTCTCAGCTCAACCTCTTTTCCACACCAAAATAGTCATATCACAACACAGCAGGAGCCGACTGCTTCATGGCTCGTGGTGAAGGGGTGGCAGCGGTAAGCCTCCGAAGAGACTGGAGCCTTAATCCAGCGCCTCAGACCGCTCGGCCACGCTACCACTGACAGCAGTTTCCGTTCTGGAACTAGTGACCGGTGAGTGAAATGTGACTTTGCTTTGCGCAAGATAATAATCAAGGCAATTTAAGTGGCAGACGGTAAACTCTCGAGAAATGATTTTGCAACATACAGAAAGGGGCTACGGGATGGTAGAAAAGGAGGCGCTCGCATGTGTATATGTGGTAAAGAAAATGTACCAGTACCTATTTGAGCTGGAGACAGATCACAAACCCCTAACGTCCCTTTTGGCCGACAACAAGGCCATAAATGCAAACGCATCGGCCCGCCTACAGAGGTGGGCACTCACGTTAGCTGCCTATGAGTACACAATTCGGCACAGACCAGGCACCGAAAACTGCGGCGATGCACTCAGCAGGCTCCCACTAGCCACCACTGAGGGGGCTACCGAGCATGGTCATGGCTGTTGAAGCTTTCGGAAGTGAAGGCTCACCCGTGACAGCCCGTCAGATTAAAGTCTGGACAAATAGAGACCCGCTATTGTCTCTAGTCAAGAAATGTGTCCTGAATGGGGACTGGGCAGCCACGTACAGGGCATGCCCTGAGAAATTTAAACCATTTCACAGGCGCAAGGATGAACTCTCGATTCAGGCCAATTGCCTACTGTGGGGAAACCGCGTAGTCATGCCCCAGATGGGCAGAGAGGTGTTCATCAGAGAACTCCACAATGGGCACCCTGGCATTGTCACGATGAAGGCAACTGCCAGGTCACACGTTTGGTGGCCAGGGATAGACGCAGATCTGGAACTTTGTGTTCGCAGGTGCAACACGTGTGCCCAGCTGGGCCATGCGCCCAGGGAAGCCTCCCTTAGCCCCTGGCCATGGCCCGCCAAGCCTTGGTCATGCATCCATGTGGACTACGCAGGTCCTTTCATGGGGAAAATGTTTTTGGTTGTAGTAGACGGCAACTCCAAATGGATCGAGTGTGACATTTTAAATTCAAGCACATCCTCTGCCACGGTAGAAAGTCTACGGGCAATGTTCGCCGCCCACGGTCTACCGGACATCTTGGTCAGCGACAATGGCCCGTGCTTCACAAGCACTGAATTCCAGGACTTCATGGCAGGCAATGGAATTAACCATGTTAGAACGGCACCGTTCAAACCGGCCTCAAACGGCCAGGCAGAACGAGCAGTGCAGATAATCAAACAGGGGATGCTCAGATTCCAAGGGGGTTCCCTACAAATCCGCTTATCACGCCTCCTGTTGTCCTATAGATCCCGACCACACTCGCTCACAGGGGTTCCACCCGCAGAGCTACGAATGAAAATATGCTCAAAACCCGATTATCCCTTATACACCCCACCATGAAAGAAATTGTCGAGAGCAGGCGCCAGTCACAATATCACTACCATGACAGGAATGCGAGGCCGCGATGTATTGATGTAAATGATCCTGTTTTTGTCCTCAACTACGCTGCAGGGCCCAAATGGGTTGCAGGCACTGTGGTTGCCAAAGAGGGAAATAGGATTCTGGTAGTTAAACTTACCAATGGACAAATCTGCCGCAAACATGTGGATCAAACAAAAAGAAGGTTCAGCAACCCCATAGAAGAAGCAGAGGAAGAACACGATATAGAGTCCACTCCACCACAGGTGACCGAACACCGGAACCAAAGGGAGGAGAGCCCAGTCACTGTGGGCAGTACGGACAGGCCTGAGGCACTGCAAACGGCAGACACTCAGGCCAGTGCCCAACAACCGGAGCCCCAACTCAGGCGCTCTACAAGGGAGCGTAAACCACCAGAGAGACTCAACCTGTGATCCCAATAAGATTTTTGGGGGGGCAGGGGGAGGAGGTGATGTCATGTATTTACCCAGCATTGTAACCCATGTATAAACTGACCTAAGTTGTACACCGTGAGTACACTGACCACTAGGTGGGAGACAATCCTAACCTGGACATTCAGGTATAAAAGGGGAAGCTCCACCCACCTTCATCACTTGAGTGCTGAGGAATAAAGGACAGGTCACAGACTGACCTTCTCTAAAACATGGGCCTCGTGTGCAATTATACTGTGTAGTAAGGACGTATCAGACGGTAAACTCTCGAGAAATGATTTTGCAACATACAGGTCAGAGGAACCTAAGTGTCCACAGGGCAACACCAGTAATTAGGTGCACGTTGGAACGAAGCAGTTACAACCTTCATTCAATATTTATTCCTACATCAACATCACTGACAAAACCAGATTATCTGGTCATGATCACATTGCCGTTTGTGGGATCTTGCTGTGTGCAAACTGGCTGCGGCGTTCCCCACATTGCAACAGTGCCTTCACTTTTACAATACTTCATTGGCTGTAAAGCGCCTTGGGACGTCGTTTGGTCATGAAAGGCGCTTTCGAAATACAATACAGAAAATGTTACCCGATAGCTGACAAAATGCGAGCTGTTGCGAGAAATACCTGTGTTTGAATGTTGGTTGCATTGCAGGGATGATGAACTTAATGACTGGCGCTGCCTGTTAAGTCCTGTCGTAAGAATGTGTGCGTTGTGTGTTTGCACAGGAGGAAGAATTGTGATGCTGCTCAGTAAGTGTGCAGAATTTGCAGCACATTTTTCAGCAGCTGCTGCAAGACCATTGTCAGGATGGCCGAGTGGTCTAAGGCGCCAGACTCAAGGACTGTTAATCCTTACCTTACCAAAGGTTGGTGTATTCTGGTCCTTTTCTAGGGGCGTGGGTTCGAATCCCACTTCTGACATTAACTTTTTATCCAGACAAATGCAGCCAGCGTCAAAAAGCCTGCTCAAGTGGCTTCAAATTTGCAAGTGGTCACCTCAAGCTCCTCAACGCTATTGGCGTTTGCCAATAAACGAAAGGCACCGCACCGCCCACAGACCAACTTGTTTTGCTCTCTAAACTTATCACATTCTAACCCTGTTCTCGGGGATAGGGTTTAAAATCAGACTTCTCCTTTCAACCCATTCCCACACTAAAAAGCAGCACACTCAAAGCATGACATTTTTATCCTCCCGCGTTGCTGAATTCCACGTTGCTTTCTCGTACTGTGGCTTTCAATCCCACTGCAGACAGTGGTGTTTCTCAGAAAAAGGGCACCACTGTCAAAGAATGAGATTTCTTCCACACAAAGGCTGCTCAAATCTGCTCCGTTACTCAGGCAGGGAATTACTTGCAATGTTACTTCCGACATTAACACATTTTGCCAGTATAAAAGGCACCAGAGCCAAACAAGTCAGGTATTAGCATGTGAAAGTTGCCAGAGTTGATGCCTTGGTGGATCGGGGCCTTTCAATGCTCAGACTGATGCTTACGGCCAAGGGCACAATAGTGTCAGGAAGGCCGAGTGGAGTAAGGCGCCAGACTCAAAGACTGTTAATCCTTAACTGACCAAAGGTCGGCGAATTCCGGTCCCTTTCTAGGGGCGTGGGTTGCAATCCCACCTCTGACGTGACATTTTTCCCCACACAAATGCAGCCAGCGTCAAAAGGCCTGTTGAACTGGCCTTCAATTTACAAGTGGCAACATCAAACTCTTCAACGGTTTGCCAACAAACTGAAGGCACCGTTCTCAGCTCAACCTCTTTTCCACACCAAAATAGTCATATCACAACACAGCGGGAGCCGACTACTTCATGGCTCGCGGTGAAGGGGTGGCAGCGGTAAACCTCCGAAGAGACTGGAGCCTTAATCCAGCGCCTCAGACCGCTCGGCCACGCTACCACTGACAGCAGTTTCCGTTCTGGAACTAGTGACCGGTGAGTGAAATGTGACTTTGCTTTGCGCAAGATAATAATCAAGGCCATTTAAGTGGCAGACGGTAAACTCTCGAGAAATGATTTTGCAGCATACAGAAAGGGGCTACGGGATGGTAGAAAAGGAGGCGCTCGCATGTGTATATGCGGTAAAGAAAATGCACCAGTACCTGTTTGGCTGGAAATTTGAGCTGGAGACAGATCACAAACCCCTAACGTCGCTTTTGGCCGACAACAAGGCCATAAATACAAACGCATCGGCCCGCCTACAGAGGTGGGCACTCACGTTAGCTGCCTATGAGTACACAATTCGGCACAGACCGGGCACCGAAAACTGCGGCGATGCACTCAGCAGGCTCCCACTAGCCACCACTGAGGGGGCTACCGAGCATGGTCATGGCTGTTGAAGCTTTCGGAAGTGAAGGCTCACCCGTGACAGCCCGTCAGATTAAAGTCTGGACAAATAGAGACCCGCTATTGTCTCTAGTCAAGAAATGTGTCCTGAATGGGGACTGGGCAGCCACGTACAGGGCATGCCCTGAGAAATTTAAACCATTTCACAGGCGCAAGGATGAACTCTCGATTCAGGCCGATTGCCTACTGTGGGGAAACCGCGTAGTCATGCCCCAGATGGGCAGAGAGGTGTTCATCAGAGAACTCCACAATGGCCACCCTGGCATTGTCACGATGAAGGCAACTGTCAGGTCACACGTTTGGTGGCCAGGGATAGACGCAGATCTGGAACTTTGTGTTCGCAGGTGCAACACGTGTGCCCAGCTGGGCCATGCGCCCAGGGAAGCCTCCCTTAGCCCCTGGCCATGGCCCGCCAAGCCTTGGTCATGCATCCATGTGGACTACGCAGGTCCTTTCATGGGGAAAATGTTTTTGGTTGTAGTAGACGGCAACTCCAAATGGATCGAGTGTGACATTTTAAATTCAAGCACATCCTCTGCCACGGTAGAAAGTCTACGGGCAATGTTCGCCGCCCACGGTCTACCGGACATCTTGGTCAGCGACAATGGCCCGTGCTTCACAAGCACTGAATTCCAGGACTTCATGGCAGGCAATGGAATTAACCATGTTAGAACGGCACCGTTCAAACCGGCCTCAAACGGCCAGGCAGAACGAGCAGTGCAAATAATCAAACAGGGGATGCTCAGATTCCAAGGGGGTTCCCTACAAATCCGCTTATCACGCCTCCTGTTGGCCTATAGATCCCGACCACACTCGCTCACAGGGGTTCCACCCGCAGAGCTACGAATGAAAATACGCTCAAAACCCGATTATCCCTTATACACCCCACCATGAAAGAAATTGTCGAGAGCAGGCGCCAGTCACAATATCACTACCATGACAGGAATGCGAGGCCGCGATGTATTGATGTAAATGATCCTGTTTTTGTCCTCAACTACGCTGCAGGGCCCAAATGGGTTGCAGGCACTGTGGTTGCCAAAGAGGGAAATAGGATTCTGGTAGTTAAACTTACCAATGGACAAATCTGCCGCAAACATGTGGATCAAACAAAAAGAAGGTTCAGCAACCCCATAGAAGAAGCAGAGGAAGAACACGATATAGAGTCCACTCCACCACAGGTGACCGAACACCGGAACCAAAGGGAGGAGAGCCCAGTCACTGTGGGCAGTACGGACAGGCCTGAGGCACTGCAAACGGCAGACACTCAGGCCAGCGCCCAACAACCGGAGCCCCAACTCAGACGCTCCACAAGGGAGCGTAAACCACCAGAGAGACTCAACCTGTGATCCCAATAAGATTTTTTGGGGGGGGGGGGGGCGAGGAGGTGATGTCATGTATTCACCCAGCATTGTAACCCATGTATAAACTGACCTAAGTTGTACACCGTGAGTACACTGACCACTAGGTGGGAGACACTCCTAACCTGGACCTTCAGGTATAAAGGGGGAAGCTCCACCCACCTTCATCACTTGAGTGCTGAGGAATAAAGGACAGGTCACAGACTGACCTTCTCTCAAGAATGGGCCTCGTGTGCAATTATACTGTGTAGTAAGGACGTATCAGACGGTAAACTCTCGAGAAATGATTTTGCAACATACAGGTCAGAGGAACCTAAGTGTCCACAGGGCAACACCAGTAATTAGGTGCACGTTGGAACAAAGCAGTTACAACCTTCATTCAATATTTATTCCGACATCAACGTCACTGACAAAACCAGATTATCTGGTCATGATCACATTGCCGTTTGTGGGATCTTGCTGTGTGCAAACTGGCTGCGGCGTTCCCCACATTGCAACAGTGCCTTCACTTTTACAATACTTCATTGGCTGTAAAGCGCCTTGGGACGTCGTTCGGTCATGAAAGGCGCTTTCGAAATACAATACAGAAAATGTTACCCGATAGCTGACAAAATGCGAGCTGTTGCGAGAAATACCTGTGTTTGAATGTTGGTTGCATTGCAGGGATGATGAACTTAATGACTGGCGCTGCCTGTTAAGTCCTGTCGTAAGAATGTGTGCGTTGTGTGTTTGCACAGGAGGAAGAATTGTGATGCTGCTCAGTAAGTGTGCAGAATTTGCAGCACATTTTTCTGCAGCTGCTGCAAGACCATTGTCAGGATGGCCGAGTGGTCTAAGGCGCCAGACTCAAGGACTGTTAATCCTTACCTTACCAAAGGTTGGTGTATTCTGGTCCCTTTCTAGGGGCATGGGTTCGAATCCCACTTCTGACATTAACTTTTTATCCAGACAAATGCCAGCCAGCGTCAAAAAGCCTGCTCAACTGGCTTTAAATTTGCAAGTGGTCACCTCAAGCTCCTCAACGCTATTGGCGTTTGCCAATAAGCGAAAGGCACCGCACCGCCCACAGACCAACTTGTTTTGCTCTCTAAACTTATCACATTCTAACCCTGTTCTCGGGGATAGGGTTTAAAATCAGACTTCTCCTTTCAACCCATTCCCACACTAAAAAGCAGCAGACTCAAAGCATGACATTTTTATCCTCCCGCGTTGCTGAATTCCACGTTGCTTTCTCGTACTGTGGCTTTCAATCCCACTGCAGACAGTGGTGTTTCTCAGAAAAAGGGCACCACTGTCAAAGAATGAGATTTCTTCCACACAAAGGCTGCTCAAATCTGCTCCGTTACTCAGGCAGGGAATTACTTGCAATGTTACTTCCGACATTAACACATTTTGCCAGTATAAAAGGCACCAGAGCCAAACAAGTCAGGTATTAGCATGTAAAAGTTGCCAGAGTCGATGCCTTGGTGGACCGAGGCCTTTCAATGCTCAGACTGATGCTTACGGCCAAGGGCACAATAGTGTCAGGAAGGCCGAGTGGAGTGAGGCGCCAGACTCAAAGACTGTTAATCCTCAACTGACCAAAGGTCGGCGAATTCCGGTCCCTTTCTAGGGGCGTGGGTTGCAATCCCACCTCTGACGTGACATTTTTCCCCACACAAATGCAGCCAGCGTCAAAAGGCCTGTTGAACTGGCCTTCAATTTACAAGTGGCAACATCAAACTCTTCAACGGTTTGCCAACAAACTGAAGGCACCGTTCTCAGCTCAACCTCTTTTCCACACCAAAATAGTCATATCACAACACAGCGGGAGCCGACTGCTTCATGGCTCGCGGTGAAGAGGCGCAAATATTACACGCCACAAATTCTGGCAGCGGTGGGATTCGAACCCACGCCTCCGAAGAGACTGGAGCCTTAATCCAGCGCCTTAGACCGCTCGGCCACGCTACCACTGGCAGCAGTTTCCGTTCTGGAACTAGTGACCGGTGAGTGAAATGTGACTTTGCTTTGGGCAAGATAATAATCAAGGCCATTGAAGTGGCAGACGGTAAACTCTCGAGAAATGATTTTGCAGCATACAGGTCGACAGGGCAACACCAGTAATTAGGTGCACGTTGGAACGAAGCAGTTACAACCTTCATTCAATATTTATTCCGACATCAACATCACTGACAAAACCAGATTATCTGGTCATGATCACATTGCCGTTTGTGGGATCTTGCTGTGTGCAAACTGGCTGCGGCGTTCCCCACATTGCAACAGTGCCTTCACTTTTACAATACTTCATTGGCTGTGAAGCGCCTTGGGACGTCGTTCGGTCATGAAAGGCGCTTTCGAAATACAATACAGAAAATGTTACCCGATAGCTGACAAAATGCGAGCTGTTGCGAGAAATACCTGTGTTTGAATGTTGGTTGCATTGCAGGGATGATGAACTTAATGACTGGCGCTGCCTGTTAAGTCCTGTCGTAAGAATGTGTGCGTTGTGTGTTTGCACAGGAGGAAGAATTGTGATGCTGCTCAGTAAGTGTGCAGAATTTGCAGCACATTTTTCTGCAGCTGCTGCAAGACTATTGTCAGGATGGCCGAGTGGTCTAAGGCGCCAGACTCAAGGACTGTTAATCCTTACCTTACCAAAGGTTGGTGTATTCTGGTCCCTTTCTAGGGGTGAGGGTTCGAATCCCACTTCTGACATTAACTTTTTATCCAGACAAATGCCAGCCAGCGTCAAAAAGCCTGCTCAACTGGCTTTAAATTTGCAAGTGGTCACCTCAAGCTCCTCAACGCTATTGGCGTTTGCCAATAAACGAAAGGCACCGCACCGCCCACAGACCAACTTGTTTTGCTCTCTAAACTTATCACATTCTAACCCTGTTCTCGGGGATAGGGTTTAAAATCAGACTTCTCCTTTCAACCCATTCCCACACTAAAAAGCAGCAGACTCAAAGCATGACATTTTTATCCTCCCGCGTTGCTGAATTCCACGTTGCTTTCTCGTACTGTGGCTTTCAATCCCACTGCAGACAGTGGTGTTTCTCAGAAAAAGGGCACCACTGTCAAAGAATGAGATTTCTTCCACACAAAGGCTGCTCAAATCTGCTCCGTTACTCAGGCAGGGAATTACTTGCAATGTTACTTCCGACATTAACACATTTTGCCAGTATAAAAGGCACCAGAGCCAAACAAGTCAGGTATTAGCATGTAAAAGTTGCCAGAGTCGATGCCTTGGTGGACCGAGGCCTTTCAATGCTCAGACTGATGCTTACGGCCAAGGGCACAATAGTGTCAGGAAGGCCGAGTGGAGTGAGGCGCCAGACTCAAAGACTGTTAATCCTTAACTGACCAAAGGTCGGCGAATTCCGGTCCCTTTCTAGGGGCGTGGGTTGCAATCCCACCTCTGACGTGACATTTTTCCCCACACAAATGCAGCCAGCGTCAAAAGGCCTGTTGAACTGGCCTTCAATTTACAAGTGGCAACATCAAACTCTTCAACGGTTTGCCAACAAACTGAAGGCACCGTTCTCAGCTCAACCTCTTTTCCACACCAAAATAGTCATATCACAACACAGCGGGAGCCGACTGCTTCATGGCTCGCGGTGAAGGGGCGCAAATATTACACGCCACAAATTCTGGCAGCGGTGGGATTCGAACCCACGCCTCCGAAGAGACTGGAGCCTTAATCCAGCGCCTTAGACCGCTCGGCCACGCTACCACTGGCAGCAGTTTCCGTTCTGGAACTAGTGACCGGTGAGTGAAATGTGACTTTGCTTTGGGCAAGATAATAATCAAGGCAATTGAAGTGGCAGACGGTAAACTCTCGAGAAATGATTTTGCAGCATACAGGTCGACAGGGCAACACCAGTAATTAGGTGCACGTTGGAACGAAGCAGTTACAACCTTCATTCAATATTTATTCCGACATCAACATCACTGACAAAACCAGATTATCTGGTCATGATCACATTGCCGTTTGTGGGATCTTGCTGTGTGCAAACTGGCTGCGGCGTTCCCCACATTGCAACAGTGCCTTCACTTTTACAATACTTCATTGGCTGTGAAGCGCCTTGGGACGTCGTTCGGTCATGAAAGGCGCTTTCGAAATACAATACAGAAAATGTTACCCGATAGCTGACAAAATGCGAGCTGTTGCGAGAAATACCTGTGTTTGAATGTTGGTTGCATTGCAGGGATGATGAACTTCATGACTGGCGCTGCCTGTTAAGTCCTGTCGTAAGAATGTGTGCGTTGTGTGTTTGCACAGGAGGAAGAATTGTGAGGCTGCTCAGTAAGTGTGCAGAATTTGCAGCACATTTTCCTGCAGCTGCTGCACGACCATTGTCAGGATGGCCGAGTGGTCTAAGGCGCCAGACTCAAGGACTGTTAATCCTTACCTTACCAAAGGTTGGTGTATTCTGGTCCCTTTCCAGGGTTGAGGGTTCGAATCCCACTTCTGACATTAACTTTTTATCCAGACAAATGCCAGCCAGCGTCAAAAAGCCTGCTCAACTGGCTTTAAATTTGCAAGTGGTCACCTCAAGCTCCTCAACGCTATTGGCGTTTGCCAATAAACGAAAGGCACCGCACCGCCCACAGACCAACTTGTTTTGCTCTCTAAACTTATCACATTCTAACCCTGTTCTCGGGGATAGGGTTTAAAATCAGACTTCTCCTTTCAACCCATTCCCACACTAAAAAGCAGCAGACTCAAAGCATGACATTTTTATCCTCCCGCGTTGCTGAATTCCACGTTGCTTTCTCGTACTGTGGCTTTCAATCCCACTGCAGACAGTGGTGTTTCTCAGAAAAAGGGCACCACTGTCAAAGAATGAGATTTCTTCCACACAAAGGCTGCTCAAATCTGCTCCGTTCCTCAGGCAGGGAATTACTTGCAATGTTACTTCCGACATTAACACATTTTGCCAGTATAAAAGGCACCAGAGCCAAACAAGTCAGGTATTAGCATGTAAAAGTTGCCAGAGTCGATGCCTTGGTGGACCGAGGCCTTTCAATGCTCAGACTGATGCTTATGGCCAAGGGCACAATAGTGTCAGGAAGGCCGAGTGGAGTGAGGCGCCAGACTCAAAGACTGTTAATCCTTAACTGACCAAAGGTCGGCGAATTCCGGTCCCTTTCTAGGGGCGTGGGTTGCAATCCCACCTCTGACGTGACATTTTTCCCCACACAAATGCAGTCAGCGTCAAAAGGCCTGTTGAACTGGCCTTCAATTTACAAGTGGCAACATCAAACTCTTCAACGGTTTGCCAACAAACTGAAGGCACCGTTCTCAGCTCAACCTCTTTTCCACACCAAAATAGTCATATCACAACACAGCGGGAGCCGACTGCTTCATGGCTCGCGGTGAAGGGGCACAAATATTACACGCCACAAATTCTGGCAGCGGTGGGATTCGAACCCACGCCTCCGAAGAGACTGGAGCCTTAATCCAGCGCCTGAGACCGCTCGGCCACGCTACCACTGGCAGCAGTTTCCGTTCTGGAACTAGTGACCGGTGAGTGAAATGTGACTTTGCTTTGGGCAAGATAATAATCAAGGCAATTGAAGTGGCAGACGGTAAACTCTCGAGAAATGATTTTGCAGCATACAGGTCGACAGGGCAACACCAGTAATTAGGTGCACGTTGGAACGAAGCAGTTACAACCTTCATTCAATATTTATTCCGACATCAACATCACTGACAAAACCAGATTATCTGGTCATGATCACATTGCCGTTTGTGGGATCTTGCTGTGTGCAAACTGGCTGCGGCGTTCCCCACATTGCAACAGTGCCTTCACTTTTACAATACTTCATTGGCTGTGAAGCGCCTTGGGACGTCGTTCGGTCATGAAAGGCGCTTTCGAAATACAATACAGAAAATGTTACCCGATAGCTGACAAAATGCGAGCTGTTGCGAGAAATACCTGTGTTTGAATGTTGGTTGCATTGCAGGGATGATGAACTTAATGACTGGCGCTGCCTGTTAAGTCCTGTCGTAAGAATGTGTGCGTTGTGTGTTTGCACAGGAGGAAGAATTGTGATGCTGCTCAGTAAGTGTGCAGAATTTGCAGCACATTTTCCTGCAGCTGCTGCACGACCATTGTCAGGATGGCCGAGTGGTCTAAGGCGCCAGACTCAAGGACTGTTAATCCTTACCTTACCAAAGGTTGGTGTATTCTGGTCCTTTTCTAGGGGCGTGGGTTCGAATCCCACTTCTGACATTAACTTTTTATCCAGACAAATGCCAGCCAGCGTCAAAAAGCCTGCTCAACTGGCTTTAAATTTGCAAGTGGTCACCTCAAGCTCCTCAACGCTATTGGCGTTTGCCAATAAACGAAAGGCACCGCACCGCCCACAGACCAACTTGTTTTGCTCTCTAAACTTATCACATTCTAACCCTGTTCTCGGGGATAGGGTTTAAAATCAGACTTCTCCTTTCAACCCATTCCCACACTAAAAAGCAGCAGACTCAAAGCATGACATTTTTATCCTCCCGCGTTGCTGAATTCCACGTTGCTTTCTCGTACTGTGGCTTTCAATCCCACTGCAGACAGTGGTGTTTCTCAGAAAAAGGGCACCACTGTCAAAGAATGAGATTTCTTCCACACAAAGGCTGCTCAAATCTGCTCCGTTACTCAGGCAGGGAATTACTTGCAATGTTACTTCCGACATTAACACATTTTGCCAGTATAAAAGGCACCAGAGCCAAACAAGTCAGGTATTAGCATGTAAAAGTTGCCAGAGTCGATGCCTTGGTGGACCGAGGCCTTTCAATGCTCAGACTGATGCTTATGGCCAAGGGCACAATAGTGTCAGGAAGGCCGAGTGGAGTGAGGCGCCAGACTCAAAGACTGTTAATCCTTAACTGACCAAAGGTCGGCGAATTCCGGTCCCTTTCTAGGGGCGTGGGTTGCAATCCCACCTCTGACGTGACATTTTTCCCCACACAAATGCAGTCAGCGTCAAAAGGCCTGTTGAACTGGCCTTCAATTTACAAGTGGCAACATCAAACTCTTCAACGGTTTGCCAACAAACTGAAGGCACCGTTCTCAGCTCAACCTCTTTTCCACACCAAAATAGTCATATCACAACACAGCGGGAGCCGACTGCTTCATGGCTCGCGGTGAAGGGGCACAAATATTACACGCCACAAATTCTGGCAGCGGTGGGATTCGAACCCACGCCTCCGAAGAGACTGGAGCCTTAATCCAGCGCCTGAGACCGCTCGGCCACGCTACCACTGGCAGCAGTTTCCGTTCTGGAACTAGTGACCGGTGAGTGAAATGTGACTTTGCTTTGGGCAAGATAATAATCAAGGCAATTGAAGTGGCAGACGGTAAACTCTCGAGAAATGATTTTGCAGCATACAGGTCGACAGGGCAACACCAGTAATTAGGTGCACGTTGGAACGAAGCAGTTACAACCTTCATTCAATATTTATTCCGACATCAACATCACTGACAAAACCAGATTATCTGGTCATGATCACATTGCCGTTTGTGGGATCTTGCTGTGTGCAAACTGGCTGCGGCGTTCCCCACATTGCAACAGTGCCTTCACTTTTACAATACTTCATTGGCTGTGAAGCGCCTTGGGACGTCGTTCGGTCATGAAAGGCGCTTTCGAAATACAATACAGAAAATGTTACCCGATAGCTGACAAAATGCGAGCTGTTGCGAGAAATACCTGTGTTTGAATGTTGGTTGCATTGCAGGGATGATGAACTTAATGACTGGCGCTGCCTGTTAAGTCCTGTCGTAAGAATGTGTGCGTTGTGTGTTTGCACAGGAGGAAGAATTGTGATGCTGCTCAGTAAGTGTGCAGAATTTGCAGCACATTTTCCTGCAGCTGCTGCACGACCATTGTCAGGATGGCCGAGTGGTCTAAGGCGCCAGACTCAAGGACTGTTAATCCTTACCTTACCAAAGGTTGGTGTATTCTGGTCCCTTTCTAGGGGCGTGGGTTCGAATCCCACTTCTGACATTAACTTTTTATCCAGACAAATGCCAGCCAGCGTCAAAAAGCCTGCTCAACTGGCTTTAAATTTGCAAGTGGTCACCTCAAGCTCCTCAACGCTATTGGCGTTTGCCAATAAACGAAAGGCACCGCACCGCCCACAGACCAACTTGTTTTGCTCTCTAAACTTATCACATTCTAACCCTGTTCTCGGGGATAGGGTTTAAAATCAGACTTCTCCTTTCAACCCATTCCCACACTAAAAAGCAGCAGACTCAAAGCATGACATTTTTATCCTCCCGCGTTGCTGAATTCCACGTTGCTTTCTCGTACTGTGGCTTTCAATCCCACTGCAGACAGTGGTGTTTCTCAGAAAAAGGGCACCACTGTCAAAGAATGAGATTTCTTCCACACAAAGGCTGCTCAAATCTGCTCCGTTCCTCAGGCAGGGAATTACTTGCAATGTTACTTCCGACATTAACACATTTTGCCAGTATAAAAGGCACCAGAGCCAAACAAGTCAGGTATTAGCATGTAAAAGTTGCCAGAGTCGATGCCTTGGTGGACCGAGGCCTTTCAATGCTCAGACTGATGCTTATGGCCAAGGGCACAATAGTGTCAGGAAGGCCGAGTGGAGTGAGGCGCCAGACTCAAAGACTGTTAATCCTTAACTGACCAAAGGTCGGCGAATTCCGGTCCCTTTCTAGGGGCGTGGGTTGCAATCCCACCTCTGACGTGACATTTTTCCCCACACAAATGCAGTCAGCGTCAAAAGGCCTGTTGAACTGGCCTTCAATTTACAAGTGGCAACATCAAACTCTTCAACGGTTTGCCAACAAACTGAAGGCACCGTTCTCAGCTCAACCTCTTTTCCACACCAAAATAGTCATATCACAACACAGCGGGAGCCGACTGCTTCATGGCTCGCGGTGAAGGGGCACAAATATTACACGCCACAAATTCTGGCAGCGGTGGGATTCGAACCCACGCCTCCGAAGAGACTGGAGCCTTAATCCAGCGCCTTGGACCGCTCGGCCACGCTACCACTGGCAGCAGTTTCCGTTCTGGAACTAGTGACCGGTGAGTGAAATGTGACTTTGCTTTGGGCAAGATAATAATCAAGGCAATTGAAGTGGCAGACGGTAAACTCTCGAGAAATGATTTTGCAGCATACAGGTCGACAGGGCAACACCAGTAATTAGGTGCACGTTGGAACGAAGCAGTTACAACCTTCATTCAATATTTATTCCGACATCAACATCACTGACAAAACCAGATTATCTGGTCATGATCACATTGCCGTTTGTGGGATCTTGCTGTGTGCAAACTGGCTGCGGCGTTCCCCACATTGCAACAGTGCCTTCACTTTTACAATACTTCATTGGCTGTAAAGCGCCTTGGGACGTCGTTCGGTCATGAAAGGCGCTTTCGAAATACAATACAGAAAATGTTACCCGATAGCTGACAAAATGCGAGCTGTTGCGAGAAATACCTGTGTTTGAATGTTGGTTGCATTGCAGGGATGATGAACTTAATGACTGGCGCTGCCTGTTAAGTCCTGTCGTAAGAATGTGTGCGTTGTGTGTTTGCACAGGAGGAAGAATTGTGATGCTGCTCAGTAAGTGTGCAGAATTTGCAGCACATTTTCCTGCAGCTGCTGCACGACCATTGTCAGGATGGCCGAGTGGTCTAAGGCGCCAGACTCAAGGACTGTTAATCCTTACCTTACCAAAGGTTGGTGTATTCTGGTCCCTTTCTAGGGGCGTGGGTTCGAATCCCACTTCTGACATTAACTTTTTATCCAGACAAATGCCAGCCAGCGTCAAAAAGCCTGCTCAACTGGCTTTAAATTTGCAAGTGGTCACCTCAAGCTCCTCAACGCTATTGGCGTTTGCCAATAAACGAAAGGCACCGCACCGCCCACAGACCAACTTGTTTTGCTCTCTAAACTTATCACATTCTAACCCTGTTCTCGGGGATAGGGTTTAAAATCAGACTTCTCCTTTCAACCCATTCCCACACTAAAAAGCAGCAGACTCAAAGCATGACATTTTTATCCTCCCGCGTTGCTGAATTCCACGTTGCTTTCTCGTACTGTGGCTTTCAATCCCACTGCAGACAGTGGTGTTTCTCAGAAAAAGGGCACCACTGTCAAAGAATGAGATTTCTTCCACACAAAGGCTGCTCAAATCTGCTCCGTTACTCAGGCAGGGAATTACTTGCAATGTTACTTCCGACATTAACACATTTTGCCAGTATAAAAGGCACCAGAGCCAAACAAGTCAGGTATTAGCATGTAAAAGTTGCCAGAGTCGATGCCTTGGTGGACCGAGGCCTTTCAATGCTCAGACTGATGCTTATGGCCAAGGGCACAATAGTGTCAGGAAGGCCGAGTGGAGTGAGGCGCCAGACTCAAAGACTGTTAATCCTTAACTGACCAAAGGTCGGCGAATTCCGGTCCCTTTCTAGGGGCGTGGGTTGCAATCCCACCTCTGACGTGACATTTTTCCCCACACAAATGCAGTCAGCGTCAAAAGGCCTGTTGAACTGGCCTTCAATTTACAAGTGGCAACATCAAACTCTTCAACGGTTTGCCAACAAACTGAAGGCACCGTTCTCAGCTCAACCTCTTTTCCACACCAAAATAGTCATATCACAACACAGCGGGAGCCGACTGCTTCATGGCTCGCGGTGAAGGGGCACAAATATTACACGCCACAAATTCTGGCAGCGGTGGGATTCGAACCCACGCCTCCGAAGAGACTGGAGCCTTAATCCAGCGCCTGAGACCGCTCGGCCACGCTACCACTGGCAGCAGTTTCCGTTCTGGAACTAGTGACCGGTGAGTGAAATGTGACTTTGCTTTGGGCAAGATAATAATCAAGGCAATTGAAGTGGCAGACGGTAAACTCTCGAGAAATGATTTTGCAGCATACAGGTCGACAGGGCAACACCAGTAATTAGGTGCACGTTGGAACGAAGCAGTTACAACCTTCATTCAATATTTATTCCGACATCAACATCACTGACAAAACCAGATTATCTGGTCATGATCACATTGCCGTTTGTGGGATCTTGCTGTGTGCAAACTGGCTGCGGCGTTCCCCACATTGCAACAGTGCCTTCACTTTTACAATACTTCATTGGCTGTGAAGCGCCTTGGGACGTCGTTCGGTCATGAAAGGCGCTTTCGAAATACAATACAGAAAATGTTACCCGATAGCTGACAAAATGCGAGCTGTTGCGAGAAATACCTG
Organism: Pristiophorus japonicus; assembly: GCF_044704955.1. NCBI lineage: Eukaryota > Metazoa > Chordata > Chondrichthyes > Pristiophoridae > Pristiophorus > Pristiophorus japonicus. Next base: position 174,421,533 of record NC_091984.1, read on the forward strand.
TGTTTGAATGTTGGTTGCATTGCAGGGATGATGAACTTAATGACTGGCGCTGCCTGTTAAGTCCTGTCGTAAGAATGTGTGCGTTGTGTGTTTGCACAGGAGGAAGAATTGTGATGCTGCTCAGTAAGTGTGCAGAATTTGCAGCACATTTTCCTGCAGCTGCTGCACGACCATTGTCAGGATGGCCGAGTGGTCTAAGGCGCCAGACTCAAGGACTGTTAATCCTTACCTTACCAAAGGTTGGTGTATTCTGGTCCCTTTCTAGGGGCGTGGGTTCGAATCCCACTTCTGACATTAACTTTTTATCCAGACAAATGCCAGCCAGCGTCAAAAAGCCTGCTCAACTGGCTTTAAATTTGCAAGTGGTCACCTCAAGCTCCTCAACGCTATTGGCGTTTGCCAATAAACGAAAGGCACCGCACCGCCCACAGACCAACTTGTTTTGCTCTCTAAACTTATCACATTCTAACCCTGTTCTCGGGGATAGGGTTTAAAATCAGACTTCTCCTTTCAACCCATTCCCACACTAAAAAGCAGCAGACTCAAAGCATGACATTTTTATCCTCCCGCGTTGCTGAATTCCACGTTGCTTTCTCGTACTGTGGCTTTCAATCCCACTGCAGACAGTGGTGTTTCTCAGAAAAAGGGCACCACTGTCAAAGAATGAGATTTCTTCCACACAAAGGCTGCTCAAATCTGCTCCGTTCCTCAGGCAGGGAATTACTTGCAATGTTACTTCCGACATTAACACATTTTGCCAGTATAAAAGGCACCAGAGCCAAACAAGTCAGGTATTAGCATGTAAAAGTTGCCAGAGTCGATGCCTTGGTGGACCGAGGCCTTTCAATGCTCAGACTGATGCTTATGGCCAAGGGCACAATAGTGTCAGGAAGGCCGAGTGGAGTGAGGCGCCAGACTCAAAGACTGTTAATCCTTAACTGACCAAAGGTCGGCGAATTCCGGTCCCTTTCTAGGGGCGTGGGTTGCAATCCCACCTCTGACGTGACATTTTTCCCCACACAAATGCAGTCAGCGTCAAAAGGCCTGTTGAACTGGCCTTCAATTTACAAGTGGCAACATCAAACTCTTCAACGGTTTGCCAACAAACTGAAGGCACCGTTCTCAGCTCAACCTCTTTTCCACACCAAAATAGTCATATCACAACACAGCGGGAGCCGACTGCTTCATGGCTCGCGGTGAAGGGGCACAAATATTACACGCCACAAATTCTGGCAGCGGTGGGATTCGAACCCACGCCTCCGAAGAGACTGGAGCCTTAATCCAGCGCCTGAGACCGCTCGGCCACGCTACCACTGGCAGCAGTTTCCGTTCTGGAACTAGTGACCGGTGAGTGAAATGTGACTTTGCTTTGGGCAAGATAATAATCAAGGCAATTGAAGTGGCAGACGGTAAACTCTCGAGAAATGATTTTGCAGCATACAGGTCGACAGGGCAACACCAGTAATTAGGTGCACGTTGGAACGAAGCAGTTACAACCTTCATTCAATATTTATTCCGACATCAACATCACTGACAAAACCAGATTATCTGGTCATGATCACATTGCCGTTTGTGGGATCTTGCTGTGTGCAAACTGGCTGCGGCGTTCCCCACATTGCAACAGTGCCTTCACTTTTACAATACTTCATTGGCTGTGAAGCGCCTTGGGACGTCGTTCGGTCATGAAAGGCGCTTTCGAAATACAATACAGAAAATGTTACCCGATAGCTGACAAAATGCGAGCTGTTGCGAGAAATACCTGTGTTTGAATGTTGGTTGCATTGCAGGGATGATGAACTTAATGACTGGCGCTGCCTGTTAAGTCCTGTCGTAAGAATGTGTGCGTTGTGTGTTTGCACAGGAGGAAGAATTGTGATGCTGCTCAGTAAGTGTGCAGAATTTGCAGCACATTTTCCTGCAGCTGCTGCACGACCATTGTCAGGATGGCCGAGTGGTCTAAGGCGCCAGACTCAAGGACTGTTAATCCTTACCTTACCAAAGGTTGGTGTATTCTGGTCCCTTTCTAGGGGCGTGGGTTCGAATCCCACTTCTGACATTAACTTTTTATCCAGACAAATGCCAGCCAGCGTCAAAAAGCCTGCTCAACTGGCTTTAAATTTGCAAGTGGTCACCTCAAGCTCCTCAACGCTATTGGCGTTTGCCAATAAACGAAAGGCACCGCACCGCCCACAGACCAACTTGTTTTGCTCTCTAAACTTATCACATTCTAACCCTGTTCTCGGGGATAGGGTTTAAAATCAGACTTCTCCTTTCAACCCATTCCCACACTAAAAAGCAGCAGACTCAAAGCATGACATTTTTATCCTCCCGCGTTGCTGAATTCCACGTTGCTTTCTCGTACTGTGGCTTTCAATCCCACTGCAGACAGTGGTGTTTCTCAGAAAAAGGGCACCACTGTCAAAGAATGAGATTTCTTCCACACAAAGGCTGCTCAAATCTGCTCCGTTACTCAGGCAGGGAATTACTTGCAATGTTACTTCCGACATTAACACATTTTGCCAGTATAAAAGGCACCAGAGCCAAACAAGTCAGGTATTAGCATGTAAAAGTTGCCAGAGTCGATGCCTTGGTGGACCGAGGCCTTTCAATGCTCAGACTGATGCTTATGGCCAAGGGCACAATAGTGTCAGGAAGGCCGAGTGGAGTGAGGCGCCAGACTCAAAGACTGTTAATCCTTAACTGACCAAAGGTCGGCGAATTCCGGTCCCTTTCTAGGGGCGTGGGTTGCAATCCCACCTCTGACGTGACATTTTTCCCCACACAAATGCAGTCAGCGTCAAAAGGCCTGTTGAACTGGCCTTCAATTTACAAGTGGCAACATCAAACTCTTCAACGGTTTGCCAACAAACTGAAGGCACCGTTCTCAGCTCAACCTCTTTTCCACACCAAAATAGTCATATCACAACACAGCGGGAGCCGACTGCTTCATGGCTCGCGGTGAAGGGGCACAAATATTACACGCCACAAATTCTGGCAGCGGTGGGATTCGAACCCACGCCTCCGAAGAGACTGGAGCCTTAATCCAGCGCCTTGGACCGCTCGGCCACGCTACCACTGGCAGCAGTTTCCGTTCTGGAACTAGTGACCGGTGAGTGAAATGTGACTTTGCTTTGGGCAAGATAATAATCAAGGCAATTGAAGTGGCAGACGGTAAACTCTCGAGAAATGATTTTGCAGCATACAGGTCGACAGGGCAACACCAGTAATTAGGTGCACGTTGGAACGAAGCAGTTACAACCTTCATTCAATATTTATTCCGACATCAACATCACTGACAAAACCAGATTATCTGGTCATGATCACATTGCCGTTTGTGGGATCTTGCTGTGTGCAAACTGGCTGCGGCGTTCCCCACATTGCAACAGTGCCTTCACTTTTACAATACTTCATTGGCTGTGAAGCGCCTTGGGACGTCGTTCGGTCATGAAAGGCGCTTTCGAAATACAATACAGAAAATGTTACCCGATAGCTGACAAAATGCGAGCTGTTGCGAGAAATACCTGTGTTTGAATGTTGGTTGCATTGCAGGGATGATGAACTTAATGACTGGCGCTGCCTGTTAAGTCCTGTCGTAAGAATGTGTGCGTTGTGTGTTTGCACAGGAGGAAGAATTGTGATGCTGCTCAGTAAGTGTGCAGAATTTGCAGCACATTTTTCTGCAGCTGCTGCAAGACCATTGTCAGGATGGCCGAGTGGTCTAAGGCGCCAGACTCAAGGACTGTTAATCCTTACCTTACCAAAGGTTGGTGTATTCTGGTCCCTTTCTAGGGGCGTGGGTTCGAATCCCACTTCTGACATTAACTTTTTATCCAGACAAATGCCAGCCAGCGTCAAAAAGCCTGCTCAACTGGCTTTAAATTTGCAAGTGGTCACCTCAAGCTCCTCAACGCTATTGGCGTTTGCCAATAAGCGAAAGGCACCGCACCGCCCACAGACCAACTTGTTTTGCTCTCTAAACTTATCACATTCTAACCCTGTTCTCGGGGATAGGGTTTAAAATCAGACTTCTCCTTTCAACCCATTCCCACACTAAAAAGCAGCAGACTCAAAGCATGACATTTTTATCCTCCCGCGTTGCTGAATTCCACGTTGCTTTCTCGTACTGTGGCTTTCAATCCCACTGCAGACAGTGGTGTTTCTCAGAAAAAGGGCACCACTGTCAAAGAATGAGATTTCTTCCACACAAAGGCTGCTCAAATCTGCTCCGTTCCTCAGGCAGGGAATTACTTGCAATGTTACTTCCGACATTAACACATTTTGCCAGTATAAAAGGCACCAGAGCCAAACAAGTCAGGTATTAGCATGTGAAAGTTGCCAGAGTCGATGCCTTGGTGGACCGAGGCCTTTCAATGCTCAGACTGATGCTTACGGCCAAGGGCACAATAGTGTCAGGAAGGCCGAGTGGAGTGAGGTGCCAGACTCAAAGACTGTTAATCCTTAACTGACCAAAGGTCGGCGAATTCCGGTCCCTTTCTAGGGGCGTGGGTTGCAATCCCACCTCTGACGTGACATTTTTCCCCACACAAATGCAGCCAGCGTCAAAAGGCCTGTTGAACTGGCCTTCAATTTACAAGTGGCAACATCAAACTCTTCAACGGTTTGCCAACAAACTGAAGGCACCGTTCTCAGCTCAACCTCTTTTCCACACCAAAATAGTCATATCACAACACAGCGGGAGCCGACTGCTTCATGGCTCGCGGTGAAGGGGCGCAAATATTACACGCCACAAATTCTGGCAGCGGTGGGATTCGAACCCACGCCTCCGAAGAGACTGGAGCCTTAATCCAGCGCCTTAGACCGCTCGGCCACGCTACCACTGGCAGCAGTTTCCGTTCTGGAACTAGTGACCGGTGAGTGAAATGTGACTTTGCTTTGGGCAAGATAATAATCAAGGCCATTGAAGTGGCAGACGGTAAACTCTCGAGAAATGATTTTGCAGCATACAGGTCGACAGGGCAACACCAGTAATTAGGTGCACGTTGGAACGAAGCAGTTACAACCTTCATTCAATATTTATTCCGACATCAACATCACTGACAAAACCAGATTATCTGGTCATGATCACATTGCCGTTTGTGGGATCTTGCTGTGTGCAAACTGGCTGCGGCGTTCCCCACATTGCAACAGTGCCTTCACTTTTACAATACTTCATTGGCTGTGAAGCGCCTTGGGACGTCGTTCGGTCATGAAAGGCGCTTTCGAAATACAATACAGAAAATGTTACCCGATAGCTGACAAAATGCGAGCTGTTGCGAGAAATACCTGTGTTTGAATGTTGGTTGCATTGCAGGGATGATGAACTTAATGACTGGCGCTGCCTGTTAAGTCCTGTCGTAAGAATGTGTGCGTTGTGTGTTTGCACAGGAGGAAGAATTGTGATGCTGCTCAGTAAGTGTGCAGAATTTGCAGCACATTTTTCTGCAGCTGCTGCAAGACCATTGTCAGGATGGCCGAGTGGTCTAAGGCGCCAGACTCAAGGACTGTTAATCCTTACCTTACCAAAGGTTGGTGTATTCTGGTCCCTTTCTAGGGGCGTGGGTTCGAATCCCACTTCTGACATTAACTTTTTATCCAGACAAATGCCAGCCAGCGTCAAAAAGCCTGCTCAACTGGCTTTAAATTTGCAAGTGGTCACCTCAATCTCCTCAACGCTATTGGCGTTTGCCAATAAACGAAAGGCACCGCACCGCCCACAGACCAACTTGTTTTGCTCTCTAAACTTATCACATTCTAACCCTGTTCTCGGGGATAGGGTTTAAAATCAGACTTCTCCTTTCAACCCATTCCCACACTAAAAAGCAGCAGACTCAAAGCATGACATTTTTATCCTCCCGCGTTGCTGAATTCCACGTTGCTTTCTCGTACTGTGGCTTTCAATCCCACTGCAGACAGTGGTGTTTCTCAGAAAAAGGGCACCACTGTCAAAGAATGAGATTTCTTCCACACAAAGGCTGCTCAAATCTGCTCCGTTCCTCAGGCAGGGAATTACTTGCAATGTTACTTCCGACATTAACACATTTTGCCAGTATAAAAGGCACCAGAGCCAAACAAGTCAGGTATTAGCATGTAAAAGTTGCCAGAGTCGATGCCTTGGTGGACCGAGGCCTTTCAATGCTCAGACTGATGCTTACGGCCAAGGGCACAATAGTGTCAGGAAGGCCGAGTGGAGTGAGGCGCCAGACTCAAAGACTGTTAATCCTTAACTGACCAAAGGTCGGCGAATTCCGGTCCCTTTCTAGGGGCGTGGGTTGCAATCCCACCTCTGACGTGACATTTTTCCCCACACAAATGCAGCCAGCGTCAAAAGGCCTGTTGAACTGGCCTTCAATTTACAAGTGGCAACATCAAACTCTTCAACGGTTTGCCAACAAACTGAAGGCACCGTTCTCAGCTCAACCTCTTTTCCACACCAAAATAGTCATATCACAACACAGCGGGAGCCGACTGCTTCATGGCTCGCGGTGAAGGGGCGCAAATATTACACGCCACAAATTCTGGCAGCGGTGGGATTCGAACCCACGCCTCCGAAGAGATTGGAGCCTTAATCCAGCGCCTTAGACCGCTCGGCCACGCTACCACTGGCAGCAGTTTCCGTTCTGGAACTAGTGACCGGTGAGTGAAATGTGACTTTGCTTTGGGCAAGATAATAATCAAGGCCATTGAAGTGGCAGACGGTAAACTCTCGAGAAATGATTTTGCAGCATACAGGTCCACAGGGCAACACCAGTAATTAGGTGCACGTTGGAACGAAGCAGTTACAACCTTCATTCAATATTTATTCCGACATCAACATCACTGACAAAACCAGATTATCTGGTCATGATCACATTGCCGTTTGTGGGATCTTGCTGTGTGCAAACTGGCTGCGGCGTTCCCCACATTGCAACAGTGCCTTCACTTTTACAATACTTCATTGGCTGTGAAGCGCCTTGGGACGTCGTTCGGTCATGAAAGGCGCTTTCGAAATACAATACAGAAAATGTTACCCGATAGCTGACAAAATGCGAGCTGTTGCGAGAAATACCTGTGTTTGAATGTTGGTTGCATTGCAGGGATGATGAACTTAATGACTGGCGCTGCCTGTTAAGTCCTGTCGTAAGAATGTGTGCGTTGTGTGTTTGCACAGGAGGAAGAATTGTGATGCTGCTCAGTAAGTGTGCAGAATTTGCAGCACATTTTTCTGCAGCTGCTGCAAGACCATTGTCAGGATGGCCGAGTGGTCTAAGGCGCCAGACTCAAGGACTGTTAATCCTTACCTTACCAAAGGTTGGTGTATTCTGGTCCCTTTCTAGGGGCGTGGGTTCGAATCCCACTTCTGACATTAACTTTTTATCCAGACAAATGCCAGCCAGCGTCAAAAAGCCTGCTCAACTGGCTTTAAATTTGCAAGTGGTCACCTCAATCTCCTCAACGCTATTGGCGTTTGCCAATAAACGAAAGGCACCGCACCGCCCACAGACCAACTTGTTTTGCTCTCTAAACTTATCACATTCTAACCCTGTTCTCGGGGATAGGGTTTAAAATCAGACTTCTCCTTTCAACCCATTCCCACACTAAAAAGCAGCAGACTCAAAGCATGACATTTTTATCCTCCCGCGTTGCTGAATTCCACGTTGCTTTCTCGTACTGTGGCTTTCAATCCCACTGCAGACAGTGGTGTTTCTCAGAAAAAGGGCACCACTGTCAAAGAATGAGATTTCTTCCACACAAAGGCTGCTCAAATCTGCTCCGTTCCTCAGGCAGGGAATTACTTGCAATGTTACTTCCGACATTAACACATTTTGCCAGTATAAAAGGCACCAGAGCCAAACAAGTCAGGTATTAGCATGTAAAAGTTGCCAGAGTCGATGCCTTGGTGGACCGAGGCCTTTCAATGCTCAGACTGATGCTTACGGCCAAGGGCACAATAGTGTCAGGAAGGCCGAGTGGAGTGAGGCGCCAGACTCAAAGACTGTTAATCCTTAACTGACCAAAGGTCGGCGAATTCCGGTCCCTTTCTAGGGGCGTGGGTTGCAATCCCACCTCTGACGTGACATTTTTCCCCACACAAATGCAGCCAGCGTCAAAAGGCCTGTTGAACTGGCCTTCAATTTACAAGTGGCAACATCAAACTCTTCAACGGTTTGCCAACAAACTGAAGGCACCGTTCTCAGCTCAACCTCTTTTCCACACCAAAATAGTCATATCACAACACAGCGGGAGCCGACTGCTTCATGGCTCGCGGTGAAGGGGCGCAAATATTACACGCCACAAATTCTGGCAGCGGTGGGATTCGAACCCACGCCTCCGAAGAGACTGGAGCCTTAATCCAGCGCCTTAGACCGCTCGGCCACGCTACCACTGGCAGCAGTTTCCGTTCTGGAACTAGTGACCGGTGAGTGAAATGTGACTTTGCTTTGGGCAAGATAATAATCAAGGCCATTGAAGTGGCAGACGGTAAACTCTCGAGAAATGATTTTGCAGCATACAGGTCCACAGGGCAACACCAGTAATTAGGTGCACGTTGGAACGAAGCAGTTACAACCTTCATTCAATATTTATTCCGACATCAACATCACTGACAAAACCAGATTATCTGGTCATGATCACATTGCCGTTTGTGGGATCTTGCTGTGTGCAAACTGGCTGCGGCGTTCCCCACATTGCAACAGTGCCTTCACTTTTACAATACTTCATTGGCTGTGAAGCGCCTTGGGACGTCGTTCGGTCATGAAAGGCGCTTTCGAAATACAATACAGAAAATGTTACCCGATAGCTGACAAAATGCGAGCTGTTGCGAGAAATACCTGTGTTTGAATGTTGGTTGCATTGCAGGGATGATGAACTTAATGACTGGCGCTGCCTGTTAAGTCCTGTCGTAAGAATGTGTGCGTTGTGTGTTTGCACAGGAGGAAGAATTGTGATGCTGCTCAGTAAGTGTGCAGAATTTGCAGCACATTTTTCTGCAGCTGCTGCAAGACCATTGTCAGGATGGCCGAGTGGTCTAAGGCGCCAGACTCAAGGACTGTTAATCCTTACCTTACCAAAGGTTGGTGTATTCTGGTCCCTTTCTAGGGGCGTGGGTTCGAATCCCACTTCTGACATTAACTTTTTATCCAGACAAATGCCAGCCAGCGTCAAAAAGCCTGCTCAACTGGCTTTAAATTTGCAAGTGGTCACCTCAATCTCCTCAACGCTATTGGCGTTTGCCAATAAACGAAAGGCACCGCACCGCCCACAGACCAACTTGTTTTGCTCTCTAAACTTATCACATTCTAACCCTGTTCTCGGGGATAGGGTTTAAAATCAGACTTCTCCTTTCAACCCATTCCCACACTAAAAAGCAGCAGACTCAAAGCATGACATTTTTATCCTCCCGCGTTGCTGAATTCCACGTTGCTTTCTCGTACTGTGGCTTTCAATCCCACTGCAGACAGTGGTGTTTCTCAGAAAAAGGGCACCACTGTCAAAGAATGAGATTTCTTCCACACAAAGGCTGCTCAAATCTGCTCCGTTCCTCAGGCAGGGAATTACTTGCAATGTTACTTCCGACATTAACACATTTTGCCAGTATAAAAGGCACCAGAGCCAAACAAGTCAGGTATTAGCATGTAAAAGTTGCCAGAGTCGATGCCTTGGTGGACCGAGGCCTTTCAATGCTCAGACTGATGCTTACGGCCAAGGGCACAATAGTGTCAGGAAGGCCGAGTGGAGTGAGGCGCCAGACTCAAAGACTGTTAATCCTTAACTGACCAAAGGTCGGCGAATTCCGGTCCCTTTCTAGGGGCGTGGGTTGCAATCCCACCTCTGACGTGACATTTTTCCCCACACAAATGCAGCCAGCGTCAAAAGGCCTGTTGAACTGGCCTTCAATTTACAAGTGGCAACATCAAACTCTTCAACGGTTTGCCAACAAACTGAAGGCACCGTTCTCAGCTCAACCTCTTTTCCACACCAAAATAGTCATATCACAACACAGCGGGAGCCGACTGCTTCATGGCTCGCGGTGAAGGGGCGCAAATATTACACGCCACAAATTCTGGCAGCGGTGGGATTCGAACCCACGCCTCCGAAGAGACTGGAGCCTTAATCCAGCGCCTTAGACCGCTCGGCCACGCTACCACTGGCAGCAGTTTCCGTTCTGGAACTAGTGACCGGTGAGTGAAATGTGACTTTGCTTTGGGCAAGATAATAATCAAGGCCATTGAAGTGGCAGACGGTAAACTCTCGAGAAATGATTTTGCAGCATACAGGTCCACAGGGCAACACCAGTAATTAGGTGCACGTTGGAACGAAGCAGTTACAACCTTCATTCAATATTTATTCCGACATCAACATCACTGACAAAACCAGATTATCTGGTCATGATCACATTGCCGTTTGTGGGATCTTGCTGTGTGCAAACTGGCTGCGGCGTTCCCCACATTGCAACAGTGCCTTCACTTTTACAATACTTCATTGGCTGTGAAGCGCCTTGGGACGTCGTTCGGTCATGAAAGGCGCTTTCGAAATACAATACAGAAAATGTTACCCGATAGCTGACAAAATGCGAGCTGTTGCGAGAAATACCTGTGTTTGAATGTTGGTTGCATTGCAGGGATGATGAACTTAATGACTGGCGCTGCCTGTTAAGTCCTGTCGTAAGAATGTGTGCGTTGTGTGTTTGCACAGGAGGAAGAATTGTGATGCTGCTCAGTAAGTGTGCAGAATTTGCAGCACATTTTTCTGCAGCTGCTGCAAGACCATTGTCAGGATGGCCGAGTGGTCTAAGGCGCCAGACTCAAGGACTGTTAATCCTTACCTTACCAAAGGTTGGTGTATTCTGGTCCCTTTCTAGGGGCGTGGGTTCGAATCCCACTTCTGACATTAACTTTTTATCCAGACAAATGCCAGCCAGCGTCAAAAAGCCTGCTCAACTGGCTTTAAATTTGCAAGTGGTCACCTCAAGCTCCTCAACGCTATTGGCGTTTGCCAATAAGCGAAAGGCACCGCACCGCCCACAGACCAACTTGTTTTGCTCTCTAAACTTATCACATTCTAACCCTGTTCTCGGGGATAGGGTTTAAAATCAGACTTCTCCTTTCAACCCATTCCCACACTAAAAAGCAGCAGACTCAAAGCATGACATTTTTATCCTCCCGCGTTGCTGAATTCCACGTTGCTTTCTCGTACTGTGGCTTTCAATCCCACTGCAGACAGTGGTGTTTCTCAGAAAAAGGGCACCACTGTCAAAGAATGAGATTTCTTCCACACAAAGGCTGCTCAAATCTGCTCCGTTCCTCAGGCAGGGAATTACTTGCAATGTTACTTCCGACATTAACACATTTTGCCAGTATAAAAGGCACCAGAGCCAAACAAGTCAGGTATTAGCATGTAAAAGTTGCCAGAGTCGATGCCTTGGTGGACCGAGGCCTTTCAATGCTCAGACTGATGCTTACGGCCAAGGGCACAATAGTGTCAGGAAGGCCGAGTGGAGTGAGGCGCCAGACTCAAAGACTGTTAATCCTTAACTGACCAAAGGTCGGCGAATTCCGGTCCCTTTCTAGGGGCGTGGGTTGCAATCCCACCTCTGACGTGACATTTTTCCCCACACAAATGCAGCCAGCGTCAAAAGGCCTGTTGAACTGGCCTTCAATTTACAAGTGGCAACATCAAACTCTTCAACGGTTTGCCAACAAACTGAAGGCACCGTTCTCAGCTCAACCTCTTTTCCACACCAAAATAGTCATATCACAACACAGCGGGAGCCGACTGCTTCATGGCTCGCGGTGAAGGGGCGCAAATATTACACGCCACAAATTCTGGCAGCGGTGGGATTCGAACCCACGCCTCCGAAGAGACTGGAGCCTTAATCCAGCGCCTTAGACCGCTCGGCCACGCTACCACTGGCAGCAGTTTCCGTTCTGGAACTAGTGACCGGTGAGTGAAATGTGACTTTGCTTTGGGCAAGATAATAATCAAGGCCATTGAAGTGGCAGACGGTAAACTCTCGAGAAATGATTTTGCAGCATACAGGTCCACAGGGCAACACCAGTAATTAGGTGCACGTTGGAACGAAGCAGTTACAACCTTCATTCAATATTTATTCCGACATCAACATCACTGACAAAACCAGATTATCTGGTCATGATCACATTGCCGTTTGTGGGATCTTGCTGTGTGCAAACTGGCTGCGGCGTTCCCCACATTGCAACAGTGCCTTCACTTTTACAATACTTCATTGGCTGTGAAGCGCCTTGGGACGTCGTTCGGTCATGAAAGGCGCTTTCGAAATACAATACAGAAAATGTTACCCGATAGCTGACAAAATGCGAGCTGTTGCGAGAAATACCTGTGTTTGAATGTTGGTTGCATTGCAGGGATGATGAACTTAATGACTGGCGCTGCCTGTTAAGTCCTGTCGTAAGAATGTGTGCGTTGTGTGTTTGCACAGGAGGAAGAATTGTGATGCTGCTCAGTAAGTGTGCAGAATTTGCAGCACATTTTTCTGCAGCTGCTGCAAGACCATTGTCAGGATGGCCGAGTGGTCTAAGGCGCCAGACTCAAGGACTGTTAATCCTTACCTTACCAAAGGTTGGTGTATTCTGGTCCCTTTCTAGGGGCGTGGGTTCGAATCCCACTTCTGACATTAACTTTTTATCCAGACAAATGCCAGCCAGCGTCAAAAAGCCTGCTCAACTGGCTTTAAATTTGCAAGTGGTCACCTCAATCTCCTCAACGCTATTGGCGTTTGCCAATAAACGAAAGGCACCGCACCGCCCACAGACCAACTTGTTTTGCTCTCTAAACTTATCACATTCTAACCCTGTTCTCGGGGATAGGGTTTAAAATCAGACTTCTCCTTTCAACCCATTCCCACACTAAAAAGCAGCAGACTCAAAGCATGACATTTTTATCCTCCCGCGTTGCTGAATTCCACGTTGCTTTCTCGTACTGTGGCTTTCAATCCCACTGCAGACAGTGGTGTTTCTCAGAAAAAGGGCACCACTGTCAAAGAATGAGATTTCTTCCACACAAAGGCTGCTCAAATCTGCTCCGTTCCTCAGGCAGGGAATTACTTGCAATGTTACTTCCGACATTAACACATTTTGCCAGTATAAAAGGCACCAGAGCCAAACAAGTCAGGTATTAGCATGTAAAAGTTGCCAGAGTCGATGCCTTGGTGGACCGAGGCCTTTCAATGCTCAGACTGATGCTTACGGCCAAGGGCACAATAGTGTCAGGAAGGCCGAGTGGAGTGAGGCGCCAGACTCAAAGACTGTTAATCCTTAACTGACCAAAGGTCGGCGAATTCCGGTCCCTTTCTAGGGGCGTGGGTTGCAATCCCACCTCTGACGTGACATTTTTCCCCACACAAATGCAGCCAGCGTCAAAAGGCCTGTTGAACTGGCCTTCAATTTACAAGTGGCAACATCAAACTCTTCAACGGTTTGCCAACAAACTGAAGGCACCGTTCTCAGCTCAACCTCTTTTCCACACCAAAATAGTCATATCACAACACAGCGGGAGCCGACTGCTTCATGGCTCGCGGTGAAGGGGCGCAAATATTACACGCCACAAATTCTGGCAGCGGTGGGATTCGAACCCACGCCTCCGAAGAGACTGGAGCCTTAATCCAGCGCCTTAGACCGCTCGGCCACGCTACCACTGGCAGCAGTTTCCGTTCTGGAACTAGTGACCGGTGAGTGAAATGTGACTTTGCTTTGGGCAAGATAATAATCAAGGCCATTGAAGTGGCAGACGGTAAACTCTCGAGAAATGATTTTGCAGCATACAGGTCCACAGGGCAACACCAGTAATTAGGTGCACGTTGGAACGAAGCAGTTACAACCTTCATTCAATATTTATTCCGACATCAACATCACTGACAAAACCAGATTATCTGGTCATGATCACATTGCCGTTTGTGGGATCTTGCTGTGTGCAAACTGGCTGCGGCGTTCCCCACATTGCAACAGTGCCTTCACTTTTACAATACTTCATTGGCTGTGAAGCGCCTTGGGACGTCGTTCGGTCATGAAAGGCGCTTTCGAAATACAATACAGAAAATGTTACCCGATAGCTGACAAAATGCGAGCTGTTGCGAGAAATACCTGTGTTTGAATGTTGGTTGCATTGCAGGGATGATGAACTTAATGACTGGCGCTGCCTGTTAAGTCCTGTCGTAAGAATGTGTGCGTTGTGTGTTTGCACAGGAGGAAGAATTGTGATGCTGCTCAGTAAGTGTGCAGAATTTGCAGCACATTTTTCTGCAGCTGCTGCAAGACCATTGTCAGGATGGCCGAGTGGTCTAAGGCGCCAGACTCAAGGACTGTTAATCCTTACCTTACCAAAGGTTGGTGTATTCTGGTCCCTTTCTAGGGGCGTGGGTTCGAATCCCACTTCTGACATTAACTTTTTATCCAGACAAATGCCAGCCAGCGTCAAAAAGCCTGCTCAACTGGCTTTAAATTTGCAAGTGGTCACCTCAAGCTCCTCAACGCTATTGGCGTTTGCCAATAAGCGAAAGGCACCGCACCGCCCACAGACCAACTTGTTTTGCTCTCTAAACTTATCACATTCTAACCCTGTTCTCGGGGATAGGGTTTAAAATCAGACTTCTCCTTTCAACCCATTCCCACACTAAAAAGCAGCAGACTCAAAGCATGACATTTTTATCCTCCCGCGTTGCTGAATTCCACGTTGCTTTCTCGTACTGTGGCTTTCAATCCCACTGCAGACAGTGGTGTTTCTCAGAAAAAGGGCACCACTGTCAAAGAATGAGATTTCTTCCACACAAAGGCTGCTCAAATCTGCTCCGTTCCTCAGGCAGGGAATTACTTGCAATGTTACTTCCGACATTAACACATTTTGCCAGTATAAAAGGCACCAGAGCCAAACAAGTCAGGTATTAGCATGTGAAAGTTGCCAGAGTCGATGCCTTGGTGGACCGAGGCCTTTCAATGCTCAGACTGATGCTTACGGCCAAGGGCACAATAGTGTCAGGAAGGCCGAGTGGAGTGAGGCGCCAGACTCAAAGACTGTTAATCCTTAACTGACCAAAGGTCGGCGAATTCCGGTCCCTTTCTAGGGGCGTGGGTTGCAATCCCACCTCTGACGTGACATTTTTCCCCACACAAATGCAGCCAGCGTCAAAAGGCCTGTTGAACTGGCCTTCAATTTACAAGTGGCAACATCAAACTCTTCAACGGTTTGCCAACAAACTGAAGGCACCGTTCTCAGCTCAACCTCTTTTCCACACCAAAATAGTCATATCACAACACAGCGGGAGCCGACTGCTTCATGGCTCGCGGTGAAGGGGCGCAAATATTACACGCCACAAATTCTGGCAGCGGTGGGATTCGAACCCACGCCTCCGAAGAGACTGGAGCCTTAATCCAGCGCCTTAGACCGCTCGGCCACGCTACCACTGGCAGCAGTTTCCGTTCTGGAACTAGTGACCGGTGAGTGAAATGTGACTTTGCTTTGGGCAAGATAATAATCAAGGCCATTGAAGTGGCAGACGGTAAACTCTCGAGAAATGATTTTGCAGCATACAGGTCCACAGGGCAACACCAGTAATTAGGTGCACGTTGGAACGAAGCAGTTACAACCTTCATTCAATATTTATTCCGACATCAACATCACTGACAAAACCAGATTATCTGGTCATGATCACATTGCCGTTTGTGGGATCTTGCTGTGTGCAAACTGGCTGCGGCGTTCCCCACATTGCAACAGTGCCTTCACTTTTACAATACTTCATTGGCTGTGAAGCGCCTTGGGACGTCGTTCGGTCATGAAAGGCGCTTTCGAAATACAATACAGAAAATGTTACCCGATAGCTGACAAAATGCGAGCTGTTGCGAGAAATACCTGTGTTTGAATGTTGGTTGCATTGCAGGGATGATGAACTTAATGACTGGCGCTGCCTGTTAAGTCCTGTCGTAAGAATGTGTGCGTTGTGTGTTTGCACAGGAGGAAGAATTGTGATGCTGCTCAGTAAGTGTGCAGAATTTGCAGCACATTTTTCTGCAGCTGCTGCAAGACCATTGTCAGGATGGCCGAGTGGTCTAAGGCGCCAGACTCAAGGACTGTTAATCCTTACCTTACCAAAGGTTGGTGTATTCTGGTCCTTTTCTAGGGGCGTGGGTTCGAATCCCACTTCTGACATTAACTTTTTATCCAGACAAATGCCAGCCAGCGTCAAAAAGCCTGCTCAACTGGCTTTAAATTTGCAAGTGGTCACCTCAATCTCCTCAACGCTATTGGCGTTTGCCAATAAGCGAAAGGCACCGCACCGCCCACAGACCAACTTGTTTTGCTCTCTAAACTTATCACATTCTAACCCTGTTCTCGGGGATAGGGTTTAAAATCAGACTTCTCCTTTCAACCCATTCCCACACTAAAAAGCAGCAGACTCAAAGCATGACATTTTTATCCTCCCGCGTTGCTGAATTCCACGTTGCTTTCTCGTACTGTGGCTTTCAATCCCACTGCAGACAGTGGTGTTTCTCAGAA
Source organism: Pristiophorus japonicus (assembly GCF_044704955.1). Lineage (NCBI taxonomy): Eukaryota > Metazoa > Chordata > Chondrichthyes > Pristiophoridae > Pristiophorus > Pristiophorus japonicus. The sequence continues at coordinate 174,438,033 of NC_091984.1, forward strand.
AAAGGGCACCACTGTCAAAGAATGAGATTTCTTCCACACAAAGGCTGCTCAAATCTGCTCCGTTCCTCAGGCAGGGAATTACTTGCAATGTTACTTCCGACATTAACACATTTTGCCAGTATAAAAGGCACCAGAGCCAAACAAGTCAGGTATTAGCATGTAAAAGTTGCCAGAGTCGATGCCTTGGTGGACCGAGGCCTTTCAATGCTCAGACTGATGCTTACGGCCAAGGGCACAATAGTGTCAGGAAGGCCGAGTGGAGTGAGGCGCCAGACTCAAAGACTGTTAATCCTTAACTGACCAAAGGTCGGCGAATTCCGGTCCCTTTCTAGGGGCGTGGGTTGCAATCCCACCTCTGACGTGACATTTTTCCCCACACAAATGCAGCCAGCGTCAAAAGGCCTGTTGAACTGGCCTTCAATTTACAAGTGGCAACATCAAACTCTTCAACGGTTTGCCAACAAACTGAAGGCACCGTTCTCAGCTCAACCTCTTTTCCACACCAAAATAGTCATATCACAACACAGCGGGAGCCGACTGCTTCATGGCTCGCGGTGAAGGGGCGCAAATATTACACGCCACAAATTCTGGCAGCGGTGGGATTCGAACCCACGCCTCCGAAGAGACTGGAGCCTTAATCCAGCGCCTTAGACCGCTCGGCCACGCTACCACTGGCAGCAGTTTCCGTTCTGGAACTAGTGACCGGTGAGTGAAATGTGACTTTGCTTTGGGCAAGATAATAATCAAGGCCATTGAAGTGGCAGACGGTAAACTCTCGAGAAATGATTTTGCAGCATACAGGTCCACAGGGCAACACCAGTAATTAGGTGCACGTTGGAACGAAGCAGTTACAACCTTCATTCAATATTTATTCCGACATCAACATCACTGACAAAACCAGATTATCTGGTCATGATCACATTGCCGTTTGTGGGATCTTGCTGTGTGCAAACTGGCTGCGGCGTTCCCCACATTGCAACAGTGCCTTCACTTTTACAATACTTCATTGGCTGTGAAGCGCCTTGGGACGTCGTTCGGTCATGAAAGGCGCTTTCGAAATACAATACAGAAAATGTTACCCGATAGCTGACAAAATGCGAGCTGTTGCGAGAAATACCTGTGTTTGAATGTTGGTTGCATTGCAGGGATGATGAACTTAATGACTGGCGCTGCCTGTTAAGTCCTGTCGTAAGAATGTGTGCGTTGTGTGTTTGCACAGGAGGAAGAATTGTGATGCTGCTCAGTAAGTGTGCAGAATTTGCAGCACATTTTTCTGCAGCTGCTGCAAGACCATTGTCAGGATGGCCGAGTGGTCTAAGGCGCCAGACTCAAGGACTGTTAATCCTTACCTTACCAAAGGTTGGTGTATTCTGGTCCCTTTCTAGGGGCGTGGGTTCGAATCCCACTTCTGACATTAACTTTTTATCCAGACAAATGCCAGCCAGCGTCAAAAAGCCTGCTCAACTGGCTTTAAATTTGCAAGTGGTCACCTCAATCTCCTCAACGCTATTGGCGTTTGCCAATAAGCGAAAGGCACCGCACCGCCCACAGACCAACTTGTTTTGCTCTCTAAACTTATCACATTCTAACCCTGTTCTCGGGGATAGGGTTTAAAATCAGACTTCTCCTTTCAACCCATTCCCACACTAAAAAGCAGCAGACTCAAAGCATGACATTTTTATCCTCCCGCGTTGCTGAATTCCACGTTGCTTTCTCGTACTGTGGCTTTCAATCCCACTGCAGACAGTGGTGTTTCTCAGAAAAAGGGCACCACTGTCAAAGAATGAGATTTCTTCCACACAAAGGCTGCTCAAATCTGCTCCGTTCCTCAGGCAGGGAATTACTTGCAATGTTACTTCCGACATTAACACATTTTGCCAGTATAAAAGGCACCAGAGCCAAACAAGTCAGGTATTAGCATGTAAAAGTTGCCAGAGTCGATGCCTTGGTGGACCGAGGCCTTTCAATGCTCAGACTGATGCTTACGGCCAAGGGCACAATAGTGTCAGGAAGGCCGAGTGGAGTGAGGCGCCAGACTCAAAGACTGTTAATCCTTAACTGACCAAAGGTCGGCGAATTCCGGTCCCTTTCTAGGGGCGTGGGTTGCAATCCCACCTCTGACGTGACATTTTTCCCCACACAAATGCAGCCAGCGTCAAAAGGCCTGTTGAACTGGCCTTCAATTTACAAGTGGCAACATCAAACTCTTCAACGGTTTGCCAAAAAACTGAAGGCACCGTTCTCAGCTCAACCTCTTTTCCACACCAAAATAGTCATATCACAACACAGCGGGAGCCGACTGCTTCATGGCTCGCGGTGAAGGGGCGCAAATATTACACGCCACAAATTCTGGCAGCGGTGGGATTCGAACCCACGCCTCCGAAGAGACTGGAGCCTTAATCCAGCGCCTTAGACCGCTCGGCCACGCTACCACTGGCAGCAGTTTCCGTTCTGGAACTAGTGACCGGTGAGTGAAATGTGACTTTGCTTTGGGCAAGATAATAATCAAGGCCATTGAAGTGGCAGACGGTAAACTCTCGAGAAATGATTTTGCAGCATACAGGTCGACAGGGCAACACCAGTAATTAGGTGCACGTTGGAACGAAGCAGTTACAACCTTCATTCAATATTTATTCCGACATCAACATCACTGACAAAACCAGATTATCTGGTCATGATCACATTGCCGTTTGTGGGATCTTGCTGTGTGCAAACTGGCTGCGGCGTTCCCCACATTGCAACAGTGCCTTCACTTTTACAATACTTCATTGGCTGTGAAGCGCCTTGGGACGTCGTTCGGTCATGAAAGGCGCTTTCGAAATACAATACAGAAAATGTTACCCGATAGCTGACAAAATGCGAGCTGTTGCGAGAAATACCTGTGTTTGAATGTTGGTTGCATTGCAGGGATGATGAACTTAATGACTGGCGCTGCCTGTTAAGTCCTGTCGTAAGAATGTGTGCGTTGTGTGTTTGCACAGGAGGAAGAATTGTGATGCTGCTCAGTAAGTGTGCAGAATTTGCAGCACATTTTTCTGCAGCTGCTGCAAGACCATTGTCAGGATGGCCGAGTGGTCTAAGGCGCCAGACTCAAGGACTGTTAATCCTTACCTTACCAAAGGTTGGTGTATTCTGGTCCCTTTCTAGGGGCGTGGGTTCGAATCCCACTTCTGACATTAACTTTTTATCCAGACAAATGCCAGCCAGCGTCAAAAAGCCTGCTCAACTGGCTTTAAATTTGCAAGTGGTCACCTCAAGCTCCTCAACGCTATTGGCGTTTGCCAATAAGCGAAAGGCACCGCACCGCCCACAGACCAACTTGTTTTGCTCTCTAAACTTATCACATTCTAACCCTGTTCTCGGGGATAGGGTTTAAAATCAGACTTCTCCTTTCAACCCATTCCCACACTAAAAAGCAGCAGACTCAAAGCATGACATTTTTATCCTCCCGCGTTGCTGAATTCCACGTTGCTTTCTCGTACTGTGGCTTTCAATCCCACTGCAGACAGTGGTGTTTCTCAGAAAAAGGGCACCACTGTCAAAGAATGAGATTTCTTCCACACAAAGGCTGCTCAAATCTGCTCCGTTCCTCAGGCAGGGAATTACTTGCAATGTTACTTCCGACATTAACACATTTTGCCAGTATAAAAGGCACCAGAGCCAAACAAGTCAGGTATTAGCATGTGAAAGTTGCCAGAGTCGATGCCTTGGTGGACCGAGGCCTTTCAATGCTCAGACTGATGCTTACGGCCAAGGGCACAATAGTGTCAGGAAGGCCGAGTGGAGTGAGGCGCCAGACTCAAAGACTGTTAATCCTTAACTGACCAAAGGTCGGCGAATTCCGGTCCCTTTCTAGGGGCGTGGGTTGCAATCCCACCTCTGACGTGACATTTTTCCCCACACAAATGCAGCCAGCGTCAAAAGGCCTGTTGAACTGGCCTTCAATTTACAAGTGGCAACATCAAACTCTTCAACGGTTTGCCAACAAACTGAAGGCACCGTTCTCAGCTCAACCTCTTTTCCACACCAAAATAGTCATATCACAACACAGCGGGAGCCGACTGCTTCATGGCTCGCGGTGAAGGGGCGCAAATATTACACGCCACAAATTCTGGCAGCGGTGGGATTCGAACCCACGCCTCCGAAGAGACTGGAGCCTTAATCCAGCGCCTTAGACCGCTCGGCCACGCTACCACTGGCAGCAGTTTCCGTTCTGGAACTAGTGACCGGTGAGTGAAATGTGACTTTGCTTTGGGCAAGATAATAATCAAGGCCATTGAAGTGGCAGACGGTAAACTCTCGAGAAATGATTTTGCAGCATACAGGTCCACAGGGCAACACCAGTAATTAGGTGCACGTTGGAACGAAGCAGTTACAACCTTCATTCAATATTTATTCCGACATCAACATCACTGACAAAACCAGATTATCTGGTCATGATCACATTGCCGTTTGTGGGATCTTGCTGTGTGCAAACTGGCTGCGGCGTTCCCCACATTGCAACAGTGCCTTCACTTTTACAATACTTCATTGGCTGTGAAGCGCCTTGGGACGTCGTTCGGTCATGAAAGGCGCTTTCGAAATACAATACAGAAAATGTTACCCGATAGCTGACAAAATGCGAGCTGTTGCGAGAAATACCTGTGTTTGAATGTTGGTTGCATTGCAGGGATGATGAACTTAATGACTGGCGCTGCCTGTTAAGTCCTGTCGTAAGAATGTGTGCGTTGTGTGTTTGCACAGGAGGAAGAATTGTGATGCTGCTCAGTAAGTGTGCAGAATTTGCAGCACATTTTTCTGCAGCTGCTGCAAGACCATTGTCAGGATGGCCGAGTGGTCTAAGGCGCCAGACTCAAGGACTGTTAATCCTTACCTTACCAAAGGTTGGTGTATTCTGGTCCCTTTCTAGGGGCGTGGGTTCGAATCCCACTTCTGACATTAACTTTTTATCCAGACAAATGCCAGCCAGCGTCAAAAAGCCTGCTCAACTGGCTTTAAATTTGCAAGTGGTCACCTCAATCTCCTCAACGCTATTGGCGTTTGCCAATAAACGAAAGGCACCGCACCGCCCACAGACCAACTTGTTTTGCTCTCTAAACTTATCACATTCTAACCCTGTTCTCGGGGATAGGGTTTAAAATCAGACTTCTCCTTTCAACCCATTCCCACACTAAAAAGCAGCAGACTCAAAGCATGACATTTTTATCCTCCCGCGTTGCTGAATTCCACGTTGCTTTCTCGTACTGTGGCTTTCAATCCCACTGCAGACAGTGGTGTTTCTCAGAAAAAGGGCACCACTGTCAAAGAATGAGATTTCTTCCACACAAAGGCTGCTCAAATCTGCTCCGTTCCTCAGGCAGGGAATTACTTGCAATGTTACTTCCGACATTAACACATTTTGCCAGTATAAAAGGCACCAGAGCCAAACAAGTCAGGTATTAGCATGTAAAAGTTGCCAGAGTCGATGCCTTGGTGGACCGAGGCCTTTCAATGCTCAGACTGATGCTTACGGCCAAGGGCACAATAGTGTCAGGAAGGCCGAGTGGAGTGAGGCGCCAGACTCAAAGACTGTTAATCCTTAACTGACCAAAGGTCGGCGAATTCCGGTCCCTTTCTAGGGGCGTGGGTTGCAATCCCACCTCTGACGTGACATTTTTCCCCACACAAATGCAGCCAGCGTCAAAAGGCCTGTTGAACTGGCCTTCAATTTACAAGTGGCAACATCAAACTCTTCAACGGTTTGCCAACAAACTGAAGGCACCGTTCTCAGCTCAACCTCTTTTCCACACCAAAATAGTCATATCACAACACAGCGGGAGCCGACTGCTTCATGGCTCGCGGTGAAGGGGCGCAAATATTACACGCCACAAATTCTGGCAGCGGTGGGATTCGAACCCACGCCTCCGAAGAGACTGGAGCCTTAATCCAGCGCCTTAGACCGCTCGGCCACGCTACCACTGGCAGCAGTTTCCGTTCTGGAACTAGTGACCGGTGAGTGAAATGTGACTTTGCTTTGGGCAAGATAATAATCAAGGCCATTGAAGTGGCAGACGGTAAACTCTCGAGAAATGATTTTGCAGCATACAGGTCCACAGGGCAACACCAGTAATTAGGTGCACGTTGGAACGAAGCAGTTACAACCTTCATTCAATATTTATTCCGACATCAACATCACTGACAAAACCAGATTATCTGGTCATGATCACATTGCCGTTTGTGGGATCTTGCTGTGTGCAAACTGGCTGCGGCGTTCCCCACATTGCAACAGTGCCTTCACTTTTACAATACTTCATTGGCTGTGAAGCGCCTTGGGACGTCGTTCGGTCATGAAAGGCGCTTTCGAAATACAATACAGAAAATGTTACCCGATAGCTGACAAAATGCGAGCTGTTGCGAGAAATACCTGTGTTTGAATGTTGGTTGCATTGCAGGGATGATGAACTTAATGACTGGCGCTGCCTGTTAAGTCCTGTCGTAAGAATGTGTGCGTTGTGTGTTTGCACAGGAGGAAGAATTGTGATGCTGCTCAGTAAGTGTGCAGAATTTGCAGCACATTTTCCTGCAGCTGCTGCATGACCATTGTCAGGATGGCCGAGTGGTCTAAGGCGCCAGACTCAAGGACTGTTAATCCTTACCTTACCAAAGGTTGGTGTATTCTGGTCCCTTTCTAGGGGCGTGGGTTCGAATCCCACTTCTGACATTAACTTTTTATCCAGACAAATGCCAGCCAGCGTCAAAAAGCCTGCTCAACTGGCTTTAAATTTGCAAGTGGTCACCTCAATCTCCTCAACGCTATTGGCGTTTGCCAATAAACGAAAGGCACCGCACCGCCCACAGACCAACTTGTTTTGCTCTCTAAACTTATCACATTCTAACCCTGTTCTCGGGGATAGGGTTTAAAATCAGACTTCTCCTTTCAACCCATTCCCACACTAAAAAGCAGCAGACTCAAAGCATGACATTTTTATCCTCCCGCGTTGCTGAATTCCACGTTGCTTTCTCGTACTGTGGCTTTCAATCCCACTGCAGACAGTGGTGTTTCTCAGAAAAAGGGCACCACTGTCAAAGAATGAGATTTCTTCCACACAAAGGCTGCTCAAATCTGCTCCGTTCCTCAGGCAGGGAATTACTTGCAATGTTACTTCCGACATTAACACATTTTGCCAGTATAAAAGGCACCAGAGCCAAACAAGTCAGGTATTAGCATGTAAAAGTTGCCAGAGTCGATGCCTTGGTGGACCGAGGCCTTTCAATGCTCAGACTGATGCTTACGGCCAAGGGCACAATAGTGTCAGGAAGGCCGAGTGGAGTGAGGCGCCAGACTCAAAGACTGTTAATCCTTAACTGACCAAAGGTCGGCGAATTCCGGTCCCTTTCTAGGGGCGTGGGTTGCAATCCCACCTCTGACGTGACATTTTTCCCCACACAAATGCAGCCAGCGTCAAAAGGCCTGTTGAACTGGCCTTCAATTTACAAGTGGCAACATCAAACTCTTCAACGGTTTGCCAACAAACTGAAGGCACCGTTCTCAGCTCAACCTCTTTTCCACACCAAAATAGTCATATCACAACACAGCGGGAGCCGACTGCTTCATGGCTCGCGGTGAAGGGGCGCAAATATTACACGCCACAAATTCTGGCAGCGGTGGGATTCGAACCCACGCCTCCGAAGAGACTGGAGCCTTAATCCAGCGCCTTAGACCGCTCGGCCACGCTACCACTGGCAGCAGTTTCCGTTCTGGAACTAGTGACCGGTGAGTGAAATGTGACTTTGCTTTGGGCAAGATAATAATCAAGGCCATTGAAGTGGCAGACGGTAAACTCTCGAGAAATGATTTTGCAGCATACAGGTCCACAGGGCAACACCAGTAATTAGGTGCACGTTGGAACGAAGCAGTTACAACCTTCATTCAATATTTATTCCGACATCAACATCACTGACAAAACCAGATTATCTGGTCATGATCACATTGCCGTTTGTGGGATCTTGCTGTGTGCAAACTGGCTGCGGCGTTCCCCACATTGCAACAGTGCCTTCACTTTTACAATACTTCATTGGCTGTGAAGCGCCTTGGGACGTCGTTCGGTCATGAAAGGCGCTTTCGAAATACAATACAGAAAATGTTACCCGATAGCTGACAAAATGCGAGCTGTTGCGAGAAATACCTGTGTTTGAATGTTGGTTGCATTGCAGGGATGATGAACTTAATGACTGGCGCTGCCTGTTAAGTCCTGTCGTAAGAATGTGTGCGTTGTGTGTTTGCACAGGAGGAAGAATTGTGATGCTGCTCAGTAAGTGTGCAGAATTTGCAGCACATTTTTCTGCAGCTGCTGCAAGACCATTGTCAGGATGGCCGAGTGGTCTAAGGCGCCAGACTCAAGGACTGTTAATCCTTACCTTACCAAAGGTTGGTGTATTCTGGTCCCTTTCTAGGGGCGTGGGTTCGAATCCCACTTCTGACATTAACTTTTTATCCAGACAAATGCCAGCCAGCGTCAAAAAGCCTGCTCAACTGGCTTTAAATTTGCAAGTGGTCACCTCAATCTCCTCAACGCTATTGGCGTTTGCCAATAAACGAAAGGCACCGCACCGCCCACAGACCAACTTGTTTTGCTCTCTAAACTTATCACATTCTAACCCTGTTCTCGGGGATAGGGTTTAAAATCAGACTTCTCCTTTCAACCCATTCCCACACTAAAAAGCAGCAGACTCAAAGCATGACATTTTTATCCTCCCGCGTTGCTGAATTCCACGTTGCTTTCTCGTACTGTGGCTTTCAATCCCACTGCAGACAGTGGTGTTTCTCAGAAAAAGGGCACCACTGTCAAAGAATGAGATTTCTTCCACACAAAGGCTGCTCAAATCTGCTCCGTTCCTCAGGCAGGGAATTACTTGCAATGTTACTTCCGACATTAACACATTTTGCCAGTATAAAAGGCACCAGAGCCAAACAAGTCAGGTATTAGCATGTAAAAGTTGCCAGAGTCGATGTCTTGGTGGACCGAGGCCTTTCAATGCTCAGACTGATGCTTACGGCCAAGGGCACAATAGTGTCAGGAAGGCCGAGTGGAGTGAGGCGCCAGACTCAAAGACTGTTAATCCTTAACTGACCAAAGGTCGGCGAATTCCGGTCCCTTTCTAGGGGCGTGGGTTGCAATCCCACCTCTGACGTGACATTTTTCCCCACACAAATGCAGCCAGCGTCAAAAGGCCTGTTGAACTGGCCTTCAATTTACAAGTGGCAACATCAAACTCTTCAACGGTTTGCCAACAAACTGAAGGCACCGTTCTCAGCTCAACCTCTTTTCCACACCAAAATAGTCATATCACAACACAGCGGGAGCCGACTGCTTCATGGCTCGCGGTGAAGGGGCGCAAATATTACACGCCACAAATTCTGGCAGCGGTGGGATTCGAACCCACGCCTCCGAAGAGACTGGAGCCTTAATCCAGCGCCTTAGACCGCTCGGCCACGCTACCACTGGCAGCAGTTTCCGTTCTGGAACTAGTGACCGGTGAGTGAAATGTGACTTTGCTTTGGGCAAGATAATAATCAAGGCCATTGAAGTGGCAGACGGTAAACTCTCGAGAAATGATTTTGCAGCATACAGGTCCACAGGGCAACACCAGTAATTAGGTGCATGTTGGAACGAAGCAGTTACAACCTTCATTCAATATTTATTCCGACATCAACATCACTGACAAAACCAGATTATCTGGTCATGATCACATTGCCGTTTGTGGGATCTTGCTGTGTGCAAACTGGCTGCGGCGTTCCCCACATTGCAACAGTGCCTTCACTTTTACAATACTTCATTGGCTGTGAAGCGCCTTGGGACGTCGTTCGGTCATGAAAGGCGCTTTCGAAATACAATACAGAAAATGTTACCCGATAGCTGACAAAATGCGAGCTGTTGCGAGAAATACCTGTGTTTGAATGTTGGTTGCATTGCAGGGATGATGAACTTAATGACTGGCGCTGCCTGTTAAGTCCTGTCGTAAGAATGTGTGCGTTGTGTGTTTGCACAGGAGGAAGAATTGTGATGCTGCTCAGTAAGTGTGCAGAATTTGCAGCACATTTTTCTGCAGCTGCTGCAAGACCATTGTCAGGATGGCCGAGTGGTCTAAGGCGCCAGACTCAAGGACTGTTAATCCTTACCTTACCAAAGGTTGGTGTATTCTGGTCCCTTTCTAGGGGCGTGGGTTCGAATCCCACTTCTGACATTAACTTTTTATCCAGACAAATGCCAGCCAGCGTCAAAAAGCCTGCTCAACTGGCTTTAAATTTGCAAGTGGTCACCTCAATCTCCTCAACGCTATTGGCGTTTGCCAATAAACGAAAGGCACCGCACCGCCCACAGACCAACTTGTTTTGCTCTCTAAACTTATCACATTCTAACCCTGTTCTCGGGGATAGGGTTTAAAATCAGACTTCTCCTTTCAACCCATTCCCACACTAAAAAGCAGCAGACTCAAAGCATGACATTTTTATCCTCCCGCGTTGCTGAATTCCACGTTGCTTTCTCGTACTGTGGCTTTCAATCCCACTGCAGACAGTGGTGTTTCTCAGAAAAAGGGCACCACTGTCAAAGAATGAGATTTCTTCCACACAAAGGCTGCTCAAATCTGCTCCGTTCCTCAGGCAGGGAATTACTTGCAATGTTACTTCCGACATTAACACATTTTGCCAGTATAAAAGGCACCAGAGCCAAACAAGTCAGGTATTAGCATGTAAAAGTTGCAAGAGTCGATGCCTTGGTGGACCGAGGCCTTTCAATGCTCAGACTGATGCTTACGGCCAAGGGCACAATAGTGTCAGGAAGGCCGAGTGGAGTGAGGCGCCAGACTCAAAGACTGTTAATCCTTAACTGACCAAAGGTCGGCGAATTCCGGTCCCTTTCTAGGGGCGTGGGTTGCAATCCCACCTCTGACGTGACATTTTTCCCCACACAAATGCAGCCAGCGTCAAAAGGCCTGTTGAACTGGCCTTCAATTTACAAGTGGCAACATCAAACTCTTCAACGGTTTGCCAACAAACTGAAGGCACCGTTCTCAGCTCAACCTCTTTTCCACACCAAAATAGTCATATCACAACACAGCGGGAGCCGACTGCTTCATGGCTCGCGGTGAAGGGGCGCAAATATTACACGCCACAAATTCTGGCAGCGGTGGGATTCGAACCCACGCCTCCGAAGAGACTGGAGCCTTAATCCAGCGCCTTAGACCGCTCGGCCACGCTACCACTGGCAGCAGTTCCCGTTCTGGAACTAGTGACCGGTGAGTGAAATGTGACTTTGCTTTGGGCAAGATAATAATCAAGGCCATTGAAGTGGCAGACGGTAAACTCTCGAGAAATGATTTTGCAGCATACAGGTCCACAGGGCAACACCAGTAATTAGGTGCACGTTGGAACGAAGCAGTTACAACCTTCATTCAATATTTATTCCGACATCAACATCACTGACAAAACCAGATTATCTGGTCATGATCACATTGCCGTTTGTGGGATCTTGCTGTGTGCAAACTGGCTGCGGCGTTCCCCACATTGCAACAGTGCCTTCACTTTTACAATACTTCATTGGCTGTGAAGCGCCTTGGGACGTCGTTCGGTCATGAAAGGCGCTTTCGAAATACAATACAGAAAATGTTACCCGATAGCTGACAAAATGCGAGCTGTTGCGAGAAATACCTGTGTTTGAATGTTGGTTGCATTGCAGGGATGATGAACTTAATGACTGGCGCTGCCTGTTAAGTCCTGTCGTAAGAATGTGTGCGTTGTGTGTTTGCACAGGAGGAAGAATTGTGATGCTGCTCAGTAAGTGTGCAGAATTTGCAGCACATTTTTCTGCAGCTGCTGCAAGACCATTGTCAGGATGGCCGAGTGGTCTAAGGCGCCAGACTCAAGGACTGTTAATCCTTACCTTACCAAAGGTTGGTGTATTCTGGTCCCTTTCTAGGGGCGTGGGTTCGAATCCCACTTCTGACATTAACTTTTTATCCAGACAAATGCCAGCCAGCGTCAAAAAGCCTGCTCAACTGGCTTTAAATTTGCAAGTGGTCACCTCAATCTCCTCAACGCTATTGGCGTTTGCCAATAAACGAAAGGCACCGCACCGCCCACAGACCAACTTGTTTTGCTCTCTAAACTTATCACATTCTAACCCTGTTCTCGGGGATAGGGTTTAAAATCAGACTTCTCCTTTCAACCCATTCCCACACTAAAAAGCAGCAGACTCAAAGCATGACATTTTTATCCTCCCGCGTTGCTGAATTCCACGTTGCTTTCTCGTACTGTGGCTTTCAATCCCACTGCAGACAGTGGTGTTTCTCAGAAAAAGGGCACCACTGTCAAAGAATGAGATTTCTTCCACACAAAGGCTGCTCAAATCTGCTCCGTTCCTCAGGCAGGGAATTACTTGCAATGTTACTTCCGACATTAACACATTTTGCCAGTATAAAAGGCACCAGAGCCAAACAAGTCAGGTATTAGCATGTAAAAGTTGCCAGAGTCGATGCCTTGGTGGACCGAGGCCTTTCAATGCTCAGACTGATGCTTACGGCCAAGGGCACAATAGTGTCAGGAAGGCCGAGTGGAGTGAGGCGCCAGACTCAAAGACTGTTAATCCTTAACTGACCAAAGGTCGGCGAATTCCGGTCCCTTTCTAGGGGCGTGGGTTGCAATCCCACCTCTGACGTGACATTTTTCCCCACACAAATGCAGCCAGCGTCAAAAGGCCTGTTGAACTGGCCTTCAATTTACAAGTGGCAACATCAAACTCTTCAACGGTTTGCCAACAAACTGAAGGCACCGTTCTCAGCTCAACCTCTTTTCCACACCAAAATAGTCATATCACAACACAGCGGGAGCCGACTGCTTCATGGCTCGCGGTGAAGGGGCGCAAATATTACACGCCACAAATTCTGGCAGCGGTGGGATTCGAACCCACGCCTCCGAAGAGACTGGAGCCTTAATCCAGCGCCTTAGACCGCTCGGCCACGCTACCACTGGCAGCAGTTTCCGTTCTGGAACTAGTGACCGGTGAGTGAAATGTGACTTTGCTTTGGGCAAGATAATAATCAAGGCCATTGAAGTGGCAGACGGTAAACTCTCGAGAAATGATTTTGCAGCATACAGGTCCACAGGGCAACACCAGTAATTAGGTGCACGTTGGAACGAAGCAGTTACAACCTTCATTCAATATTTATTCCGACATCAACATCACTGACAAAACCAGATTATCTGGTCATGATCACATTGCCGTTTGTGGGATCTTGCTGTGTGCAAACTGGCTGCGGCGTTCCCCACATTGCAACAGTGCCTTCACTTTTACAATACTTCATTGGCTGTGAAGCGCCTTGGGACGTCGTTCGGTCATGAAAGGCGCTTTCGAAATACAATACAGAAAATGTTACCCGATAGCTGACAAAATGCGAGCTGTTGCGAGAAATACCTGTGTTTGAATGTTGGTTGCATTGCAGGGATGATGAACTTAATGACTGGCGCTGCCTGTTAAGTCCTGTCGTAAGAATGTGTGCGTTGTGTGTTTGCACAGGAGGAAGAATTGTGATGCTGCTCAGTAAGTGTGCAGAATTTGCAGCACATTTTTCTGCAGCTGCTGCAAGACCATTGTCAGGATGGCCGAGTGGTCTAAGGCGCCAGACTCAAGGACTGTTAATCCTTACCTTACCAAAGGTTGGTGTATTCTGGTCCCTTTCTAGGGGCGTGGGTTCGAATCCCACTTCTGACATTAACTTTTTATCCAGACAAATGCCAGCCAGCGTCAAAAAGCCTGCTCAACTGGCTTTAAATTTGCAAGTGGTCACCTCAATCTCCTCAACGCTATTGGCGTTTGCCAATAAACGAAAGGCACCGCACCGCCCACAGACCAACTTGTTTTGCTCTCTAAACTTATCACATTCTAACCCTGTTCTCGGGGATAGGGTTTAAAATCAGACTTCTCCTTTCAACCCATTCCCACACTAAAAAGCAGCAGACTCAAAGCATGACATTTTTATCCTCCCGCGTTGCTGAATTCCACGTTGCTTTCTCGTACTGTGGCTTTCAATCCCACTGCAGACAGTGGTGTTTCTCAGAAAAAGGGCACCACTGTCAAAGAATGAGATTTCTTCCACACAAAGGCTGCTCAAATCTGCTCCGTTCCTCAGGCAGGGAATTACTTGCAATGTTACTTCCGACATTAACACATTTTGCCAGTATAAAAGGCACCAGAGCCAAACAAGTCAGGTATTAGCATGTAAAAGTTGCCAGAGTCGATGCCTTGGTGGACCGAGGCCTTTCAATGCTCAGACTGATGCTTACGGCCAAGGGCACAATAGTGTCAGGAAGGCCGAGTGGAGTGAGGCGCCAGACTCAAAGACTGTTAATCCTTAACTGACCAAAGGTCGGCGAATTCCGGTCCCTTTCTAGGGGCGTGGGTTGCAATCCCACCTCTGACGTGACATTTTTCCCCACACAAATGCAGCCAGCGTCAAAAGGCCTGTTGAACTGGCCTTCAATTTACAAGTGGCAACATCAAACTCTTCAACGGTTTGCCAACAAACTGAAGGCACCGTTCTCAGCTCAACCTCTTTTCCACACCAAAATAGTCATATCACAACACAGCGGGAGCCGACTGCTTCATGGCTCGCGGTGAAGGGGCGCAAATATTACACGCCACAAATTCTGGCAGCGGTGGGATTCGAACCCACGCCTCCGAAGAGACTGGAGCCTTAATCCAGCGCCTTAGACCGCTCGGCCACGCTACCACTGGCAGCAGTTTCCGTTCTGGAACTAGTGACCGGTGAGTGAAATGTGACTTTGCTTTGGGCAAGATAATAATCAAGGCCATTGAAGTGGCAGACGGTAAACTCTCGAGAAATGATTTTGCAGCATACAGGTCCACAGGGCAACACCAGTAATTAGGTGCACGTTGGAACGAAGCAGTTACAACCTTCATTCAATATTTATTCCGACATCAACATCACTGACAAAACCAGATTATCTGGTCATGATCACATTGCCGTTTGTGGGATCTTGCTGTGTGCAAACTGGCTGCGGCGTTCCCCACATTGCAACAGTGCCTTCACTTTTACAATACTTCATTGGCTGTGAAGCGCCTTGGGACGTCGTTCGGTCATGAAAGGCGCTTTCGAAATACAATACAGAAAATGTTACCCGATAGCTGACAAAATGCGAGCTGTTGCGAGAAATACCTGTGTTTGAATGTTGGTTGCATTGCAGGGATGATGAACTTAATGACTGGCGCTGCCTGTTAAGTCCTGTCGTAAGAATGTGTGCGTTGTGTGTTTGCACAGGAGGAAGAATTGTGAGGCTGCTCAGTAAGTGTGCAGAATTTGCAGCACATTTTTCTGCAGCTGCTGCAAGACCATTGTCAGGATGGCCGAGTGGTCTAAGGCGCCAGACTCAAGGACTGTTAATCCTTACCTTACCAAAGGTTGGTGTATTCTGGTCCCTTTCTAGGGGCGTGGGTTCGAATCCCACTTCTGACATTAACTTTTTATCCAAACAAATGCCAGCCAGCGTCAAAAAGCCTGCTCAACTGGCTTTAAATTTGCAAGTGGTCACCTCAATCTCCTCAACGCTATTGGCGTTTGCCAATAAACGAAAGGCACCGCACCGCCCACAGACCAACTTGTTTTGCTCTCTAAACTTATCACATTCTAACCCTGTTCTCGGGGATAGGGTTTAAAATCAGACTTCTCCTTTCAACCCATTCCCACACTAAAAAGCAGCAGACTCAAAGCATGACATTTTTATCCTCCCGCGTTGCTGAATTCCACGTTGCTTTCTCGTACTGTGGCTTTCAATCCCACTGCAGACAGTGGTGTTTCTCAGAAAAAGGGCACCACTGTCAAAGAATGAGATTTCTTCCACACAAAGGCTGCTCAAATCTGCTCCGTTACTCAGGCAGGGAATTACTTGCAATGTTACTTCCGACATTAACACATTTTGCCAGTATAAAAGGCACCAGAGCCAAACAAGTCAGGTATTAGCATGTAAAAGTTGCCAGAGTCGATGCCTTGGTGGACCGAGGCCTTTCAATGCTCAGACTGATGCTTACGGCCAAGGGCACAATAGTGTCAGGAAGGCCGAGTGGAGTGAGGCGCCAGACTCAAAGACTGTTAATCCTTAACTGACCAAAGGTCGGCGAATTCCGGTCCCTTTCTAGGGGCGTGGGTTGCAATCCCACCTCTGACGTGACATTTTTCCCCACACAAATGCAGCCAGCGTCAAAAGGCCTGTTGAACTGGCCTTCAATTTACAAGTGGCAACATCAAACTCTTCAACGGTTTGCCAACAAACTGAAGGCACCGTTCTCAGCTCAACCTCTTTTCCACACCAAAATAGTCATATCACAACACAGCGGGAGCCGACTGCTTCATGGCTCGCGGTGAAGGGGCGCAAATATTACACGCCACAAATTCTGGCAGCGGTGGGATTCGAACCCACGCCTCCGAAGAGACTGGAGCCTTAATCCAGCGCCTTAGACCGCTCGGCCACGCTACCACTGGCAGCAGTTTCCGTTCTGGAACTAGTGACCGGTGAGTGAAATGTGACTTTGCTTTGGGCAAGATAATAATCAAGGCCATTGAAGTGGCAGACGGTAAACTCTCGAGAAATGATTTTGCAGCATACAGGTCCACAGGGCAACACCAGTAATTAGGTGCACGTTGGAACGAAGCAGTTACAACCTTCATTCAATATTTATTCCGACATCAACATCACTGACAAAACCAGATTATCTGGTCATGATCACATTGCCGTTTGTGGGATCTTGCTGTGTGCAAACTGGCTGCGGCGTTCCCCACATTGCAACAGTGCCTTCACTTTTACAATACTTCATTGGCTGTGAAGCGCCTTGGGACGTCGTTCGGTCATGAAAGGCGCTTTCGAAATACAATACAGAAAATGTTACCCGATAGCTGACAAAATGCGAGCTGTTGCGAGAAATACCTGTGTTTGAATGTTGGTTGCATTGCAGGGATGATGAACTTAATGACTGGCGCTGCCTGTTAAGTCCTGTCGTAAGAATGTGTGCGTTGTGTGTTTGCACAGGAGGAAGAATTGTGAGGCTGCTCAGTAAGTGTGCAGAATTTGCAGCACATTTTTCTGCAGCTGCTGCAAGACCATTGTCAGGATGGCCGAGTGGTCTAAGGCGCCAGACTCAAGGACTGTTAATCCTTACCTTACCAAAGGTTGGTGTATTCTGGTCCCTTTCTAGGGGCGTGGGTTCGAATCCCACTTCTGACATTAACTTTTTATCCAGACAAATGCCAGCCAGCGTCAAAAAGCCTGCTCAACTGGCTTTAAATTTGCAAGTGGTCACCTCAATCTCCTCAACGCTATTGGCGTTTGCCAATAAACGAAAGGCACCGCACCGCCCACAGACCAACTTGTTTTGCTCTCTAAACTTATCACATTCTAACCCTGTTCTCGGGGATAGGGTTTAAAATCAGACTTCTCCTTTCAACCCATTCCCACACTAAAAAGCAGCAGACTCAAAGCATGACATTTTTATCCTCCCGCGTTGCTGAATTCCACGTTGCTTTCTCGTACTGTGGCTTTCAATCCCACTGCAGACAGTGGTGTTTCTCAGAAAAAGGGCACCACTGTCAAAGAATGAGATTTCTTCCACACAAAGGCTGCTCAAATCTGCTCCGTTACTCAGGCAGGGAATTACTTGCAATGTTACTTCCGACATTAACACATTTTGCCAGTATAAAAGGCACCAGAGCCAAACAAGTCAGGTATTAGCATGTAAAAGTTGCCAGAGTCGATGCCTTGGTGGACCGAGGCCTTTCAATGCTCAGACTGATGCTTACGGCCAAGGGCACAATAGTGTCAGGAAGGCCGAGTGGAGTGAGGCGCCAGACTCAAAGACTGTTAATCCTTAACTGACCAAAGGTCGGCGAATTCCGGTCCCTTTCTAGGGGCGTGGGTTGCAATCCCACCTCTGACGTGACATTTTTCCCCACACAAATGCAGCCAGCGTCAAAAGGCCTGTTGAACTGGCCTTCAATTTACAAGTGGCAACATCAAACTCTTCAACGGTTTGCCAACAAACTGAAGGCACCGTTCTCAGCTCAACCTCTTTTCCACACCAAAATAGTCATATCACAACACAGCGGGAGCCGACTGCTTCATGGCTCGCGGTGAAGGGGCGCAAATATTACACGCCACAAATTCTGGCAGCGGTGGGATTCGAACCCACGCCTCCGAAGAGACTGGAGCCTTAATCCAGCGCCTTAGACCGCTCGGCCACGCTACCACTGGCAGCAGTTTCCGTTCTGGAACTAGTGACCGGTGAGTGAAATGTGACTTTGCTTTGGGCAAGATAATAATCAAGGCCATTGAAGTGGCAGACGGTAAACTCTCGAGAAATGATTTTGCAGCATACAGGTCCACAGGGCAACACCAGTAATTAGGTGCACGTTGGAACGAAGCAGTTACAACCTTCATTCAATATTTATTCCGACATCAACATCACTGACAAAACCAGATTATCTGGTCATGATCACATTGCCGTTTGTGGGATCTTGCTGTGTGCAAACTGGCTGCGGCGTTCCCCACATTGCAACAGTGCCTTCACTTTTACAATACTTCATTGGCTGTAAAGCGCCTTGGGACGTCGTTCGGTCATGAAAGGCGCTTTCGAAATACAATACAGAAAATGTTACCCGATAGCTGACAAAATGCGAGCTGTTGCGAGAAATACCTGTGTTTGAATGTTGGTTGCATTGCAGGGATGATGAACTTAATGACTGGCGCTGCCTGTTAAGTCCTGTCGTAAGAATGTGTGCGTTGTGTGTTTGCACAGGAGGAAGAATTGTGATGCTGCTCAGTAAGTGTGCAGAATTTGCAGCACATTTTTTTGCAGCTGCTGCAAGACCATTGTCAGGATGGCCGAGTGGTCTAAGGCGCCAGACTCAAGGACTGTTAATCCTTACCTTACCAAAGGTTGGTGTATTCTGGTCCCTTTCTAGGGGCGTGGGTTCGAATCCCACTTCTGACATTAACTTTTTATCCAGACAAATGCCAGCCAGCGTCAAAAAGCCTGCTCAACTGGCTTTAAATTTGCAAGTGGTCACCTCAATCTCCTCAACGCTATTGGCGTTTGCCAATAAACGAAAGGCACCGCACCGCCCACAGACCAACTTGTTTTGCTCTCTAAACTTATCACATTCTAACCCTGTTCTCGGGGATAGGGTTTAAAATCAGACTTCTCCTTTCAACCCATTCCCACACTAAAAAGCAGCAGACTCAAAGCATGACATTTTTATCCTCCCGCGTTGCTGAATTCCACGTTGCTTTCTCGTACTGTGGCTTTCAATCCCACTGCAGACAGTGGTGTTTCTCAGAAAAAGGGCACCACTGTCAAAGAATGAGATTTCTTCCACACAAAGGCTGCTCAAATCTGCTCCGTTCCTCAGGCAGGGAATTACTTGCAATGTTACTTCCGACATTAACACATTTTGCCAGTATAAAAGGCACCAGAGCCAAACAAGTCAGGTATTAGCATGTAAAAGTTGCCAGAGTCGATGCCTTGGTGGACCGAGGCCTTTCAATGCTCAGACTGATGCTTACGGCCAAGGGCACAATAGTGTCAGGAAGGCCGAGTGGAGTGAGGCGCCAGACTCAAAGACTGTTAATCCTTAACTGACCAAAGGTCGGCGAATTCCGGTCCCTTTCTAGGGGCGTGGGTTGCAATCCCACCTCTGACGTGACATTTTTCCCCACACAAATGCAGCCAGCGTCAAAAGGCCTGTTGAACTGGCCTTCAATTTACAAGTGGCAACATCAAACTCTTCAACGGTTTGCCAACAAACTGAAGGCACCGTTCTCAGCTCAACCTCTTTTCCACACCAAAATAGTCATATCACAACACAGCGGGAGCCGACTGCTTCATGGCTCGCGGTGAAGGGGCGCAAATATTACACGCCACAAATTCTGGCAGCGGTGGGATTCGAACCCACGCCTCCGAAGAGACTGGAGCCTTAATCCAGCGCCTTAGACCGCTCGGCCACGCTACCACTGGCAGCAGTTTCCGTTCTGGAACTAGTGACCGGTGAGTGAAATGTGACTTTGCTTTGGGCAAGATAATAATCAAGGCCATTGAAGTGGCAGACGGTAAACTCTCGAGAAATGATTTTGCAGCATACAGGTCCACAGGGCAACACCAGTAATTAGGTGCACGTTGGAACGAAGCAGTTACAACCTTCATTCAATATTTATTCCGACATCAACATCACTGACAAAACCAGATTATCTGGTCATGATCACATTGCCGTTTGTGGGATCTTGCTGTGTGCAAACTGGCTGCGGCGTTCCCCACATTGCAACAGTGCCTTCACTTTTACAATACTTCATTGGCTGTGAAGCGCCTTGGGACGTCGTTCGGTCATGAAAGGCGCTTTCGAAATACAATACAGAAAATGTTACCCGATAGCTGACAAAATGCGAGCTGTTGCGAGAAATACCTGTGTTTGAATGTTGGTTGCATTGCAGGGATGATGAACTTAATGACTGGCGCTGCCTGTTAAGTCCTGTCGTAAGAATGTGTGCGTTGTGTGTTTGCACAGGAGGAAGAATTGTGATGCTGCTCAGTAAGTGTGCAGAATTTGCAGCACATTTTTCTGCAGCTGCTGCAAGACCATTGTCAGGATGGCCGAGTGGTCTAAGGCGCCAGACTCAAGGACTGTTAATCCTTACCTTACCAAAGGTTGGTGTATTCTGGTCCCTTTCTAGGGGCGTGGGTTCGAATCCCACTTCTGACATTAACTTTTTATCCAGACAAATGCCAGCCAGCGTCAAAAAGCCTGCTCAACTGGCTTTAAATTTGCAAGTGGTCACCTCAATCTCCTCAACGCTATTGGCGTTTGCCAATAAACGAAAGGCACCGCACCGCCCACAGACCAACTTGTTTTGCTCTCTAAACTTATCACATTCTAACCCTGTTCTCGGGGATAGGGTTTAAAATCAGACTTCTCCTTTCAACCCATTCCCACACTAAAAAGCAGCAGACTCAAAGCATGACATTTTTATCCTCCCGCGTTGCTGAATTCCACGTTGCTTTCTCGTACTGTGGCTTTCAATCCCACTGCAGACAGTGGTGTTTCTCAGAAAAAGGGCACCACTGTCAAAGAATGAGATTTCTTCCACACAAAGGCTGCTCAAATCTGCTCCGTTACTCAGGCAGGGAATTACTTGCAATGTTACTTCCGACATTAACACATTTTGCCAGTATAAAAGGCACCAGAGCCAAACAAGTCAGGTATTAGCATGTAAAAGTTGCCAGAGTCGATGCCTTGGTGGACCGAGGCCTTTCAATGCTCAGACTGATGCTTACGGCCAAGGGCACAATAGTGTCAGGAAGGCCGAGTGGAGTGAGGCGCCAGACTCAAAGACTGTTAATCCTTAACTGACCAAAGGTCGGCGAATTCCGGTCCCTTTCTAGGGGCGTGGGTTGCAATCCCACCTCTGACGTGACATTTTTCCCCACACAAATGCAGCCAGCGTCAAAAGGCCTGTTGAACTGGCCTTCAATTTACAAGTGGCAACATCAAACTCTTCAACGGTTTGCCAACAAACTGAAGGCACCGTTCTCAGCTCAACCTCTTTTCCACACCAAAATAGTCATATCACAACACAGCGGGAGCCGACTGCTTCATGGCTCGCGGTGAAGGGGCGCAAATATTACACGCCACAAATTCTGGCAGCGGTGGGATTCGAACCCACGCCTCCGAAGAGACTGGAGCCTTAATCCAGCGCCTTAGACCGCTCGGCCACACTACCACTGGCAGCAGTTTCCGTTCTGGAACTAGTGACCGGTGAGTGAAATGTGACTTTGCTTTGGGCAAGATAATAATCAAGGCCATTGAAGTGGCAGACGGTAAACTCTCGAGAAATGATTTTGCAGCATACAGGTCCACAGGGCAACACCAGTAATTAGGTGCACGTTGGAACGAAGCAGTTACAACCTTCATTCAATATTTATTCCGACATCAACGTCACTGACAAAACCAGATTATCTGGTCATGATCACATTGCCGTTTGTGGGATCTTGCTGTGTGCAAACTGGCTGCGGCGTTCCCCACATTGCAACAGTGCCTTCACTTTTACAATACTTCATTGGCTGTGAAGCGCCTTGGGACGTCGTTCGGTCATGAAAGGCGCTTTCGAAATACAATACAGAAAATGTTACCCGATAGCTGACAAAATGCGAGCTGTTGCGAGAAATACCTGTGTTTGAATGTTGGTTGCATTGCAGGGATGATGAACTTAATGACTGGCGCTGCCTGTTAAGTCCTGTCGTAAGAATGTGTGCGTTGTGTGTTTGCACAGGAGGAAGAATTGTGAGGCTGCTCAGTAAGTGTGCAGAATTTGCAGCACATTTTCTTGCAGCTGCTGCACGACCATTGTCAGGATGGCCGAGTGGTCTAAGGCGCCAGACTCAAGGACTGTTAATCCTTACCTTACCAAAGGTTGGTGTATTCTGGTCCCTTTCTAGGGGCGTGGGTTCGAATCCCACTTCTGACATTAACTTTTTATCCAGACAAATGCCAGCCAGCGTCAAAAAGCCTGCTCAACTGGCTTTAAATTTGCAAGTGGTCACCTCAAGCTCCTCAACGCTATTGGCGTTTGCCAATAAGCGAAAGGCACCGCACCGCCCACAGACCAACTTGTTTTGCTCTCTAAACTTATCACATTCTAACCCTGTTCTCGGGGATAGGGTTTAAAATCAGACTTCTCCTTTCAACCCATTCCCACACTAAAAAGCAGCAGACTCAAAGCATGACATTTTTATCCTCCCGCGTTGCTGAATTCCACGTTGCTTTCTCGTACTGTGGCTTTCAATCCCACTGCAGACAGTGGTGGTTCTCAGAAAAAGGGCACCACTGTCAAAGAATGAGATTTCTTCCACACAAAGGCTGCTCAAATCTGCTCCGTTCCTCAGGCAGGGAATTACTTGCAATGTTACTTCCGACATTAACACATTTTGCCAGTATCAAAGGCACCAGAGCCAAACAAGTCAGGTATTAGCATGTGAAAGTTGCCAGAGTCGATGCCTTGGTGGACCGAGGCCTTTCAATGCTCAGACTGATGCTTACGGCCAAGGGCACAATAGTGTCAGGAAGGCCGAGTGGAGTGAGGCGCCAGACTCAAAGACTGTTAATCCTTAACTGACCAAAGGTCGGCGAATTCCGGTCCCTTTCTAGGGGCGTGGGTTGCAATCCCACCTCTGACGTGACATTTTTCCCCACACAAATGCAGCCAGCGTCAAAAGGCCTGTTGACCTGGCCTTCAATTTACAAGTGGCAACATCAAACTCTTCAACGGTTTGCCAACAAACTGAAGGCACCGTTCTCAGCTCAACCTCTTTTCCACACCAAAATAGTCATATCACAACACAGCGGGAGCCGACTGCTTCATGGCTCGCGGTGAAGGGGCGCAAATATTACACGCCACAAATTCTGGCAGCGGTGGGATTCGAACCCACGCCTCCGAAGAGACTGGAGCCTTAATCCAGCGCCTTCGACCGCTCGGCCACGCTACCACTGGCAGCAGTTTCCGTTCTGGAACTAGTGACCGGTGAGTGAAATGTGACTTTGCTTTGGGCAAGATAATAATCAAGGCCATTGAAGTGGCAGACGGTAAACTCTCGAGAAATGATTTTGCAGCATACAGGTCCACAGGGCAACACCAGTAATTAGGTGCACGTTGGAACGAAGCAGTTACAACCTTCATTCAATATTTATTCCGACATCAACGTCACTGACAAAACCAGATTATCTGGTCATGATCACATTGCCGTTTGTGGGATCTTGCTGTGTGCAAACTGGCTGCGGCGTTCCCCACATTGCAACAGTGCCTTCACTTTTACAATACTTCATTGGCTGTGAAGCGCCTTGGGACGTCGTTCGGTCATGAAAGGCGCTTTCGAAATACAATACAGAAAATGTTACCCGATAGCTGACAAAATGCGAGCTGTTGCGAGAAATACCTGTGTTTGAATGTTGGTTGCATTGCAGGGATGATGAACTTAATGACTGGCGCTGCCTGTTAAGTCCTGTCGTAAGAATGTGTGCGTTGTGTGTTTGCACAGGAGGAAGAATTGTGAGGCTGCTCAGTAAGTGTGCAGAATTTGCAGCACATTTTCCTGCAGCTGCTGCACGACCATTGTCAGGATGGCCGAGTGGTCTAAGGCGCCAGACTCAAGGACTGTTAATCCTTACCTTACCAAAGGTTGGTGTATTCTGGTCCCTTTCTAGGGGCGTGGGTTCGAATCCCACTTCTGACATTAACTTTTTATCCAGACAAATGCCAGCCAGCGTCAAAAAGCCTGCTCAACTGGCTTTAAATTTGCAAGTGGTCACCTCAAGCTCCTCAACGCTATTGGCGTTTGCCAATAAGCGAAAGGCACCGCACCGCCCACAGACCAACTTGTTTTGCTCTCTAAACTTATCACATTCTAACCCTGTTCTCGGGGATAGGGTTTAAAATCAGACTTCTCCTTTCAACCCATTCCCACACTAAAAAGCAGCAGACTCAAAGCATGACATTTTTATCCTCCCGCGTTGCTGAATTCCACGTTGCTTTCTCGTACTGTGGCTTTCAATCCCACTGCAGACAGTGGTGGTTCTCAGAAAAAGGGCACCACTGTCAAAGAATGAGATTTCTTCCACACAAAGGCTGCTCAAATCTGCTCCGTTCCTCAGGCAGGGAATTACTTGCAATGTTTACTTCCGACATTAACACATTTTGCCAGTATAAAAGGCACCAGAGCCAAACAAGTCAGGTATTAGCATGTGAAAGTTGCCAGAGTCGATGCCTTGGTGGACCGAGGCCTTTCAATGCTCAGACTGATGCTTACGGCCAAGGGCACAATAGTGTCAGGAAGGCCGAGTGGAGTGAGGCGCCAGACTCAAAGACTGTTAATCCTTAACTGACCAAAGGTCGGCGAATTCCGGTCCCTTTCTAGGGGCGTGGGTTGCAATCCCACCTCTGACGTGACATTTTTCCCCACACAAATGCAGCCAGCGTCAAAAGGCCTGTTGAACTGGCCTTCAATTTACAAGTGGCAACATCAAACTCTTCAACGGTTTGCCAACAAACTGAAGGCACCGTTCTCAGCTCAACCTCTTTTCCACACCAAAATAGTCAAATCACAACACAACGGGAGCCGACTGCTTCATGGCTCGCGGTGAAGGGGCGCAAATATTACACGCCACAAATTCTGGCAGCTGTGGGATTCGAACCCACGCCTCCGAAGAGACTGGAGCCTTAATCCAGCGCCTTAGACCGCTCGGCCACGCTACCACTGGCAGCAGTTTCCGTTCTGGAACTAGTGACCGGTGAGTGAAATGTGACTTTGCTTTGGGCAAGATAATAATCAAGGCCATTGAAGTGGCAGACGGTAAACTCTCGAGAAATGATTTTGCAGCATACAGGTCCACAGGGCAACACCAGTAATTAGGTGCACGTTGGAACGAAGCAGTTACAACCTTCATTCAATATTTATTCCGACATCAACGTCACTGACAAAACCAGATTATCTGGTCATGATCACATTGCCGTTTGTGGGATCTTGCTGTGTGCAAACTGGCTGCGGCGTTCCCCACATTGCAACAGTGCCTTCACTTTTACAATACTTCATTGGCTGTGAAGCGCCTTGGGACGTCGTTCGGTCATGAAAGGCGCTTTCGAAATACAATACAGAAAATGTTACCCGATAGCTGACAAAATGCGAGCTGTTGCGAGAAATACCTGTGTTTGAATGTTGGTTGCATTGCAGGGATGATGAACTTAATGACTGGCGCTGCCTGTTAAGTCCTGTCGTAAGAATGTGTGCGTTGTGTGTTTGCACAGGAGGAAGAATTGTGAGGCTGCTCAGTAAGTGTGCAGAATTTGCAGCACATTTTCCTGCAGCTGCTGCACGACCATTGTCAGGATGGCCGAGTGGTCTAAGGCGCCAGACTCAAGGACTGTTAATCCTTACCTTACCAAAGGTTGGTGTATTCTGGTCCCTTTCTAGGGGCGTGGGTTCGAATCCCACTTCTGACATTAACTTTTTATCCAGACAAATGCCAGCCAGCGTCAAAAAGCCTGCTCAACTGGCTTTAAATTTGCAAGTGGTCACCTCAAGCTCCTCAACGCTATTGGCGTTTGCCAATAAGCGAAAGGCACCGCACCGCCCACAGACCAACTTGTTTTGCTCTCTAAACTTATCACATTCTAACCCTGTTCTCGGGGATAGGGTTTAAAATCAGACTTCTCCTTTCAACCCATTCCCACACTAAAAAGCAGCAGACTCAAAGCATGACATTTTTATCCTCCCGCGTTGCTGAATTCCACGTTGCTTTCTCGTACTGTGGCTTTCAATCCCACTGCAGACAGTGGTGGTTCTCAGAAAAAGGGCACCACTGTCAAAGAATGAGATTTCTTCCACACAAAGGCTGCTCAAATCTGCTCCGTTCCTCAGGCAGGGAATTACTTGCAATGTTTACTTCCGACATTAACACATTTTGCCAGTATAAAAGGCACCAGAGCCAAACAAGTCAGGTATTAGCATGTGAAAGTTGCCAGAGTCGATGCCTTGGTGGACCGAGGCCTTTCAATGCTCAGACTGATGCTTACGGCCAAGGGCACAATAGTGTCAGGAAGGCCGAGTGGAGTGAGGCGCCAGACTCAAAGACTGTTAATCCTTAACTGACCAAAGGTCGGCGAATTCCGGTCCCTTTCTAGGGGCGTGGGTTGCAATCCCACCTCTGACGTGACATTTTTCCCCACA
This sequence comes from Pristiophorus japonicus, assembly GCF_044704955.1. Taxonomy (NCBI): domain Eukaryota; kingdom Metazoa; phylum Chordata; class Chondrichthyes; family Pristiophoridae; genus Pristiophorus; species Pristiophorus japonicus. The sequence goes on from NC_091984.1 coordinate 174,464,843, forward strand.
CAAATGCAGCCAGCGTCAAAAGGCCTGTTGAACTGGCCTTCAATTTACAAGTGGCAACATCAAACTCTTCAACGGTTTGCCAACAAACTGAAGGCACCGTTCTCAGCTCAACCTCTTTTCCACACCAAAATAGTCAAATCACAACACAACGGGAGCCGACTGCTTCATGGCTCGCGGTGAAGGGGCGCAAATATTACACGCCACAAATTCTGGCAGCGGTGGGATTCGAACCCACGCCTCCGAAGAGACTGGAGCCTTAATCCAGCGCCTTAGACCGCTCGGCCACGCTACCACTGGCAGCAGTTTCCGTTCTGGAACTAGTGACCGGTGAGTGAAATGTGACTTTGCTTTGGGCAAGATAATAATCAAGGCCATTGAAGTGGCAGACGGTAAACTCTCGAGAAATGATTTTGCAGCATACAGGTCCACAGGGCAACACCAGTAATTAGGTGCACGTTGGAACGAAGCAGTTACAACCTTCATTCAATATTTATTCCGACATCAACGTCACTGACAAAACCAGATTATCTGGTCATGATCACATTGCCGTTTGTGGGATCTTGCTGTGTGCAAACTGGCTGCGGCGTTCCCCACATTGCAACAGTGCCTTCACTTTTACAATACTTCATTGGCTGTAAAGCGCCTTGGGACGTCGTTCGGTCATGAAAGGCGCTTTCGAAATACAATACAGAAAATGTTACCCGATAGCTGACAAAATGCGAGCTGTTGCGAGAAATACCTGTGTTTGAATGTTGGTTGCATTGCAGGGATGATGAACTTAATGACTGGCGCTGCCTGTTAAGTCCTGTCGTAAGAATGTGTGCGTTGTGTGTTTGCACAGGAGGAAGAATTGTGAGGCTGCTCAGTAAGTGTGCAGAATTTGCAGCACATTTTCCTGCAGCTGCTGCACGACCATTGTCAGGATGGCCGAGTGGTCTAAGGCGCCAGACTCAAGGACTGTTAATCCTTACCTTACCAAAGGTTGGTGTATTCTGGTCCCTTTCTAGGGGCGTGGGTTCGAATCCCACTTCTGACATTAACTTTTTATCCAGACAAATGCCAGCCAGCGTCAAAAAGCCTGCTCAACTGGCTTTAAATTTGCAAGTGGTCACCTCAAGCTCCTCAACGCTATTGGCGTTTGCCAATAAGCGAAAGGCACCGCACCGCCCACAGACCAACTTGTTTTGCTCTCTAAACTTATCACATTCTAACCCTGTTCTCGGGGATAGGGTTTAAAATCAGACTTCTCCTTTCAACCCATTCCCACACTAAAAAGCAGCAGACTCAAAGCATGACATTTTTATCCTCCCGCGTTGCTGAATTCCACGTTGCTTTCTCGTACTGTGGCTTTCAATCCCACTGCAGACAGTGGTGGTTCTCAGAAAAAGGGCACCACTGTCAAAGAATGAGATTTCTTCCACACAAAGGCTGCTCAAATCTGCTCCGTTCCTCAGGCAGGGAATTACTTGCAATGTTTACTTCCGACATTAACACATTTTGCCAGTATAAAAGGCACCAGAGCCAAACAAGTCAGGTATTAGCATGTGAAAGTTGCCAGAGTCGATGCCTTGGTGGACCGAGGCCTTTCAATGCTCAGACTGATGCTTACGGCCAAGGGCACAATAGTGTCAGGAAGGCCGAGTGGAGTGAGGCGCCAGACTCAAAGACTGTTAATCCTTAACTGACCAAAGGTCGGCGAATTCCGGTCCCTTTCTAGGGGCGTGGGTTGCAATCCCACCTCTGACGTGACATTTTTCCCCACACAAATGCAGCCAGCGTCAAAAGGCCTGTTGAACTGGCCTTCAATTTACAAGTGGCAACATCAAACTCTTCAACGGTTTGCCAACAAACTGAAGGCACCGTTCTCAGCTCAACCTCTTTTCCACACCAAAATAGTCATATCACAACACAGCGGGAGCCGACTGCTTCATGGCTCGCGGTGAAGGGGCGCAAATATTACACGCCACAAATTCTGGCAGCGGTGGGATTCGAACCCACGCCTCCGAAGAGACTGGAGCCTTAATCCAGCGCCTTAGACCGCTCGGCCACGCTACCACTGGCAGCAGTTTCCGTTCTGGAACTAGTGACCGGTGAGTGAAATGTGACTTTGCTTTGGGCAAGATAATAATCAAGGCCATTGAAGTGGCAGACGGTAAACTCTCGAGAAATGATTTTGCAGCATACAGGTCCACAGGGCAACACCAGTAATTAGGTGCACGTTGGAACGAAGCAGTTACAACCTTCATTCAATATTTATTCCGACATCAACGTCACTGACAAAACCAGATTATCTGGTCATGATCACATTGCCGTTTGTGGGATCTTGCTGTGTGCAAACTGGCTGCGGCGTTCCCCACATTGCAACAGTGCCTTCACTTTTACAATACTTCATTGGCTGTGAAGCGCCTTGGGACGTCGTTCGGTCATGAAAGGCGCTTTCGAAATACAATACAGAAAATGTTACCCGATAGCTGACAAAATGCGAGCTGTTGCGAGAAATACCTGTGTTTGAATGTTGGTTGCATTGCAGGGATGATGAACTTAATGACTGGCGCTGCCTGTTAAGTCCTGTCGTAAGAATGTGTGCGTTGTGTGTTTGCACAGGAGGAAGAATTGTGAGGCTGCTCAGTAAGTGTGCAGAATTTGCAGCACATTTTCCTGCAGCTGCTGCACGACCATTGTCAGGATGGCCGAGTGGTCTAAGGCGCCAGACTCAAGGACTGTTAATCCTTACCTTACCAAAGGTTGGTGTATTCTGGTCCCTTTCTAGGGGCGTGGGTTCGAATCCCACTTCTGACATTAACTTTTTATCCAGACAAATGCCAGCCAGCGTCAAAAAGCCTGCTCAACTGGCTTTAAATTTGCAAGTGGTCACCTCAAGCTCCTCAACGCTATTGGCGTTTGCCAATAAGCGAAAGGCACCGCACCGCCCACAGACCAACTTGTTTTGCTCTCTAAACTTATCACATTCTAACCCTGTTCTCGGGGATAGGGTTTAAAATCAGACTTCTCCTTTCAACCCATTCCCACACTAAAAAGCAGCAGACTCAAAGCATGACATTTTTATCCTCCCGCGTTGCTGAATTCCACGTTGCTTTCTCGTACTGTGGCTTTCAATCCCACTGCAGACAGTGGTGGTTCTCAGAAAAAGGGCACCACTGTCAAAGAATGAGATTTCTTCCACACAAAGGCTGCTCAAATCTGCTCCGTTCCTCAGGCAGGGAATTACTTGCAATGTTTACTTCCGACATTAACACATTTTGCCAGTATAAAAGGCACCAGAGCCAAACAAGTCAGGTATTAGCATGTGAAAGTTGCCAGAGTCGATGCCTTGGTGGACCGAGGCCTTTCAATGCTCAGACTGATGCTTACGGCCAAGGGCACAATAGTGTCAGGAAGGCCGAGTGGAGTGAGGCGCCAGACTCAAAGACTGTTAATCCTTAACTGACCAAAGGTCGGCGAATTCCGGTCCCTTTCTAGGGGCGTGGGTTGCAATCCCACCTCTGACGTGACATTTTTCCCCACACAAATGCAGCCAGCGTCAAAAGGCCTGTTGAACTGGCCTTCAATTTACAAGTGGCAACATCAAACTCTTCAACGGTTTGCCAACAAACTGAAGGCACCGTTCTCAGCTCAACCTCTTTTCCACACCAAAATAGTCATATCACAACACAGCGGGAGCCGACTGCTTCATGGCTCGCGGTGAAGGGGCGCAAATATTACGCGCCACAAATTCTGGCAGCGGTGGGATTCGAACCCACGCCTCCGAAGAGACTGGAGCCTTAATCCAGCGCCTTAGACCGCTCGGCCACGCTACCACTGGCAGCAGTTTCCGTTCTGGAACTAGTGACCGGTGAGTGAAATGTGACTTTGCTTTGGGCAAGATAATAATCAAGGCCATTGAAGTGGCAGACGGTAAACTCTCGAGAAATGATTTTGCAGCATACAGGTCCACAGGGCAACACCAGTAATTAGGTGCACGTTGGAACGAAGCAGTTACAACCTTCATTCAATATTTATTCCGACATCAACGTCACTGACAAAACCAGATTATCTGGTCATGATCACATTGCCGTTTGTGGGATCTTGCTGTGTGCAAACTGGCTGCGGCGTTCCCCACATTGCAACAGTGCCTTCACTTTTACAATACTTCATTGGCTGTGAAGCGCCTTGGGACGTCGTTCGGTCATGAAAGGCGCTTTCGAAATACAATACAGAAAATGTTACCCGATAGCTGACAAAATGCGAGCTGTTGCGAGAAATACCTGTGTTTGAATGTTGGTTGCATTGCAGGGATGATGAACTTAATGACTGGCGCTGCCTGTTAAGTCCTGTCGTAAGAATGTGTGCGTTGTGTGTTTGCACAGGAGGAAGAATTGTGAGGCTGCTCAGTAAGTGTGCAGAATTTGCAGCACATTTTCCTGCAGCTGCTGCACGACCATTGTCAGGATGGCCGAGTGGTCTAAGGCGCCAGACTCAAGGACTGTTAATCCTTACCTTACCAAAGGTTGGTGTATTCTGGTCCCTTTCTAGGGGCGTGGGTTCGAATCCCACTTCTGACATTAACTTTTTATCCAGACAAATGCCAGCCAGCGTCAAAAAGCCTGCTCAACTGGCTTTAAATTTGCAAGTGGTCACCTCAAGCTCCTCAACGCTATTGGCGTTTGCCAATAAGCGAAAGGCACCGCACCGCCCACAGACCAACTTGTTTTGCTCTCTAAACTTATCACATTCTAACCCTGTTCTCGGGGATAGGGTTTAAAATCAGACTTCTCCTTTCAACCCATTCCCACACTAAAAAGCAGCAGACTCAAAGCATGACATTTTTATCCTCCCGCGTTGCTGAATTCCACGTTGCTTTCTCGTACTGTGGCTTTCAATCCCACTGCAGACAGTGGTGGTTCTCAGAAAAAGGGCACCACTGTCAAAGAATGAGATTTCTTCCACACAAAGGCTGCTCAAATCTGCTCCGTTCCTCAGGCAGGGAATTACTTGCAATGTTTACTTCCGACATTAACACATTTTGCCAGTATAAAAGGCACCAGAGCCAAACAAGTCAGGTATTAGCATGTGAAAGTTGCCAGAGTCGATGCCTTGGTGGACCGAGGCCTTTCAATGCTCAGACTGATGCTTACGGCCAAGGGCACAATAGTGTCAGGAAGGCCGAGTGGAGTGAGGCGCCAGACTCAAAGACTGTTAATCCTTAACTGACCAAAGGTCGGCGAATTCCGGTCCCTTTCTAGGGGCGTGGGTTGCAATCCCACCTCTGACGTGACATTTTTCCCCACACAAATGCAGCCAGCGTCAAAAGGCCTGTTGAACTGGCCTTCAATTTACAAGTGGCAACATCAAACTCTTCAACGGTTTGCCAACAAACTGAAGGCACCGTTCTCAGCTCAACCTCTTTTCCACACCAAAATAGTCATATCACAACACAGCGGGAGCCGACTGCTTCATGGCTCGCGGTGAAGGGGCGCAAATATTACACGCCACAAATTCTGGCAGCGGTGGGATTCGAACCCACGCCTCCGAAGAGACTGGAGCCTTAATCCAGCGCCTTAGACCGCTCGGCCACGCTACCACTGGCAGCAGTTTCCGTTCTGGAACTAGTGACCGGTGAGTGAAATGTGACTTTGCTTTGGGCAAGATAATAATCAAGGCCATTGAAGTGGCAGACGGTAAACTCTCGAGAAATGATTTTGCAGCATACAGGTCCACAGGGCAACACCAGTAATTAGGTGCACGTTGGAACGAAGCAGTTACAACCTTCATTCAATATTTATTCCGACATCAACATCACTGACAAAACCAGATTATCTGGTCATGATCACATTGCCGTTTGTGGGATCTTGCTGTGTGCAAACTGGCTGCGGCGTTCCCCACATTGCAACAGTGCCTTCACTTTTACAATACTTCATTGGCTGTGAAGCGCCTTGGGACGTCGTTCGGTCATGAAAGGCGCTTTCGAAATACAATACAGAAAATGTTACCCGATAGCTGACAAAATGCGAGCTGTTGCGAGAAATACCTGTGTTTGAATGTTGGTTGCATTGCAGGGATGATGAACTTAATGACTGGCGCTGCCTGTTAAGTCCTGTCGTAAGAATGTGTGCGTTGTGTGTTTGCACAGGAGGAAGAATTGTGATGCTGCTCAGTAAGTGTGCAGAATTTGCAGCACATTTTTCTGCAGCTGCTGCAAGACCATTGTCAGGATGGCCGAGTGGTCTAAGGCGCCAGACTCAAGGACTGTTAATCCTTACCTTACCAAAGGTTGGTGTATTCTGGTCCCTTTCTAGGGGCGTGGGTTCGAATCCCACTTCTGACATTAACTTTTTATCCAGACAAATGCCAGCCAGCGTCAAAAAGCCTGCTCAACTGGCTTTAAATTTGCAAGTGGTCACCTCAATCTCCTCAACGCTATTGGCGTTTGCCAATAAACGAAAGGCACCGCACCGCCCACAGACCAACTTGTTTTGCTCTCTAAACTTATCACATTCTAACCCTGTTCTCGGGGATAGGGTTTAAAATCAGACTTCTCCTTTCAACCCATTCCCACACTAAAAAGCAGCAGACTCAAAGCATGACATTTTTATCCTCCCGCGTTGCTGAATTCCACGTTGCTTTCTCGTACTGTGGCTTTCAATCCCACTGCAGACAGTGGTGTTTCTCAGAAAAAGGGCACCACTGTCAAAGAATGAGATTTCTTCCACACAAAGGCTGCTCAAATCTGCTCCGTTCCTCAGGCAGGGAATTACTTGCAATGTTACTTCCGACATTAACACATTTTGCCAGTATAAAAGGCACCAGAGCCAAACAAGTCAGGTATTAGCATGTAAAAGTTGCCAGAGTCGATGTCTTGGTGGACCGAGGCCTTTCAATGCTCAGACTGATGCTTACGGCCAAGGGCACAATAGTGTCAGGAAGGCCGAGTGGAGTGAGGCGCCAGACTCAAAGACTGTTAATCCTTAACTGACCAAAGGTCGGCGAATTCCGGTCCCTTTCTAGGGGCGTGGGTTGCAATCCCACCTCTGACGTGACATTTTTCCCCACACAAATGCAGCCAGCGTCAAAAGGCCTGTTGAACTGGCCTTCAATTTACAAGTGGCAACATCAAACTCTTCAACGGTTTGCCAACAAACTGAAGGCACCGTTCTCAGCTCAACCTCTTTTCCACACCAAAATAGTCATATCACAACACAGCGGGAGCCGACTGCTTCATGGCTCGCGGTGAAGGGGCGCAAATATTACACGCCACAAATTCTGGCAGCGGTGGGATTCGAACCCACGCCTCCGAAGAGACTGGAGCCTTAATCCAGCGCCTTAGACCGCTCGGCCACGCTACCACTGGCAGCAGTTTCCGTTCTGGAACTAGTGACCGGTGAGTGAAATGTGACTTTGCTTTGGGCAAGATAATAATCAAGGCCATTGAAGTGGCAGACGGTAAACTCTCGAGAAATGATTTTGCAGCATACAGGTCCACAGGGCAACACCAGTAATTAGGTGCACGTTGGAACGAAGCAGTTACAACCTTCATTCAATATTTATTCCGACATCAACATCACTGACAAAACCAGATTATCTGGTCATGATCACATTGCCGTTTGTGGGATCTTGCTGTGTGCAAACTGGCTGCGGCGTTCCCCACATTGCAACAGTGCCTTCACTTTTACAATACTTCATTGGCTGTGAAGCGCCTTGGGACGTCGTTCGGTCATGAAAGGCGCTTTCGAAATACAATACAGAAAATGTTACCCGATAGCTGACAAAATGCGAGCTGTTGCGAGAAATACCTGTGTTTGAATGTTGGTTGCATTGCAGGGATGATGAACTTAATGACTGGCGCTGCCTGTTAAGTCCTGTCGTAAGAATGTGTGCGTTGTGTGTTTGCACAGGAGGAAGAATTGTGAGGCTGCTCAGTAAGTGTGCAGAATTTGCAGCACATTTTCCTGCAGCTGCTGCACGACCATTGTCAGGATGGCCGAGTGGTCTAAGGCGCCAGACTCAAGGACTGTTAATCCTTACCTTACCAAAGGTTGGTGTATTCTGGTCCCTTTCTAGGGGCGTGGGTTCGAATCCCACTTCTGACATTAACTTTTTATCCAGACAAATGCCAGCCAGCGTCAAAAAGCCTGCTCAACTGGCTTTAAATTTGCAAGTGGTCACCTCAAGCTCCTCAACGCTATTGGCGTTTGCCAATAAGCGAAAGGCACCGCACCGCCCACAGACCAACTTGTTTTGCTCTCTAAACTTATCACATTCTAACCCTGTTCTCGGGGATAGGGTTTAAAATCAGACTTCTCCTTTCAACCCATTCCCACACTAAAAAGCAGCAGACTCAAAGCATGACATTTTTATCCTCCCGCGTTGCTGAATTCCACGTTGCTTTCTCGTACTGTGGCTTTCAATCCCACTGCAGACAGTGGTGGTTCTCAGAAAAAGGGCACCACTGTCAAAGAATGAGATTTCTTCCACACAAAGGCTGCTCAAATCTGCTCCGTTCCTCAGGCAGGGAATTACTTGCAATGTTTACTTCCGACATTAACACATTTTGCCAGTATAAAAGGCACCAGAGCCAAACAAGTCAGGTATTAGCATGTGAAAGTTGCCAGAGTCGATGCCTTGGTGGACCGAGGCCTTTCAATGCTCAGACTGATGCTTACGGCCAAGGGCACAATAGTGTCAGGAAGGCCGAGTGGAGTGAGGCGCCAGACTCAAAGACTGTTAATCCTTAACTGACCAAAGGTCGGCGAATTCCGGTCCCTTTCTAGGGGCGTGGGTTGCAATCCCACCTCTGACGTGACATTTTTCCCCACACAAATGCAGCCAGCGTCAAAAGGCCTGTTGAACTGGCCTTCAATTTACAAGTGGCAACATCAAACTCTTCAACGGTTTGCCAACAAACTGAAGGCACCGTTCTCAGCTCAACCTCTTTTCCACACCAAAATAGTCAAATCACAACACAACGGGAGCCGACTGCTTCATGGCTCGCGGTGAAGGGGCGCAAATATTACACGCCACAAATTCTGGCAGCGGTGGGATTCGAACCCACGCCTCCGAAGAGACTGGAGCCTTAATCCAGCGCCTTAGACCGCTCGGCCACGCTACCACTGGCAGCAGTTTCCGTTCTGGAACTAGTGACCGGTGAGTGAAATGTGACTTTGCTTTGGGCAAGATAATAATCAAGGCCATTGAAGTGGCAGACGGTAAACTCTCGAGAAATGATTTTGCAGCATACAGGTCCACAGGGCAACACCAGTAATTAGGTGCACGTTGGAACGAAGCAGTTACAACCTTCATTCAATATTTATTCCGACATCAACGTCACTGACAAAACCAGATTATCTGGTCATGATCACATTGCCGTTTGTGGGATCTTGCTGTGTGCAAACTGGCTGCGGCGTTCCCCACATTGCAACAGTGCCTTCACTTTTACAATACTTCATTGGCTGTAAAGCGCCTTGGGACGTCGTTCGGTCATGAAAGGCGCTTTCGAAATACAATACAGAAAATGTTACCCGATAGCTGACAAAATGCGAGCTGTTGCGAGAAATACCTGTGTTTGAATGTTGGTTGCATTGCAGGGATGATGAACTTAATGACTGGCGCTGCCTGTTAAGTCCTGTCGTAAGAATGTGTGCGTTGTGTGTTTGCACAGGAGGAAGAATTGTGAGGCTGCTCAGTAAGTGTGCAGAATTTGCAGCACATTTTCCTGCAGCTGCTGCACGACCATTGTCAGGATGGCCGAGTGGTCTAAGGCGCCAGACTCAAGGACTGTTAATCCTTACCTTACCAAAGGTTGGTGTATTCTGGTCCCTTTCTAGGGGCGTGGGTTCGAATCCCACTTCTGACATTAACTTTTTATCCAGACAAATGCCAGCCAGCGTCAAAAAGCCTGCTCAACTGGCTTTAAATTTGCAAGTGGTCACCTCAAGCTCCTCAACGCTATTGGCGTTTGCCAATAAGCGAAAGGCACCGCACCGCCCACAGACCAACTTGTTTTGCTCTCTAAACTTATCACATTCTAACCCTGTTCTCGGGGATAGGGTTTAAAATCAGACTTCTCCTTTCAACCCATTCCCACACTAAAAAGCAGCAGACTCAAAGCATGACATTTTTATCCTCCCGCGTTGCTGAATTCCACGTTGCTTTCTCGTACTGTGGCTTTCAATCCCACTGCAGACAGTGGTGGTTCTCAGAAAAAGGGCACCACTGTCAAAGAATGAGATTTCTTCCACACAAAGGCTGCTCAAATCTGCTCCGTTCCTCAGGCAGGGAATTACTTGCAATGTTTACTTCCGACATTAACACATTTTGCCAGTATAAAAGGCACCAGAGCCAAACAAGTCAGGTATTAGCATGTGAAAGTTGCCAGAGTCGATGCCTTGGTGGACCGAGGCCTTTCAATGCTCAGACTGATGCTTACGGCCAAGGGCACAATAGTGTCAGGAAGGCCGAGTGGAGTGAGGCGCCAGACTCAAAGACTGTTAATCCTTAACTGACCAAAGGTCGGCGAATTCCGGTCCCTTTCTAGGGGCGTGGGTTGCAATCCCACCTCTGACGTGACATTTTTCCCCACACAAATGCAGCCAGCGTCAAAAGGCCTGTTGAACTGGCCTTCAATTTACAAGTGGCAACATCAAACTCTTCAACGGTTTGCCAACAAACTGAAGGCACCGTTCTCAGCTCAACCTCTTTTCCACACCAAAATAGTCATATCACAACACAGCGGGAGCCGACTGCTTCATGGCTCGCGGTGAAGGGGCGCAAATATTACACGCCACAAATTCTGGCAGCGGTGGGATTCGAACCCACGCCTCCGAAGAGACTGGAGCCTTAATCCAGCGCCTTAGACCGCTCGGCCACGCTACCACTGGCAGCAGTTTCCGTTCTGGAACTAGTGACCGGTGAGTGAAATGTGACTTTGCTTTGGGCAAGATAATAATCAAGGCCATTGAAGTGGCAGACGGTAAACTCTCGAGAAATGATTTTGCAGCATACAGGTCCACAGGGCAACACCAGTAATTAGGTGCACGTTGGAACGAAGCAGTTACAACCTTCATTCAATATTTATTCCGACATCAACGTCACTGACAAAACCAGATTATCTGGTCATGATCACATTGCCGTTTGTGGGATCTTGCTGTGTGCAAACTGGCTGCGGCGTTCCCCACATTGCAACAGTGCCTTCACTTTTACAATACTTCATTGGCTGTGAAGCGCCTTGGGACGTCGTTCGGTCATGAAAGGCGCTTTCGAAATACAATACAGAAAATGTTACCCGATAGCTGACAAAATGCGAGCTGTTGCGAGAAATACCTGTGTTTGAATGTTGGTTGCATTGCAGGGATGATGAACTTAATGACTGGCGCTGCCTGTTAAGTCCTGTCGTAAGAATGTGTGCGTTGTGTGTTTGCACAGGAGGAAGAATTGTGAGGCTGCTCAGTAAGTGTGCAGAATTTGCAGCACATTTTCCTGCAGCTGCTGCACGACCATTGTCAGGATGGCCGAGTGGTCTAAGGCGCCAGACTCAAGGACTGTTAATCCTTACCTTACCAAAGGTTGGTGTATTCTGGTCCCTTTCTAGGGGCGTGGGTTCGAATCCCACTTCTGACATTAACTTTTTATCCAGACAAATGCCAGCCAGCGTCAAAAAGCCTGCTCAACTGGCTTTAAATTTGCAAGTGGTCACCTCAAGCTCCTCAACGCTATTGGCGTTTGCCAATAAGCGAAAGGCACCGCACCGCCCACAGACCAACTTGTTTTGCTCTCTAAACTTATCACATTCTAACCCTGTTCTCGGGGATAGGGTTTAAAATCAGACTTCTCCTTTCAACCCATTCCCACACTAAAAAGCAGCAGACTCAAAGCATGACATTTTTATCCTCCCGCGTTGCTGAATTCCACGTTGCTTTCTCGTACTGTGGCTTTCAATCCCACTGCAGACAGTGGTGGTTCTCAGAAAAAGGGCACCACTGTCAAAGAATGAGATTTCTTCCACACAAAGGCTGCTCAAATCTGCTCCGTTCCTCAGGCAGGGAATTACTTGCAATGTTTACTTCCGACATTAACACATTTTGCCAGTATAAAAGGCACCAGAGCCAAACAAGTCAGGTATTAGCATGTGAAAGTTGCCAGAGTCGATGCCTTGGTGGACCGAGGCCTTTCAATGCTCAGACTGATGCTTACGGCCAAGGGCACAATAGTGTCAGGAAGGCCGAGTGGAGTGAGGCGCCAGACTCAAAGACTGTTAATCCTTAACTGACCAAAGGTCGGCGAATTCCGGTCCCTTTCTAGGGGCGTGGGTTGCAATCCCACCTCTGACGTGACATTTTTCCCCACACAAATGCAGCCAGCGTCAAAAGGCCTGTTGAACTGGCCTTCAATTTACAAGTGGCAACATCAAACTCTTCAACGGTTTGCCAACAAACTGAAGGCACCGTTCTCAGCTCAACCTCTTTTCCACACCAAAATAGTCATATCACAACACAGCGGGAGCCGACTGCTTCATGGCTCGCGGTGAAGGGGCGCAAATATTACGCGCCACAAATTCTGGCAGCGGTGGGATTCGAACCCACGCCTCCGAAGAGACTGGAGCCTTAATCCAGCGCCTTAGACCGCTCGGCCACGCTACCACTGGCAGCAGTTTCCGTTCTGGAACTAGTGACCGGTGAGTGAAATGTGACTTTGCTTTGGGCAAGATAATAATCAAGGCCATTGAAGTGGCAGACGGTAAACTCTCGAGAAATGATTTTGCAGCATACAGGTCCACAGGGCAACACCAGTAATTAGGTGCACGTTGGAACGAAGCAGTTACAACCTTCATTCAATATTTATTCCGACATCAACGTCACTGACAAAACCAGATTATCTGGTCATGATCACATTGCCGTTTGTGGGATCTTGCTGTGTGCAAACTGGCTGCGGCGTTCCCCACATTGCAACAGTGCCTTCACTTTTACAATACTTCATTGGCTGTGAAGCGCCTTGGGACGTCGTTCGGTCATGAAAGGCGCTTTCGAAATACAATACAGAAAATGTTACCCGATAGCTGACAAAATGCGAGCTGTTGCGAGAAATACCTGTGTTTGAATGTTGGTTGCATTGCAGGGATGATGAACTTAATGACTGGCGCTGCCTGTTAAGTCCTGTCGTAAGAATGTGTGCGTTGTGTGTTTGCACAGGAGGAAGAATTGTGAGGCTGCTCAGTAAGTGTGCAGAATTTGCAGCACATTTTCCTGCAGCTGCTGCACGACCATTGTCAGGATGGCCGAGTGGTCTAAGGCGCCAGACTCAAGGACTGTTAATCCTTACCTTACCAAAGGTTGGTGTATTCTGGTCCCTTTCTAGGGGCGTGGGTTCGAATCCCACTTCTGACATTAACTTTTTATCCAGACAAATGCCAGCCAGCGTCAAAAAGCCTGCTCAACTGGCTTTAAATTTGCAAGTGGTCACCTCAAGCTCCTCAACGCTATTGGCGTTTGCCAATAAGCGAAAGGCACCGCACCGCCCACAGACCAACTTGTTTTGCTCTCTAAACTTATCACATTCTAACCCTGTTCTCGGGGATAGGGTTTAAAATCAGACTTCTCCTTTCAACCCATTCCCACACTAAAAAGCAGCAGACTCAAAGCATGACATTTTTATCCTCCCGCGTTGCTGAATTCCACGTTGCTTTCTCGTACTGTGGCTTTCAATCCCACTGCAGACAGTGGTGGTTCTCAGAAAAAGGGCACCACTGTCAAAGAATGAGATTTCTTCCACACAAAGGCTGCTCAAATCTGCTCCGTTCCTCAGGCAGGGAATTACTTGCAATGTTTACTTCCGACATTAACACATTTTGCCAGTATAAAAGGCACCAGAGCCAAACAAGTCAGGTATTAGCATGTGAAAGTTGCCAGAGTCGATGCCTTGGTGGACCGAGGCCTTTCAATGCTCAGACTGATGCTTACGGCCAAGGGCACAATAGTGTCAGGAAGGCCGAGTGGAGTGAGGCGCCAGACTCAAAGACTGTTAATCCTTAACTGACCAAAGGTCGGCGAATTCCGGTCCCTTTCTAGGGGCGTGGGTTGCAATCCCACCTCTGACGTGACATTTTTCCCCACACAAATGCAGCCAGCGTCAAAAGGCCTGTTGAACTGGCCTTCAATTTACAAGTGGCAACATCAAACTCTTCAACGGTTTGCCAACAAACTGAAGGCACCGTTCTCAGCTCAACCTCTTTTCCACACCAAAATAGTCATATCACAACACAGCGGGAGCCGACTGCTTCATGGCTCGCGGTGAAGGGGCGCAAATATTACACGCCACAAATTCTGGCAGCGGTGGGATTCGAACCCACGCCTCCGAAGAGACTGGAGCCTTAATCCAGCGCCTTAGACCGCTCGGCCACGCTACCACTGGCAGCAGTTTCCGTTCTGGAACTAGTGACCGGTGAGTGAAATGTGACTTTGCTTTGGGCAAGATAATAATCAAGGCCATTGAAGTGGCAGACGGTAAACTCTCGAGAAATGATTTTGCAGCATACAGGTCCACAGGGCAACACCAGTAATTAGGTGCACGTTGGAACGAAGCAGTTACAACCTTCATTCAATATTTATTCCGACATCAACATCACTGACAAAACCAGATTATCTGGTCATGATCACATTGCCGTTTGTGGGATCTTGCTGTGTGCAAACTGGCTGCGGCGTTCCCCACATTGCAACAGTGCCTTCACTTTTACAATACTTCATTGGCTGTGAAGCGCCTTGGGACGTCGTTCGGTCATGAAAGGCGCTTTCGAAATACAATACAGAAAATGTTACCCGATAGCTGACAAAATGCGAGCTGTTGCGAGAAATACCTGTGTTTGAATGTTGGTTGCATTGCAGGGATGATGAACTTAATGACTGGCGCTGCCTGTTAAGTCCTGTCGTAAGAATGTGTGCGTTGTGTGTTTGCACAGGAGGAAGAATTGTGAGGCTGCTCAGTAAGTGTGCAGAATTTGCAGCACATTTTCCTGCAGCTGCTGCACGACCATTGTCAGGATGGCCGAGTGGTCTAAGGCGCCAGACTCAAGGGCTGTTAATCCTTACCTTACCAAAGGTTGGTGTATTCTGGTCCCTTTCTAGGGGCGTGGGTTCGAATCCCACTTCTGACATTAACTTTTTATCCAGACAAATGCCAGCCAGCGTCAAAAAGCCTGCTCAACTGGCTTTAAATTTGCAAGTGGTCACCTCAAGCTCCTCAACGCTATTGGCGTTTGCCAATAAGCGAAAGGCACCGCACCGCCCACAGACCAACTTGTTTTGCTCTCTAAACTTATCACATTCTAACCCTGTTCTCGGGGATAGGGTTTAAAATCAGACTTCTCCTTTCAACCCATTCCCACACTAAAAAGCAGCAGACTCAAAGCATGACATTTTTATCCTCCCGCGTTGCTGAATTCCACGTTGCTTTCTCGTACTGTGGCTTTCAATCCCACTGCAGACAGTGGTGGTTCTCAGAAAAAGGGCACCACTGTCAAAGAATGAGATTTCTTCCACACAAAGGCTGCTCAAATCTGCTCCGTTACTCAGGCAGGGAATTACTTGCAATGTTACTTCCGACATTAACACATTTTGCCAGTATAAAAGGCACCAGAGCCAAACAAGTCAGGTATTAGCATGTAAAAGTTGCCAGAGTCGATGCCTTGGTGGACCGAGGCCTTTCAATGCTCAGACTGATGCTTACGGCCAAGGGCACAATAGTGTCAGGAAGGCCGAGTGGAGTGAGGCGCCAGACTCAAAGACTGTTAATCCTTAACTGACCAAAGGTCGGCGAATTCCGGTCCCTTTCTAGGGGCGTGGGTTGCAATCCCACCTCTGACGTGACATTTTTCCCCACACAAATGCAGCCAGCGTCAAAAGGCCTGTTGAACTGGCCTTCAATTTACAAGTGGCAACATCAAACTCTTCAACGGTTTGCCAACAAACTGAAGGCACCGTTCTCAGCTCAACCTCTTTTCCACACCAAAATAGTCATATCACAACACAGCGGGAGCCGACTGCTTCATGGCTCGCGGTGAAGGGGCGCAAATATTACACGCCACAAATTCTGGCAGCGGTGGGATTCGAACCCACGCCTCCGAAGAGACTGGAGCCTTAATCCAGCGCCTTAGACCGCTCGGCCACGCTACCACTGGCAGCAGTTTCCGTTCTGGAACTAGTGACCGGTGAGTGAAATGTGACTTTGCTTTGGGCAAGATAATAATCAAGGCCATTGAAGTGGCAGACGGTAAACTCTCGAGAAATGATTTTGCAGCATACAGGTCCACAGGGCAACACCAGTAATTAGGTGCACGTTGGAACGAAGCAGTTACAACCTTCATTCAATATTTATTCCGACATCAACATCACTGACAAAACCAGATTATCTGGTCATGATCACATTGCCGTTTGTGGGATCTTGCTGTGTGCAAACTGGCTGCGGCGTTCCCCACATTGCAACAGTGCCTTCACTTTTACAATACTTCATTGGCTGTGAAGCGCCTTGGGACGTCGTTCGGTCATGAAAGGCGCTTTCGAAATACAATACAGAAAATGTTACCCGATAGCTGACAAAATGCGAGCTGTTGCGAGAAATACCTGTGTTTGAATGTTGGTTGCATTGCAGGGATGATGAACTTAATGACTGGCGCTGCCTGTTAAGTCCTGTCGTAAGAATGTGTGCGTTGTGTGTTTGCACAGGAGGAAGAATTGTGAGGCTGCTCAGTAAGTGTGCAGAATTTGCAGCACATTTTCCTGCAGCTGCTGCACGACCATTGTCAGGATGGCCGAGTGGTCTAAGGCGCCAGACTCAAGGACTGTTAATCCTTACCTTACCAAAGGTTGGTGTATTCTGGTCCCTTTCTAGGGGCGTGGGTTCGAATCCCACTTCTGACATTAACTTTTTATCCAGACAAATGCCAGCCAGCGTCAAAAAGCCTGCTCAACTGGCTTTAAATTTGCAAGTGGTCACCTCAAGCTCCTCAACGCTATTGGCGTTTGCCAATAAGCGAAAGGCACCGCACCGCCCACAGACCAACTTGTTTTGCTCTCTAAACTTATCACATTCTAACCCTGTTCTCGGGGATAGGGTTTAAAATCAGACTTCTCCTTTCAACCCATTCCCACACTAAAAAGCAGCAGACTCAAAGCATGACATTTTTATCCTCCCGCGTTGCTGAATTCCACGTTGCTTTCTCGTACTGTGGCTTTCAATCCCACTGCAGACAGTGGTGGTTCTCAGAAAAAGGGCACCACTGTCAAAGAATGAGATTTCTTCCACACAAAGGCTGCTCAAATCTGCTCCGTTCCTCAGGCAGGGAATTACTTGCAATGTTTACTTCCGACATTAACACATTTTGCCAGTATAAAAGGCACCAGAGCCAAACAAGTCAGGTATTAGCATGTGAAAGTTGCCAGAGTCGATGCCTTGGTGGACCGAGGCCTTTCAATGCTCAGACTGATGCTTACGGCCAAGGGCACAATAGTGTCAGGAAGGCCGAGTGGAGTGAGGCGCCAGACTCAAAGACTGTTAATCCTTAACTGACCAAAGGTCGGCGAATTCCGGTCCCTTTCTAGGGGCGTGGGTTGCAATCCCACCTCTGACGTGACATTTTTCCCCACACAAATGCAGCCAGCGTCAAAAGGCCTGTTGAACTGGCCTTCAATTTACAAGTGGCAACATCAAACTCTTCAACGGTTTGCCAACAAACTGAAGGCACCGTTCTCAGCTCAACCTCTTTTCCACACCAAAATAGTCATATCACAACACAGCGGGAGCCGACTGCTTCATGGCTCGCGGTGAAGGGGCGCAAATATTACACGCCACAAATTCTGGCAGCGGTGGGATTCGAACCCACGCCTCCGAAGAGACTGGAGCCTTAATCCAGCGCCTTAGACCGCTCGGCCACGCTACCACTGGCAGCAGTTTCCGTTCTGGAACTAGTGACCGGTGAGTGAAATGTGACTTTGCTTTGGGCAAGATAATAATCAAGGCCATTGAAGTGGCAGACGGTAAACTCTCGAGAAATGATTTTGCAGCATACAGGTCCACAGGGCAACACCAGTAATTAGGTGCACGTTGGAACGAACCTTCATTCAATATTTATTCCGACATCAACGTCACTGACAAAACCAGATTATCTGGTCATGATCACATTGCCGTTTGTGGGATCTTGCTGTGTGCAAACTGGCTGCGGCGTTCCCCACATTGCAACAGTGCCTTCACTTTTACAATACTTCATTGGCTGTGAAGCGCCTTGGGACGTCGTTCGGTCATGAAAGGCGCTTTCGAAATACAATACAGAAAATGTTACCCGATAGCTGACAAAATGCGAGCTGTTGCGAGAAATACCTGTGTTTGAATGTTGGTTGCATTGCAGGGATGATGAACTTAATGACTGGCGCTGCCTGTTAAGTCCTGTCGTAAGAATGTGTGCGTTGTGTGTTTGCACAGGAGGAAGAATTGTGAGGCTGCTCAGTAAGTGTGCAGAATTTGCAGCACATTTTCCTGCAGCTGCTGCACGACCATTGTCAGGATGGCCGAGTGGTCTAAGGCGCCAGACTCAAGGCCTGTTAATCCTTACCTTACCAAAGGTTGGTGTATTCTGGTCCCTTTCTAGGGGCGTGGGTTCGAATCCCACTTCTGACATTAACTTTTTATCCAGACAAATGCCAGCCAGCGTCAAAAAGCCTGCTCAACTGGCTTTAAATTTGCAAGTGGTCACCTCAAGCTCCTCAACGCTATTGGCGTTTGCCAATAAGCGAAAGGCACCGCACCGCCCACAGACCAACTTGTTTTGCTCTCTAAACTTATCACATTCTAACCCTGTTCTCGGGGATAGGGTTTAAAATCAGACTTCTCCTTTCAACCCATTCCCACACTAAAAAGCAGCAGACTCAAAGCATGACATTTTTATCCTCCCGCGTTGCTGAATTCCACGTTGCTTTCTCGTACTGTGGCTTTCAATCCCACTGCAGACAGTGGTGGTTCTCAGAAAAAGGGCACCACTGTCAAAGAATGAGATTTCTTCCACACAAAGGCTGCTCAAATCTGCTCCGTTCCTCAGGCAGGGAATTACTTGCAATGTTTACTTCCGACATTAACACATTTTGCCAGTATAAAAGGCACCAGAGCCAAACAAGTCAGGTATTAGCATGTGAAAGTTGCCAGAGTCGATGCCTTGGTGGACCGAGGCCTTTCAATGCTCAGACTGATGCTTACGGCCAAGGGCACAATAGTGTCAGGAAGGCCGAGTGGAGTGAGGCGCCAGACTCAAAGACTGTTAATCCTTAACTGACCAAAGGTCGGCGAATTCCGGTCCCTTTCTAGGGGCGTGGGTTGCAATCCCACCTCTGACGTGACATTTTTCCCCACACAAATGCAGCCAGCGTCAAAAGGCCTGTTGAACTGGCCTTCAATTTACAAGTGGCAACATCAAACTCTTCAACGGTTTGCCAACAAACTGAAGGCACCGTTCTCAGCTCAACCTCTTTTCCACACCAAAATAGTCAAATCACAACACAACGGGAGCCGACTGCTTCATGGCTCGCGGTGAAGGGGCGCAAATATTACACGCCACAAATTCTGGCAGCGGTGGGATTCGAACCCACGCCTCCGAAGAGACTGGAGCCTTAATCCAGCGCCTTAGACCGCTCGGCCACGCTACCACTGGCAGCAGTTTCCGTTCTGGAACTAGTGACCGGTGAGTGAAATGTGACTTTGCTTTGGGCAAGATAATAATCAAGGCCATTGAAGTGGCAGACGGTAAACTCTCGAGAAATGATTTTGCAGCATACAGGTCCACAGGGCAACACCAGTAATTAGGTGCACGTTGGAACGAACCTTCATTCAATATTTATTCCGACATCAACGTCACTGACAAAACCAGATTATCTGGTCATGATCACATTGCCGTTTGTGGGATCTTGCTGTGTGCAAACTGGCTGCGGCGTTCCCCACATTGCAACAGTGCCTTCACTTTTACAATACTTCATTGGCTGTGAAGCGCCTTGGGACGTCGTTCGGTCATGAAAGGCGCTTTCGAAATACAATACAGAAAATGTTACCCGATAGCTGACAAAATGCGAGCTGTTGCGAGAAATACCTGTGTTTGAATGTTGGTTGCATTGCAGGGATGATGAACTTAATGACTGGCGCTGCCTGTTAAGTCCTGTCGTAAGAATGTGTGCGTTGTGTGTTTGCACAGGAGGAAGAATTGTGAGGCTGCTCAGTAAGTGTGCAGAATTTGCAGCACATTTTCCTGCAGCTGCTGCACGACCATTGTCAGGATGGCCGAGTGGTCTAAGGCGCCAGACTCAAGGCCTGTTAATCCTTACCTTACCAAAGGTTGGTGTATTCTGGTCCCTTTCTAGGGGCGTGGGTTCGAATCCCACTTCTGACATTAACTTTTTATCCAGACAAATGCCAGCCAGCGTCAAAAAGCCTGCTCAACTGGCTTTAAATTTGCAAGTGGTCACCTCAAGCTCCTCAACGCTATTGGCGTTTGCCAATAAGCGAAAGGCACCGCACCGCCCACAGACCAACTTGTTTTGCTCTCTAAACTTATCACATTCTAACCCTGTTCTCGGGGATAGGGTTTAAAATCAGACTTCTCCTTTCAACCCATTCCCACACTAAAAAGCAGCAGACTCAAAGCATGACATTTTTATCCTCCCGCGTTGCTGAATTCCACGTTGCTTTCTCGTACTGTGGCTTTCAATCCCACTGCAGACAGTGGTGGTTCTCAGAAAAAGGGCACCACTGTCAAAGAATGAGATTTCTTCCACACAAAGGCTGCTCAAATCTGCTCCGTTCCTCAGGCAGGGAATTACTTGCAATGTTTACTTCCGACATTAACACATTTTGCCAGTATAAAAGGCACCAGAGCCAAACAAGTCAGGTATTAGCATGTGAAAGTTGCCAGAGTCGATGCCTTGGTGGACCGAGGCCTTTCAATGCTCAGACTGATGCTTACGGCCAAGGGCACAATAGTGTCAGGAAGGCCGAGTGGAGTGAGGCGCCAGACTCAAAGACTGTTAATCCTTAACTGACCAAAGGTCGGCGAATTCCGGTCCCTTTCTAGGGGCGTGGGTTGCAATCCCACCTCTGACGTGACATTTTTCCCCACACAAATGCAGCCAGCGTCAAAAGGCCTGTTGAACTGGCCTTCAATTTACAAGTGGCAACATCAAACTCTTCAACGGTTTGCCAACAAACTGAAGGCACCGTTCTCAGCTCAACCTCTTTTCCACACCAAAATAGTCAAATCACAACACAACGGGAGCCGACTGCTTCATGGCTCGCGGTGAAGGGGCGCAAATATTACACGCCACAAATTCTGGCAGCGGTGGGATTCGAACCCACGCCTCCGAAGAGACTGGAGCCTTAATCCAGCGCCTTAGACCGCTCGGCCACGCTACCACTGGCAGCAGTTTCCGTTCTGGAACTAGTGACCGGTGAGTGAAATGTGACTTTGCTTTGGGCAAGATAATAATCAAGGCCATTGAAGTGGCAGACGGTAAACTCTCGAGAAATGATTTTGCAGCATACAGGTCCACAGGGCAACACCAGTAATTAGGTGCACGTTGGAACGAAGCAGTTACAACCTTCATTCAATATTTATTCCGACATCAACGTCACTGACAAAACCAGATTATCTGGTCATGATCACATTGCCGTTTGTGGGATCTTGCTGTGTGCAAACTGGCTGCGGCGTTCCCCACATTGCAACAGTGCCTTCACTTTTACAATACTTCATTGGCTGTAAAGCGCCTTGGGACGTCGTTCGGTCATGAAAGGCGCTTTCGAAATACAATACAGAAAATGTTACCCGATAGCTGACAAAATGCGAGCTGTTGCGAGAAATACCTGTGTTTGAATGTTGGTTGCATTGCAGGGATGATGAACTTAATGACTGGCGCTGCCTGTTAAGTCCTGTCGTAAGAATGTGTGCGTTGTGTGTTTGCACAGGAGGAAGAATTGTGAGGCTGCTCAGTAAGTGTGCAGAATTTGCAGCACATTTTCCTGCAGCTGCTGCACGACCATTGTCAGGATGGCCGAGTGGTCTAAGGCGCCAGACTCAAGGACTGTTAATCCTTACCTTACCAAAGGTTGGTGTATTCTGGTCCCTTTCTAGGGGCGTGGGTTCGAATCCCACTTCTGACATTAACTTTTTATCCAGACAAATGCCAGCCAGCGTCAAAAAGCCTGCTCAACTGGCTTTAAATTTGCAAGTGGTCACCTCAAGCTCCTCAACGCTATTGGCGTTTGCCAATAAGCGAAAGGCACCGCACCGCCCACAGACCAACTTGTTTTGCTCTCTAAACTTATCACATTCTAACCCTGTTCTCGGGGATAGGGTTTAAAATCAGACTTCTCCTTTCAACCCATTCCCACACTAAAAAGCAGCAGACTCAAAGCATGACATTTTTATCCTCCCGCGTTGCTGAATTCCACGTTGCTTTCTCGTACTGTGGCTTTCAATCCCACTGCAGACAGTGGTGGTTCTCAGAAAAAGGGCACCACTGTCAAAGAATGAGATTTCTTCCACACAAAGGCTGCTCAAATCTGCTCCGTTCCTCAGGCAGGGAATTACTTGCAATGTTTACTTCCGACATTAACACATTTTGCCAGTATAAAAGGCACCAGAGCCAAACAAGTCAGGTATTAGCATGTGAAAGTTGCCAGAGTCGATGCCTTGGTGGACCGAGGCCTTTCAATGCTCAGACTGATGCTTACGGCCAAGGGCACAATAGTGTCAGGAAGGCCGAGTGGAGTGAGGCGCCAGACTCAAAGACTGTTAATCCTTAACTGACCAAAGGTCGGCGAATTCCGGTCCCTTTCTAGGGGCGTGGGTTGCAATCCCACCTCTGACGTGACATTTTTCCCCACACAAATGCAGCCAGCGTCAAAAGGCCTGTTGAACTGGCCTTCAATTTACAAGTGGCAACATCAAACTCTTCAACGGTTTGCCAACAAACTGAAGGCACCGTTCTCAGCTCAACCTCTTTTCCACACCAAAATAGTCATATCACAACACAGCGGGAGCCGACTGCTTCATGGCTCGCGGTGAAGGGGCGCAAATATTACGCGCCACAAATTCTGGCAGCGGTGGGATTCGAACCCACGCCTCCGAAAAGACTGGAGCCTTAATCCAGCGCCTTAGACCGCTCGGCCACGCTACCACTGGCAGCAGTTTCCGTTCTGGAACTAGTGACCGGTGAGTGAAATGTGACTTTGCTTTGGGCAAGATAATAATCAAGGCCATTGAAGTGGCAGACGGTAAACTCTCGAGAAATGATTTTGCAGCATACAGGTCCACAGGGCAACACCAGTAATTAGGTGCACGTTGGAACGAAGCAGTTACAACCTTCATTCAATATTTATTCCGACATCAACGTCACTGACAAAACCAGATTATCTGGTCATGATCACATTGCCGTTTGTGGGATCTTGCTGTGTGCAAACTGGCTGCGGCGTTCCCCACATTGCAACAGTGCCTTCACTTTTACAATACTTCATTGGCTGTGAAGCGCCTTGGGACGTCGTTCGGTCATGAAAGGCGCTTTCGAAATACAATACAGAAAATGTTACCCGATAGCTGACAAAATGCGAGCTGTTGCGAGAAATACCTGTGTTTGAATGTTGGTTGCATTGCAGGGATGATGAACTTAATGACTGGCGCTGCCTGTTAAGTCCTGTCGTAAGAATGTGTGCGTTGTGTGTTTGCACAGGAGGAAGAATTGTGAGGCTGCTCAGTAAGTGTGCAGAATTTGCAGCACATTTTCCTGCAGCTGCTGCACGACCATTGTCAGGATGGCCGAGTGGTCTAAGGCGCCAGACTCAAGGACTGTTAATCCTTACCTTACCAAAGGTTGGTGTATTCTGGTCCCTTTCTAGGGGCGTGGGTTCGAATCCCACTTCTGACATTAACTTTTTATCCAGACAAATGCCAGCCAGCGTCAAAAAGCCTGCTCAACTGGCTTTAAATTTGCAAGTGGTCACCTCAAGCTCCTCAACGCTATTGGCGTTTGCCAATAAGCGAAAGGCACCGCACCGCCCACAGACCAACTTGTTTTGCTCTCTAAACTTATCACATTCTAACCCTGTTCTCGGGGATAGGGTTTAAAATCAGACTTCTCCTTTCAACCCATTCCCACACTAAAAAGCAGCAGACTCAAAGCATGACATTTTTATCCTCCCGCGTTGCTGAATTCCACGTTGCTTTCTCGTACTGTGGCTTTCAATCCCACTGCAGACAGTGGTGGTTCTCAGAAAAAGGGCACCACTGTCAAAGAATGAGATTTCTTCCACACAAAGGCTGCTCAAATCTGCTCCGTTCCTCAGGCAGGGAATTACTTGCAATGTTTACTTCCGACATTAACACATTTTGCCAGTATAAAAGGCACCAGAGCCAAACAAGTCAGGTATTAGCATGTGAAAGTTGCCAGAGTCGATGCCTTGGTGGACCGAGGCCTTTCAATGCTCAGACTGATGCTTACGGCCAAGGGCACAATAGTGTCAGGAAGGCCGAGTGGAGTGAGGCGCCAGACTCAAAGACTGTTAATCCTTAACTGACCAAAGGTCGGCGAATTCCGGTCCCTTTCTAGGGGCGTGGGTTGCAATCCCACCTCTGACGTGACATTTTTCCCCACACAAATGCAGCCAGCGTCAAAAGGCCTGTTGAACTGGCCTTCAATTTACAAGTGGCAACATCAAACTCTTCAACGGTTTGCCAACAAACTGAAGGCACCGTTCTCAGCTCAACCTCTTTTCCACACCAAAATAGTCATATCACAACACAGCGGGAGCCGACTGCTTCATGGCTCGCGGTGAAGGGGCGCAAATATTACACGCCACAAATTCTGGCAGCGGTGGGATTCGAACCCACTGCCTCCGAAGAGACTGGAGCCTTAATCCAGCGCCTTAGACCGCTCGGCCACGCTACCACTGGCAGCAGTTTCCGTTCTGGAACTAGTGACCGGTGAGTGAAATGTGACTTTGCTTTGGGCAAGATAATAATCAAGGCCATTGAAGTGGCAGACGGTAAACTCTCGAGAAATGATTTTGCAGCATACAGGTCCACAGGGCAACACCAGTAATTAGGTGCACGTTGGAACGAAGCAGTTACAACCTTCATTCAATATTTATTCCGACATCAACATCACTGACAAAACCAGATTATCTGGTCATGATCACATTGCCGTTTGTGGGATCTTGCTGTGTGCAAACTGGCTGCGGCGTTCCCCACATTGCAACAGTGCCTTCACTTTTACAATACTTCATTGGCTGTGAAGCGCCTTGGGACGTCGTTCGGTCATGAAAGGCGCTTTCGAAATACAATACAGAAAATGTTACCCGATAGCTGACAAAATGCGAGCTGTTGCGAGAAATACCTGTGTTTGAATGTTGGTTGCATTGCAGGGATGATGAACTTAATGACTGGCGCTGCCTGTTAAGTCCTGTCGTAAGAATGTGTGCGTTGTGTGTTTGCACAGGAGGAAGAATTGTGATGCTGCTCAGTAAGTGTGCAGAATTTGCAGCACATTTTTCTGCAGCTGCTACAAGACCATTGTCAGGATGGCCGAGTGGTCTAAGGTGCCAGACTCAAGGACTGTTAATCCTTACCTTACCAAAGGTTGGTGTATTCTGGTCCCTTTCTAGGGGCGTGGGTTCGAATCCCACTTCTGACATTAACTTTTTATCCAGACAAATGCCAGCCAGCGTCAAAAAGCCTGCTCAACTGGCTTTAAATTTGCAAGTGGTCACCTCAAGCTCCTCAACGCTATTGGCGTTTGCCAATAAGCGAAAGGCACCGCACCGCCCACAGACCAACTTGTTTTGCTCTCTAAACTTATCACATTCTAACCCTGTTCTCGGGGATAGGGTTTAAAATCAGACTTCTCCTTTCAACCCATTCCCACACTAAAAAGCAGCAGACTCAAAGCATGACATTTTTATCCTCCCGCGTTGCTGAATTCCACGTTGCTTTCTCGTACTGTGGCTTTCAATCCCACTGCAGACAGTGGTGGTTCTCAGAAAAAGGGCACCACTGTCAAAGAATGAGATTTCTTCCACACAAAGGCTGCTCAAATCTGCTCCGTTCCTCAGGCAGGGAATTACTTGCAATGTTTACTTCCGACATTAACACATTTTGCCAGTATAAAAGGCACCAGAGCCAAACAAGTCAGGTATTAGCATGTGAAAGTTGCCAGAGTCGATGCCTTGGTGGACCGAGGCCTTTCAATGCTCAGACTGATGCTTACGGCCAAGGGCACAATAGTGTCAGGAAGGCCGAGTGGAGTGAGGCGCCAGACTCAAAGACTGTTAATCCTTAACTGACCAAAGGTCGGCGAATTCCGGTCCCTTTCTAGGGGCGTGGGTTGCAATCCCACCTCTGACGTGACATTTTTCCCCACACAAATGCAGCCAGCGTCAAAAGGCCTGTTGAACTGGCCTTCAATTTACAAGTGGCAACATCAAACTCTTCAACGGTTTGCCAACAAACTGAAGGCACCGTTCTCAGCTCAACCTCTTTTCCACACCAAAATAGTCATATCACAACACAGCGGGAGCCGACTGCTTCATGGCTCGCGGTGAAGGGGCGCAAATATTACACGCCACAAATTCTGGCAGCGGTGGGATTCGAACCCACGCCTCCGAAGAGACTGGAGCCTTAATCCAGCGCCTTAGACCGCTCGGCCACGCTACCACTGGCAGCAGTTTCCGTTCTGGAACTAGTGACCGGTGAGTGAAATGTGACTTTGCTTTGGGCAAGATAATAATCAAGGCCATTGAAGTGGCAGACGGTAAACTCTCGAGAAATGATTTTGCAGCATACAGGTCCACAGGGCAACACCAGTAATTAGGTGCACGTTGGAACGAAGCAGTTACAACCTTCATTCAATATTTATTCCGACATCAACATCACTGACAAAACCAGATTATCTGGTCATGATCACATTGCCGTTTGTGGGATCTTGCTGTGTGCAAACTGGCTGCGGCGTTCCCCACATTGCAACAGTGCCTTCACTTTTACAATACTTCATTGGCTGTGAAGCGCCTTGGGACGTCGTTCGGTCATGAAAGGCGCTTTCGAAATACAATACAGAAAATGTTACCCGATAGCTGACAAAATGCGAGCTGTTGCGAGAAATACCTGTGTTTGAATGTTGGTTGCATTGCAGGGATGATGAACTTAATGACTGGCGCTGCCTGTTAAGTCCTGTCGTAAGAATGTGTGCGTTGTGTGTTTGCACAGGAGGAAGAATTGTGAGGCTGCTCAGTAAGTGTGCAGAATTTGCAGCACATTTTCCTGCAGCTGCTGCACGACCATTGTCAGGATGGCCGAGTGGTCTAAGGCGCCAGACTCAAGGCCTGTTAATCCTTACCTTACCAAAGGTTGGTGTATTCTGGTCCCTTTCTAGGGGCGTGGGTTCGAATCCCACTTCTGACATTAACTTTTTATCCAGACAAATGCCAGCCAGCGTCAAAAAGCCTGCTCAACTGGCTTTAAATTTGCAAGTGGTCACCTCAAGCTCCTCAACGCTATTGGCGTTTGCCAATAAGCGAAAGGCACCGCACCGCCCACAGACCAACTTGTTTTGCTCTCTAAACTTATCACATTCTAACCCTGTTCTCGGGGATAGGGTTTAAAATCAGACTTCTCCTTTCAACCCATTCCCACACTAAAAAGCAGCAGACTCAAAGCATGACATTTTTATCCTCCCGCGTTGCTGAATTCCACGTTGCTTTCTCGTACTGTGGCTTTCAATCCCACTGCAGACAGTGGTGGTTCTCAGAAAAAGGGCACCACTGTCAAAGAATGAGATTTCTTCCACACAAAGGCTGCTCAAATCTGCTCCGTTCCTCAGGCAGGGAATTACTTGCAATGTTTACTTCCGACATTAACACATTTTGCCAGTATAAAAGGCACCAGAGCCAAACAAGTCAGGTATTAGCATGTGAAAGTTGCCAGAGTCGATGCCTTGGTGGACCGAGGCCTTTCAATGCTCAGACTGATGCTTACGGCCAAGGGCACAATAGTGTCAGGAAGGCCGAGTGGAGTGAGGCGCCAGACTCAAAGACTGTTAATCCTTAACTGACCAAAGGTCGGCGAATTCCGGTCCCTTTCTAGGGGCGTGGGTTGCAATCCCACCTCTGACGTGACATTTTTCCCCACACAAATGCAGCCAGCGTCAAAAGGCCTGTTGAACTGGCCTTCAATTTACAAGTGGCAACATCAAACTCTTCAACGGTTTGCCAACAAACTGAAGGCACCGTTCTCAGCTCAACCTCTTTTCCACACCAAAATAGTCATATCACAACACAGCGGGAGCCGACTGCTTCATGGCTCGCGGTGAAGGGGCGCAAATATTACACGCCACAAATTCTGGCAGCGGTGGGATTCGAACCCACGCCTCCGAAAAGACTGGAGCCTTAATCCAGCGCCTTAGACCGCTCGGCCACGCTACCACTGGCAGCAGTTTCCGTTCTGGAACTAGTGACCGGTGAGTGAAATGTGACTTTGCTTTGGGCAAGATAATAATCAAGGCCATTGAAGTGGCAGACGGTAAACTCTCGAGAAATGATTTTGCAGCATACAGGTCCACAGGGCAACACCAGTAATTAGGTGCACGTTGGAACGAAGCAGTTACAACCTTCATTCAATATTTATTCCGACATCAACGTCACTGACAAAACCAGATTATCTGGTCATGATCACATTGCCGTTTGTGGGATCTTGCTGTGTGCAAACTGGCTGCGGCGTTCCCCACATTGCAACAGTGCCTTCACTTTTACAATACTTCATTGGCTGTGAAGCGCCTTGGGACGTCGTTCGGTCATGAAAGGCGCTTTCGAAATACAATACAAAAAATGTTACCCGATAGCTGACAAAATGCGAGCTGTTGCGAGAAATACCTGTGTTTGAATGTTGGTTGCATTGCAGGGATGATGAACTTAATGACTGGCGCTGCCTGTTAAGTCCTGTCGTAAGAATGTGTGCGTTGTGTGTTTGCACAGGAGGAAGAATTGTGAGGCTGCTCAGTAAGTGTGCAGAATTTGCAGCACATTTTCCTGCAGCTGCTGCACGACCATTGTCAGGATGGCCGAGTGGTCTAAGGCGCCAGACTCAAGGACTGTTAATCCTTACCTTACCAAAGGTTGGTGTATTCTGGTCCCTTTCTAGGGGCGTGGGTTCGAATCCCACTTCTGACATTAACTTTTTATCCAGACAAATGCCAGCCAGCGTCAAAAAGCCTGCTCAACTGGCTTTAAATTTGCAAGTGGTCACCTCAAGCTCCTCAACGCTATTGGCGTTTGCCAATAAGCGAAAGGCACCGCACCGCCCACAGACCAACTTGTTTTGCTCTCTAAACTTATCACATTCTAACCCTGTTCTCGGGGATAGGGTTTAAAATCAGACTTCTCCTTTCAACCCATTCCCACACTAAAAAGCAGCAGACTCAAAGCATGACATTTTTATCCTCCCGCGTTGCTGAATTCCACGTTGCTTTCTCGTACTGTGGCTTTCAATCCCACTGCAGACAGTGGTGGTTCTCAGAAAAAGGGCACCACTGTCAAAGAATGAGATTTCTTCCACACAAAGGCTGCTCAAATCTGCTCCGTTCCTCAGGCAGGGAATTACTTGCAATGTTTACTTCCGACATTAACACATTTTGCCAGTATAAAAGGCACCAGAGCCAAACAAGTCAGGTATTAGCATGTGAAAGTTGCCAGAGTCGATGCCTTGGTGGACCGAGGCCTTTCAATGCTCAGACTGATGCTTACGGCCAAGGGCACAATAGTGTCAGGAAGGCCGAGTGGAGTGAGGCGCCAGACTCAAAGACTGTTAATCCTTAACTGACCAAAGGTCGGCGAATTCCGGTCCCTTTCTAGGGGCGTGGGTTGCAATCCCACCTCTGACGTGACATTTTTCCCCACACAAATGCAGCCAGCGTCAAAAGGCCTGTTGAACTGGCCTTCAATTTACAAGTGGCAACATCAAACTCTTCAACGGTTTGCCAACAAACTGAAGGCACCGTTCTCAGCTCAACCTCTTTTCCACACCAAAATAGTCATATCACAACACAGCGGGAGCCGACTGCTTCATGGCTCGCGGTGAAGGGGCGCAAATATTACACGCCACAAATTCTGGCAGCGGTGGGATTCGAACCCACTGCCTCCGAAGAGACTGGAGCCTTAATCCAGCGCCTTAGACCGCTCGGCCACGCTACCACTGGCAGCAGTTTCCGTTCTGGAACTAGTGACCGGTGAGTGAAATGTGACTTTGCTTTGGGCAAGATAATAATCAAGGCCATTGAAGTGGCAGACGGTAAACTCTCGAGAAATGATTTTGCAGCATACAGGTCCACAGGGCAACACCAGTAATTAGGTGCACGTTGGAACGAAGCAGTTACAACCTTCATTCAATATTTATTCCGACATCAACGTCACTGACAAAACCAGATTATCTGGTCATGATCACATTGCCGTTTGTGGGATCTTGCTGTGTGCAAACTGGCTGCGGCGTTCCCCACATTGCAACAGTGCCTTCACTTTTACAATACTTCATTGGCTGTGAAGCGCCTTGGGACGTCGTTCGGTCATGAAAGGCGCTTTCGAAATACAATACAGAAAATGTTACCCGATAGCTGACAAAATGCGAGCTGTTGCGAGAAATACCTGTGTTTGAATGTTGGTTGCATTGCAGGGATGATGAACTTAATGACTGGCGCTGCCTGTTAAGTCCTGTCGTAAGAATGTGTGCGTTGTGTGTTTGCACAGGAGGAAGAATTGTGAGGCTGCTCAGTAAGTGTGCAGAATTTGCAGCACATTTTCCTGCAGCTGCTGCACGACCATTGTCAGGATGGCCGAGTGGTCTAAGGCGCCAGACTCAAGGACTGTTAATCCTTACCTTACCAAAGGTTGGTGTATTCTGGTCCCTTTCTAGGGGCGTGGGTTCGAATCCCACTTCTGACATTAACTTTTTATCCAGACAAATGCCAGCCAGCGTCAAAAAGCCTGCTCAACTGGCTTTAAATTTGCAAGTGGTCACCTCAAGCTCCTCAACGCTATTGGCGTTTGCCAATAAGCGAAAGGCACCGCACCGCCCACAGACCAACTTGTTTTGCTCTCTAAACTTATCACATTCTAACCCTGTTCTCGGGGATAGGGTTTAAAATCAGACTTCTCCTTTCAACCCATTCCCACACTAAAAAGCAGCAGACTCAAAGCATGACATTTTTATCCTCCCGCGTTGCTGAATTCCACGTTGCTTTCTCGTACTGTGGCTTTCAATCCCACTGCAGACAGTGGTGGTTCTCAGAAAAAGGGCACCACTGTCAAAGAATGAGATTTCTTCCACACAAAGGCTGCTCAAATCTGCTCCGTTCCTCAGGCAGGGAATTACTTGCAATGTTTATTTCCGACATTAACACATTTTGCCAGTATAAAAGGCACCAGAGCCAAACAAGTCAGGTATTAGCATGTGAAAGTTGCCAGAGTCGATGCCTTGGTGGACCGAGGCCTTTCAATGCTCAGACTGATGCTTACGGCCAAGGGCACAATAGTGTCAGGAAGGCCGAGTGGAGTGAGGCGCCAGACTCAAAGACTGTTAATCCTTAACTGACCAAAGGTCGGCGAATTCCGGTCCCTTTCTAGGGGCGTGGGTTGCAATCCCACCTCTGACGTGACATTTTTCCCCACACAAATGCAGCCAGCGTCAAAAGGCCTGTTGAACTGGCCTTCAATTTACAAGTGGCAACATCAAACTCTTCAACGGTTTGCCAACAAACTGAAGGCACCGTTCTCAGCTCAACCTCTTTTCCACACCAAAATAGTCATATCACAACACAGCGGGAGCCGACTGCTTCATGGCTCGCGGTGAAGGGGCGCAAATATTACACGCCACAAATTCTGGCAGCGGTGGGATTCGAACCCACGCCTCCGAAGAGACTGGAGCCTTAATCCAGCGCCTTAGACCGCTCGGCCACGCTACCACTGGCAGCAGTTTCCGTTCTGGAACTAGTGACCGGTGAGTGAAATGTGACTTTGCTTTGGGCAAGATAATAATCAAGGCCATTGAAGTGGCAGACGGTAAACTCTCGAGAAATGATTTTGCAGCATACAGGTCCACAGGGCAACACCAGTAATTAGGTGCACGTTGGAACGAAGCAGTTACAACCTTCATTCAATATTTATTCCGACATCAACATCACTGACAAAACCAGATTATCTGGTCATGATCACATTGCCGTTTGTGGGATCTTGCTGTGTGCAAACTGGCTGCGGCGTTCCCCACATTGCAACAGTGCCTTCACTTTTACAATACTTCATTGGCTGTGAAGCGCCTTGGGACGTCGTTCGGTCATGAAAGGCGCTTTCGAAATACAATACAGAAAATGTTACCCGATAGCTGACAAAATGCGAGCTGTTGCGAGAAATACCTGTGTTTGAATGTTGGTTGCATTGCAGGGATGATGAACTTAATGACTGGCGCTGCCTGTTAAGTCCTGTCGTAAGAATGTGTGCGTTGTGTGTTTGCACAGGAGGAAGAATTGTGAGGCTGCTCAGTAAGTGTGCAGAATTTGCAGCACATTTTCCTGCAGCTGCTGCACGACCATTGTCAGGATGGCCGAGTGGTCTAAGGCGCCAGACTCAAGGCCTGTTAATCCTTACCTTACCAAAGGTTGGTGTATTCTGGTCCCTTTCTAGGGGCGTGGGTTCGAATCCCACTTCTGACATTAACTTTTTATCCAGACAAATGCCAGCCAGCGTCAAAAAGCCTGCTCAACTGGCTTTAAATTTGCAAGTGGTCACCTCAAGCTCCTCAACGCTATTGGCGTTTGCCAATAAGCGAAAGGCACCGCACCGCCCACAGACCAACTTGTTTTGCTCTCTAAACTTATCACATTCTAACCCTGTTCTCGGGGATAGGGTTTAAAATCAGACTTCTCCTTTCAACCCATTCCCACACTAAAAAGCAGCAGACTCAAAGCATGACATTTTTATCCTCCCGCGTTGCTGAATTCCACGTTGCTTTCTCGTACTGTGGCTTTCAATCCCACTGCAGACAGTGGTGGTTCTCAGAAAAAGGGCACCACTGTCAAAGAATGAGATTTCTTCCACACAAAGGCTGCTCAAATCTGCTCCGTTCCTCAGGCAGGGAATTACTTGCAATGTTTACTTCCGACATTAACACATTTTGCCAGTATAAAAGGCACCAGAGCCAAACAAGTCAGGTATTAGCATGTGAAAGTTGCCAGAGTCGATGCCTTGGTGGACCGAGGCCTTTCAATGCTCAGACTGATGCTTACGGCCAAGGGCACAATAGTGTCAGGAAGGCCGAGTGGAGTGAGGCGCCAGACTCAAAGACTGTTAATCCTTAACTGACCAAAGGTCGGCGAATTCCGGTCCCTTTCTAGGGGCGTGGGTTGCAATCCCACCTCTGACGTGACATTTTTCCCCACACAAATGCAGCCAACGTCAAAAGGCCTGTTGAACTGGCCTTCAATTTACAAGTGGCAACATCAAACTCTTCAACGGTTTGCCAACAAACTGAAGGCACCGTTCTCAGCTCAACCTCTTTTCCACACCAAAATAGTCATATCACAACACAGCGGGAGCCGACTGCTTCATGGCTCGCGGTGAAGGGGCGCAAATATTACACGCCACAAATTCTGGCAGCGGTGGGATTCGAACCCACGCCTCCGAAAAGACTGGAGCCTTAATCCAGCGCCTTAGACCGCTCGGCCACGCTACCACTGGCAGCAGTTTCCGTTCTGGAACTAGTGACCGGTGAGTGAAATGTGACTTTGCTTTGGGCAAGATAATAATCAAGGCCATTGAAGTGGCAGACGGTAAACTCTCGAGAAATGATTTTGCAGCATACAGGTCCACAGGGCAACACCAGTAATTAGGTGCACGTTGGAACGAAGCAGTTACAACCTTCATTCAATATTTATTCCGACATCAACGTCACTGACAAAACCAGATTATCTGGTCATGATCACATTGCCGTTTGTGGGATCTTGCTGTGTGCAAACTGGCTGCGGCGTTCCCCACATTGCAACAGTGCCTTCACTTTTACAATACTTCATTGGCTGTGAAGCGCCTTGGGACGTCGTTCGGTCATGAAAGGCGCTTTCGAAATACAATACAGAAAATGTTACCCGATAGCTGACAAAATGCGAGCTGTTGCGAGAAATACCTGTGTTTGAATGTTGGTTGCATTGCAGGGATGATGAACTTAATGACTGGCGCTGCCTGTTAAGTCCTGTCGTAAGAATGTGTGCGTTGTGTGTTTGCACAGGAGGAAGAATTGTGAGGCTGCTCAGTAAGTGTGCAGAATTTGCAGCACATTTTCCTGCAGCTGCTGCACGACCATTGTCAGGATGGCCGAGTGGTCTAAGGCGCCAGACTCAAGGACTGTTAATCCTTACCTTACCAAAGGTTGGTGTATTCTGGTCCCTTTCTAGGGGCGTGGGTTCGAATCCCACTTCTGACATTAACTTTTTATCCAGACAAATGCCAGCCAGCGTCAAAAAGCCTGCTCAACTGGCTTTAAATTTGCAAGTGGTCACCTCAAGCTCCTCAACGCTATTGGCGTTTGCCAATAAGCGAAAGGCACCGCACCGCCCACAGACCAACTTGTTTTGCTCTCTAAACTTATCACATTCTAACCCTGTTCTCGGGGATAGGGTTTAAAATCAGACTTCTCCTTTCAACCCATTCCCACACTAAAAAGCAGCAGACTCAAAGCATGACATTTTTATCCTCCCGCGTTGCTGAATTCCACGTTGCTTTCTCGTACTGTGGCTTTCAATCCCACTGCAGACAGTGGTGGTTCTCAGAAAAAGGGCACCACTGTCAAAGAATGAGATTTCTTCCACACAAAGGCTGCTCAAATCTGCTCCGTTCCTCAGGCAGGGAATTACTTGCAATGTTTACTTCCGACATTAACACATTTTGCCAGTATAAAAGGCACCAGAGCCAAACAAGTCAGGTATTAGCATGTGAAAGTTGCCAGAGTCGATGCCTTGGTGGACCGAGGCCTTTCAATGCTCAGACTGATGCTTACGGCCAAGGGCACAATAGTGTCAGGAAGGCCGAGTGGAGTGAGGCGCCAGACTCAAAGACTGTTAATCCTTAACTGACCAAAGGTCGGCGAATTCCGGTCCCTTTCTAGGGGCGTGGGTTGCAATCCCACCTCTGACGTGACATTTTTCCCCACACAAATGCAGCCAGCGTCAAAAGGCCTGTTGAACTGGCCTTCAATTTACAAGTGGCAACATCAAACTCTTCAACGGTTTGCCAACAAACTGAAGGCACCGTTCTCAGCTCAACCTCTTTTCCACACCAAAATAGTCATATCACAACACAGCGGGAGCCGACTGCTTCATGGCTCGCGGTGAAGGGGCGCAAATATTACACGCCACAAATTCTGGCAGCGGTGGGATTCGAACCCACTGCCTCCGAAGAGACTGGAGCCTTAATCCAGCGCCTTAGACCGCTCGGCCACGCTACCACTGGCAGCAGTTTCCGTTCTGGAACTAGTGACCGGTGAGTGAAATGTGACTTTGCTTTGGGCAAGATAATAATCAAGGCCATTGAAGTGGCAGACGGTAAACTCTCGAGAAATGATTTTGCAGCATACAGGTCCACAGGGCAACACCAGTAATTAGGTGCACGTTGGAACGAAGCAGTTACAACCTTCATTCAATATTTATTCCGACATCAACGTCACTGACAAAACCAGATTATCTGGTCATGATCACATTGCCGTTTGTGGGATCTTGCTGTGTGCAAACTGGCTGCGGCGTTCCCCACATTGCAACAGTGCCTTCACTTTTACAATACTTCATTGGCTGTGAAGCGCCTTGGGACGTCGTTCGGTCATGAAAGGCGCTTTCGAAATACAATACAGAAAATGTTACCCGATAGCTGACAAAATGCGAGCTGTTGCGAGAAATACCTGTGTTTGAATGTTGGTTGCATTGCAGGGATGATGAACTTAATGACTGGCGCTGCCTGTTAAGTCCTGTCGTAAGAATGTGTGCGTTGTGTGTTTGCACAGGAGGAAGAATTGTGAGGCTGCTCAGTAAGTGTGCAGAATTTGCAGCACATTTTCCTGCAGCTGCTGCACGACCATTGTCAGGATGGCCGAGTGGTCTAAGGCGCCAGACTCAAGGACTGTTAATCCTTACCTTACCAAAGGTTGGTGTATTCTGGTCCCTTTCTAGGGGCGTGGGTTCGAATCCCACTTCTGACATTAACTTTTTATCCAGACAAATGCCAGCCAGCGTCAAAAAGCCTGCTCAACTGGCTTTAAATTTGCAAGTGGTCACCTCAAGCTCCTCAACGCTATTGGCGTTTGCCAATAAGCGAAAGGCACCGCACCGCCCACAGACCAACTTGTTTTGCTCTCTAAACTTATCACATTCTAACCCTGTTCTCGGGGATAGGGTTTAAAATCAGACTTCTCCTTTCAACCCATTCCCACACTAAAAAGCAGCAGACTCAAAGCATGACATTTTTATCCTCCCGCGTTGCTGAATTCCACGTTGCTTTCTCGTACTGTGGCTTTCAATCCCACTGCAGACAGTGGTGGTTCTCAGAAAAAGGGCACCACTGTCAAAGAATGAGATTTCTTCCACACAAAGGCTGCTCAAATCTGCTCCGTTCCTCAGGCAGGGAATTACTTGCAATGTTTACTTCCGACATTAACACATTTTGCCAGTATAAAAGGCACCAGAGCCAAACAAGTCAGGTATTAGCATGTGAAAGTTGCCAGAGTCGATGCCTTGGTGGACCGAGGCCTTTCAATGCTCAGACTGATGCTTACGGCCAAGGGCACAATAGTGTCAGGAAGGCCGAGTGGAGTGAGGCGCCAGACTCAAAGACTGTTAATCCTTAACTGACCAAAGGTCGGCGAATTCCGGTCCCTTTCTAGGGGCGTGGGTTGCAATCCCACCTCTGACGTGACATTTTTCCCCACACAAATGCAGCCAGCGTCAAAAGGCCTGTTGAACTGGCCTTCAATTTACAAGTGGCAACATCAAACTCTTCAACGGTTTGCCAACAAACTGAAGGCACCGTTCTCAGCTCAACCTCTTTTCCACACCAAAATAGTCATATCACAACACAGCGGGAGCCGACTGCTTCATGGCTCGCGGTGAAGGGGCGCAAATATTACACGCCACAAATTCTGGCAGCGGTGGGATTCGAACCCACTGCCTCCGAAGAGACTGGAGCCTTAATCCAGCGCCTTAGACCGCTCGGCCACGCTACCACTGGCAGCAGTTTCCGTTCTGGAACTAGTGACCGGTGAGTGAAATGTGACTTTGCTTTGGGCAAGATAATAATCAAGGCCATTGAAGTGGCAGACGGTAAACTCTCGAGAAATGATTTTGCAGCATACAGGTCCACAGGGCAACACCAGTAATTAGGTGCACGTTGGAACGAAGCAGTTACAACCTTCATTCAATATTTATTCCGACATCAACGTCACTGACAAAACCAGATTATCTGGTCATGATCACATTGCCGTTTGTGGGATCTTGCTGTGTGCAAACTGGCTGCGGCGTTCCCCACATTGCAACAGTGCCTTCACTTTTACAATACTTCATTGGCTGTGAAGCGCCTTGGGACGTCGTTCGGTCATGAAAGGCGCTTTCGAAATACAATACAGAAAATGTTACCCGATAGCTGACAAAATGCGAGCTGTTGCGAGAAATACCTGTGTTTGAATGTTGGTTGCATTGCAGGGATGATGAACTTAATGACTGGCGCTGCCTGTTAAGTCCTGTCGTAAGAATGTGTGCGTTGTGTGTTTGCACAGGAGGAAGAATTGTGAGGCTGCTCAGTAAGTGTGCAGAATTTGCAGCACATTTTCCTGCAGCTGCTGCACGACCATTGTCAGGATGGCCGAGTGGTCTAAGGCGCCAGACTCAAGGACTGTTAATCCTTACCTTACCAAAGGTTGGTGTATTCTGGTCCCTTTCTAGGGGCGTGGGTTCGAATCCCACTTCTGACATTAACTTTTTATCCAGACAAATGCCAGCCAGCGTCAAAAAGCCTGCTCAACTGGCTTTAAATTTGCAAGTGGTCACCTCAAGCTCCTCAACGCTATTGGCGTTTGCCAATAAGCGAAAGGCACCGCACCGCCCACAGACCAACTTGTTTTGCTCTCTAAACTTATCACATTCTAACCCTGTTCTCGGGGATAGGGTTTAAAATCAGACTTCTCCTTTCAACCCATTCCCACACTAAAAAGCAGCAGACTCAAAGCATGACATTTTTATCCTCCCGCGTTGCTGAATTCCACGTTGCTTTCTCGTACTGTGGCTTTCAATCCCACTGCAGACAGTGGTGGTTCTCAGAAAAAGGGCACCACTGTCAAAGAATGAGATTTCTTCCACACAAAGGCTGCTCAAATCTGCTCCGTTCCTCAGGCAGGGAATTACTTGCAATGTTTACTTCCGACATTAACACATTTTGCCAGTATAAAAGGCACCAGAGCCAAACAAGTCAGGTATTAGCATGTGAAAGTTGCCAGAGTCGATGCCTTGGTGGACCGAGGCCTTTCAATGCTCAGACTGATGCTTACGGCCAAGGGCACAATAGTGTCAGGAAGGCCGAGTGGAGTGAGGCGCCAGACTCAAAGACTGTTAATCCTTAACTGACCAAAGGTCGGCGAATTCCGGTCCCTTTCTAGGGGCGTGGGTTGCAATCCCACCTCTGACGTGACATTTTTCCCCACACAAATGCAGCCAGCGTCAAAAGGCCTGTTGAACTGGCCTTCAATTTACAAGTGGCAACATCAAACTCTTCAACGGTTTGCCAACAAACTGAAGGCACCGTTCTCAGCTCAACCTCTTTTCCACACCAAAATAGTCATATCACAACACAGCGGGAGCCGACTGCTTCATGGCTCGCGGTGAAGGGGCGCAAATATTACACGCCACAAATTCTGGCAGCGGTGGGATTCGAACCCACTGCCTCCGAAGAGACTGGAGCCTTAATCCAGCGCCTTAGACCGCTCGGCCACGCTACCACTGGCAGCAGTTTCCGTTCTGGAACTAGTGACCGGTGAGTGAAATGTGACTTTGCTTTGGGCAAGATAATAATCAAGGCCATTGAAGTGGCAGACGGTAAACTCTCGAGAAATGATTTTGCAGCATACAGGTCCACAGGGCAACACCAGTAATTAGGTGCACGTTGGAACGAAGCAGTTACAACCTTCATTCAATATTTATTCCGACATCAACGTCACTGACAAAACCAGATTATCTGGTCATGATCACATTGCCGTTTGTGGGATCTTGCTGTGTGCAAACTGGCTGCGGCGTTCCCCACATTGCAACAGTGCCTTCACTTTTACAATACTTCATTGGCTGTGAAGTGCCTTGGGACGTCGTTCGGTCATGAAAGGCGCTTTCGAAATACAATACAGAAAATGTTACCCGATAGCTGACAAAATGCGAGCTGTTGCGAGAAATACCTGTGTTTGAATGTTGGTTGCATTGCAGGGATGATGAACTTAATGACTGGCGCTGCCTGTTAAGTCCTGTCGTAAGAATGTGTGCGTTGTGTGTTTGCACAGGAGGAAGAATTGTGATGCTGCTCAGTAAGTGTGCAGAATTTGCAGCACATTTTCCTGCAGCTGCTGCACGACCATTGTCAGGATGGCCGAGTGGTCTAAGGCGCCAGACTCAAGGACTGTTAATCCTTACCTTACCAAAGGTTGGTGTATTCTGGTCCCTTTCTAGGGGCGTGGGTTCGAATCCCACTTCTGACATTAACTTTTTATCCAGACAAATGCCAGCCAGCGTCAAAAAGCCTGCTCAACTGGCTTTAAATTTGCAAGTGGTCACCTCAAGCTCCTCAACGCTATTGGCGTTTGCCAATAAGCGAAAGGCACCGCACCGCCCACAGACCAACTTGTTTTGCTCTCTAAACTTATCACATTCTAACCCTGTTCTCGGGGATAGGGTTTAAAATCAGACTTCTCCTTTCAACCCATTCCCACACTAAAAAGCAGCAGACTCAAAGCATGACATTTTTATCCTCCCGCGTTGCTGAATTCCACGTTGCTTTCTCGTACTGTGGCTTTCAATCCCACTGCAGACAGTGGTGGTTCTCAGAAAAAGGGCACCACTGTCAAAGAATGAGATTTCTTCCACACAAAGGCTGCTCAAATCTGCTCCGTTCCTCAGGCAGGGAATTACTTGCAATGTTTACTTCCGACATTAACACATTTTGCCAGTATAAAAGGCACCAGAGCCAAACAAGTCAGGTATTAGCATGTGAAAGTTGCCAGAGTCGATGCCTTGGTGGACCGAGGCCTTTCAATGCTCAGACTGATGCTTACGGCCAAGGGCACAATAGTGTCAGGAAGGCCGAGTGGAGTGAGGCGCCAGACTCAAAGACTGTTAATCCTTAACTGACCAAAGGTCGGCGAATTCCGGTCCCTTTCTAGGGGCGTGGGTTGCAATCCCACCTCTGACGTGACATTTTTCCCCACACAAATGCAGCCAGCGTCAAAAGGCCTGTTGAACTGGCCTTCAATTTACAAGTGGCAACATCAAACTCTTCAACGGTTTGCCAACAAACTGAAGGCACCGTTCTCAGCTCAACCTCTTTTCCACACCAAAATAGTCATATCACAACACAGCGGGAGCCGACTGCTTCATGGCTCGCGGTGAAGGGGCGCAAATATTACACGCCACAAATTCTGGCAGCGGTGGGATTCGAACCCACTGCCTCCGAAGAGACTGGAGCCTTAATCCAGCGCCTTAGACCGCTCGGCCACGCTACCACTGGCAGCAGTTTCCGTTCTGGAACTAGTGACCGGTGAGTGAAATGTGACTTTGCTTTGGGCAAGATAATAATCAAGGCCATTGAAGTGGCAGACGGTAAACTCTCGAGAAATGATTTTGCAGCATACAGGTCCACAGGGCAACACCAGTAATTAGGTGCACGTTGGAACGAAGCAGTTACAACCTTCATTCAATATTTATTCCGACATCAACGTCACTGACAAAACCAGATTATCTGGTCATGATCACATTGCCGTTTGTGGGATCTTGCTGTGTGCAAACTGGCTGCGGCGTTCCCCACATTGCAACAGTGCCTTCACTTTTACAATACTTCATTGGCTGTAAAGCGCCTTGGGACGTCGTTCGGTCATGAAAGGCGCTTTCGAAATACAATACAGAAAATGTTACCCGATAGCTGACAAAATGCGAGCTGTTGCGAGAAATACCTGTGTTTGAATGTTGGTTGCATTGCAGGGATGATGAACTTAATGACTGGCGCTGCCTGTTAAGTCCTGTCGTAAGAATGTGTGCGTTGTGTGTTTGCACAGGAGGAAGAATTGTGAGGCTGCTCAGTAAGTGTGCAGAATTTGCAGCACATTTTCCTGCAGCTGCTGCACGACCATTGTCAGGATGGCCGAGTGGTCTAAGGCGCCAGACTCAAGGACTGTTAATCCTTACCTTACCAAAGGTTGGTGTATTCTGGTCCCTTTCTAGGGGCGTGGGTTCGAATCCCACTTCTGACATTAACTTTTTATCCAGACAAATGCCAGCCAGCGTCAAAAAGCCTGCTCAACTGGCTTTAAATTTGCAAGTGGTCACCTCAAGCTCCTCAACGCTATTGGCGTTTGCCAATAAGCGAAAGGCACCGCACCGCCCACAGACCAACTTGTTTTGCTCTCTAAACTTATCACATTCTAACCCTGTTCTCGGGGATAGGGTTTAAAATCAGACTTCTCCTTTCAACCCATTCCCACACTAAAAAGCAGCAGACTCAAAGCATGACATTTTTATCCTCCCGCGTTGCTGAATTCCACGTTGCTTTCTCGTACTGTGGCTTTCAATCCCACTGCAGACAGTGGTGGTTCTCAGAAAAAGGGCACCACTGTCAAAGAATGAGATTTCTTCCACACAAAGGCTGCTCAAATCTGCTCCGTTCCTCAGGCAGGGAATTACTTGCAATGTTTACTTCCGACATTAACACATTTTGCCAGTATAAAAGGCACCAGAGCCAAACAAGTCAGGTATTAGCATGTGAAAGTTGCCAGAGTCGATGCCTTGGTGGACCGAGGCCTTTCAATGCTCAGACTGATGCTTACGGCCAAGGGCACAATAGTGTCAGGAAGGCCGAGTGGAGTGAGGCGCCAGACTCAAAGACTGTTAATCCTTAACTGACCAAAGGTCGGCGAATTCCGGTCCCTTTCTAGGGGCGTGGGTTGCAATCCCACCTCTGACGTGACATTTTTCCCCACACAAATGCAGCCAGCGTCAAAAGGCCTGTTGAACTGGCCTTCAATTTACAAGTGGCAACATCAAACTCTTCAACGGTTTGCCAACAAACTGAAGGCACCGTTCTCAGCTCAACCTCTTTTCCACACCAAAATAGTCATATCACAACACAGCAGGAGCCGACTGCTTCATGGCTCGCGGTGAAGGGGCGCAAATATTACACGCCACAAATTCTGGCAGCGGTGGGATTCGAACCCACTGCCTCCGAAGAGACTGGAGCCTTAATCCAGCGCCTTAGACCGCTCGGCCACGCTACCACTGGCAGCAGTTTCCGTTCTGGAACTAGTGACCGGTGAGTGAAATGTGACTTTGCTTTGGGCAAGATAATAATCAAGGCCATTGAAGTGGCAGACGGTAAACTCTCGAGAAATGATTTTGCAGCATACAGGTCCACAGGGCAACACCAGTAATTAGGTGCACGTTGGAACGAAGCAGTTACAACCTTCATTCAATATTTATTCCGACATCAACGTCACTGACAAAACCAGATTATCTGGTCATGATCACATTGCCGTTTGTGGGATCTTGCTGTGTGCAAACTGGCTGCGGCGTTCCCCACATTGCAACAGTGCCTTCACTTTTACAATACTTCATTGGCTGTGAAGCGCCTTGGGACGTCGTTCGGTCATGAAAGGCGCTTTCGAAATACAATACAGAAAATGTTACCCGATAGCTGACAAAATGCGAGCTGTTGCGAGAAATACCTGTGTTTGAATGTTGGTTGCATTGCAGGGATGATGAACTTAATGACTGGCGCTGCCTGTTAAGTCCTGTCGTAAGAATGTGTGCGTTGTGTGTTTGCACAGTGTGCGTTGTGTGTTTGCACAGGAGGAAGAATTGTGAGGCTGCTCAGTAAGTGTGCAGAATTTGCAGCACATTTTCCTGCAGCTGCTGCACGACCATTGTCAGGATGGCCGAGTGGTCTAAGGCGCCAGACTCAAGGACTGTTAATCCTTACCTTACCAAAGGTTGGTGTATTCTGGTCCCTTTCTAGGGGCGTGGGTTCGAATCCCACTTCTGACATTAACTTTTTATCCAGACAAATGCCAGCCAGCGTCAAAAAGCCTGCTCAACTGGCTTTAAATTTGCAAGTGGTCACCTCAAGCTCCTCAACGCTATTGGCGTTTGCCAATAAGCGAAAGGCACCGCACCGCCCACAGACCAACTTGTTTTGCTCTCTAAACTTATCACATTCTAACCCTGTTCTCGGGGATAGGGTTTAAAATCAGACTTCTCCTTTCAACCCATTCCCACACTAAAAAGCAGCAGACTCAAAGCATGACATTTTTATCCTCCCGCGTTGCTGAATTCCACGTTGCTTTCTCGTACTGTGGCTTTCAATCCCACTGCAGACAGTGGTGGTTCTCAGAAAAAGGGCACCACTGTCAAAGAATGAGATTTCTTCCACACAAAGGCTGCTCAAATCTGCTCCGTTCCTCAGGCAGGGAATTACTTGCAATGTTTACTTCCGACATTAACACATTTTGCCAGTATAAAAGGCACCAGAGCCAAACAAGTCAGGTATTAGCATGTGAAAGTTGCCAGAGTCGATGCCTTGGTGGACCGAGGCCTTTCAATGCTCAGACTGATGCTTACGGCCAAGGGCACAATAGTGTCAGGAAGGCCGAGTGGAGTGAGGCGCCAGACTCAAAGACTGTTAATCCTTAACTGACCAAAGGTCGGCGAATTCCGGTC
The DNA here is from genome assembly GCF_044704955.1 of Pristiophorus japonicus. NCBI lineage: Eukaryota > Metazoa > Chordata > Chondrichthyes > Pristiophoridae > Pristiophorus > Pristiophorus japonicus. The sequence continues at coordinate 174,508,870 of NC_091984.1, forward strand.
CCTTTCTAGGGGCGTGGGTTGCAATCCCACCTCTGACGTGACATTTTTCCCCACACAAATGCAGCCAGCGTCAAAAGGCCTGTTGAACTGGCCTTCAATTTACAAGTGGCAACATCAAACTCTTCAACGGTTTGCCAACAAACTGAAGGCACCGTTCTCAGCTCAACCTCTTTTCCACACCAAAATAGTCATATCACAACACAGCGGGAGCCGACTGCTTCATGGCTCGCGGTGAAGGGGCGCAAATATTACACGCCACAAATTCTGGCAGCGGTGGGATTCGAAGCCACTGCCTCCGAAGAGACTGGAGCCTTAATCCAGCGCCTTAGACCGCTCGGCCACGCTACCACTGGCAGCAGTTTCCGTTCTGGAACTAGTGACCGGTGAGTGAAATGTGACTTTGCTTTGGGCAAGATAATAATCAAGGCCATTGAAGTGGCAGACGGTAAACTCTCGAGAAATGATTTTGCAGCATACAGGTCCACAGGGCAACACCAGTAATTAGGTGCACGTTGGAACGAAGCAGTTACAACCTTCATTCAATATTTATTCCGACATCAACGTCACTGACAAAACCAGATTATCTGGTCATGATCACATTGCCGTTTGTGGGATCTTGCTGTGTGCAAACTGGCTGCGGCGTTCCCCACATTGCAACAGTGCCTTCACTTTTACAATACTTCATTGGCTGTAAAGCGCCTTGGGACGTCGTTCGGTCATGAAAGGCGCTTTCGAAATACAATACAGAAAATGTTACCCGATAGCTGACAAAATGCGAGCTGTTGCGAGAAATACCTGTGTTTGAATGTTGGTTGCATTGCAGGGATGATGAACTTAATGACTGGCGCTGCCTGTTAAGTCCTGTCGTAAGAATGTGTGCGTTGTGTGTTTGCACAGGAGGAAGAATTGTGAGGCTGCTCAGTAAGTGTGCAGAATTTGCAGCACATTTTCCTGCAGCTGCTGCACGACCATTGTCAGGATGGCCGAGTGGTCTAAGGCGCCAGACTCAAGGACTGTTAATCCTTACCTTACCAAAGGTTGGTGTATTCTGGTCCCTTTCTAGGGGCGTGGGTTCGAATCCCACTTCTGACATTAACTTTTTATCCAGACAAATGCCAGCCAGCGTCAAAAAGCCTGCTCAACTGGCTTTAAATTTGCAAGTGGTCACCTCAAGCTCCTCAACGCTATTGGCGTTTGCCAATAAGCGAAAGGCACCGCACCGCCCACAGACCAACTTGTTTTGCTCTCTAAACTTATCACATTCTAACCCTGTTCTCGGGGATAGGGTTTAAAATCAGACTTCTCCTTTCAACCCATTCCCACACTAAAAAGCAGCAGACTCAAAGCATGACATTTTTATCCTCCCGCGTTGCTGAATTCCACGTTGCTTTCTCGTACTGTGGCTTTCAATCCCACTGCAGACAGTGGTGGTTCTCAGAAAAAGGGCACCACTGTCAAAGAATGAGATTTCTTCCACACAAAGGCTGCTCAAATCTGCTCCGTTCCTCAGGCAGGGAATTACTTGCAATGTTTACTTCCGACATTAACACATTTTGCCAGTATAAAAGGCACCAGAGCCAAACAAGTCAGGTATTAGCATGTGAAAGTTGCCAGAGTCGATGCCTTGGTGGACCGAGGCCTTTCAATGCTCAGACTGATGCTTACGGCCAAGGGCACAATAGTGTCAGGAAGGCCGAGTGGAGTGAGGCGCCAGACTCAAAGACTGTTAATCCTTAACTGACCAAAGGTCGGCGAATTCCGGTCCCTTTCTAGGGGCGTGGGTTGCAATCCCACCTCTGACGTGACATTTTTCCCCACACAAATGCAGCCAGCGTCAAAAGGCCTGTTGAACTGGCCTTCAATTTACAAGTGGCAACATCAAACTCTTCAACGGTTTGCCAACAAACTGAAGGCACCGTTCTCAGCTCAACCTCTTTTCCACACCAAAATAGTCATATCACAACACAGCGGGAGCCGACTGCTTCATGGCTCGCGGTGAAGGGGCGCAAATATTACACGCCACAAATTCTGGCAGCGGTGGGATTCGAACCCACTGCCTCCGAAGAGACTGGAGCCTTAATCCAGCGCCTTAGACCGCTCGGCCACGCTACCACTGGCAGCAGTTTCCGTTCTGGAACTAGTGACCGGTGAGTGAAATGTGACTTTGCTTTGGGCAAGATAATAATCAAGGCCATTGAAGTGGCAGACGGTAAACTCTCGAGAAATGATTTTGCAGCATACAGGTCCACAGGGCAACACCAGTAATTAGGTGCACGTTGGAACGAAGCAGTTACAACCTTCATTCAATATTTATTCCGACATCAACGTCACTGACAAAACCAGATTATCTGGTCATGATCACATTGCCGTTTGTGGGATCTTGCTGTGTGCAAACTGGCTGCGGCGTTCCCCACATTGCAACAGTGCCTTCACTTTTACAATACTTCATTGGCTGTAAAGCGCCTTGGGACGTCGTTCGGTCATGAAAGGCGCTTTCGAAATACAATACAGAAAATGTTACCCGATAGCTGACAAAATGCGAGCTGTTGCGAGAAATACCTGTGTTTGAATGTTGGTTGCATTGCAGGGATGATGAACTTAATGACTGGCGCTGCCTGTTAAGTCCTGTCGTAAGAATGTGTGCGTTGTGTGTTTGCACAGGAGGAAGAATTGTGAGGCTGCTCAGTAAGTGTGCAGAATTTGCAGCACATTTTCCTGCGTGCTGCTGCACGACCATTGTCAGGATGGCCGAGTGGTCTAAGGCGCCAGACTCAAGGACTGTTAATCCTTACCTTACCAAAGGTTGGTGTATTCTGGTCCCTTTCTAGGGGCGTGGGTTCGAATCCCACTTCTGACATTAACTTTTTATCCAGACAAATGCCAGCCAGCGTCAAAAAGCCTGCTCAACTGGCTTTAAATTTGCAAGTGGTCACCTCAAGCTCCTCAACGCTATTGGCGTTTGCCAATAAGCGAAAGGCACCGCACCGCCCACAGACCAACTTGTTTTGCTCTCTAAACTTATCACATTCTAACCCTGTTCTCGGGGATAGGGTTTAAAATCAGACTTCTCCTTTCAACCCATTCCCACACTAAAAAGCAGCAGACTCAAAGCATGACATTTTTATCCTCCCGCGTTGCTGAATTCCACGTTGCTTTCTCGTACTGTGGCTTTCAATCCCACTGCAGACAGTGGTGGTTCTCAGAAAAAGGGCACCACTGTCAAAGAATGAGATTTCTTCCACACAAAGGCTGCTCAAATCTGCTCCGTTCCTCAGGCAGGGAATTACTTGCAATGTTTACTTCCGACATTAACACATTTTGCCAGTATAAAAGGCACCAGAGCCAAACAAGTCAGGTATTAGCATGTGAAAGTTGCCAGAGTCGATGCCTTGGTGGACCGAGGCCTTTCAATGCTCAGACTGATGCTTACGGCCAAGGGCACAATAGTGTCAGGAAGGCCGAGTGGAGTGAGGCGCCAGACTCAAAGACTGTTAATCCTTAACTGACCAAAGGTCGGCGAATTCCGGTCCCTTTCTAGGGGCGTGGGTTGCAATCCCACCTCTGACGTGACATTTTTCCCCACACAAATGCAGCCAGCGTCAAAAGGCCTGTTGAACTGGCCTTCAATTTACAAGTGGCAACATCAAACTCTTCAACGGTTTGCCAACAAACTGAAGGCACCGTTCTCAGCTCAACCTCTTTTCCACACCAAAATAGTCATATCACAACACAGCGGGAGCCGACTGCTTCATGGCTCGCGGTGAAGGGGCGCAAATATTACACGCCACAAATTCTGGCAGCGGTGGGATTCGAACCCACTGCCTCCGAAGAGACTGGAGCCTTAATCCAGCGCCTTAGACCGCTCGGCCACGCTACCACTGGCAGCAGTTTCCGTTCTGGAACTAGTGACCGGTGAGTGAAATGTGACTTTGCTTTGGGCAAGATAATAATCAAGGCCATTGAAGTGGCAGACGGTAAACTCTCGAGAAATGATTTTGCAGCATACAGGTCCACAGGGCAACACCAGTAATTAGGTGCACGTTGGAACGAAGCAGTTACAACCTTCATTCAATATTTATTCCGACATCAACGTCACTGACAAAACCAGATTATCTGGTCATGATCACATTGCCGTTTGTGGGATCTTGCTGTGTGCAAACTGGCTGCGGCGTTCCCCACATTGCAACAGTGCCTTCACTTTTACAATACTTCATTGGCTGTAAAGCGCCTTGGGACGTCGTTCGGTCATGAAAGGCGCTTTCGAAATACAATACAGAAAATGTTACCCGATAGCTGACAAAATGCGAGCTGTTGCGAGAAATACCTGTGTTTGAATGTTGGTTGCATTGCAGGGATGATGAACTTAATGACTGGCGCTGCCTGTTAAGTCCTGTCGTAAGAATGTGTGCGTTGTGTGTTTGCACAGGAGGAAGAATTGTGAGGCTGCTCAGTAAGTGTGCAGAATTTGCAGCACATTTTCCTGCAGCTGCTGCACGACCATTGTCAGGATGGCCGAGTGGTCTAAGGCGCCAGACTCAAGGACTGTTAATCCTTACCTTACCAAAGGTTGGTGTATTCTGGTCCCTTTCTAGGGGCGTGGGTTCGAATCCCACTTCTGACATTAACTTTTTATCCAGACAAATGCCAGCCAGCGTCAAAAAGCCTGCTCAACTGGCTTTAAATTTGCAAGTGGTCACCTCAAGCTCCTCAACGCTATTGGCGTTTGCCAATAAGCGAAAGGCACCGCACCGCCCACAGACCAACTTGTTTTGCTCTCTAAACTTATCACATTCTAACCCTGTTCTCGGGGATAGGGTTTAAAATCAGACTTCTCCTTTCAACCCATTCCCACACTAAAAAGCAGCAGACTCAAAGCATGACATTTTTATCCTCCCGCGTTGCTGAATTCCACGTTGCTTTCTCGTACTGTGGCTTTCAATCCCACTGCAGACAGTGGTGGTTCTCAGAAAAAGGGCACCACTGTCAAAGAATGAGATTTCTTCCACACAAAGGCTGCTCAAATCTGCTCCGTTCCTCAGGCAGGGAATTACTTGCAATGTTTACTTCCGACATTAACACATTTTGCCAGTATAAAAGGCACCAGAGCCAAACAAGTCAGGTATTAGCATGTGAAAGTTGCCAGAGTCGATGCCTTGGTGGACCGAGGCCTTTCAATGCTCAGACTGATGCTTACGGCCAAGGGCACAATAGTGTCAGGAAGGCCGAGTGGAGTGAGGCGCCAGACTCAAAGACTGTTAATCCTTAACTGACCAAAGGTCGGCGAATTCCGGTCCCTTTCTAGGGGCGTGGGTTGCAATCCCACCTCTGACGTGACATTTTTCCCCACACAAATGCAGCCAGCGTCAAAAGGCCTGTTGAACTGGCCTTCAATTTACAAGTGGCAACATCAAACTCTTCAACGGTTTGCCAACAAACTGAAGGCACCGTTCTCAGCTCAACCTCTTTTCCACACCAAAATAGTCATATCACAACACAGCGGGAGCCGACTGCTTCATGGCTCGCGGTGAAGGGGCGCAAATATTACACGCCACAAATTCTGGCAGCGGTGGGATTCGAACCCACTGCCTCCGAAGAGACTGGAGCCTTAATCCAGCGCCTTAGACCGCTCGGCCACGCTACCACTGGCAGCAGTTTCCGTTCTGGAACTAGTGACCGGTGAGTGAAATGTGACTTTGCTTTGGGCAAGATAATAATCAAGGCCATTGAAGTGGCAGACGGTAAACTCTCGAGAAATGATTTTGCAGCATACAGGTCCACAGGGCAACACCAGTAATTAGGTGCACGTTGGAACGAAGCAGTTACAACCTTCATTCAATATTTATTCCGACATCAACGTCACTGACAAAACCAGATTATCTGGTCATGATCACATTGCCGTTTGTGGGATCTTGCTGTGTGCAAACTGGCTGCGGCGTTCCCCACATTGCAACAGTGCCTTCACTTTTACAATACTTCATTGGCTGTAAAGCGCCTTGGGACGTCGTTCGGTCATGAAAGGCGCTTTCGAAATACAATACAGAAAATGTTACCCGATAGCTGACAAAATGCGAGCTGTTGCGAGAAATACCTGTGTTTGAATGTTGGTTGCATTGCAGGGATGATGAACTTAATGACTGGCGCTGCCTGTTAAGTCCTGTCGTAAGAATGTGTGCGTTGTGTGTTTGCACAGGAGGAAGAATTGTGAGGCTGCTCAGTAAGTGTGCAGAATTTGCAGCACATTTTCCTGCGTGCTGCTGCACGACCATTGTCAGGATGGCCGAGTGGTCTAAGGCGCCAGACTCAAGGACTGTTAATCCTTACCTTACCAAAGGTTGGTGTATTCTGGTCCCTTTCTAGGGGCGTGGGTTCGAATCCCACTTCTGACATTAACTTTTTATCCAGACAAATGCCAGCCAGCGTCAAAAAGCCTGCTCAACTGGCTTTAAATTTGCAAGTGGTCACCTCAAGCTCCTCAACGCTATTGGCGTTTGCCAATAAGCGAAAGGCACCGCACCGCCCACAGACCAACTTGTTTTGCTCTCTAAACTTATCACATTCTAACCCTGTTCTCGGGGATAGGGTTTAAAATCAGACTTCTCCTTTCAACCCATTCCCACACTAAAAAGCAGCAGACTCAAAGCATGACATTTTTATCCTCCCGCGTTGCTGAATTCCACGTTGCTTTCTCGTACTGTGGCTTTCAATCCCACTGCAGACAGTGGTGGTTCTCAGAAAAAGGGCACCACTGTCAAAGAATGAGATTTCTTCCACACAAAGGCTGCTCAAATCTGCTCCGTTCCTCAGGCAGGGAATTACTTGCAATGTTTACTTCCGACATTAACACATTTTGCCAGTATAAAAGGCACCAGAGCCAAACAAGTCAGGTATTAGCATGTGAAAGTTGCCAGAGTCGATGCCTTGGTGGACCGAGGCCTTTCAATGCTCAGACTGATGCTTACGGCCAAGGGCACAATAGTGTCAGGAAGGCCGAGTGGAGTGAGGCGCCAGACTCAAAGACTGTTAATCCTTAACTGACCAAAGGTCGGCGAATTCCGGTCCCTTTCTAGGGGCGTGGGTTGCAATCCCACCTCTGACGTGACATTTTTCCCCACACAAATGCAGCCAGCGTCAAAAGGCCTGTTGAACTGGCCTTCAATTTACAAGTGGCAACATCAAACTCTTCAACGGTTTGCCAACAAACTGAAGGCACCGTTCTCAGCTCAACCTCTTTTCCACACCAAAATAGTCATATCACAACACAGCGGGAGCCGACTGCTTCATGGCTCGCGGTGAAGGGGCGCAAATATTACACGCCACAAATTCTGGCAGCGGTGGGATTCGAACCCACTGCCTCCGAAGAGACTGGAGCCTTAATCCAGCGCCTTAGACCGCTCGGCCACGCTACCACTGGCAGCAGTTTCCGTTCTGGAACTAGTGACCGGTGAGTGAAATGTGACTTTGCTTTGGGCAAGATAATAATCAAGGCCATTGAAGTGGCAGACGGTAAACTCTCGAGAAATGATTTTGCAGCATACAGGTCCACAGGGCAACACCAGTAATTAGGTGCACGTTGGAACGAAGCAGTTACAACCTTCATTCAATATTTATTCCGACATCAACGTCACTGACAAAACCAGATTATCTGGTCATGATCACATTGCCGTTTGTGGGATCTTGCTGTGTGCAAACTGGCTGCGGCGTTCCCCACATTGCAACAGTGCCTTCACTTTTACAATACTTCATTGGCTGTGAAGCGCCTTGGGACGTCGTTCGGTCATGAAAGGCGCTTTCGAAATACAATACAGAAAATGTTACCCGATAGCTGACAAAATGCGAGCTGTTGCGAGAAATACCTGTGTTTGAATGTTGGTTGCATTGCAGGGATGATGAACTTAATGACTGGCGCTGCCTGTTAAGTCCTGTCGTAAGAATGTGTGCGTTGTGTGTTTGCACAGGAGGAAGAATTGTGAGGCTGCTCAGTAAGTGTGCAGAATTTGCAGCACATTTTCCTGCAGCTGCTGCACGACCATTGTCAGGATGGCCGAGTGGTCTAAGGCGCCAGACTCAAGGCCTGTTAATCCTTACCTTACCAAAGGTTGGTGTATTCTGGTCCCTTTCTAGGGGCGTGGGTTCGAATCCCACTTCTGACATTAACTTTTTATCCAGACAAATGCCAGCCAGCGTCAAAAAGCCTGCTCAACTGGCTTTAAATTTGCAAGTGGTCACCTCAAGCTCCTCAACGCTATTGGCGTTTGCCAATAAGCGAAAGGCACCGCACCGCCCACAGACCAACTTGTTTTGCTCTCTAAACTTATCACATTCTAACCCTGTTCTCGGGGATAGGGTTTAAAATCAGACTTCTCCTTTCAACCCATTCCCACACTAAAAAGCAGCAGACTCAAAGCATGACATTTTTATCCTCCCGCGTTGCTGAATTCCACGTTGCTTTCTCGTACTGTGGCTTTCAATCCCACTGCAGACAGTGGTGGTTCTCAGAAAAAGGGCACCACTGTCAAAGAATGAGATTTCTTCCACACAAAGGCTGCTCAAATCTGCTCCGTTCCTCAGGCAGGGAATTACTTGCAATGTTTACTTCCGACATTAACACATTTTGCCAGTATAAAAGGCACCAGAGCCAAACAAGTCAGGTATTAGCATGTGAAAGTTGCCAGAGTCGATGCCTTGGTGGACCGAGGCCTTTCAATGCTCAGACTGATGCTTACGGCCAAGGGCACAATAGTGTCAGGAAGGCCGAGTGGAGTGAGGCGCCAGACTCAAAGACTGTTAATCCTTAACTGACCAAAGGTCGGCGAATTCCGGTCCCTTTCTAGGGGCGTGGGTTGCAATCCCACCTCTGACGTGACATTTTTCCCCACACAAATGCAGCCAGCGTCAAAAGGCCTGTTGAACTGGCCTTCAATTTACAAGTGGCAACATCAAACTCTTCAACGGTTTGCCAACAAACTGAAGGCACCGTTCTCAGCTCAACCTCTTTTCCACACCAAAATAGTCATATCACAACACAGCGGGAGCCGACTGCTTCATGGCTCGCGGTGAAGGGGCGCAAATATTACACGCCACAAATTCTGGCAGCGGTGGGATTCGAACCCACTGCCTCCGAAGAGACTGGAGCCTTAATCCAGCGCCTTAGACCGCTCGGCCACGCTACCACTGGCAGCAGTTTCCGTTCTGGAACTAGTGACCGGTGAGTGAAATGTGACTTTGCTTTGGGCAAGATAATAATCAAGGCCATTGAAGTGGCAGACGGTAAACTCTCGAGAAATGATTTTGCAGCATACAGGTCCACAGGGCAACACCAGTAATTAGGTGCACGTTGGAACGAAGCAGTTACAACCTTCATTCAATATTTATTCCGACATCAACGTCACTGACAAAACCAGATTATCTGGTCATGATCACATTGCCGTTTGTGGGATCTTGCTGTGTGCAAACTGGCTGCGGCGTTCCCCACATTGCAACAGTGCCTTCACTTTTACAATACTTCATTGGCTGTAAAGCGCCTTGGGACGTCGTTCGGTCATGAAAGGCGCTTTCGAAATACAATACAGAAAATGTTACCCGATAGCTGACAAAATGCGAGCTGTTGCGAGAAATACCTGTGTTTGAATGTTGGTTGCATTGCAGGGATGATGAACTTAATGACTGGCGCTGCCTGTTAAGTCCTGTCGTAAGAATGTGTGCGTTGTGTGTTTGCACAGGAGGAAGAATTGTGAGGCTGCTCAGTAAGTGTGCAGAATTTGCAGCACATTTTCCTGCGTGCTGCTGCACGACCATTGTCAGGATGGCCGAGTGGTCTAAGGCGCCAGACTCAAGGACTGTTAATCCTTACCTTACCAAAGGTTGGTGTATTCTGGTCCCTTTCTAGGGGCGTGGGTTCGAATCCCACTTCTGACATTAACTTTTTATCCAGACAAATGCCAGCCAGCGTCAAAAAGCCTGCTCAACTGGCTTTAAATTTGCAAGTGGTCACCTCAAGCTCCTCAACGCTATTGGCGTTTGCCAATAAGCGAAAGGCACCGCACCGCCCACAGACCAACTTGTTTTGCTCTCTAAACTTATCACATTCTAACCCTGTTCTCGGGGATAGGGTTTAAAATCAGACTTCTCCTTTCAACCCATTCCCACACTAAAAAGCAGCAGACTCAAAGCATGACATTTTTATCCTCCCGCGTTGCTGAATTCCACGTTGCTTTCTCGTACTGTGGCTTTCAATCCCACTGCAGACAGTGGTGGTTCTCAGAAAAAGGGCACCACTGTCAAAGAATGAGATTTCTTCCACACAAAGGCTGCTCAAATCTGCTCCGTTCCTCAGGCAGGGAATTACTTGCAATGTTTACTTCCGACATTAACACATTTTGCCAGTATAAAAGGCACCAGAGCCAAACAAGTCAGGTATTAGCATGTGAAAGTTGCCAGAGTCGATGCCTTGGTGGACCGAGGCCTTTCAATGCTCAGACTGATGCTTACGGCCAAGGGCACAATAGTGTCAGGAAGGCCGAGTGGAGTGAGGCGCCAGACTCAAAGACTGTTAATCCTTAACTGACCAAAGGTCGGCGAATTCCGGTCCCTTTCTAGGGGCGTGGGTTGCAATCCCACCTCTGACGTGACATTTTTCCCCACACAAATGCAGCCAGCGTCAAAAGGCCTGTTGAACTGGCCTTCAATTTACAAGTGGCAACATCAAACTCTTCAACGGTTTGCCAACAAACTGAAGGCACCGTTCTCAGCTCAACCTCTTTTCCACACCAAAATAGTCATATCACAACACAGCGGGAGCCGACTGCTTCATGGCTCGCGGTGAAGGGGCGCAAATATTACACGCCACAAATTCTGGCAGCGGTGGGATTCGAACCCACTGCCTCCGAAGAGACTGGAGCCTTAATCCAGCGCCTTAGACCGCTCGGCCACGCTACCACTGGCAGCAGTTTCCGTTCTGGAACTAGTGACCGGTGAGTGAAATGTGACTTTGCTTTGGGCAAGATAATAATCAAGGCCATTGAAGTGGCAGACGGTAAACTCTCGAGAAATGATTTTGCAGCATACAGGTCCACAGGGCAACACCAGTAATTAGGTGCACGTTGGAACGAAGCAGTTACAACCTTCATTCAATATTTATTCCGACATCAACGTCACTGACAAAACCAGATTATCTGGTCATGATCACATTGCCGTTTGTGGGATCTTGCTGTGTGCAAACTGGCTGCGGCGTTCCCCACATTGCAACAGTGCCTTCACTTTTACAATACTTCATTGGCTGTAAAGCGCCTTGGGACGTCGTTCGGTCATGAAAGGCGCTTTCGAAATACAATACAGAAAATGTTACCCGATAGCTGACAAAATGCGAGCTGTTGCGAGAAATACCTGTGTTTGAATGTTGGTTGCATTGCAGGGATGATGAACTTAATGACTGGCGCTGCCTGTTAAGTCCTGTCGTAAGAATGTGTGCGTTGTGTGTTTGCACAGGAGGAAGAATTGTGAGGCTGCTCAGTAAGTGTGCAGAATTTGCAGCACATTTTCCTGCGTGCTGCTGCACGACCATTGTCAGGATGGCCGAGTGGTCTAAGGCGCCAGACTCAAGGACTGTTAATCCTTACCTTACCAAAGGTTGGTGTATTCTGGTCCCTTTCTAGGGGCGTGGGTTCGAATCCCACTTCTGACATTAACTTTTTATCCAGACAAATGCCAGCCAGCGTCAAAAAGCCTGCTCAACTGGCTTTAAATTTGCAAGTGGTCACCTCAAGCTCCTCAACGCTATTGGCGTTTGCCAATAAGCGAAAGGCACCGCACCGCCCACAGACCAACTTGTTTTGCTCTCTAAACTTATCACATTCTAACCCTGTTCTCGGGGATAGGGTTTAAAATCAGACTTCTCCTTTCAACCCATTCCCACACTAAAAAGCAGCAGACTCAAAGCATGACATTTTTATCCTCCCGCGTTGCTGAATTCCACGTTGCTTTCTCGTACTGTGGCTTTCAATCCCACTGCAGACAGTGGTGGTTCTCAGAAAAAGGGCACCACTGTCAAAGAATGAGATTTCTTCCACACAAAGGCTGCTCAAATCTGCTCCGTTCCTCAGGCAGGGAATTACTTGCAATGTTACTTCCGACATTAACACATTTTGCCAGTATAAAAGGCACCAGAGCCAAACAAGTCAGGTATTAGCATGTAAAAGTTGCCAGAGTCGATGCCTTGGTGGACCGAGGCCTTTCAATGCTCAGACTGATGCTTACGGCCAAGGGCACAATAGTGTCAGGAAGGCCGAGTGGAGTGAGGCGCCAGACTCAAAGACTGTTAATCCTTAACTGACCAAAGGTCGGCGAATTCCGGTCCCTTTCTAGGGGCGTGGGTTGCAATCCCACCTCTGACGTGACATTTTTCCCCACACAAATGCAGCCAGCGTCAAAAGGCCTGTTGAACTGGCCTTCAATTTACAAGTGGCAACATCAAACTCTTCAACGGTTTGCCAACAAACTGAAGGCACCGTTCTCAGCTCAACCTCTTTTCCACACCAAAATAGTCATATCACAACACAGCGGGAGCCGACTGCTTCATGGCTCGCGGTGAAGGGGCGCAAATATTACACGCCACAAATTCTGGCAGCGGTGGGATTCGAACCCACTGCCTCCGAAGAGACTGGAGCCTTAATCCAGCGCCTTAGACCGCTCGGCCACGCTACCACTGGCAGCAGTTTCCGTTCTGGAACTAGTGACCGGTGAGTGAAATGTGACTTTGCTTTGGGCAAGATAATAATCAAGGCCATTGAAGTGGCAGACGGTAAACTCTCGAGAAATGATTTTGCAGCATACAGGTCCACAGGGCAACACCAGTAATTAGGTGCACGTTGGAACGAAGCAGTTACAACCTTCATTCAATATTTATTCCGACATCAACGTCACTGACAAAACCAGATTATCTGGTCATGATCACATTGCCGTTTGTGGGATCTTGCTGTGTGCAAACTGGCTGCGGCGTTCCCCACATTGCAACAGTGCCTTCACTTTTACAATACTTCATTGGCTGTAAAGCGCCTTGGGACGTCGTTCGGTCATGAAAGGCGCTTTCGAAATACAATACAGAAAATGTTACCCGATAGCTGACAAAATGCGAGCTGTTGCGAGAAATACCTGTGTTTGAATGTTGGTTGCATTGCAGGGATGATGAACTTAATGACTGGCGCTGCCTGTTAAGTCCTGTCGTAAGAATGTGTGCGTTGTGTGTTTGCACAGGAGGAAGAATTGTGAGGCTGCTCAGTAAGTGTGCAGAATTTGCAGCACATTTTCCTGCGTGCTGCTGCACGACCATTGTCAGGATGGCCGAGTGGTCTAAGGCGCCAGACTCAAGGACTGTTAATCCTTACCTTACCAAAGGTTGGTGTATTCTGGTCCCTTTCTAGGGGCGTGGGTTCGAATCCCACTTCTGACATTAACTTTTTATCCAGACAAATGCCAGCCAGCGTCAAAAAGCCTGCTCAACTGGCTTTAAATTTGCAAGTGGTCACCTCAAGCTCCTCAACGCTATTGGCGTTTGCCAATAAGCGAAAGGCACCGCACCGCCCACAGACCAACTTGTTTTGCTCTCTAAACTTATCACATTCTAACCCTGTTCTCGGGGATAGGGTTTAAAATCAGACTTCTCCTTTCAACCCATTCCCACACTAAAAAGCAGCAGACTCAAAGCATGACATTTTTATCCTCCCGCGTTGCTGAATTCCACGTTGCTTTCTCGTACTGTGGCTTTCAATCCCACTGCAGACAGTGGTGGTTCTCAGAAAAAGGGCACCACTGTCAAAGAATGAGATTTCTTCCACACAAAGGCTGCTCAAATCTGCTCCGTTCCTCAGGCAGGGAATTACTTGCAATGTTTACTTCCGACATTAACACATTTTGCCAGTATAAAAGGCACCAGAGCCAAACAAGTCAGGTATTAGCATGTGAAAGTTGCCAGAGTCGATGCCTTGGTGGACCGAGGCCTTTCAATGCTCAGACTGATGCTTACGGCCAAGGGCACAATAGTGTCAGGAAGGCCGAGTGGAGTGAGGCGCCAGACTCAAAGACTGTTAATCCTTAACTGACCAAAGGTCGGCGAATTCCGGTCCCTTTCTAGGGGCGTGGGTTGCAATCCCACCTCTGACGTGACATTTTTCCCCACACAAATGCAGCCAGCGTCAAAAGGCCTGTTGAACTGGCCTTCAATTTACAAGTGGCAACATCAAACTCTTCAACGGTTTGCCAACAAACTGAAGGCACCGTTCTCAGCTCAACCTCTTTTCCACACCAAAATAGTCATATCACAACACAGCGGGAGCCGACTGCTTCATGGCTCGCGGTGAAGGGGCGCAAATATTACACGCCACAAATTCTGGCAGCGGTGGGATTCGAACCCACGCCTCCGAAGAGACTGGAGCCTTAATCCAGCGCCTTAGACCGCTCGGCCACGCTACCACTAGTAGCAGTTTCCGTTCTGGAACTAGTGACCGGTGAGTGAAATGTGACTTTGCTTTGGGCAAGATAATAATCAAGGCCATTGAAGTGGCAGACGGTAAACTCTCGAGAAATGATTTTGCAGCATACAGGTCCACAGGGCAACACCAGTAATTAGGTGCACGTTGGAACGAAGCAGTTACAACCTTCATTCAATATTTATTCCGACATCAACGTCACTGACAAAACCAGATTATCTGGTCATGATCACATTGCCGTTTGTGGGATCTTGCTGTGTGCAAACTGGCTGCGGCGTTCCCCACATTGCAACAGTGCCTTCACTTTTACAATACTTCATTGGCTGTAAAGCGCCTTGGGACGTCGTTCGGTCATGAAAGGCGCTTTCGAAATACAATACAGAAAATGTTACCCGATAGCTGACAAAATGCGAGCTGTTGCGAGAAATACCTGTGTTTGAATGTTGGTTGCATTGCAGGGATGATGAACTTAATGACTGGCGCTGCCTGTTAAGTCCTGTCGTAAGAATGTGTGCGTTGTGTGTTTGCACAGGAGGAAGAATTGTGAGGCTGCTCAGTAAGTGTGCAGAATTTGCAGCACATTTTCCTGCAGCTGCTGCACGACCATTGTCAGGATGGCCGAGTGGTCTAAGGCGCCAGACTCAAGGACTGTTAATCCTTACCTTACCAAAGGTTGGTGTATTCTGGTCCCTTTCTAGGGGCGTGGGTTCGAATCCCACTTCTGACATTAACTTTTTATCCAGACAAATGCCAGCCAGCGTCAAAAAGCCTGCTCAACTGGCTTTAAATTTGCAAGTGGTCACCTCAAGCTCCTCAACGCTATTGGCGTTTGCCAATAAGCGAAAGGCACCGCACCGCCCACAGACCAACTTGTTTTGCTCTCTAAACTTATCACATTCTAACCCTGTTCTCGGGGATAGGGTTTAAAATCAGACTTCTCCTTTCAATCCATTCCCACACTAAAAAGCAGCAGACTCAAAGCATGACATTTTTATCCTCCCGCGTTGCTGAATTCCACGTTGCTTTCTCGTACTGTGGCTTTCAATCCCACTGCAGACAGTGGTGGTTCTCAGAAAAAGGGCACCACTGTCAAAGAATGAGATTTCTTCCACACAAAGGCTGCTCAAATCTGCTCCGTTCCTCAGGCAGGGAATTACTTGCAATGTTTACTTCCGACATTAACACATTTTGCCAGTATAAAAGGCACCAGAGCCAAACAAGTCAGGTATTAGCATGTGAAAGTTGCCAGAGTCGATGCCTTGGTGGACCGAGGCCTTTCAATGCTCAGACTGATGCTTACGGCCAAGGGCACAATAGTGTCAGGAAGGCCGAGTGGAGTGAGGCGCCAGACTCAAAGACTGTTAATCCTTAACTGACCAAAGGTCGGCGAATTCCGGTCCCTTTCTAGGGGCGTGGGTTGCAATCCCACCTCTGACGTGACATTTTTCCCCACACAAATGCAGCCAGCGTCAAAAGGCCTGTTGAACTGGCCTTCAATTTACAAGTGGCAACATCAAACTCTTCAACGGTTTGCCAACAAACTGAAGGCACCGTTCTCAGCTCAACCTCTTTTCCACACCAAAATAGTCATATCACAACACAGCGGGAGCCGACTGCTTCATGGCTCGCGGTGAAGGGGCGCAAATATTACACGCCACAAATTCTGGCAGCGGTGGGATTCGAACCCACTGCCTCCGAAGAGACTGGAGCCTTAATCCAGCGCCTTAGACCGCTCGGCCACGCTACCACTGGCAGCAGTTTCCGTTCTGGAACTAGTGACCGGTGAGTGAAATGTGACTTTGCTTTGGGCAAGATAATAATCAAGGCCATTGAAGTGGCAGACGGTAAACTCTCGAGAAATGATTTTGCAGCATACAGGTCCACAGGGCAACACCAGTAATTAGGTGCACGTTGGAACGAAGCAGTTACAACCTTCATTCAATATTTATTCCGACATCAACGTCACTGACAAAACCAGATTATCTGGTCATGATCACATTGCCGTTTGTGGGATCTTGCTGTGTGCAAACTGGCTGCGGCGTTCCCCACATTGCAACAGTGCCTTCACTTTTACAATACTTCATTGGCTGTAAAGCGCCTTGGGACGTCGTTCGGTCATGAAAGGCGCTTTCGAAATACAATACAGAAAATGTTACCCGATAGCTGACAAAATGCGAGCTGTTGCGAGAAATACCTGTGTTTGAATGTTGGTTGCATTGCAGGGATGATGAACTTAATGACTGGCGCTGCCTGTTAAGTCCTGTCGTAAGAATGTGTGCGTTGTGTGTTTGCACAGGAGGAAGAATTGTGAGGCTGCTCAGTAAGTGTGCAGAATTTGCAGCACATTTTCCTGCGTGCTGCTGCACGACCATTGTCAGGATGGCCGAGTGGTCTAAGGCGCCAGACTCAAGGACTGTTAATCCTTACCTTACCAAAGGTTGGTGTATTCTGGTCCCTTTCTAGGGGCGTGGGTTCGAATCCCACTTCTGACATTAACTTTTTATCCAGACAAATGCCAGCCAGCGTCAAAAAGCCTGCTCAACTGGCTTTAAATTTGCAAGTGGTCACCTCAAGCTCCTCAACGCTATTGGCGTTTGCCAATAAGCGAAAGGCACCGCACCGCCCACAGACCAACTTGTTTTGCTCTCTAAACTTATCACATTCTAACCCTGTTCTCGGGGATAGGGTTTAAAATCAGACTTCTCCTTTCAACCCATTCCCACACTAAAAAGCAGCAGACTCAAAGCATGACATTTTTATCCTCCCGCGTTGCTGAATTCCACGTTGCTTTCTCGTACTGTGGCTTTCAATCCCACTGCAGACAGTGGTGGTTCTCAGAAAAAGGGCACCACTGTCAAAGAATGAGATTTCTTCCACACAAAGGCTGCTCAAATCTGCTCCGTTCCTCAGGCAGGGAATTACTTGCAATGTTTACTTCCGACATTAACACATTTTGCCAGTATAAAAGGCACCAGAGCCAAACAAGTCAGGTATTAGCATGTGAAAGTTGCCAGAGTCGATGCCTTGGTGGACCGAGGCCTTTCAATGCTCAGACTGATGCTTACGGCCAAGGGCACAATAGTGTCAGGAAGGCCGAGTGGAGTGAGGCGCCAGACTCAAAGACTGTTAATCCTTAACTGACCAAAGGTCGGCGAATTCCGGTCCCTTTCTAGGGGCGTGGGTTGCAATCCCACCTCTGACGTGACATTTTTCCCCACACAAATGCAGCCAGCGTCAAAAGGCCTGTTGAACTGGCCTTCAATTTACAAGTGGCAACATCAAACTCTTCAACGGTTTGCCAACAAACTGAAGGCACCGTTCTCAGCTCAACCTCTTTTCCACACCAAAATAGTCATATCACAACACAGCGGGAGCCGACTGCTTCATGGCTCGCGGTGAAGGGGCGCAAATATTACACGCCACAAATTCTGGCAGCGGTGGGATTCGAACCCACTGCCTCCGAAGAGACTGGAGCCTTAATCCAGCGCCTTAGACCGCTCGGCCACGCTACCACTGGCAGCAGTTTCCGTTCTGGAACTAGTGACCGGTGAGTGAAATGTGACTTTGCTTTGGGCAAGATAATAATCAAGGCCATTGAAGTGGCAGACGGTAAACTCTCGAGAAATGATTTTGCAGCATACAGGTCCACAGGGCAACACCAGTAATTAGGTGCACGTTGGAACGAAGCAGTTACAACCTTCATTCAATATTTATTCCGACATCAACGTCACTGACAAAACCAGATTATCTGGTCATGATCACATTGCCGTTTGTGGGATCTTGCTGTGTGCAAACTGGCTGCGGCGTTCCCCACATTGCAACAGTGCCTTCACTTTTACAATACTTCATTGGCTGTAAAGCGCCTTGGGACGTCGTTCGGTCATGAAAGGCGCTTTCGAAATACAATACAGAAAATGTTACCCGATAGCTGACAAAATGCGAGCTGTTGCGAGAAATACCTGTGTTTGAATGTTGGTTGCATTGCAGGGATGATGAACTTAATGACTGGCGCTGCCTGTTAAGTCCTGTCGTAAGAATGTGTGCGTTGTGTGTTTGCACAGGAGGAAGAATTGTGAGGCTGCTCAGTAAGTGTGCAGAATTTGCAGCACATTTTCCTGCGTGCTGCTGCACGACCATTGTCAGGATGGCCGAGTGGTCTAAGGCGCCAGACTCAAGGACTGTTAATCCTTACCTTACCAAAGGTTGGTGTATTCTGGTCCCTTTCTAGGGGCGTGGGTTCGAATCCCACTTCTGACATTAACTTTTTATCCAGACAAATGCCAGCCAGCGTCAAAAAGCCTGCTCAACTGGCTTTAAATTTGCAAGTGGTCACCTCAAGCTCCTCAACGCTATTGGCGTTTGCCAATAAGCGAAAGGCACCGCACCGCCCACAGACCAACTTGTTTTGCTCTCTAAACTTATCACATTCTAACCCTGTTCTCGGGGATAGGGTTTAAAATCAGACTTCTCCTTTCAACCCATTCCCACACTAAAAAGCAGCAGACTCAAAGCATGACATTTTTATCCTCCCGCGTTGCTGAATTCCACGTTGCTTTCTCGTACTGTGGCTTTCAATCCCACTGCAGACAGTGGTGGTTCTCAGAAAAAGGGCACCACTGTCAAAGAATGAGATTTCTTCCACACAAAGGCTGCTCAAATCTGCTCCGTTCCTCAGGCAGGGAATTACTTGCAATGTTTACTTCCGACATTAACACATTTTGCCAGTATAAAAGGCACCAGAGCCAAACAAGTCAGGTATTAGCATGTGAAAGTTGCCAGAGTCGATGCCTTGGTGGACCGAGGCCTTTCAATGCTCAGACTGATGCTTACGGCCAAGGGCACAATAGTGTCAGGAAGGCCGAGTGGAGTGAGGCGCCAGACTCAAAGACTGTTAATCCTTAACTGACCAAAGGTCGGCGAATTCCGGTCCCTTTCTAGGGGCGTGGGTTGCAATCCCACCTCTGACGTGACATTTTTCCCCACACAAATGCAGCCAGCGTCAAAAGGCCTGTTGAACTGGCCTTCAATTTACAAGTGGCAACATCAAACTCTTCAACGGTTTGCCAACAAACTGAAGGCACCGTTCTCAGCTCAACCTCTTTTCCACACCAAAATAGTCATATCACAACACAGCGGGAGCCGACTGCTTCATGGCTCGCGGTGAAGGGGCGCAAATATTACACGCCACAAATTCTGGCAGCGGTGGGATTCGAACCCACGCCTCCGAAGAGACTGGAGCCTTAATCCAGCGCCTTAGACCGCTCGGCCACGCTACCACTGGCAGCAGTTTCCGTTCTGGAACTAGTGACCGGTGAGTGAAATGTGACTTTGCTTTGGGCAAGATAATAATCAAGGCCATTGAAGTGGCAGACGGTAAACTCTCGAGAAATGATTTTGCAGCATACAGGTCCACAGGGCAACACCAGTAATTAGGTGCACGTTGGAACGAAGCAGTTACAACCTTCATTCAATATTTATTCCGACATCAACATCACTGACAAAACCAGATTATCTGGTCATGATCACATTGCCGTTTGTGGGATCTTGCTGTGTGCAAACTGGCTGCGGCGTTCCCCACATTGCAACAGTGCCTTCACTTTTACAATACTTCATTGGCTGTGAAGCGCCTTGGGACGTCGTTCGGTCATGAAAGGCGCTTTCGAAATACAATACAGAAAATGTTACCCGATAGCTGACAAAATGCGAGCTGTTGCGAGAAATACCTGTGTTTGAATGTTGGTTGCATTGCAGGGATGATGAACTTAATGACTGGCGCTGCCTGTTAAGTCCTGTCGTAAGAATGTGTGCGTTGTGTGTTTGCACAGGAGGAAGAATTGTGATGCTGCTCAGTAAGTGTGCAGAATTTGCAGCACATTTTTCTGCAGCTGCTGCAAGACCATTGTCAGGATGGCCGAGTGGTCTAAGGCGCCAGACTCAAGGACTGTTAATCCTTACCTTACCAAAGGTTGGTGTATTCTGGTCCCTTTCTAGGGGCGTGGGTTCGAATCCCACTTCTGACATTAACTTTTTATCCAGACAAATGCCAGCCAGCGTCAAAAAGCCTGCTCAACTGGCTTTAAATTTGCAAGTGGTCACCTCAAGCTCCTCAACGCTATTGGCGTTTGCCAATAAGCGAAAGGCACCGCACCGCCCACAGACCAACTTGTTTTGCTCTCTAAACTTATCACATTCTAACCCTGTTCTCGGGGATAGGGTTTAAAATCAGACTTCTCCTTTCAACCCATTCCCACACTAAAAAGCAGCAGACTCAAAGCATGACATTTTTATCCTCCCGCGTTGCTGAATTCCACGTTGCTTTCTCGTACTGTGGCTTTCAATCCCACTGCAGACAGTGGTGTTTCTCAGAAAAAGGGCACCACTGTCAAAGAATGAGATTTCTTCCACACAAAGGCTGCTCAAATCTGCTCCGTTCCTCAGGCAGGGAATTACTTGCAATGTTACTTCCGACATTAACACATTTTGCCAGTATAAAAGGCACCAGAGCCAAACAAGTCAGGTATTAGCATGTAAAAGTTGCCAGAGTCGATGCCTTGGTGGACCGAGGCCTTTCAATGCTCAGACTGATGCTTACGGCCAAGGGCACAATAGTGTCAGGAAGGCCGAGTGGAGTGAGGCGCCAGACTCAAAGACTGTTAATCCTTAACTGACCAAAGGTCGGCGAATTCCGGTCCCTTTCTAGGGGCGTGGGTTGCAATCCCACCTCTGACGTGACATTTTTCCCCACACAAATGCAGCCAGCGTCAAAAGGCCTGTTGAACTGGCCTTCAATTTACAAGTGGCAACATCAAACTCTTCAACGGTTTGCCAACAAACTGAAGGCACCGTTCTCAGCTCAACCTCTTTTCCACACCAAAATAGTCATATCACAACACAGCGGGAGCCGACTGCTTCATGGCTCGCGGTGAAGGGGCGCAAATATTACACGCCACAAATTCTGGCAGCGGTGGGATTCGAACCCACTGCCTCCGAAGAGACTGGAGCCTTAATCCAGCGCCTTAGACCGCTCGGCCACGCTACCACTGGCAGCAGTTTCCGTTCTGGAACTAGTGACCGGTGAGTGAAATGTGACTTTGCTTTGGGCAAGATAATAATCAAGGCCATTGAAGTGGCAGACGGTAAACTCTCGAGAAATGATTTTGCAGCATACAGGTCCACAGGGCAACACCAGTAATTAGGTGCACGTTGGAACGAAGCAGTTACAACCTTCATTCAATATTTATTCCGACATCAACGTCACTGACAAAACCAGATTATCTGGTCATGATCACATTGCCGTTTGTGGGATCTTGCTGTGTGCAAACTGGCTGCGGCGTTCCCCACATTGCAACAGTGCCTTCACTTTTACAATACTTCATTGGCTGTAAAGCGCCTTGGGACGTCGTTCGGTCATGAAAGGCGCTTTCGAAATACAATACAGAAAATGTTACCCGATAGCTGACAAAATGCGAGCTGTTGCGAGAAATACCTGTGTTTGAATGTTGGTTGCATTGCAGGGATGATGAACTTAATGACTGGCGCTGCCTGTTAAGTCCTGTCGTAAGAATGTGTGCGTTGTGTGTTTGCACAGGAGGAAGAATTGTGAGGCTGCTCAGTAAGTGTGCAGAATTTGCAGCACATTTTCCTGCGTGCTGCTGCACGACCATTGTCAGGATGGCCGAGTGGTCTAAGGCGCCAGACTCAAGGACTGTTAATCCTTACCTTACCAAAGGTTGGTGTATTCTGGTCCCTTTCTAGGGGCGTGGGTTCGAATCCCACTTCTGACATTAACTTTTTATCCAGACAAATGCCAGCCAGCGTCAAAAAGCCTGCTCAACTGGCTTTAAATTTGCAAGTGGTCACCTCAAGCTCCTCAACGCTATTGGCGTTTGCCAATAAGCGAAAGGCACCGCACCGCCCACAGACCAACTTGTTTTGCTCTCTAAACTTATCACATTCTAACCCTGTTCTCGGGGATAGGGTTTAAAATCAGACTTCTCCTTTCAACCCATTCCCACACTAAAAAGCAGCAGACTCAAAGCATGACATTTTTATCCTCCCGCGTTGCTGAATTCCACGTTGCTTTCTCGTACTGTGGCTTTCAATCCCACTGCAGACAGTGGTGTTTCTCAGAAAAAGGGCACCACTGTCAAAGAATGAGATTTCTTCCACACAAAGGCTGCTCAAATCTGCTCCGTTCCTCAGGCAGGGAATTACTTGCAATGTTACTTCCGACATTAACACATTTTGCCAGTATAAAAGGCACCAGAGCCAAACAAGTCAGGTATTAGCATGTAAAAGTTGCCAGAGTCGATGCCTTGGTGGACCGAGGCCTTTCAATGCTCAGACTGATGCTTACGGCCAAGGGCACAATAGTGTCAGGAAGGCCGAGTGGAGTGAGGCGCCAGACTCAAAGACTGTTAATCCTTAACTGACCAAAGGTCGGCGAATTCCGGTCCCTTTCTAGGGGCGTGGGTTGCAATCCCACCTCTGACGTGACATTTTTCCCCACACAAATGCAGCCAGCGTCAAAAGGCCTGTTGAACTGGCCTTCAATTTACAAGTGGCAACATCAAACTCTTCAACGGTTTGCCAACAAACTGAAGGCACCGTTCTCAGCTCAACCTCTTTTCCACACCAAAATAGTCATATCACAACACAGCGGGAGCCGACTGCTTCATGGCTCGCGGTGAAGGGGCGCAAATATTACACGCCACAAATTCTGGCAGCGGTGGGATTCGAACCCACGCCTCCGAAGAGACTGGAGCCTTAATCCAGCGCCTTAGACCGCTCGGCCACGCTACCACTGGCAGCAGTTTCCGTTCTGGAACTAGTGACCGGTGAGTGAAATGTGACTTTGCTTTGGGCAAGATAATAATCAAGGCCATTGAAGTGGCAGACGGTAAACTCTCGAGAAATGATTTTGCAGCATACAGGTCCACAGGGCAACACCAGTAATTAGGTGCACGTTGGAACGAAGCAGTTACAACCTTCATTCAATATTTATTCCGACATCAACATCACTGACAAAACCAGATTATCTGGTCATGATCACATTGCCGTTTGTGGGATCTTGCTGTGTGCAAACTGGCTGCGGCGTTCCCCACATTGCAACAGTGCCTTCACTTTTACAATACTTCATTGGCTGTGAAGCGCCTTGGGACGTCGTTCGGTCATGAAAGGCGCTTTCGAAATACAATACAGAAAATGTTACCCGATAGCTGACAAAATGCGAGCTGTTGCGAGAAATACCTGTGTTTGAATGTTGGTTGCATTGCAGGGATGATGAACTTAATGACTGGCGCTGCCTGTTAAGTCCTGTCGTAAGAATGTGTGCGTTGTGTGTTTGCACAGGAGGAAGAATTGTGATGCTGCTCAGTAAGTGTGCAGAATTTGCAGCACATTTTTCTGCAGCTGCTGCAAGACCATTGTCAGGATGGCCGAGTGGTCTAAGGCGCCAGACTCAAGGACTGTTAATCCTTACCTTACCAAAGGTTGGTGTATTCTGGTCCCTTTCTAGGGGCGTGGGTTCGAATCCCACTTCTGACATTAACTTTTTATCCAGACAAATGCCAGCCAGCGTCAAAAAGCCTGCTCAACTGGCTTTAAATTTGCAAGTGGTCACCTCAAGCTCCTCAACGCTATTGGCGTTTGCCAATAAGCGAAAGGCACCGCACCGCCCACAGACCAACTTGTTTTGCTCTCTAAACTTATCACATTCTAACCCTGTTCTCGGGGATAGGGTTTAAAATCAGACTTCTCCTTTCAACCCATTCCCACACTAAAAAGCAGCAGACTCAAAGCATGACATTTTTATCCTCCCGCGTTGCTGAATTCCACGTTGCTTTCTCGTACTGTGGCTTTCAATCCCACTGCAGACAGTGGTGTTTCTCAGAAAAAGGGCACCACTGTCAAAGAATGAGATTTCTTCCACACAAAGGCTGCTCAAATCTGCTCCGTTCCTCAGGCAGGGAATTACTTGCAATGTTACTTCCGACATTAACACATTTTGCCAGTATAAAAGGCACCAGAGCCAAACAAGTCAGGTATTAGCATGTAAAAGTTGCCAGAGTCGATGCCTTGGTGGACCGAGGCCTTTCAATGCTCAGACTGATGCTTACGGCCAAGGGCACAATAGTGTCAGGAAGGCCGAGTGGAGTGAGGCGCCAGACTCAAAGACTGTTAATCCTTAACTGACCAAAGGTCGGCGAATTCCGGTCCCTTTCTAGGGGCGTGGGTTGCAATCCCACCTCTGACGTGACATTTTTCCCCACACAAATGCAGCCAGCGTCAAAAGGCCTGTTGAACTGGCCTTCAATTTACAAGTGGCAACATCAAACTCTTCAACGGTTTGCCAACAAACTGAAGGCACCGTTCTCAGCTCAACCTCTTTTCCACACCAAAATAGTCATATCACAACACAGCGGGAGCCGACTGCTTCATGGCTCGCGGTGAAGGGGCGCAAATATTACACGCCACAAATTCTGGCAGCGGTGGGATTCGAACCCACGCCTCCGAAGAGACTGGAGCCTTAATCCAGCGCCTTAGACCGCTCGGCCACGCTACCACTGGCAGCAGTTTCCGTTCTGGAACTAGTGACCGGTGAGTGAAATGTGACTTTGCTTTGGGCAAGATAATAATCAAGGCCATTGAAGTGGCAGACGGTAAACTCTCGAGAAATGATTTTGCAGCATACAGGTCGACAGGGCAACACCAGTAATTAGGTGCACGTTGGAACGAAGCAGTTACAACCTTCATTCAATATTTATTCCGACATCAACGTCACTGACAAAACCAGATTATCTGGTCATGATCACATTGCCGTTTGTGGGATCTTGCTGTGTGCAAACTGGCTGCGGCGTTCCCCACATTGCAACAGTGCCTTCACTTTTACAATACTTCATTGGCTGTGAAGCGCCTTGGGACGTCGTTCGGTCATGAAAGGCGCTTTCGAAATACAATACAGAAAATGTTACCCGATAGCTGACAAAATGCGAGCTGTTGCGAGAAATACCTGTGTTTGAATGTTGGTTGCATTGCAGGGATGATGAACTTAATGACTGGCGCTGCCTGTTAAGTCCTGTCGTAAGAATGTGTGCGTTGTGTGTTTGCACAGGAGGAAGAATTGTGATGCTGCTCAGTAAGTGTGCAGAATTTGCAGCACATTTTTCTGCAGCTGCTGCAAGACCATTGTCAGGATGGCCGAGTGGTCTAAGGCGCCAGACTCAAGGACTGTTAATCCTTACCTTACCAAAGGTTGGTGTATTCTGGTCCCTTTCTAGGGGCGTGGGTTCGAATCCCACTTCTGACATTAACTTTTTATCCAGACAAATGCCAGCCAGCGTCAAAAAGCCTGCTCAACTGGCTTTAAATTTGCAAGTGGTCACCTCAATCTCCTCAACGCTATTGGCGTTTGCCAATAAACGAAAGGCACCGCACCGCCCACAGACCAACTTGTTTTGCTCTCTAAACTTATCACATTCTAACCCTGTTCTCGGGGATAGGGTTTAAAATCAGACTTCTCCTTTCAACCCATTCCCACACTAAAAAGCAGCAGACTCAAAGCATGACATTTTTATCCTCCCGCGTTGCTGAATTCCACGTTGCTTTCTCGTACTGTGGCTTTCAATCCCACTGCAGACAGTGGTGTTTCTCAGAAAAAGGGCACCACTGTCAAAGAATGAGATTTCTTCCACACAAAGGCTGCTCAAATCTGCTCCGTTCCTCAGGCAGGGAATTACTTGCAATGTTACTTCCGACATTAACACATTTTGCCAGTATAAAAGGCACCAGAGCCAAACAAGTCAGGTATTAGCATGTAAAAGTTGCCAGAGTCGATGCCTTGGTGGACCGAGGCCTTTCAATGCTCAGACTGATGCTTACGGCCAAGGGCACAATAGTGTCAGGAAGGCCGAGTGGAGTGAGGCGCCAGACTCAAAGACTGTTAATCCTTAACTGACCAAAGGTCGGCGAATTCCGGTCCCTTTCTAGGGGCGTGGGTTGCAATCCCACCTCTGACGTGACATTTTTCCCCACACAAATGCAGCCAGCGTCAAAAGGCCTGTTGAACTGGCCTTCAATTTACAAGTGGCAACATCAAACTCTTCAACGGTTTGCCAACAAACTGAAGGCACCGTTCTCAGCTCAACCTCTTTTCCACACCAAAATAGTCATATCACAACACAGCGGGAGCCGACTGCTTCATGGCTCGCGGTGAAGGGGCGCAAATATTACACGCCACAAATTCTGGCAGCGGTGGGATTCGAACCCACGCCTCCGAAGAGACTGGAGCCTTAATCCAGCGCCTTAGACCGCTCGGCCACGCTACCACTGGCAGCAGTTTCCGTTCTGGAACTAGTGACCGGTGAGTGAAATGTGACTTTGCTTTGGGCAAGATAATAATCAAGGCCATTGAAGTGGCAGACGGTAAACTCTCGAGAAATGATTTTGCAGCATACAGGTCCACAGGGCAACACCAGTAATTAGGTGCACGTTGGAACGAAGCAGTTACAACCTTCATTCAATATTTATTCCGACATCAACATCACTGACAAAACCAGATTATCTGGTCATGATCACATTGCCGTTTGTGGGATCTTGCTGTGTGCAAACTGGCTGCGGCGTTCCCCACATTGCAACAGTGCCTTCACTTTTACAATACTTCATTGGCTGTGAAGCGCCTTGGGACGTCGTTCGGTCATGAAAGGCGCTTTCGAAATACAATACAGAAAATGTTACCCGATAGCTGACAAAATGCGAGCTGTTGCGAGAAATACCTGTGTTTGAATGTTGGTTGCATTGCAGGGATGATGAACTTAATGACTGGCGCTGCCTGTTAAGTCCTGTCGTAAGAATGTGTGCGTTGTGTGTTTGCACAGGAGGAAGAATTGTGATGCTGCTCAGTAAGTGTGCAGAATTTGCAGCACATTTTTCTGCAGCTGCTGCAAGACCATTGTCAGGATGGCCGAGTGGTCTAAGGCGCCAGACTCAAGGACTGTTAATCCTTACCTTACCAAAGGTTGGTGTATTCTGGTCCCTTTCTAGGGGCGTGGGTTCGAATCCCACTTCTGACATTAACTTTTTATCCAGACAAATGCCAGCCAGCGTCAAAAAGCCTGCTCAACTGGCTTTAAATTTGCAAGTGGTCACCTCAAGCTCCTCAACGCTATTGGCGTTTGCCAATAAGCGAAAGGCACCGCACCGCCCACAGACCAACTTGTTTTGCTCTCTAAACTTATCACATTCTAACCCTGTTCTCGGGGATAGGGTTTAAAATCAGACTTCTCCTTTCAACCCATTCCCACACTAAAAAGCAGCAGACTCAAAGCATGACATTTTTATCCTCCCGCGTTGCTGAATTCCACGTTGCTTTCTCGTACTGTGGCTTTCAATCCCACTGCAGACAGTGGTGTTTCTCAGAAAAAGGGCACCACTGTCAAAGAATGAGATTTCTTCCACACAAAGGCTGCTCAAATCTGCTCCGTTCCTCAGGCAGGGAATTACTTGCAATGTTACTTCCGACATTAACACATTTTGCCAGTATAAAAGGCACCAGAGCCAAACAAGTCAGGTATTAGCATGTAAAAGTTGCCAGAGTCGATGCCTTGGTGGACCGAGGCCTTTCAATGCTCAGACTGATGCTTACGGCCAAGGGCACAATAGTGTCAGGAAGGCCGAGTGGAGTGAGGCGCCAGACTCAAAGACTGTTAATCCTTAACTGACCAAAGGTCGGCGAATTCCGGTCCCTTTCTAGGGGCGTGGGTTGCAATCCCACCTCTGACGTGACATTTTTCCCCACACAAATGCAGCCAGCGTCAAAAGGCCTGTTGAACTGGCCTTCAATTTACAAGTGGCAACATCAAACTCTTCAACGGTTTGCCAACAAACTGAAGGCACCGTTCTCAGCTCAACCTCTTTTCCACACCAAAATAGTCATATCACAACACAGCGGGAGCCGACTGCTTCATGGCTCGCGGTGAAGGGGCGCAAATATTACACGCCACAAATTCTGGCAGCGGTGGGATTCGAACCCACGCCTCCGAAGAGACTGGAGCCTTAATCCAGCGCCTTAGACCGCTCGGCCACGCTACCACTGGCAGCAGTTTCCGTTCTGGAACTAGTGACCGGTGAGTGAAATGTGACTTTGCTTTGGGCAAGATAATAATCAAGGCCATTGAAGTGGCAGACGGTAAACTCTCGAGAAATGATTTTGCAGCATACAGGTCCACAGGGCAACACCAGTAATTAGGTGCACGTTGGAACGAAGCAGTTACAACCTTCATTCAATATTTATTCCGACATCAACATCACTGACAAAACCAGATTATCTGGTCATGATCACATTGCCGTTTGTGGGATCTTGCTGTGTGCAAACTGGCTGCGGCGTTCCCCACATTGCAACAGTGCCTTCACTTTTACAATACTTCATTGGCTGTGAAGCGCCTTGGGACGTCGTTCGGTCATGAAAGGCGCTTTCGAAATACAATACAGAAAATGTTACCCGATAGCTGACAAAATGCGAGCTGTTGCGAGAAATACCTGTGTTTGAATGTTGGTTGCATTGCAGGGATGATGAACTTAATGACTGGCGCTGCCTGTTAAGTCCTGTCGTAAGAATGTGTGCGTTGTGTGTTTGCACAGGAGGAAGAATTGTGATGCTGCTCAGTAAGTGTGCAGAATTTGCAGCACATTTTTCTGCAGCTGCTGCAAGACCATTGTCAGGATGGCCGAGTGGTCTAAGGCGCCAGACTCAAGGACTGTTAATCCTTACCTTACCAAAGGTTGGTGTATTCTGGTCCCTTTCTAGGGGCGTGGGTTCGAATCCCACTTCTGACATTAACTTTTTATCCAGACAAATGCCAGCCAGCGTCAAAAAGCCTGCTCAACTGGCTTTAAATTTGCAAGTGGTCACCTCAATCTCCTCAACGCTATTGGCGTTTGCCAATAAACGAAAGGCACCGCACCGCCCACAGACCAACTTGTTTTGCTCTCTAAACTTATCACATTCTAACCCTGTTCTCGGGGATAGGGGTTAAAATCAGACTTCTCCTTTCAACCCATTCCCACACTAAAAAGCAGCAGACTCAAAGCATGACATTTTTATCCTCCCGCGTTGCTGAATTCCACGTTGCTTTCTCGTACTGTGGCTTTCAATCCCACTGCAGACAGTGGTGTTTCTCAGAAAAAGGGCACCACTGTCAAAGAATGAGATTTCTTCCACACAAAGGCTGCTCAAATCTGCTCCGTTCCTCAGGCAGGGAATTACTTGCAATGTTACTTCCGACATTAACACATTTTGCCAGTATAAAAGGCACCAGAGCCAAACAAGTCAGGTATTAGCATGTAAAAGTTGCCAGAGTCGATGCCTTGGTGGACCGAGGCCTTTCAATGCTCAGACTGATGCTTACGGCCAAGGGCACAATAGTGTCAGGAAGGCCGAGTGGAGTGAGGCGCCAGACTCAAAGACTGTTAATCCTTAACTGACCAAAGGTCGGCGAATTCCGGTCCCTTTCTAGGGGCGTGGGTTGCAATCCCACCTCTGACGTGACATTTTTCCCCACACAAATGCAGCCAGCGTCAAAAGGCCTGTTGAACTGGCCTTCAATTTACAAGTGGCAACATCAAACTCTTCAACGGTTTGCCAACAAACTGAAGGCACCGTTCTCAGCTCAACCTCTTTTCCACACCAAAATAGTCATATCACAACACAGCGGGAGCCGACTGCTTCATGGCTCGCGGTGAAGGGGCGCAAATATTACACGCCACAAATTCTGGCAGCGGTGGGATTCGAACCCACGCCTCCGAAGAGACTGGAGCCTTAATCCAGCGCCTTAGACCGCTCGGCCACGCTACCACTGGCAGCAGTTTCCGTTCTGGAACTAGTGACCGGTGAGTGAAATGTGACTTTGCTTTGGGCAAGATAATAATCAAGGCCATTGAAGTGGCAGACGGTAAACTCTCGAGAAATGATTTTGCAGCATACAGGTCCACAGGGCAACACCAGTAATTAGGTGCACGTTGGAACGAAGCAGTTACAACCTTCATTCAATATTTATTCCGACATCAACATCACTGACAAAACCAGATTATCTGGTCATGATCACATTGCCGTTTGTGGGATCTTGCTGTGTGCAAACTGGCTGCGGCGTTCCCCACATTGCAACAGTGCCTTCACTTTTACAATACTTCATTGGCTGTGAAGCGCCTTGGGACGTCGTTCGGTCATGAAAGGCGCTTTCGAAATACAATACAGAAAATGTTACCCGATAGCTGACAAAATGCGAGCTGTTGCGAGAAATACCTGTGTTTGAATGTTGGTTGCATTGCAGGGATGATGAACTTAATGACTGGCGCTGCCTGTTAAGTCCTGTCGTAAGAATGTGTGCGTTGTGTGTTTGCACAGGAGGAAGAATTGTGATGCTGCTCAGTAAGTGTGCAGAATTTGCAGCACATTTTTCTGCAGCTGCTGCAAGACCATTGTCAGGATGGCCGAGTGGTCTAAGGCGCCAGACTCAAGGACTGTTAATCCTTACCTTACCAAAGGTTGGTGTATTCTGGTCCCTTTCTAGGGGCGTGGGTTTGAATCCCACTTCTGACATTAACTTTTTATCCAGACAAATGCCAGCCAGCGTCAAAAAGCCTGCTCAACTGGCTTTAAATTTGCAAGTGGTCACCTCAAGCTCCTCAACGCTATTGGCGTTTGCCAATAAGCGAAAGGCACCGCACCGCCCACAGACCAACTTGTTTTGCTCTCTAAACTTATCACATTCTAACCCTGTTCTCGGGGATAGGGTTTAAAATCAGACTTCTCCTTTCAACCCATTCCCACACTAAAAAGCAGCAGACTCAAAGCATGACATTTTTATCCTCCCGCGTTGCTGAATTCCACGTTGCTTTCTCGTACTGTGGCTTTCAATCCCACTGCAGACAGTGGTGTTTCTCAGAAAAAGGGCACCACTGTCAAAGAATGAGATTTCTTCCACACAAAGGCTGCTCAAATCTGCTCCGTTCCTCAGGCAGGGAATTACTTGCAATGTTACTTCCGACATTAACACATTTTGCCAGTATAAAAGGCACCAGAGCCAAACAAGTCAGGTATTAGCATGTAAAAGTTGCCAGAGTCGATGCCTTGGTGGACCGAGGCCTTTCAATGCTCAGACTGATGCTTACGGCCAAGGGCACAATAGTGTCAGGAAGGCCGAGTGGAGTGAGGCGCCAGACTCAAAGACTGTTAATCCTTAACTGACTAAAGGTCGGCGAATTCCGGTCCCTTTCTAGGGGCGTGGGTTGCAATCCCACCTCTGACGTGACATTTTTCCCCACACAAATGCAGCCAGCGTCAAAAGGCCTGTTGAACTGGCCTTCAATTTACAAGTGGCAACATCAAACTCTTCAACGGTTTGCCAACAAACTGAAGGCACCGTTCTCAGCTCAACCTCTTTTCCACACCAAAATAGTCATATCACAACACAGCGGGAGCCGACTGCTTCATGGCTCGCGGTGAAGGGACGCAAATATTACACGCCACAAATTCTGGCAGCGGTGGGATTCGAACCCACGCCTCCGAAGAGACTGGAGCCTTAATCCAGCGCCTTAGACCGCTCGGCCACGCTACCACTGGCAGCAGTTTCCGTTCTGGAACTAGTGACCGGTGAGTGAAATGTGACTTTGCTTTGGGCAAGATAATAATCAAGGCCATTGAAGTGGCAGACGGTAAACTCTCGAGAAATGATTTTGCAGCATACAGGTCGACAGGGCAACACCAGTAATTAGGTGCACGTTGGAACGAAGCAGTTACAACCTTCATTCAATATTTATTCCGACATCAACGTCACTGACAAAACCAGATTATCTGGTCATGATCACATTGCCGTTTGTGGGATCTTGCTGTGTGCAAACTGGCTGCGGCGTTCCCCACATTGCAACAGTGCCTTCACTTTTACAATACTTCATTGGCTGTGAAGCGCCTTGGGACGTCGTTCGGTCATGAAAGGCGCTTTCGAAATACAATACAGAAAATGTTACCCGATAGCTGACAAAATGCGAGCTGTTGCGAGAAATACCTGTGTTTGAATGTTGGTTGCATTGCAGGGATGATGAACTTAATGACTGGCGCTGCCTGTTAAGTCCTGTCGTAAGAATGTGTGCGTTGTGTGTTTGCACAGGAGGAAGAATTGTGATGCTGCTCAGTAAGTGTGCAGAATTTGCAGCACATTTTTCTGCAGCTGCTGCAAGACCATTGTCAGGATGGCCGAGTGGTCTAAGGCGCCAGACTCAAGGACTGTTAATCCTTACCTTACCAAAGGTTGGTGTATTCTGGTCCCTTTCTAGGGGCGTGGGTTCGAATCCCACTTCTGACATTAACTTTTTATCCAGACAAATGCCAGCCAGCGTCAAAAAGCCTGCTCAACTGGCTTTAAATTTGCAAGTGGTCACCTCAAGCTCCTCAACGCTATTGGCGTTTGCCAATAAGCGAAAGGCACCGCACCGCCCACAGACCAACTTGTTTTGCTCTCTAAACTTATCACATTCTAACCCTGTTCTCGGGGATAGGGTTTAAAATCAGACTTCTCCTTTCAACCCATTCCCACACTAAAAAGCAGCAGACTCAAAGCATGACATTTTTATCCTCCCGCGTTGCTGAATTCCACGTTGCTTTCTCGTACTGTGGCTTTCAATCCCACTGCAGACAGTGGTGTTTCTCAGAAAAAGGGCACCACTGTCAAAGAATGAGATTTCTTCCACACAAAGGCTGCTCAAATCTGCTCCGTTCCTCAGGCAGGGAATTACTTGCAATGTTACTTCCGACATTAACACATTTTGCCAGTATAAAAGGCACCAGAGCCAAACAAGTCAGGTATTAGCATGTAAAAGTTGCCAGAGTCGATGCCTTGGTGGACCGAGGCCTTTCAATGCTCAGACTGATGCTTACGGCCAAGGGCACAATAGTGTCAGGAAGGCCGAGTGGAGTGAGGCGCCAGACTCAAAGACTGTTAATCCTTAACTGACCAAAGGTCGGCGAATTCCGGTCCCTTTCTAGGGGCGTGGGTTGCAATCCCACCTCTGACGTGACATTTTTCCCCACACAAATGCAGCCAGCGTCAAAAGGCCTGTTGAACTGGCCTTCAATTTACAAGTGGCAAGATCAAACTCTTCAACGGTTTGCCAACAAACTGAAGGCACCGTTCTCAGCTCAACCTCTTTTCCACACCAAAATAGTCATATCACAACACAGCGGGAGCCGACTGCTTCATGGCTCGCGGTGAAGGGGCGCAAATATTACACGCCACAAATTCTGGCAGCGGTGGGATTCGAACCCACGCCTCCGAAGAGACTGGAGCCTTAATCCAGCGCCTTAGACCGCTCGGCCACGCTACCACTGGCAGCCGTTTCCGTTCTGGAACTAGTGACCGGTGAGTGAAATGTGACTTTGCTTTGGGCAAGATAATAATCAAGGCCATTGAAGTGGCAGACGGTAAACTCTCGAGAAATGATTTTGCAGCATACAGGTCCACAGGGCAACACCAGTAATTAGGTGCACGTTGGAACGAAGCAGTTACAACCTTCATTCAATATTTATTCCGACATCAACATCACTGACAAAACCAGATTATCTGGTCATGATCACATTGCCGTTTGTGGGATCTTGCTGTGTGCAAACTGGCTGCGGCGTTCCCCACATTGCAACAGTGCCTTCACTTTTACAATACTTCATTGGCTGTGAAGCGCCTTGGGACGTCGTTCGGTCATGAAAGGCGCTTTCGAAATACAATACAGAAAATGTTACCCGATAGCTGACAAAATGCGAGCTGTTGCGAGAAATACCTGTGTTTGAATGTTGGTTGCATTGCAGGGATGATGAACTTAATGACTGGCGCTGCCTGTTAAGTCCTGTCGTAAGAATGTGTGCGTTGTGTGTTTGCACAGGAGGAAGAATTGTGATGCTGCTCAGTAAGTGTGCAGAATTTGCAGCACATTTTTCTGCAGCTGCTGCAAGACCATTGTCAGGATGGCCGAGTGGTCTAAGGCGCCAGACTCAAGGACTGTTAATCCTTACCTTACCAAAGGTTGGTGTATTCTGGTCCCTTTCTAGGGGCGTGGGTTCGAATCCCACTTCTGACATTAACTTTTTATCCAGACAAATGCCAGCCAGCGTCAAAAAGCCTGCTCAACTGGCTTTAAATTTGCAAGTGGTCACCTCAATCTCCTCAACGCTATTGGCGTTTGCCAATAAACGAAAGGCACCGCACCGCCCACAGACCAACTTGTTTTGCTCTCTAAACTTATCACATTCTAACCCTGTTCTCGGGGATAGGGTTTAAAATCAGACTTCTCCTTTCAACCCATTCCCACACTAAAAAGCAGCAGACTCAAAGCATGACATTTTTATCCTCCCGCGTTGCTGAATTCCACGTTGCTTTCTCGTACTGTGGCTTTCAATCCCACTGCAGACAGTGGTGTTTCTCAGAAAAAGGGCACCACTGTCAAAGAATGAGATTTCTTCCACACAAAGGCTGCTCAAATCTGCTCCGTTCCTCAGGCAGGGAATTACTTGCAATGTTACTTCCGACATTAACACATTTTGCCAGTATAAAAGGCACCAGAGCCAAACAAGTCAGGTATTAGCATGTAAAAGTTGCCAGAGTCGATGCCTTGGTGGACCGAGGCCTTTCAATGCTCAGACTGATGCTTACGGCCAAGGGCACAATAGTGTCAGGAAGGCCGAGTGGAGTGAGGCGCCAGACTCAAAGACTGTTAATCCTTAACTGACCAAAGGTCGGCGAATTCCGGTCCCTTTCTAGGGGCGTGGGTTGCAATCCCACCTCTGACGTGACATTTTTCCCCACACAAATGCAGCCAGCGTCAAAAGGCCTGTTGAACTGGCCTTCAATTTACAAGTGGCAACATCAAACTCTTCAACGGTTTGCCAACAAACTGAAGGCACCGTTCTCAGCTCAACCTCTTTTCCACACCAAAATAGTCATATCACAACACAGCGGGAGCCGACTGCTTCATGGCTCGCGGTGAAGGGGCGCAAATATTACACGCCACAAATTCTGGCAGCGGTGGGATTCGAACCCACGCCTCCGAAGAGACTGGAGCCTTAATCCAGCGCCTTAGACCGCTCGGCCACGCTACCACTGGCAGCAGTTTCCGTTCTGGAACTAGTGACCGGTGAGTGAAATGTGACTTTGCTTTGGGCAAGATAATAATCAAGGCCATTGAAGTGGCAGACGGTAAACTCTCGAGAAATGATTTTGCAGCATACAGGTCCACAGGGCAACACCAGTAATTAGGTGCACGTTGGAACGAAGCAGTTACAACCTTCATTCAATATTTATTCCGACATCAACATCACTGACAAAACCAGATTATCTGGTCATGATCACATTGCCGTTTGTGGGATCTTGCTGTGTGCAAACTGGCTGCGGCGTTCCCCACATTGCAACAGTGCCTTCACTTTTACAATACTTCATTGGCTGTGAAGCGCCTTGGGACGTCGTTCGGTCATGAAAGGCGCTTTCGAAATACAATACAGAAAATGTTACCCGATAGCTGACAAAATGCGAGCTGTTGCGAGAAATACCTGTGTTTGAATGTTGGTTGCATTGCAGGGATGATGAACTTAATGACTGGCGCTGCCTGTTAAGTCCTGTCGTAAGAATGTGTGCGTTGTGTGTTTGCACAGGAGGAAGAATTGTGATGCTGCTCAGTAAGTGTGCAGAATTTGCAGCACATTTTTCTGCAGCTGCTGCAAGACCATTGTCAGGATGGCCGAGTGGTCTAAGGCGCCAGACTCAAGGACTGTTAATCCTTACCTTACCAAAGGTTGGTGTATTCTGGTCCCTTTCTAGGGGCGTGGGTTCGAATCCCACTTCTGACATTAACTTTTTATCCAGACAAATGCCAGCCAGCGTCAAAAAGCCTGCTCAACTGGCTTTAAATTTGCAAGTGGTCACCTCAAGCTCCTCAACGCTATTGGCGTTTGCCAATAAGCGAAAGGCACCGCACCGCCCACAGACCAACTTGTTTTGCTCTCTAAACTTATCACATTCTAACCCTGTTCTCGGGGATAGGGTTTAAAATCAGACTTCTCCTTTCAACCCATTCCCACACTAAAAAGCAGCAGACTCAAAGCATGACATTTTTATCCTCCCGCGTTGCTGAATTCCACGTTGCTTTCTCGTACTGTGGCTTTCAATCCCACTGCAGACAGTGGTGTTTCTCAGAAAAAGGGCACCACTGTCAAAGAATGAGATTTCTTCCACACAAAGGCTGCTCAAATCTGCTCCGTTCCTCAGGCAGGGAATTACTTGCAATGTTACTTCCGACATTAACACATTTTGCCAGTATAAAAGGCACCAGAGCCAAACAAGTCAGGTATTAGCATGTAAAAGTTGCCAGAGTCGATGCCTTGGTGGACCGAGGCCTTTCAATGCTCAGACTGATGCTTACGGCCAAGGGCACAATAGTGTCAGGAAGGCCGAGTGGAGTGAGGCGCCAGACTCAAAGACTGTTAATCCTTAACTGACCAAAGGTCGGCGAATTCCGGTCCCTTTCTAGGGGCGTGGGTTGCAATCCCACCTCTGACGTGACATTTTTCCCCACACAAATGCAGCCAGCGTCAAAAGGCCTGTTGAACTGGCCTTCAATTTACAAGTGGCAACATCAAACTCTTCAACGGTTTGCCAACAAACTGAAGGCACCGTTCTCAGCTCAACCTCTTTTCCACACCAAAATAGTCATATCACAACACAGCGGGAGCCGACTGCTTCATGGCTCGCGGTGAAGGGGCGCAAATATTACACGCCACAAATTCTGGCAGCGGTGGGATTCGAACCCACGCCTCCGAAGAGACTGGAGCCTTAATCCAGCGCCTTAGACCGCTCGGCCACGCTACCACTGGCAGCAGTTTCCGTTCTGGAACTAGTGACCGGTGAGTGAAATGTGACTTTGCTTTGGGCAAGATAATAATCAAGGCCATTGAAGTGGCAGACGGTAAACTCTCGAGAAATGATTTTGCAGCATACAGGTCGACAGGGCAACACCAGTAATTAGGTGCACGTTGGAACGAAGCAGTTACAACCTTCATTCAATATTTATTCCGACATCAACATCACTGACAAAACCAGATTATCTGGTCATGATCACATTGCCGTTTGTGGGATCTTGCTGTGTGCAAACTGGCTGCGGCGTTCCCCACATTGCAACAGTGCCTTCACTTTTACAATACTTCATTGGCTGTGAAGCGCCTTGGGACGTCGTTCGGTCATGAAAGGCGCTTTCGAAATACAATACAGAAAATGTTACCCGATAGCTGACAAAATGCGAGCTGTTGCGAGAAATACCTGTGTTTGAATGTTGGTTGCATTGCAGGGATGATGAACTTAATGACTGGCGCTGCCTGTTAAGTCCTGTCGTAAGAATGTGTGCGTTGTGTGTTTGCACAGGAGGAAGAATTGTGATGCTGCTCAGTAAGTGTGCAGAATTTGCAGCACATTTTTCTGCAGCTGCTGCAAGACCATTGTCAGGATGGCCGAGTGGTCTAAGGCGCCAGACTCAAGGACTGTTAATCCTTACCTTACCAAAGGTTGGTGTATTCTGGTCCCTTTCTAGGGGCGTGGGTTCGAATCCCACTTCTGACATTAACTTTTTATCCAGACAAATGCCAGCCAGCGTCAAAAAGCCTGCTCAACTGGCTTTAAATTTGCAAGTGGTCACCTCAAGCTCCTCAACGCTATTGGCGTTTGCCAATAAGCGAAAGGCACCGCACCGCCCACAGACCAACTTGTTTTGCTCTCTAAACTTATCACATTCTAACCCTGTTCTCGGGGATAGGGTTTAAAATCAGACTTCTCCTTTCAACCCATTCCCACACTAAAAAGCAGCAGACTCAAAGCATGACATTTTTATCCTCCCGCGTTGCTGAATTCCACGTTGCTTTCTCGTACTGTGGCTTTCAATCCCACTGCAGACAGTGGTGTTTCTCAGAAAAAGGGCACCACTGTCAAAGAATGAGATTTCTTCCACACAAAGGCTGCTCAAATCTGCTCCGTTCCTCAGGCAGGGAATTACTTGCAATGTTACTTCCGACATTAACACATTTTGCCAGTATAAAAGGCACCAGAGCCAAACAAGTCAGGTATTAGCATGTAAAAGTTGCCAGAGTCGATGCCTTGGTGGACCGAGGCCTTTCAATGCTCAGACTGATGCTTACGGCCAAGGGCACAATAGTGTCAGGAAGGCCGAGTGGAGTGAGGCGCCAGACTCAAAGACTGTTAATCCTTAACTGACCAAAGGTCGGCGAATTCCGGTCCCTTTCTAGGGGCGTGGGTTGCAATCCCACCTCTGACGTGACATTTTTCCCCACACAAATGCAGCCAGCGTCAAAAGGCCTGTTGAACTGGCCTTCAATTTACAAGTGGCAAGATCAAACTCTTCAACGGTTTGCCAACAAACTGAAGGCACCGTTCTCAGCTCAACCTCTTTTCCACACCAAAATAGTCATATCACAACACAGCGGGAGCCGACTGCTTCATGGCTCGCGGTGAAGGGGCGCAAATATTACACGCCACAAATTCTGGCAGCGGTGGGATTCGAACCCACGCCTCCGAAGAGACTGGAGCCTTAATCCAGCGCCTTAGACCGCTCGGCCACGCTACCACTGGCAGCAGTTTCCGTTCTGGAACTAGTGACCGGTGAGTGAAATGTGACTTTGCTTTGGGCAAGATAATAATCAAGGCCATTGAAGTGGCAGACGGTAAACTCTCGAGAAATGATTTTGCAGCATACAGGTCCACAGGGCAACACCAGTAATTAGGTGCACGTTGGAACGAAGCAGTTACAACCTTCATTCAATATTTATTCCGACATCAACATCACTGACAAAACCAGATTATCTGGTCATGATCACATTGCCGTTTGTGGGATCTTGCTGTGTGCAAACTGGCTGCGGCGTTCCCCACATTGCAACAGTGCCTTCACTTTTACAATACTTCATTGGCTGTGAAGCGCCTTGGGACGTCGTTCGGTCATGAAAGGCGCTTTCGAAATACAATACAGAAAATGTTACCCGATAGCTGACAAAATGCGAGCTGTTGCGAGAAATACCTGTGTTTGAATGTTGGTTGCATTGCAGGGATGATGAACTTAATGACTGGCGCTGCCTGTTAAGTCCTGTCGTAAGAATGTGTGCGTTGTGTGTTTGCACAGGAGGAAGAATTGTGATGCTGCTCAGTAAGTGTGCAGAATTTGCAGCACATTTTTCTGCAGCTGCTGCAAGACCATTGTCAGGATGGCCGAGTGGTCTAAGGCGCCAGACTCAAGGACTGTTAATCCTTACCTTACCAAAGGTTGGTGTATTCTGGTCCCTTTCTAGGGGCGTGGGTTCGAATCCCACTTCTGACATTAACTTTTTATCCAGACAAATGCCAGCCAGCGTCAAAAAGCCTGCTCAACTGGCTTTAAATTTGCAAGTGGTCACCTCAATCTCCTCAACGCTATTGGCGTTTGCCAATAAACGAAAGGCACCGCACCGCCCACAGACCAACTTGTTTTGCTCTCTAAACTTATCACATTCTAACCCTGTTCTCGGGGATAGGGGTTAAAATCAGACTTCTCCTTTCAACCCATTCCCACACTAAAAAGCAGCAGACTCAAAGCATGACATTTTTATCCTCCCGCGTTGCTGAATTCCACGTTGCTTTCTCGTACTGTGGCTTTCAATCCCACTGCAGACAGTGGTGTTTCTCAGAAAAAGGGCACCACTGTCAAAGAATGAGATTTCTTCCACACAAAGGCTGCTCAAATCTGCTCCGTTCCTCAGGCAGGGAATTACTTGCAATGTTACTTCCGACATTAACACATTTTGCCAGTATAAAAGGCACCAGAGCCAAACAAGTCAGGTATTAGCATGTAAAAGTTGCCAGAGTCGATGCCTTGGTGGACCGAGGCCTTTCAATGCTCAGACTGATGCTTACGGCCAAGGGCACAATAGTGTCAGGAAGGCCGAGTGGAGTGAGGCGCCAGACTCAAAGACTGTTAATCCTTAACTGACCAAAGGTCGGCGAATTCCGGTCCCTTTCTAGGGGCGTGGGTTGCAATCCCACCTCTG
Organism: Pristiophorus japonicus; assembly: GCF_044704955.1. NCBI lineage: Eukaryota > Metazoa > Chordata > Chondrichthyes > Pristiophoridae > Pristiophorus > Pristiophorus japonicus. Next base: position 174,549,460 of record NC_091984.1, read on the forward strand.
ACGTGACATTTTTCCCCACACAAATGCAGCCAGCGTCAAAAGGCCTGTTGAACTGGCCTTCAATTTACAAGTGGCAACATCAAACTCTTCAACGGTTTGCCAACAAACTGAAGGCACCGTTCTCAGCTCAACCTCTTTTCCACACCAAAATAGTCATATCACAACACAGCGGGAGCCGACTGCTTCATGGCTCGCGGTGAAGGGGCGCAAATATTACACGCCACAAATTCTGGCAGCGGTGGGATTCGAACCCACGCCTCCGAAGAGACTGGAGCCTTAATCCAGCGCCTTAGACCGCTCGGCCACGCTACCACTGGCAGCAGTTTCCGTTCTGGAACTAGTGACCGGTGAGTGAAATGTGACTTTGCTTTGGGCAAGATAATAATCAAGGCCATTGAAGTGGCAGACGGTAAACTCTCGAGAAATGATTTTGCAGCATACAGGTCCACAGGGCAACACCAGTAATTAGGTGCACGTTGGAACGAAGCAGTTACAACCTTCATTCAATATTTATTCCGACATCAACATCACTGACAAAACCAGATTATCTGGTCATGATCACATTGCCGTTTGTGGGATCTTGCTGTGTGCAAACTGGCTGCGGCGTTCCCCACATTGCAACAGTGCCTTCACTTTTACAATACTTCATTGGCTGTGAAGCGCCTTGGGACGTCGTTCGGTCATGAAAGGCGCTTTCGAAATACAATACAGAAAATGTTACCCGATAGCTGACAAAATGCGAGCTGTTGCGAGAAATACCTGTGTTTGAATGTTGGTTGCATTGCAGGGATGATGAACTTAATGACTGGCGCTGCCTGTTAAGTCCTGTCGTAAGAATGTGTGCGTTGTGTGTTTGCACAGGAGGAAGAATTGTGATGCTGCTCAGTAAGTGTGCAGAATTTGCAGCACATTTTTCTGCAGCTGCTGCAAGACCATTGTCAGGATGGCCGAGTGGTCTAAGGCGCCAGACTCAAGGACTGTTAATCCTTACTTTACCAAAGGTTGGTGTATTCTGGTCCCTTTCTAGGGGCGTGGGTTCGAATCCCACTTCTGACATTAACTTTTTATCCAGACAAATGCCAGCCAGCGTCAAAAAGCCTGCTCAACTGGCTTTAAATTTGCAAGTGGTCACCTCAATCTCCTCAACGCTATTGGCGTTTGCCAATAAACGAAAGGCACCGCACCGCCCACAGACCAACTTGTTTTGCTCTCTAAACTTATCACATTCTAACCCTGTTCTCGGGGATAGGGTTTAAAATCAGACTTCTCCTTTCAACCCATTCCCACACTAAAAAGCAGCAGACTCAAAGCATGACATTTTTATCCTCCCGCGTTGCTGAATTCCACGTTGCTTTCTCGTACTGTGGCTTTCAATCCCACTGCAGACAGTGGTGTTTCTCAGAAAAAGGGCACCACTGTCAAAGAATGAGATTTCTTCCACACAAAGGCTGCTCAAATCTGCTCCGTTCCTCAGGCAGGGAATTACTTGCAATGTTACTTCCGACATTAACACATTTTGCCAGTATAAAAGGCACCAGAGCCAAACAAGTCAGGTATTAGCATGTAAAAGTTGCCAGAGTCGATGCCTTGGTGGACCGAGGCCTTTCAATGCTCAGACTGATGCTTACGGCCAAGGGCACAATAGTGTCAGGAAGGCCGAGTGGAGTGAGGCGCCAGACTCAAAGACTGTTAATCCTTAACTGACCAAAGGTCGGCGAATTCCGGTCCCTTTCTAGGGGCGTGGGTTGCAATCCCACCTCTGACGTGACATTTTTCCCCACACAAATGCAGCCAGCGTCAAAAGGCCTGTTGAACTGGCCTTCAATTTACAAGTGGCAACATCAAACTCTTCAACGGTTTGCCAACAAACTGAAGGCACCGTTCTCAGCTCAACCTCTTTTCCACACCAAAATAGTCATATCACAACACAGCGGGAGCCGACTGCTTCATGGCTCGCGGTGAAGGGGCGCAAATATTACACGCCACAAATTCTGGCAGCGGTGGGATTCGAACCCACGCCTCCGAAGAGACTGGAGCCTTAATCCAGCGCCTTAGACCGCTCGGCCACGCTACCACTGGCAGCAGTTTCCGTTCTGGAACTAGTGACCGGTGAGTGAAATGTGACTTTGCTTTGGGCAAGATAATAATCAAGGCCATTGAAGTGGCAGACGGTAAACTCTCGAGAAATGATTTTGCAGCATACAGGTCCACAGGGCAACACCAGTAATTAGGTGCACGTTGGAACGAAGCAGTTACAACCTTCATTCAATATTTATTCCGACATCAACATCACTGACAAAACCAGATTATCTGGTCATGATCACATTGCCGTTTGTGGGATCTTGCTGTGTGCAAACTGGCTGCGGCGTTCCCCACATTGCAACAGTGCCTTCACTTTTACAATACTTCATTGGCTGTGAAGCGCCTTGGGACGTCGTTCGGTCATGAAAGGCGCTTTCGAAATACAATACAGAAAATGTTACCCGATAGCTGACAAAATGCGAGCTGTTGCGAGAAATACCTGTGTTTGAATGTTGGTTGCATTGCAGGGATGATGAACTTAATGACTGGCGCTGCCTGTTAAGTCCTGTCGTAAGAATGTGTGCGTTGTGTGTTTGCACAGGAGGAAGAATTGTGATGCTGCTCAGTAAGTGTGCAGAATTTGCAGCACATTTTTCTGCAGCTGCTGCAAGACCATTGTCAGGATGGCCGAGTGGTCTAAGGCGCCAGACTCAAGGACTGTTAATCCTTACCTTACCAAAGGTTGGTGTATTCTGGTCCCTTTCTAGGGGCGTGGGTTCGAATCCCACTTCTGACATTAACTTTTTATCCAGACAAATGCCAGCCAGCGTCAAAAAGCCTGCTCAACTGGCTTTAAATTTGCAAGTGGTCACCTCAAGCTCCTCAACGCTATTGGCGTTTGCCAATAAGCGAAAGGCACCGCACCGCCCACAGACCAACTTGTTTTGCTCTCTAAACTTATCACATTCTAACCCTGTTCTCGGGGATAGGGTTTAAAATCAGACTTCTCCTTTCAACCCATTCCCACACTAAAAAGCAGCAGACTCAAAGCATGACATTTTTATCCTCCCGCGTTGCTGAATTCCACGTTGCTTTCTCGTACTGTGGCTTTCAATCCCACTGCAGACAGTGGTGTTTCTCAGAAAAAGGGCACCACTGTCAAAGAATGAGATTTCTTCCACACAAAGGCTGCTCAAATCTGCTCCGTTCCTCAGGCAGGGAATTACTTGCAATGTTACTTCCGACATTAACACATTTTGCCAGTATAAAAGGCACCAGAGCCAAACAAGTCAGGTATTAGCATGTAAAAGTTGCCAGAGTCGATGCCTTGGTGGACCGAGGCCTTTCAATGCTCAGACTGATGCTTACGGCCAAGGGCACAATAGTGTCAGGAAGGCCGAGTGGAGTGAGGCGCCAGACTCAAAGACTGTTAATCCTTAACTGACCAAAGGTCGGCGAATTCCGGTCCCTTTCTAGGGGCGTGGGTTGCAATCCCACCTCTGACGTGACATTTTTCCCCACACAAATGCAGCCAGCGTCAAAAGGCCTGTTGAACTGGCCTTCAATTTACAAGTGGCAACATCAAACTCTTCAACGGTTTGCCAACAAACTGAAGGCACCGTTCTCAGCTCAACCTCTTTTCCACACCAAAATAGTCATATCACAACACAGCGGGAGCCGACTGCTTCATGGCTCGCGGTGAAGGGGCGCAAATATTACACGCCACAAATTCTGGCAGCGGTGGGATTCGAACCCACGCCTCCGAAGAGACTGGAGCCTTAATCCAGCGCCTTAGACCGCTCGGCCACGCTACCACTGGCAGCAGTTTCCGTTCTGGAACTAGTGACCGGTGAGTGAAATGTGACTTTGCTTTGGGCAAGATAATAATCAAGGCCATTGAAGTGGCAGACGGTAAACTCTCGAGAAATGATTTTGCAGCATACAGGTCGACAGGGCAACACCAGTAATTAGGTGCACGTTGGAACGAAGCAGTTACAACCTTCATTCAATATTTATTCCGACATCAACGTCACTGACAAAACCAGATTATCTGGTCATGATCACATTGCCGTTTGTGGGATCTTGCTGTGTGCAAACTGGCTGCGGCGTTCCCCACATTGCAACAGTGCCTTCACTTTTACAATACTTCATTGGCTGTGAAGCGCCTTGGGACGTCGTTCGGTCATGAAAGGCGCTTTCGAAATACAATACAGAAAATGTTACCCGATAGCTGACAAAATGCGAGCTGTTGCGAGAAATACCTGTGTTTGAATGTTGGTTGCATTGCAGGGATGATGAACTTAATGACTGGCGCTGCCTGTTAAGTCCTGTCGTAAGAATGTGTGCGTTGTGTGTTTGCACAGGAGGAAGAATTGTGATGCTGCTCAGTAAGTGTGCAGAATTTGCAGCACATTTTTCTGCAGCTGCTGCAAGACCATTGTCAGGATGGCCGAGTGGTCTAAGGCGCCAGACTCAAGGACTGTTAATCCTTACCTTACCAAAGGTTGGTGTATTCTGGTCCCTTTCTAGGGGCGTGGGTTCGAATCCCACTTCTGACATTAACTTTTTATCCAGACAAATGCCAGCCAGCGTCAAAAAGCCTGCTCAACTGGCTTTAAATTTGCAAGTGGTCACCTCAAGCTCCTCAACGCTATTGGCGTTTGCCAATAAGCGAAAGGCACCGCACCGCCCACAGACCAACTTGTTTTGCTCTCTAAACTTATCACATTCTAACCCTGTTCTCGGGGATAGGGTTTAAAATCAGACTTCTCCTTTCAACCCATTCCCACACTAAAAAGCAGCAGACTCAAAGCATGACATTTTTATCCTCCCGCGTTGCTGAATTCCACGTTGCTTTCTCGTACTGTGGCTTTCAATCCCACTGCAGACAGTGGTGTTTCTCAGAAAAAGGGCACCACTGTCAAAGAATGAGATTTCTTCCACACAAAGGCTGCTCAAATCTGCTCCGTTCCTCAGGCAGGGAATTACTTGCAATGTTACTTCCGACATTAACACATTTTGCCAGTATAAAAGGCACCAGAGCCAAACAAGTCAGGTATTAGCATGTAAAAGTTGCCAGAGTCGATGCCTTGGTGGACCGAGGCCTTTCAATGCTCAGACTGATGCTTACGGCCAAGGGCACAATAGTGTCAGGAAGGCCGAGTGGAGTGAGGCGCCAGACTCAAAGACTGTTAATCCTTAACTGACCAAAGGTCGGCGAATTCCGGTCCCTTTCTAGGGGCGTGGGTTGCAATCCCACCTCTGACGTGACATTTTTCCCCACACAAATGCAGCCAGCGTCAAAAGGCCTGTTGAACTGGCCTTCAATTTACAAGTGGCAACATCAAACTCTTCAACGGTTTGCCAACAAACTGAAGGCACCGTTCTCAGCTCAACCTCTTTTCCACACCAAAATAGTCATATCACAACACAGCGGGAGCCGACTGCTTCATGGCTCGCGGTGAAGGGGCGCAAATATTACACGCCACAAATTCTGGCAGCGGTGGGATTCGAACCCACGCCTCCGAAGAGACTGGAGCCTTAATCCAGCGCCTTAGACCGCTCGGCCACGCTACCACTGGCAGCAGTTTCCGTTCTGGAACTAGTGACCGGTGAGTGAAATGTGACTTTGCTTTGGGCAAGATAATAATCAAGGCCATTGAAGTGGCAGACGGTAAACTCTCGAGAAATGATTTTGCAGCATACAGGTCCACAGGGCAACACCAGTAATTAGGTGCACGTTGGAACGAAGCAGTTACAACCTTCATTCAATATTTATTCCGACATCAACATCACTGACAAAACCAGATTATCTGGTCATGATCACATTGCCGTTTGTGGGATCTTGCTGTGTGCAAACTGGCTGCGGCGTTCCCCACATTGCAACAGTGCCTTCACTTTTACAATACTTCATTGGCTGTGAAGCGCCTTGGGACGTCGTTCGGTCATGAAAGGCGCTTTCGAAATACAATACAGAAAATGTTACCCGATAGCTGACAAAATGCGAGCTGTTGCGAGAAATACCTGTGTTTGAATGTTGGTTGCATTGCAGGGATGATGAACTTAATGACTGGCGCTGCCTGTTAAGTCCTGTCGTAAGAATGTGTGCGTTGTGTGTTTGCACAGGAGGAAGAATTGTGATGCTGCTCAGTAAGTGTGCAGAATTTGCAGCACATTTTTCTGCAGCTGCTGCAAGACCATTGTCAGGATGGCCGAGTGGTCTAAGGCGCCAGACTCAAGGACTGTTAATCCTTACCTTACCAAAGGTTGGTGTATTCTGGTCCCTTTCTAGGGGCGTGGGTTCGAATCCCACTTCTGACATTAACTTTTTATCCAGACAAATGCCAGCCAGCGTCAAAAAGCCTGCTCAACTGGCTTTAAATTTGCAAGTGGTCACCTCAAGCTCCTCAACGCTATTGGCGTTTGCCAATAAACGAAAGGCACCGCACCGCCCACAGACCAACTTGTTTTGCTCTCTAAACTTATCACATTCTAACCCTGTTCTCGGGGATAGGGTTTAAAATCAGACTTCTCCTTTCAACCCATTCCCACACTAAAAAGCAGCAGACTCAAAGCATGACATTTTTATCCTCCCGCGTTGCTGAATTCCACGTTGCTTTCTCGTACTGTGGCTTTCAATCCCACTGCAGACAGTGGTGTTTCTCAGAAAAAGGGCACCACTGTCAAAGAATGAGATTTCTTCCACACAAAGGCTGCTCAAATCTGCTCCGTTCCTCAGGCAGGGAATTACTTGCAATGTTACTTCCGACATTAACACATTTTGCCAGTATAAAAGGCACCAGAGCCAAACAAGTCAGGTATTAGCATGTAAAAGTTGCCAGAGTCGATGCCTTGGTGGACCGAGGCCTTTCAATGCTCAGACTGATGCTTACGGCCAAGGGCACAATAGTGTCAGGAAGGCCGAGTGGAGTGAGGCGCCAGACTCAAAGACTGTTAATCCTTAACTGACCAAAGGTCGGCGAATTCCGGTCCCTTTCTAGGGGCGTGGGTTGCAATCCCACCTCTGACGTGACATTTTTCCCCACACAAATGCAGCCAGCGTCAAAAGGCCTGTTGAACTGGCCTTCAATTTACAAGTGGCAACATCAAACTCTTCAACGGTTTGCCAACAAACTGAAGGCACCGTTCTCAGCTCAACCTCTTTTCCACACCAAAATAGTCATATCACAACACAGCGGGAGCCGACTGCTTCATGGCTCGCGGTGAAGGGGCGCAAATATTACACGCCACAAATTCTGGCAGCGGTGGGATTCGAACCCACGCCTCCGAAGAGACTGGAGCCTTAATCCAGCGCCTTAGACCGCTCGGCCACGCTACCACTGGCAGCAGTTTCCGTTCTGGAACTAGTGACCGGTGAGTGAAATGTGACTTTGCTTTGGGCAAGATAATAATCAAGGCCATTGAAGTGGCAGACGGTAAACTCTCGAGAAATGATTTTGCAGCATACAGGTCCACAGGGCAACACCAGTAATTAGGTGCACGTTGGAACGAAGCAGTTACAACCTTCATTCAATATTTATTCCGACATCAACATCACTGACAAAACCAGATTATCTGGTCATGATCACATTGCCGTTTGTGGGATCTTGCTGTGTGCAAACTGGCTGCGGCGTTCCCCACATTGCAACAGTGCCTTCACTTTTACAATACTTCATTGGCTGTGAAGCGCCTTGGGACGTCGTTCGGTCATGAAAGGCGCTTTCGAAATACAATACAGAAAATGTTACCCGATAGCTGACAAAATGCGAGCTGTTGCGAGAAATACCTGTGTTTGAATGTTGGTTGCATTGCAGGGATGATGAACTTAATGACTGGCGCTGCCTGTTAAGTCCTGTCGTAAGAATGTGTGCGTTGTGTGTTTGCACAGGAGGAAGAATTGTGATGCTGCTCAGTAAGTGTGCAGAATTTGCAGCACATTTTTCTGCAGCTGCTGCAAGACCATTGTCAGGATGGCCGAGTGGTCTAAGGCGCCAGACTCAAGGACTGTTAATCCTTACCTTACCAAAGGTTGGTGTATTCTGGTCCCTTTCTAGGGGCGTGGGTTCGAATCCCACTTCTGACATTAACTTTTTATCCAGACAAATGCCAGCCAGCGTCAAAAAGCCTGCTCAACTGGCTTTAAATTTGCAAGTGGTCACCTCAATCTCCTCAACGCTATTGGCGTTTGCCAATAAACGAAAGGCACCGCACCGCCCACAGACCAACTTGTTTTGCTCTCTAAACTTATCACATTCTAACCCTGTTCTCGGGGATAGGGTTTAAAATCAGACTTCTCCTTTCAACCCATTCCCACACTAAAAAGCAGCAGACTCAAAGCATGACATTTTTATCCTCCCGCGTTGCTGAATTCCACGTTGCTTTCTCGTACTGTGGCTTTCAATCCCACTGCAGACAGTGGTGTTTCTCAGAAAAAGGGCACCACTGTCAAAGAATGAGATTTCTTCCACACAAAGGCTGCTCAAATCTGCTCCATTCCTCAGGCAGGGAATTACTTGCAATGTTACTTCCGACATTAACACATTTTGCCAGTATAAAAGGCACCAGAGCCAAACAAGTCAGGTATTAGCATGTAAAAGTTGCCAGAGTCGATGCCTTGGTGGACCGAGGCCTTTCAATGCTCAGACTGATGCTTACGGCCAAGGGCACAATAGTGTCAGGAAGGCCGAGTGGAGTGAGGCGCCAGACTCAAAGACTGTTAATCCTTAACTGACCAAAGGTCGGCGAATTCCGGTCCCTTTCTAGGGGCGTGGGTTGCAATCCCACCTCTGACGTGACATTTTTCCCCACACAAATGCAGCCAGCGTCAAAAGGCCTGTTGAACTGGCCTTCAATTTACAAGTGGCAACATCAAACTCTTCAACGGTTTGCCAAAAAACTGAAGGCACCGTTCTCAGCTCAACCTCTTTTCCACACCAAAATAGTCATATCACAACACAGCGGGAGCCGACTGCTTCATGGCTCGCGGTGAAGGGGCGCAAATATTACACGCCACAAATTCTGGCAGCGGTGGGATTCGAACCCACGCCTCCGAAGAGACTGGAGCCTTAATCCAGCGCCTTAGACCGCTCGGCCACGCTACCACTGGCAGCAGTTTCCGTTCTGGAACTAGTGACCGGTGAGTGAAATGTGACTTTGCTTTGGGCAAGATAATAATCAAGGCCATTGAAGTGGCAGACGGTAAACTCTCGAGAAATGATTTTGCAGCATACAGGTCCACAGGGCAACACCAGTAATTAGGTGCACGTTGGAACGAAGCAGTTACAACCTTCATTCAATATTTATTCCGACATCAACATCACTGACAAAACCAGATTATCTGGTCATGATCACATTGCCGTTTGTGGGATCTTGCTGTGTGCAAACTGGCTGCGGCGTTCCCCACATTGCAACAGTGCCTTCACTTTTACAATACTTCATTGGCTGTGAAGCGCCTTGGGACGTCGTTCGGTCATGAAAGGCGCTTTCGAAATACAATACAGAAAATGTTACCCGATAGCTGACAAAATGCGAGCTGTTGCGAGAAATACCTGTGTTTGAATGTTGGTTGCATTGCAGGGATGATGAACTTAATGACTGGCGCTGCCTGTTAAGTCCTGTCGTAAGAATGTGTGCGTTGTGTGTTTGCACAGGAGGAAGAATTGTGATGCTGCTCAGTAAGTGTGCAGAATTTGCAGCACATTTTTCTGCAGCTGCTGCAAGACCATTGTCAGGATGGCCGAGTGGTCTAAGGCGCCAGACTCAAGGACTGTTAATCCTTACCTTACCAAAGGTTGGTGTATTCTGGTCCCTTTCTAGGGGCGTGGGTTCGAATCCCACTTCTGACATTAACTTTTTATCCAGACAAATGCCAGCCAGCGTCAAAAAGCCTGCTCAACTGGCTTTAAATTTGCAAGTGGTCACCTCAATCTCCTCAACGCTATTGGCGTTTGCCAATAAACGAAAGGCACCGCACCGCCCACAGACCAACTTGTTTTGCTCTCTAAACTTATCACATTCTAACCCTGTTCTCGGGGATAGGGTTTAAAATCAGACTTCTCCTTTCAACCCATTCCCACACTAAAAAGCAGCAGACTCAAAGCATGACATTTTTATCCTCCCGCGTTGCTGAATTCCACGTTGCTTTCTCGTACTGTGGCTTTCAATCCCACTGCAGACAGTGGTGTTTCTCAGAAAAAGGGCACCACTGTCAAAGAATGAGATTTCTTCCACACAAAGGCTGCTCAAATCTGCTCCGTTCCTCAGGCAGGGAATTACTTGCAATGTTACTTCCGACATTAACACATTTTGCCAGTATAAAAGGCACCAGAGCCAAACAAGTCAGGTATTAGCATGTAAAAGTTGCCAGAGTCGATGCCTTGGTGGACCGAGGCCTTTCAATGCTCAGACTGATGCTTACGGCCAAGGGCACAATAGTGTCAGGAAGGCCGAGTGGAGTGAGGCGCCAGACTCAAAGACTGTTAATCCTTAACTGACCAAAGGTCGGCGAATTCCGGTCCCTTTCTAGGGGCGTGGGTTGCAATCCCACCTCTGACGTGACATTTTTCCCCACACAAATGCAGCCAGCGTCAAAAGGCCTGTTGAACTGGCCTTCAATTTACAAGTGGCAACATCAAACTCTTCAACGGTTTGCCAACAAACTGAAGGCACCGTTCTCAGCTCAACCTCTTTTCCACACCAAAATAGTCATATCACAACACAGCGGGAGCCGACTGCTTCATGGCTCGCGGTGAAGGGGCGCAAATATTACACGCCACAAATTCTGGCAGCGGTGGGATTCGAACCCACGCCTCCGAAGAGACTGGAGCCTTAATCCAGCGCCTTAGACCGCTCGGCCACGCTACCACTGGCAGCAGTTTCCGTTCTGGAACTAGTGACCGGTGAGTGAAATGTGACTTTGCTTTGGGCAAGATAATAATCAAGGCCATTGAAGTGGCAGACGGTAAACTCTCGAGAAATGATTTTGCAGCATACAGGTCCACAGGGCAACACCAGTAATTAGGTGCACGTTGGAACGAAGCAGTTACAACCTTCATTCAATATTTATTCCGACATCAACATCACTGACAAAACCAGATTATCTGGTCATGATCACATTGCCGTTTGTGGGATCTTGCTGTGTGCAAACTGGCTGCGGCGTTCCCCACATTGCAACAGTGCCTTCACTTTTACAATACTTCATTGGCTGTGAAGCGCCTTGGGACGTCGTTCGGTCATGAAAGGCGCTTTCGAAATACAATACAGAAAATGTTACCCGATAGCTGACAAAATGCGAGCTGTTGCGAGAAATACCTGTGTTTGAATGTTGGTTGCATTGCAGGGATGATGAACTTAATGACTGGCGCTGCCTGTTAAGTCCTGTCGTAAGAATGTGTGCGTTGTGTGTTTGCACAGGAGGAAGAATTGTGATGCTGCTCAGTAAGTGTGCAGAATTTGCAGCACATTTTTCTGCAGCTGCTGCAAGACCATTGTCAGGATGGCCGAGTGGTCTAAGGCGCCAGACTCAAGGACTGTTAATCCTTACCTTACCAAAGGTTGGTGTATTCTGGTCCCTTTCTAGGGGCGTGGGTTCGAATCCCACTTCTGACATTAACTTTTTATCCAGACAAATGCCAGCCAGCGTCAAAAAGCCTGCTCAACTGGCTTTAAATTTGCAAGTGGTCACCTCAATCTCCTCAACGCTATTGGCGTTTGCCAATAAACGAAAGGCACCGCACCGCCCACAGACCAACTTGTTTTGCTCTCTAAACTTATCACATTCTAACCCTGTTCTCGGGGATAGGGTTTAAAATCAGACTTCTCCTTTCAACCCATTCCCACACTAAAAAGCAGCAGACTCAAAGCATGACATTTTTATCCTCCCGCGTTGCTGAATTCCACGTTGCTTTCTCGTACTGTGGCTTTCAATCCCACTGCAGACAGTGGTGTTTCTCAGAAAAAGGGCACCACTGTCAAAGAATGAGATTTCTTCCACACAAAGGCTGCTCAAATCTGCTCCATTCCTCAGGCAGGGAATTACTTGCAATGTTACTTCCGACATTAACACATTTTGCCAGTATAAAAGGCACCAGAGCCAAACAAGTCAGGTATTAGCATGTAAAAGTTGCCAGAGTCGATGCCTTGGTGGACCGAGGCCTTTCAATGCTCAGACTGATGCTTACGGCCAAGGGCACAATAGTGTCAGGAAGGCCGAGTGGAGTGAGGCGCCAGACTCAAAGACTGTTAATCCTTAACTGACCAAAGGTCGGCGAATTCCGGTCCCTTTCTAGGGGCGTGGGTTGCAATCCCACCTCTGACGTGACATTTTTCCCCACACAAATGCAGCCAGCGTCAAAAGGCCTGTTGAACTGGCCTTCAATTTACAAGTGGCAACATCAAACTCTTCAACGGTTTGCCAAAAAACTGAAGGCACCGTTCTCAGCTCAACCTCTTTTCCACACCAAAATAGTCATATCACAACACAGCGGGAGCCGACTGCTTCATGGCTCGCGGTGAAGGGGCGCAAATATTACACGCCACAAATTCTGGCAGCGGTGGGATTCGAACCCACGCCTCCGAAGAGACTGGAGCCTTAATCCAGCGCCTTAGACCGCTCGGCCACGCTACCACTGGCAGCAGTTTCCGTTCTGGAACTAGTGACCGGTGAGTGAAATGTGACTTTGCTTTGGGCAAGATAATAATCAAGGCCATTGAAGTGGCAGACGGTAAACTCTCGAGAAATGATTTTGCAGCATACAGGTCCACAGGGCAACACCAGTAATTAGGTGCACGTTGGAACGAAGCAGTTACAACCTTCATTCAATATTTATTCCGACATCAACATCACTGACAAAACCAGATTATCTGGTCATGATCACATTGCCGTTTGTGGGATCTTGCTGTGTGCAAACTGGCTGCGGCGTTCCCCACATTGCAACAGTGCCTTCACTTTTACAATACTTCATTGGCTGTGAAGCGCCTTGGGACGTCGTTCGGTCATGAAAGGCGCTTTCGAAATACAATACAGAAAATGTTACCCGATAGCTGACAAAATGCGAGCTGTTGCGAGAAATACCTGTGTTTGAATGTTGGTTGCATTGCAGGGATGATGAACTTAATGACTGGCGCTGCCTGTTAAGTCCTGTCGTAAGAATGTGTGCGTTGTGTGTTTGCACAGGAGGAAGAATTGTGATGCTGCTCAGTAAGTGTGCAGAATTTGCAGCACATTTTTCTGCAGCTGCTGCAAGACCATTGTCAGGATGGCCGAGTGGTCTAAGGCGCCAGACTCAAGGACTGTTAATCCTTACCTTACCAAAGGTTGGTGTATTCTGGTCCCTTTCTAGGGGCGTGGGTTCGAATCCCACTTCTGACATTAACTTTTTATCCAGACAAATGCCAGCCAGCGTCAAAAAGCCTGCTCAACTGGCTTTAAATTTGCAAGTGGTCACCTCAATCTCCTCAACGCTATTGGCGTTTGCCAATAAACGAAAGGCACCGCACCGCCCACAGACCAACTTGTTTTGCTCTCTAAACTTATCACATTCTAACCCTGTTCTCGGGGATAGGGTTTAAAATCAGACTTCTCCTTTCAACCCATTCCCACACTAAAAAGCAGCAGACTCAAAGCATGACATTTTTATCCTCCCGCGTTGCTGAATTCCACGTTGCTTTCTCGTACTGTGGCTTTCAATCCCACTGCAGACAGTGGTGTTTCTCAGAAAAAGGGCACCACTGTCAAAGAATGAGATTTCTTCCACACAAAGGCTGCTCAAATCTGCTCCGTTCCTCAGGCAGGGAATTACTTGCAATGTTACTTCCGACATTAACACATTTTGCCAGTATAAAAGGCACCAGAGCCAAACAAGTCAGGTATTAGCATGTAAAAGTTGCCAGAGTCGATGCCTTGGTGGACCGAGGCCTTTCAATGCTCAGACTGATGCTTACGGCCAAGGGCACAATAGTGTCAGGAAGGCCGAGTGGAGTGAGGCGCCAGACTCAAAGACTGTTAATCCTTAACTGACCAAAGGTCGGCGAATTCCGGTCCCTTTCTAGGGGCGTGGGTTGCAATCCCACCTCTGACGTGACATTTTTCCCCACACAAATGCAGCCAGCGTCAAAAGGCCTGTTGAACTGGCCTTCAATTTACAAGTGGCAACATCAAACTCTTCAACGGTTTGCCAACAAACTGAAGGCACCGTTCTCAGCTCAACCTCTTTTCCACACCAAAATAGTCATATCACAACACAGCGGGAGCCGACTGCTTCATGGCTCGCGGTGAAGGGGCGCAAATATTACACGCCACAAATTCTGGCAGCGGTGGGATTCGAACCCACGCCTCCGAAGAGACTGGAGCCTTAATCCAGCGCCTTAGACCGCTCGGCCACGCTACCACTGGCAGCAGTTTCCGTTCTGGAACTAGTGACCGGTGAGTGAAATGTGACTTTGCTTTGGGCAAGATAATAATCAAGGCCATTGAAGTGGCAGACGGTAAACTCTCGAGAAATGATTTTGCAGCATACAGGTCCACAGGGCAACACCAGTAATTAGGTGCACGTTGGAACGAAGCAGTTACAACCTTCATTCAATATTTATTCCGACATCAACATCACTGACAAAACCAGATTATCTGGTCATGATCACATTGCCGTTTGTGGGATCTTGCTGTGTGCAAACTGGCTGCGGCGTTCCCCACATTGCAACAGTGCCTTCACTTTTACAATACTTCATTGGCTGTGAAGCGCCTTGGGACGTCGTTCGGTCATGAAAGGCGCTTTCGAAATACAATACAGAAAATGTTACCCGATAGCTGACAAAATGCGAGCTGTTGCGAGAAATACCTGTGTTTGAATGTTGGTTGCATTGCAGGGATGATGAACTTAATGACTGGCGCTGCCTGTTAAGTCCTGTCGTAAGAATGTGTGCGTTGTGTGTTTGCACAGGAGGAAGAATTGTGATGCTGCTCAGTAAGTGTGCAGAATTTGCAGCACATTTTTCTGCAGCTGCTGCAAGACCATTGTCAGGATGGCCGAGTGGTCTAAGGCGCCAGACTCAAGGACTGTTAATCCTTACCTTACCAAAGGTTGGTGTATTCTGGTCCCTTTCTAGGGGCGTGGGTTCGAATCCCACTTCTGACATTAACTTTTTATCCAGACAAATGCCAGCCAGCGTCAAAAAGCCTGCTCAACTGGCTTTAAATTTGCAAGTGGTCACCTCAAGCTCCTCAACGCTATTGGCGTTTGCCAATAAACGAAAGGCACCGCACCGCCCACAGACCAACTTGTTTTGCTCTCTAAACTTATCACATTCTAACCCTGTTCTCGGGGATAGGGTTTAAAATCAGACTTCTCCTTTCAACCCATTCCCACACTAAAAAGCAGCAGACTCAAAGCATGACATTTTTATCCTCCCGCGTTGCTGAATTCCACGTTGCTTTCTCGTACTGTGGCTTTCAATCCCACTGCAGACAGTGGTGTTTCTCAGAAAAAGGGCACCACTGTCAAAGAATGAGATTTCTTCCACACAAAGGCTGCTCAAATCTGCTCCGTTCCTCAGGCAGGGAATTACTTGCAATGTTACTTCCGACATTAACACATTTTGCCAGTATAAAAGGCACCAGAGCCAAACAAGTCAGGTATTAGCATGTAAAAGTTGCCAGAGTCGATGCCTTGGTGGACCGAGGCCTTTCAATGCTCAGACTGATGCTTACGGCCAAGGGCACAATAGTGTCAGGAAGGCCGAGTGGAGTGAGGCGCCAGACTCAAAGACTGTTAATCCTTAACTGACCAAAGGTCGGCGAATTCCGGTCCCTTTCTAGGGGCGTGGGTTGCAATCCCACCTCTGACGTGACATTTTTCCCCACACAAATGCAGCCAGCGTCAAAAGGCCTGTTGAACTGGCCTTCAATTTACAAGTGGCAACATCAAACTCTTCAACGGTTTGCCAACAAACTGAAGGCACCGTTCTCAGCTCAACCTCTTTTCCACACCAAAATAGTCATATCACAACACAGCGGGAGCCGACTGCTTCATGGCTCGCGGTGAAGGGGCGCAAATATTACACGCCACAAATTCTGGCAGCGGTGGGATTCGAACCCACGCCTCCGAAGAGACTGGAGCCTTAATCCAGCGCCTTAGACCGCTCGGCCACGCTACCACTGGCAGCAGTTTCCGTTCTGGAACTAGTGACCGGTGAGTGAAATGTGACTTTGCTTTGGGCAAGATAATAATCAAGGCCATTGAAGTGGCAGA
Organism: Pristiophorus japonicus; assembly: GCF_044704955.1. Lineage (NCBI taxonomy): Eukaryota > Metazoa > Chordata > Chondrichthyes > Pristiophoridae > Pristiophorus > Pristiophorus japonicus. The sequence goes on from NC_091984.1 coordinate 174,565,725, forward strand.
CGGTAAACTCTCGAGAAATGATTTTGCAGCATACAGGTCCACAGGGCAACACCAGTAATTAGGTGCACGTTGGAACGAAGCAGTTACAACCTTCATTCAATATTTATTCCGACATCAACATCACTGACAAAACCAGATTATCTGGTCATGATCACATTGCCGTTTGTGGGATCTTGCTGTGTGCAAACTGGCTGCGGCGTTCCCCACATTGCAACAGTGCCTTCACTTTTACAATACTTCATTGGCTGTGAAGCGCCTTGGGACGTCGTTCGGTCATGAAAGGCGCTTTCGAAATACAATACAGAAAATGTTACCCGATAGCTGACAAAATGCGAGCTGTTGCGAGAAATACCTGTGTTTGAATGTTGGTTGCATTGCAGGGATGATGAACTTAATGACTGGCGCTGCCTGTTAAGTCCTGTCGTAAGAATGTGTGCGTTGTGTGTTTGCACAGGAGGAAGAATTGTGATGCTGCTCAGTAAGTGTGCAGAATTTGCAGCACATTTTTCTGCAGCTGCTGCAAGACCATTGTCAGGATGGCCGAGTGGTCTAAGGCGCCAGACTCAAGGACTGTTAATCCTTACCTTACCAAAGGTTGGTGTATTCTGGTCCCTTTCTAGGGGCGTGGGTTCGAATCCCACTTCTGACATTAACTTTTTATCCAGACAAATGCCAGCCAGCGTCAAAAAGCCTGCTCAACTGGCTTTAAATTTGCAAGTGGTCACCTCAATCTCCTCAACGCTATTGGCGTTTGCCAATAAACGAAAGGCACCGCACCGCCCACAGACCAACTTGTTTTGCTCTCTAAACTTATCACATTCTAACCCTGTTCTCGGGGATAGGGTTTAAAATCAGACTTCTCCTTTCAACCCATTCCCACACTAAAAAGCAGCAGACTCAAAGCATGACATTTTTATCCTCCCGCGTTGCTGAATTCCACGTTGCTTTCTCGTACTGTGGCTTTCAATCCCACTGCAGACAGTGGTGTTTCTCAGAAAAAGGGCACCACTGTCAAAGAATGAGATTTCTTCCACACAAAGGCTGCTCAAATCTGCTCCATTCCTCAGGCAGGGAATTACTTGCAATGTTACTTCCGACATTAACACATTTTGCCAGTATAAAAGGCACCAGAGCCAAACAAGTCAGGTATTAGCATGTAAAAGTTGCCAGAGTCGATGCCTTGGTGGACCGAGGCCTTTCAATGCTCAGACTGATGCTTACGGCCAAGGGCACAATAGTGTCAGGAAGGCCGAGTGGAGTGAGGCGCCAGACTCAAAGACTGTTAATCCTTAACTGACCAAAGGTCGGCGAATTCCGGTCCCTTTCTAGGGGCGTGGGTTGCAATCCCACCTCTGACGTGACATTTTTCCCCACACAAATGCAGCCAGCGTCAAAAGGCCTGTTGAACTGGCCTTCAATTTACAAGTGGCAACATCAAACTCTTCAACGGTTTGCCAAAAAACTGAAGGCACCGTTCTCAGCTCAACCTCTTTTCCACACCAAAATAGTCATATCACAACACAGCGGGAGCCGACTGCTTCATGGCTCGCGGTGAAGGGGCGCAAATATTACACGCCACAAATTCTGGCAGCGGTGGGATTCGAACCCACGCCTCCGAAGAGACTGGAGCCTTAATCCAGCGCCTTAGACCGCTCGGCCACGCTACCACTGGCAGCAGTTTCCGTTCTGGAACTAGTGACCGGTGAGTGAAATGTGACTTTGCTTTGGGCAAGATAATAATCAAGGCCATTGAAGTGGCAGACGGTAAACTCTCGAGAAATGATTTTGCAGCATACAGGTCCACAGGGCAACACCAGTAATTAGGTGCACGTTGGAACGAAGCAGTTACAACCTTCATTCAATATTTATTCCGACATCAACATCACTGACAAAACCAGATTATCTGGTCATGATCACATTGCCGTTTGTGGGATCTTGCTGTGTGCAAACTGGCTGCGGCGTTCCCCACATTGCAACAGTGCCTTCACTTTTACAATACTTCATTGGCTGTGAAGCGCCTTGGGACGTCGTTCGGTCATGAAAGGCGCTTTCGAAATACAATACAGAAAATGTTACCCGATAGCTGACAAAATGCGAGCTGTTGCGAGAAATACCTGTGTTTGAATGTTGGTTGCATTGCAGGGATGATGAACTTAATGACTGGCGCTGCCTGTTAAGTCCTGTCGTAAGAATGTGTGCGTTGTGTGTTTGCACAGGAGGAAGAATTGTGATGCTGCTCAGTAAGTGTGCAGAATTTGCAGCACATTTTTCTGCAGCTGCTGCAAGACCATTGTCAGGATGGCCGAGTGGTCTAAGGCGCCAGACTCAAGGACTGTTAATCCTTACCTTACCAAAGGTTGGTGTATTCTGGTCCCTTTCTAGGGGCGTGGGTTCGAATCCCACTTCTGACATTAACTTTTTATCCAGACAAATGCCAGCCAGCGTCAAAAAGCCTGCTCAACTGGCTTTAAATTTGCAAGTGGTCACCTCAATCTCCTCAACGCTATTGGCGTTTGCCAATAAACGAAAGGCACCGCACCGCCCACAGACCAACTTGTTTTGCTCTCTAAACTTATCACATTCTAACCCTGTTCTCGGGGATAGGGTTTAAAATCAGACTTCTCCTTTCAACCCATTCCCACACTAAAAAGCAGCAGACTCAAAGCATGACATTTTTATCCTCCCGCGTTGCTGAATTCCACGTTGCTTTCTCGTACTGTGGCTTTCAATCCCACTGCAGACAGTGGTGTTTCTCAGAAAAAGGGCACCACTGTCAAAGAATGAGATTTCTTCCACACAAAGGCTGCTCAAATCTGCTCCATTCCTCAGGCAGGGAATTACTTGCAATGTTACTTCCGACATTAACACATTTTGCCAGTATAAAAGGCACCAGAGCCAAACAAGTCAGGTATTAGCATGTAAAAGTTGCCAGAGTCGATGCCTTGGTGGACCGAGGCCTTTCAATGCTCAGACTGATGCTTACGGCCAAGGGCACAATAGTGTCAGGAAGGCCGAGTGGAGTGAGGCGCCAGACTCAAAGACTGTTAATCCTTAACTGACCAAAGGTCGGCGAATTCCGGTCCCTTTCTAGGGGCGTGGGTTGCAATCCCACCTCTGACGTGACATTTTTCCCCACACAAATGCAGCCAGCGTCAAAAGGCCTGTTGAACTGGCCTTCAATTTACAAGTGGCAACATCAAACTCTTCAACGGTTTGCCAAAAAACTGAAGGCACCGTTCTCAGCTCAACCTCTTTTCCACACCAAAATAGTCATATCACAACACAGCGGGAGCCGACTGCTTCATGGCTCGCGGTGAAGGGGCGCAAATATTACACGCCACAAATTCTGGCAGCGGTGGGATTCGAACCCACGCCTCCGAAGAGACTGGAGCCTTAATCCAGCGCCTTAGACCGCTCGGCCACGCTACCACTGGCAGCAGTTTCCGTTCTGGAACTAGTGACCGGTGAGTGAAATGTGACTTTGCTTTGGGCAAGATAATAATCAAGGCCATTGAAGTGGCAGACGGTAAACTCTCGAGAAATGATTTTGCAGCATACAGGTCCACAGGGCAACACCAGTAATTAGGTGCACGTTGGAACGAAGCAGTTACAACCTTCATTCAATATTTATTCCGACATCAACATCACTGACAAAACCAGATTATCTGGTCATGATCACATTGCCGTTTGTGGGATCTTGCTGTGTGCAAACTGGCTGCGGCGTTCCCCACATTGCAACAGTGCCTTCACTTTTACAATACTTCATTGGCTGTGAAGCGCCTTGGGACGTCGTTCGGTCATGAAAGGCGCTTTCGAAATACAATACAGAAAATGTTACCCGATAGCTGACAAAATGCGAGCTGTTGCGAGAAATACCTGTGTTTGAATGTTGGTTGCATTGCAGGGATGATGAACTTAATGACTGGCGCTGCCTGTTAAGTCCTGTCGTAAGAATGTGTGCGTTGTGTGTTTGCACAGGAGGAAGAATTGTGATGCTGCTCAGTAAGTGTGCAGAATTTGCAGCACATTTTTCTGCAGCTGCTGCAAGACCATTGTCAGGATGGCCGAGTGGTCTAAGGCGCCAGACTCAAGGACTGTTAATCCTTACCTTACCAAAGGTTGGTGTATTCTGGTCCCTTTCTAGGGGCGTGGGTTCGAATCCCACTTCTGACATTAACTTTTTATCCAGACAAATGCCAGCCAGCGTCAAAAAGCCTGCTCAACTGGCTTTAAATTTGCAAGTGGTCACCTCAATCTCCTCAACGCTATTGGCGTTTGCCAATAAACGAAAGGCACCGCACCGCCCACAGACCAACTTGTTTTGCTCTCTAAACTTATCACATTCTAACCCTGTTCTCGGGGATAGGGTTTAAAATCAGACTTCTCCTTTCAACCCATTCCCACACTAAAAAGCAGCAGACTCAAAGCATGACATTTTTATCCTCCCGCGTTGCTGAATTCCACGTTGCTTTCTCGTACTGTGGCTTTCAATCCCACTGCAGACAGTGGTGTTTCTCAGAAAAAGGGCACCACTGTCAAAGAATGAGATTTCTTCCACACAAAGGCTGCTCAAATCTGCTCCATTCCTCAGGCAGGGAATTACTTGCAATGTTACTTCCGACATTAACACATTTTGCCAGTATAAAAGGCACCAGAGCCAAACAAGTCAGGTATTAGCATGTAAAAGTTGCCAGAGTCGATGCCTTGGTGGACCGAGGCCTTTCAATGCTCAGACTGATGCTTACGGCCAAGGGCACAATAGTGTCAGGAAGGCCGAGTGGAGTGAGGCGCCAGACTCAAAGACTGTTAATCCTTAACTGACCAAAGGTCGGCGAATTCCGGTCCCTTTCTAGGGGCGTGGGTTGCAATCCCACCTCTGACGTGACATTTTTCCCCACACAAATGCAGCCAGCGTCAAAAGGCCTGTTGAACTGGCCTTCAATTTACAAGTGGCAACATCAAACTCTTCAACGGTTTGCCAAAAAACTGAAGGCACCGTTCTCAGCTCAACCTCTTTTCCACACCAAAATAGTCATATCACAACACAGCGGGAGCCGACTGCTTCATGGCTCGCGGTGAAGGAGCGCAAATATTACACGCCACAAATTCTGGCAGCGGTGGGATTCGAACCCACGCCTCCGAAGAGACTGGAGCCTTAATCCAGCGCCTTAGACCGCTCGGCCACGCTACCACTGGCAGCAGTTTCCGTTCTGGAACTAGTGACCGGTGAGTGAAATGTGACTTTGCTTTGGGCAAGATAATAATCAAGGCCATTGAAGTGGCAGACGGTAAACTCTCGAGAAATGATTTTGCAGCATACAGGTCCACAGGGCAACACCAGTAATTAGGTGCACGTTGGAACGAAGCAGTTACAACCTTCATTCAATATTTATTCCGACATCAACATCACTGACAAAACCAGATTATCTGGTCATGATCACATTGCCGTTTGTGGGATCTTGCTGTGTGCAAACTGGCTGCGGCGTTCCCCACATTGCAACAGTGCCTTCACTTTTACAATACTTCATTGGCTGTGAAGCGCCTTGGGACGTCGTTCGGTCATGAAAGGCGCTTTCGAAATACAATACAGAAAATGTTACCCGATAGCTGACAAAATGCGAGCTGTTGCGAGAAATACCTGTGTTTGAATGTTGGTTGCATTGCAGGGATGATGAACTTAATGACTGGCGCTGCCTGTTAAGTCCTGTCGTAAGAATGTGTGCGTTGTGTGTTTGCACAGGAGGAAGAATTGTGATGCTGCTCAGTAAGTGTGCAGAATTTGCAGCACATTTTTCTGCAGCTGCTGCAAGACCATTGTCAGGATGGCCGAGTGGTCTAAGGCGCCAGACTCAAGGACTGTTAATCCTTACCTTACCAAAGGTTGGTGTATTCTGGTCCCTTTCTAGGGGCGTGGGTTCGAATCCCACTTCTGACATTAACTTTTTATCCAGACAAATGCCAGCCAGCGTCAAAAAGCCTGCTCAACTGGCTTTAAATTTGCAAGTGGTCACCTCAATCTCCTCAACGCTATTGGCGTTTGCCAATAAACGAAAGGCACCGCACCGCCCACAGACCAACTTGTTTTGCTCTCTAAACTTATCACATTCTAACCCTGTTCTCGGGGATAGGGTTTAAAATCAGACTTCTCCTTTCAACCCATTCCCACACTAAAAAGCAGCAGACTCAAAGCATGACATTTTTATCCTCCCGCGTTGCTGAATTCCACGTTGCTTTCTCGTACTGTGGCTTTCAATCCCACTGCAGACAGTGGTGTTTCTCAGAAAAAGGGCACCACTGTCAAAGAATGAGATTTCTTCCACACAAAGGCTGCTCAAATCTGCTCCGTTCCTCAGGCAGGGAATTACTTGCAATGTTACTTCCGACATTAACACATTTTGCCAGTATAAAAGGCACCAGAGCCAAACAAGTCAGGTATTAGCATGTAAAAGTTGCCAGAGTCGATGCCTTGGTGGACCGAGGCCTTTCAATGCTCAGACTGATGCTTACGGCCAAGGGCACAATAGTGTCAGGAAGGCCGAGTGGAGTGAGGCGCCAGACTCAAAGACTGTTAATCCTTAACTGACCAAAGGTCGGCGAATTCCGGTCCCTTTCTAGGGGCGTGGGTTGCAATCCCACCTCTGACGTGACATTTTTCCCCACACAAATGCAGCCAGCGTCAAAAGGCCTGTTGAACTGGCCTTCAATTTACAAGTGGCAACATCAAACTCTTCAACGGTTTGCCAACAAACTGAAGGCACCGTTCTCAGCTCAACCTCTTTTCCACACCAAAATAGTCATATCACAACACAGCGGGAGCCGACTGCTTCATGGCTCGCGGTGAAGAGGCGCAAATATTACACGCCACAAATTCTGGCAGCGGTGGGATTCGAACCCACGCCTCCGAAGAGACTGGAGCCTTAATCCAGCGCCTTAGACCGCTCGGCCACGCTACCACTGGCAGCAGTTTCCGTTCTGGAACTAGTGACCGGTGAGTGAAATGTGACTTTGCTTTGGGCAAGATAATAATCAAGGCCATTGAAGTGGCAGACGGTAAACTCTCGAGAAATGATTTTGCAGCATACAGGTCCACAGGGCAACACCAGTAATTAGGTGCACGTTGGAACGAAGCAGTTACAACCTTCATTCAATATTTATTCCGACATCAACATCACTGACAAAACCAGATTATCTGGTCATGATCACATTGCCGTTTGTGGGATCTTGCTGTGTGCAAACTGGCTGCGGCGTTCCCCACATTGCAACAGTGCCTTCACTTTTACAATACTTCATTGGCTGTGAAGCGCCTTGGGACGTCGTTCGGTCATGAAAGGCGCTTTCGAAATACAATACAGAAAATGTTACCCGATAGCTGACAAAATGCGAGCTGTTGCGAGAAATACCTGTGTTTGAATGTTGGTTGCATTGCAGGGATGATGAACTTAATGACTGGCGCTGCCTGTTAAGTCCTGTCGTAAGAATGTGTGCGTTGTGTGTTTGCACAGGAGGAAGAATTGTGATGCTGCTCAGTAAGTGTGCAGAATTTGCAGCACATTTTTCTGCAGCTGCTGCAAGACCATTGTCAGGATGGCCGAGTGGTCTAAGGCGCCAGACTCAAGGACTGTTAATCCTTACCTTACCAAAGGTTGGTGTATTCTGGTCCCTTTCTAGGGGCGTGGGTTCGAATCCCACTTCTGACATTAACTTTTTATCCAGACAAATGCCAGCCAGCGTCAAAAAGCCTGCTCAACTGGCTTTAAATTTGCAAGTGGTCACCTCAATCTCCTCAACGCTATTGGCGTTTGCCAATAAACGAAAGGCACCGCACCGCCCACAGACCAACTTGTTTTGCTCTCTAAACTTATCACATTCTAACCCTGTTCTCGGGGATAGGGTTTAAAATCAGACTTCTCCTTTCAACCCATTCCCACACTAAAAAGCAGCAGACTCAAAGCATGACATTTTTATCCTCCCGCGTTGCTGAATTCCACATTGCTTTCTCGTACTGTGGCTTTCAATCCCACTGCAGACAGTGGTGTTTCTCAGAAAAAGGGCACCACTGTCAAAGAATGAGATTTCTTCCACACAAAGGCTGCTCAAATCTGCTCCGTTACTCAGGCAGGGAATTACTTGCAATGTTACTTCCGACATTAACACATTTTGCCAGTATAAAAGGCACCAGAGCCAAACAAGTCAGGTATTAGCATGTAAAAGTTGCCAGAGTCGATGCCTTGGTGGACCGAGGCCTTTCAATGCTCAGACTGATGCTTACGGCCAAGGGCACAATAGTGTCAGGAAGGCCGAGTGGAGTGAGGCGCCAGACTCAAAGACTGTTAATCCTTAACTGACCAAAGGTCGGCGAATTCCGGTCCCTTTCTAGGGGCGTGGGTTGCAATCCCACCTCTGACGTGACATTTTTCCCCACACAAATGCAGCCAGCGTCAAAAGGCCTGTTGAACTGGCCTTCAATTTACAAGTGGCAACATCAAACTCTTCAACGGTTTGCCAAAAAACTGAAGGCACCGTTCTCAGCTCAACCTCTTTTCCACACCAAAATAGTCATATCACAACACAGCGGGAGCCGACTGCTTCATGGCTCGCGGTGAAGGGGCGCAAATATTACACGCCACAAATTCTGGCAGCGGTGGGATTCGAACCCACGCCTCCGAAGAGACTGGAGCCTTAATCCAGCGCCTTAGACCGCTCGGCCACGCTACCACTGGCAGCAGTTTCCGTTCTGGAACTAGTGACCGGTGAGTGAAATGTGACTTTGCTTTGGGCAAGATAATAATCAAGGCCATTGAAGTGGCAGACGGTAAACTCTCGAGAAATGATTTTGCAGCATACAGGTCCACAGGGCAACACCAGTAATTAGGTGCACGTTGGAACGAAGCAGTTACAACCTTCATTCAATATTTATTCCGACATCAACATCACTGACAAAACCAGATTATCTGGTCATGATCACATTGCCGTTTGTGGGATCTTGCTGTGTGCAAACTGGCTGCGGCGTTCCCCACATTGCAACAGTGCCTTCACTTTTACAATACTTCATTGGCTGTGAAGCGCCTTGGGACGTCGTTCGGTCATGAAAGGCGCTTTCGAAATACAATACAGAAAATGTTACCCGATAGCTGACAAAATGCGAGCTGTTGCGAGAAATACCTGTGTTTGAATGTTGGTTGCATTGCAGGGATGATGAACTTAATGACTGGCGCTGCCTGTTAAGTCCTGTCGTAAGAATGTGTGCGTTGTGTGTTTGCACAGGAGGAAGAATTGTGATGCTGCTCAGTAAGTGTGCAGAATTTGCAGCACATTTTTCTGCAGCTGCTGCAAGACCATTGTCAGGATGGCCGAGTGGTCTAAGGCGCCAGACTCAAGGACTGTTAATCCTTACCTTACCAAAGGTTGGTGTATTCTGGTCCCTTTCTAGGGGCGTGGGTTCGAATCCCACTTCTGACATTAACTTTTTATCCAGACAAATGCCAGCCAGCGTCAAAAAGCCTGCTCAACTGGCTTTAAATTTGCAAGTGGTCACCTCAATCTCCTCAACGCTATTGGCGTTTGCCAATAAACGAAAGGCACCGCACCGCCCACAGACCAACTTGTTTTGCTCTCTAAACTTATCACATTCTAACCCTGTTCTCGGGGATAGGGTTTAAAATCAGACTTCTCCTTTCAACCCATTCCCACACTAAAAAGCAGCAGACTCAAAGCATGACATTTTTATCCTCCCGCGTTGCTGAATTCCACGTTGCTTTCTCGTACTGTGGCTTTCAATCCCACTGCAGACAGTGGTGTTTCTCAGAAAAAGGGCACCACTGTCAAAGAATGAGATTTCTTCCACACAAAGGCTGCTCAAATCTGCTCCATTCCTCAGGCAGGGAATTACTTGCAATGTTACTTCCGACATTAACACATTTTGCCAGTATAAAAGGCACCAGAGCCAAACAAGTCAGGTATTAGCATGTAAAAGTTGCCAGAGTCGATGCCTTGGTGGACCGAGGCCTTTCAATGCTCAGACTGATGCTTACGGCCAAGGGCACAATAGTGTCAGGAAGGCCGAGTGGAGTGAGGCGCCAGACTCAAAGACTGTTAATCCTTAACTGACCAAAGGTCGGCGAATTCCGGTCCCTTTCTAGGGGCGTGGGTTGCAATCCCACCTCTGACGTGACATTTTTCCCCACACAAATGCAGCCAGCGTCAAAAGGCCTGTTGAACTGGCCTTCAATTTACAAGTGGCAACATCAAACTCTTCAACGGTTTGCCAAAAAACTGAAGGCACCGTTCTCAGCTCAACCTCTTTTCCACACCAAAATAGTCATATCACAACACAGCGGGAGCCGACTGCTTCATGGCTCGCGGTGAAGGGGCGCAAATATTACACGCCACAAATTCTGGCAGCGGTGGGATTCGAACCCACGCCTCCGAAGAGACTGGAGCCTTAATCCAGCGCCTTAGACCGCTCGGCCACGCTACCACTGGCAGCAGTTTCCGTTCTGGAACTAGTGACCGGTGAGTGAAATGTGACTTTGCTTTGGGCAAGATAATAATCAAGGCCATTGAAGTGGCAGACGGTAAACTCTCGAGAAATGATTTTGCAGCATACAGGTCCACAGGGCAACACCAGTAATTAGGTGCACGTTGGAACGAAGCAGTTACAACCTTCATTCAATATTTATTCCGACATCAACATCACTGACAAAACCAGATTATCTGGTCATGATCACATTGCCGTTTGTGGGATCTTGCTGTGTGCAAACTGGCTGCGGCGTTCCCCACATTGCAACAGTGCCTTCACTTTTACAATACTTCATTGGCTGTGAAGCGCCTTGGGACGTCGTTCGGTCATGAAAGGCGCTTTCGAAATACAATACAGAAAATGTTACCCGATAGCTGACAAAATGCGAGCTGTTGCGAGAAATACCTGTGTTTGAATGTTGGTTGCATTGCAGGGATGATGAACTTAATGACTGGCGCTGCCTGTTAAGTCCTGTCGTAAGAATGTGTGCGTTGTGTGTTTGCACAGGAGGAAGAATTGTGATGCTGCTCAGTAAGTGTGCAGAATTTGCAGCACATTTTTCTGCAGCTGCTGCAAGACCATTGTCAGGATGGCCGAGTGGTCTAAGGCGCCAGACTCAAGGACTGTTAATCCTTACCTTACCAAAGGTTGGTGTATTCTGGTCCCTTTCTAGGGGCGTGGGTTCGAATCCCACTTCTGACATTAACTTTTTATCCAGACAAATGCCAGCCAGCGTCAAAAAGCCTGCTCAACTGGCTTTAAATTTGCAAGTGGTCACCTCAATCTCCTCAACGCTATTGGCGTTTGCCAATAAACGAAAGGCACCGCACCGCCCACAGACCAACTTGTTTTGCTCTCTAAACTTATCACATTCTAACCCTGTTCTCGGGGATAGGGTTTAAAATCAGACTTCTCCTTTCAACCCATTCCCACACTAAAAAGCAGCAGACTCAAAGCATGACATTTTTATCCTCCCGCGTTGCTGAATTCCACGTTGCTTTCTCGTACTGTGGCTTTCAATCCCACTGCAGACAGTGGTGTTTCTCAGAAAAAGGGCACCACTGTCAAAGAATGAGATTTCTTCCACACAAAGGCTGCTCAAATCTGCTCCGTTCCTCAGGCAGGGAATTACTTGCAATGTTACTTCCGACATTAACACATTTTGCCAGTATAAAAGGCACCAGAGCCAAACAAGTCAGGTATTAGCATGTAAAAGTTGCCAGAGTCGATGCCTTGGTGGACCGAGGCCTTTCAATGCTCAGACTGATGCTTACGGCCAAGGGCACAATAGTGTCAGGAAGGCCGAGTGGAGTGAGGCGCCAGACTCAAAGACTGTTAATCCTTAACTGACCAAAGGTCGGCGAATTCCGGTCCCTTTCTAGGGGCGTGGGTTGCAATCCCACCTCTGACGTGACATTTTTCCCCACACAAATGCAGCCAGCGTCAAAAGGCCTGTTGAACTGGCCTTCAATTTACAAGTGGCAACATCAAACTCTTCAACGGTTTGCCAACAAACTGAAGGCACCGTTCTCAGCTCAACCTCTTTTCCACACCAAAATAGTCATATCACAACACAGCGGGAGCCGACTGCTTCATGGCTCGCGGTGAAGAGGCGCAAATATTACACGCCACAAATTCTGGCAGCGGTGGGATTCGAACCCACGCCTCCGAAGAGACTGGAGCCTTAATCCAGCGCCTTAGACCGCTCGGCCACGCTACCACTGGCAGCAGTTTCCGTTCTGGAACTAGTGACCGGTGAGTGAAATGTGACTTTGCTTTGGGCAAGATAATAATCAAGGCCATTGAAGTGGCAGACGGTAAACTCTCGAGAAATGATTTTGCAGCATACAGGTCCACAGGGCAACACCAGTAATTAGGTGCACGTTGGAACGAAGCAGTTACAACCTTCATTCAATATTTATTCCGACATCAACATCACTGACAAAACCAGATTATCTGGTCATGATCACATTGCCGTTTGTGGGATCTTGCTGTGTGCAAACTGGCTGCGGCGTTCCCCACATTGCAACAGTGCCTTCACTTTTACAATACTTCATTGGCTGTGAAGCGCCTTGGGACGTCGTTCGGTCATGAAAGGCGCTTTCGAAATACAATACAGAAAATGTTACCCGATAGCTGACAAAATGCGAGCTGTTGCGAGAAATACCTGTGTTTGAATGTTGGTTGCATTGCAGGGATGATGAACTTAATGACTGGCGCTGCCTGTTAAGTCCTGTCGTAAGAATGTGTGCGTTGTGTGTTTGCACAGGAGGAAGAATTGTGATGCTGCTCAGTAAGTGTGCAGAATTTGCAGCACATTTTTCTGCAGCTGCTGCAAGACCATTGTCAGGATGGCCGAGTGGTCTAAGGCGCCAGACTCAAGGACTGTTAATCCTTACCTTACCAAAGGTTGGTGTATTCTGGTCCCTTTCTAGGGGCGTGGGTTCGAATCCCACTTCTGACATTAACTTTTTATCCAGACAAATGCCAGCCAGCGTCAAAAAGCCTGCTCAACTGGCTTTAAATTTGCAAGTGGTCACCTCAATCTCCTCAACGCTATTGGCGTTTGCCAATAAACGAAAGGCACCGCACCGCCCACAGACCAACTTGTTTTGCTCTCTAAACTTATCACATTCTAACCCTGTTCTCGGGGATAGGGTTTAAAATCAGACTTCTCCTTTCAACCCATTCCCACACTAAAAAGCAGCAGACTCAAAGCATGACATTTTTATCCTCCCGCGTTGCTGAATTCCACATTGCTTTCTCGTACTGTGGCTTTCAATCCCACTGCAGACAGTGGTGTTTCTCAGAAAAAGGGCACCACTGTCAAAGAATGAGATTTCTTCCACACAAAGGCTGCTCAAATCTGCTCCGTTACTCAGGCAGGGAATTACTTGCAATGTTACTTCCGACATTAACACATTTTGCCAGTATAAAAGGCACCAGAGCCAAACAAGTCAGGTATTAGGATGTAAAAGTTGCCAGAGTCGATGCCTTGGTGGACCGAGGCCTTTCAATGCTCAGACTGATGCTTACGGCCAAGGGCACAATAATGTCAGGAAGGCCGAGTGGAGTGAGGCGCCAGACTCAAAGACTGTTAATCCTTAACTGACCAAAGGTCGGCGAATTCCGGTCCCTTTCTAGGGGCGTGGGTTGCAATCCCACCTCTGACGTGACATTTTTCCCCACACAAATGCAGCCAGCGTCAAAAGGCCTGTTGAACTGGCCTTCAATTTACAAGTGGCAACATCAAACTCTTCAACGGTTTGCCAACAAACTGAAGGCACCGTTCTCAGCTCAACCTCTTTTCCACACCAAAATAGTCATATCACAACACAGCGGGAGCCGACTGCTTCATGGCTCGCGGTGAAGGGGCGCAAATATTACACGCCACAAATTCTGGCAGCGGTGGGATTCGAACCCACGCCTCCGAAGAGACTGGAGCCTTAATCCAGCGCCTTAGACCGCTCGGCCACGCTACCACTGGCAGCAGTTTCCGTTCTGGAACTAGTGACCGGTGAGTGAAATGTGACTTTGCTTTGGGCAAGATAATAATCAAGGCCATTGAAGTGGCAGACGGTAAACTCTCGAGAAATGATTTTGCAGCATACAGGTCCACAGGGCAACACCAGTAATTAGGTGCACGTTGGAACGAAGCAGTTACAACCTTCATTCAATATTTATTCCGACATCAACATCACTGACAAAACCAGATTATCTGGTCATGATCACATTGCCGTTTGTGGGATCTTGCTGTGTGCAAACTGGCTGCGGCGTTCCCCACATTGCAACAGTGCCTTCACTTTTACAATACTTCATTGGCTGTGAAGCGCCTTGGGACGTCGTTCGGTCATGAAAGGCGCTTTCGAAATACAATACAGAAAATGTTACCCGATAGCTGACAAAATGCGAGCTGTTGCGAGAAATACCTGTGTTTGAATGTTGGTTGCATTGCAGGGATGATGAACTTAATGACTGGCGCTGCCTGTTAAGTCCTGTCGTAAGAATGTGTGCGTTGTGTGTTTGCACAGGAGGAAGAATTGTGATGCTGCTCAGTAAGTGTGCAGAATTTGCAGCACATTTTTCTGCAGCTGCTGCAAGACCATTGTCAGGATGGCCGAGTGGTCTAAGGCGCCAGACTCAAGGACTGTTAATCCTTACCTTACCAAAGGTTGGTGTATTCTGGTCCCTTTCTAGGGGCGTGGGTTCGAATCCCACTTCTGACATTAACTTTTTATCCAGACAAATGCCAGCCAGCGTCAAAAAGCCTGCTCAACTGGCTTTAAATTTGCAAGTGGTCACCTCAATCTCCTCAACGCTATTGGCGTTTGCCAATAAACGAAAGGCACCGCACCGCCCACAGACCAACTTGTTTTGCTCTCTAAACTTATCACATTCTAACCCTGTTCTCGGGGATAGGGTTTAAAATCAGACTTCTCCTTTCAACCCATTCCCACACTAAAAAGCAGCAGACTCAAAGCATGACATTTTTATCCTCCCGCGTTGCTGAATTCCACGTTGCTTTCTCGTACTGTGGCTTTCAATCCCACTGCAGACAGTGGTGTTTCTCAGAAAAAGGGCACCACTGTCAAAGAATGAGATTTCTTCCACACAAAGGCTGCTCAAATCTGCTCCGTTACTCAGGCAGGGAATTACTTGCAATGTTACTTCCGACATTAACACATTTTGCCAGTATAAAAGGCACCAGAGCCAAACAAGTCAGGTATTAGCATGTAAAAGTTGCCAGAGTCGATGCCTTGGTGGACCGAGGCCTTTCAATGCTCAGACTGATGCTTACGGCCAAGGGCACAATAATGTCAGGAAGGCCGAGTGGAGTGAGGCGCCAGACTCAAAGACTGTTAATCCTTAACTGACCAAAGGTCGGCGAATTCCGGTCCCTTTCTAGGGGCGTGGGTTGCAATCCCACCTCTGACGTGACATTTTTCCCCACACAAATGCAGCCAGCGTCAAAAGGCCTGTTGAACTGGCCTTCAATTTACAAGTGGCAACATCAAACTCTTCAACGGTTTGCCAACAAACTGAAGGCACCGTTCTCAGCTCAACCTCTTTTCCACACCAAAATAGTCATATCACAACACAGCGGGAGCCGACTGCTTCATGGCTCGCGGTGAAGGGGCGCAAATATTACACGCCACAAATTCTGGCAGCGGTGGGATTCGAACCCACGCCTCCGAAGAGACTGGAGCCTTAATCCAGCGCCTTAGACCGCTCGGCCACGCTACCACTGGCAGCAGTTTCCGTTCTGGAACTAGTGACCGGTGAGTGAAATGTGACTTTGCTTTGGGCAAGATAATAATCAAGGCCATTGAAGTGGCAGACGGTAAACTCTCGAGAAATGATTTTGCAGCATACAGGTCCACAGGGCAACACCAGTAATTAGGTGCACGTTGGAACGAAGCAGTTACAACCTTCATTCAATATTTATTCCGACATCAACATCACTGACAAAACCAGATTATCTGGTCATGATCACATTGCCGTTTGTGGGATCTTGCTGTGTGCAAACTGGCTGCGGCGTTCCCCACATTGCAACAGTGCCTTCACTTTTACAATACTTCATTGGCTGTGAAGCGCCTTGGGACGTCGTTCGGTCATGAAAGGCGCTTTCGAAATACAATACAGAAAATGTTACCCGATAGCTGACAAAATGCGAGCTGTTGCGAGAAATACCTGTGTTTGAATGTTGGTTGCATTGCAGGGATGATGAACTTAATGACTGGCGCTGCCTGTTAAGTCCTGTCGTAAGAATGTGTGCGTTGTGTGTTTGCACAGGAGGAAGAATTGTGATGCTGCTCAGTAAGTGTGCAGAATTTGCAGCACATTTTTCTGCAGCTGCTGCAAGACCATTGTCAGGATGGCCGAGTGGTCTAAGGCGCCAGACTCAAGGACTGTTAATCCTTACCTTACCAAAGGTTGGTGTATTCTGGTCCCTTTCTAGGGGCGTGGGTTCGAATCCCACTTCTGACATTAACTTTTTATCCAGACAAATGCCAGCCAGCGTCAAAAAGCCTGCTCAACTGGCTTTAAATTTGCAAGTGGTCACCTCAATCTCCTCAACGCTATTGGCGTTTGCCAATAAACGAAAGGCACCGCACCGCCCACAGACCAACTTGTTTTGCTCTCTAAACTTATCACATTCTAACCCTGTTCTCGGGGATAGGGTTTAAAATCAGACTTCTCCTTTCAACCCATTCCCACACTAAAAAGCAGCAGACTCAAAGCATGACATTTTTATCCTCCCGCGTTGCTGAATTCCACGTTGCTTTCTCGTACTGTGGCTTTCAATCCCACTGCAGACAGTGGTGTTTCTCAGAAAAAGGGCACCACTGTCAAAGAATGAGATTTCTTCCACACAAAGGCTGCTCAAATCTGCTCCGTTACTCAGGCAGGGAATTACTTGCAATGTTACTTCCGACATTAACACATTTTGCCAGTATAAAAGGCACCAGAGCCAAACAAGTCAGGTATTAGCATGTAAAAGTTGCCAGAGTCGATGCCTTGGTGGACCGAGGCCTTTCAATGCTCAGACTGATGCTTACGGCCAAGGGCACAATAGTGTCAGGAAGGCCGAGTGGAGTGAGGCGCCAGACTCAAAGACTGTTAATCCTTAACTGACCAAAGGTCGGCGAATTCCGGTCCCTTTCTAGGGGCGTGGGTTGCAATCCCACCTCTGACGTGACATTTTTCCCCACACAAATGCAGCCAGCGTCAAAAGGCCTGTTGAACTGGCCTTCAATTTACAAGTGGCAACATCAAACTCTTCAACGGTTTGCCAACAAACTGAAGGCACCGTTCTCAGCTCAACCTCTTTTCCACACCAAAATAGTCATATCACAACACAGCGGGAGCCGACTGCTTCATGGCTCGCGGTGAAGGGGCGCAAATATTACACGCCACAAATTCTGGCAGCGGTGGGATTCGAACCCACGCCTCCGAAGAGACTGGAGCCTTAATCCAGCGCCTTAGACCGCTCGGCCACGCTACCACTGGCAGCAGTTTCCGTTCTGGAACTAGTGACCGGTGAGTGAAATGTGACTTTGCTTTGGGCAAGATAATAATCAAGGCAATTGAAGTGGCAGACGGTAAACTCTCGAGAAATGATTTTGCAGCATACAGGTCCACAGGGCAACACCAGTAATTAGGTGCACGTTGGAACGAAGCAGTTACAACCTTCATTCAATATTTATTCCGACATCAACGTCACTGACAAAACCAGATTATCTGGTCATGATCACATTGCCGTTTGTGGGATCTTGCTGTGTGCAAACTGGCTGCGGCGTTCCCCACATTGCAACAGTGCCTTCACTTTTACAATACTTCATTGGCTGTGAAGCGCCTTGGGACGTCGTTCGGTCATGAAAGGCGCTTTCGAAATACAATACAGAAAATGTTACCCGATAGCTGACAAAATGCGAGCTGTTGCGAGAAATACCTGTGTTTGAATGTTGGTTGCATTGCAGGGATGATGAACTTAATGACTGGCGCTGCCTGTTAAGTCCTGTCGTAAGAATGTGTGCGTTGTGTGTTTGCACAGGAGGAAGAATTGTGAGGCTGCTCAGTAAGTGTGCAGAATTTGCAGCACATTTTCTTGCAGCTGCTGCACGACCATTGTCAGGATGGCCGAGTGGTCTAAGGCGCCAGACTCAAGGACTGTTAATCCTTACCTTACCAAAGGTTGGTGTATTCTGGTCCCTTTCTAGGGGCGTGGGTTCGAATCCCACTTCTGACATTAACTTTTTATCCAGACAAATGCCAGCCAGCGTCAAAAAGCCTGCTCAACTGGCTTTAAATTTGCAAGTGGTCACCTCAAGCTCCTCAACGCTATTGGCGTTTGCCAATAAGCGAAAGGCACCGCACCGCCCACAGACCAACTTGTTTTGCTCTCTAAACTTATCACATTCTAACCCTGTTCTCGGGGATAGGGTTTAAAATCAGACTTCTCCTTTCAACCCATTCCCACACTAAAAAGCAGCAGACTCAAAGCATGACATTTTTATCCTCCCGCGTTGCTGAATTCCACGTTGCTTTCTCGTACTGTGGCTTTCAATCCCACTGCAGACAGTGGTGGTTCTCAGAAAAAGGGCACCACTGTCAAAGAATGAGATTTCTTCCACACAAAGGCTGCTCAAATCTGCTCCGTTCCTCAGGCAGGGAATTACTTGCAATGTTACTTCCGACATTAACACATTTTGCCAGTATCAAAGGCACCAGAGCCAAACAAGTCAGGTATTAGCATGTGAAAGTTGCCAGAGTCGATGCCTTGGTGGACCGAGGCCTTTCAATGCTCAGACTGATGCTTACGGCCAAGGGCACAATAGTGTCAGGAAGGCCGAGTGGAGTGAGGCGCCAGACTCAAAGACTGTTAATCCTTAACTGACCAAAGGTCGGCGAATTCCGGTCCCTTTCTAGGGGCGTGGGTTGCAATCCCACCTCTGACGTGACATTTTTCCCCACACAAATGCAGCCAGCGTCAAAAGGCCTGTTGACCTGGCCTTCAATTTACAAGTGGCAACATCAAACTCTTCAACGGTTTGCCAACAAACTGAAGGCACCGTTCTCAGCTCAACCTCTTTTCCACACCAAAATAGTCATATCACAACACAGCGGGAGCCGACTGCTTCATGGCTCGCGGTGAAGGGGCGCAAATATTACACGCCACAAATTCTGGCAGCGGTGGGATTCGAACCCACGCCTCCGAAGAGACTGGAGCCTTAATCCAGCGCCTTCGACCGCTCGGCCACGCTACCACTGGCAGCAGTTTCCGTTCTGGAACTAGTGACCGGTGAGTGAAATGTGACTTTGCTTTGGGCAAGATAATAATCAAGGCCATTGAAGTGGCAGACGGTAAACTCTCGAGAAATGATTTTGCAGCATACAGGTCCACAGGGCAACACCAGTAATTAGGTGCACGTTGGAACGAAGCAGTTACAACCTTCATTCAATATTTATTCCGACATCAACGTCACTGACAAAACCAGATTATCTGGTCATGATCACATTGCCGTTTGTGGGATCTTGCTGTGTGCAAACTGGCTGCGGCGTTCCCCACATTGCAACAGTGCCTTCACTTTTACAATACTTCATTGGCTGTGAAGCGCCTTGGGACGTCGTTCGGTCATGAAAGGCGCTTTCGAAATACAATACAGAAAATGTTACCCGATAGCTGACAAAATGCGAGCTGTTGCGAGAAATACCTGTGTTTGAATGTTGGTTGCATTGCAGGGATGATGAACTTAATGACTGGCGCTGCCTGTTAAGTCCTGTCGTAAGAATGTGTGCGTTGTGTGTTTGCACAGGAGGAAGAATTGTGAGGCTGCTCAGTAAGTGTGCAGAATTTGCAGCACATTTTCCTGCAGCTGCTGCACGACCATTGTCAGGATGGCCGAGTGGTCTAAGGCGCCAGACTCAAGGACTGTTAATCCTTACCTTACCAAAGGTTGGTGTATTCTGGTCCCTTTCTAGGGGCGTGGGTTCGAATCCCACTTCTGACATTAACTTTTTATCCAGACAAATGCCAGCCAGCGTCAAAAAGCCTGCTCAACTGGCTTTAAATTTGCAAGTGGTCACCTCAAGCTCCTCAACGCTATTGGCGTTTGCCAATAAGCGAAAGGCACCGCACCGCCCACAGACCAACTTGTTTTGCTCTCTAAACTTATCACATTCTAACCCTGTTCTCGGGGATAGGGTTTAAAATCAGACTTCTCCTTTCAACCCATTCCCACACTAAAAAGCAGCAGACTCAAAGCATGACATTTTTATCCTCCCGCGTTGCTGAATTCCACGTTGCTTTCTCGTACTGTGGCTTTCAATCCCACTGCAGACAGTGGTGGTTCTCAGAAAAAGGGCACCACTGTCAAAGAATGAGATTTCTTCCACACAAAGGCTGCTCAAATCTGCTCCGTTCCTCAGGCAGGGAATTACTTGCAATGTTTACTTCCGACATTAACACATTTTGCCAGTATAAAAGGCACCAGAGCCAAACAAGTCAGGTATTAGCATGTGAAAGTTGCCAGAGTCGATGCCTTGGTGGACCGAGGCCTTTCAATGCTCAGACTGATGCTTACGGCCAAGGGCACAATAGTGTCAGGAAGGCCGAGTGGAGTGAGGCGCCAGACTCAAAGACTGTTAATCCTTAACTGACCAAAGGTCGGCGAATTCCGGTCCCTTTCTAGGGGCGTGGGTTGCAATCCCACCTCTGACGTGACATTTTTCCCCACACAAATGCAGCCAGCGTCAAAAGGCCTGTTGAACTGGCCTTCAATTTACAAGTGGCAACATCAAACTCTTCAACGGTTTGCCAACAAACTGAAGGCACCGTTCTCAGCTCAACCTCTTTTCCACACCAAAATAGTCAAATCACAACACAACGGGAGCCGACTGCTTCATGGCTCGCGGTGAAGGGGCGCAAATATTACACGCCACAAATTCTGGCAGCGGTGGGATTCGAACTCACGCCTCCGAAGAGACTGGAGCCTTAATCCAGCGCCTTAGACCGCTCGGCCACGCTACCACTGGCAGCAGTTTCCGTTCTGGAACTAGTGACCGGTGAGTGAAATGTGACTTTGCTTTGGGCAAGATAATAATCAAGGCCATTGAAGTGGCAGACGGTAAACTCTCGAGAAATGATTTTGCAGCATACAGGTCCACAGGGCAACACCAGTAATTAGGTGCACGTTGGAACGAAGCAGTTACAACCTTCATTCAATATTTATTCCGACATCAACGTCACTGACAAAACCAGATTATCTGGTCATGATCACATTGCCGTTTGTGGGATCTTGCTGTGTGCAAACTGGCTGCGGCGTTCCCCACATTGCAACAGTGCCTTCACTTTTACAATACTTCATTGGCTGTGAAGCGCCTTGGGACGTCGTTCGGTCATGAAAGGCGCTTTCGAAATACAATACAGAAAATGTTACCCGATAGCTGACAAAATGCGAGCTGTTGCGAGAAATACCTGTGTTTGAATGTTGGTTGCATTGCAGGGATGATGAACTTAATGACTGGCGCTGCCTGTTAAGTCCTGTCGTAAGAATGTGTGCGTTGTGTGTTTGCACAGGAGGAAGAATTGTGAGGCTGCTCAGTAAGTGTGCAGAATTTGCAGCACATTTTCCTGCAGCTGCTGCACGACCATTGTCAGGATGGCCGAGTGGTCTAAGGCGCCAGACTCAAGGACTGTTAATCCTTACCTTACCAAAGGTTGGTGGATTCTGGTCCCTTTCTAGGGGCGTGGGTTCGAATCCCACTTCTGACATTAACTTTTTATCCAGACAAATGCCAGCCAGCGTCAAAAAGCCTGCTCAACTGGCTTTAAATTTGCAAGTGGTCACCTCAAGCTCCTCAACGCTATTGGCGTTTGCCAATAAGCGAAAGGCACCGCACCGCCCACAGACCAACTTGTTTTGCTCTCTAAACTTATCACATTCTAACCCTGTTCTCGGGGATAGGGTTTAAAATCAGACTTCTCCTTTCAACCCATTCCCACACTAAAAAGCAGCAGACTCAAAGCATGACATTTTTATCCTCCCGCGTTGCTGAATTCCACGTTGCTTTCTCGTACTGTGGCTTTCAATCCCACTGCAGACAGTGGTGGTTCTCAGAAAAAGGGCACCACTGTCAAAGAATGAGATTTCTTCCACACAAAGGCTGCTCAAATCTGCTCCGTTCCTCAGGCAGGGAATTACTTGCAATGTTTACTTCCGACATTAACACATTTTGCCAGTATAAAAGGCACCAGAGCCAAACAAGTCAGGTATTAGCATGTGAAAGTTGCCAGAGTCGATGCCTTGGTGGACCGAGGCCTTTCAATGCTCAGACTGATGCTTACGGCCAAGGGCACAATAGTGTCAGGAAGGCCGAGTGGAGTGAGGCGCCAGACTCAAAGACTGTTAATCCTTAACTGACCAAAGGTCGGCGAATTCCGGTCCCTTTCTAGGGGCGTGGGTTGCAATCCCACCTCTGACGTGACATTTTTCCCCACACAAATGCAGCCAGCGTCAAAAGGCCTGTTGAACTGGCCTTCAATTTACAAGTGGCAACATCAAACTCTTCAACGGTTTGCCAACAAACTGAAGGCACCGTTCTCAGCTCAACCTCTTTTCCACACCAAAATAGTCAAATCACAACACAACGGGAGCCGACTGCTTCATGGCTCGCGGTGAAGGGGCGCAAATATTACACGCCACAAATTCTGGCAGCGGTGGGATTCGAACCCACGCCTCCGAAGAGACTGGAGCCTTAATCCAGCGCCTTAGACCGCTCGGCCACGCTACCACTGGCAGCAGTTTCCGTTCTGGAACTAGTGACCGGTGAGTGAAATGTGACTTTGCTTTGGGCAAGATAATAATCAAGGCCATTGAAGTGGCAGACGGTAAACTCTCGAGAAATGATTTTGCAGCATACAGGTCCACAGGGCAACACCAGTAATTAGGTGCACGTTGGAACGAAGCAGTTACAACCTTCATTCAATATTTATTCCGACATCAACGTCACTGACAAAACCAGATTATCTGGTCATGATCACATTGCCGTTTGTGGGATCTTGCTGTGTGCAAACTGGCTGCGGCGTTCCCCACATTGCAACAGTGCCTTCACTTTTACAATACTTCATTGGCTGTAAAGCGCCTTGGGACGTCGTTCGGTCATGAAAGGCGCTTTCGAAATACAATACAGAAAATGTTACCCGATAGCTGACAAAATGCGAGCTGTTGCGAGAAATACCTGTGTTTGAATGTTGGTTGCATTGCAGGGATGATGAACTTAATGACTGGCGCTGCCTGTTAAGTCCTGTCGTAAGAATGTGTGCGTTGTGTGTTTGCACAGGAGGAAGAATTGTGAGGCTGCTCAGTAAGTGTGCAGAATTTGCAGCACATTTTCCTGCAGCTGCTGCACGACCATTGTCAGGATGGCCGAGTGGTCTAAGGCGCCAGACTCAAGGACTGTTAATCCTTACCTTACCAAAGGTTGGTGGATTCTGGTCCCTTTCTAGGGGCGTGGGTTCGAATCCCACTTCTGACATTAACTTTTTATCCAGACAAATGCCAGCCAGCGTCAAAAAGCCTGCTCAACTGGCTTTAAATTTGCAAGTGGTCACCTCAAGCTCCTCAACGCTATTGGCGTTTGCCAATAAGCGAAAGGCACCGCACCGCCCACAGACCAACTTGTTTTGCTCTCTAAACTTATCACATTCTAACCCTGTTCTCGGGGATAGGGTTTAAAATCAGACTTCTCCTTTCAACCCATTCCCACACTAAAAAGCAGCAGACTCAAAGCATGACATTTTTATCCTCCCGCGTTGCTGAATTCCACGTTGCTTTCTCGTACTGTGGCTTTCAATCCCACTGCAGACAGTGGTGGTTCTCAGAAAAAGGGCACCACTGTCAAAGAATGAGATTTCTTCCACACAAAGGCTGCTCAAATCTGCTCCGTTCCTCAGGCAGGGAATTACTTGCAATGTTTACTTCCGACATTAACACATTTTGCCAGTATAAAAGGCACCAGAGCCAAACAAGTCAGGTATTAGCATGTGAAAGTTGCCAGAGTCGATGCCTTGGTGGACCGAGGCCTTTCAATGCTCAGACTGATGCTTACGGCCAAGGGCACAATAGTGTCAGGAAGGCCGAGTGGAGTGAGGCGCCAGACTCAAAGACTGTTAATCCTTAACTGACCAAAGGTCGGCGAATTCCGGTCCCTTTCTAGGGGCGTGGGTTGCAATCCCACCTCTGACGTGACATTTTTCCCCACACAAATGCAGCCAGCGTCAAAAGGCCTGTTGAACTGGCCTTCAATTTACAAGTGGCAACATCAAACTCTTCAACGGTTTGCCAACAAACTGAAGGCACCGTTCTCAGCTCAACCTCTTTTCCACACCAAAATAGTCAAATCACAACACAACGGGAGCCGACTGCTTCATGGCTCGCGGTGAAGGGGCGCAAATATTACACGCCACAAATTCTGGCAGCGGTGGGATTCGAACCCACGCCTCCGAAGAGACTGGAGCCTTAATCCAGCGCCTTAGACCGCTCGGCCACGCTACCACTGGCAGCAGTTTCCGTTCTGGAACTAGTGACCGGTGAGTGAAATGTGACTTTGCTTTGGGCAAGATAATAATCAAGGCCATTGAAGTGGCAGACGGTAAACTCTCGAGAAATGATTTTGCAGCATACAGGTCCACAGGGCAACACCAGTAATTAGGTGCACGTTGGAACGAAGCAGTTACAACCTTCATTCAATATTTATTCCGACATCAACGTCACTGACAAAACCAGATTATCTGGTCATGATCACATTGCCGTTTGTGGGATCTTGCTGTGTGCAAACTGGCTGCGGCGTTCCCCACATTGCAACAGTGCCTTCACTTTTACAATACTTCATTGGCTGTAAAGCGCCTTGGGACGTCGTTCGGTCATGAAAGGCGCTTTCGAAATACAATACAGAAAATGTTACCCGATAGCTGACAAAATGCGAGCTGTTGCGAGAAATACCTGTGTTTGAATGTTGGTTGCATTGCAGGGATGATGAACTTAATGACTGGCGCTGCCTGTTAAGTCCTGTCGTAAGAATGTGTGCGTTGTGTGTTTGCACAGGAGGAAGAATTGTGAGGCTGCTCAGTAAGTGTGCAGAATTTGCAGCACATTTTCCTGCAGCTGTTGCACGACCATTGTCAGGATGGCCGAGTGGTCTAAGGCGCCAGACTCAAGGACTGTTAATCCTTACCTTACCAAAGGTTGGTGTATTCTGGTCCCTTTCTAGGGGCGTGGGTTCGAATCCCACTTCTGACATTAACTTTTTATCCAGACAAATGCCAGCCAGCGTCAAAAAGCCTGCTCAACTGGCTTTAAATTTGCAAGTGGTCACCTCAAGCTCCTCAACGCTATTGGCGTTTGCCAATAAGCGAAAGGCACCGCACCGCCCACAGACCAACTTGTTTTGCTCTCTAAACTTATCACATTCTAACCCTGTTCTCGGGGATAGGGTTTAAAATCAGACTTCTCCTTTCAACCCATTCCCACACTAAAAAGCAGCAGACTCAAAGCATGACATTTTTATCCTCCCGCGTTGCTGAATTCCACGTTGCTTTCTCGTACTGTGGCTTTCAATCCCACTGCAGACAGTGGTGGTTCTCAGAAAAAGGGCACCACTGTCAAAGAATGAGATTTCTTCCACACAAAGGCTGCTCAAATCTGCTCCGTTCCTCAGGCAGGGAATTACTTGCAATGTTTATTTCCGACATTAACACATTTTGCCAGTATAAAAGGCACCAGAGCCAAACAAGTCAGGTATTAGCATGTGAAAGTTGCCAGAGTCGATGCCTTGGTGGACCGAGGCCTTTCAATGCTCAGACTGATGCTTACGGCCAAGGGCACAATAGTGTCAGGAAGGCCGAGTGGAGTGAGGCGCCAGACTCAAAGACTGTTAATCCTTAACTGACCAAAGGTCGGCGAATTCCGGTCCCTTTCTAGGGGCGTGGGTTGCAATCCCACCTCTGACGTGACATTTTTCCCCACACAAATGCAGCCAGCGTCAAAAGGCCTGTTGAACTGGCCTTCAATTTACAAGTGGCAACATCAAACTCTTCAACGGTTTGCCAACAAACTGAAGGCACCGTTCTCAGCTCAACCTCTTTTCCACACCAAAATAGTCAAATCACAACACAACGGGAGCCGACTGCTTCATGGCTCGCGGTGAAGGGGCGCAAATATTACACGCCACAAATTCTGGCAGCGGTGGGATTCGAACTCACGCCTCCGAAGAGACTGGAGCCTTAATCCAGCGCCTTAGACCGCTCGGCCACGCTACCACTGGCAGCAGTTTCCGTTCTGGAACTAGTGACCGGTGAGTGAAATGTGACTTTGCTTTGGGCAAGATAATAATCAAGGCCATTGAAGTGGCAGACGGTAAACTCTCGAGAAATGATTTTGCAGCATACAGGTCCACAGGGCAACACCAGTAATTAGGTGCACGTTGGAACGAAGCAGTTACAACCTTCATTCAATATTTATTCCGACATCAACGTCACTGACAAAACCAGATTATCTGGTCATGATCACATTGCCGTTTGTGGGATCTTGCTGTGTGCAAACTGGCTGCGGCGTTCCCCACATTGCAACAGTGCCTTCACTTTTACAATACTTCATTGGCTGTGAAGCGCCTTGGGACGTCGTTCGGTCATGAAAGGCGCTTTCGAAATACAATACAGAAAATGTTACCCGATAGCTGACAAAATGCGAGCTGTTGCGAGAAATACCTGTGTTTGAATGTTGGTTGCATTGCAGGGATGATGAACTTAATGACTGGCGCTGCCTGTTAAGTCCTGTCGTAAGAATGTGTGCGTTGTGTGTTTGCACAGGAGGAAGAATTGTGAGGCTGCTCAGTAAGTGTGCAGAATTTGCAGCACATTTTCCTGCAGCTGCTGCACGACCATTGTCAGGATGGCCGAGTGGTCTAAGGCGCCAGACTCAAGGACTGTTAATCCTTACCTTACCAAAGGTTGGTGGATTCTGGTCCCTTTCTAGGGGCGTGGGTTCGAATCCCACTTCTGACATTAACTTTTTATCCAGACAAATGCCAGCCAGCGTCAAAAAGCCTGCTCAACTGGCTTTAAATTTGCAAGTGGTCACCTCAAGCTCCTCAACGCTATTGGCGTTTGCCAATAAGCGAAAGGCACCGCACCGCCCACAGACCAACTTGTTTTGCTCTCTAAACTTATCACATTCTAACCCTGTTCTCGGGGATAGGGTTTAAAATCAGACTTCTCCTTTCAACCCATTCCCACACTAAAAAGCAGCAGACTCAAAGCATGACATTTTTATCCTCCCGCGTTGCTGAATTCCACGTTGCTTTCTCGTACTGTGGCTTTCAATCCCACTGCAGACAGTGGTGGTTCTCAGAAAAAGGGCACCACTGTCAAAGAATGAGATTTCTTCCACACAAAGGCTGCTCAAATCTGCTCCGTTCCTCAGGCAGGGAATTACTTGCAATGTTTACTTCCGACATTAACACATTTTGCCAGTATAAAAGGCACCAGAGCCAAACAAGTCAGGTATTAGCATGTGAAAGTTGCCAGAGTCGATGCCTTGGTGGACCGAGGCCTTTCAATGCTCAGACTGATGCTTACGGCCAAGGGCACAATAGTGTCAGGAAGGCCGAGTGGAGTGAGGCGCCAGACTCAAAGACTGTTAATCCTTAACTGACCAAAGGTCGGCGAATTCCGGTCCCTTTCTAGGGGCGTGGGTTGCAATCCCACCTCTGACGTGACATTTTTCCCCACACAAATGCAGCCAGCGTCAAAAGGCCTGTTGAACTGGCCTTCAATTTACAAGTGGCAACATCAAACTCTTCAACGGTTTGCCAACAAACTGAAGGCACCGTTCTCAGCTCAACCTCTTTTCCACACCAAAATAGTCAAATCACAACACAACGGGAGCCGACTGCTTCATGGCTCGCGGTGAAGGGGCGCAAATATTACACGCCACAAATTCTGGCAGCGGTGGGATTCGAACCCACGCCTCCGAAGAGACTGGAGCCTTAATCCAGCGCCTTAGACCGCTCGGCCACGCTACCACTGGCAGCAGTTTCCGTTCTGGAACTAGTGACCGGTGAGTGAAATGTGACTTTGCTTTGGGCAAGATAATAATCAAGGCCATTGAAGTGGCAGACGGTAAACTCTCGAGAAATGATTTTGCAGCATACAGGTCCACAGGGCAACACCAGTAATTAGGTGCACGTTGGAACGAAGCAGTTACAACCTTCATTCAATATTTATTCCGACATCAACGTCACTGACAAAACCAGATTATCTGGTCATGATCACATTGCCGTTTGTGGGATCTTGCTGTGTGCAAACTGGCTGCGGCGTTCCCCACATTGCAACAGTGCCTTCACTTTTACAATACTTCATTGGCTGTAAAGCGCCTTGGGACGTCGTTCGGTCATGAAAGGCGCTTTCGAAATACAATACAGAAAATGTTACCCGATAGCTGACAAAATGCGAGCTGTTGCGAGAAATACCTGTGTTTGAATGTTGGTTGCATTGCAGGGATGATGAACTTAATGACTGGCGCTGCCTGTTAAGTCCTGTCGTAAGAATGTGTGCGTTGTGTGTTTGCACAGGAGGAAGAATTGTGAGGCTGCTCAGTAAGTGTGCAGAATTTGCAGCACATTTTCCTGCAGCTGCTGCACGACCATTGTCAGGATGGCCGAGTGGTCTAAGGCGCCAGACTCAAGGACTGTTAATCCTTACCTTACCAAAGGTTGGTGGATTCTGGTCCCTTTCTAGGGGCGTGGGTTCGAATCCCACTTCTGACATTAACTTTTTATCCAGACAAATGCCAGCCAGCGTCAAAAAGCCTGCTCAACTGGCTTTAAATTTGCAAGTGGTCACCTCAAGCTCCTCAACGCTATTGGCGTTTGCCAATAAGCGAAAGGCACCGCACCGCCCACAGACCAACTTGTTTTGCTCTCTAAACTTATCACATTCTAACCCTGTTCTCGGGGATAGGGTTTAAAATCAGACTTCTCCTTTCAACCCATTCCCACACTAAAAAGCAGCAGACTCAAAGCATGACATTTTTATCCTCCCGCGTTGCTGAATTCCACGTTGCTTTCTCGTACTGTGGCTTTCAATCCCACTGCAGACAGTGGTGGTTCTCAGAAAAAGGGCACCACTGTCAAAGAATGAGATTTCTTCCACACAAAGGCTGCTCAAATCTGCTCCGTTCCTCAGGCAGGGAATTACTTGCAATGTTTACTTCCGACATTAACACATTTTGCCAGTATAAAAGGCACCAGAGCCAAACAAGTCAGGTATTAGCATGTGAAAGTTGCCAGAGTCGATGCCTTGGTGGACCGAGGCCTTTCAATGCTCAGACTGATGCTTACGGCCAAGGGCACAATAGTGTCAGGAAGGCCGAGTGGAGTGAGGCGCCAGACTCAAAGACTGTTAATCCTTAACTGACCAAAGGTCGGCGAATTCCGGTCCCTTTCTAGGGGCGTGGGTTGCAATCCCACCTCTGACGTGACATTTTTCCCCACACAAATGCAGCCAGCGTCAAAAGGCCTGTTGAACTGGCCTTCAATTTACAAGTGGCAACATCAAACTCTTCAACGGTTTGCCAACAAACTGAAGGCACCGTTCTCAGCTCAACCTCTTTTCCACACCAAAATAGTCAAATCACAACACAACGGGAGCCGACTGCTTCATGGCTCGCGGTGAAGGGGCGCAAATATTACACGCCACAAATTCTGGCAGCGGTGGGATTCGAACCCACGCCTCCGAAGAGACTGGAGCCTTAATCCAGCGCCTTAGACCGCTCGGCCACGCTACCACTGGCAGCAGTTTCCGTTCTGGAACTAGTGACCGGTGAGTGAAATGTGACTTTGCTTTGGGCAAGATAATAATCAAGGCCATTGAAGTGGCAGACGGTAAACTCTCGAGAAATGATTTTGCAGCATACAGGTCCACAGGGCAACACCAGTAATTAGGTGCACGT
Source organism: Pristiophorus japonicus (assembly GCF_044704955.1). Taxonomy (NCBI): domain Eukaryota; kingdom Metazoa; phylum Chordata; class Chondrichthyes; family Pristiophoridae; genus Pristiophorus; species Pristiophorus japonicus. The sequence goes on from NC_091984.1 coordinate 174,595,755, forward strand.
TGGAACGAAGCAGTTACAACCTTCATTCAATATTTATTCCGACATCAACGTCACTGACAAAACCAGATTATCTGGTCATGATCACATTGCCGTTTGTGGGATCTTGCTGTGTGCAAACTGGCTGCGGCGTTCCCCACATTGCAACAGTGCCTTCACTTTTACAATACTTCATTGGCTGTAAAGCGCCTTGGGACGTCGTTCGGTCATGAAAGGCGCTTTCGAAATACAATACAGAAAATGTTACCCGATAGCTGACAAAATGCGAGCTGTTGCGAGAAATACCTGTGTTTGAATGTTGGTTGCATTGCAGGGATGATGAACTTAATGACTGGCGCTGCCTGTTAAGTCCTGTCGTAAGAATGTGTGCGTTGTGTGTTTGCACAGGAGGAAGAATTGTGAGGCTGCTCAGTAAGTGTGCAGAATTTGCAGCACATTTTCCTGCAGCTGTTGCACGACCATTGTCAGGATGGCCGAGTGGTCTAAGGCGCCAGACTCAAGGACTGTTAATCCTTACCTTACCAAAGGTTGGTGTATTCTGGTCCCTTTCTAGGGGCGTGGGTTCGAATCCCACTTCTGACATTAACTTTTTATCCAGACAAATGCCAGCCAGCGTCAAAAAGCCTGCTCAACTGGCTTTAAATTTGCAAGTGGTCACCTCAAGCTCCTCAACGCTATTGGCGTTTGCCAATAAGCGAAAGGCACCGCACCGCCCACAGACCAACTTGTTTTGCTCTCTAAACTTATCACATTCTAACCCTGTTCTCGGGGATAGGGTTTAAAATCAGACTTCTCCTTTCAACCCATTCCCACACTAAAAAGCAGCAGACTCAAAGCATGACATTTTTATCCTCCCGCGTTGCTGAATTCCACGTTGCTTTCTCGTACTGTGGCTTTCAATCCCACTGCAGACAGTGGTGGTTCTCAGAAAAAGGGCACCACTGTCAAAGAATGAGATTTCTTCCACACAAAGGCTGCTCAAATCTGCTCCGTTCCTCAGGCAGGGAATTACTTGCAATGTTTACTTCCGACATTAACACATTTTGCCAGTATAAAAGGCACCAGAGCCAAACAAGTCAGGTATTAGCATGTGAAAGTTGCCAGAGTCGATGCCTTGGTGGACCGAGGCCTTTCAATGCTCAGACTGATGCTTACGGCCAAGGGCACAATAGTGTCAGGAAGGCCGAGTGGAGTGAGGCGCCAGACTCAAAGACTGTTAATCCTTAACTGACCAAAGGTCGGCGAATTCCGGTCCCTTTCTAGGGGCGTGGGTTGCAATCCCACCTCTGACGTGACATTTTTCCCCACACAAATGCAGCCAGCGTCAAAAGGCCTGTTGAACTGGCCTTCAATTTACAAGTGGCAACATCAAACTCTTCAACGGTTTGCCAACAAACTGAAGGCACCGTTCTCAGCTCAACCTCTTTTCCACACCAAAATAGTCATATCACAACACAGCGGGAGCCGACTGCTTCATGGCTCGCGGTGAAGGGGCGCAAATATTACGCGCCACAAATTCTGGCAGCGGTGGGATTCGAACCCACGCCTCCGAAGAGACTGGAGACTTAATCCAGCGCCTTAGACCGCTCGGCCACGCTACCACTGGCAGCAGTTTCCGTTCTGGAACTAGTGACCGGTGAGTGAAATGTGACTTTGCTTTGGGCAAGATAATAATCAAGGCCATTGAAGTGGCAGACGGTAAACTCTCGAGAAATGATTTTGCAGCATACAGGTCCACAGGGCAACACCAGTAATTAGGTGCACGTTGGAACGAAGCAGTTACAACCTTCATTCAATATTTATTCCGACATCAACGTCACTGACAAAACCAGATTATCTGGTCATGATCACATTGCCGTTTGTGGGATCTTGCTGTGTGCAAACTGGCTGCGGCGTTCCCCACATTGCAACAGTGCCTTCACTTTTACAATACTTCATTGGCTGTGAAGCGCCTTGGGACGTCGTTCGGTCATGAAAGGCGCTTTCGAAATACAATACAGAAAATGTTACCCGATAGCTGACAAAATGCGAGCTGTTGCGAGAAATACCTGTGTTTGAATGTTGGTTGCATTGCAGGGATGATGAACTTAATGACTGGCGCTGCCTGTTAAGTCCTGTCGTAAGAATGTGTGCGTTGTGTGTTTGCACAGGAGGAAGAATTGTGAGGCTGCTCAGTAAGTGTGCAGAATTTGCAGCACATTTTCCTGCAGCTGCTGCACGACCATTGTCAGGATGGCCGAGTGGTCTAAGGCGCCAGACTCAAGGACTGTTAATCCTTACCTTACCAAAGGTTGGTGTATTCTGGTCCCTTTCTAGGGGCGTGGGTTCGAATCCCACTTCTGACATTAACTTTTTATCCAGACAAATGCCAGCCAGCGTCAAAAAGCCTGCTCAACTGGCTTTAAATTTGCAAGTGGTCACCTCAAGCTCCTCAACGCTATTGGCGTTTGCCAATAAGCGAAAGGCACCGCACCGCCCACAGACCAACTTGTTTTGCTCTCTAAACTTATCACATTCTAACCCTGTTCTCGGGGATAGGGTTTAAAATCAGACTTCTCCTTTCAACCCATTCCCACACTAAAAAGCAGCAGACTCAAAGCATGACATTTTTATCCTCCCGCGTTGCTGAATTCCACGTTGCTTTCTCGTACTGTGGCTTTCAATCCCACTGCAGACAGTGGTGGTTCTCAGAAAAAGGGCACCACTGTCAAAGAATGAGATTTCTTCCACACAAAGGCTGCTCAAATCTGCTCCGTTCCTCAGGCAGGGAATTACTTGCAATGTTTACTTCCGACATTAACACATTTTGCCAGTATAAAAGGCACCAGAGCCAAACAAGTCAGGTATTAGCATGTGAAAGTTGCCAGAGTCGATGCCTTGGTGGACCGAGGCCTTTCAATGCTCAGACTGATGCTTACGGCCAAGGGCACAATAGTGTCAGGAAGGCCGAGTGGAGTGAGGCGCCAGACTCAAAGACTGTTAATCCTTAACTGACCAAAGGTCGGCGAATTCCGGTCCCTTTCTAGGGGCGTGGGTTGCAATCCCACCTCTGACGTGACATTTTTCCCCACACAAATGCAGCCAGCGTCAAAAGGCCTGTTGAACTGGCCTTCAATTTACAAGTGGCAACATCAAACTCTTCAACGGTTTGCCAACAAACTGAAGGCACCGTTCTCAGCTCAACCTCTTTTCCACACCAAAATAGTCATATCACAACACAGCGGGAGCCGACTGCTTCATGGCTCGCGGTGAAGGGGCGCAAATATTACACGCCACAAATTCTGGCAGCGGTGGGATTCGAACCCACTGCCTCCGAAGAGACTGGAGCCTTAATCCAGCGCCTTAGACCGCTCGGCCACGCTACCACTGGCAGCAGTTTCCGTTCTGGAACTAGTGACCGGTGAGTGAAATGTGACTTTGCTTTGGGCAAGATAATAATCAAGGCCATTGAAGTGGCAGACGGTAAACTCTCGAGAAATGATTTTGCAGCATACAGGTCCACAGGGCAACACCAGTAATTAGGTGCACGTTGGAACGAAGCAGTTACAACCTTCATTCAATATTTATTCCGACATCAACGTCACTGACAAAACCAGATTATCTGGTCATGATCACATTGCCGTTTGTGGGATCTTGCTGTGTGCAAACTGGCTGCGGCGTTCCCCACATTGCAACAGTGCCTTCACTTTTACAATACTTCATTGGCTGTGAAGCGCCTTGGGACGTCGTTCGGTCATGAAAGGCGCTTTCGAAATACAATACAGAAAATGTTACCCGATAGCTGACAAAATGCGAGCTGTTGCGAGAAATACCTGTGTTTGAATGTTGGTTGCATTGCAGGGATGATGAACTTAATGACTGGCGCTGCCTGTTAAGTCCTGTCGTAAGAATGTGTGCGTTGTGTGTTTGCACAGGAGGAAGAATTGTGAGGCTGCTCAGTAAGTGTGCAGAATTTGCAGCACATTTTCCTGCAGCTGCTGCACGACCATTGTCAGGATGGCCGAGTGGTCTAAGGCGCCAGACTCAAGGACTGTTAATCCTTACCTTACCAAAGGTTGGTGTATTCTGGTCCCTTTCTAGGGGCGTGGGTTCGAATCCCACTTCTGACATTAACTTTTTATCCAGACAAATGCCAGCCAGCGTCAAAAAGCCTGCTCAACTGGCTTTAAATTTGCAAGTGGTCACCTCAAGCTCCTCAACGCTATTGGCGTTTGCCAATAAGCGAAAGGCACCGCACCGCCCACAGACCAACTTGTTTTGCTCTCTAAACTTATCACATTCTAACCCTGTTCTCGGGGATAGGGTTTAAAATCAGACTTCTCCTTTCAACCCATTCCCACACTAAAAAGCAGCAGACTCAAAGCATGACATTTTTATCCTCCCGCGTTGCTGAATTCCACGTTGCTTTCTCGTACTGTGGCTTTCAATCCCACTGCAGACAGTGGTGGTTCTCAGAAAAAGGGCACCACTGTCAAAGAATGAGATTTCTTCCACACAAAGGCTGCTCAAATCTGCTCCGTTCCTCAGGCAGGGAATTACTTGCAATGTTTACTTCCGACATTAACACATTTTGCCAGTATAAAAGGCACCAGAGCCAAACAAGTCAGGTATTAGCATGTGAAAGTTGCCAGAGTCGATGCCTTGGTGGACCGAGGCCTTTCAATGCTCAGACTGATGCTTACGGCCAAGGGCACAATAGTGTCAGGAAGGCCGAGTGGAGTGAGGCGCCAGACTCAAAGACTGTTAATCCTTAACTGACCAAAGGTCGGCGAATTCCGGTCCCTTTCTAGGGGCGTGGGTTGCAATCCCACCTCTGACGTGACATTTTTCCCCACACAAATGCAGCCAGCGTCAAAAGGCCTGTTGAACTGGCCTTCAATTTACAAGTGGCAACATCAAACTCTTCAACGGTTTGCCAACAAACTGAAGGCACCGTTCTCAGCTCAACCTCTTTTCCACACCAAAATAGTCATATCACAACACAGCGGGAGCCGACTGCTTCATGGCTCGCGGTGAAGGGGCGCAAATATTACACGCCACAAATTCTGGCAGCGGTGGGATTCGAACCCACTGCCTCCGAAGAGACTGGAGCCTTAATCCAGCGCCTTAGACCGCTCGGCCACGCTACCACTGGCAGCAGTTTCCGTTCTGGAACTAGTGACCGGTGAGTGAAATGTGACTTTGCTTTGGGCAAGATAATAATCAAGGCCATTGAAGTGGCAGACGGTAAACTCTCGAGAAATGATTTTGCAGCATACAGGTCCACAGGGCAACACCAGTAATTAGGTGCACGTTGGAACGAAGCAGTTACAACCTTCATTCAATATTTATTCCGACATCAACGTCACTGACAAAACCAGATTATCTGGTCATGATCACATTGCCGTTTGTGGGATCTTGCTGTGTGCAAACTGGCTGCGGCGTTCCCCACATTGCAACAGTGCCTTCACTTTTACAATACTTCATTGGCTGTGAAGCGCCTTGGGACGTCGTTCGGTCATGAAAGGCGCTTTCGAAATACAATACAGAAAATGTTACCCGATAGCTGACAAAATGCGAGCTGTTGCGAGAAATACCTGTGTTTGAATGTTGGTTGCATTGCAGGGATGATGAACTTAATGACTGGCGCTGCCTGTTAAGTCCTGTCGTAAGAATGTGTGCGTTGTGTGTTTGCACAGGAGGAAGAATTGTGAGGCTGCTCAGTAAGTGTGCAGAATTTGCAGCACATTTTCCTGCAGCTGCTGCACGACCATTGTCAGGATGGCCGAGTGGTCTAAGGCGCCAGACTCAAGGACTGTTAATCCTTAACTGACCAAAGGTTGGTGTATTCTGGTCCCTTTCTAGGGGCGTGGGTTGCAATCCCACCTCTGACGTGACATTTTTCCCCACACAAATGCAGCCAGCGTCAAAAGGCCTGTTGAACTGGCCTTCAATTTACAAGTGGCAACATCAAACTCTTCAACGGTTTGCCAACAAACTGAAGGCACCGTTCTCAGCTCAACCTCTTTTCCACACCAAAATAGTCATATCACAACACAGCGGGAGCCGACTGCTTCATGGCTCGCGGTGAAGGGGCGCAAATATTACACGCCACAAATTCTGGCAGCGGTGGGATTCGAACCCACTGCCTCCGAAGAGACTGGAGCCTTAATCCAGCGCCTTAGACCGCTCGGCCACGCTACCACTGGCAGCAGTTTCCGTTCTGGAACTAGTGACCGGTGAGTGAAATGTGACTTTGCTTTGGGCAAGATAATAATCAAGGCCATTGAAGTGGCAGACGGTAAACTCTCGAGAAATGATTTTGCAGCATACAGGTCCACAGGGCAACACCAGTAATTAGGTGCACGTTGGAACAAAGCAGTTACAACCTTCATTCAATATTTATTCCTACATCAACGTCACTGACAAAACCAGATTATCTGGTCATGATCACATTGCCGTTTGTGGGATCTTGCTGTGTGCAAACTGGCTGCGGCGTTCCCCACATTGCAACAGTGCCTTCACTTTTACAATACTTCATTGGCTGTAAAGCGCCTTGGGACGTCGTTCGGTCATGAAAGGCGCTTTCGAAATACAATACAGAAAATGTTACCCGATAGCTGACAAAATGCGAGCTGTTGCGAGAAATACCTGTGTTTGAATGTTGGTTGCATTGCAGGGATGATGAACTTAATGACTGGCGCTGCCTGTTAAGTCCTGTCGTAAGAATGTGTGCGTTGTGTGTTTGCACAGGAGGAAGAATTGTGAGGCTGCTCAGTAAGTGTGCAGAATTTGCAGCACATTTTCCTGCGTGCTGCTGCACGACCATTGTCAGGATGGCCGAGTGGTCTAAGGCGCCAGACTCAAGGACTGTTAATCCTTACCTTACCAAAGGTTGGTGTATTCTGGTCCCTTTCTAGGGGCGTGGGTTCGAATCCCACTTCTGACATTAACTTTTTATCCAGACAAATGCCAGCCAGCGTCAAAAAGCCTGCTCAACTGGCTTTAAATTTGCAAGTGGTCACCTCAAGCTCCTCAACGCTATTGGCGTTTGCCAATAAGCGAAAGGCACCGCACCGCCCACAGACCAACTTGTTTTGCTCTCTAAACTTATCACATTCTAACCCTGTTCTCGGGGATAGGGTTTAAAATCAGACTTCTCCTTTCAACCCATTCCCACACTAAAAAGCAGCAGACTCAAAGCATGACATTTTTATCCTCCCGCGTTGCTGAATTCCACGTTGCTTTCTCGTACTGTGGCTTTCAATCCCACTGCAGACAGTGGTGGTTCTCAGAAAAAGGGCACCACTGTCAAAGAATGAGATTTCTTCCACACAAAGGCTGCTCAAATCTGCTCCGTTCCTCAGGCAGGGAATTACTTGCAATGTTTACTTCCGACATTAACACATTTTGCCAGTATAAAAGGCACCAGAGCCAAACAAGTCAGGTATTAGCATGTGAAAGTTGCCAGAGTCGATGCCTTGGTGGACCGAGGCCTTTCAATGCTCAGACTGATGCTTACGGCCAAGGGCACAATAGTGTCAGGAAGGCCGAGTGGAGTGAGGCGCCAGACTCAAAGACTGTTAATCCTTAACTGACCAAAGGTCGGCGAATTCCGGTCCCTTTCTAGGGGCGTGGGTTGCAATCCCACCTCTGACGTGACATTTTTCCCCACACAAATGCAGCCAGCGTCAAAAGGCCTGTTGAACTGGCCTTCAATTTACAAGTGGCAACATCAAACTCTTCAACGGTTTGCCAACAAACTGAAGGCACCGTTCTCCGCTCAACCTCTTTTCCACACCAAAATAGTCATATCACAACACAGCGGGAGCCGACTGCTTCATGGCTCGCGGTGAAGGGGCGCAAATATTACACGCCACAAATTCTGGCAGCGGTGGGATTCGAACCCACTGCCTCCGAAGAGACTGGAGCCTTAATCCAGCGCCTTAGACCGCTCGGCCACGCTACCACTGGCAGCAGTTTCCGTTCTGGAACTAGTGACCGGTGAGTGAAATGTGACTTTGCTTTGGGCAAGATAATAATCAAGGCCATTGAAGTGGCAGACGGTAAACTCTCGAGAAATGATTTTGCAGCATACAGGTCCACAGGGCAACACCAGTAATTAGGTGCACGTTGGAACGAAGCAGTTACAACCTTCATTCAATATTTATTCCGACATCAACGTCACTGACAAAACCAGATTATCTGGTCATGATCACATTGCCGTTTGTGGGATCTTGCTGTGTGCAAACTGGCTGCGGCGTTCCCCACATTGCAACAGTGCCTTCACTTTTACAATACTTCATTGGCTGTAAAGCGCCTTGGGACGTCGTTCGGTCATGAAAGGCGCTTTCGAAATACAATACAGAAAATGTTACCCGATAGCTGACAAAATGCGAGCTGTTGCGAGAAATACCTGTGTTTGAATGTTGGTTGCATTGCAGGGATGATGAACTTAATGACTGGCGCTGCCTGTTAAGTCCTGTCGTAAGAATGTGTGCGTTGTGTGTTTGCACAGGAGGAAGAATTGTGAGGCTGCTCAGTAAGTGTGCAGAATTTGCAGCACATTTTCCTGCAGCTGCTGCACGACCATTGTCAGGATGGCCGAGTGGTCTAAGGCGCCAGACTCAAGGACTGTTAATCCTTACCTTACCAAAGGTTGGTGTATTCTGGTCCCTTTCTAGGGGCGTGGGTTCGAATCCCACTTCTGACATTAACTTTTTATCCAGACAAATGCCAGCCAGCGTCAAAAAGCCTGCTCAACTGGCTTTAAATTTGCAAGTGGTCACCTCAAGCTCCTCAACGCTATTGGCGTTTGCCAATAAGCGAAAGGCACCGCACCGCCCACAGACCAACTTGTTTTGCTCTCTAAACTTATCACATTCTAACCCTGTTCTCGGGGATAGGGTTTAAAATCAGACTTCTCCTTTCAACCCATTCCCACACTAAAAAGCAGCAGACTCAAAGCATGACATTTTTATCCTCCCGCGTTGCTGAATTCCACGTTGCTTTCTCGTACTGTGGCTTTCAATCCCACTGCAGACAGTGGTGGTTCTCAGAAAAAGGGCACCACTGTCAAAGAATGAGATTTCTTCCACACAAAGGCTGCTCAAATCTGCTCCGTTCCTCAGGCAGGGAATTACTTGCAATGTTTACTTCCGACATTAACACATTTTGCCAGTATAAAAGGCACCAGAGCCAAACAAGTCAGGTATTAGCATGTGAAAGTTGCCAGAGTCGATGCCTTGGTGGACCGAGGCCTTTCAATGCTCAGACTGATGCTTACGGCCAAGGGCACAATAGTGTCAGGAAGGCCGAGTGGAGTGAGGCGCCAGACTCAAAGACTGTTAATCCTTAACTGACCAAAGGTCGGCGAATTCCGGTCCCTTTCTAGGGGCGTGGGTTGCAATCCCACCTCTGACGTGACATTTTTCCCCACACAAATGCAGCCAGCGTCAAAAGGCCTGTTGAACTGGCCTTCAATTTACAAGTGGCAACATCAAACTCTTCAACGGTTTGCCAACAAACTGAAGGCACCGTTCTCCGCTCAACCTCTTTTCCACACCAAAATAGTCATATCACAACACAGCGGGAGCCGACTGCTTCATGGCTCGCGGTGAAGGGGCGCAAATATTACACGCCACAAATTCTGGCAGCGGTGGGATTCGAACCCACTGCCTCCGAAGAGACTGGAGCCTTAATCCAGCGCCTTAGACCGCTCGGCCACGCTACCACTGGCAGCAGTTTCCGTTCTGGAACTAGTGACCGGTGAGTGAAATGTGACTTTGCTTTGGGCAAGATAATAATCAAGGCCATTGAAGTGGCAGACGGTAAACTCTCGAGAAATGATTTTGCAGCATACAGGTCCACAGGGCAACACCAGTAATTAGGTGCACGTTGGAACGAAGCAGTTACAACCTTCATTCAATATTTATTCCGACATCAACGTCACTGACAAAACCAGATTATCTGGTCATGATCACATTGCCGTTTGTGGGATCTTGCTGTGTGCAAACTGGCTGCGGCGTTCCCCACATTGCAACAGTGCCTTCACTTTTACAATACTTCATTGGCTGTGAAGCGCCTTGGGACGTCGTTCGGTCATGAAAGGCGCTTTCGAAATACAATACAGAAAATGTTACCCGATAGCTGACAAAATGCGAGCTGTTGCGAGAAATACCTGTGTTTGAATGTTGGTTGCATTGCAGGGATGATGAACTTAATGACTGGCGCTGCCTGTTAAGTCCTGTCGTAAGAATGTGTGCGTTGTGTGTTTGCACAGGAGGAAGAATTGTGAGGCTGCTCAGTAAGTGTGCAGAATTTGCAGCACATTTTCCTGCAGCTGCTGCACGACCATTGTCAGGATGGCCGAGTGGTCTAAGGCGCCAGACTCAAGGACTGTTAATCCTTACCTTACCAAAGGTTGGTGTATTCTGGTCCCTTTCTAGGGGCGTGGGTTCGAATCCCACTTCTGACATTAACTTTTTATCCAGACAAATGCCAGCCAGCGTCAAAAAGCCTGCTCAACTGGCTTTAAATTTGCAAGTGGTCACCTCAAGCTCCTCAACGCTATTGGCGTTTGCCAATAAGCGAAAGGCACCGCACCGCCCACAGACCAACTTGTTTTGCTCTCTAAACTTATCACATTCTAACCCTGTTCTCGGGGATAGGGTTTAAAATCAGACTTCTCCTTTCAACCCATTCCCACACTAAAAAGCAGCAGACTCAAAGCATGACATTTTTATCCTCCCGCGTTGCTGAATTCCACGTTGCTTTCTCGTACTGTGGCTTTCAATCCCACTGCAGACAGTGGTGGTTCTCAGAAAAAGGGCACCACTGTCAAAGAATGAGATTTCTTCCACACAAAGGCTGCTCAAATCTGCTCCGTTCCTCAGGCAGGGAATTACTTGCAATGTTTACTTCCGACATTAACACATTTTGCCAGTATAAAAGGCACCAGAGCCAAACAAGTCAGGTATTAGCATGTGAAAGTTGCCAGAGTCGATGCCTTGGTGGACCGAGGCCTTTCAATGCTCAGACTGATGCTTACGGCCAAGGGCACAATAGTGTCAGGAAGGCCGAGTGGAGTGAGGCGCCAGACTCAAAGACTGTTAATCCTTAACTGACCAAAGGTCGGCGAATTCCGGTCCCTTTCTAGGGGCGTGGGTTGCAATCCCACCTCTGACGTGACATTTTTCCCCACACAAATGCAGCCAGCGTCAAAAGACCTGTTGAACTGGCCTTCAATTTACAAGTGGCAACATCAAACTCTTCAACGGTTTGCCAACAAACTGAAGGCACCGTTCTCAGCTCAACCTCTTTTCCACACCAAAATAGTCATATCACAACACAGCGGGAGCCGACTGCTTCATGGCTCGCGGTGAAGGGGCGCAAATATTACACGCCACAAATTCTGGCAGCGGTGGGATTCGAACCCACTGCCTCCGAAGAGACTGGAGCCTTAATCCAGCGCCTTAGACCGCTCGGCCACGCTACCACTGGCAGCAGTTTCCGTTCTGGAACTAGTGACCGGTGAGTGAAATGTGACTTTGCTTTGGGCAAGATAATAATCAAGGCCATTGAAGTGGCAGACGGTAAACTCTCGAGAAATGATTTTGCAGCATACAGGTCCACAGGGCAACACCAGTAATTAGGTGCACGTTGGAACGAAGCAGTTACAACCTTCATTCAATATTTATTCCGACATCAACGTCACTGACAAAACCAGATTATCTGGTCATGATCACATTGCCGTTTGTGGGATCTTGCTGTGTGCAAACTGGCTGCGGCGTTCCCCACATTGCAACAGTGCCTTCACTTTTACAATACTTCATTGGCTGTGAAGCGCCTTGGGACGTCGTTCTGTCATGAAAGGCGCTTTCGAAATACAATACAGAAAATGTTACCCGATAGCTGACAAAATGCGAGCTGTTGCGAGAAATACCTGTGTTTGAATGTTGGTTGCATTGCAGGGATGATGAACTTAATGACTGGCGCTGCCTGTTAAGTCCTGTCGTAAGAATGTGTGCGTTGTGTGTTTGCACAGGAGGAAGAATTGTGAGGCTGCTCAGTAAGTGTGCAGAATTTGCAGCACATTTTCCTGCGTGCTGCTGCACGACCATTGTCAGGATGGCCGAGTGGTCTAAGGCGCCAGACTCAAGGACTGTTAATCCTTACCTTACCAAAGGTTGGTGTATTCTGGTCCCTTTCTAGGGGCGTGGGTTCGAATCCCACTTCTGACATTAACTTTTTATCCAGACAAATGCCAGCCAGCGTCAAAAAGCCTGCTCAACTGGCTTTAAATTTGCAAGTGGTCACCTCAAGCTCCTCAACGCTATTGGCGTTTGCCAATAAGCGAAAGGCACCGCACCGCCCACAGACCAACTTGTTTTGCTCTCTAAACTTATCACATTCTAACCCTGTTCTCGGGGATAGGGTTTAAAATCAGACTTCTCCTTTCAACCCATTCCCACACTAAAAAGCAGCAGACTCAAAGCATGACATTTTTATCCTCCCGCGTTGCTGAATTCCACGTTGCTTTCTCGTACTGTGGCTTTCAATCCCACTGCAGACAGTGGTGGTTCTCAGAAAAAGGGCACCACTGTCAAAGAATGAGATTTCTTCCACACAAAGGCTGCTCAAATCTGCTCCGTTCCTCAGGCAGGGAATTACTTGCAATGTTTACTTCCGACATTAACACATTTTGCCAGTATAAAAGGCACCAGAGCCAAACAAGTCAGGTATTAGCATGTGAAAGTTGCCAGAGTCGATGCCTTGGTGGACCGAGGCCTTTCAATGCTCAGACTGATGCTTACGGCCAAGGGCACAATAGTGTCAGGAAGGCCGAGTGGAGTGAGGCGCCAGACTCAAAGACTGTTAATCCTTAACTGACCAAAGGTCGGCGAATTCCGGTCCCTTTCTAGGGGCGTGGGTTGCAATCCCACCTCTGACGTGACATTTTTCCCCACACAAATGCAGCCAGCGTCAAAAGGCCTGTTGAACTGGCCTTCAATTTACAAGTGGCAACATCAAACTCTTCAACGGTTTGCCAACAAACTGAAGGCACCGTTCTCAGCTCAACCTCTTTTCCACACCAAAATAGTCATATCACAACACAGCGGGAGCCGACTGCTTCATGGCTCGCGGTGAAGGGGCGCAAATATTACACGCCACAAATTCTGGCAGCGGTGGGATTCGAACCCACTGCCTCCGAAGAGACTGGAGCCTTAATCCAGCGCCTTAGACCGCTCGGCCACGCTACCACTGGCAGCAGTTTCCGTTCTGGAACTAGTGACCGGTGAGTGAAATGTGACTTTGCTTTGGGCAAGATAATAATCAAGGCCATTGAAGTGGCAGACGGTAAACTCTCGAGAAATGATTTTGCAGCATACAGGTCCACAGGGCAACACCAGTAATTAGGTGCACGTTGGAACGAAGCAGTTACAACCTTCATTCAATATTTATTCCGACATCAACGTCACTGACAAAACCAGATTATCTGGTCATGATCACATTGCCGTTTGTGGGATCTTGCTGTGTGCAAACTGGCTGCGGCGTTCCCCACATTGCAACAGTGCCTTCACTTTTACAATACTTCATTGGCTGTAAAGCGCCTTGGGACGTCGTTCGGTCATGAAAGGCGCTTTCGAAATACAATACAGAAAATGTTACCCGATAGCTGACAAAATGCGAGCTGTTGCGAGAAATACCTGTGTTTGAATGTTGGTTGCATTGCAGGGATGATGAACTTAATGACTGGCGCTGCCTGTTAAGTCCTGTCGTAAGAATGTGTGCGTTGTGTGTTTGCACAGGAGGAAGAATTGTGAGGCTGCTCAGTAAGTGTGCAGAATTTGCAGCACATTTTCCTGCGTGCTGCTGCACGACCATTGTCAGGATGGCCGAGTGGTCTAAGGCGCCAGACTCAAGGACTGTTAATCCTTACCTTACCAAAGGTTGGTGTATTCTGGTCCCTTTCTAGGGGCGTGGGTTCGAATCCCACTTCTGACATTAACTTTTTATCCAGACAAATGCCAGCCAGCGTCAAAAAGCCTGCTCAACTGGCTTTAAATTTGCAAGTGGTCACCTCAAGCTCCTCAACGCTATTGGCGTTTGCCAATAAGCGAAAGGCACCGCACCGCCCACAGACCAACTTGTTTTGCTCTCTAAACTTATCACATTCTAACCCTGTTCTCGGGGATAGGGTTTAAAATCAGACTTCTCCTTTCAACCCATTCCCACACTAAAAAGCAGCAGACTCAAAGCATGACATTTTTATCCTCCCGCGTTGCTGAATTCCACGTTGCTTTCTCGTACTGTGGCTTTCAATCCCACTGCAGACAGTGGTGGTTCTCAGAAAAAGGGCACCACTGTCAAAGAATGAGATTTCTTCCACACAAAGGCTGCTCAAATCTGCTCCGTTCCTCAGGCAGGGAATTACTTGCAATGTTTACTTCCGACATTAACACATTTTGCCAGTATAAAAGGCACCAGAGCCAAACAAGTCAGGTATTAGCATGTGAAAGTTGCCAGAGTCGATGCCTTGGTGGACCGAGGCCTTTCAATGCTCAGACTGATGCTTACGGCCAAGGGCACAATAGTGTCAGGAAGGCCGAGTGGAGTGAGGCGCCAGACTCAAAGACTGTTAATCCTTAACTGACCAAAGGTCGGCGAATTCCGGTCCCTTTCTAGGGGCGTGGGTTGCAATCCCACCTCTGACGTGACATTTTTCCCCACACAAATGCAGCCAGCGTCAAAAGGCCTGTTGAACTGGCCTTCAATTTACAAGTGGCAACATCAAACTCTTCAACGGTTTGCCAACAAACTGAAGGCACCGTTCTCAGCTCAACCTCTTTTCCACACCAAAATAGTCATATCACAACACAGCGGGAGCCGACTGCTTCATGGCTCGCGGTGAAGGGGCGCAAATATTACACGCCACAAATTCTGGCAGCGGTGGGATTCGAACCCACTGCCTCCGAAGAGACTGGAGCCTTAATCCAGCGCCTTAGACCGCTCGGCCACGCTACCACTGGCAGCAGTTTCCGTTCTGGAACTAGTGACCGGTGAGTGAAATGTGACTTTGCTTTGGGCAAGATAATAATCAAGGCCATTGAAGTGGCAGACGGTAAACTCTCGAGAAATGATTTTGCAGCATACAGGTCCACAGGGCAACACCAGTAATTAGGTGCACGTTGGAACGAAGCAGTTACAACCTTCATTCAATATTTATTCCGACATCAACGTCACTGACAAAACCAGATTATCTGGTCATGATCACATTGCCGTTTGTGGGATCTTGCTGTGTGCAAACTGGCTGCGGCGTTCCCCACATTGCAACAGTGCCTTCACTTTTACAATACTTCATTGGCTGTAAAGCGCCTTGGGACGTCGTTCGGTCATGAAAGGCGCTTTCGAAATACAATACAGAAAATGTTACCCGATAGCTGACAAAATGCGAGCTGTTGCGAGAAATACCTGTGTTTGAATGTTGGTTGCATTGCAGGGATGATGAACTTAATGACTGGCGCTGCCTGTTAAGTCCTGTCGTAAGAATGTGTGCGTTGTGTGTTTGCACAGGAGGAAGAATTGTGAGGCTGCTCAGTAAGTGTGCAGAATTTGCAGCACATTTTCCTGCGTGCTGCTGCACGACCATTGTCAGGATGGCCGAGTGGTCTAAGGCGCCAGACTCAAGGACTGTTAATCCTTACCTTACCAAAGGTTGGTGTATTCTGGTCCCTTTCTAGGGGCGTGGGTTCGAATCCCACTTCTGACATTAACTTTTTATCCAGACAAATGCCAGCCAGCGTCAAAAAGCCTGCTCAACTGGCTTTAAATTTGCAAGTGGTCACCTCAAGCTCCTCAACGCTATTGGCGTTTGCCAATAAGCGAAAGGCACCGCACCGCCCACAGACCAACTTGTTTTGCTCTCTAAACTTATCACATTCTAACCCTGTTCTCGGGGATAGGGTTTAAAATCAGACTTCTCCTTTCAACCCATTCCCACACTAAAAAGCAGCAGACTCAAAGCATGACATTTTTATCCTCCCGCGTTGCTGAATTCCACGTTGCTTTCTCGTACTGTGGCTTTCAATCCCACTGCAGACAGTGGTGGTTCTCAGAAAAAGGGCACCACTGTCAAAGAATGAGATTTCTTCCACACAAAGGCTGCTCAAATCTGCTCCGTTCCTCAGGCAGGGAATTACTTGCAATGTTTACTTCCGACATTAACACATTTTGCCAGTATAAAAGGCACCAGAGCCAAACAAGTCAGGTATTAGCATGTGAAAGTTGCCAGAGTCGATGCCTTGGTGGACCGAGGCCTTTCAATGCTCAGACTGATGCTTACGGCCAAGGGCACAATAGTGTCAGGAAGGCCGAGTGGAGTGAGGCGCCAGACTCAAAGACTGTTAATCCTTAACTGACCAAAGGTCGGCGAATTCCGGTCCCTTTCTAGGGGCGTGGGTTGCAATCCCACCTCTGACGTGACATTTTTCCCCACACAAATGCAGCCAGCGTCAAAAGGCCTGTTGAACTGGCCTTCAATTTACAAGTGGCAACATCAAACTCTTCAACGGTTTGCCAACAAACTGAAGGCACCGTTCTCAGCTCAACCTCTTTTCCACACCAAAATAGTCATATCACAACACAGCGGGAGCCGACTGCTTCATGGCTCGCGGTGAAGGGGCGCAAATATTACACGCCACAAATTCTGGCAGCGGTGGGATTCGAACCCACTGCCTCCGAAGAGACTGGAGCCTTAATCCAGCGCCTTAGACCGCTCGGCCACGCTACCACTGGCAGCAGTTTCCGTTCTGGAACTAGTGACCGGTGAGTGAAATGTGACTTTGCTTTGGGCAAGATAATAATCAAGGCCATTGAAGTGGCAGACGGTAAACTCTCGAGAAATGATTTTGCAGCATACAGGTCCACAGGGCAACACCAGTAATTAGGTGCACGTTGGAACGAAGCAGTTACAACCTTCATTCAATATTTATTCCGACATCAACGTCACTGACAAAACCAGATTATCTGGTCATGATCACATTGCCGTTTGTGGGATCTTGCTGTGTGCAAACTGGCTGCGGCGTTCCCCACATTGCAACAGTGCCTTCACTTTTACAATACTTCATTGGCTGTAAAGCACCTTGGGACGTCGTTCGGTCATGAAAGGCGCTTTCGAAATACAATACAGAAAATGTTACCCGATAGCTGACAAAATGCGAGCTGTTGCGAGAAATACCTGTGTTTGAATGTTGGTTGCATTGCAGGGATGATGAACTTAATGACTGGCGCTGCCTGTTAAGTCCTGTCGTAAGAATGTGTGCGTTGTGTGTTTGCACAGGAGGAAGAATTGTGAGGCTGCTCAGTAAGTGTGCAGAATTTGCAGCACATTTTCCTGCGTGCTGCTGCACGACCATTGTCAGGATGGCCGAGTGGTCTAAGGCGCCAGACTCAAGGACTGTTAATCCTTACCTTACCAAAGGTTGGTGTATTCTGGTCCCTTTCTAGGGGCGTGGGTTCGAATCCCACTTCTGACATTAACTTTTTATCCAGACAAATGCCAGCCAGCGTCAAAAAGCCTGCTCAACTGGCTTTAAATTTGCAAGTGGTCACCTCAAGCTCCTCAACGCTATTGGCGTTTGCCAATAAGCGAAAGGCACCGCACCGCCCACAGACCAACTTGTTTTGCTCTCTAAACTTATCACATTCTAACCCTGTTCTCGGGGATAGGGTTTAAAATCAGACTTCTCCTTTCAACCCATTCCCACACTAAAAAGCAGCAGACTCAAAGCATGACATTTTTATCCTCCCGCGTTGCTGAATTCCACGTTGCTTTCTCGTACTGTGGCTTTCAATCCCACTGCAGACAGTGGTGGTTCTCAGAAAAAGGGCACCACTGTCAAAGAATGAGATTTCTTCCACACAAAGGCTGCTCAAATCTGCTCCGTTCCTCAGGCAGGGAATTACTTGCAATGTTTACTTCCGACATTAACACATTTTGCCAGTATAAAAGGCACCAGAGCCAAACAAGTCAGGTATTAGCATGTGAAAGTTGCCAGAGTCGATGCCTTGGTGGACCGAGGCCTTTCAATGCTCAGACTGATGCTTACGGCCAAGGGCACAATAGTGTCAGGAAGGCCGAGTGGAGTGAGGCGCCAGACTCAAAGACTGTTAATCCTTAACTGACCAAAGGTCGGCGAATTCCGGTCCCTTTCTAGGGGCGTGGGTTGCAATCCCACCTCTGACGTGACATTTTTCCCCACACAAATGCAGCCAGCGTCAAAAGGCCTGTTGAACTGGCCTTCAATTTACAAGTGGCAACATCAAACTCTTCAACGGTTTGCCAACAAACTGAAGGCACCGTTCTCAGCTCAACCTCTTTTCCACACCAAAATAGTCATATCACAACACAGCGGGAGCCGACTGCTTCATGGCTCGCGGTGAAGGGGCGCAAATATTACACGCCACAAATTCTGGCAGCGGTGGGATTCGAACCCACTGCCTCCGAAGAGACTGGAGCCTTAATCCAGCGCCTTAGACCGCTCGGCCACGCTACCACTGGCAGCAGTTTCCGTTCTGGAACTAGTGACCGGTGAGTGAAATGTGACTTTGCTTTGGGCAAGATAATAATCAAGGCCATTGAAGTGGCAGACGGTAAACTCTCGAGAAATGATTTTGCAGCATACAGGTCCACAGGGCAACACCAGTAATTAGGTGCACGTTGGAACGAAGCAGTTACAACCTTCATTCAATATTTATTCCGACATCAACGTCACTGACAAAACCAGATTATCTGGTCATGATCACATTGCCGTTTGTGGGATCTTGCTGTGTGCAAACTGGCTGCGGCGTTCCCCACATTGCAACAGTGCCTTCACTTTTACAATACTTCATTGGCTGTAAAGCGCCTTGGGACGTCGTTCGGTCATGAAAGGCGCTTTCGAAATACAATACAGAAAATGTTACCCGATAGCTGACAAAATGCGAGCTGTTGCGAGAAATACCTGTGTTTGAATGTTGGTTGCATTGCAGGGATGATGAACTTAATGACTGGCGCTGCCTGTTAAGTCCTGTCGTAAGAATGTGTGCGTTGTGTGTTTGCACAGGAGGAAGAATTGTGAGGCTGCTCAGTAAGTGTGCAGAATTTGCAGCACATTTTCCTGCGTGCTGCTGCACGACCATTGTCAGGATGGCCGAGTGGTCTAAGGCGCCAGACTCAAGGACTGTTAATCCTTACCTTACCAAAGGTTGGTGTATTCTGGTCCCTTTCTAGGGGCGTGGGTTCGAATCCCACTTCTGACATTAACTTTTTATCCAGACAAATGCCAGCCAGCGTCAAAAAGCCTGCTCAACTGGCTTTAAATTTGCAAGTGGTCACCTCAAGCTCCTCAACGCTATTGGCGTTTGCCAATAAGCGAAAGGCACCGCACCGCCCACAGACCAACTTGTTTTGCTCTCTAAACTTATCACATTCTAACCCTGTTCTCGGGGATAGGGTTTAAAATCAGACTTCTCCTTTCAACCCATTCCCACACTAAAAAGCAGCAGACTCAAAGCATGACATTTTTATCCTCCCGCGTTGCTGAATTCCACGTTGCTTTCTCGTACTGTGGCTTTCAATCCCACTGCAGACAGTGGTGGTTCTCAGAAAAAGGGCACCACTGTCAAAGAATGAGATTTCTTCCACACAAAGGCTGCTCAAATCTGCTCCGTTCCTCAGGCAGGGAATTACTTGCAATGTTTACTTCCGACATTAACACATTTTGCCAGTATAAAAGGCACCAGAGCCAAACAAGTCAGGTATTAGCATGTGAAAGTTGCCAGAGTCGATGCCTTGGTGGACCGAGGCCTTTCAATGCTCAGACTGATGCTTACGGCCAAGGGCACAATAGTGTCAGGAAGGCCGAGTGGAGTGAGGCGCCAGACTCAAAGACTGTTAATCCTTAACTGACCAAAGGTCGGCGAATTCCGGTCCCTTTCTAGGGGCGTGGGTTGCAATCCCACCTCTGACGTGACATTTTTCCCCACACAAATGCAGCCAGCGTCAAAAGGCCTGTTGAACTGGCCTTCAATTTACAAGTGGCAACATCAAACTCTTCAACGGTTTGCCAACAAACTGAAGGCACCGTTCTCAGCTCAACCTCTTTTCCACACCAAAATAGTCATATCACAACACAGCGGGAGCCGACTGCTTCATGGCTCGCGGTGAAGGGGCGCAAATATTACACGCCACAAATTCTGGCAGCGGTGGGATTCGAACCCACTGCCTCCGAAGAGACTGGAGCCTTAATCCAGCGCCTTAGACCGCTCGGCCACGCTACCACTGGCAGCAGTTTCCGTTCTGGAACTAGTGACCGGTGAGTGAAATGTGACTTTGCTTTGGGCAAGATAATAATCAAGGCCATTGAAGTGGCAGACGGTAAACTCTCGAGAAATGATTTTGCAGCATACAGGTCCACAGGGCAACACCAGTAATTAGGTGCACGTTGGAACGAAGCAGTTACAACCTTCATTCAATATTTATTCCGACATCAACGTCACTGACAAAACCAGATTATCTGGTCATGATCACATTGCCGTTTGTGGGATCTTGCTGTGTGCAAACTGGCTGCGGCGTTCCCCACATTGCAACAGTGCCTTCACTTTTACAATACTTCATTGGCTGTAAAGCGCCTTGGGACGTCGTTCGGTCATGAAAGGCGCTTTCGAAATACAATACAGAAAATGTTACCCGATAGCTGACAAAATGCGAGCTGTTGCGAGAAATACCTGTGTTTGAATGTTGGTTGCATTGCAGGGATGATGAACTTAATGACTGGCGCTGCCTGTTAAGTCCTGTCGTAAGAATGTGTGCGTTGTGTGTTTGCACAGGAGGAAGAATTGTGAGGCTGCTCAGTAAGTGTGCAGAATTTGCAGCACATTTTCCTGCGTGCTGCTGCACGACCATTGTCAGGATGGCCGAGTGGTCTAAGGCGCCAGACTCAAGGACTGTTAATCCTTACCTTACCAAAGGTTGGTGTATTCTGGTCCCTTTCTAGGGGCGTGGGTTCGAATCCCACTTCTGACATTAACTTTTTATCCAGACAAATGCCAGCCAGCGTCAAAAAGCCTGCTCAACTGGCTTTAAATTTGCAAGTGGTCACCTCAAGCTCCTCAACGCTATTGGCGTTTGCCAATAAGCGAAAGGCACCGCACCGCCCACAGACCAACTTGTTTTGCTCTCTAAACTTATCACATTCTAACCCTGTTCTCGGGGATAGGGTTTAAAATCAGACTTCTCCTTTCAACCCATTCCCACACTAAAAAGCAGCAGACTCAAAGCATGACATTTTTATCCTCCCGCGTTGCTGAATTCCACGTTGCTTTCTCGTACTGTGGCTTTCAATCCCACTGCAGACAGTGGTGGTTCTCAGAAAAAGGGCACCACTGTCAAAGAATGAGATTTCTTCCACACAAAGGCTGCTCAAATCTGCTCCGTTCCTCAGGCAGGGAATTACTTGCAATGTTTACTTCCGACATTAACACATTTTGCCAGTATAAAAGGCACCAGAGCCAAACAAGTCAGGTATTAGCATGTGAAAGTTGCCAGAGTCGATGCCTTGGTGGACCGAGGCCTTTCAATGCTCAGACTGATGCTTACGGCCAAGGGCACAATAGTGTCAGGAAGGCCGAGTGGAGTGAGGCGCCAGACTCAAAGACTGTTAATCCTTAACTGACCAAAGGTCGGCGAATTCCGGTCCCTTTCTAGGGGCGTGGGTTGCAATCCCACCTCTGACGTGACATTTTTCCCCACACAAATGCAGCCAGCGTCAAAAGGCCTGTTGAACTGGCCTTCAATTTACAAGTGGCAACATCAAACTCTTCAACGGTTTGCCAACAAACTGAAGGCACCGTTCTCAGCTCAACCTCTTTTCCACACCAAAATAGTCATATCACAACACAGCGGGAGCCGACTGCTTCATGGCTCGCGGTGAAGGGGCGCAAATATTACACGCCACAAATTCTGGCAGCGGTGGGATTCGAACCCACTGCCTCCGAAGAGACTGGAGCCTTAATCCAGCGCCTTAGACCGCTCGGCCACGCTACCACTGGCAGCAGTTTCCGTTCTGGAACTAGTGACCGGTGAGTGAAATGTGACTTTGCTTTGGGCAAGATAATAATCAAGGCCATTGAAGTGGCAGACGGTAAACTCTCGAGAAATGATTTTGCAGCATACAGGTCCACAGGGCAACACCAGTAATTAGGTGCACGTTGGAACGAAGCAGTTACAACCTTCATTCAATATTTATTCCGACATCAACGTCACTGACAAAACCAGATTATCTGGTCATGATCACATTGCCGTTTGTGGGATCTTGCTGTGTGCAAACTGGCTGCGGCGTTCCCCACATTGCAACAGTGCCTTCACTTTTACAATACTTCATTGGCTGTAAAGCACCTTGGGACGTCGTTCGGTCATGAAAGGCGCTTTCGAAATACAATACAGAAAATGTTACCCGATAGCTGACAAAATGCGAGCTGTTGCGAGAAATACCTGTGTTTGAATGTTGGTTGCATTGCAGGGATGATGAACTTAATGACTGGCGCTGCCTGTTAAGTCCTGTCGTAAGAATGTGTGCGTTGTGTGTTTGCACAGGAGGAAGAATTGTGAGGCTGCTCAGTAAGTGTGCAGAATTTGCAGCACATTTTCCTGCGTGCTGCTGCACGACCATTGTCAGGATGGCCGAGTGGTCTAAGGCGCCAGACTCAAGGACTGTTAATCCTTACCTTACCAAAGGTTGGTGTATTCTGGTCCCTTTCTAGGGGCGTGGGTTCGAATCCCACTTCTGACATTAACTTTTTATCCAGACAAATGCCAGCCAGCGTCAAAAAGCCTGCTCAACTGGCTTTAAATTTGCAAGTGGTCACCTCAAGCTCCTCAACGCTATTGGCGTTTGCCAATAAGCGAAAGGCACCGCACCGCCCACAGACCAACTTGTTTTGCTCTCTAAACTTATCACATTCTAACCCTGTTCTCGGGGATAGGGTTTAAAATCAGACTTCTCCTTTCAACCCATTCCCACACTAAAAAGCAGCAGACTCAAAGCATGACATTTTTATCCTCCCGCGTTGCTGAATTCCACGTTGCTTTCTCGTACTGTGGCTTTCAATCCCACTGCAGACAGTGGTGGTTCTCAGAAAAAGGGCACCACTGTCAAAGAATGAGATTTCTTCCACACAAAGGCTGCTCAAATCTGCTCCGTTCCTCAGGCAGGGAATTACTTGCAATGTTTACTTCCGACATTAACACATTTTGCCAGTATAAAAGGCACCAGAGCCAAACAAGTCAGGTATTAGCATGTGAAAGTTGCCAGAGTCGATGCCTTGGTGGACCGAGGCCTTTCAATGCTCAGACTGATGCTTACGGCCAAGGGCACAATAGTGTCAGGAAGGCCGAGTGGAGTGAGGCGCCAGACTCAAAGACTGTTAATCCTTAACTGACCAAAGGTCGGCGAATTCCGGTCCCTTTCTAGGGGCGTGGGTTGCAATCCCACCTCTGACGTGACATTTTTCCCCACACAAATGCAGCCAGCGTCAAAAGGCCTGTTGAACTGGCCTTCAATTTACAAGTGGCAACATCAAACTCTTCAACGGTTTGCCAACAAACTGAAGGCACCGTTCTCAGCTCAACCTCTTTTCCACACCAAAATAGTCATATCACAACACAGCGGGAGCCGACTGCTTCATGGCTCGCGGTGAAGGGGCGCAAATATTACACGCCACAAATTCTGGCAGCGGTGGGATTCGAACCCACTGCCTCCGAAGAGACTGGAGCCTTAATCCAGCGCCTTAGACCGCTCGGCCACGCTACCACTGGCAGCAGTTTCCGTTCTGGAACTAGTGACCGGTGAGTGAAATGTGACTTTGCTTTGGGCAAGATAATAATCAAGGCCATTGAAGTGGCAGACGGTAAACTCTCGAGAAATGATTTTGCAGCATACAGGTCCACAGGGCAACACCAGTAATTAGGTGCACGTTGGAACGAAGCAGTTACAACCTTCATTCAATATTTATTCCGACATCAACGTCACTGACAAAACCAGATTATCTGGTCATGATCACATTGCCGTTTGTGGGATCTTGCTGTGTGCAAACTGGCTGCGGCGTTCCCCACATTGCAACAGTGCCTTCACTTTTACAATACTTCATTGGCTGTAAAGCACCTTGGGACGTCGTTCGGTCATGAAAGGCGCTTTCGAAATACAATACAGAAAATGTTACCCGATAGCTGACAAAATGCGAGCTGTTGCGAGAAATACCTGTGTTTGAATGTTGGTTGCATTGCAGGGATGATGAACTTAATGACTGGCGCTGCCTGTTAAGTCCTGTCGTAAGAATGTGTGCGTTGTGTGTTTGCACAGGAGGAAGAATTGTGAGGCTGCTCAGTAAGTGTGCAGAATTTGCAGCACATTTTCCTGCGTGCTGCTGCACGACCATTGTCAGGATGGCCGAGTGGTCTAAGGCGCCAGACTCAAGGACTGTTAATCCTTACCTTACCAAAGGTTGGTGTATTCTGGTCCCTTTCTAGGGGCGTGGGTTCGAATCCCACTTCTGACATTAACTTTTTATCCAGACAAATGCCAGCCAGCGTCAAAAAGCCTGCTCAACTGGCTTTAAATTTGCAAGTGGTCACCTCAAGCTCCTCAACGCTATTGGCGTTTGCCAATAAGCGAAAGGCACCGCACCGCCCACAGACCAACTTGTTTTGCTCTCTAAACTTATCACATTCTAACCCTGTTCTCGGGGATAGGGTTTAAAATCAGACTTCTCCTTTCAACCCATTCCCACACTAAAAAGCAGCAGACTCAAAGCATGACATTTTTATCCTCCCGCGTTGCTGAATTCCACGTTGCTTTCTCGTACTGTGGCTTTCAATCCCACTGCAGACAGTGGTGGTTCTCAGAAAAAGGGCACCACTGTCAAAGAATGAGATTTCTTCCACACAAAGGCTGCTCAAATCTGCTCCGTTCCTCAGGCAGGGAATTACTTGCAATGTTTACTTCCGACATTAACACATTTTGCCAGTATAAAAGGCACCAGAGCCAAACAAGTCAGGTATTAGCATGTGAAAGTTGCCAGAGTCGATGCCTTGGTGGACCGAGGCCTTTCAATGCTCAGACTGATGCTTACGGCCAAGGGCACAATAGTGTCAGGAAGGCCGAGTGGAGTGAGGCGCCAGACTCAAAGACTGTTAATCCTTAACTGACCAAAGGTCGGCGAATTCCGGTCCCTTTCTAGGGGCGTGGGTTGCAATCCCACCTCTGACGTGACATTTTTCCCCACACAAATGCAGCCAGCGTCAAAAGGCCTGTTGAACTGGCCTTCAATTTACAAGTGGCAACATCAAACTCTTCAACGGTTTGCCAACAAACTGAAGGCACCGTTCTCAGCTCAACCTCTTTTCCACACCAAAATAGTCATATCACAACACAGCGGGAGCCGACTGCTTCATGGCTCGCGGTGAAGGGGCGCAAATATTACACGCCACAAATTCTGGCAGCGGTGGGATTCGAACCCACTGCCTCCGAAGAGACTGGAGCCTTAATCCAGCGCCTTAGACCGCTCGGCCACGCTACCACTGGCAGCAGTTTCCGTTCTGGAACTAGTGACCGGTGAGTGAAATGTGACTTTGCTTTGGGCAAGATAATAATCAAGGCCATTGAAGTGGCAGACGGTAAACTCTCGAGAAATGATTTTGCAGCATACAGGTCCACAGGGCAACACCAGTAATTAGGTGCACGTTGGAACGAAGCAGTTACAACCTTCATTCAATATTTATTCCGACATCAACGTCACTGACAAAACCAGATTATCTGGTCATGATCACATTGCCGTTTGTGGGATCTTGCTGTGTGCAAACTGGCTGCGGCGTTCCCCACATTGCAACAGTGCCTTCACTTTTACAATACTTCATTGGCTGTAAAGCGCCTTGGGACGTCGTTCGGTCATGAAAGGCGCTTTCGAAATACAATACAGAAAATGTTACCCGATAGCTGACAAAATGCGAGCTGTTGCGAGAAATACCTGTGTTTGAATGTTGGTTGCATTGCAGGGATGATGAACTTAATGACTGGCGCTGCCTGTTAAGTCCTGTCGTAAGAATGTGTGCGTTGTGTGTTTGCACAGGAGGAAGAATTGTGAGGCTGCTCAGTAAGTGTGCAGAATTTGCAGCACATTTTCCTGCGTGCTGCTGCACGACCATTGTCAGGATGGCCGAGTGGTCTAAGGCGCCAGACTCAAGGACTGTTAATCCTTACCTTACCAAAGGTTGGTGTATTCTGGTCCCTTTCTAGGGGCGTGGGTTCGAATCCCACTTCTGACATTAACTTTTTATCCAGACAAATGCCAGCCAGCGTCAAAAAGCCTGCTCAACTGGCTTTAAATTTGCAAGTGGTCACCTCAAGCTCCTCAACGCTATTGGCGTTTGCCAATAAGCGAAAGGCACCGCACCGCCCACAGACCAACTTGTTTTGCTCTCTAAACTTATCACATTCTAACCCTGTTCTCGGGGATAGGGTTTAAAATCAGACTTCTCCTTTCAACCCATTCCCACACTAAAAAGCAGCAGACTCAAAGCATGACATTTTTATCCTCCCGCGTTGCTGAATTCCACGTTGCTTTCTCGTACTGTGGCTTTCAATCCCACTGCAGACAGTGGTGGTTCTCAGAAAAAGGGCACCACTGTCAAAGAATGAGATTTCTTCCACACAAAGGCTGCTCAAATCTGCTCCGTTCCTCAGGCAGGGAATTACTTGCAATGTTTACTTCCGACATTAACACATTTTGCCAGTATAAAAGGCACCAGAGCCAAACAAGTCAGGTATTAGCATGTGAAAGTTGCCAGAGTCGATGCCTTGGTGGACCGAGGCCTTTCAATGCTCAGACTGATGCTTACGGCCAAGGGCACAATAGTGTCAGGAAGGCCGAGTGGAGTGAGGCGCCAGACTCAAAGACTGTTAATCCTTAACTGACCAAAGGTCGGCGAATTCCGGTCCCTTTCTAGGGGCGTGGGTTGCAATCCCACCTCTGACGTGACATTTTTCCCCACACAAATGCAGCCAGCGTCAAAAGGCCTGTTGAACTGGCCTTCAATTTACAAGTGGCAACATCAAACTCTTCAACGGTTTGCCAACAAACTGAAGGCACCGTTCTCAGCTCAACCTCTTTTCCACACCAAAATAGTCATATCACAACACAGCGGGAGCCGACTGCTTCATGGCTCGCGGTGAAGGGGCGCAAATATTACACGCCACAAATTCTGGCAGCGGTGGGATTCGAACCCACTGCCTCCGAAGAGACTGGAGCCTTAATCCAGCGCCTTAGACCGCTCGGCCACGCTACCACTGGCAGCAGTTTCCGTTCTGGAACTAGTGACCGGTGAGTGAAATGTGACTTTGCTTTGGGCAAGATAATAATCAAGGCCATTGAAGTGGCAGACGGTAAACTCTCGAGAAATGATTTTGCAGCATACAGGTCCACAGGGCAACACCAGTAATTAGGTGCACGTTGGAACGAAGCAGTTACAACCTTCATTCAATATTTATTCCGACATCAACGTCACTGACAAAACCAGATTATCTGGTCATGATCACATTGCCGTTTGTGGGATCTTGCTGTGTGCAAACTGGCTGCGGCGTTCCCCACATTGCAACAGTGCCTTCACTTTTACAATACTTCATTGGCTGTAAAGCGCCTTGGGACGTCGTTCGGTCATGAAAGGCGCTTTCGAAATACAATACAGAAAATGTTACCCGATAGCTGACAAAATGCGAGCTGTTGCGAGAAATACCTGTGTTTGAATGTTGGTTGCATTGCAGGGATGATGAACTTAATGACTGGCGCTGCCTGTTAAGTCCTGTCGTAAGAATGTGTGCGTTGTGTGTTTGCACAGGAGGAAGAATTGTGAGGCTGCTCAGTAAGTGTGCAGAATTTGCAGCACATTTTCCTGCGTGCTGCTGCACGACCATTGTCAGGATGGCCGAGTGGTCTAAGGCGCCAGACTCAAGGACTGTTAATCCTTACCTTACCAAAGGTTGGTGTATTCTGGTCCCTTTCTAGGGGCGTGGGTTCGAATCCCACTTCTGACATTAACTTTTTATCCAGACAAATGCCAGCCAGCGTCAAAAAGCCTGCTCAACTGGCTTTAAATTTGCAAGTGGTCACCTCAAGCTCCTCAACGCTATTGGCGTTTGCCAATAAGCGAAAGGCACCGCACCGCCCACAGACCAACTTGTTTTGCTCTCTAAACTTATCACATTCTAACCCTGTTCTCGGGGATAGGGTTTAAAATCAGACTTCTCCTTTCAACCCATTCCCACACTAAAAAGCAGCAGACTCAAAGCATGACATTTTTATCCTCCCGCGTTGCTGAATTCCACGTTGCTTTCTCGTACTGTGGCTTTCAATCCCACTGCAGACAGTGGTGGTTCTCAGAAAAAGGGCACCACTGTCAAAGAATGAGATTTCTTCCACACAAAGGCTGCTCAAATCTGCTCCGTTCCTCAGGCAGGGAATTACTTGCAATGTTTACTTCCGACATTAACACATTTTGCCAGTATAAAAGGCACCAGAGCCAAACAAGTCAGGTATTAGCATGTGAAAGTTGCCAGAGTCGATGCCTTGGTGGACCGAGGCCTTTCAATGCTCAGACTGATGCTTACGGCCAAGGGCACAATAGTGTCAGGAAGGCCGAGTGGAATGAGGCGCCAGACTCAAAGACTGTTAATCCTTAACTGACCAAAGGTCGGCGAATTCCGGTCCCTTTCTAGGGGCGTGGGTTGCAATCCCACCTCTGACGTGACATTTTTCCCCACACAAATGCAGCCAGCGTCAAAAGGCCTGTTGAACTGGCCTTCAATTTACAAGTGGCAACATCAAACTCTTCAACGGTTTGCCAACAAACTGAAGGCACCGTTCTCAGCTCAACCTCTTTTCCACACCAAAATAGTCATATCACAACACAGCGGGAGCCGACTGCTTCATGGCTCGCGGTGAAGGGGCGCAAATATTACACGCCACAAATTCTGGCAGCGGTGGGATTCGAACCCACTGCCTCCGAAGAGACTGGAGCCTTAATCCAGCGCCTTAGACCGCTCGGCCACGCTACCACTGGCAGCAGTTTCCGTTCTGGAACTAGTGACCGGTGAGTGAAATGTGACTTTGCTTTGGGCAAGATAATAATCAAGGCCATTGAAGTGGCAGACGGTAAACTCTCGAGAAATGATTTTGCAGCATACAGGTCCACAGGGCAACACCAGTAATTAGGTGCACGTTGGAACGAAGCAGTTACAACCTTCATTCAATATTTATTCCGACATCAACGTCACTGACAAAACCAGATTATCTGGTCATGATCACATTGCCGTTTGTGGGATCTTGCTGTGTGCAAACTGGCTGCGGCGTTCCCCACATTGCAACAGTGCCTTCACTTTTACAATACTTCATTGGCTGTAAAGCGCCTTGGGACGTCGTTCGGTCATGAAAGGCGCTTTCGAAATACAATACAGAAAATGTTACCCGATAGCTGACAAAATGCGAGCTGTTGCGAGAAATACCTGTGTTTGAATGTTGGTTGCATTGCAGGGATGATGAACTTAATGACTGGCGCTGCCTGTTAAGTCCTGTCGTAAGAATGTGTGCGTTGTGTGTTTGCACAGGAGGAAGAATTGTGAGGCTGCTCAGTAAGTGTGCAGAATTTGCAGCACATTTTCCTGCGTGCTGCTGCACGACCATTGTCAGGATGGCCGAGTGGTCTAAGGCGCCAGACTCAAGGACTGTTAATCCTTACCTTACCAAAGGTTGGTGTATTCTGGTCCCTTTCTAGGGGCGTGGGTTCGAATCCCACTTCTGACATTAACTTTTTATCCAGACAAATGCCAGCCAGCGTCAAAAAGCCTGCTCAACTGGCTTTAAATTTGCAAGTGGTCACCTCAAGCTCCTCAACGCTATTGGCGTTTGCCAATAAGCGAAAGGCACCGCACCGCCCACAGACCAACTTGTTTTGCTCTCTAAACTTATCACATTCTAACCCTGTTCTCGGGGATAGGGTTTAAAATCAGACTTCTCCTTTCAACCCATTCCCACACTAAAAAGCAGCAGACTCAAAGCATGACATTTTTATCCTCCCGCGTTGCTGAATTCCACGTTGCTTTCTCGTACTGTGGCTTTCAATCCCACTGCAGACAGTGGTGGTTCTCAGAAAAAGGGCACCACTGTCAAAGAATGAGATTTCTTCCACACAAAGGCTGCTCAAATCTGCTCCGTTCCTCAGGCAGGGAATTACTTGCAATGTTTACTTCCGACATTAACACATTTTGCCAGTATAAAAGGCACCAGAGCCAAACAAGTCAGGTATTAGCATGTGAAAGTTGCCAGAGTCGATGCCTTGGTGGACCGAGGCCTTTCAATGCTCAGACTGATGCTTACGGCCAAGGGCACAATAGTGTCAGGAAGGCCGAGTGGAGTGAGGCGCCAGACTCAAAGACTGTTAATCCTTAACTGACCAAAGGTCGGCGAATTCCGGTCCCTTTCTAGGGGCGTGGGTTGCAATCCCACCTCTGACGTGACATTTTTCCCCACACAAATGCAGCCCCACACAAATGCAGCCAGCGTCAAAAGGCCTGTTGAACTGGCCTTCAATTTACAAGTGGCAACATCAAACTCTTCAACGGTTTGCCAACAAACTGAAGGCACCGTTCTCCGCTCAACCTCTTTTCCACACCAAAATAGTCATATCACAACACAGCGGGAGCCGACTGCTTCATGGCTCGCGGTGAAGGGGCGCAAATATTACACGCCACAAATTCTGGCAGCGGTGGGATTCGAACCCACTGCCTCCGAAGAGACTGGAGCCTTAATCCAGCGCCTTAGACCGCTCGGCCACGCTACCACTGGCAGCAGTTTCCGTTCTGGAACTAGTGACCGGTGAGTGAAATGTGACTTTGCTTTGGGCAAGATAATAATCAAGGCCATTGAAGTGGCAGACGGTAAACTCTCGAGAAATGATTTTGCAGCATACAGGTCCACAGGGCAACACCAGTAATTAGGTGCACGTTGGAACGAAGCAGTTACAACCTTCATTCAATATTTATTCCGACATCAACGTCACTGACAAAACCAGATTATCTGGTCATGATCACATTGCCGTTTGTGGGATCTTGCTGTGTGCAAACTGGCTGCGGCGTTCCCCACATTGCAACAGTGCCTTCACTTTTACAATACTTCATTGGCTGTAAAGCGCCTTGGGACGTCGTTCGGTCATGAAAGGCGCTTTCGAAATACAATACAGAAAATGTTACCCGATAGCTGACAAAATGCGAGCTGTTGCGAGAAATACCTGTGTTTGAATGTTGGTTGCATTGCAGGGATGATGAACTTAATGACTGGCGCTGCCTGTTAAGTCCTGTCGTAAGAATGTGTGCGTTGTGTGTTTGCACAGGAGGAAGAATTGTGAGGCTGCTCAGTAAGTGTGCAGAATTTGCAGCACATTTTCCTGCGTGCTGCTGCACGACCATTGTCAGGATGGCCGAGTGGTCTAAGGCGCCAGACTCAAGGACTGTTAATCCTTACCTTACCAAAGGTTGGTGTATTCTGGTCCCTTTCTAGGGGCGTGGGTTCGAATCCCACTTCTGACATTAACTTTTTATCCAGACAAATGCCAGCCAGCGTCAAAAAGCCTGCTCAACTGGCTTTAAATTTGCAAGTGGTCACCTCAAGCTCCTCAACGCTATTGGCGTTTGCCAATAAGCGAAAGGCACCGCACCGCCCACAGACCAACTTGTTTTGCTCTCTAAACTTATCACATTCTAACCCTGTTCTCGGGGATAGGGTTTAAAATCAGACTTCTCCTTTCAACCCATTCCCACACTAAAAAGCAGCAGACTCAAAGCATGACATTTTTATCCTCCCGCGTTGCTGAATTCCACGTTGCTTTCTCGTACTGTGGCTTTCAATCCCACTGCAGACAGTGGTGGTTCTCAGAAAAAGGGCACCACTGTCAAAGAATGAGATTTCTTCCACACAAAGGCTGCTCAAATCTGCTCCGTTCCTCAGGCAGGGAATTACTTGCAATGTTTACTTCCGACATTAACACATTTTGCCAGTATAAAAGGCACCAGAGCCAAACAAGTCAGGTATTAGCATGTGAAAGTTGCCAGAGTCGATGCCTTGGTGGACCGAGGCCTTTCAATGCTCAGACTGATGCTTACGACCAAGGGCACAATAGTGTCAGGAAGGCCGAGTGGAGTGAGGCGCCAGACTCAAAGACTGTTAATCCTTAACTGACCAAAGGTCGGCGAATTCCGGTCCCTTTCTAGGGGCGTGGGTTGCAATCCCACCTCTGACGTGACATTTTTCCCCACACAAATGCAGCCAGCGTCAAAAGGCCTGTTGAACTGGCCTTCAATTTACAAGTGGCAACATCAAACTCTTCAACGGTTTGCCAACAAACTGAAGGCACCGTTCTCAGCTCAACCTCTTTTCCACACCAAAATAGTCATATCACAACACAGCGGGAGCCGACTGCTTCATGGCTCGCGGTGAAGGGGCGCAAATATTACACGCCACAAATTCTGGCAGCGGTGGGATTCGAACCCACTGCCTCCGAAGAGACTGGAGCCTTAATCCAGCGCCTTAGACCGCTCGGCCACGCTACCACTGGCAGCAGTTTCCGTTCTGGAACTAGTGACCGGTGAGTGAAATGTGACTTTGCTTTGGGCAAGATAATAATCAAGGCCATTGAAGTGGCAGACGGTAAACTCTCGAGAAATGATTTTGCAGCATACAGGTCCACAGGGCAACACCAGTAATTAGGTGCACGTTGGAACGAAGCAGTTACAACCTTCATTCAATATTTATTCCGACATCAACGTCACTGACAAAACCAGATTATCTGGTCATGATCACATTGCCGTTTGTGGGATCTTGCTGTGTGCAAACTGGCTGCGGCGTTCCCCACATTGCAACAGTGCCTTCACTTTTACAATACTTCATTGGCTGTAAAGCGCCTTGGGACGTCGTTCGGTCATGAAAGGCGCTTTCGAAATACAATACAGAAAATGTTACCCGATAGCTGACAAAATGCGAGCTGTTGCGAGAAATACCTGTGTTTGAATGTTGGTTGCATTGCAGGGATGATGAACTTAATGACTGGCGCTGCCTGTTAAGTCCTGTCGTAAGAATGTGTGCGTTGTGTGTTTGCACAGGAGGAAGAATTGTGAGGCTGCTCAGTAAGTGTGCAGAATTTGCAGCACATTTTCCTGCGTGCTGCTGCACGACCATTGTCAGGATGGCCGAGTGGTCTAAGGCGCCAGACTCAAGGACTGTTAATCCTTACCTTACCAAAGGTTGGTGTATTCTGGTCCCTTTCTAGGGGCGTGGGTTCGAATCCCACTTCTGACATTAACTTTTTATCCAGACAAATGCCAGCCAGCGTCAAAAAGCCTGCTCAACTGGCTTTAAATTTGCAAGTGGTCACCTCAAGCTCCTCAACGCTATTGGCGTTTGCCAATAAGCGAAAGGCACCGCACCGCCCACAGACCAACTTGTTTTGCTCTCTAAACTTATCACATTCTAACCCTGTTCTCGGGGATAGGGTTTAAAATCAGACTTCTCCTTTCAACCCATTCCCACACTAAAAAGCAGCAGACTCAAAGCATGACATTTTTATCCTCCCGCGTTGCTGAATTCCACGTTGCTTTCTCGTACTGTGGCTTTCAATCCCACTGCAGACAGTGGTGGTTCTCAGAAAAAGGGCACCACTGTCAAAGAATGAGATTTCTTCCACACAAAGGCTGCTCAAATCTGCTCCGTTCCTCAGGCAGGGAATTACTTGCAATGTTTACTTCCGACATTAACACATTTTGCCAGTATAAAAGGCACCAGAGCCAAACAAGTCAGGTATTAGCATGTGAAAGTTGCCAGAGTCGATGCCTTGGTGGACCGAGGCCTTTCAATGCTCAGACTGATGCTTACGGCCAAGGGCACAATAGTGTCAGGAAGGCCGAGTGGAGTGAGGCGCCAGACTCAAAGACTGTTAATCCTTAACTGACCAAAGGTCGGCGAATTCCGGTCCCTTTCTAGGGGCGTGGGTTGCAATCCCACCTCTGACGTGACATTTTTCCCCACACAAATGCAGCCAGCGTCAAAAGGCCTGTTGAACTGGCCTTCAATTTACAAGTGGCAACATCAAACTCTTCAACGGTTTGCCAACAAACTGAAGGCACCGTTCTCAGCTCAACCTCTTTTCCACACCAAAATAGTCATATCACAACACAGCGGGAGCCGACTGCTTCATGGCTCGCGGTGAAGGGGCGCAAATATTACACGCCACAAATTCTGGCAGCGGTGGGATTCGAACCCACTGCCTCCGAAGAGACTGGAGCCTTAATCCAGCGCCTTAGACCGCTCGGCCACGCTACCACTGGCAGCAGTTTCCGTTCTGGAACTAGTGACCGGTGAGTGAAATGTGACTTTGCTTTGGGCAAGATAATAATCAAGGCCATTGAAGTGGCAGACGGTAAACTCTCGAGAAATGATTTTGCAGCATACAGGTCCACAGGGCAACACCAGTAATTAGGTGCACGTTGGAACGAAGCAGTTACAACCTTCATTCAATATTTATTCCGACATCAACGTCACTGACAAAACCAGATTATATGGTCATGATCACATTGCCGTTTGTGGGATCTTGCTGTGTGCAAACTGGCTGCGGCGTTCCCCACATTGCAACAGTGCCTTCACTTTTACAATACTTCATTGGCTGTAAAGCGCCTTGGGACGTCGTTCGGTCATGAAAGGCGCTTTCGAAATACAATACAGAAAATGTTACCCGATAGCTGACAAAATGCGAGCTGTTGCGAGAAATACCTGTGTTTGAATGTTGGTTGCATTGCAGGGATGATGAACTTAATGACTGGCGCTGCCTGTTAAGTCCTGTCGTAAGAATGTGTGCGTTGTGTGTTTGCACAGGAGGAAGAATTGTGAGGCTGCTCAGTAAGTGTGCAGAATTTGCAGCACATTTTCCTGCGTGCTGCTGCACGACCATTGTCAGGATGGCCGAGTGGTCTAAGGCGCCAGACTCAAGGACTGTTAATCCTTACCTTACCAAAGGTTGGTGTATTCTGGTCCCTTTCTAGGGGCGTGGGTTCGAATCCCACTTCTGACATTAACTTTTTATCCAGACAAATGCCAGCCAGCGTCAAAAAGCCTGCTCAACTGGCTTTAAATTTGCAAGTGGTCACCTCAAGCTCCTCAACGCTATTGGCGTTTGCCAATAAGCGAAAGGCACCGCACCGCCCACAGACCAACTTGTTTTGCTCTCTAAACTTATCACATTCTAACCCTGTTCTCGGGGATAGGGTTTAAAATCAGACTTCTCCTTTCAACCCATTCCCACACTAAAAAGCAGCAGACTCAAAGCATGACATTTTTATCCTCCCGCGTTGCTGAATTCCACGTTGCTTTCTCGTACTGTGGCTTTCAATCCCACTGCAGACAGTGGTGGTTCTCAGAAAAAGGGCACCACTGTCAAAGAATGAGATTTCTTCCACACAAAGGCTGCTCAAATCTGCTCCGTTCCTCAGGCAGGGAATTACTTGCAATGTTTACTTCCGACATTAACACATTTTGCCAGTATAAAAGGCACCAGAGCCAAACAAGTCAGGTATTAGCATGTGAAAGTTGCCAGAGTCGATGCCTTGGTGGACCGAGGCCTTTCAATGCTCAGACTGATGCTTACGACCAAGGGCACAATAGTGTCAGGAAGGCCGAGTGGAGTGAGGCGCCAGACTCAAAGACTGTTAATCCTTAACTGACCAAAGGTCGGCGAATTCCGGTCCCTTTCTAGGGGCGTGGGTTGCAATCCCACCTCTGACGTGACATTTTTCCCCACACAAATGCAGCCAGCGTCAAAAGGCCTGTTGAACTGGCCTTCAATTTACAAGTGGCAACATCAAACTCTTCAACGGTTTGCCAACAAACTGAAGGCACCGTTCTCAGCTCAACCTCTTTTCCACACCAAAATAGTCATATCACAACACAGCGGGAGCCGACTGCTTCATGGCTCGCGGTGAAGGGGCGCAAATATTACACGCCACAAATTCTGGCAGCGGTGGGATTCGAACCCACTGCCTCCGAAGAGACTGGAGCCTTAATCCAGCGCCTTAGACCGCTCGGCCACGCTACCACTGGCAGCAGTTTCCGTTCTGGAACTAGTGACCGGTGAGTGAAATGTGACTTTGCTTTGGGCAAGATAATAATCAAGGCCATTGAAGTGGCAGACGGTAAACTCTCGAGAAATGATTTTGCAGCATACAGGTCCACAGGGCAACACCAGTAATTAGGTGCACGTTGGAACGAAGCAGTTACAACCTTCATTCAATATTTATTCCGACATCAACGTCACTGACAAAACCAGATTATCTGGTCATGATCACATTGCCGTTTGTGGGATCTTGCTGTGTGCAAACTGGCTGCGGCGTTCCCCACATTGCAACAGTGCCTTCACTTTTACAATACTTCATTGGCTGTAAAGCGCCTTGGGACGTCGTTCGGTCATGAAAGGCGCTTTCGAAATACAATACAGAAAATGTTACCCGATAGCTGACAAAATGCGAGCTGTTGCGAGAAATACCTGTGTTTGAATGTTGGTTGCATTGCAGGGATGATGAACTTAATGACTGGCGCTGCCTGTTAAGTCCTGTCGTAAGAATGTGTGCGTTGTGTGTTTGCACAGGAGGAAGAATTGTGAGGCTGCTCAGTAAGTGTGCAGAATTTGCAGCACATTTTCCTGCGTGCTGCTGCACGACCATTGTCAGGATGGCCGAGTGGTCTAAGGCGCCAGACTCAAGGACTGTTAATCCTTACCTTACCAAAGGTTGGTGTATTCTGGTCCCTTTCTAGGGGCGTGGGTTCGAATCCCACTTCTGACATTAACTTTTTATCCAGACAAATGCCAGCCAGCGTCAAAAAGCCTGCTCAACTGGCTTTAAATTTGCAAGTGGTCACCTCAAGCTCCTCAACGCTATTGGCGTTTGCCAATAAGCGAAAGGCACCGCACCGCCCACAGACCAACTTGTTTTGCTCTCTAAACTTATCACATTCTAACCCTGTTCTCGGGGATAGGGTTTAAAATCAGACTTCTCCTTTCAACCCATTCCCACACTAAAAAGCAGCAGACTCAAAGCATGACATTTTTATCCTCCCGCGTTGCTGAATTCCACGTTGCTTTCTCGTACTGTGGCTTTCAATCCCACTGCAGACAGTGGTGGTTCTCAGAAAAAGGGCACCACTGTCAAAGAATGAGATTTCTTCCACACAAAGGCTGCTCAAATCTGCTCCGTTCCTCAGGCAGGGAATTACTTGCAATGTTTACTTCCGACATTAACACATTTTGCCAGTATAAAAGGCACCAGAGCCAAACAAGTCAGGTATTAGCATGTGAAAGTTGCCAGAGTCGATGCCTTGGTGGACCGAGGCCTTTCAATGCTCAGACTGATGCTTACGGCCAAGGGCACAATAGTGTCAGGAAGGCCGAGTGGAGTGAGGCGCCAGACTCAAAGACTGTTAATCCTTAACTGACCAAAGGTCGGCGAATTCCGGTCCCTTTCTAGGGGCGTGGGTTGCAATCCCACCTCTGACGTGACATTTTTCCCCACACAAATGCAGCCAGCGTCAAAAGGCCTGTTGAACTGGCCTTCAATTTACAAGTGGCAACATCAAACTCTTCAACGGTTTGCCAACAAACTGAAGGCACCGTTCTCAGCTCAACCTCTTTTCCACACCAAAATAGTCATATCACAACACAGCGGGAGCCGACTGCTTCATGGCTCGCGGTGAAGGGGCGCAAATATTACACGCCACAAATTCTGGCAGCGGTGGGATTCGAACCCACTGCCTCCGAAGAGACTGGAGCCTTAATCCAGCGCCTTAGACCGCTCGGCCACGCTACCACTGGCAGCAGTTTCCGTTCTGGAACTAGTGACCGGTGAGTGAAATGTGACTTTGCTTTGGGCAAGATAATAATCAAGGCCATTGAAGTGGCAGACGGTAAACTCTCGAGAAATGATTTTGCAGCATACAGGTCCACAGGGCAACACCAGTAATTAGGTGCACGTTGGAACGAAGCAGTTACAACCTTCATTCAATATTTATTCCGACATCAACGTCACTGACAAAACCAGATTATCTGGTCATGATCACATTGCCGTTTGTGGGATCTTGCTGTGTGCAAACTGGCTGCGGCGTTCCCCACATTGCAACAGTGCCTTCACTTTTACAATACTTCATTGGCTGTAAAGCGCCTTGGGACGTCGTTCGGTCATGAAAGGCGCTTTCGAAATACAATACAGAAAATGTTACCCGATAGCTGACAAAATGCGAGCTGTTGCGAGAAATACCTGTGTTTGAATGTTGGTTGCATTGCAGGGATGATGAACTTAATGACTGGCGCTGCCTGTTAAGTCCTGTCGTAAGAATGTGTGCGTTGTGTGTTTGCACAGGAGGAAGAATTGTGAGGCTGCTCAGTAAGTGTGCAGAATTTGCAGCACATTTTCCTGCGTGCTGCTGCACGACCATTGTCAGGATGGCCGAGTGGTCTAAGGCGCCAGACTCAAGGACTGTTAATCCTTACCTTACCAAAGGTTGGTGTATTCTGGTCCCTTTCTAGGGGCGTGGGTTCGAATCCCACTTCTGACATTAACTTTTTATCCAGACAAATGCCAGCCAGCGTCAAAAAGCCTGCTCAACTGGCTTTAAATTTGCAAGTGGTCACCTCAAGCTCCTCAACGCTATTGGCGTTTGCCAATAAGCGAAAGGCACCGCACCGCCCACAGACCAACTTGTTTTGCTCTCTAAACTTATCACATTCTAACCCTGTTCTCGGGGATAGGGTTTAAAATCAGACTTCTCCTTTCAACCCATTCCCACACTAAAAAGCAGCAGACTCAAAGCATGACATTTTTATCCTCCCGCGTTGCTGAATTCCACGTTGCTTTCTCGTACTGTGGCTTTCAATCCCACTGCAGACAGTGGTGGTTCTCAGAAAAAGGGCACCACTGTCAAAGAATGAGATTTCTTCCACACAAAGGCTGCTCAAATCTGCTCCGTTCCTCAGGCAGGGAATTACTTGCAATGTTTACTTCCGACATTAACACATTTTGCCAGTATAAAAGGCACCAGAGCCAAACAAGTCAGGTATTAGCATGTGAAAGTTGCCAGAGTCGATGCCTTGGTGGACCGAGGCCTTTCAATGCTCAGACTGATGCTTACGGCCAAGGGCACAATAGTGTCAGGAAGGCCGAGTGGAGTGAGGCGCCAGACTCAAAGACTGTTAATCCTTAACTGACCAAAGGTCGGCGAATTCCGGTCCCTTTCTAGGGGCGTGGGTTGCAATCCCACCTCTGACGTGACATTTTTCCCCACACAAATGCAGCCAGCGTCAAAAGGCCTGTTGAACTGGCCTTCAATTTACAAGTGGCAACATCAAACTCTTCAACGGTTTGCCAACAAACTGAAGGCACCGTTCTCCGCTCAACCTCTTTTCCACACCAAAATAGTCATATCACAACACAGCGGGAGCCGACTGCTTCATGGCTCGCGGTGAAGGGGCGCAAATATTACACGCCACAAATTCTGGCAGCGGTGGGATTCGAACCCACTGCCTCCGAAGAGACTGGAGCCTTAATCCAGCGCCTTAGACCGCTCGGCCACGCTACCACTGGCAGCAGTTTCCGTTCTGGAACTAGTGACCGGTGAGTGAAATGTGACTTTGCTTTGGGCAAGATAATAATCAAGGCCATTGAAGTGGCAGACGGTAAACTCTCGAGAAATGATTTTGCAGCATACAGGTCCACAGGGCAACACCAGTAATTAGGTGCACGTTGGAACGAAGCAGTTACAACCTTCATTCAATATTTATTCCGACATCAACGTCACTGACAAAACCAGATTATCTGGTCATGATCACATTGCCGTTTGTGGGATCTTGCTGTGTGCAAACTGGCTGCGGCGTTCCCCACATTGCAACAGTGCCTTCACTTTTACAATACTTCATTGGCTGTAAAGCGCCTTGGGACGTCGTTCGGTCATGAAAGGCGCTTTCGAAATACAATACAGAAAATGTTACCCGATAGCTGACAAAATGCGAGCTGTTGCGAGAAATACCTGTGTTTGAATGTTGGTTGCATTGCAGGGATGATGAACTTAATGACTGGCGCTGCCTGTTAAGTCCTGTCGTAAGAATGTGTGCGTTGTGTGTTTGCACAGGAGGAAGAATTGTGAGGCTGCTCAGTAAGTGTGCAGAATTTGCAGCACATTTTCCTGCGTGCTGCTGCACGACCATTGTCAGGATGGCCGAGTGGTCTAAGGCGCCAGACTCAAGGACTGTTAATCCTTACCTTACCAAAGGTTGGTGTATTCTGGTCCCTTTCTAGGGGCGTGGGTTCGAATCCCACTTCTGACATTAACTTTTTATCCAGACAAATGCCAGCCAGCGTCAAAAAGCCTGCTCAACTGGCTTTAAATTTGCAAGTGGTCACCTCAAGCTCCTCAACGCTATTGGCGTTTGCCAATAAGCGAAAGGCACCGCACCGCCCACAGACCAACTTGTTTTGCTCTCTAAACTTATCACATTCTAACCCTGTTCTCGGGGATAGGGTTTAAAATCAGACTTCTCCTTTCAACCCATTCCCACACTAAAAAGCAGCAGACTCAAAGCATGACATTTTTATCCTCCCGCGTTGCTGAATTCCACGTTGCTTTCTCGTACTGTGGCTTTCAATCCCACTGCAGACAGTGGTGGTTCTCAGAAAAAGGGCACCACTGTCAAAGAATGAGATTTCTTCCACACAAAGGCTGCTCAAATCTGCTCCGTTCCTCAGGCAGGGAATTACTTGCAATGTTTACTTCCGACATTAACACATTTTGCCAGTATAAAAGGCACCAGAGCCAAACAAGTCAGGTATTAGCATGTGAAAGTTGCCAGAGTCGATGCCTTGGTGGACCGAGGCCTTTCAATGCTCAGACTGATGCTTACGGCCAAGGGCACAATAGTGTCAGGAAGGCCGAGTGGAGTGAGGCGCCAGACTCAAAGACTGTTAATCCTTAACTGACCAAAGGTCGGCGAATTCCGGTCCCTTTCTAGGGGCGTGGGTTGCAATCCCACCTCTGACGTGACATTTTTCCCCACACAAATGCAGCCAGCGTCAAAAGGCCTGTTGAACTGGCCTTCAATTTACAAGTGGCAACATCAAACTCTTCAACGGTTTGCCAACAAACTGAAGGCACCGTTCTCCGCTCAACCTCTTTTCCACACCAAAATAGTCATATCACAACACAGCGGGAGCCGACTGCTTCATGGCTCGCGGTGAAGGGGCGCAAATATTACACGCCACAAATTCTGGCAGCGGTGGGATTCGAACCCACTGCCTCCGAAGAGACTGGAGCCTTAATCCAGCGCCTTAGACCGCTCGGCCACGCTACCACTGGCAGCAGTTTCCGTTCTGGAACTAGTGACCGGTGAGTGAAATGTGACTTTGCTTTGGGCAAGATAATAATCAAGGCCATTGAAGTGGCAGACGGTAAACTCTCGAGAAATGATTTTGCAGCATACAGGTCCACAGGGCAACACCAGTAATTAGGTGCACGTTGGAACGAAGCAGTTACAACCTTCATTCAATATTTATTCCGACATCAACGTCACTGACAAAACCAGATTATCTGGTCATGATCACATTGCCGTTTGTGGGATCTTGCTGTGTGCAAACTGGCTGCGGCGTTCCCCACATTGCAACAGTGCCTTCACTTTTACAATACTTCATTGGCTGTAAAGCGCCTTGGGACGTCGTTCGGTCATGAAAGGCGCTTTCGAAATACAATACAGAAAATGTTACCCGATAGCTGACAAAATGCGAGCTGTTGCGAGAAATACCTGTGTTTGAATGTTGGTTGCATTGCAGGGATGATGAACTTAATGACTGGCGCTGCCTGTTAAGTCCTGTCGTAAGAATGTGTGCGTTGTGTGTTTGCACAGGAGGAAGAATTGTGAGGCTGCTCAGTAAGTGTGCAGAATTTGCAGCACATTTTCCTGCGTGCTGCTGCACGACCATTGTCAGGATGGCCGAGTGGTCTAAGGCGCCAGACTCAAGGACTGTTAATCCTTACCTTACCAAAGGTTGGTGTATTCTGGTCCCTTTCTAGGGGCGTGGGTTCGAATCCCACTTCTGACATTAACTTTTTATCCAGACAAATGCCAGCCAGCGTCAAAAAGCCTGCTCAACTGGCTTTAAATTTGCAAGTGGTCACCTCAAGCTCCTCAACGCTATTGGCGTTTGCCAATAAGCGAAAGGCACCGCACCGCCCACAGACCAACTTGTTTTGCTCTCTAAACTTATCACATTCTAACCCTGTTCTCGGGGATAGGGTTTAAAATCAGACTTCTCCTTTCAACCCATTCCCACACTAAAAAGCAGCAGACTCAAAGCATGACATTTTTATCCTCCCGCGTTGCTGAATTCCACGTTGCTTTCTCGTACTGTGGCTTTCAATCCCACTGCAGACAGTGGTGGTTCTCAGAAAAAGGGCACCACTGTCAAAGAATGAGATTTCTTCCACACAAAGGCTGCTCAAATCTGCTCCGTTCCTCAGGCAGGGAATTACTTGCAATGTTTACTTCCGACATTAACACATTTTGCCAGTATAAAAGGCACCAGAGCCAAACAAGTCAGGTATTAGCATGTGAAAGTTGCCAGAGTCGATGCCTTGGTGGACCGAGGCCTTTCAATGCTCAGACTGATGCTTACGGCCAAGGGCACAATAGTGTCAGGAAGGCCGAGTGGAGTGAGGCGCCAGACTCAAAGACTGTTAATCCTTAACTGACCAAAGGTCGGCGAATTCCGGTCCCTTTCTAGGGGCGTGGGTTGCAATCCCACCTCTGACGTGACATTTTTCCCCACACAAATGCAGCCAGCGTCAAAAGGCCTGTTGAACTGGCCTTCAATTTACAAGTGGCAACATCAAACTCTTCAACGGTTTGCCAACAAACTGAAGGCACCGTTCTCCGCTCAACCTCTTTTCCACACCAAAATAGTCATATCACAACACAGCGGGAGCCGACTGCTTCATGGCTCGCGGTGAAGGGGCGCAAATATTACACGCCACAAATTCTGGCAGCGGTGGGATTCGAACCCACTGCCTCCGAAGAGACTGGAGCCTTAATCCAGCGCCTTAGACCGCTCGGCCACGCTACCACTGGCAGCAGTTTCCGTTCTGGAACTAGTGACCGGTGAGTGAAATGTGACTTTGCTTTGGGCAAGATAATAATCAAGGCCATTGAAGTGGCAGACGGTAAACTCTCGAGAAATGATTTTGCAGCATACAGGTCCACAGGGCAACACCAGTAATTAGGTGCACGTTGGAACGAAGCAGTTACAACCTTCATTCAATATTTATTCCGACATCAACGTCACTGACAAAACCAGATTATCTGGTCATGATCACATTGCCGTTTGTGGGATCTTGCTGTGTGCAAACTGGC
Source organism: Pristiophorus japonicus (assembly GCF_044704955.1). Classification (NCBI taxonomy): domain Eukaryota; kingdom Metazoa; phylum Chordata; class Chondrichthyes; family Pristiophoridae; genus Pristiophorus; species Pristiophorus japonicus. The sequence goes on from NC_091984.1 coordinate 174,639,301, forward strand.
TGCGGCGTTCCCCACATTGCAACAGTGCCTTCACTTTTACAATACTTCATTGGCTGTAAAGCGCCTTGGGACGTCGTTCGGTCATGAAAGGCGCTTTCGAAATACAATACAGAAAATGTTACCCGATAGCTGACAAAATGCGAGCTGTTGCGAGAAATACCTGTGTTTGAATGTTGGTTGCATTGCAGGGATGATGAACTTAATGACTGGCGCTGCCTGTTAAGTCCTGTCGTAAGAATGTGTGCGTTGTGTGTTTGCACAGGAGGAAGAATTGTGAGGCTGCTCAGTAAGTGTGCAGAATTTGCAGCACATTTTCCTGCGTGCTGCTGCACGACCATTGTCAGGATGGCCGAGTGGTCTAAGGCGCCAGACTCAAGGACTGTTAATCCTTACCTTACCAAAGGTTGGTGTATTCTGGTCCCTTTCTAGGGGCGTGGGTTCGAATCCCACTTCTGACATTAACTTTTTATCCAGACAAATGCCAGCCAGCGTCAAAAAGCCTGCTCAACTGGCTTTAAATTTGCAAGTGGTCACCTCAAGCTCCTCAACGCTATTGGCGTTTGCCAATAAGCGAAAGGCACCGCACCGCCCACAGACCAACTTGTTTTGCTCTCTAAACTTATCACATTCTAACCCTGTTCTCGGGGATAGGGTTTAAAATCAGACTTCTCCTTTCAACCCATTCCCACACTAAAAAGCAGCAGACTCAAAGCATGACATTTTTATCCTCCCGCGTTGCTGAATTCCACGTTGCTTTCTCGTACTGTGGCTTTCAATCCCACTGCAGACAGTGGTGGTTCTCAGAAAAAGGGCACCACTGTCAAAGAATGAGATTTCTTCCACACAAAGGCTGCTCAAATCTGCTCCGTTCCTCAGGCAGGGAATTACTTGCAATGTTTACTTCCGACATTAACACATTTTGCCAGTATAAAAGGCACCAGAGCCAAACAAGTCAGGTATTAGCATGTGAAAGTTGCCAGAGTCGATGCCTTGGTGGACCGAGGCCTTTCAATGCTCAGACTGATGCTTACGGCCAAGGGCACAATAGTGTCAGGAAGGCCGAGTGGAGTGAGGCGCCAGACTCAAAGACTGTTAATCCTTAACTGACCAAAGGTCGGCGAATTCCGGTCCCTTTCTAGGGGCGTGGGTTGCAATCCCACCTCTGACGTGACATTTTTCCCCACACAAATGCAGCCAGCGTCAAAAGGCCTGTTGAACTGGCCTTCAATTTACAAGTGGCAACATCAAACTCTTCAACGGTTTGCCAACAAACTGAAGGCACCGTTCTCCGCTCAACCTCTTTTCCACACCAAAATAGTCATATCACAACACAGCGGGAGCCGACTGCTTCATGGCTCGCGGTGAAGGGGCGCAAATATTACACGCCACAAATTCTGGCAGCGGTGGGATTCGAACCCACTGCCTCCGAAGAGACTGGAGCCTTAATCCAGCGCCTTAGACCGCTCGGCCACGCTACCACTGGCAGCAGTTTCCGTTCTGGAACTAGTGACCGGTGAGTGAAATGTGACTTTGCTTTGGGCAAGATAATAATCAAGGCCATTGAAGTGGCAGACGGTAAACTCTCGAGAAATGATTTTGCAGCATACAGGTCCACAGGGCAACACCAGTAATTAGGTGCACGTTGGAACGAAGCAGTTACAACCTTCATTCAATATTTATTCCGACATCAACGTCACTGACAAAACCAGATTATCTGGTCATGATCACATTGCCGTTTGTGGGATCTTGCTGTGTGCAAACTGGCTGCGGCGTTCCCCACATTGCAACAGTGCCTTCACTTTTACAATACTTCATTGGCTGTAAAGCGCCTTGGGACGTCGTTCGGTCATGAAAGGCGCTTTCGAAATACAATACAGAAAATGTTACCCGATAGCTGACAAAATGCGAGCTGTTGCGAGAAATACCTGTGTTTGAATGTTGGTTGCATTGCAGGGATGATGAACTTAATGACTGGCGCTGCCTGTTAAGTCCTGTCGTAAGAATGTGTGCGTTGTGTGTTTGCACAGGAGGAAGAATTGTGAGGCTGCTCAGTAAGTGTGCAGAATTTGCAGCACATTTTCCTGCGTGCTGCTGCACGACCATTGTCAGGATGGCCGAGTGGTCTAAGGCGCCAGACTCAAGGACTGTTAATCCTTACCTTACCAAAGGTTGGTGTATTCTGGTCCCTTTCTAGGGGCGTGGGTTCGAATCCCACTTCTGACATTAACTTTTTATCCAGACAAATGCCAGCCAGCGTCAAAAAGCCTGCTCAACTGGCTTTAAATTTGCAAGTGGTCACCTCAAGCTCCTCAACGCTATTGGCGTTTGCCAATAAGCGAAAGGCACCGCACCGCCCACAGACCAACTTGTTTTGCTCTCTAAACTTATCACATTCTAACCCTGTTCTCGGGGATAGGGTTTAAAATCAGACTTCTCCTTTCAACCCATTCCCACACTAAAAAGCAGCAGACTCAAAGCATGACATTTTTATCCTCCCGCGTTGCTGAATTCCACGTTGCTTTCTCGTACTGTGGCTTTCAATCCCACTGCAGACAGTGGTGGTTCTCAGAAAAAGGGCACCACTGTCAAAGAATGAGATTTCTTCCACACAAAGGCTGCTCAAATCTGCTCCGTTCCTCAGGCAGGGAATTACTTGCAATGTTTACTTCCGACATTAACACATTTTGCCAGTATAAAAGGCACCAGAGCCAAACAAGTCAGGTATTAGCATGTGAAAGTTGCCAGAGTCGATGCCTTGGTGGACCGAGGCCTTTCAATGCTCAGACTGATGCTTACGACCAAGGGCACAATAGTGTCAGGAAGGCCGAGTGGAGTGAGGCGCCAGACTCAAAGACTGTTAATCCTTAACTGACCAAAGGTCGGCGAATTCCGGTCCCTTTCTAGGGGCGTGGGTTGCAATCCCACCTCTGACGTGACATTTTTCCCCACACAAATGCAGCCAGCGTCAAAAGGCCTGTTGAACTGGCCTTCAATTTACAAGTGGCAACATCAAACTCTTCAACGGTTTGCCAACAAACTGAAGGCACCGTTCTCAGCTCAACCTCTTTTCCACACCAAAATAGTCATATCACAACACAGCGGGAGCCGACTGCTTCATGGCTCGCGGTGAAGGGGCGCAAATATTACACGCCACAAATTCTGGCAGCGGTGGGATTCGAACCCACTGCCTCCGAAGAGACTGGAGCCTTAATCCAGCGCCTTAGACCGCTCGGCCACGCTACCACTGGCAGCAGTTTCCGTTCTGGAACTAGTGACCGGTGAGTGAAATGTGACTTTGCTTTGGGCAAGATAATAATCAAGGCCATTGAAGTGGCAGACGGTAAACTCTCGAGAAATGATTTTGCAGCATACAGGTCCACAGGGCAACACCAGTAATTAGGTGCACGTTGGAACGAAGCAGTTACAACCTTCATTCAATATTTATTCCGACATCAACGTCACTGACAAAACCAGATTATCTGGTCATGATCACATTGCCGTTTGTGGGATCTTGCTGTGTGCAAACTGGCTGCGGCGTTCCCCACATTGCAACAGTGCCTTCACTTTTACAATACTTCATTGGCTGTAAAGCGCCTTGGGACGTCGTTCGGTCATGAAAGGCGCTTTCGAAATACAATACAGAAAATGTTACCCGATAGCTGACAAAATGCGAGCTGTTGCGAGAAATACCTGTGTTTGAATGTTGGTTGCATTGCAGGGATGATGAACTTAATGACTGGCGCTGCCTGTTAAGTCCTGTCGTAAGAATGTGTGCGTTGTGTGTTTGCACAGGAGGAAGAATTGTGAGGCTGCTCAGTAAGTGTGCAGAATTTGCAGCACATTTTCCTGCGTGCTGCTGCACGACCATTGTCAGGATGGCCGAGTGGTCTAAGGCGCCAGACTCAAGGACTGTTAATCCTTACCTTACCAAAGGTTGGTGTATTCTGGTCCCTTTCTAGGGGCGTGGGTTCGAATCCCACTTCTGACATTAACTTTTTATCCAGACAAATGCCAGCCAGCGTCAAAAAGCCTGCTCAACTGGCTTTAAATTTGCAAGTGGTCACCTCAAGCTCCTCAACGCTATTGGCGTTTGCCAATAAGCGAAAGGCACCGCACCGCCCACAGACCAACTTGTTTTGCTCTCTAAACTTATCACATTCTAACCCTGTTCTCGGGGATAGGGTTTAAAATCAGACTTCTCCTTTCAACCCATTCCCACACTAAAAAGCAGCAGACTCAAAGCATGACATTTTTATCCTCCCGCGTTGCTGAATTCCACGTTGCTTTCTCGTACTGTGGCTTTCAATCCCACTGCAGACAGTGGTGGTTCTCAGAAAAAGGGCACCACTGTCAAAGAATGAGATTTCTTCCACACAAAGGCTGCTCAAATCTGCTCCGTTCCTCAGGCAGGGAATTACTTGCAATGTTTACTTCCGACATTAACACATTTTGCCAGTATAAAAGGCACCAGAGCCAAACAAGTCAGGTATTAGCATGTGAAAGTTGCCAGAGTCGATGCCTTGGTGGACCGAGGCCTTTCAATGCTCAGACTGATGCTTACGGCCAAGGGCACAATAGTGTCAGGAAGGCCGAGTGGAGTGAGGCGCCAGACTCAAAGACTGTTAATCCTTAACTGACCAAAGGTCGGCGAATTCCGGTCCCTTTCTAGGGGCGTGGGTTGCAATCCCACCTCTGACGTGACATTTTTCCCCACACAAATGCAGCCAGCGTCAAAAGGCCTGTTGAACTGGCCTTCAATTTACAAGTGGCAACATCAAACTCTTCAACGGTTTGCCAACAAACTGAAGGCACCGTTCTCCGCTCAACCTCTTTTCCACACCAAAATAGTCATATCACAACACAGCGGGAGCCGACTGCTTCATGGCTCGCGGTGAAGGGGCGCAAATATTACACGCCACAAATTCTGGCAGCGGTGGGATTCGAACCCACTGCCTCCGAAGAGACTGGAGCCTTAATCCAGCGCCTTAGACCGCTCGGCCACGCTACCACTGGCAGCAGTTTCCGTTCTGGAACTAGTGACCGGTGAGTGAAATGTGACTTTGCTTTGGGCAAGATAATAATCAAGGCCATTGAAGTGGCAGACGGTAAACTCTCGAGAAATGATTTTGCAGCATACAGGTCCACAGGGCAACACCAGTAATTAGGTGCACGTTGGAACGAAGCAGTTACAACCTTCATTCAATATTTATTCCGACATCAACGTCACTGACAAAACCAGATTATCTGGTCATGATCACATTGCCGTTTGTGGGATCTTGCTGTGTGCAAACTGGCTGCGGCGTTCCCCACATTGCAACAGTGCCTTCACTTTTACAATACTTCATTGGCTGTAAAGCGCCTTGGGACGTCGTTCGGTCATGAAAGGCGCTTTCGAAATACAATACAGAAAATGTTACCCGATAGCTGACAAAATGCGAGCTGTTGCGAGAAATACCTGTGTTTGAATGTTGGTTGCATTGCAGGGATGATGAACTTAATGACTGGCGCTGCCTGTTAAGTCCTGTCGTAAGAATGTGTGCGTTGTGTGTTTGCACAGGAGGAAGAATTGTGAGGCTGCTCAGTAAGTGTGCAGAATTTGCAGCACATTTTCCTGCGTGCTGCTGCACGACCATTGTCAGGATGGCCGAGTGGTCTAAGGCGCCAGACTCAAGGACTGTTAATCCTTACCTTACCAAAGGTTGGTGTATTCTGGTCCCTTTCTAGGGGCGTGGGTTCGAATCCCACTTCTGACATTAACTTTTTATCCAGACAAATGCCAGCCAGCGTCAAAAAGCCTGCTCAACTGGCTTTAAATTTGCAAGTGGTCACCTCAAGCTCCTCAACGCTATTGGCGTTTGCCAATAAGCGAAAGGCACCGCACCGCCCACAGACCAACTTGTTTTGCTCTCTAAACTTATCACATTCTAACCCTGTTCTCGGGGATAGGGTTTAAAATCAGACTTCTCCTTTCAACCCATTCCCACACTAAAAAGCAGCAGACTCAAAGCATGACATTTTTATCCTCCCGCGTTGCTGAATTCCACGTTGCTTTCTCGTACTGTGGCTTTCAATCCCACTGCAGACAGTGGTGGTTCTCAGAAAAAGGGCACCACTGTCAAAGAATGAGATTTCTTCCACACAAAGGCTGCTCAAATCTGCTCCGTTCCTCAGGCAGGGAATTACTTGCAATGTTTACTTCCGACATTAACACATTTTGCCAGTATAAAAGGCACCAGAGCCAAACAAGTCAGGTATTAGCATGTGAAAGTTGCCAGAGTCGATGCCTTGGTGGACCGAGGCCTTTCAATGCTCAGACTGATGCTTACGACCAAGGGCACAATAGTGTCAGGAAGGCCGAGTGGAGTGAGGCGCCAGACTCAAAGACTGTTAATCCTTAACTGACCAAAGGTCGGCGAATTCCGGTCCCTTTCTAGGGGCGTGGGTTGCAATCCCACCTCTGACGTGACATTTTTCCCCACACAAATGCAGCCAGCGTCAAAAGGCCTGTTGAACTGGCCTTCAATTTACAAGTGGCAACATCAAACTCTTCAACGGTTTGCCAACAAACTGAAGGCACCGTTCTCAGCTCAACCTCTTTTCCACACCAAAATAGTCATATCACAACACAGCGGGAGCCGACTGCTTCATGGCTCGCGGTGAAGGGGCGCAAATATTACACGCCACAAATTCTGGCAGCGGTGGGATTCGAACCCACTGCCTCCGAAGAGACTGGAGCCTTAATCCAGCGCCTTAGACCGCTCGGCCACGCTACCACTGGCAGCAGTTTCCGTTCTGGAACTAGTGACCGGTGAGTGAAATGTGACTTTGCTTTGGGCAAGATAATAATCAAGGCCATTGAAGTGGCAGACGGTAAACTCTCGAGAAATGATTTTGCAGCATACAGGTCCACAGGGCAACACCAGTAATTAGGTGCACGTTGGAACGAAGCAGTTACAACCTTCATTCAATATTTATTCCGACATCAACGTCACTGACAAAACCAGATTATCTGGTCATGATCACATTGCCGTTTGTGGGATCTTGCTGTGTGCAAACTGGCTGCGGCGTTCCCCACATTGCAACAGTGCCTTCACTTTTACAATACTTCATTGGCTGTAAAGCGCCTTGGGACGTCGTTCGGTCATGAAAGGCGCTTTCGAAATACAATACAGAAAATGTTACCCGATAGCTGACAAAATGCGAGCTGTTGCGAGAAATACCTGTGTTTGAATGTTGGTTGCATTGCAGGGATGATGAACTTAATGACTGGCGCTGCCTGTTAAGTCCTGTCGTAAGAATGTGTGCGTTGTGTGTTTGCACAGGAGGAAGAATTGTGAGGCTGCTCAGTAAGTGTGCAGAATTTGCAGCACATTTTCCTGCGTGCTGCTGCACGACCATTGTCAGGATGGCCGAGTGGTCTAAGGCGCCAGACTCAAGGACTGTTAATCCTTACCTTACCAAAGGTTGGTGTATTCTGGTCCCTTTCTAGGGGCGTGGGTTCGAATCCCACTTCTGACATTAACTTTTTATCCAGACAAATGCCAGCCAGCGTCAAAAAGCCTGCTCAACTGGCTTTAAATTTGCAAGTGGTCACCTCAAGCTCCTCAACGCTATTGGCGTTTGCCAATAAGCGAAAGGCACCGCACCGCCCACAGACCAACTTGTTTTGCTCTCTAAACTTATCACATTCTAACCCTGTTCTCGGGGATAGGGTTTAAAATCAGACTTCTCCTTTCAACCCATTCCCACACTAAAAAGCAGCAGACTCAAAGCATGACATTTTTATCCTCCCGCGTTGCTGAATTCCACGTTGCTTTCTCGTACTGTGGCTTTCAATCCCACTGCAGACAGTGGTGGTTCTCAGAAAAAGGGCACCACTGTCAAAGAATGAGATTTCTTCCACACAAAGGCTGCTCAAATCTGCTCCGTTCCTCAGGCAGGGAATTACTTGCAATGTTTACTTCCGACATTAACACATTTTGCCAGTATAAAAGGCACCAGAGCCAAACAAGTCAGGTATTAGCATGTGAAAGTTGCCAGAGTCGATGCCTTGGTGGACCGAGGCCTTTCAATGCTCAGACTGATGCTTACGGCCAAGGGCACAATAGTGTCAGGAAGGCCGAGTGGAGTGAGGCGCCAGACTCAAAGACTGTTAATCCTTAACTGACCAAAGGTCGGCGAATTCCGGTCCCTTTCTAGGGGCGTGGGTTGCAATCCCACCTCTGACGTGACATTTTTCCCCACACAAATGCAGCCAGCGTCAAAAGGCCTGTTGAACTGGCCTTCAATTTACAAGTGGCAACATCAAACTCTTCAACGGTTTGCCAACAAACTGAAGGCACCGTTCTCAGCTCAACCTCTTTTCCACACCAAAATAGTCATATCACAACACAGCGGGAGCCGACTGCTTCATGGCTCGCGGTGAAGGGGCGCAAATATTACACGCCACAAATTCTGGCAGCGGTGGGATTCGAACCCACTGCCTCCGAAGAGACTGGAGCCTTAATCCAGCGCCTTAGACCGCTCGGCCACGCTACCACTGGCAGCAGTTTCCGTTCTGGAACTAGTGACCGGTGAGTGAAATGTGACTTTGCTTTGGGCAAGATAATAATCAAGGCCATTGAAGTGGCAGACGGTAAACTCTCGAGAAATGATTTTGCAGCATACAGGTCCACAGGGCAACACCAGTAATTAGGTGCACGTTGGAACGAAGCAGTTACAACCTTCATTCAATATTTATTCCGACATCAACGTCACTGACAAAACCAGATTATCTGGTCATGATCACATTGCCGTTTGTGGGATCTTGCTGTGTGCAAACTGGCTGCGGCGTTCCCCACATTGCAACAGTGCCTTCACTTTTACAATACTTCATTGGCTGTAAAGCGCCTTGGGACGTCGTTCGGTCATGAAAGGCGCTTTCGAAATACAATACAGAAAATGTTACCCGATAGCTGACAAAATGCGAGCTGTTGCGAGAAATACCTGTGTTTGAATGTTGGTTGCATTGCAGGGATGATGAACTTAATGACTGGCGCTGCCTGTTAAGTCCTGTCGTAAGAATGTGTGCGTTGTGTGTTTGCACAGGAGGAAGAATTGTGAGGCTGCTCAGTAAGTGTGCAGAATTTGCAGCACATTTTCCTGCGTGCTGCTGCACGACCATTGTCAGGATGGCCGAGTGGTCTAAGGCGCCAGACTCAAGGACTGTTAATCCTTACCTTACCAAAGGTTGGTGTATTCTGGTCCCTTTCTAGGGGCGTGGGTTCGAATCCCACTTCTGACATTAACTTTTTATCCAGACAAATGCCAGCCAGCGTCAAAAAGCCTGCTCAACTGGCTTTAAATTTGCAAGTGGTCACCTCAAGCTCCTCAACGCTATTGGCGTTTGCCAATAAGCGAAAGGCACCGCACCGCCCACAGACCAACTTGTTTTGCTCTCTAAACTTATCACATTCTAACCCTGTTCTCGGGGATAGGGTTTAAAATCAGACTTCTCCTTTCAACCCATTCCCACACTAAAAAGCAGCAGACTCAAAGCATGACATTTTTATCCTCCCGCGTTGCTGAATTCCACGTTGCTTTCTCGTACTGTGGCTTTCAATCCCACTGCAGACAGTGGTGGTTCTCAGAAAAAGGGCACCACTGTCAAAGAATGAGATTTCTTCCACACAAAGGCTGCTCAAATCTGCTCCGTTCCTCAGGCAGGGAATTACTTGCAATGTTTACTTCCGACATTAACACATTTTGCCAGTATAAAAGGCACCAGAGCCAAACAAGTCAGGTATTAGCATGTGAAAGTTGCCAGAGTCGATGCCTTGGTGGACCGAGGCCTTTCAATGCTCAGACTGATGCTTACGGCCAAGGGCACAATAGTGTCAGGAAGGCCGAGTGGAGTGAGGCGCCAGACTCAAAGACTGTTAATCCTTAACTGACCAAAGGTCGGCGAATTCCGGTCCCTTTCTAGGGGCGTGGGTTGCAATCCCACCTCTGACGTGACATTTTTCCCCACACAAATGCAGCCAGCGTCAAAAGGCCTGTTGAACTGGCCTTCAATTTACAAGTGGCAACATCAAACTCTTCAACGGTTTGCCAACAAACTGAAGGCACCGTTCTCAGCTCAACCTCTTTTCCACACCAAAATAGTCATATCACAACACAGCGGGAGCCGACTGCTTCATGGCTCGCGGTGAAGGGGCGCAAATATTACACGCCACAAATTCTGGCAGCGGTGGGATTCGAACCCACTGCCTCCGAAGAGACTGGAGCCTTAATCCAGCGCCTTAGACCGCTCGGCCACGCTACCACTGGCAGCAGTTTCCGTTCTGGAACTAGTGACCGGTGAGTGAAATGTGACTTTGCTTTGGGCAAGATAATAATCAAGGCCATTGAAGTGGCAGACGGTAAACTCTCGAGAAATGATTTTGCAGCATACAGGTCCACAGGGCAACACCAGTAATTAGGTGCACGTTGGAACGAAGCAGTTACAACCTTCATTCAATATTTATTCCGACATCAACGTCACTGACAAAACCAGATTATCTGGTCATGATCACATTGCCGTTTGTGGGATCTTGCTGTGTGCAAACTGGCTGCGGCGTTCCCCACATTGCAACAGTGCCTTCACTTTTACAATACTTCATTGGCTGTGAAGCGCCTTGGGACGTCGTTCGGTCATGAAAGGCGCTTTCGAAATACAATACAGAAAATGTTACCCGATAGCTGACAAAATGCGAGCTGTTGCGAGAAATACCTGTGTTTGAATGTTGGTTGCATTGCAGGGATGATGAACTTAATGACTGGCGCTGCCTGTTAAGTCCTGTCGTAAGAATGTGTGCGTTGTGTGTTTGCACAGGAGGAAGAATTGTGAGGCTGCTCAGTAAGTGTGCAGAATTTGCAGCACATTTTCCTGCGTGCTGCTGCACGACCATTGTCAGGATGGCCGAGTGGTCTAAGGCGCCAGACTCAAGGACTGTTAATCCTTACCTTACCAAAGGTTGGTGTATTCTGGTCCCTTTCTAGGGGCGTGGGTTCGAATCCCACTTCTGACATTAACTTTTTATCCAGACAAATGCCAGCCAGCGTCAAAAAGCCTGCTCAACTGGCTTTAAATTTGCAAGTGGTCACCTCAAGCTCCTCAACGCTATTGGCGTTTGCCAATAAGCGAAAGGCACCGCACCGCCCACAGACCAACTTGTTTTGCTCTCTAAACTTATCACATTCTAACCCTGTTCTCGGGGATAGGGTTTAAAATCAGACTTCTCCTTTCAACCCATTCCCACACTAAAAAGCAGCAGACTCAAAGCATGACATTTTTATCCTCCCGCGTTGCTGAATTCCACGTTGCTTTCTCGTACTGTGGCTTTCAATCCCACTGCAGACAGTGGTGGTTCTCAGAAAAAGGGCACCACTGTCAAAGAATGAGATTTCTTCCACACAAAGGCTGCTCAAATCTGCTCCGTTCCTCAGGCAGGGAATTACTTGCAATGTTTACTTCCGACATTAACACATTTTGCCAGTATAAAAGGCACCAGAGCCAAACAAGTCAGGTATTAGCATGTGAAAGTTGCCAGAGTCGATGCCTTGGTGGACCGAGGCCTTTCAATGCTCAGACTGATGCTTACGACCAAGGGCACAATAGTGTCAGGAAGGCCGAGTGGAGTGAGGCGCCAGACTCAAAGACTGTTAATCCTTAACTGACCAAAGGTCGGCGAATTCCGGTCCCTTTCTAGGGGCGTGGGTTGCAATGCCACCTCTGACGTGACATTTTTCCCCACACAAATGCAGCCAGCGTCAAAAGGTCTGTTGAACTGGCCTTCAATTTACAAGTGGCAACATCAAACTCTTCAACGGTTTGCCAACAAACTGAAGGCACCGTTCTCAGCTCAACCTCTTTTCTACACCAAAATAGTCATATCACAACACAGCGGGAGCCGACTGCTTCATGGCTCGCGGTGAAGGGGCGCAAATATTACACGCCACAAATTCTGGCAGCGGTGGGATTCGAACCCACTGCCTCCGAAGAGACTGGAGCCTTAATCCAGCGCCTTAGACCGCTCGGCCACGCTACCACTGGCAGCAGTTTCCGTTCTGGAACTAGTGACCGGTGAGTGAAATGTGACTTTGCTTTGGGCAAGATAATAATCAAGGCCATTGAAGTGGCAGACGGTAAACTCTCGAGAAATGATTTTGCAGCATACAGGTCCACAGGGCAACACCAGTAATTAGGTGCACGTTGGAACGAAGCAGTTACAACCTTCATTCAATATTTATTCCGACATCAACGTCACTGACAAAACCAGATTATCTGGTCATGATCACATTGCCGTTTGTGGGATCTTGCTGTGTGCAAACTGGCTGCGGCGTTCCCCACATTGCAACAGTGCCTTCACTTTTACAATACTTCATTGGCTGTGAAGCGCCTTGGGACGTCGTTCGGTCATGAAAGGCGCTTTCGAAATACAATACAGAAAATGTTACCCGATAGCTGACAAAATGCGAGCTGTTGCGAGAAATACCTGTGTTTGAATGTTGGTTGCATTGCAGGGATGATGAACTTAATGACTGGCGCTGCCTGTTAAGTCCTGTCGTAAGAATGTGTGCGTTGTGTGTTTGCACAGGAGGAAGAATTGTGAGGCTGCTCAGTAAGTGTGCAGAATTTGCAGCACATTTTCCTGCGTGCTGCTGCACGACCATTGTCAGGATGGCCGAGTGGTCTAAGGCGCCAGACTCAAGGACTGTTAATCCTTACCTTACCAAAGGTTGGTGTATTCTGGTCCCTTTCTAGGGGCGTGGGTTCGAATCCCACTTCTGACATTAACTTTTTATCCAGACAAATGCCAGCCAGCGTCAAAAAGCCTGCTCAACTGGCTTTAAATTTGCAAGTGGTCACCTCAAGCTCCTCAACGCTATTGGCGTTTGCCAATAAGCGAAAGGCACCGCACCGCCCACAGACCAACTTGTTTTGCTCTCTAAACTTATCACATTCTAACCCTGTTCTCGGGGATAGGGTTTAAAATCAGACTTCTCCTTTCAACCCATTCCCACACTAAAAAGCAGCAGACTCAAAGCATGACATTTTTATCCTCCCGCGTTGCTGAATTCCACGTTGCTTTCTCGTACTGTGGCTTTCAATCCCACTGCAGACAGTGGTGGTTCTCAGAAAAAGGGCACCACTGTCAAAGAATGAGATTTCTTCCACACAAAGGCTGCTCAAATCTGCTCCGTTCCTCAGGCAGGGAATTACTTGCAATGTTTACTTCCGACATTAACACATTTTGCCAGTATAAAAGGCACCAGAGCCAAACAAGTCAGGTATTAGCATGTGAAAGTTGCCAGAGTCGATGCCTTGGTGGACCGAGGCCTTTCAATGCTCAGACTGATGCTTACGACCAAGGGCACAATAGTGTCAGGAAGGCCGAGTGGAGTGAGGCGCCAGACTCAAAGACTGTTAATCCTTAACTGACCAAAGGTCGGCGAATTCCGGTCCCTTTCTAGGGGCGTGGGTTGCAATGCCACCTCTGACGTGACATTTTTCCCCACACAAATGCAGCCAGCGTCAAAAGGTCTGTTGAACTGGCCTTCAATTTACAAGTGGCAACATCAAACTCTTCAACGGTTTGCCAACAAACTGAAGGCACCGTTCTCAGCTCAACCTCTTTTCTACACCAAAATAGTCATATCACAACACAGCGGGAGCCGACTGCTTCATGGCTCGCGGTGAAGGGGCGCAAATATTACACGCCACAAATTCTGGCAGCGGTGGGATTCGAACCCACTGCCTCCGAAGAGACTGGAGCCTTAATCCAGCGCCTTAGACCGCTCGGCCACGCTACCACTGGCAGCAGTTTCCGTTCTGGAACTAGTGACCGGTGAGTGAAATGTGACTTTGCTTTGGGCAAGATAATAATCAAGGCCATTGAAGTGGCAGACGGTAAACTCTCGAGAAATGATTTTGCAGCATACAGGTCCACAGGGCAACACCAGTAATTAGGTGCACGTTGGAACGAAGCAGTTACAACCTTCATTCAATATTTATTCCGACATCAACGTCACTGACAAAACCAGATTATCTGGTCATGATCACATTGCCGTTTGTGGGATCTTGCTGTGTGCAAACTGGCTGCGGCGTTCCCCACATTGCAACAGTGCCTTCACTTTTACAATACTTCATTGGCTGTGAAGCGCCTTGGGACGTCGTTCGGTCATGAAAGGCGCTTTCGAAATACAATACAGAAAATGTTACCCGATAGCTGACAAAATGCGAGCTGTTGCGAGAAATACCTGTGTTTGAATGTTGGTTGCATTGCAGGGATGATGAACTTAATGACTGGCGCTGCCTGTTAAGTCCTGTCGTAAGAATGTGTGCGTTGTGTGTTTGCACAGGAGGAAGAATTGTGAGGCTGCTCAGTAAGTGTGCAGAATTTGCAGCACATTTTCCTGCGTGCTGCTGCACGACCATTGTCAGGATGGCCGAGTGGTCTAAGGCGCCAGACTCAAGGACTGTTAATCCTTACCTTACCAAAGGTTGGTGTATTCTGGTCCCTTTCTAGGGGCGTGGGTTCGAATCCCACTTCTGACATTAACTTTTTATCCAGACAAATGCCAGCCAGCGTCAAAAAGCCTGCTCAACTGGCTTTAAATTTGCAAGTGGTCACCTCAAGCTCCTCAACGCTATTGGCGTTTGCCAATAAGCGAAAGGCACCGCACCGCCCACAGACCAACTTGTTTTGCTCTCTAAACTTATCACATTCTAACCCTGTTCTCGGGGATAGGGTTTAAAATCAGACTTCTCCTTTCAACCCATTCCCACACTAAAAAGCAGCAGACTCAAAGCATGACATTTTTATCCTCCCGCGTTGCTGAATTCCACGTTGCTTTCTCGTACTGTGGCTTTCAATCCCACTGCAGACAGTGGTGGTTCTCAGAAAAAGGGCACCACTGTCAAAGAATGAGATTTCTTCCACACAAAGGCTGCTCAAATCTGCTCCGTTCCTCAGGCAGGGAATTACTTGCAATGTTTACTTCCGACATTAACACATTTTGCCAGTATAAAAGGCACCAGAGCCAAACAAGTCAGGTATTAGCATGTGAAAGTTGCCAGAGTCGATGCCTTGGTGGACCGAGGCCTTTCAATGCTCAGACTGATGCTTACGGCCAAGGGCACAATAGTGTCAGGAAGGCCGAGTGGAGTGAGGCGCCAGACTCAAAGACTGTTAATCCTTAACTGACCAAAGGTCGGCGAATTCCGGTCCCTTTCTAGGGGCGTGGGTTGCAATCCCACCTCTGACGTGACATTTTTCCCCACACAAATGCAGCCAGCGTCAAAAGGCCTGTTGAACTGGCCTTCAATTTACAAGTGGCAACATCAAACTCTTCAACGGTTTGCCAACAAACTGAAGGCACCGTTCTCAGCTCAACCTCTTTTCCACACCAAAATAGTCATATCACAACACAGCGGGAGCCGACTGCTTCACGGCTCGCGGTGAAGGGGCGCAAATATTACACGCCACAAATTCTGGCAGTGGTGGGATTCGAACCCACGCCTCCGAAGAGACTGGAGCCTTAATCCAGCGCCTTAGACCGCTCGGCCACGCTACCACTGGCAGCAGTTTCCGTTCTGGAACTAGTGACCGGTGAGTGAAATGTGACTTTGCTTTGGGCAAGATAATAATCAAGGCCATTGAAGTGGCAGACCGTAAACTCTCGAGAAATGATTTTGCAGCATACAGGTCCACAGGGCAACACCAGTAATTAGGTGCACGTTGGAACGAACCTTCATTCAATATTTATTCCGACATCAACGTCACTGACAAAACCAGATTATCTGGTCATGATCACATTGCCGTTTGTGGGATCTTGCTGTGTGCAAACTGGCTGCGGCGTTCCCCACATTGCAACAGTGCCTTCACTTTTACAATACTTCATTGGCTGTGAAGCGCCTTGGGACGTCGTTCGGTCATGAAAGGCGCTTTCGAAATACAATACAGAAAATGTTACCCGATAGCTGACAAAATGCGAGCTGTTGCGAGAAATACCTGTGTTTGAATGTTGGTTGCATTGCAGGGATGATGAACTTAATGACTGGCGCTGCCTGTTAAGTCCTGTCGTAAGAATGTGTGCGTTGTGTGTTTGCACAGGAGGAAGAATTGTGAGGCTGCTCAGTAAGTGTGCAGAATTTGCAGCACATTTTCCTGCGTGCTGCTGCACGACCATTGTCAGGATGGCCGAGTGGTCTAAGGCGCCAGACTCAAGGACTGTTAATCCTTACCTTACCAAAGGTTGGTGTATTCTGGTCCCTTTCTAGGGGCGTGGGTTCGAATCCCACTTCTGACATTAACTTTTTATCCAGACAAATGCCAGCCAGCGTCAAAAAGCCTGCTCAACTGGCTTTAAATTTGCAAGTGGTCACCTCAAGCTCCTCAACGCTATTGGCGTTTGCCAATAAGCGAAAGGCACCGCACCGCCCACAGACCAACTTGTTTTGCTCTCTAAACTTATCACATTCTAACCCTGTTCTCGGGGATAGGGTTTAAAATCAGACTTCTCCTTTCAACCCATTCCCACACTAAAAAGCAGCAGACTCAAAGCATGACATTTTTATCCTCCCGCGTTGCTGAATTCCACGTTGCTTTCTCGTACTGTGGCTTTCAATCCCACTGCAGACAGTGGTGGTTCTCAGAAAAAGGGCACCACTGTCAAAGAATGAGATTTCTTCCACACAAAGGCTGCTCAAATCTGCTCCGTTCCTCAGGCAGGGAATTACTTGCAATGTTTACTTCCGACATTAACACATTTTGCCAGTATAAAAGGCACCAGAGCCAAACAAGTCAGGTATTAGCATGTGAAAGTTGCCAGAGTCGATGCCTTGGTGGACCGAGGCCTTTCAATGCTCAGACTGATGCTTACGACCAAGGGCACAATAGTGTCAGGAAGGCCGAGTGGAGTGAGGCGCCAGACTCAAAGACTGTTAATCCTTAACTGACCAAAGGTCGGCGAATTCCGGTCCCTTTCTAGGGGCGTGGGTTGCAATCCCACCTCTGACGTGACATTTTTCCCCACACAAATGCAGCCAGCGTCAAAAGGTCTGTTGAACTGGCCTTCAATTTACAAGTGGCAACATCAAACTCTTCAACGGTTTGCCAACAAACTGAAGGCACCGTTCTCAGCTCAACCTCTTTTCTACACCAAAATAGTCATATCACAACACAGCGGGAGCCGACTGCTTCATGGCTCGCGGTGAAGGGGCGCAAATATTACACGCCACAAATTCTGGCAGCGGTGGGATTCGAACCCACTGCCTCCGAAGAGACTGGAGCCTTAATCCAGCGCCTTAGACCGCTCGGCCACGCTACCACTGGCAGCAGTTTCCGTTCTGGAACTAGTGACCGGTGAGTGAAATGTGACTTTGCTTTGGGCAAGATAATAATCAAGGCCATTGAAGTGGCAGACGGTAAACTCTCGAGAAATGATTTTGCAGCATACAGGTCCACAGGGCAACACCAGTAATTAGGTGCACGTTGGAACGAAGCAGTTACAACCTTCATTCAATATTTATTCCGACATCAACGTCACTGACAAAACCAGATTATCTGGTCATGATCACATTGCCGTTTGTGGGATCTTGCTGTGTGCAAACTGGCTGCGGCGTTCCCCACATTGCAACAGTGCCTTCACTTTTACAATACTTCATTGGCTGTGAAGCGCCTTGGGACGTCGTTCGGTCATGAAAGGCGCTTTCGAAATACAATACAGAAAATGTTACCCGATAGCTGACAAAATGCGAGCTGTTGCGAGAAATACCTGTGTTTGAATGTTGGTTGCATTGCAGGGATGATGAACTTAATGACTGGCGCTGCCTGTTAAGTCCTGTCGTAAGAATGTGTGCGTTGTGTGTTTGCACAGGAGGAAGAATTGTGAGGCTGCTCAGTAAGTGTGCAGAATTTGCAGCACATTTTCCTGCGTGCTGCTGCACGACCATTGTCAGGATGGCCGAGTGGTCTAAGGCGCCAGACTCAAGGACTGTTAATCCTTACCTTACCAAAGGTTGGTGTATTCTGGTCCCTTTCTAGGGGCGTGGGTTCGAATCCCACTTCTGACATTAACTTTTTATCCAGACAAATGCCAGCCAGCGTCAAAAAGCCTGCTCAACTGGCTTTAAATTTGCAAGTGGTCACCTCAAGCTCCTCAACGCTATTGGCGTTTGCCAATAAGCGAAAGGCACCGCACCGCCCACAGACCAACTTGTTTTGCTCTCTAAACTTATCACATTCTAACCCTGTTCTCGGGGATAGGGTTTAAAATCAGACTTCTCCTTTCAACCCATTCCCACACTAAAAAGCAGCAGACTCAAAGCATGACATTTTTATCCTCCCGCGTTGCTGAATTCCACGTTGCTTTCTCGTACTGTGGCTTTCAATCCCACTGCAGACAGTGGTGGTTCTCAGAAAAAGGGCACCACTGTCAAAGAATGAGATTTCTTCCACACAAAGGCTGCTCAAATCTGCTCCGTTCCTCAGGCAGGGAATTACTTGCAATGTTTACTTCCGACATTAACACATTTTGCCAGTATAAAAGGCACCAGAGCCAAACAAGTCAGGTATTAGCATGTGAAAGTTGCCAGAGTCGATGCCTTGGTGGACCGAGGCCTTTCAATGCTCAGACTGATGCTTACGACCAAGGGCACAATAGTGTCAGGAAGGCCGAGTGGAGTGAGGCGCCAGACTCAAAGACTGTTAATCCTTAACTGACCAAAGGTCGGCGAATTCCGGTCCCTTTCTAGGGGCGTGGGTTGCAATGCCACCTCTGACGTGACATTTTTCCCCACACAAATGCAGCCAGCGTCAAAAGGTCTGTTGAACTGGCCTTCAATTTACAAGTGGCAACATCAAACTCTTCAACGGTTTGCCAACAAACTGAAGGCACCGTTCTCAGCTCAACCTCTTTTCTACACCAAAATAGTCATATCACAACACAGCGGGAGCCGACTGCTTCATGGCTCGCGGTGAAGGGGCGCAAATATTACACGCCACAAATTCTGGCAGCGGTGGGATTCGAACCCACTGCCTCCGAAGAGACTGGAGCCTTAATCCAGCGCCTTAGACCGCTCGGCCACGCTACCACTGGCAGCAGTTTCCGTTCTGGAACTAGTGACCGGTGAGTGAAATGTGACTTTGCTTTGGGCAAGATAATAATCAAGGCCATTGAAGTGGCAGACGGTAAACTCTCGAGAAATGATTTTGCAGCATACAGGTCCACAGGGCAACACCAGTAATTAGGTGCACGTTGGAACGAAGCAGTTACAACCTTCATTCAATATTTATTCCGACATCAACGTCACTGACAAAACCAGATTATCTGGTCATGATCACATTGCCGTTTGTGGGATCTTGCTGTGTGCAAACTGGCTGCGGCGTTCCCCACATTGCAACAGTGCCTTCACTTTTACAATACTTCATTGGCTGTGAAGCGCCTTGGGACGTCGTTCGGTCATGAAAGGCGCTTTCGAAATACAATACAGAAAATGTTACCCGATAGCTGACAAAATGCGAGCTGTTGCGAGAAATACCTGTGTTTGAATGTTGGTTGCATTGCAGGGATGATGAACTTAATGACTGGCGCTGCCTGTTAAGTCCTGTCGTAAGAATGTGTGCGTTGTGTGTTTGCACAGGAGGAAGAATTGTGAGGCTGCTCAGTAAGTGTGCAGAATTTGCAGCACATTTTCCTGCGTGCTGCTGCACGACCATTGTCAGGATGGCCGAGTGGTCTAAGGCGCCAGACTCAAGGACTGTTAATCCTTACCTTACCAAAGGTTGGTGTATTCTGGTCCCTTTCTAGGGGCGTGGGTTCGAATCCCACTTCTGACATTAACTTTTTATCCAGACAAATGCCAGCCAGCGTCAAAAAGCCTGCTCAACTGGCTTTAAATTTGCAAGTGGTCACCTCAAGCTCCTCAACGCTATTGGCGTTTGCCAATAAGCGAAAGGCACCGCACCGCCCACAGACCAACTTGTTTTGCTCTCTAAACTTATCACATTCTAACCCTGTTCTCGGGGATAGGGTTTAAAATCAGACTTCTCCTTTCAACCCATTCCCACACTAAAAAGCAGCAGACTCAAAGCATGACATTTTTATCCTCCCGCGTTGCTGAATTCCACGTTGCTTTCTCGTACTGTGGCTTTCAATCCCACTGCAGACAGTGGTGGTTCTCAGAAAAAGGGCACCACTGTCAAAGAATGAGATTTCTTCCACACAAAGGCTGCTCAAATCTGCTCCGTTCCTCAGGCAGGGAATTACTTGCAATGTTTACTTCCGACATTAACACATTTTGCCAGTATAAAAGGCACCAGAGCCAAACAAGTCAGGTATTAGCATGTGAAAGTTGCCAGAGTCGATGCCTTGGTGGACCGAGGCCTTTCAATGCTCAGACTGATGCTTACGGCCAAGGGCACAATAGTGTCAGGAAGGCCGAGTGGAGTGAGGCGCCAGACTCAAAGACTGTTAATCCTTAACTGACCAAAGGTCGGCGAATTCCGGTCCCTTTCTAGGGGCGTGGGTTGCAATCCCACCTCTGACGTGACATTTTTCCCCACACAAATGCAGCCAGCGTCAAAAGGCCTGTTGAACTGGCCTTCAATTTACAAGTGGCAACATCAAACTCTTCAACGGTTTGCCAACAAACTGAAGGCACCGTTCTCAGCTCAACCTCTTTTCCACACCAAAATAGTCATATCACAACACAGCGGGAGCCGACTGCTTCACGGCTCGCGGTGAAGGGGCGCAAATATTACACGCCACAAATTCTGGCAGTGGTGGGATTCGAACCCACGCCTCCGAAGAGACTGGAGCCTTAATCCAGCGCCTTAGACCGCTCGGCCACGCTACCACTGGCAGCAGTTTCCGTTCTGGAACTAGTGACCGGTGAGTGAAATGTGACTTTGCTTTGGGCAAGATAATAATCAAGGCCATTGAAGTGGCAGACCGTAAACTCTCGAGAAATGATTTTGCAGCATACAGGTCCACAGGGCAACACCAGTAATTAGGTGCACGTTGGAACGAACCTTCATTCAATATTTATTCCGACATCAACGTCACTGACAAAACCAGATTATCTGGTCATGATCACATTGCCGTTTGTGGGATCTTGCTGTGTGCAAACTGGCTGCGGCGTTCCCCACATTGCAACAGTGCCTTCACTTTTACAATACTTCATTGGCTGTGAAGCGCCTTGGGACGTCGTTCGGTCATGAAAGGCGCTTTCGAAATACAATACAGAAAATGTTACCCGATAGCTGACAAAATGCGAGCTGTTGCGAGAAATACCTGTGTTTGAATGTTGGTTGCATTGCAGGGATGATGAACTTAATGACTGGCGCTGCCTGTTAAGTCCTGTCGTAAGAATGTGTGCGTTGTGTGTTTGCACAGGAGGAAGAATTGTGAGGCTGCTCAGTAAGTGTGCAGAATTTGCAGCACATTTTCCTGCGTGCTGCTGCACGACCATTGTCAGGATGGCCGAGTGGTCTAAGGCGCCAGACTCAAGGACTGTTAATCCTTACCTTACCAAAGGTTGGTGTATTCTGGTCCCTTTCTAGGGGCGTGGGTTCGAATCCCACTTCTGACATTAACTTTTTATCCAGACAAATGCCAGCCAGCGTCAAAAAGCCTGCTCAACTGGCTTTAAATTTGCAAGTGGTCACCTCAAGCTCCTCAACGCTATTGGCGTTTGCCAATAAGCGAAAGGCACCGCACCGCCCACAGACCAACTTGTTTTGCTCTCTAAACTTATCACATTCTAACCCTGTTCTCGGGGATAGGGTTTAAAATCAGACTTCTCCTTTCAACCCATTCCCACACTAAAAAGCAGCAGACTCAAAGCATGACATTTTTATCCTCCCGCGTTGCTGAATTCCACGTTGCTTTCTCGTACTGTGGCTTTCAATCCCACTGCAGACAGTGGTGGTTCTCAGAAAAAGGGCACCACTGTCAAAGAATGAGATTTCTTCCACACAAAGGCTGCTCAAATCTGCTCCGTTCCTCAGGCAGGGAATTACTTGCAATGTTTACTTCCGACATTAACACATTTTGCCAGTATAAAAGGCACCAGAGCCAAACAAGTCAGGTATTAGCATGTGAAAGTTGCCAGAGTCGATGCCTTGGTGGACCGAGGCCTTTCAATGCTCAGACTGATGCTTACGGCCAAGGGCACAATAGTGTCAGGAAGGCCGAGTGGAGTGAGGCGCCAGACTCAAAGACTGTTAATCCTTAACTGACCAAAGGTCGGCGAATTCCGGTCCCTTTCTAGGGGCGTGGGTTGCAATCCCACCTCTGACGTGACATTTTTCCCCACACAAATGCAGCCAGCGTCAAAAGGCCTGTTGAACTGGCCTTCAATTTACAAGTGGCAACATCAAACTCTTCAACGGTTTGCCAACAAACTGAAGGCACCGTTCTCAGCTCAACCTCTTTTCCACACCAAAATAGTCATATCACAACACAGCGGGAGCCGACTGCTTCATGGCTCGCGGTGAAGGGGCGCAAATATTACACGCCACAAATTCTGGCAGCGGTGGGATTCGAACCCACTGCCTCCGAAGAGACTGGAGCCTTAATCCAGCGCCTTAGACCGCTCGGCCACGCTACCACTGGCAGCAGTTTCCGTTCTGGAACTAGTGACCGGTGAGTGAAATGTGACTTTGCTTTGGGCAAGATAATAATCAAGGCCATTGAAGTGGCAGACGGTAAACTCTCGAGAAATGATTTTGCAGCATACAGGTCCACAGGGCAACACCAGTAATTAGGTGCACGTTGGAACGAAGCAGTTACAACCTTCATTCAATATTTATTCCGACATCAACGTCACTGACAAAACCAGATTATCTGGTCATGATCACATTGCCGTTTGTGGGATCTTGCTGTGTGCAAACTGGCTGCGGCGTTCCCCACATTGCAACAGTGCCTTCACTTTTACAATACTTCATTGGCTGTGAAGCGCCTTGGGACGTCGTTCGGTCATGAAAGGCGCTTTCGAAATACAATACAGAAAATGTTACCCGATAGCTGACAAAATGCGAGCTGTTGCGAGAAATACCTGTGTTTGAATGTTGGTTGCATTGCAGGGATGATGAACTTAATGACTGGCGCTGCCTGTTAAGTCCTGTCGTAAGAATGTGTGCGTTGTGTGTTTGCACAGGAGGAAGAATTGTGAGGCTGCTCAGTAAGTGTGCAGAATTTGCAGCACATTTTCCTGCAGCTGCTGCACGACCATTGTCAGGATGGCCGAGTGGTCTAAGGCGCCAGACTCAAGGACTGTTAATCCTTACCTTACCAAAGGTTGGTGTATTCTGGTCCCTTTCTAGGGGCGTGGGTTCGAATCCCACTTCTGACATTAACTTTTTATCCAGACAAATGCCAGCCAGCGTCAAAAAGCCTGCTCAACTGGCTTTAAATTTGCAAGTGGTCACCTCAAGCTCCTCAACGCTATTGGCGTTTGCCAATAAGCGAAAGGCACCGCACCGCCCACAGACCAACTTGTTTTGCTCTCTAAACTTATCACATTCTAACCCTGTTCTCGGGGATAGGGTTTAAAATCAGACTTCTCCTTTCAACCCATTCCCACACTAAAAAGCAGCAGACTCAAAGCATGACATTTTTATCCTCCCGCGTTGCTGAATTCCACGTTGCTTTCTCGTACTGTGGCTTTCAATCCCACTGCAGACAGTGGTGGTTCTCAGAAAAAGGGCACCACTGTCAAAGAATGAGATTTCTTCCACACAAAGGCTGCTCAAATCTGCTCCGTTCCTCAGGCAGGGAATTACTTGCAATGTTACTTCCGACATTAACACATTTTGCCAGTATAAAAGGCACCAGAGCCAAACAAGTCAGGTATTAGCATGTGAAAGTTGCCAGAGTCGATGCCTTGGTGGACCGAGGCCTTTCAATGCTCAGACTGATGCTTACGGCCAAGGGCACAATAGTGTCAGGAAGGCCGAGTGGAGTGAGGCGCCAGACTCAAAGACTGTTAATCCTTAACTGACCAAAGGTCGGCGAATTCCGGTCCCTTTCTAGGGGCGTGGGTTGCAATCCCACCTCTGACGTGACATTTTTCCCCACACAAATGCAGCCAGCGTCAAAAGGCCTGTTGAACTGGCCTTCAATTTACAAGTGGCAACATCAAACTCTTCAACGGTTTGCCAACAAACTGAAGGCACCGTTCTCCGCTCAACCTCTTTTCCACACCAAAATAGTCATATCACAACACAGCGGGAGCCGACTGCTTCATGGCTCGCGGTGAAGGGGCGCAAATATTACACGCCACAAATTCTGGCAGCGGTGGGATTCGAACCCACGCCTCCGAAGAGACTGGAGCCTTAATCCAGCGCCTTAGACCGCTCGGCCACGCTACCACTGGCAGCAGTTTCCGTTCTGGAACTAGTGACCGGTGAGTGAAATGTGACTTTGCTTTGGGCAAGATAATAATCAAGGCCATTGAAGTGGCAGACGGTAAACTCTCGAGAAATGATTTTGCAGCATACAGGTCCACAGGGCAACACCAGTAATTAGGTGCACGTTGGAACGAAGCAGTTACAACCTTCATTCAATATTTATTCCGACATCAACGTCACTGACAAAACCAGATTATCTGGTCATGATCACATTGCCGTTTGTGGGATCTTGCTGTGTGCAAACTGGCTGCGGCGTTCCCCACATTGCAACAGTGCCTTCACTTTTACAATACTTCATTGGCTGTAAAGCGCCTTGGGACGTCGTTCGGTCATGAAAGGCGCTTTCGAAATACAATACAGAAAATGTTACCCGATAGCTGACAAAATGCGAGCTGTTGCGAGAAATACCTGTGTTTGAATGTTGGTTGCATTGCAGGGATGATGAACTTAATGACTGGCGCTGCCTGTTAAGTCCTGTCGTAAGAATGTGTGCGTTGTGTGTTTGCACAGGAGGAAGAATTGTGAGGCTGCTCAGTAAGTGTGCAGAATTTGCAGCACATTTTCCTGCAGCTGCTGCACGACCATTGTCAGGATGGCCGAGTGGTCTAAGGCGCCAGACTCAAGGACTGTTAATCCTTACCTTACCAAAGGTTGGTGTATTCTGGTCCCTTTCTAGGGGCGTGGGTTCGAATCCCACTTCTGACATTAACTTTTTATCCAGACAAATGCCAGCCAGCGTCAAAAAGCCTGCTCAACTGGCTTTAAATTTGCAAGTGGTCACCTCAAGCTCCTCAACGCTATTGGCGTTTGCCAATAAGCGAAAGGCACCGCACCGCCCACAGACCAACTTGTTTTGCTCTCTAAACTTATCACATTCTAACCCTGTTCTCGGGGATAGGGTTTAAAATCAGACTTCTCCTTTCAACCCATTCCCACACTAAAAAGCAGCAGACTCAAAGCATGACATTTTTATCCTCCCGCGTTGCTGAATTCCACGTTGCTTTCTCGTACTGTGGCTTTCAATCCCACTGCAGACAGTGGTGGTTCTCAGAAAAAGGGCACCACTGTCAAAGAATGAGATTTCTTCCACACAAAGGCTGCTCAAATCTGCTCCGTTCCTCAGGCAGGGAATTACTTGCAATGTTTACTTCCGACATTAACACATTTTGCCAGTATAAAAGGCACCAGAGCCAAACAAGTCAGGTATTAGCATGTGAAAGTTGCCAGAGTCGATGCCTTGGTGGACCGAGGCCTTTCAATGCTCAGACTGATGCTTACAGCCAAGGGCACAATAGTGTCAGGAAGGCCGAGTGGAGTGAGGCGCCAGACTCAAAGACTGTTAATCCTTAACTGACCAAAGGTCGGCGAATTCCGGTCCCTTTCTAGGGGCGTGGGTTGCAATCCCACCTCTGACGTGACATTTTTCCCCACACAAATGCAGCCAGCGTCAAAAGGCCTGTTGAACTGGCCTTCAATTTACAAGTGGCAACATCAAACTCTTCAACGGTTTGCCAACAAACTGAAGGCACCGTTCTCAGCTCAACCTCTTTTCCACACCAAAATAGTCATATCACAACACAGCGGGAGCCGACTGCTTCATGGCTCGCGGTGAAGGGGCGCAAATATTACACGCCACAAATTCTGGCAGCGGTGGGATTCGAACCCACTGCCTCCGAAGAGACTGGAGCCTTAATCCAGCGCCTTAGACCGCTCGGCCACGCTACCACTGGCAGCAGTTTCCGTTCTGGAACTAGTGACCGGTGAGTGAAATGTGACTTTGCTTTGGGCAAGATAATAATCAAGGCCATTGAAGTGGCAGACGGTAAACTCTCGAGAAATGATTTTGCAGCATACAGGTCCACAGGGCAACACCAGTAATTAGGTGCACGTTGGAACGAAGCAGTTACAACCTTCATTCAATATTTATTCCGACATCAACGTCACTGACAAAACCAGATTATCTGGTCATGATCACATTGCCGTTTGTGGGATCTTGCTGTGTGCAAACTGGCTGCGGCGTTCCCCACATTGCAACAGTGCCTTCACTTTTACAATACTTCATTGGCTGTGAAGCGCCTTGGGACGTCGTTCGGTCATGAAAGGCGCTTTCGAAATACAATACAGAAAATGTTACCCGATAGCTGACAAAATGCGAGCTGTTGCGAGAAATACCTGTGTTTGAATGTTGGTTGCATTGCAGGGATGATGAACTTAATGACTGGCGCTGCCTGTTAAGTCCTGTCGTAAGAATGTGTGCGTTGTGTGTTTGCACAGGAGGAAGAATTGTGAGGCTGCTCAGTAAGTGTGCAGAATTTGCAGCACATTTTCCTGCAGCTGCTGCACGACCATTGTCAGGATGGCCGAGTGGTCTAAGGCGCCAGACTCAAGGACTGTTAATCCTTACCTTACCAAAGGTTGGTGTATTCTGGTCCCTTTCTAGGGGCGTGGGTTCGAATCCCACTTCTGACATTAACTTTTTATCCAGACAAATGCCAGCCAGCGTCAAAAAGCCTGCTCAACTGGCTTTAAATTTGCAAGTGGTCACCTCAAGCTCCTCAACGCTATTGGCGTTTGCCAATAAGCGAAAGGCACCGCACCGCCCACAGACCAACTTGTTTTGCTCTCTAAACTTATCACATTCTAACCCTGTTCTCGGGGATAGGGTTTAAAATCAGACTTCTCCTTTCAACCCATTCCCACACTAAAAAGCAGCAGACTCAAAGCATGACATTTTTATCCTCCCGCGTTGCTGAATTCCACGTTGCTTTCTCGTACTGTGGCTTTCAATCCCACTGCAGACAGTGGTGGTTCTCAGAAAAAGGGCACCACTGTCAAAGAATGAGATTTCTTCCACACAAAGGCTGCTCAAATCTGCTCCGTTCCTCAGGCAGGGAATTACTTGCAATGTTACTTCCGACATTAACACATTTTGCCAGTATAAAAGGCACCAGAGCCAAACAAGTCAGGTATTAGCATGTGAAAGTTGCCAGAGTCGATGCCTTGGTGGACCGAGGCCTTTCAATGCTCAGACTGATGCTTACGGCCAAGGGCACAATAGTGTCAGGAAGGCCGAGTGGAGTGAGGCGCCAGACTCAAAGACTGTTAATCCTTAACTGACCAAAGGTCGGCGAATTCCGGTCCCTTTCTAGGGGCGTGGGTTGCAATCCCACCTCTGACGTGACATTTTTCCCCACACAAATGCAGCCAGCGTCAAAAGGCCTGTTGAACTGGCCTTCAATTTACAAGTGGCAACATCAAACTCTTCAACGGTTTGCCAACAAACTGAAGGCACCGTTCTCAGCTCAACCTCTTTTCCACACCAAAATAGTCATATCACAACACAGCGGGAGCCGACTGCTTCATGGCTCGCGGTGAAGGGGCGCAAATATTACACGCCACAAATTCTGGCAGCGGTGGGATTCGAACCCACTGCCTCCGAAGAGACTGGAGCCTTAATCCAGCGCCTTAGACCGCTCGGCCACGCTACCACTGGCAGCAGTTTCCGTTCTGGAACTAGTGACCGGTGAGTGAAATGTGACTTTGCTTTGGGCAAGATAATAATCAAGGCCATTGAAGTGGCAGACGGTAAACTCTCGAGAAATGATTTTGCAGCATACAGGTCCACAGGGCAACACCAGTAATTAGGTGCACGTTGGAACGAAGCAGTTACAACCTTCATTCAATATTTATTCCGACATCAACGTCACTGACAAAACCAGATTATCTGGTCATGATCACATTGCCGTTTGTGGGATCTTGCTGTGTGCAAACTGGCTGCGGCGTTCCCCACATTGCAACAGTGCCTTCACTTTTACAATACTTCATTGGCTGTGAAGCGCCTTGGGACGTCGTTCGGTCATGAAAGGCGCTTTCGAAATACAATACAGAAAATGTTACCCGATAGCTGACAAAATGCGAGCTGTTGCGAGAAATACCTGTGTTTGAATGTTGGTTGCATTGCAGGGATGATGAACTTAATGACTGGCGCTGCCTGTTAAGTCCTGTCGTAAGAATGTGTGCGTTGTGTGTTTGCACAGGAGGAAGAATTGTGAGGCTGCTCAGTAAGTGTGCAGAATTTGCAGCACATTTTCCTGCAGCTGCTGCACGACCATTGTCAGGATGGCCGAGTGGTCTAAGGCGCCAGACTCAAGGACTGTTAATCCTTACCTTACCAAAGGTTGGTGTATTCTGGTCCCTTTCTAGGGGCGTGGGTTCGAATCCCACTTCTGACATTAACTTTTTATCCAGACAAATGCCAGCCAGCGTCAAAAAGCCTGCTCAACTGGCTTTAAATTTGCAAGTGGTCACCTCAAGCTCCTCAACGCTATTGGCGTTTGCCAATAAGCGAAAGGCACCGCACCGCCCACAGACCAACTTGTTTTGCTCTCTAAACTTATCACATTCTAACCCTGTTCTCGGGGATAGGGTTTAAAATCAGACTTCTCCTTTCAACCCATTCCCACACTAAAAAGCAGCAGACTCAAAGCATGACATTTTTATCCTCCCGCGTTGCTGAATTCCACGTTGCTTTCTCGTACTGTGGCTTTCAATCCCACTGCAGACAGTGGTGGTTCTCAGAAAAAGGGCACCACTGTCAAAGAATGAGATTTCTTCCACACAAAGGCTGCTCAAATCTGCTCCGTTCCTCAGGCAGGGAATTACTTGCAATGTTACTTCCGACATTAACACATTTTGCCAGTATAAAAGGCACCAGAGCCAAACAAGTCAGGTATTAGCATGTGAAAGTTGCCAGAGTCGATGCCTTGGTGGACCGAGGCCTTTCAATGCTCAGACTGATGCTTACGGCCAAGGGCACAATAGTGTCAGGAAGGCCGAGTGGAGTGAGGCGCCAGACTCAAAGACTGTTAATCCTTAACTGACCAAAGGTCGGCGAATTCCGGTCCCTTTCTAGGGGCGTGGGTTGCAATCCCACCTCTGACGTGACATTTTTCCCCACACAAATGCAGCCAGCGTCAAAAGGCCTGTTGAACTGGCCTTCAATTTACAAGTGGCAACATCAAACTCTTCAACGGTTTGCCAACAAACTGAAGGCACCGTTCTCAGCTCAACCTCTTTTCCACACCAAAATAGTCATATCACAACACAGCGGGAGCCGACTGCTTCATGGCTCGCGGTGAAGGGGCGCAAATATTACACGCCACAAATTCTGGCAGCGGTGGGATTCGAACCCACTGCCTCCGAAGAGACTGGAGCCTTAATCCAGCGCCTTAGACCGCTCGGCCACGCTACCACTGGCAGCAGTTTCCGTTCTGGAACTAGTGACCGGTGAGTGAAATGTGACTTTGCTTTGGGCAAGATAATAATCAAGGCCATTGAAGTGGCAGACGGTAAACTCTCGAGAAATGATTTTGCAGCATACAGGTCCACAGGGCAACACCAGTAATTAGGTGCACGTTGGAACGAAGCAGTTACAACCTTCATTCAATATTTATTCCGACATCAACGTCACTGACAAAACCAGATTATCTGGTCATGATCACATTGCCGTTTGTGGGATCTTGCTGTGTGCAAACTGGCTGCGGCGTTCCCCACATTGCAACAGTGCCTTCACTTTTACAATACTTCATTGGCTGTGAAGCGCCTTGGGACGTCGTTCGGTCATGAAAGGCGCTTTCGAAATACAATACAGAAAATGTTACCCGATAGCTGACAAAATGCGAGCTGTTGCGAGAAATACCTGTGTTTGAATGTTGGTTGCATTGCAGGGATGATGAACTTAATGACTGGCGCTGCCTGTTAAGTCCTGTCGTAAGAATGTGTGCGTTGTGTGTTTGCACAGGAGGAAGAATTGTGAGGCTGCTCAGTAAGTGTGCAGAATTTGCAGCACATTTTCCTGCAGCTGCTGCACGACCATTGTCAGGATGGCCGAGTGGTCTAAGGCGCCAGACTCAAGGACTGTTAATCCTTACCTTACCAAAGGTTGGTGTATTCTGGTCCCTTTCTAGGGGCGTGGGTTCGAATCCCACTTCTGACATTAACTTTTTATCCAGACAAATGCCAGCCAGCGTCAAAAAGCCTGCTCAACTGGCTTTAAATTTGCAAGTGGTCACCTCAAGCTCCTCAACGCTATTGGCGTTTGCCAATAAGCGAAAGGCACCGCACCGCCCACAGACCAACTTGTTTTGCTCTCTAAACTTATCACATTCTAACCCTGTTCTCGGGGATAGGGTTTAAAATCAGACTTCTCCTTTCAACCCATTCCCACACTAAAAAGCAGCAGACTCAAAGCATGACATTTTTATCCTCCCGCGTTGCTGAATTCCACGTTGCTTTCTCGTACTGTGGCTTTCAATCCCACTGCAGACAGTGGTGGTTCTCAGAAAAAGGGCACCACTGTCAAAGAATGAGATTTCTTCCACACAAAGGCTGCTCAAATCTGCTCCGTTCCTCAGGCAGGGAATTACTTGCAATGTTACTTCCGACATTAACACATTTTGCCAGTATAAAAGGCACCAGAGCCAAACAAGTCAGGTATTAGCATGTGAAAGTTGCCAGAGTCGATGCCTTGGTGGACCGAGGCCTTTCAATGCTCAGACTGATGCTTACGGCCAAGGGCACAATAGTGTCAGGAAGGCCGAGTGGAGTGAGGCGCCAGACTCAAAGACTGTTAATCCTTAACTGACCAAAGGTCGGCGAATTCCGGTCCCTTTCTAGGGGCGTGGGTTGCAATCCCACCTCTGACGTGACATTTTTCCCCACACAAATGCAGCCAGCGTCAAAAGGCCTGTTGAACTGGCCTTCAATTTACAAGTGGCAACATCAAACTCTTCAACGGTTTGCCAACAAACTGAAGGCACCGTTCTCCGCTCAACCTCTTTTCCACACCAAAATAGTCATATCACAACACAGCGGGAGCCGACTGCTTCATGGCTCGCGGTGAAGGGGCGCAAATATTACACGCCACAAATTCTGGCAGCGGTGGGATTCGAACCCACGCCTCCGAAGAGACTGGAGCCTTAATCCAGCGCCTTAGACCGCTCGGCCACGCTACCACTGGCAGCAGTTTCCGTTCTGGAACTAGTGACCGGTGAGTGAAATGTGACTTTGCTTTGGGCAAGATAATAATCAAGGCCATTGAAGTGGCAGACGGTAAACTCTCGAGAAATGATTTTGCAGCATACAGGTCCACAGGGCAACACCAGTAATTAGGTGCACGTTGGAACGAAGCAGTTACAACCTTCATTCAATATTTATTCCGACATCAACGTCACTGACAAAACCAGATTATCTGGTCATGATCACATTGCCGTTTGTGGGATCTTGCTGTGTGCAAACTGGCTGCGGCGTTCCCCACATTGCAACAGTGCCTTCACTTTTACAATACTTCATTGGCTGTAAAGCGCCTTGGGACGTCGTTCGGTCATGAAAGGCGCTTTCGAAATACAATACAGAAAATGTTACCCGATAGCTGACAAAATGCGAGCTGTTGCGAGAAATACCTGTGTTTGAATGTTGGTTGCATTGCAGGGATGATGAACTTAATGACTGGCGCTGCCTGTTAAGTCCTGTCGTAAGAATGTGTGCGTTGTGTGTTTGCACAGGAGGAAGAATTGTGAGGCTGCTCAGTAAGTGTGCAGAATTTGCAGCACATTTTCCTGCAGCTGCTGCACGACCATTGTCAGGATGGCCGAGTGGTCTAAGGCGCCAGACTCAAGGACTGTTAATCCTTACCTTACCAAAGGTTGGTGTATTCTGGTCCCTTTCTAGGGGCGTGGGTTCGAATCCCACTTCTGACATTAACTTTTTATCCAGACAAATGCCAGCCAGCGTCAAAAAGCCTGCTCAACTGGCTTTAAATTTGCAAGTGGTCACCTCAAGCTCCTCAACGCTATTGGCGTTTGCCAATAAGCGAAAGGCACCGCACCGCCCACAGACCAACTTGTTTTGCTCTCTAAACTTATCACATTCTAACCCTGTTCTCGGGGATAGGGTTTAAAATCAGACTTCTCCTTTCAACCCATTCCCACACTAAAAAGCAGCAGACTCAAAGCATGACATTTTTATCCTCCCGCGTTGCTGAATTCCACGTTGCTTTCTCGTACTGTGGCTTTCAATCCCACTGCAGACAGTGGTGGTTCTCAGAAAAAGGGCACCACTGTCAAAGAATGAGATTTCTTCCACACAAAGGCTGCTCAAATCTGCTCCGTTCCTCAGGCAGGGAATTACTTGCAATGTTTACTTCCGACATTAACACATTTTGCCAGTATAAAAGGCACCAGAGCCAAACAAGTCAGGTATTAGCATGTGAAAGTTGCCAGAGTCGATGCCTTGGTGGACCGAGGCCTTTCAATGCTCAGACTGATGCTTACGGCCAAGGGCACAATAGTGTCAGGAAGGCCGAGTGGAGTGAGGCGCCAGACTCAAAGACTGTTAATCCTTAACTGACCAAAGGTCGGCGAATTCCGGTCCCTTTCTAGGGGCGTGGGTTGCAATCCCACCTCTGACGTGACATTTTTCCCCACACAAATGCAGCCAGCGTCAAAAGGCCTGTTGAACTGGCCTTCAATTTACAAGTGGCAACATCAAACTCTTCAACGGTTTGCCAACAAACTGAAGGCACCGTTCTCAGCTCAACCTCTTTTCCACACCAAAATAGTCATATCACAACACAGCGGGAGCCGACTGCTTCATGGCTCGCGGTGAAGGGGCGCAAATATTACACGCCACAAATTCTGGCAGCGGTGGGATTCGAACCCACTGCCTCCGAAGAGACTGGAGCCTTAATCCAGCGCCTTAGACCGCTCGGCCACGCTACCACTGGCAGCAGTTTCCGTTCTGGAACTAGTGACCGGTGAGTGAAATGTGACTTTGCTTTGGGCAAGATAATAATCAAGG
Source organism: Pristiophorus japonicus (assembly GCF_044704955.1). NCBI lineage: Eukaryota > Metazoa > Chordata > Chondrichthyes > Pristiophoridae > Pristiophorus > Pristiophorus japonicus. The sequence continues at coordinate 174,672,594 of NC_091984.1, forward strand.
CCATTGAAGTGGCAGACGGTAAACTCTCGAGAAATGATTTTGCAGCATACAGGTCCACAGGGCAACACCAGTAATTAGGTGCACGTTGGAACGAAGCAGTTACAACCTTCATTCAATATTTATTCCGACATCAACGTCACTGACAAAACCAGATTATCTGGTCATGATCACATTGCCGTTTGTGGGATCTTGCTGTGTGCAAACTGGCTGCGGCGTTCCCCACATTGCAACAGTGCCTTCACTTTTACAATACTTCATTGGCTGTGAAGCGCCTTGGGACGTCGTTCGGTCATGAAAGGCGCTTTCGAAATACAATACAGAAAATGTTACCCGATAGCTGACAAAATGCGAGCTGTTGCGAGAAATACCTGTGTTTGAATGTTGGTTGCATTGCAGGGATGATGAACTTAATGACTGGCGCTGCCTGTTAAGTCCTGTCGTAAGAATGTGTGCGTTGTGTGTTTGCACAGGAGGAAGAATTGTGAGGCTGCTCAGTAAGTGTGCAGAATTTGCAGCACATTTTCCTGCAGCTGCTGCACGACCATTGTCAGGATGGCCGAGTGGTCTAAGGCGCCAGACTCAAGGACTGTTAATCCTTACCTTACCAAAGGTTGGTGTATTCTGGTCCCTTTCTAGGGGCGTGGGTTCGAATCCCACTTCTGACATTAACTTTTTATCCAGACAAATGCCAGCCAGCGTCAAAAAGCCTGCTCAACTGGCTTTAAATTTGCAAGTGGTCACCTCAAGCTCCTCAACGCTATTGGCGTTTGCCAATAAGCGAAAGGCACCGCACCGCCCACAGACCAACTTGTTTTGCTCTCTAAACTTATCACATTCTAACCCTGTTCTCGGGGATAGGGTTTAAAATCAGACTTCTCCTTTCAACCCATTCCCACACTAAAAAGCAGCAGACTCAAAGCATGACATTTTTATCCTCCCGCGTTGCTGAATTCCACGTTGCTTTCTCGTACTGTGGCTTTCAATCCCACTGCAGACAGTGGTGGTTCTCAGAAAAAGGGCACCACTGTCAAAGAATGAGATTTCTTCCACACAAAGGCTGCTCAAATCTGCTCCGTTCCTCAGGCAGGGAATTACTTGCAATGTTTACTTCCGACATTAACACATTTTGCCAGTATAAAAGGCACCAGAGCCAAACAAGTCAGGTATTAGCATGTGAAAGTTGCCAGAGTCGATGCCTTGGTGGACCGAGGCCTTTCAATGCTCAGACTGATGCTTACGACCAAGGGCACAATAGTGTCAGGAAGGCCGAGTGGAGTGAGGCGCCAGACTCAAAGACTGTTAATCCTTAACTGACCAAAGGTCGGCGAATTCCGGTCCCTTTCTAGGGGCGTGGGTTGCAATCCCACCTCTGACGTGACATTTTTCCCCACACAAATGCAGCCAGCGTCAAAAGGCCTGTTGAACTGGCCTTCAATTTACAAGTGGCAACATCAAACTCTTCAACGGTTTGCCAACAAACTGAAGGCACCGTTCTCAGCTCAACCTCTTTTCCACACCAAAATAGTCATATCACAACACAGCGGGAGCCGACTGCTTCATGGCTCGCGGTGAAGGGGCGCAAATATTACACGCCACAAATTCTGGCAGCGGTGGGATTCGAACCCACTGCCTCCGAAGAGACTGGAGCCTTAATCCAGCGCCTTAGACCGCTCGGCCACGCTACCACTGGCAGCAGTTTCCGTTCTGGAACTAGTGACCGGTGAGTGAAATGTGACTTTGCTTTGGGCAAGATAATAATCAAGGCCATTGAAGTGGCAGACGGTAAACTCTCGAGAAATGATTTTGCAGCATACAGGTCCACAGGGCAACACCAGTAATTAGGTGCACGTTGGAACGAAGCAGTTACAACCTTCATTCAATATTTATTCCGACATCAACGTCACTGACAAAACCAGATTATCTGGTCATGATCACATTGCCGTTTGTGGGATCTTGCTGTGTGCAAACTGGCTGCGGCGTTCCCCACATTGCAACAGTGCCTTCACTTTTACAATACTTCATTGGCTGTAAAGCGCCTTGGGACGTCGTTCGGTCATGAAAGGCGCTTTCGAAATACAATACAGAAAATGTTACCCGATAGCTGACAAAATGCGAGCTGTTGCGAGAAATACCTGTGTTTGAATGTTGGTTGCATTGCAGGGATGATGAACTTAATGACTGGCGCTGCCTGTTAAGTCCTGTCGTAAGAATGTGTGCGTTGTGTGTTTGCACAGGAGGAAGAATTGTGAGGCTGCTCAGTAAGTGTGCAGAATTTGCAGCACATTTTCCTGCGTGCTGCTGCACGACCATTGTCAGGATGGCCGAGTGGTCTAAGGCGCCAGACTCAAGGACTGTTAATCCTTACCTTACCAAAGGTTGGTGTATTCTGGTCCCTTTCTAGGGGCGTGGGTTCGAATCCCACTTCTGACATTAACTTTTTATCCAGACAAATGCCAGCCAGCGTCAAAAAGCCTGCTCAACTGGCTTTAAATTTGCAAGTGGTCACCTCAAGCTCCTCAACGCTATTGGCGTTTGCCAATAAGCGAAAGGCACCGCACCGCCCACAGACCAACTTGTTTTGCTCTCTAAACTTATCACATTCTAACCCTGTTCTCGGGGATAGGGTTTAAAATCAGACTTCTCCTTTCAACCCATTCCCACACTAAAAAGCAGCAGACTCAAAGCATGACATTTTTATCCTCCCGCGTTGCTGAATTCCACGTTGCTTTCTCGTACTGTGGCTTTCAATCCCACTGCAGACAGTGGTGGTTCTCAGAAAAAGGGCACCACTGTCAAAGAATGAGATTTCTTCCACACAAAGGCTGCTCAAATCTGCTCCGTTCCTCAGGCAGGGAATTACTTGCAATGTTTACTTCCGACATTAACACATTTTGCCAGTATAAAAGGCACCAGAGCCAAACAAGTCAGGTATTAGCATGTGAAAGTTGCCAGAGTCGATGCCTTGGTGGACCGAGGCCTTTCAATGCTCAGACTGATGCTTACGGCCAAGGGCACAATAGTGTCAGGAAGGCCGAGTGGAGTGAGGCGCCAGACTCAAAGACTGTTAATCCTTAACTGACCAAAGGTCGGCGAATTCCGGTCCCTTTCTAGGGGCGTGGGTTGCAATCCCACCTCTGACGTGACATTTTTCCCCACACAAATGCAGCCAGCGTCAAAAGGCCTGTTGAACTGGCCTTCAATTTACAAGTGGCAACATCAAACTCTTCAACGGTTTGCCAACAAACTGAAGGCACCGTTCTCAGCTCAACCTCTTTTCCACACCAAAATAGTCATATCACAACACAGCGGGAGCCGACTGCTTCATGGCTCGCGGTGAAGGGGCGCAAATATTACACGCCACAAATTCTGGCAGCGGTGGGATTCGAACCCACTGCCTCCGAAGAGACTGGAGCCTTAATCCAGCGCCTTAGACCGCTCGGCCACGCTACCACTGGCAGCAGTTTCCGTTCTGGAACTAGTGACCGGTGAGTGAAATGTGACTTTGCTTTGGGCAAGATAATAATCAAGGCCATTGAAGTGGCAGACGGTAAACTCTCGAGAAATGATTTTGCAGCATACAGGTCCACAGGGCAACACCAGTAATTAGGTGCACGTTGGAACGAAGCAGTTACAACCTTCATTCAATATTTATTCCGACATCAACGTCACTGACAAAACCAGATTATCTGGTCATGATCACATTGCCGTTTGTGGGATCTTGCTGTGTGCAAACTGGCTGCGGCGTTCCCCACATTGCAACAGTGCCTTCACTTTTACAATACTTCATTGGCTGTAAAGCGCCTTGGGACGTCGTTCGGTCATGAAAGGCGCTTTCGAAATACAATACAGAAAATGTTACCCGATAGCTGACAAAATGCGAGCTGTTGCGAGAAATACCTGTGTTTGAATGTTGGTTGCATTGCAGGGATGATGAACTTAATGACTGGCGCTGCCTGTTAAGTCCTGTCGTAAGAATGTGTGCGTTGTGTGTTTGCACAGGAGGAAGAATTGTGAGGCTGCTCAGTAAGTGTGCAGAATTTGCAGCACATTTTCCTGCAGCTGCTGCACGACCATTGTCAGGATGGCCGAGTGGTCTAAGGCGCCAGACTCAAGGACTGTTAATCCTTACCTTACCAAAGGTTGGTGTATTCTGGTCCCTTTCTAGGGGCGTGGGTTCGAATCCCACTTCTGACATTAACTTTTTATCCAGACAAATGCCAGCCAGCGTCAAAAAGCCTGCTCAACTGGCTTTAAATTTGCAAGTGGTCACCTCAAGCTCCTCAACGCTATTGGCGTTTGCCAATAAGCGAAAGGCACCGCACCGCCCACAGACCAACTTGTTTTGCTCTCTAAACTTATCACATTCTAACCCTGTTCTCGGGGATAGGGTTTAAAATCAGACTTCTCCTTTCAACCCATTCCCACACTAAAAAGCAGCAGACTCAAAGCATGACATTTTTATCCTCCCGCGTTGCTGAATTCCACGTTGCTTTCTCGTACTGTGGCTTTCAATCCCACTGCAGACAGTGGTGGTTCTCAGAAAAAGGGCACCACTGTCAAAGAATGAGATTTCTTCCACACAAAGGCTGCTCAAATCTGCTCCGTTCCTCAGGCAGGGAATTACTTGCAATGTTTACTTCCGACATTAACACATTTTGCCAGTATAAAAGGCACCAGAGCCAAACAAGTCAGGTATTAGCATGTGAAAGTTGCCAGAGTCGATGCCTTGGTGGACCGAGGCCTTTCAATGCTCAGACTGATGCTTACGGCCAAGGGCACAATAGTGTCAGGAAGGCCGAGTGGAGTGAGGCGCCAGACTCAAAGACTGTTAATCCTTAACTGACCAAAGGTCGGCGAATTCCGGTCCCTTTCTAGGGGCGTGGGTTGCAATCCCACCTCTGACGTGACATTTTTCCCCACACAAATGCAGCCAGCGTCAAAAGGCCTGTTGAACTGGCCTTCAATTTACAAGTGGCAACAAACTGAAGGCACCGTTCTCAGCTCAACCTCTTTTCCACACCAAAATAGTCATATCACAACACAGCGGGAGCCGACTGCTTCATGGCTCGCGGTGAAGGGGCGCAAATATTACACGCCACAAATTCTGGCAGCGGTGGGATTCGAACCCACGCCTCCGAAGAGACTGGAGCCTTAATCCAGCGCCTTAGACCGCTCGGCCACGCTACCACTGGCAGCAGTTTCCGTTCTGGAACTAGTGACCGGTGAGTGAAATGTGACTTTGCTTTGGGCAAGATAATAATCAAGGCCATTGAAGTGGCAGACGGTAAACTCTCGAGAAATGATTTTGCAGCATACAGGTCCACAGGGCAACACCAGTAATTAGGTGCACGTTGGAACGAAGCAGTTACAACCTTCATTCAATATTTATTCCGACATCAACGTCACTGACAAAACCAGATTATCTGGTCATGATCACATTGCCGTTTGTGGGATCTTGCTGTGTGCAAACTGGCTGCGGCGTTCCCCACATTGCAACAGTGCCTTCACTTTTACAATACTTCATTGGCTGTGAAGCGCCTTGGGACGTCGTTCGGTCATGAAAGGCGCTTTCGAAATACAATACAGAAAATGTTATCCGATAGCTGACAAAATGCGAGCTGTTGCGAGAAATACCTGTGTTTGAATGTTGGTTGCATTGCAGGGATGATGAACTTAATGACTGGCGCTGCCTGTTAAGTCCTGTCGTAAGAATGTGTGCGTTGTGTGTTTGCACAGGAGGAAGAATTGTGAGGCTGCTCAGTAAGTGTGCAGAATTTGCAGCACATTTTCCTGCAGCTGCTGCACGACCATTGTCAGGATGGCCGAGTGGTCTAAGGCGCCAGACTCAAGGACTGTTAATCCTTACCTTACCAAAGGTTGGTGTATTCTGGTCCCTTTCTAGGGGCGTGGGTTCGAATCCCACTTCTGACATTAACTTTTTATCCAGACAAATGCCAGCCAGCGTCAAAAAGCCTGCTCAACTGGCTTTAAATTTGCAAGTGGTCACCTCAAGCTCCTCAACGCTATTGGCGTTTGCCAATAAGCGAAAGGCACCGCACCGCCCACAGACCAACTTGTTTTGCTCTCTAAACTTATCACATTCTAACCCTGTTCTCGGGGATAGGGTTTAAAATCAGACTTCTCCTTTCAACCCATTCCCACACTAAAAAGCAGCAGACTCAAAGCATGACATTTTTATCCTCCCGCGTTGCTGAATTCCACGTTGCTTTCTCGTACTGTGGCTTTCAATCCCACTGCAGACAGTGGTGGTTCTCAGAAAAAGGGCACCACTGTCAAAGAATGAGATTTCTTCCACACAAAGGCTGCTCAAATCTGCTCCGTTCCTCAGGCAGGGAATTACTTGCAATGTTTACTTCCGACATTAACACATTTTGCCAGTATAAAAGGCACCAGAGCCAAACAAGTCAGGTATTAGCATGTGAAAGTTGCCAGAGTCGATGCCTTGGTGGACCGAGGCCTTTCAATGCTCAGACTGATGCTTACGGCCAAGGGCACAATAGTGTCAGGAAGGCCGAGTGGAGTGAGGCGCCAGACTCAAAGACTGTTAATCCTTAACTGACCAAAGGTCGGCGAATTCCGGTCCCTTTCTAGGGGCGTGGGTTGCAATCCCACCTCTGACGTGACATTTTTCCCCACACAAATGCAGCCAGCGTCAAAAGGCCTGTTGAACTGGCCTTCAATTTACAAGTGGCAACAAACTGAAGGCACCGTTCTCAGCTCAACCTCTTTTCCACACCAAAATAGTCATATCACAACACAGCGGGAGCCGACTGCTTCATGGCTCGCGGTGAAGGGGCGCAAATATTACACGCCACAAATTCTGGCAGCGGTGGGATTCGAACCCACGCCTCCGAAGAGACTGGAGCCTTAATCCAGCGCCTTAGACCGCTCGGCCACGCTACCACTGGCAGCAGTTTCCGTTCTGGAACTAGTGACCGGTGAGTGAAATGTGACTTTGCTTTGGGCAAGATAATAATCAAGGCCATTGAAGTGGCAGACGGTAAACTCTCGAGAAATGATTTTGCAGCATACAGGTCCACAGGGCAACACCAGTAATTAGGTGCACGTTGGAACGAAGCAGTTACAACCTTCATTCAATATTTATTCCGACATCAACGTCACTGACAAAACCAGATTATCTGGTCATGATCACATTGCCGTTTGTGGGATCTTGCTGTGTGCAAACTGGCTGCGGCGTTCCCCACATTGCAACAGTGCCTTCACTTTTACAATACTTCATTGGCTGTGAAGCGCCTTGGGACGTCGTTCGGTCATGAAAGGCGCTTTCGAAATACAATACAGAAAATGTTACCCGATAGCTGACAAAATGCGAGCTGTTGCGAGAAATACCTGTGTTTGAATGTTGGTTGCATTGCAGGGATGATGAACTTAATGACTGGCGCTGCCTGTTAAGTCCTGTCGTAAGAATGTGTGCGTTGTGTGTTTGCACAGGAGGAAGAATTGTGAGGCTGCTCAGTAAGTGTGCAGAATTTGCAGCACATTTTCCTGCAGCTGCTGCACGACCATCGTCAGGATGGCCGAGTGGTCTAAGGCGCCAGACTCAAGGACTGTTAATCCTTACCTTACCAAAGGTTGGTGTATTCTGGTCCCTTTCTAGGGGCGTGGGTTCGAATCCCACTTCTGACATTAACTTTTTATCCAGACAAATGCCAGCCAGCGTCAAAAAGCCTGCTCAACTGGCTTTAAATTTGCAAGTGGTCACCTCAAGCTCCTCAACGCTATTGGCGTTTGCCAATAAGCGAAAGGCACCGCACCGCCCACAGACCAACTTGTTTTGCTCTCTAAACTTATCACATTCTAACCCTGTTCTCGGGGATAGGGTTTAAAATCAGACTTCTCCTTTCAACCCATTCCCACACTAAAAAGCAGCAGACTCAAAGCATGACATTTTTATCCTCCCGCGTTGCTGAATTCCACGTTGCTTTCTCGTACTGTGGCTTTCAATCCCACTGCAGACAGTGGTGGTTCTCAGAAAAAGGGCACCACTGTCAAAGAATGAGATTTCTTCCACACAAAGGCTGCTCAAATCTGCTCCGTTCCTCAGGCAGGGAATTACTTGCAATGTTTACTTCCGACATTAACACATTTTGCCAGTATAAAAGGCACCAGAGCCAAACAAGTCAGGTATTAGCATGTGAAAGTTGCCAGAGTCGATGCCTTGGTGGACCGAGGCCTTTCAATGCTCAGACTGATGCTTACGGCCAAGGGCACAATAGTGTCAGGAAGGCCGAGTGGAGTGAGGCGCCAGACTCAAAGACTGTTAATCCTTAACTGACCAAAGGTCGGCGAATTCCGGTCCCTTTCTAGGGGCGTGGGTTGCAATCCCACCTCTGACGTGACATTTTTCCCCACACAAATGCAGCCAGCGTCAAAAGGCCTGTTGAACTGGCCTTCAATTTACAAGTGGCAACAAACTGAAGGCACCGTTCTCAGCTCAACCTCTTTTCCACACCAAAATAGTCATATCACAACACAGCGGGAGCCGACTGCTTCATGGCTCACGGTGAAGGGGCGCAAATATTACACGCCACAAATTCTGGCAGCGGTGGGATTCGAACCCACTGCCTCCGAAGAGACTGGAGCCTTAATCCAGCGCCTTAGACCGCTCGGCCACGCTACCACTGGCAGCAGTTTCCGTTCTGGAACTAGTGACCGGTGAGTGAAATGTGACTTTGCTTTGGGCAAGATAATAATCAAGGCCATTGAAGTGGCAGACGGTAAACTCTCGAGAAATGATTTTGCAGCATACAGGTCCACAGGGCAACACCAGTAATTAGGTGCACGTTGGAACGAAGCAGTTACAACCTTCATTCAATATTTATTCCGACATCAACGTCACTGACAAAACCAGATTATCTGGTCATGATCACATTGCCGTTTGTGGGATCTTGCTGTGTGCAAACTGGCTGCGGCGTTCCCCACATTGCAACAGTGCCTTCACTTTTACAATACTTCATTGGCTGTGAAGCGCCTTGGGACGTCGTTCGGTCATGAAAGGCGCTTTCGAAATACAATACAGAAAATGTTACCCGATAGCTGACAAAATGCGAGCTGTTGCGAGAAATACCTGTGTTTGAATGTTGGTTGCATTGCAGGGATGATGAACTTAATGACTGGCGCTGCCTGTTAAGTCCTGTCGTAAGAATGTGTGCGTTGTGTGTTTGCACAGGAGGAAGAATTGTGAGGCTGCTCAGTAAGTGTGCAGAATTTGCAGCACATTTTCCTGCAGCTGCTGCACGACCATCGTCAGGATGGCCGAGTGGTCTAAGGCGCCAGACTCAAGGACTGTTAATCCTTACCTTACCAAAGGTTGGTGTATTCTGGTCCCTTTCTAGGGGCGTGGGTTCGAATCCCACTTCTGACATTAACTTTTTATCCAGACAAATGCCAGCCAGCGTCAAAAAGCCTGCTCAACTGGCTTTAAATTTGCAAGTGGTCACCTCAAGCTCCTCAACGCTATTGGCGTTTGCCAATAAGCGAAAGGCACCGCACCGCCCACAGACCAACTTGTTTTGCTCTCTAAACTTATCACATTCTAACCCTGTTCTCGGGGATAGGGTTTAAAATCAGACTTCTCCTTTCAACCCATTCCCACACTAAAAAGCAGCAGACTCAAAGCATGACATTTTTATCCTCCCGCGTTGCTGAATTCCACGTTGCTTTCTCGTACTGTGGCTTTCAATCCCACTGCAGACAGTGGTGGTTCTCAGAAAAAGGGCACCACTGTCAAAGAATGAGATTTCTTCCACACAAAGGCTGCTCAAATCTGCTCCGTTCCTCAGGCAGGGAATTACTTGCAATGTTTACTTCCGACATTAACACATTTTGCCAGTATAAAAGGCACCAGAGCCAAACAAGTCAGGTATTAGCATGTGAAAGTTGCCAGAGTCGATGCCTTGGTGGACCGAGGCCTTTCAATGCTCAGACTGATGCTTACGGCCAAGGGCACAATAGTGTCAGGAAGGCCGAGTGGAGTGAGGCGCCAGACTCAAAGACTGTTAATCCTTAACTGACCAAAGGTCGGCGAATTCCGGTCCCTTTCTAGGGGCGTGGGTTGCAATCCCACCTCTGACGTGACATTTTTCCCCACACAAATGCAGCCAGCGTCAAAAGGCCTGTTGAACTGGCCTTCAATTTACAAGTGGCAACAAACTGAAGGCACCGTTCTCAGCTCAACCTCTTTTCCACACCAAAATAGTCATATCACAACACAGCGGGAGCCGACTGCTTCATGGCTCACGGTGAAGGGGCGCAAATATTACACGCCACAAATTCTGGCAGCGGTGGGATTCGAACCCACTGCCTCCGAAGAGACTGGAGCCTTAATCCAGCGCCTTAGACCGCTCGGCCACGCTACCACTGGCAGCAGTTTCCGTTCTGGAACTAGTGACCGGTGAGTGAAATGTGACTTTGCTTTGGGCAAGATAATAATCAAGGCCATTGAAGTGGCAGACGGTAAACTCTCGAGAAATGATTTTGCAGCATACAGGTCCACAGGGCAACACCAGTAATTAGGTGCACGTTGGAACGAAGCAGTTACAACCTTCATTCAATATTTATTCCGACATCAACGTCACTGACAAAACCAGATTATCTGGTCATGATCACATTGCCGTTTGTGGGATCTTGCTGTGTGCAAACTGGCTGCGGCGTTCCCCACATTGCAACAGTGCCTTCACTTTTACAATACTTCATTGGCTGTGAAGCGCCTTGGGACGTCGTTCGGTCATGAAAGGCGCTTTCGAAATACAATACAGAAAATGTTACCCGATAGCTGACAAAATGCGAGCTGTTGCGAGAAATACCTGTGTTTGAATGTTGGTTGCATTGCAGGGATGATGAACTTAATGACTGGCGCTGCCTGTTAAGTCCTGTCGTAAGAATGTGTGCGTTGTGTGTTTGCACAGGAGGAAGAATTGTGAGGCTGCTCAGTAAGTGTGCAGAATTTGCAGCACATTTTCCTGCGTGCTGCTGCACGACCATTGTCAGGATGGCCGAGTGGTCTAAGGCGCCAGACTCAAGGACTGTTAATCCTTACCTTACCAAAGGTTGGTGTATTCTGGTCCCTTTCTAGGGGCGTGGGTTCGAATCCCACTTCTGACATTAACTTTTTATCCAGACAAATGCCAGCCAGCGTCAAAAAGCCTGCTCAACTGGCTTTAAATTTGCAAGTGGTCACCTCAAGCTCCTCAACGCTATTGGCGTTTGCCAATAAGCGAAAGGCACCGCACCGCCCACAGACCAACTTGTTTTGCTCTCTAAACTTATCACATTCTAACCCTGTTCTCGGGGATAGGGTTTAAAATCAGACTTCTCCTTTCAACCCATTCCCACACTAAAAAGCAGCAGACTCAAAGCATGACATTTTTATCCTCCCGCGTTGCTGAATTCCACGTTGCTTTCTCGTACTGTGGCTTTCAATCCCACTGCAGACAGTGGTGGTTCTCAGAAAAAGGGCACCACTGTCAAAGAATGAGATTTCTTCCACACAAAGGCTGCTCAAATCTGCTCCGTTCCTCAGGCAGGGAATTACTTGCAATGTTTACTTCCGACATTAACACATTTTGCCAGTATAAAAGGCACCAGAGCCAAACAAGTCAGGTATTAGCATGTGAAAGTTGCCAGAGTCGATGCCTTGGTGGACCGAGGCCTTTCAATGCTCAGACTGATGCTTACGGCCAAGGGCACAATAGTGTCAGGAAGGCCGAGTGGAGTGAGGCGCCAGACTCAAAGACTGTTAATCCTTAACTGACCAAAGGTCGGCGAATTCCGGTCCCTTTCTAGGGGCGTGGGTTGCAATCCCACCTCTGACGTGACATTTTTCCCCACACAAATGCAGCCAGCGTCAAAAGGCCTGTTGAACTGGCCTTCAATTTACAAGTGGCAACATCAAACTCTTCAACGGTTTGCCAACAAACTGAAGGCACCGTTCTCAGCTCAACCTCTTTTCCACACCAAAATAGTCATATCACAACAGAGCGGGAGCCGACTGCTTCATGGCTCGCGGTGAAGGGGCGCAAATATTACACGCCACATATTCTGGCAGCGGTGGGATTCGAACCCACTGCCTCCGAAGAGACTGGAGCCTTAATCCAGCGCCTTAGACCGCTCGGCCACGCTACCACTGGCAGCAGTTTCCGTTCTGGAACTAGTGACCGGTGAGTGAAATGTGACTTTGCTTTGGGCAAGATAATAATCAAGGCCATTGAAGTGGCAGACGGTAAACTCTCGAGAAATGATTTTGCAGCATACAGGTCCACAGGGCAACACCAGTAATTAGGTGCACGTTGGAACGAAGCAGTTACAACCTTCATTCAATATTTATTCCGACATCAACGTCACTGACAAAACCAGATTATCTGGTCATGATCACATTGCCGTTTGTGGGATCTTGCTGTGTGCAAACTGGCTGCGGCGTTCCCCACATTGCAACAGTGCCTTCACTTTTACAATACTTCATTGGCTGTAAAGCGCCTTGGGACGTCGTTCGGTCATGAAAGGCGCTTTCGAAATACAATACAGAAAATGTTACCCGACAGCTGACAAAATGCGAGCTGTTGCGAGAAATACCTGTGTTTGAATGTTGGTTGCATTGCAGGGATGATGAACTTAATGACTGGCGCTGCCTGTTAAGTCCTGTCGTAAGAATGTGTGCGTTGTGTGTTTGCACAGGAGGAAGAATTGTGAGGCTGCTCAGTAAGTGTGCAGAATTTGCAGCACATTTTCCTGCAGCTGCTGCACGACCATTGTCAGGATGGCCGAGTGGTCTAAGGCGCCAGACTCAAGGACTGTTAATCCTTACCTTACCAAAGGTTGGTGTATTCTGGTCCCTTTCTAGGGGCGTGGATTCGAATCCCACTTCTGACATTAACTTTTTATCCAGACAAATGCCAGCCAGCGTCAAAAAGCCTGCTCAACTGGCTTTAAATTTGCAAGTGGTCACCTCAAGCTCCTCAACGCTATTGGCGTTTGCCAATAAGCGAAAGGCACCGCACCGCCCACAGACCAACTTGTTTTGCTCTCTAAACTTATCACATTCTAACCCTGTTCTCGGGGATAGGGTTTAAAATCAGACTTCTCCTTTCAACCCATTCCCACACTAAAAAGCAGCAGACTCAAAGCATGACATTTTTATCCTCCCGCGTTGCTGAATTCCACGTTGCTTTCTCGTACTGTGGCTTTCAATCCCACTGCAGACAGTGGTGGTTCTCAGAAAAAGGGCACCACTGTCAAAGAATGAGATTTCTTCCACACAAAGGCTGCTCAAATCTGCTCCGTTCCTCAGGCAGGGAATTACTTGCAATGTTTACTTCCGACATTAACACATTTTGCCAGTATAAAAGGCACCAGAGCCAAACAAGTCAGGTATTAGCATGTGAAAGTTGCCAGAGTCGATGCCTTGGTGGACCGAGGCCTTTCAATGCTCAGACTGATGCTTACGGCCAAGGGCACAATAGTGTCAGGAAGGCCGAGTGGAGTGAGGCGCCAGACTCAAAGACTGTTAATCCTTAACTGACCAAAGGTCGGCGAATTCCGGTCCCTTTCTAGGGGCGTGGGTTGCAATCCCACCTCTGACGTGACATTTTTCCCCACACAAATGCAGCCAGCGTCAAAAGGCCTGTTGAACTGGCCTTCAATTTACAAGTGGCAACAAACTGAAGGCACCGTTCTCAGCTCAACCTCTTTTCCACACCAAAATAGTCATATCACAACACAGCGGGAGCCGACTGCTTCATGGCTCGCGGTGAAGGGGCGCAAATATTACACGCCACAAATTCTGGCAGCGGTGGGATTCGAACCCACTGCCTCCGAAGAGACTGGAGCCTTAATCCAGCGCCTTAGACCGCTCGGCCACGCTACCACTGGCAGCAGTTTCCGTTCTGGAACTAGTGACCGGTGAGTGAAATGTGACTTTGCTTTGGGCAAGATAATAATCAAGGCCATTGAAGTGGCAGACGGTAAACTCTCGAGAAATGATTTTGCAGCATACAGGTCCACAGGGCAACACCAGTAATTAGGTGCACGTTGGAACGAAGCAGTTACAACCTTCATTCAATATTTATTCCGACATCAACGTCACTGACAAAACCAGATTATCTGGTCATGATCACATTGCCGTTTGTGGGATCTTGCTGTGTGCAAACTGGCTGCGGCGTTCCCCACATTGCAACAGTGCCTTCACTTTTACAATACTTCATTGGCTGTGAAGCGCCTTGGGACGTCGTTCGGTCATGAAAGGCGCTTTCGAAATACAATACAGAAAATGTTACCCGATAGCTGACAAAATGCGAGCTGTTGCGAGAAATACCTGTGTTTGAATGTTGGTTGCATTGCAGGGATGATGAACTTAATGACTGGCGCTGCCTGTTAAGTCCTGTCGTAAGAATGTGTGCGTTGTGTGTTTGCACAGGAGGAAGAATTGTGAGGCTGCTCAGTAAGTGTGCAGAATTTGCAGCACATTTTCCTGCAGCTGCTGCACGACCATTGTCAGGATGGCCGAGTGGTCTAAGGCGCCAGACTCAAGGACTGTTAATCCTTACCTTACCAAAGGTTGGTGTATTCTGGTCCCTTTCTAGGGGCGTGGGTTCGAATCCCACTTCTGACATTAACTTTTTATCCAGACAAATGCCAGCCAGCGTCAAAAAGCCTGCTCAACTGGCTTTAAATTTGCAAGTGGTCACCTCAAGCTCCTCAACGCTATTGGCGTTTGCCAATAAGCGAAAGGCACCGCACCGCCCACAGACCAACTTGTTTTGCTCTCTAAACTTATCACATTCTAACCCTGTTCTCGGGGATAGGGTTTAAAATCAGACTTCTCCTTTCAACCCATTCCCACACTAAAAAGCAGCAGACTCAAAGCATGACATTTTTATCCTCCCGCGTTGCTGAATTCCACGTTGCTTTCTCGTACTGTGGCTTTCAATCCCACTGCAGACAGTGGTGGTTCTCAGAAAAAGGGCACCACTGTCAAAGAATGAGATTTCTTCCACACAAAGGCTGCTCAAATCTGCTCCGTTCCTCAGGCAGGGAATTACTTGCAATGTTTACTTCCGACATTAACACATTTTGCCAGTATAAAAGGCACCAGAGCCAAACAAGTCAGGTATTAGCATGTGAAAGTTGCCAGAGTCGATGCCTTGGTGGACCGAGGCCTTTCAATGCTCAGACTGATGCTTACGGCCAAGGGCACAATAGTGTCAGGAAGGCCGAGTGGAGTGAGGCGCCAGACTCAAAGACTGTTAATCCTTAACTGACCAAAGGTCGGCGAATTCCGGTCCCTTTCTAGGGGCGTGGGTTGCAATGCCACCTCTGACGTGACATTTTTCCCCACACAAATGCAGCCAGCGTCAAAAGGCCTGTTGAACTGGCCTTCAATTTACAAGTGGCAACATCAAACTCTTCAACGGTTTGCCAACAAACTGAAGGCACCGTTCTCAGCTCAACCTCTTTTCCACACCAAAATAGTCATATCACAACACAGCGGGAGCCGACTGCTTCATGGCTCGCGGTGAAGGGGCGCAAATATTACACGCCACAAATTCTGGCAGCGGTGGGATTCGAACCCACTGCCTCCGAAGAGACTGGAGCCTTAATCCAGCGCCTTAGACCGCTCGGCCACGCTACCACTGGCAGCAATTTCCGTTCTGGAACTAGTGACCGGTGAGTGAAATGTGACTTTGCTTTGGGCAAGATAATAATCAAGGCCATTGAAGTGGCAGACGGTAAACTCTCGAGAAATGATTTTGCAGCATACAGGTCCACAGGGCAACACCAGTAATTAGGTGCACGTTGGAACGAAGCAGTTACAACCTTCATTCAATATTTATTCCGACATCAACGTCACTGACAAAACCAGATTATCTGGTCATGATCACATTGCCGTTTGTGGGATCTTGCTGTGTGCAAACTGGCTGCGGCGTTCCCCACATTGCAACAGTGCCTTCACTTTTACAATACTTCATTGGCTGTAAAGCGCCTTGGGACGTCGTTCGGTCATGAAAGGCGCTTTCGAAATACAATACAGAAAATGTTACCCGATAGCTGACAAAATGCGAGCTGTTGCGAGAAATACCTGTGTTTGAATGTTGGTTGCATTGCAGGGATGATGAACTTAATGACTGGCGCTGCCTGTTAAGTCCTGTCGTAAGAATGTGTGCGTTGTGTGTTTCCACAGGAGGAAGAATTGTGAGGCTGCTCAGTAAGTGTGCAGAATTTGCAGCACATTTTCCTGCGTGCTGCTGCACGACCATTGTCAGGATGGCCGAGTGGTCTAAGGCGCCAGACTCAAGGACTGTTAATCCTTACCTTACCAAAGGTTGGTGTATTCTGGTCCCTTTCTAGGGGCGTGGGTTCGAATCCCACTTCTGACATTAACTTTTTATCCAGACAAATGCCAGCCAGCGTCAAAAAGCCTGCTCAACTGGCTTTAAATTTGCAAGTGGTCACCTCAAGCTCCTCAACGCTATTGGCGTTTGCCAATAAGCGAAAGGCACCGCACCGCCCACAGACCAACTTGTTTTGCTCTCTAAACTTATCACATTCTAACCCTGTTCTCGGGGATAGGGTTTAAAATCAGACTTCTCCTTTCAACCCATTCCCACACTAAAAAGCAGCAGACTCAAAGCATGACATTTTTATCCTCCCGCGTTGCTGAATTCCACGTTGCTTTCTCGTACTGTGGCTTTCAATCCCACTGCAGACAGTGGTGGTTCTCAGAAAAAGGGCACCACTGTCAAAGAATGAGATTTCTTCCACACAAAGGCTGCTCAAATCTGCTCCGTTCCTCAGGCAGGGAATTACTTGCAATGTTTACTTCCGACATTAACACATTTTGCCAGTATAAAAGGCACCAGAGCCAAACAAGTCAGGTATTAGCATGTGAAAGTTGCCAGAGTCGATGCCTTGGTGGACCGAGGCCTTTCAATGCTCAGACTGATGCTTACGGCCAAGGGCACAATAGTGTCAGGAAGGCCGAGTGGAGTGAGGCGCCAGACTCAAAGACTGTTAATCCTTAACTGACCAAAGGTCGGCGAATTCCGGTCCCTTTCTAGGGGCGTGGGTTGCAATCCCACCTCTGACGTGACATTTTTCCCCACACAAATGCAGCCAGCGTCAAAAGGCCTGTTGAACTGGCCTTCAATTTACAAGTGGCAACAAACTGAAGGCACCGTTCTCAGCTCAACCTCTTTTCCACACCAAAATAGTCATATCACAACACAGCGGGAGCCGACTGCTTCATGGCTCGCGGTGAAGGGGCGCAAATATTACACGCCACAAATTCTGGCAGCGGTGGGATTCGAACCCACTGCCTCCGAAGAGACTGGAGCCTTAATCCAGCGCCTTAGACCGCTCGGCCACGCTACCACTGGCAGCAGTTTCCGTTCTGGAACTAGTGACCGGTGAGTGAAATGTGACTTTGCTTTGGGCAAGATAATAATCAAGGCCATTGAAGTGGCAGACGGTAAACTCTCGAGAAATGATTTTGCAGCATACAGGTCCACAGGGCAACACCAGTAATTAGGTGCACGTTGGAACGAAGCAGTTACAACCTTCATTCAATATTTATTCCGACATCAACGTCACTGACAAAACCAGATTATCTGGTCATGATCACATTGCCGTTTGTGGGATCTTGCTGTGTGCAAACTGGCTGCGGCGTTCCCCACATTGCAACAGTGCCTTCACTTTTACAATACTTCATTGGCTGTGAAGCGCCTTGGGACGTCGTTCGGTCATGAAAGGCGCTTTCGAAATACAATACAGAAAATGTTACCCGATAGCTGACAAAATGCGAGCTGTTGCGAGAAATACCTGTGTTTGAATGTTGGTTGCATTGCAGGGATGATGAACTTAATGACTGGCGCTGCCTGTTAAGTCCTGTCGTAAGAATGTGTGCGTTGTGTGTTTGCACAGGAGGAAGAATTGTGAGGCTGCTCAGTAAGTGTGCAGAATTTGCAGCACATTTTCCTGCAGCTGCTGCACGACCATTGTCAGGATGGCCGAGTGGTCTAAGGCGCCAGACTCAAGGACTGTTAATCCTTACCTTACCAAAGGTTGGTGTATTCTGGTCCCTTTCTAGGGGCGTGGGTTCGAATCCCACTTCTGACATTAACTTTTTATCCAGACAAATGCCAGCCAGCGTCAAAAAGCCTGCTCAACTGGCTTTAAATTTGCAAGTGGTCACCTCAAGCTCCTCAACGCTATTGGCGTTTGCCAATAAGCGAAAGGCACCGCACCGCCCACAGACCAACTTGTTTTGCTCTCTAAACTTATCACATTCTAACCCTGTTCTCGGGGATAGGGTTTAAAATCAGACTTCTCCTTTCAACCCATTCCCACACTAAAAAGCAGCAGACTCAAAGCATGACATTTTTATCCTCCCGCGTTGCTGAATTCCACGTTGCTTTCTCGTACTGTGGCTTTCAATCCCACTGCAGACAGTGGTGGTTCTCAGAAAAAGGGCACCACTGTCAAAGAATGAGATTTCTTCCACACAAAGGCTGCTCAAATCTGCTCCGTTCCTCAGGCAGGGAATTACTTGCAATGTTTACTTCCGACATTAACACATTTTGCCAGTATAAAAGGCACCAGAGCCAAACAAGTCAGGTATTAGCATGTGAAAGTTGCCAGAGTCGATGCCTTGGTGGACCGAGGCCTTTCAATGCTCAGACTGATGCTTACGGCCAAGGGCACAATAGTGTCAGGAAGGCCGAGTGGAGTGAGGCGCCAGACTCAAAGACTGTTAATCCTTAACTGACCAAAGGTCGGCGAATTCCGGTCCCTTTCTAGGGGCGTGGGTTGCAATCCCACCTCTGACGTGACATTTTTCCCCACACAAATGCAGCCAGCGTCAAAAGGCCTGTTGAACTGGCCTTCAATTTACAAGTGGCAACATCAAACTCTTCAACGGTTTGCCAACAAACTGAAGGCACCGTTCTCAGCTCAACCTCTTTTCCACACCAAAATAGTCATATCACAACACAGCGGGAGCCGACTGCTTCATGGCTCGCGGTGAAGGGGCGCAAATATTACACGCCACAAATTCTGGCAGCGGTGGGATTCGAACCCACGCCTCCGAAGAGACTGGAGCCTTAATCCAGCGCCTTCGACCGCTCGGCCACGCTACCACTGGCAGCAGTTTCCGTTCTGGAACTAGTGACCGGTGAGTGAAATGTGACTTTGCTTTGGGCAAGATAATAATCAAGGCCATTAAAGTGGCAGACGGTAAACTCTCGAGAAATGATTTTGCAGCATACAGGTCCACAGGGCAACACCAGTAATTAGGTGCACGTTGGAACGAAGCAGTTACAACCTTCATTCAATATTTATTCCGACATCAACGTCACTGACAAAACCAGATTATCTGGTCATGATCACATTGCCGTTTGTGGGATCTTGCTGTGTGCAAACTGGCTGCGGCGTTCCCCACATTGCAACAGTGCCTTCACTTTTACAATACTTCATTGGCTGTGAAGCGCCTTGGGACGTCGTTCGGTCATGAAAGGCGCTTTCGAAATACAATACAGAAAATGTTACCCGATAGCTGACAAAATGCGAGCTGTTGCGAGAAATACCTGTGTTTGAATGTTGGTTGCATTGCAGGGATGATGAACTTAATGACTGGCGCTGCCTGTTAAGTCCTGTCGTAAGAATGTGTGCGTTGTGTGTTTGCACAGGAGGAAGAATTGTGAGGCTGCTCAGTAAGTGTGCAGAATTTGCAGCACATTTTCCTGCAGCTGCTGCACGACCATTGTCAGGATGGCCGAGTGGTCTAAGGCGCCAGACTCAAGGACTGTTAATGCTTACCTTACCAAAGGTTGGTGTATTCTGGTCCCTTTCTAGGGGCGTGGGTTCGAATCCCACTTCTGACATTAACTTTTTATCCAGACAAATGCCAGCCAGCGTCAAAAAGCCTGCTCAACTGGCTTTAAATTTGCAAGTGGTCACCTCAAGCTCCTCAACGCTATTGGCGTTTGCCAATAAGCGAAAGGCACCGCACCGCCCACAGACCAACTTGTTTTGCTCTCTAAACTTATCACATTCTAACCCTGTTCTCGGGGATAGGGTTTAAAATCAGACTTCTCCTTTCAACCCATTCCCACACTAAAAAGCAGCAGACTCAAAGCATGACATTTTTATCCTCCCGCGTTGCTGAATTCCACGTTGCTTTCTCGTACTGTGGCTTTCAATCCCACTGCAGACAGTGGTGGTTCTCAGAAAAAGGGCACCACTGTCAAAGAATGAGATTTCTTCCACACAAAGGCTGCTCAAATCTGCTCCGTTCCTCAGGCAGGGAATTACTTGCAATGTTACTTCCGACATTAACACATTTTGCCAGTATAAAAGGCACCAGAGCCAAACAAGTCAGGTATTAGCATGTGAAAGTTGCCAGAGTCGATGCCTTGGTGGACCGAGGCCTTTCAATGCTCAGACTGATGCTTACGGCCAAGGGCACAATAGTGTCAGGAAGGCCGAGTGGAGTGAGGCGCCAGACTCAAAGACTGTTAATCCTTAACTGACCAAAGGTCGGCGAATTCCGGTCCCTTTCTAGGGGCGTGGGTTGCAATCCCACCTCTGACGTGACATTTTTCCCCACACAAATGCAGCCAGCGTCAAAAGGCCTGTTGAACTGGCCTTCAATTTACAAGTGGCAACAAACTGAAGGCACCGTTCTCAGCTCAACCTCTTTTCCACACCAAAATAGTCATATCACAACACAGCGGGAGCCGACTGCTTCATGGCTCGCGGTGAAGGGGCGCAAATATTACACGCCACAAATTCTGGCAGCGGTGGGATTCGAACCCACGCCTCCGAAGAGACTGGAGCCTTAATCCAGCGCCTTAGACCGCTCGGCCACGCTACCACTGGCAGCAGTTTCCGTTCTGGAACTAGTGACCGGTGAGTGAAATGTGACTTTGCTTTGGGCAAGATAATAATCAAGGCCATTGAAGTGGCAGACGGTAAACTCTCGAGAAATGATTTTGCAGCATACAGGTCCACAGGGCAACACCAGTAATTAGGTGCACGTTGGAACGAAGCAGTTACAACCTTCATTCAATATTTATTCCGACATCAACGTCACTGACAAAACCAGATTATCTGGTCATGATCACATTGCCGTTTGTGGGATCTTGCTGTGTGCAAACTGGCTGCGGCGTTCCCCACATTGCAACAGTGCCTTCACTTTTACAATACTTCATTGGCTGTGAAGCGCCTTGGGACGTCGTTCGGTCATGAAAGGCGCTTTCGAAATACAATACAGAAAATGTTACCCGATAGCTGACAAAATGCGAGCTGTTGCGAGAAATACCTGTGTTTGAATGTTGGTTGCATTGCAGGGATGATGAACTTAATGACTGGCGCTGCCTGTTAAGTCCTGTCGTAAGAATGTGTGCGTTGTGTGTTTGCACAGGAGGAAGAATTGTGAGGCTGCTCAGTAAGTGTGCAGAATTTGCAGCACATTTTCCTGCAGCTGCTGCACGACCATTGTCAGGATGGCCGAGTGGTCTAAGGCGCCAGACTCAAGGACTGTTAATCCTTACCTTACCAAAGGTTGGTGTATTCTGGTCCCTTTCTAGGGGCGTGGGTTCGAATCCCACTTCTGACATTAACTTTTTATCCAGACAAATGCCAGCCAGCGTCAAAAAGCCTGCTCAACTGGCTTTAAATTTGCAAGTGGTCACCTCAAGCTCCTCAACGCTATTGGCGTTTGCCAATAAGCGAAAGGCACCGCACCGCCCACAGACCAACTTGTTTTGCTCTCTAAACTTATCACATTCTAACCCTGTTCTCGGGGATAGGGTTTAAAATCAGACTTCTCCTTTCAACCCATTCCCACACTAAAAAGCAGCAGACTCAAAGCATGACATTTTTATCCTCCCGCGTTGCTGAATTCCACGTTGCTTTCTCGTACTGTGGCTTTCAATCCCACTGCAGACAGTGATGGTTCTCAGAAAAAGGGCACCACTGTCAAAGAATGAGATTTCTTCCACACAAAGGCTGCTCAAATCTGCTCCGTTCCTCAGGCAGGGAATTACTTGCAATGTTTACTTCCGACATTAACACATTTTGCCAGTATAAAAGGCACCAGAGCCAAACAAGTCAGGTATTAGCATGTGAAAGTTGCCAGAGTCGATGCCTTGGTGGACCGAGGCCTTTCAATGCTCAGACTGATGCTTACGGCCAAGGGCACAATAGTGTCAGGAAGGCCGAGTGGAGTGAGGCGCCAGACTCAAAGACTGTTAATCCTTAACTGACCAAAGGTCGGCGAATTCCGGTCCCTTTCTAGGGGCGTGGGTTGCAATGCCACCTCTGACGTGACATTTTTCCCCACACAAATGCAGCCAGCGTCAAAAGGCCTGTTGAACTGGCCTTCAATTTACAAGTGGCAACATCAAACTCTTCAACGGTTTGCCAACAAACTGAAGGCACCGTTCTCAGCTCAACCTCTTTTCCACACCAAAATAGTCATATCACAACACAGCTATCACAACACAGCGGGAGCCGACTGCTTCATGGCTCGCGGTGAAGGGGCGCAAATATTACACGCCACAAATTCTGGCAGCGGTGGGATTCGAACCCACTGCCTCCGAAGAGACTGGAGCCTTAATCCAGCGCCTTAGACCGCTCGGCCACGCTACCACTGGCAGCAGTTTCCGTTCTGGAACTAGTGACCGGTGAGTGAAATGTGACTTTGCTTTGGGCAAGATAATAATCAAGGCCATTGAAGTGGCAGACGGTAAACTCTCGAGAAATGATTTTGCAGCATACAGGTCCACAGGGCAACACCAGTAATTAGGTGCACGTTGGAACGAAGCAGTTACAACCTTCATTCAATATTTATTCCGACATCAACGTCACTGACAAAACCAGATTATCTGGTCATGATCACATTGCCGTTTGTGGGATCTTGCTGTGTGCAAACTGGCTGCGGCGTTCCCCACATTGCAACAGTGCCTTCACTTTTACAATACTTCATTGGCTGTGAAGCGCCTTGGGACGTCGTTCGGTCATGAAAGGCGCTTTCGAAATACAATACAGAAAATGTTACCCGATAGCTGACAAAATGCGAGCTGTTGCGAGAAATACCTGTGTTTGAATGTTGGTTGCATTGCAGGGATGATGAACTTAATGACTGGCGCTGCCTGTTAAGTCCTGTCGTAAGAATGTGTGCGTTGTGTGTTTGCACAGGAGGAAGAATTGTGAGGCTGCTCAGTAAGTGTGCAGAATTTGCAGCACATTTTCCTGCAGCTGCTGCACGACCATTGTCAGGATGGCCGAGTGGTCTAAGGCGCCAGACTCAAGGACTGTTAATCCTTACCTTACCAAAGGTTGGTGTATTCTGGTCCCTTTCTAGGGGCGTGGGTTCGAATCCCACTTCTGACATTAACTTTTTATCCAGACAAATGCCAGCCAGCGTCAAAAAGCCTGCTCAACTGGCTTTAAATTTGCAAGTGGTCACCTCAAGCTCCTCAACGCTATTGGCGTTTGCCAATAAGCGAAAGGCACCGCACCGCCCACAGACCAACTTGTTTTGCTCTCTAAACTTATCACATTCTAACCCTGTTCTCGGGGATAGGGTTTAAAATCAGACTTCTCCTTTCAACCCATTCCCACACTAAAAAGCAGCAGACTCAAAGCATGACATTTTTATCCTCCCGCGTTGCTGAATTCCACGTTGCTTTCTCGTACTGTGGCTTTCAATCCCACTGCAGACAGTGGTGGTTCTCAGAAAAAGGGCACCACTGTCAAAGAATGAGATTTCTTCCACACAAAGGCTGCTCAAATCTGCTCCGTTCCTCAGGCAGGGAATTACTTGCAATGTTTACTTCCGACATTAACACATTTTGCCAGTATAAAAGGCACCAGAGCCAAACAAGTCAGGTATTAGCATGTGAAAGTTGCCAGAGTCGATGCCTTGGTGGACCGAGGCCTTTCAATGCTCAGACTGATGCTTACGGCCAAGGGCACAATAGTGTCAGGAAGGCCGAGTGGAGTGAGGCGCCAGACTCAAAGACTGTTAATCCTTAACTGACCAAAGGTCGGCGAATTCCGGTCCCTTTCTAGGGGCGTGGGTTGCAATGCCACCTCTGACGTGACATTTTTCCCCACACAAATGCAGCCAGCGTCAAAAGGCCTGTTGAACTGGCCTTCAATTTACAAGTGGCAACATCAAACTCTTCAACGGTTTGCCAACAAACTGAAGGCACCGTTCTCAGCTCAACCTCTTTTCCACACCAAAATAGTCATATCACAACACAGCGGGAGCCGACTGCTTCATGGCTCGCGGTGAAGGGGCGCAAATATTACACGCCACAAATTCTGGCAGCGGTGGGATTCGAACCCACTGCCTCCGAAGAGACTGGAGCCTTAATCCAGCGCCTTAGACCGCTCGGCCACGCTACCACTGGCAGCAGTTTCCGTTCTGGAACTAGTGACCGGTGAGTGAAATGTGACTTTGCTTTGGGCAAGATAATAATCAAGGCCATTGAAGTGGCAGACGGTAAACTCTCGAGAAATGATTTTGCAGCATACAGGTCCACAGGGCAACACCAGTAATTAGGTGCACGTTGGAACGAAGCAGTTACAACCTTCATTCAATATTTATTCCGACATCAACGTCACTGACAAAACCAGATTATCTGGTCATGATCACATTGCCGTTTGTGGGATCTTGCTGTGTGCAAACTGGCTGCGGCGTTCCCCACATTGCAACAGTGCCTTCACTTTTACAATACTTCATTGGCTGTAAAGCGCCTTGGGACGTCGTTCGGTCATGAAAGGCGCTTTCGAAATACAATACAGAAAATGTTACCCGATAGCTGACAAAATGCGAGCTGTTGCGAGAAATACCTGTGTTTGAATGTTGGTTGCATTGCAGGGATGATGAACTTAATGACTGGCGCTGCCTGTTAAGTCCTGTCGTAAGAATGTGTGCGTTGTGTGTTTGCACAGGAGGAAGAATTGTGAGGCTGCTCAGTAAGTGTGCAGAATTTGCAGCACATTTTCCTGCAGCTGCTGCACGACCATTGTCAGGATGGCCGAGTGGTCTAAGGCGCCAGACTCAAGGACTGTTAATCCTTACCTTACCAAAGGTTGGTGTATTCTGGTCCCTTTCTAGGGGCGTGGGTTCGAATCCCACTTCTGACATTAACTTTTTATCCAGACAAATGCCAGCCAGCGTCAAAAAGCCTGCTCAACTGGCTTTAAATTTGCAAGTGGTCACCTCAAGCTCCTCAACGCTATTGGCGTTTGCCAATAAGCGAAAGGCACCGCACCGCCCACAGACCAACTTGTTTTGCTCTCTAAACTTATCACATTCTAACCCTGTTCTCGGGGATAGGGTTTAAAATCAGACTTCTCCTTTCAACCCATTCCCACACTAAAAAGCAGCAGACTCAAAGCATGACATTTTTATCCTCCCGCGTTGCTGAATTCCACGTTGCTTTCTCGTACTGTGGCTTTCAATCCCACTGCAGACAGTGGTGGTTCTCAGAAAAAGGGCACCACTGTCAAAGAATGAGATTTCTTCCACACAAAGGCTGCTCAAATCTGCTCCGTTCCTCAGGCAGGGAATTACTTGCAATGTTTACTTCCGACATTAACACATTTTGCCAGTATAAAAGGCACCAGAGCCAAACAAGTCAGGTATTAGCATGTGAAAGTTGCCAGAGTCGATGCCTTGGTGGACCGAGGCCTTTCAATGCTCAGACTGATGCTTACGGCCAAGGGCACAATAGTGTCAGGAAGGCCGAGTGGAGTGAGGCGCCAGACTCAAAGACTGTTAATCCTTAACTGACCAAAGGTCGGCGAATTCCGGTCCCTTTCTAGGGGCGTGGGTTGCAATCCCACCTCTGACGTGACATTTTTCCCCACACAAATGCAGCCAGCGTCAAAAGGTCTGTTGAACTGGCCTTCAATTTACAAGTGGCAACATCAAACTCTTCAACGGTTTGCCAACAAACTGAAGGCACCGTTCTCAGCTCAACCTCTTTTCCACACCAAAATAGTCATATCACAACACAGCGGGAGCCGACTGCTTCATGGCTCGCGGTGAAGGGGCGCAAATATTACACGCCACAAATTCTGGCAGCGGTGGGATTCGAACCCACTGCCTCCGAAGAGACTGGAGCCTTAATCCAGCGCCTTAGACCGCTCGGCCACGCTACCACTGGCAGCAGTTTCCGTTCTGGAACTAGTGACCGGTGAGTGAAATGTGACTTTGCTTTGGGCAAGATAATAATCAAGGCCATTCAAGTGGCAGACGGTAAACTCTCGAGAAATGATTTTGCAGCATACAGGTCCACAGGGCAACACCAGTAATTAGGTGCACGTTGGAACGAAGCAGTTACAACCTTCATTCAATATTTATTCCGACATCAACGTCACTGACAAAACCAGATTATCTGGTCATGATCACATTGCCGTTTGTGGGATCTTGCTGTGTGCAAACTGGCTGCGGCGTTCCCCACATTGCAACAGTGCCTTCACTTTTACAATACTTCATTGGCTGTGAAGCGCCTTGGGACGTCGTTCGGTCATGAAAGGCGCTTTCGAAATACAATACAGAAAATGTTACCCGATAGCTGACAAAATGCGAGCTGTTGCGAGAAATACCTGTGTTTGAATGTTGGTTGCATTGCAGGGATGATGAACTTAATGACTGGCGCTGCCTGTTAAGTCCTGTCGTAAGAATGTGTGCGTTGTGTGTTTGCACAGGAGGAAGAATTGTGAGGCTGCTCAGTAAGTGTGCAGAATTTGCAGCACATTTTCCTGCAGCTGCTGCACGACCATTGTCAGGATGGCCGAGTGGTCTAAGGCGCCAGACTCAAGGACTGTTAATCCTTACCTTACCAAAGGTTGGTGTATTCTGGTCCCTTTCTAGGGGCGTGGGTTCGAATCCCACTTCTGACATTAACTTTTTATCCAGACAAATGCCAGCCAGCGTCAAAAAGCCTGCTCAACTGGCTTTAAATTTGCAAGTGGTCACCTCAAGCTCCTCAACGCTATTGGCGTTTGCCAATAAGCGAAAGGCACCGCACCGCCCACAGACCAACTTGTTTTGCTCTCTAAACTTATCACATTCTAACCCTGTTCTCGGGGATAGGGTTTAAAATCAGACTTCTCCTTTCAACCCATTCCCACACTAAAAAGCAGCAGACTCAAAGCATGACATTTTTATCCTCCCGCGTTGCTGAATTCCACGTTGCTTTCTCGTACTGTGGCTTTCAATCCCACTGCAGACAGTGGTGGTTCTCAGAAAAAGGGCACCACTGTCAAAGAATGAGATTTCTTCCACACAAAGGCTGCTCAAATCTGCTCCGTTCCTCAGGCAGGGAATTACTTGCAATGTTTACTTCCGACATTAACACATTTTGCCAGTATAAAAGGCACCAGAGCCAAACAAGTCAGGTATTAGCATGTGAAAGTTGCCAGAGTCGATGCCTTGGTGGACCGAGGCCTTTCAATGCTCAGACTGATGCTTACGGCCAAGGGCACAATAGTGTCAGGAAGGCCGAGTGGAGTGAGGCGCCAGACTCAAAGACTGTTAATCCTTAACTGACCAAAGGTCGGCGAATTCCGGTCCCTTTCTAGGGGCGTGGGTTGCAATCCCACCTCTGACGTGACATTTTTCCCCACACAAATGCAGCCAGCGTCAAAAGGTCTGTTGAACTGGCCTTCAATTTACAAGTGGCAACATCAAACTCTTCAACGGTTTGCCAACAAACTGAAGGCACCGTTCTCAGCTCAACCTCTTTTCCACACCAAAATAGTCATATCACAACACAGCGGGAGCCGACTGCTTCATGGCTCGCGGTGAAGGGGCGCAAATATTACACGCCACAAATTCTGGCAGCGGTGGGATTCGAACCCACGCCTCCGAAGAGACTGGAGCCTTAATCCAGCGCCTTAGACCGCTCGGCCACGCTACCACTGGCAGCAGTTTCCGTTCTGGAACTAGTGACCGGTGAGTGAAATGTGACTTTGCTTTGGGCAAGATAATAATCAAGGCCATTGAAGTGGCAGACGGTAAACTCTCGAGAAATGATTTTGCAGCATACAGGTCCACAGGGCAACACCAGTAATTAGGTGCACGTTGGAACGAAGCAGTTACAACCTTCATTCAATATTTATTCCGACATCAACGTCACTGACAAAACCAGATTATCTGGTCATGATCACATTGCCGTTTGTGGGATCTTGCTGTGTGCAAACTGGCTGCGGCGTTCCCCACATTGCAACAGTGCCTTCACTTTTACAATACTTCATTGGCTGTGAAGCGCCTTGGGACGTCGTTCGGTCATGAAAGGCGCTTTCGAAATACAATACAGAAAATGTTACCCGATAGCTGACAAAATGCGAGCTGTTGCGAGAAATACCTGTGTTTGAATGTTGGTTGCATTGCAGGGATGATGAACTTAATGACTGGCGCTGCCTGTTAAGTCCTGTCGTAAGAATGTGTGCGTTGTGTGTTTGCACAGGAGGAAGAATTGTGAGGCTGCTCAGTAAGTGTGCAGAATTTGCAGCACATTTTCCTGCAGCTGCTGCACGACCATTGTCAGGATGGCCGAGTGGTCTAAGGCGCCAGACTCAAGGACTGTTAATCCTTACCTTACCAAAGGTTGGTGTATTCTGGTCCCTTTCTAGGGGCGTGGGTTCGAATCCCACTTCTGACATTAACTTTTTATCCAGACAAATGCCAGCCAGCGTCAAAAAGCCTGCTCAACTGGCTTTAAATTTGCAAGTGGTCACCTCAAGCTCCTCAACGCTATTGGCGTTTGCCAATAAGCGAAAGGCACCGCACCGCCCACAGACCAACTTGTTTTGCTCTCTAAACTTATCACATTCTAACCCTGTTCTCGGGGATAGGGTTTAAAATCAGACTTCTCCTTTCAACCCATTCCCACACTAAAAAGCAGCAGACTCAAAGCATGACATTTTTATCCTCCCGCGTTGCTGAATTCCACGTTGCTTTCTCGTACTGTGGCTTTCAATCCCACTGCAGACAGTGGTGGTTCTCAGAAAAAGGGCACCACTGTCAAAGAATGAGATTTCTTCCACACAAAGGCTGCTCAAATCTGCTCCGTTCCTCAGGCAGGGAATTACTTGCAATGTTTACTTCCGACATTAACACATTTTGCCAGTATAAAAGGCACCAGAGCCAAACAAGTCAGGTATTAGCATGTGAAAGTTGCCAGAGTCGATGCCTTGGTGGACCGAGGCCTTTCAATGCTCAGACTGATGCTTACGGCCAAGGGCACAATAGTGTCAGGAAGGCCGAGTGGAGTGAGGCGCCAGACTCAAAGACTGTTAATCCTTAACTGACCAAAGGTCGGCGAATTCCGGTCCCTTTCTAGGGGCGTGGGTTGCAATCCCACCTCTGACGTGACATTTTTCCCCACACAAATGCAGCCAGCGTCAAAAGGCCTGTTGAACTGGCCTTCAATTTACAAGTGGCAACAAACTGAAGGCACCGTTCTCAGCTCAACCTCTTTTCCACACCAAAATAGTCATATCACAACACAGCGGGAGCCGACTGCTTCATGGCTCGCGGTGAAGGGGCGCAAATATTACACGCCACAAATTCTGGCAGCGGTGGGATTCGAACCCACTGCCTCCGAAGAGACTGGAGCCTTAATCCAGCGCCTTAGACCGCTCGGCCACGCTACCACTGGCAGCAGTTTCCGTTCTGGAACTAGTGACCGGTGAGTGAAATGTGACTTTGCTTTGGGCAAGATAATAATCAAGGCCATTGAAGTGGCAGACGGTAAACTCTCGAGAAATGATTTTGCAGCATACAGGTCCACAGGGCAACACCAGTAATTAGGTGCACGTTGGAACGAAGCAGTTACAACCTTCATTCAATATTTATTCCGACATCAACGTCACTGACAAAACCAGATTATCTGGTCATGATCACATTGCCGTTTGTGGGATCTTGCTGTGTGCAAACTGGCTGCGGCGTTCCCCACATTGCAACAGTGCCTTCACTTTTACAATACTTCATTGGCTGTGAAGCGCCTTGGGACGTCGTTCGGTCATGAAAGGCGCTTTCGAAATACAATACAGAAAATGTTACCCGATAGCTGACAAAATGCGAGCTGTTGCGAGAAATACCTGTGTTTGAATGTTGGTTGCATTGCAGGGATGATGAACTTAATGACTGGCGCTGCCTGTTAAGTCCTGTCGTAAGAATGTGTGCGTTGTGTGTTTGCACAGGAGGAAGAATTGTGAGGCTGCTCAGTAAGTGTGCAGAATTTGCAGCACATTTTCCTGCGTGCTGCTGCACGACCATTGTCAGGATGGCCGAGTGGTCTAAGGCGCCAGACTCAAGGACTGTTAATCCTTACCTTACCAAAGGTTGGTGTATTCTGGTCCCTTTCTAGGGGCGTGGGTTCGAATCCCACTTCTGACATTAACTTTTTATCCAGACAAATGCCAGCCAGCGTCAAAAAGCCTGCTCAACTGGCTTTAAATTTGCAAGTGGTCACCTCAAGCTCCTCAACGCTATTGGCGTTTGCCAATAAGCGAAAGGCACCGCACCGCCCACAGACCAACTTGTTTTGCTCTCTAAACTTATCACATTCTAACCCTGTTCTCGGGGATAGGGTTTAAAATCAGACTTCTCCTTTCAACCCATTCCCACACTAAAAAGCAGCAGACTCAAAGCATGACATTTTTATCCTCCCGCGTTGCTGAATTCCACGTTGCTTTCTCGTACTGTGGCTTTCAATCCCACTGCAGACAGTGGTGGTTCTCAGAAAAAGGGCACCACTGTCAAAGAATGAGATTTCTTCCACACAAAGGCTGCTCAAATCTGCTCCGTTCCTCAGGCAGGGAATTACTTGCAATGTTTACTTCCGACATTAACACATTTTGCCAGTATAAAAGGCACCAGAGCCAAACAAGTCAGGTATTAGCATGTGAAAGTTGCCAGAGTCGATGCCTTGGTGGACCGAGGCCTTTCAATGCTCAGACTGATGCTTACGGCCAAGGGCACAATAGTGTCAGGAAGGCCGAGTGGAGTGAGGCGCCAGACTCAAAGACTGTTAATCCTTAACTGACCAAAGGTCGGCGAATTCCGGTCCCTTTCTAGGGGCGTGGGTTGCAATCCCACCTCTGACGTGACATTTTTCCCCACACAAATGCAGCCAGCGTCAAAAGGCCTGTTGAACTGGCCTTCAATTTACAAGTGGCAACATCAAACTCTTCAACGGTTTGCCAACAAACTGAAGGCACCGTTCTCAGCTCAACCTCTTTTCCACACCAAAATAGTCATATCACAACACAGCGGGAGCCGACTGCTTCATGGCTCGCGGTGAAGGGGCGCAAATATTACACGCCACAAATTCTGGCAGCGGTGGGATTCGAACCCACTGCCTCCGAAGAGACTGGAGCCTTAATCCAGCGCCTTAGACCGCTCGGCCACGCTACCACTGGCAGCAGTTTCCGTTCTGGAACTAGTGACCGGTGAGTGAAATGTGACTTTGCTTTGGGCAAGATAATAATCAAGGCCATTGAAGTGGCAGACGGTAAACTCTCGAGAAATGATTTTGCAGCATACAGGTCCACAGGGCAACACCAGTAATTAGGTGCACGTTGGAACGAAGCAGTTACAACCTTCATTCAATATTTATTCCGACATCAACGTCACTGACAAAACCAGATTATCTGGTCATGATCACATTGCCGTTTGTGGGATCTTGCTGTGTGCAAACTGGCTGCGGCGTTCCCCACATTGCAACAGTGCCTTCACTTTTACAATACTTCATTGGCTGTAAAGCACCTTGGGACGTCGTTCGGTCATGAAAGGCGCTTTCGAAATACAATACAGAAAATGTTACCCGATAGCTGACAAAATGCGAGCTGTTGCGAGAAATACCTGTGTTTGAATGTTGGTTGCATTGCAGGGATGATGAACTTAATGACTGGCGCTGCCTGTTAAGTCCTGTCGTAAGAATGTGTGCGTTGTGTGTTTGCACAGGAGGAAGAATTGTGAGGCTGCTCAGTAAGTGTGCAGAATTTGCAGCACATTTTCCTGCGTGCTGCTGCACGACCATTGTCAGGATGGCCGAGTGGTCTAAGGCGCCAGACTCAAGGACTGTTAATCCTTACCTTACCAAAGGTTGGTGTATTCTGGTCCCTTTCTAGGGGCGTGGGTTCGAATCCCACTTCTGACATTAACTTTTTATCCAGACAAATGCCAGCCAGCGTCAAAAAGCCTGCTCAACTGGCTTTAAATTTGCAAGTGGTCACCTCAAGCTCCTCAACGCTATTGGCGTTTGCCAATAAGCGAAAGGCACCGCACCGCCCACAGACCAACTTGTTTTGCTCTCTAAACTTATCACATTCTAACCCTGTTCTCGGGGATAGGGTTTAAAATCAGACTTCTCCTTTCAACCCATTCCCACACTAAAAAGCAGCAGACTCAAAGCATGACATTTTTATCCTCCCGCGTTGCTGAATTCCACGTTGCTTTCTCGTACTGTGGCTTTCAATCCCACTGCAGACAGTGGTGGTTCTCAGAAAAAGGGCACCACTGTCAAAGAATGAGATTTCTTCCACACAAAGGCTGCTCAAATCTGCTCCGTTCCTCAGGCAGGGAATTACTTGCAATGTTTACTTCCGACATTAACACATTTTGCCAGTATAAAAGGCACCAGAGCCAAACAAGTCAGGTATTAGCATGTGAAAGTTGCCAGAGTCGATGCCTTGGTGGACCGAGGCCTTTCAATGCTCAGACTGATGCTTACGGCCAAGGGCACAATAGTGTCAGGAAGGCCGAGTGGAGTGAGGCGCCAGACTCAAAGACTGTTAATCCTTAACTGACCAAAGGTCGGCGAATTCCGGTCCCTTTCTAGGGGCGTGGGTTGCAATCCCACCTCTGACGTGACATTTTTCCCCACACAAATGCAGCCAGCGTCAAAAGGCCTGTTGAACTGGCCTTCAATTTACAAGTGGCAACATCAAACTCTTCAACGGTTTGCCAACAAACTGAAGGCACCGTTCTCAGCTCAACCTCTTTTCCACACCAAAATAGTCATATCACAACACAGCGGGAGCCGACTGCTTCATGGCTCGCGGTGAAGGGGCGCAAATATTACACGCCACAAATTCTGGCAGCGGTGGGATTCGAACCCACTGCCTCCGAAGAGACTGGAGCCTTAATCCAGCGCCTTAGACCGCTCGGCCACGCTACCACTGGCAGCAGTTTCCGTTCTGGAACTAGTGACCGGTGAGTGAAATGTGACTTTGCTTTGGGCAAGATAATAATCAAGGCCATTGAAGTGGCAGACGGTAAACTCTCGAGAAATGATTTTGCAGCATACAGGTCCACAGGGCAACACCAGTAATTAGGTGCACGTTGGAACGAAGCAGTTACAACCTTCATTCAATATTTATTCCGACATCAACGTCACTGACAAAACCAGATTATCTGGTCATGATCACATTGCCGTTTGTGGGATCTTGCTGTGTGCAAACTGGCTGCGGCGTTCCCCACATTGCAACAGTGCCTTCACTTTTACAATACTTCATTGGCTGTAAAGCGCCTTGGGACGTCGTTCGGTCATGAAAGGCGCTTTCGAAATACAATACAGAAAATGTTACCCGATAGCTGACAAAATGCGAGCTGTTGCGAGAAATACCTGTGTTTGAATGTTGGTTGCATTGCAGGGATGATGAACTTAATGACTGGCGCTGCCTGTTAAGTCCTGTCGTAAGAATGTGTGCGTTGTGTGTTTGCACAGGAGGAAGAATTGTGAGGCTGCTCAGTAAGTGTGCAGAATTTGCAGCACATTTTCCTGCGTGCTGCTGCACGACCATTGTCAGGATGGCCGAGTGGTCTAAGGCGCCAGACTCAAGGACTGTTAATCCTTACCTTACCAAAGGTTGGTGTATTCTGGTCCCTTTCTAGGGGCGTGGGTTCGAATCCCACTTCTGACATTAACTTTTTATCCAGACAAATGCCAGCCAGCGTCAAAAAGCCTGCTCAACTGGCTTTAAATTTGCAAGTGGTCACCTCAAGCTCCTCAACGCTATTGGCGTTTGCCAATAAGCGAAAGGCACCGCACCGCCCACAGACCAACTTGTTTTGCTCTCTAAACTTATCACATTCTAACCCTGTTCTCGGGGATAGGGTTTAAAATCAGACTTCTCCTTTCAACCCATTCCCACACTAAAAAGCAGCAGACTCAAAGCATGACATTTTTATCCTCCCGCGTTGCTGAATTCCACGTTGCTTTCTCGTACTGTGGCTTTCAATCCCACTGCAGACAGTGGTGGTTCTCAGAAAAAGGGCACCACTGTCAAAGAATGAGATTTCTTCCACACAAAGGCTGCTCAAATCTGCTCCGTTCCTCAGGCAGGGAATTACTTGCAATGTTTACTTCCGACATTAACACATTTTGCCAGTATAAAAGGCACCAGAGCCAAACAAGTCAGGTATTAGCATGTGAAAGTTGCCAGAGTCGATGCCTTGGTGGACCGAGGCCTTTCAATGCTCAGACTGATGCTTACGGCCAAGGGCACAATAGTGTCAGGAAGGCCGAGTGGAGTGAGGCGCCAGACTCAAAGACTGTTAATCCTTAACTGACCAAAGGTCGGCGAATTCCGGTCCCTTTCTAGGGGCGTGGGTTGCAATCCCACCTCTGACGTGACATTTTTCCCCACACAAATGCAGCCAGCGTCAAAAGGCCTGTTGAACTGGCCTTCAATTTACAAGTGGCAACATCAAACTCTTCAACGGTTTGCCAACAAACTGAAGGCACCGTTCTCAGCTCAACCTCTTTTCCACACCAAAATAGTCATATCACAACACAGCGGGAGCCGACTGCTTCATGGCTCGCGGTGAAGGGGCGCAAATATTACACGCCACAAATTCTGGCAGCGGTGGGATTCGAACCCACTGCCTCCGAAGAGACTGGAGCCTTAATCCAGCGCCTTAGACCGCTCGGCCACGCTACCACTGGCAGCAGTTTCCGTTCTGGAACTAGTGACCGGTGAGTGAAATGTGACTTTGCTTTGGGCAAGATAATAATCAAGGCCATTGAAGTGGCAGACGGTAAACTCTCGAGAAATGATTTTGCAGCATACAGGTCCACAGGGCAACACCAGTAATTAGGTGCACGTTGGAACGAAGCAGTTACAACCTTCATTCAATATTTATTCCGACATCAACGTCACTGACAAAACCAGATTATCTGGTCATGATCACATTGCCGTTTGTGGGATCTTGCTGTGTGCAAACTGGCTGCGGCGTTCCCCACATTGCAACAGTGCCTTCACTTTTACAATACTTCATTGGCTGTAAAGCGCCTTGGGACGTCGTTCGGTCATGAAAGGCGCTTTCGAAATACAATACAGAAAATGTTACCCGATAGCTGACAAAATGCGAGCTGTTGCGAGAAATACCTGTGTTTGAATGTTGGTTGCATTGCAGGGATGATGAACTTAATGACTGGCGCTGCCTGTTAAGTCCTGTCGTAAGAATGTGTGCGTTGTGTGTTTGCACAGGAGGAAGAATTGTGAGGCTGCTCAGTAAGTGTGCAGAATTTGCAGCACATTTTCCTGCGTGCTGCTGCACGACCATTGTCAGGATGGCCGAGTGGTCTAAGGCGCCAGACTCAAGGACTGTTAATCCTTACCTTACCAAAGGTTGGTGTATTCTGGTCCCTTTCTAGGGGCGTGGGTTCGAATCCCACTTCTGACATTAACTTTTTATCCAGACAAATGCCAGCCAGCGTCAAAAAGCCTGCTCAACTGGCTTTAAATTTGCAAGTGGTCACCTCAAGCTCCTCAACGCTATTGGCGTTTGCCAATAAGCGAAAGGCACCGCACCGCCCACAGACCAACTTGTTTTGCTCTCTAAACTTATCACATTCTAACCCTGTTCTCGGGGATAGGGTTTAAAATCAGACTTCTCCTTTCAACCCATTCCCACACTAAAAAGCAGCAGACTCAAAGCATGACATTTTTATCCTCCCGCGTTGCTGAATTCCACGTTGCTTTCTCGTACTGTGGCTTTCAATCCCACTGCAGACAGTGGTGGTTCTCAGAAAAAGGGCACCACTGTCAAAGAATGAGATTTCTTCCACACAAAGGCTGCTCAAATCTGCTCCGTTCCTCAGGCAGGGAATTACTTGCAATGTTTACTTCCGACATTAACACATTTTGCCAGTATAAAAGGCACCAGAGCCAAACAAGTCAGGTATTAGCATGTGAAAGTTGCCAGAGTCGATGCCTTGGTGGACCGAGGCCTTTCAATGCTCAGACTGATGCTTACGGCCAAGGGCACAATAGTGTCAGGAAGGCCGAGTGGAATGAGGCGCCAGACTCAAAGACTGTTAATCCTTAACTGACCAAAGGTCGGCGAATTCCGGTCCCTTTCTAGGGGCGTGGGTTGCAATCCCACCTCTGACGTGACATTTTTCCCCACACAAATGCAGCCAGCGTCAAAAGGCCTGTTGAACTGGCCTTCAATTTACAAGTGGCAACATCAAACTCTTCAACGGTTTGCCAACAAACTGAAGGCACCGTTCTCAGCTCAACCTCTTTTCCACACCAAAATAGTCATATCACAACACAGCGGGAGCCGACTGCTTCATGGCTCGCGGTGAAGGGGCGCAAATATTACACGCCACAAATTCTGGCAGCGGTGGGATTCGAACCCACTGCCTCCGAAGAGACTGGAGCCTTAATCCAGCGCCTTAGACCGCTCGGCCACGCTACCACTGGCAGCAGTTTCCGTTCTGGAACTAGTGACCGGTGAGTGAAATGTGACTTTGCTTTGGGCAAGATAATAATCAAGGCCATTGAAGTGGCAGACGGTAAACTCTCGAGAAATGATTTTGCAGCATACAGGTCCACAGGGCAACACCAGTAATTAGGTGCACGTTGGAACGAAGCAGTTACAACCTTCATTCAATATTTATTCCGACATCAACGTCACTGACAAAACCAGATTATCTGGTCATGATCACATTGCCGTTTGTGGGATCTTGCTGTGTGCAAACTGGCTGCGGCGTTCCCCACATTGCAACAGTGCCTTCACTTTTACAATACTTCATTGGCTGTAAAGCGCCTTGGGACGTCGTTCGGTCATGAAAGGCGCTTTCGAAATACAATACAGAAAATGTTACCCGATAGCTGACAAAATGCGAGCTGTTGCGAGAAATACCTGTGTTTGAATGTTGGTTGCATTGCAGGGATGATGAACTTAATGACTGGCGCTGCCTGTTAAGTCCTGTCGTAAGAATGTGTGCGTTGTGTGTTTGCACAGGAGGAAGAATTGTGAGGCTGCTCAGTAAGTGTGCAGAATTTGCAGCACATTTTCCTGCGTGCTGCTGCACGACCATTGTCAGGATGGCCGAGTGGTCTAAGGCGCCAGACTCAAGGACTGTTAATCCTTACCTTACCAAAGGTTGGTGTATTCTGGTCCCTTTCTAGGGGCGTGGGTTCGAATCCCACTTCTGACATTAACTTTTTATCCAGACAAATGCCAGCCAGCGTCAAAAAGCCTGCTCAACTGGCTTTAAATTTGCAAGTGGTCACCTCAAGCTCCTCAACGCTATTGGCGTTTGCCAATAAGCGAAAGGCACCGCACCGCCCACAGACCAACTTGTTTTGCTCTCTAAACTTATCACATTCTAACCCTGTTCTCGGGGATAGGGTTTAAAATCAGACTTCTCCTTTCAACCCATTCCCACACTAAAAAGCAGCAGACTCAAAGCATGACATTTTTATCCTCCCGCGTTGCTGAATTCCACGTTGCTTTCTCGTACTGTGGCTTTCAATCCCACTGCAGACAGTGGTGGTTCTCAGAAAAAGGGCACCACTGTCAAAGAATGAGATTTCTTCCACACAAAGGCTGCTCAAATCTGCTCCGTTCCTCAGG
Source organism: Pristiophorus japonicus (assembly GCF_044704955.1). Lineage (NCBI taxonomy): Eukaryota > Metazoa > Chordata > Chondrichthyes > Pristiophoridae > Pristiophorus > Pristiophorus japonicus. Next base: position 174,710,530 of record NC_091984.1, read on the forward strand.
CAGGGAATTACTTGCAATGTTTACTTCCGACATTAACACATTTTGCCAGTATAAAAGGCACCAGAGCCAAACAAGTCAGGTATTAGCATGTGAAAGTTGCCAGAGTCGATGCCTTGGTGGACCGAGGCCTTTCAATGCTCAGACTGATGCTTACGGCCAAGGGCACAATAGTGTCAGGAAGGCCGAGTGGAGTGAGGCGCCAGACTCAAAGACTGTTAATCCTTAACTGACCAAAGGTCGGCGAATTCCGGTCCCTTTCTAGGGGCGTGGGTTGCAATCCCACCTCTGACGTGACATTTTTCCCCACACAAATGCAGCCCCACACAAATGCAGCCAGCGTCAAAAGGCCTGTTGAACTGGCCTTCAATTTACAAGTGGCAACATCAAACTCTTCAACGGTTTGCCAACAAACTGAAGGCACCGTTCTCCGCTCAACCTCTTTTCCACACCAAAATAGTCATATCACAACACAGCGGGAGCCGACTGCTTCATGGCTCGCGGTGAAGGGGCGCAAATATTACACGCCACAAATTCTGGCAGCGGTGGGATTCGAACCCACTGCCTCCGAAGAGACTGGAGCCTTAATCCAGCGCCTTAGACCGCTCGGCCACGCTACCACTGGCAGCAGTTTCCGTTCTGGAACTAGTGACCGGTGAGTGAAATGTGACTTTGCTTTGGGCAAGATAATAATCAAGGCCATTGAAGTGGCAGACGGTAAACTCTCGAGAAATGATTTTGCAGCATACAGGTCCACAGGGCAACACCAGTAATTAGGTGCACGTTGGAACGAAGCAGTTACAACCTTCATTCAATATTTATTCCGACATCAACGTCACTGACAAAACCAGATTATCTGGTCATGATCACATTGCCGTTTGTGGGATCTTGCTGTGTGCAAACTGGCTGCGGCGTTCCCCACATTGCAACAGTGCCTTCACTTTTACAATACTTCATTGGCTGTAAAGCGCCTTGGGACGTCGTTCGGTCATGAAAGGCGCTTTCGAAATACAATACAGAAAATGTTACCCGATAGCTGACAAAATGCGAGCTGTTGCGAGAAATACCTGTGTTTGAATGTTGGTTGCATTGCAGGGATGATGAACTTAATGACTGGCGCTGCCTGTTAAGTCCTGTCGTAAGAATGTGTGCGTTGTGTGTTTGCACAGGAGGAAGAATTGTGAGGCTGCTCAGTAAGTGTGCAGAATTTGCAGCACATTTTCCTGCGTGCTGCTGCACGACCATTGTCAGGATGGCCGAGTGGTCTAAGGCGCCAGACTCAAGGACTGTTAATCCTTACCTTACCAAAGGTTGGTGTATTCTGGTCCCTTTCTAGGGGCGTGGGTTCGAATCCCACTTCTGACATTAACTTTTTATCCAGACAAATGCCAGCCAGCGTCAAAAAGCCTGCTCAACTGGCTTTAAATTTGCAAGTGGTCACCTCAAGCTCCTCAACGCTATTGGCGTTTGCCAATAAGCGAAAGGCACCGCACCGCCCACAGACCAACTTGTTTTGCTCTCTAAACTTATCACATTCTAACCCTGTTCTCGGGGATAGGGTTTAAAATCAGACTTCTCCTTTCAACCCATTCCCACACTAAAAAGCAGCAGACTCAAAGCATGACATTTTTATCCTCCCGCGTTGCTGAATTCCACGTTGCTTTCTCGTACTGTGGCTTTCAATCCCACTGCAGACAGTGGTGGTTCTCAGAAAAAGGGCACCACTGTCAAAGAATGAGATTTCTTCCACACAAAGGCTGCTCAAATCTGCTCCGTTCCTCAGGCAGGGAATTACTTGCAATGTTTACTTCCGACATTAACACATTTTGCCAGTATAAAAGGCACCAGAGCCAAACAAGTCAGGTATTAGCATGTGAAAGTTGCCAGAGTCGATGCCTTGGTGGACCGAGGCCTTTCAATGCTCAGACTGATGCTTACGACCAAGGGCACAATAGTGTCAGGAAGGCCGAGTGGAGTGAGGCGCCAGACTCAAAGACTGTTAATCCTTAACTGACCAAAGGTCGGCGAATTCCGGTCCCTTTCTAGGGGCGTGGGTTGCAATCCCACCTCTGACGTGACATTTTTCCCCACACAAATGCAGCCAGCGTCAAAAGGCCTGTTGAACTGGCCTTCAATTTACAAGTGGCAACATCAAACTCTTCAACGGTTTGCCAACAAACTGAAGGCACCGTTCTCAGCTCAACCTCTTTTCCACACCAAAATAGTCATATCACAACACAGCGGGAGCCGACTGCTTCATGGCTCGCGGTGAAGGGGCGCAAATATTACACGCCACAAATTCTGGCAGCGGTGGGATTCGAACCCACTGCCTCCGAAGAGACTGGAGCCTTAATCCAGCGCCTTAGACCGCTCGGCCACGCTACCACTGGCAGCAGTTTCCGTTCTGGAACTAGTGACCGGTGAGTGAAATGTGACTTTGCTTTGGGCAAGATAATAATCAAGGCCATTGAAGTGGCAGACGGTAAACTCTCGAGAAATGATTTTGCAGCATACAGGTCCACAGGGCAACACCAGTAATTAGGTGCACGTTGGAACGAAGCAGTTACAACCTTCATTCAATATTTATTCCGACATCAACGTCACTGACAAAACCAGATTATCTGGTCATGATCACATTGCCGTTTGTGGGATCTTGCTGTGTGCAAACTGGCTGCGGCGTTCCCCACATTGCAACAGTGCCTTCACTTTTACAATACTTCATTGGCTGTAAAGCGCCTTGGGACGTCGTTCGGTCATGAAAGGCGCTTTCGAAATACAATACAGAAAATGTTACCCGATAGCTGACAAAATGCGAGCTGTTGCGAGAAATACCTGTGTTTGAATGTTGGTTGCATTGCAGGGATGATGAACTTAATGACTGGCGCTGCCTGTTAAGTCCTGTCGTAAGAATGTGTGCGTTGTGTGTTTGCACAGGAGGAAGAATTGTGAGGCTGCTCAGTAAGTGTGCAGAATTTGCAGCACATTTTCCTGCGTGCTGCTGCACGACCATTGTCAGGATGGCCGAGTGGTCTAAGGCGCCAGACTCAAGGACTGTTAATCCTTACCTTACCAAAGGTTGGTGTATTCTGGTCCCTTTCTAGGGGCGTGGGTTCGAATCCCACTTCTGACATTAACTTTTTATCCAGACAAATGCCAGCCAGCGTCAAAAAGCCTGCTCAACTGGCTTTAAATTTGCAAGTGGTCACCTCAAGCTCCTCAACGCTATTGGCGTTTGCCAATAAGCGAAAGGCACCGCACCGCCCACAGACCAACTTGTTTTGCTCTCTAAACTTATCACATTCTAACCCTGTTCTCGGGGATAGGGTTTAAAATCAGACTTCTCCTTTCAACCCATTCCCACACTAAAAAGCAGCAGACTCAAAGCATGACATTTTTATCCTCCCGCGTTGCTGAATTCCACGTTGCTTTCTCGTACTGTGGCTTTCAATCCCACTGCAGACAGTGGTGGTTCTCAGAAAAAGGGCACCACTGTCAAAGAATGAGATTTCTTCCACACAAAGGCTGCTCAAATCTGCTCCGTTCCTCAGGCAGGGAATTACTTGCAATGTTTACTTCCGACATTAACACATTTTGCCAGTATAAAAGGCACCAGAGCCAAACAAGTCAGGTATTAGCATGTGAAAGTTGCCAGAGTCGATGCCTTGGTGGACCGAGGCCTTTCAATGCTCAGACTGATGCTTACGGCCAAGGGCACAATAGTGTCAGGAAGGCCGAGTGGAGTGAGGCGCCAGACTCAAAGACTGTTAATCCTTAACTGACCAAAGGTCGGCGAATTCCGGTCCCTTTCTAGGGGCGTGGGTTGCAATCCCACCTCTGACGTGACATTTTTCCCCACACAAATGCAGCCAGCGTCAAAAGGCCTGTTGAACTGGCCTTCAATTTACAAGTGGCAACATCAAACTCTTCAACGGTTTGCCAACAAACTGAAGGCACCGTTCTCAGCTCAACCTCTTTTCCACACCAAAATAGTCATATCACAACACAGCGGGAGCCGACTGCTTCATGGCTCGCGGTGAAGGGGCGCAAATATTACACGCCACAAATTCTGGCAGCGGTGGGATTCGAACCCACTGCCTCCGAAGAGACTGGAGCCTTAATCCAGCGCCTTAGACCGCTCGGCCACGCTACCACTGGCAGCAGTTTCCGTTCTGGAACTAGTGACCGGTGAGTGAAATGTGACTTTGCTTTGGGCAAGATAATAATCAAGGCCATTGAAGTGGCAGACGGTAAACTCTCGAGAAATGATTTTGCAGCATACAGGTCCACAGGGCAACACCAGTAATTAGGTGCACGTTGGAACGAAGCAGTTACAACCTTCATTCAATATTTATTCCGACATCAACGTCACTGACAAAACCAGATTATATGGTCATGATCACATTGCCGTTTGTGGGATCTTGCTGTGTGCAAACTGGCTGCGGCGTTCCCCACATTGCAACAGTGCCTTCACTTTTACAATACTTCATTGGCTGTAAAGCGCCTTGGGACGTCGTTCGGTCATGAAAGGCGCTTTCGAAATACAATACAGAAAATGTTACCCGATAGCTGACAAAATGCGAGCTGTTGCGAGAAATACCTGTGTTTGAATGTTGGTTGCATTGCAGGGATGATGAACTTAATGACTGGCGCTGCCTGTTAAGTCCTGTCGTAAGAATGTGTGCGTTGTGTGTTTGCACAGGAGGAAGAATTGTGAGGCTGCTCAGTAAGTGTGCAGAATTTGCAGCACATTTTCCTGCGTGCTGCTGCACGACCATTGTCAGGATGGCCGAGTGGTCTAAGGCGCCAGACTCAAGGACTGTTAATCCTTACCTTACCAAAGGTTGGTGTATTCTGGTCCCTTTCTAGGGGCGTGGGTTCGAATCCCACTTCTGACATTAACTTTTTATCCAGACAAATGCCAGCCAGCGTCAAAAAGCCTGCTCAACTGGCTTTAAATTTGCAAGTGGTCACCTCAAGCTCCTCAACGCTATTGGCGTTTGCCAATAAGCGAAAGGCACCGCACCGCCCACAGACCAACTTGTTTTGCTCTCTAAACTTATCACATTCTAACCCTGTTCTCGGGGATAGGGTTTAAAATCAGACTTCTCCTTTCAACCCATTCCCACACTAAAAAGCAGCAGACTCAAAGCATGACATTTTTATCCTCCCGCGTTGCTGAATTCCACGTTGCTTTCTCGTACTGTGGCTTTCAATCCCACTGCAGACAGTGGTGGTTCTCAGAAAAAGGGCACCACTGTCAAAGAATGAGATTTCTTCCACACAAAGGCTGCTCAAATCTGCTCCGTTCCTCAGGCAGGGAATTACTTGCAATGTTTACTTCCGACATTAACACATTTTGCCAGTATAAAAGGCACCAGAGCCAAACAAGTCAGGTATTAGCATGTGAAAGTTGCCAGAGTCGATGCCTTGGTGGACCGAGGCCTTTCAATGCTCAGACTGATGCTTACGACCAAGGGCACAATAGTGTCAGGAAGGCCGAGTGGAGTGAGGCGCCAGACTCAAAGACTGTTAATCCTTAACTGACCAAAGGTCGGCGAATTCCGGTCCCTTTCTAGGGGCGTGGGTTGCAATCCCACCTCTGACGTGACATTTTTCCCCACACAAATGCAGCCAGCGTCAAAAGGCCTGTTGAACTGGCCTTCAATTTACAAGTGGCAACATCAAACTCTTCAACGGTTTGCCAACAAACTGAAGGCACCGTTCTCAGCTCAACCTCTTTTCCACACCAAAATAGTCATATCACAACACAGCGGGAGCCGACTGCTTCATGGCTCGCGGTGAAGGGGCGCAAATATTACACGCCACAAATTCTGGCAGCGGTGGGATTCGAACCCACTGCCTCCGAAGAGACTGGAGCCTTAATCCAGCGCCTTAGACCGCTCGGCCACGCTACCACTGGCAGCAGTTTCCGTTCTGGAACTAGTGACCGGTGAGTGAAATGTGACTTTGCTTTGGGCAAGATAATAATCAAGGCCATTGAAGTGGCAGACGGTAAACTCTCGAGAAATGATTTTGCAGCATACAGGTCCACAGGGCAACACCAGTAATTAGGTGCACGTTGGAACGAAGCAGTTACAACCTTCATTCAATATTTATTCCGACATCAACGTCACTGACAAAACCAGATTATCTGGTCATGATCACATTGCCGTTTGTGGGATCTTGCTGTGTGCAAACTGGCTGCGGCGTTCCCCACATTGCAACAGTGCCTTCACTTTTACAATACTTCATTGGCTGTAAAGCGCCTTGGGACGTCGTTCGGTCATGAAAGGCGCTTTCGAAATACAATACAGAAAATGTTACCCGATAGCTGACAAAATGCGAGCTGTTGCGAGAAATACCTGTGTTTGAATGTTGGTTGCATTGCAGGGATGATGAACTTAATGACTGGCGCTGCCTGTTAAGTCCTGTCGTAAGAATGTGTGCGTTGTGTGTTTGCACAGGAGGAAGAATTGTGAGGCTGCTCAGTAAGTGTGCAGAATTTGCAGCACATTTTCCTGCGTGCTGCTGCACGACCATTGTCAGGATGGCCGAGTGGTCTAAGGCGCCAGACTCAAGGACTGTTAATCCTTACCTTACCAAAGGTTGGTGTATTCTGGTCCCTTTCTAGGGGCGTGGGTTCGAATCCCACTTCTGACATTAACTTTTTATCCAGACAAATGCCAGCCAGCGTCAAAAAGCCTGCTCAACTGGCTTTAAATTTGCAAGTGGTCACCTCAAGCTCCTCAACGCTATTGGCGTTTGCCAATAAGCGAAAGGCACCGCACCGCCCACAGACCAACTTGTTTTGCTCTCTAAACTTATCACATTCTAACCCTGTTCTCGGGGATAGGGTTTAAAATCAGACTTCTCCTTTCAACCCATTCCCACACTAAAAAGCAGCAGACTCAAAGCATGACATTTTTATCCTCCCGCGTTGCTGAATTCCACGTTGCTTTCTCGTACTGTGGCTTTCAATCCCACTGCAGACAGTGGTGGTTCTCAGAAAAAGGGCACCACTGTCAAAGAATGAGATTTCTTCCACACAAAGGCTGCTCAAATCTGCTCCGTTCCTCAGGCAGGGAATTACTTGCAATGTTTACTTCCGACATTAACACATTTTGCCAGTATAAAAGGCACCAGAGCCAAACAAGTCAGGTATTAGCATGTGAAAGTTGCCAGAGTCGATGCCTTGGTGGACCGAGGCCTTTCAATGCTCAGACTGATGCTTACGGCCAAGGGCACAATAGTGTCAGGAAGGCCGAGTGGAGTGAGGCGCCAGACTCAAAGACTGTTAATCCTTAACTGACCAAAGGTCGGCGAATTCCGGTCCCTTTCTAGGGGCGTGGGTTGCAATCCCACCTCTGACGTGACATTTTTCCCCACACAAATGCAGCCAGCGTCAAAAGGCCTGTTGAACTGGCCTTCAATTTACAAGTGGCAACATCAAACTCTTCAACGGTTTGCCAACAAACTGAAGGCACCGTTCTCAGCTCAACCTCTTTTCCACACCAAAATAGTCATATCACAACACAGCGGGAGCCGACTGCTTCATGGCTCGCGGTGAAGGGGCGCAAATATTACACGCCACAAATTCTGGCAGCGGTGGGATTCGAACCCACTGCCTCCGAAGAGACTGGAGCCTTAATCCAGCGCCTTAGACCGCTCGGCCACGCTACCACTGGCAGCAGTTTCCGTTCTGGAACTAGTGACCGGTGAGTGAAATGTGACTTTGCTTTGGGCAAGATAATAATCAAGGCCATTGAAGTGGCAGACGGTAAACTCTCGAGAAATGATTTTGCAGCATACAGGTCCACAGGGCAACACCAGTAATTAGGTGCACGTTGGAACGAAGCAGTTACAACCTTCATTCAATATTTATTCCGACATCAACGTCACTGACAAAACCAGATTATATGGTCATGATCACATTGCCGTTTGTGGGATCTTGCTGTGTGCAAACTGGCTGCGGCGTTCCCCACATTGCAACAGTGCCTTCACTTTTACAATACTTCATTGGCTGTAAAGCGCCTTGGGACGTCGTTCGGTCATGAAAGGCGCTTTCGAAATACAATACAGAAAATGTTACCCGATAGCTGACAAAATGCGAGCTGTTGCGAGAAATACCTGTGTTTGAATGTTGGTTGCATTGCAGGGATGATGAACTTAATGACTGGCGCTGCCTGTTAAGTCCTGTCGTAAGAATGTGTGCGTTGTGTGTTTGCACAGGAGGAAGAATTGTGAGGCTGCTCAGTAAGTGTGCAGAATTTGCAGCACATTTTCCTGCGTGCTGCTGCACGACCATTGTCAGGATGGCCGAGTGGTCTAAGGCGCCAGACTCAAGGACTGTTAATCCTTACCTTACCAAAGGTTGGTGTATTCTGGTCCCTTTCTAGGGGCGTGGGTTCGAATCCCACTTCTGACATTAACTTTTTATCCAGACAAATGCCAGCCAGCGTCAAAAAGCCTGCTCAACTGGCTTTAAATTTGCAAGTGGTCACCTCAAGCTCCTCAACGCTATTGGCGTTTGCCAATAAGCGAAAGGCACCGCACCGCCCACAGACCAACTTGTTTTGCTCTCTAAACTTATCACATTCTAACCCTGTTCTCGGGGATAGGGTTTAAAATCAGACTTCTCCTTTCAACCCATTCCCACACTAAAAAGCAGCAGACTCAAAGCATGACATTTTTATCCTCCCGCGTTGCTGAATTCCACGTTGCTTTCTCGTACTGTGGCTTTCAATCCCACTGCAGACAGTGGTGGTTCTCAGAAAAAGGGCACCACTGTCAAAGAATGAGATTTCTTCCACACAAAGGCTGCTCAAATCTGCTCCGTTCCTCAGGCAGGGAATTACTTGCAATGTTTACTTCCGACATTAACACATTTTGCCAGTATAAAAGGCACCAGAGCCAAACAAGTCAGGTATTAGCATGTGAAAGTTGCCAGAGTCGATGCCTTGGTGGACCGAGGCCTTTCAATGCTCAGACTGATGCTTACGGCCAAGGGCACAATAGTGTCAGGAAGGCCGAGTGGAGTGAGGCGCCAGACTCAAAGACTGTTAATCCTTAACTGACCAAAGGTCGGCGAATTCCGGTCCCTTTCTAGGGGCGTGGGTTGCAATCCCACCTCTGACGTGACATTTTTCCCCACACAAATGCAGCCAGCGTCAAAAGGCCTGTTGAACTGGCCTTCAATTTACAAGTGGCAACATCAAACTCTTCAACGGTTTGCCAACAAACTGAAGGCACCGTTCTCCGCTCAACCTCTTTTCCACACCAAAATAGTCATATCACAACACAGCGGGAGCCGACTGCTTCATGGCTCGCGGTGAAGGGGCGCAAATATTACACGCCACAAATTCTGGCAGCGGTGGGATTCGAACCCACTGCCTCCGAAGAGACTGGAGCCTTAATCCAGCGCCTTAGACCGCTCGGCCACGCTACCACTGGCAGCAGTTTCCGTTCTGGAACTAGTGACCGGTGAGTGAAATGTGACTTTGCTTTGGGCAAGATAATAATCAAGGCCATTGAAGTGGCAGACGGTAAACTCTCGAGAAATGATTTTGCAGCATACAGGTCCACAGGGCAACACCAGTAATTAGGTGCACGTTGGAACGAAGCAGTTACAACCTTCATTCAATATTTATTCCGACATCAACGTCACTGACAAAACCAGATTATCTGGTCATGATCACATTGCCGTTTGTGGGATCTTGCTGTGTGCAAACTGGCTGCGGCGTTCCCCACATTGCAACAGTGCCTTCACTTTTACAATACTTCATTGGCTGTAAAGCGCCTTGGGACGTCGTTCGGTCATGAAAGGCGCTTTCGAAATACAATACAGAAAATGTTACCCGATAGCTGACAAAATGCGAGCTGTTGCGAGAAATACCTGTGTTTGAATGTTGGTTGCATTGCAGGGATGATGAACTTAATGACTGGCGCTGCCTGTTAAGTCCTGTCGTAAGAATGTGTGCGTTGTGTGTTTGCACAGGAGGAAGAATTGTGAGGCTGCTCAGTAAGTGTGCAGAATTTGCAGCACATTTTCCTGCGTGCTGCTGCACGACCATTGTCAGGATGGCCGAGTGGTCTAAGGCGCCAGACTCAAGGACTGTTAATCCTTACCTTACCAAAGGTTGGTGTATTCTGGTCCCTTTCTAGGGGCGTGGGTTCGAATCCCACTTCTGACATTAACTTTTTATCCAGACAAATGCCAGCCAGCGTCAAAAAGCCTGCTCAACTGGCTTTAAATTTGCAAGTGGTCACCTCAAGCTCCTCAACGCTATTGGCGTTTGCCAATAAGCGAAAGGCACCGCACCGCCCACAGACCAACTTGTTTTGCTCTCTAAACTTATCACATTCTAACCCTGTTCTCGGGGATAGGGTTTAAAATCAGACTTCTCCTTTCAACCCATTCCCACACTAAAAAGCAGCAGACTCAAAGCATGACATTTTTATCCTCCCGCGTTGCTGAATTCCACGTTGCTTTCTCGTACTGTGGCTTTCAATCCCACTGCAGACAGTGGTGGTTCTCAGAAAAAGGGCACCACTGTCAAAGAATGAGATTTCTTCCACACAAAGGCTGCTCAAATCTGCTCCGTTCCTCAGGCAGGGAATTACTTGCAATGTTTACTTCCGACATTAACACATTTTGCCAGTATAAAAGGCACCAGAGCCAAACAAGTCAGGTATTAGCATGTGAAAGTTGCCAGAGTCGATGCCTTGGTGGACCGAGGCCTTTCAATGCTCAGACTGATGCTTACGGCCAAGGGCACAATAGTGTCAGGAAGGCCGAGTGGAGTGAGGCGCCAGACTCAAAGACTGTTAATCCTTAACTGACCAAAGGTCGGCGAATTCCGGTCCCTTTCTAGGGGCGTGGGTTGCAATCCCACCTCTGACGTGACATTTTTCCCCACACAAATGCAGCCAGCGTCAAAAGGCCTGTTGAACTGGCCTTCAATTTACAAGTGGCAACATCAAACTCTTCAACGGTTTGCCAACAAACTGAAGGCACCGTTCTCCGCTCAACCTCTTTTCCACACCAAAATAGTCATATCACAACACAGCGGGAGCCGACTGCTTCATGGCTCGCGGTGAAGGGGCGCAAATATTACACGCCACAAATTCTGGCAGCGGTGGGATTCGAACCCACTGCCTCCGAAGAGACTGGAGCCTTAATCCAGCGCCTTAGACCGCTCGGCCACGCTACCACTGGCAGCAGTTTCCGTTCTGGAACTAGTGACCGGTGAGTGAAATGTGACTTTGCTTTGGGCAAGATAATAATCAAGGCCATTGAAGTGGCAGACGGTAAACTCTCGAGAAATGATTTTGCAGCATACAGGTCCACAGGGCAACACCAGTAATTAGGTGCACGTTGGAACGAAGCAGTTACAACCTTCATTCAATATTTATTCCGACATCAACGTCACTGACAAAACCAGATTATCTGGTCATGATCACATTGCCGTTTGTGGGATCTTGCTGTGTGCAAACTGGCTGCGGCGTTCCCCACATTGCAACAGTGCCTTCACTTTTACAATACTTCATTGGCTGTAAAGCGCCTTGGGACGTCGTTCGGTCATGAAAGGCGCTTTCGAAATACAATACAGAAAATGTTACCCGATAGCTGACAAAATGCGAGCTGTTGCGAGAAATACCTGTGTTTGAATGTTGGTTGCATTGCAGGGATGATGAACTTAATGACTGGCGCTGCCTGTTAAGTCCTGTCGTAAGAATGTGTGCGTTGTGTGTTTGCACAGGAGGAAGAATTGTGAGGCTGCTCAGTAAGTGTGCAGAATTTGCAGCACATTTTCCTGCGTGCTGCTGCACGACCATTGTCAGGATGGCCGAGTGGTCTAAGGCGCCAGACTCAAGGACTGTTAATCCTTACCTTACCAAAGGTTGGTGTATTCTGGTCCCTTTCTAGGGGCGTGGGTTCGAATCCCACTTCTGACATTAACTTTTTATCCAGACAAATGCCAGCCAGCGTCAAAAAGCCTGCTCAACTGGCTTTAAATTTGCAAGTGGTCACCTCAAGCTCCTCAACGCTATTGGCGTTTGCCAATAAGCGAAAGGCACCGCACCGCCCACAGACCAACTTGTTTTGCTCTCTAAACTTATCACATTCTAACCCTGTTCTCGGGGATAGGGTTTAAAATCAGACTTCTCCTTTCAACCCATTCCCACACTAAAAAGCAGCAGACTCAAAGCATGACATTTTTATCCTCCCGCGTTGCTGAATTCCACGTTGCTTTCTCGTACTGTGGCTTTCAATCCCACTGCAGACAGTGGTGGTTCTCAGAAAAAGGGCACCACTGTCAAAGAATGAGATTTCTTCCACACAAAGGCTGCTCAAATCTGCTCCGTTCCTCAGGCAGGGAATTACTTGCAATGTTTACTTCCGACATTAACACATTTTGCCAGTATAAAAGGCACCAGAGCCAAACAAGTCAGGTATTAGCATGTGAAAGTTGCCAGAGTCGATGCCTTGGTGGACCGAGGCCTTTCAATGCTCAGACTGATGCTTACGGCCAAGGGCACAATAGTGTCAGGAAGGCCGAGTGGAGTGAGGCGCCAGACTCAAAGACTGTTAATCCTTAACTGACCAAAGGTCGGCGAATTCCGGTCCCTTTCTAGGGGCGTGGGTTGCAATCCCACCTCTGACGTGACATTTTTCCCCACACAAATGCAGCCAGCGTCAAAAGGCCTGTTGAACTGGCCTTCAATTTACAAGTGGCAACATCAAACTCTTCAACGGTTTGCCAACAAACTGAAGGCACCGTTCTCCGCTCAACCTCTTTTCCACACCAAAATAGTCATATCACAACACAGCGGGAGCCGACTGCTTCATGGCTCGCGGTGAAGGGGCGCAAATATTACACGCCACAAATTCTGGCAGCGGTGGGATTCGAACCCACTGCCTCCGAAGAGACTGGAGCCTTAATCCAGCGCCTTAGACCGCTCGGCCACGCTACCACTGGCAGCAGTTTCCGTTCTGGAACTAGTGACCGGTGAGTGAAATGTGACTTTGCTTTGGGCAAGATAATAATCAAGGCCATTGAAGTGGCAGACGGTAAACTCTCGAGAAATGATTTTGCAGCATACAGGTCCACAGGGCAACACCAGTAATTAGGTGCACGTTGGAACGAAGCAGTTACAACCTTCATTCAATATTTATTCCGACATCAACGTCACTGACAAAACCAGATTATCTGGTCATGATCACATTGCCGTTTGTGGGATCTTGCTGTGTGCAAACTGGCTGCGGCGTTCCCCACATTGCAACAGTGCCTTCACTTTTACAATACTTCATTGGCTGTAAAGCGCCTTGGGACGTCGTTCGGTCATGAAAGGCGCTTTCGAAATACAATACAGAAAATGTTACCCGATAGCTGACAAAATGCGAGCTGTTGCGAGAAATACCTGTGTTTGAATGTTGGTTGCATTGCAGGGATGATGAACTTAATGACTGGCGCTGCCTGTTAAGTCCTGTCGTAAGAATGTGTGCGTTGTGTGTTTGCACAGGAGGAAGAATTGTGAGGCTGCTCAGTAAGTGTGCAGAATTTGCAGCACATTTTCCTGCGTGCTGCTGCACGACCATTGTCAGGATGGCCGAGTGGTCTAAGGCGCCAGACTCAAGGACTGTTAATCCTTACCTTACCAAAGGTTGGTGTATTCTGGTCCCTTTCTAGGGGCGTGGGTTCGAATCCCACTTCTGACATTAACTTTTTATCCAGACAAATGCCAGCCAGCGTCAAAAAGCCTGCTCAACTGGCTTTAAATTTGCAAGTGGTCACCTCAAGCTCCTCAACGCTATTGGCGTTTGCCAATAAGCGAAAGGCACCGCACCGCCCACAGACCAACTTGTTTTGCTCTCTAAACTTATCACATTCTAACCCTGTTCTCGGGGATAGGGTTTAAAATCAGACTTCTCCTTTCAACCCATTCCCACACTAAAAAGCAGCAGACTCAAAGCATGACATTTTTATCCTCCCGCGTTGCTGAATTCCACGTTGCTTTCTCGTACTGTGGCTTTCAATCCCACTGCAGACAGTGGTGGTTCTCAGAAAAAGGGCACCACTGTCAAAGAATGAGATTTCTTCCACACAAAGGCTGCTCAAATCTGCTCCGTTCCTCAGGCAGGGAATTACTTGCAATGTTTACTTCCGACATTAACACATTTTGCCAGTATAAAAGGCACCAGAGCCAAACAAGTCAGGTATTAGCATGTGAAAGTTGCCAGAGTCGATGCCTTGGTGGACCGAGGCCTTTCAATGCTCAGACTGATGCTTACGGCCAAGGGCACAATAGTGTCAGGAAGGCCGAGTGGAGTGAGGCGCCAGACTCAAAGACTGTTAATCCTTAACTGACCAAAGGTCGGCGAATTCCGGTCCCTTTCTAGGGGCGTGGGTTGCAATCCCACCTCTGACGTGACATTTTTCCCCACACAAATGCAGCCAGCGTCAAAAGGCCTGTTGAACTGGCCTTCAATTTACAAGTGGCAACATCAAACTCTTCAACGGTTTGCCAACAAACTGAAGGCACCGTTCTCCGCTCAACCTCTTTTCCACACCAAAATAGTCATATCACAACACAGCGGGAGCCGACTGCTTCATGGCTCGCGGTGAAGGGGCGCAAATATTACACGCCACAAATTCTGGCAGCGGTGGGATTCGAACCCACTGCCTCCGAAGAGACTGGAGCCTTAATCCAGCGCCTTAGACCGCTCGGCCACGCTACCACTGGCAGCAGTTTCCGTTCTGGAACTAGTGACCGGTGAGTGAAATGTGACTTTGCTTTGGGCAAGATAATAATCAAGGCCATTGAAGTGGCAGACGGTAAACTCTCGAGAAATGATTTTGCAGCATACAGGTCCACAGGGCAACACCAGTAATTAGGTGCACGTTGGAACGAAGCAGTTACAACCTTCATTCAATATTTATTCCGACATCAACGTCACTGACAAAACCAGATTATCTGGTCATGATCACATTGCCGTTTGTGGGATCTTGCTGTGTGCAAACTGGCTGCGGCGTTCCCCACATTGCAACAGTGCCTTCACTTTTACAATACTTCATTGGCTGTAAAGCGCCTTGGGACGTCGTTCGGTCATGAAAGGCGCTTTCGAAATACAATACAGAAAATGTTACCCGATAGCTGACAAAATGCGAGCTGTTGCGAGAAATACCTGTGTTTGAATGTTGGTTGCATTGCAGGGATGATGAACTTAATGACTGGCGCTGCCTGTTAAGTCCTGTCGTAAGAATGTGTGCGTTGTGTGTTTGCACAGGAGGAAGAATTGTGAGGCTGCTCAGTAAGTGTGCAGAATTTGCAGCACATTTTCCTGCGTGCTGCTGCACGACCATTGTCAGGATGGCCGAGTGGTCTAAGGCGCCAGACTCAAGGACTGTTAATCCTTACCTTACCAAAGGTTGGTGTATTCTGGTCCCTTTCTAGGGGCGTGGGTTCGAATCCCACTTCTGACATTAACTTTTTATCCAGACAAATGCCAGCCAGCGTCAAAAAGCCTGCTCAACTGGCTTTAAATTTGCAAGTGGTCACCTCAAGCTCCTCAACGCTATTGGCGTTTGCCAATAAGCGAAAGGCACCGCACCGCCCACAGACCAACTTGTTTTGCTCTCTAAACTTATCACATTCTAACCCTGTTCTCGGGGATAGGGTTTAAAATCAGACTTCTCCTTTCAACCCATTCCCACACTAAAAAGCAGCAGACTCAAAGCATGACATTTTTATCCTCCCGCGTTGCTGAATTCCACGTTGCTTTCTCGTACTGTGGCTTTCAATCCCACTGCAGACAGTGGTGGTTCTCAGAAAAAGGGCACCACTGTCAAAGAATGAGATTTCTTCCACACAAAGGCTGCTCAAATCTGCTCCGTTCCTCAGGCAGGGAATTACTTGCAATGTTTACTTCCGACATTAACACATTTTGCCAGTATAAAAGGCACCAGAGCCAAACAAGTCAGGTATTAGCATGTGAAAGTTGCCAGAGTCGATGCCTTGGTGGACCGAGGCCTTTCAATGCTCAGACTGATGCTTACGACCAAGGGCACAATAGTGTCAGGAAGGCCGAGTGGAGTGAGGCGCCAGACTCAAAGACTGTTAATCCTTAACTGACCAAAGGTCGGCGAATTCCGGTCCCTTTCTAGGGGCGTGGGTTGCAATCCCACCTCTGACGTGACATTTTTCCCCACACAAATGCAGCCAGCGTCAAAAGGCCTGTTGAACTGGCCTTCAATTTACAAGTGGCAACATCAAACTCTTCAACGGTTTGCCAACAAACTGAAGGCACCGTTCTCAGCTCAACCTCTTTTCCACACCAAAATAGTCATATCACAACACAGCGGGAGCCGACTGCTTCATGGCTCGCGGTGAAGGGGCGCAAATATTACACGCCACAAATTCTGGCAGCGGTGGGATTCGAACCCACTGCCTCCGAAGAGACTGGAGCCTTAATCCAGCGCCTTAGACCGCTCGGCCACGCTACCACTGGCAGCAGTTTCCGTTCTGGAACTAGTGACCGGTGAGTGAAATGTGACTTTGCTTTGGGCAAGATAATAATCAAGGCCATTGAAGTGGCAGACGGTAAACTCTCGAGAAATGATTTTGCAGCATACAGGTCCACAGGGCAACACCAGTAATTAGGTGCACGTTGGAACGAAGCAGTTACAACCTTCATTCAATATTTATTCCGACATCAACGTCACTGACAAAACCAGATTATCTGGTCATGATCACATTGCCGTTTGTGGGATCTTGCTGTGTGCAAACTGGCTGCGGCGTTCCCCACATTGCAACAGTGCCTTCACTTTTACAATACTTCATTGGCTGTAAAGCGCCTTGGGACGTCGTTCGGTCATGAAAGGCGCTTTCGAAATACAATACAGAAAATGTTACCCGATAGCTGACAAAATGCGAGCTGTTGCGAGAAATACCTGTGTTTGAATGTTGGTTGCATTGCAGGGATGATGAACTTAATGACTGGCGCTGCCTGTTAAGTCCTGTCGTAAGAATGTGTGCGTTGTGTGTTTGCACAGGAGGAAGAATTGTGAGGCTGCTCAGTAAGTGTGCAGAATTTGCAGCACATTTTCCTGCGTGCTGCTGCACGACCATTGTCAGGATGGCCGAGTGGTCTAAGGCGCCAGACTCAAGGACTGTTAATCCTTACCTTACCAAAGGTTGGTGTATTCTGGTCCCTTTCTAGGGGCGTGGGTTCGAATCCCACTTCTGACATTAACTTTTTATCCAGACAAATGCCAGCCAGCGTCAAAAAGCCTGCTCAACTGGCTTTAAATTTGCAAGTGGTCACCTCAAGCTCCTCAACGCTATTGGCGTTTGCCAATAAGCGAAAGGCACCGCACCGCCCACAGACCAACTTGTTTTGCTCTCTAAACTTATCACATTCTAACCCTGTTCTCGGGGATAGGGTTTAAAATCAGACTTCTCCTTTCAACCCATTCCCACACTAAAAAGCAGCAGACTCAAAGCATGACATTTTTATCCTCCCGCGTTGCTGAATTCCACGTTGCTTTCTCGTACTGTGGCTTTCAATCCCACTGCAGACAGTGGTGGTTCTCAGAAAAAGGGCACCACTGTCAAAGAATGAGATTTCTTCCACACAAAGGCTGCTCAAATCTGCTCCGTTCCTCAGGCAGGGAATTACTTGCAATGTTTACTTCCGACATTAACACATTTTGCCAGTATAAAAGGCACCAGAGCCAAACAAGTCAGGTATTAGCATGTGAAAGTTGCCAGAGTCGATGCCTTGGTGGACCGAGGCCTTTCAATGCTCAGACTGATGCTTACGGCCAAGGGCACAATAGTGTCAGGAAGGCCGAGTGGAGTGAGGCGCCAGACTCAAAGACTGTTAATCCTTAACTGACCAAAGGTCGGCGAATTCCGGTCCCTTTCTAGGGGCGTGGGTTGCAATCCCACCTCTGACGTGACATTTTTCCCCACACAAATGCAGCCAGCGTCAAAAGGCCTGTTGAACTGGCCTTCAATTTACAAGTGGCAACATCAAACTCTTCAACGGTTTGCCAACAAACTGAAGGCACCGTTCTCCGCTCAACCTCTTTTCCACACCAAAATAGTCATATCACAACACAGCGGGAGCCGACTGCTTCATGGCTCGCGGTGAAGGGGCGCAAATATTACACGCCACAAATTCTGGCAGCGGTGGGATTCGAACCCACTGCCTCCGAAGAGACTGGAGCCTTAATCCAGCGCCTTAGACCGCTCGGCCACGCTACCACTGGCAGCAGTTTCCGTTCTGGAACTAGTGACCGGTGAGTGAAATGTGACTTTGCTTTGGGCAAGATAATAATCAAGGCCATTGAAGTGGCAGACGGTAAACTCTCGAGAAATGATTTTGCAGCATACAGGTCCACAGGGCAACACCAGTAATTAGGTGCACGTTGGAACGAAGCAGTTACAACCTTCATTCAATATTTATTCCGACATCAACGTCACTGACAAAACCAGATTATCTGGTCATGATCACATTGCCGTTTGTGGGATCTTGCTGTGTGCAAACTGGCTGCGGCGTTCCCCACATTGCAACAGTGCCTTCACTTTTACAATACTTCATTGGCTGTAAAGCGCCTTGGGACGTCGTTCGGTCATGAAAGGCGCTTTCGAAATACAATACAGAAAATGTTACCCGATAGCTGACAAAATGCGAGCTGTTGCGAGAAATACCTGTGTTTGAATGTTGGTTGCATTGCAGGGATGATGAACTTAATGACTGGCGCTGCCTGTTAAGTCCTGTCGTAAGAATGTGTGCGTTGTGTGTTTGCACAGGAGGAAGAATTGTGAGGCTGCTCAGTAAGTGTGCAGAATTTGCAGCACATTTTCCTGCGTGCTGCTGCACGACCATTGTCAGGATGGCCGAGTGGTCTAAGGCGCCAGACTCAAGGACTGTTAATCCTTACCTTACCAAAGGTTGGTGTATTCTGGTCCCTTTCTAGGGGCGTGGGTTCGAATCCCACTTCTGACATTAACTTTTTATCCAGACAAATGCCAGCCAGCGTCAAAAAGCCTGCTCAACTGGCTTTAAATTTGCAAGTGGTCACCTCAAGCTCCTCAACGCTATTGGCGTTTGCCAATAAGCGAAAGGCACCGCACCGCCCACAGACCAACTTGTTTTGCTCTCTAAACTTATCACATTCTAACCCTGTTCTCGGGGATAGGGTTTAAAATCAGACTTCTCCTTTCAACCCATTCCCACACTAAAAAGCAGCAGACTCAAAGCATGACATTTTTATCCTCCCGCGTTGCTGAATTCCACGTTGCTTTCTCGTACTGTGGCTTTCAATCCCACTGCAGACAGTGGTGGTTCTCAGAAAAAGGGCACCACTGTCAAAGAATGAGATTTCTTCCACACAAAGGCTGCTCAAATCTGCTCCGTTCCTCAGGCAGGGAATTACTTGCAATGTTTACTTCCGACATTAACACATTTTGCCAGTATAAAAGGCACCAGAGCCAAACAAGTCAGGTATTAGCATGTGAAAGTTGCCAGAGTCGATGCCTTGGTGGACCGAGGCCTTTCAATGCTCAGACTGATGCTTACGACCAAGGGCACAATAGTGTCAGGAAGGCCGAGTGGAGTGAGGCGCCAGACTCAAAGACTGTTAATCCTTAACTGACCAAAGGTCGGCGAATTCCGGTCCCTTTCTAGGGGCGTGGGTTGCAATCCCACCTCTGACGTGACATTTTTCCCCACACAAATGCAGCCAGCGTCAAAAGGCCTGTTGAACTGGCCTTCAATTTACAAGTGGCAACATCAAACTCTTCAACGGTTTGCCAACAAACTGAAGGCACCGTTCTCAGCTCAACCTCTTTTCCACACCAAAATAGTCATATCACAACACAGCGGGAGCCGACTGCTTCATGGCTCGCGGTGAAGGGGCGCAAATATTACACGCCACAAATTCTGGCAGCGGTGGGATTCGAACCCACTGCCTCCGAAGAGACTGGAGCCTTAATCCAGCGCCTTAGACCGCTCGGCCACGCTACCACTGGCAGCAGTTTCCGTTCTGGAACTAGTGACCGGTGAGTGAAATGTGACTTTGCTTTGGGCAAGATAATAATCAAGGCCATTGAAGTGGCAGACGGTAAACTCTCGAGAAATGATTTTGCAGCATACAGGTCCACAGGGCAACACCAGTAATTAGGTGCACGTTGGAACGAAGCAGTTACAACCTTCATTCAATATTTATTCCGACATCAACGTCACTGACAAAACCAGATTATCTGGTCATGATCACATTGCCGTTTGTGGGATCTTGCTGTGTGCAAACTGGCTGCGGCGTTCCCCACATTGCAACAGTGCCTTCACTTTTACAATACTTCATTGGCTGTAAAGCGCCTTGGGACGTCGTTCGGTCATGAAAGGCGCTTTCGAAATACAATACAGAAAATGTTACCCGATAGCTGACAAAATGCGAGCTGTTGCGAGAAATACCTGTGTTTGAATGTTGGTTGCATTGCAGGGATGATGAACTTAATGACTGGCGCTGCCTGTTAAGTCCTGTCGTAAGAATGTGTGCGTTGTGTGTTTGCACAGGAGGAAGAATTGTGAGGCTGCTCAGTAAGTGTGCAGAATTTGCAGCACATTTTCCTGCGTGCTGCTGCACGACCATTGTCAGGATGGCCGAGTGGTCTAAGGCGCCAGACTCAAGGACTGTTAATCCTTACCTTACCAAAGGTTGGTGTATTCTGGTCCCTTTCTAGGGGCGTGGGTTCGAATCCCACTTCTGACATTAACTTTTTATCCAGACAAATGCCAGCCAGCGTCAAAAAGCCTGCTCAACTGGCTTTAAATTTGCAAGTGGTCACCTCAAGCTCCTCAACGCTATTGGCGTTTGCCAATAAGCGAAAGGCACCGCACCGCCCACAGACCAACTTGTTTTGCTCTCTAAACTTATCACATTCTAACCCTGTTCTCGGGGATAGGGTTTAAAATCAGACTTCTCCTTTCAACCCATTCCCACACTAAAAAGCAGCAGACTCAAAGCATGACATTTTTATCCTCCCGCGTTGCTGAATTCCACGTTGCTTTCTCGTACTGTGGCTTTCAATCCCACTGCAGACAGTGGTGGTTCTCAGAAAAAGGGCACCACTGTCAAAGAATGAGATTTCTTCCACACAAAGGCTGCTCAAATCTGCTCCGTTCCTCAGGCAGGGAATTACTTGCAATGTTTACTTCCGACATTAACACATTTTGCCAGTATAAAAGGCACCAGAGCCAAACAAGTCAGGTATTAGCATGTGAAAGTTGCCAGAGTCGATGCCTTGGTGGACCGAGGCCTTTCAATGCTCAGACTGATGCTTACGGCCAAGGGCACAATAGTGTCAGGAAGGCCGAGTGGAGTGAGGCGCCAGACTCAAAGACTGTTAATCCTTAACTGACCAAAGGTCGGCGAATTCCGGTCCCTTTCTAGGGGCGTGGGTTGCAATCCCACCTCTGACGTGACATTTTTCCCCACACAAATGCAGCCAGCGTCAAAAGGCCTGTTGAACTGGCCTTCAATTTACAAGTGGCAACATCAAACTCTTCAACGGTTTGCCAACAAACTGAAGGCACCGTTCTCAGCTCAACCTCTTTTCCACACCAAAATAGTCATATCACAACACAGCGGGAGCCGACTGCTTCATGGCTCGCGGTGAAGGGGCGCAAATATTACACGCCACAAATTCTGGCAGCGGTGGGATTCGAACCCACTGCCTCCGAAGAGACTGGAGCCTTAATCCAGCGCCTTAGACCGCTCGGCCACGCTACCACTGGCAGCAGTTTCCGTTCTGGAACTAGTGACCGGTGAGTGAAATGTGACTTTGCTTTGGGCAAGATAATAATCAAGGCCATTGAAGTGGCAGACGGTAAACTCTCGAGAAATGATTTTGCAGCATACAGGTCCACAGGGCAACACCAGTAATTAGGTGCACGTTGGAACGAAGCAGTTACAACCTTCATTCAATATTTATTCCGACATCAACGTCACTGACAAAACCAGATTATCTGGTCATGATCACATTGCCGTTTGTGGGATCTTGCTGTGTGCAAACTGGCTGCGGCGTTCCCCACATTGCAACAGTGCCTTCACTTTTACAATACTTCATTGGCTGTAAAGCGCCTTGGGACGTCGTTCGGTCATGAAAGGCGCTTTCGAAATACAATACAGAAAATGTTACCCGATAGCTGACAAAATGCGAGCTGTTGCGAGAAATACCTGTGTTTGAATGTTGGTTGCATTGCAGGGATGATGAACTTAATGACTGGCGCTGCCTGTTAAGTCCTGTCGTAAGAATGTGTGCGTTGTGTGTTTGCACAGGAGGAAGAATTGTGAGGCTGCTCAGTAAGTGTGCAGAATTTGCAGCACATTTTCCTGCGTGCTGCTGCACGACCATTGTCAGGATGGCCGAGTGGTCTAAGGCGCCAGACTCAAGGACTGTTAATCCTTACCTTACCAAAGGTTGGTGTATTCTGGTCCCTTTCTAGGGGCGTGGGTTCGAATCCCACTTCTGACATTAACTTTTTATCCAGACAAATGCCAGCCAGCGTCAAAAAGCCTGCTCAACTGGCTTTAAATTTGCAAGTGGTCACCTCAAGCTCCTCAACGCTATTGGCGTTTGCCAATAAGCGAAAGGCACCGCACCGCCCACAGACCAACTTGTTTTGCTCTCTAAACTTATCACATTCTAACCCTGTTCTCGGGGATAGGGTTTAAAATCAGACTTCTCCTTTCAACCCATTCCCACACTAAAAAGCAGCAGACTCAAAGCATGACATTTTTATCCTCCCGCGTTGCTGAATTCCACGTTGCTTTCTCGTACTGTGGCTTTCAATCCCACTGCAGACAGTGGTGGTTCTCAGAAAAAGGGCACCACTGTCAAAGAATGAGATTTCTTCCACACAAAGGCTGCTCAAATCTGCTCCGTTCCTCAGGCAGGGAATTACTTGCAATGTTTACTTCCGACATTAACACATTTTGCCAGTATAAAAGGCACCAGAGCCAAACAAGTCAGGTATTAGCATGTGAAAGTTGCCAGAGTCGATGCCTTGGTGGACCGAGGCCTTTCAATGCTCAGACTGATGCTTACGGCCAAGGGCACAATAGTGTCAGGAAGGCCGAGTGGAGTGAGGCGCCAGACTCAAAGACTGTTAATCCTTAACTGACCAAAGGTCGGCGAATTCCGGTCCCTTTCTAGGGGCGTGGGTTGCAATCCCACCTCTGACGTGACATTTTTCCCCACACAAATGCAGCCAGCGTCAAAAGGCCTGTTGAACTGGCCTTCAATTTACAAGTGGCAACATCAAACTCTTCAACGGTTTGCCAACAAACTGAAGGCACCGTTCTCAGCTCAACCTCTTTTCCACACCAAAATAGTCATATCACAACACAGCGGGAGCCGACTGCTTCATGGCTCGCGGTGAAGGGGCGCAAATATTACACGCCACAAATTCTGGCAGCGGTGGGATTCGAACCCACTGCCTCCGAAGAGACTGGAGCCTTAATCCAGCGCCTTAGACCGCTCGGCCACGCTACCACTGGCAGCAGTTTCCGTTCTGGAACTAGTGACCGGTGAGTGAAATGTGACTTTGCTTTGGGCAAGATAATAATCAAGGCCATTGAAGTGGCAGACGGTAAACTCTCGAGAAATGATTTTGCAGCATACAGGTCCACAGGGCAACACCAGTAATTAGGTGCACGTTGGAACGAAGCAGTTACAACCTTCATTCAATATTTATTCCGACATCAACGTCACTGACAAAACCAGATTATCTGGTCATGATCACATTGCCGTTTGTGGGATCTTGCTGTGTGCAAACTGGCTGCGGCGTTCCCCACATTGCAACAGTGCCTTCACTTTTACAATACTTCATTGGCTGTGAAGCGCCTTGGGACGTCGTTCGGTCATGAAAGGCGCTTTCGAAATACAATACAGAAAATGTTACCCGATAGCTGACAAAATGCGAGCTGTTGCGAGAAATACCTGTGTTTGAATGTTGGTTGCATTGCAGGGATGATGAACTTAATGACTGGCGCTGCCTGTTAAGTCCTGTCGTAAGAATGTGTGCGTTGTGTGTTTGCACAGGAGGAAGAATTGTGAGGCTGCTCAGTAAGTGTGCAGAATTTGCAGCACATTTTCCTGCGTGCTGCTGCACGACCATTGTCAGGATGGCCGAGTGGTCTAAGGCGCCAGACTCAAGGACTGTTAATCCTTACCTTACCAAAGGTTGGTGTATTCTGGTCCCTTTCTAGGGGCGTGGGTTCGAATCCCACTTCTGACATTAACTTTTTATCCAGACAAATGCCAGCCAGCGTCAAAAAGCCTGCTCAACTGGCTTTAAATTTGCAAGTGGTCACCTCAAGCTCCTCAACGCTATTGGCGTTTGCCAATAAGCGAAAGGCACCGCACCGCCCACAGACCAACTTGTTTTGCTCTCTAAACTTATCACATTCTAACCCTGTTCTCGGGGATAGGGTTTAAAATCAGACTTCTCCTTTCAACCCATTCCCACACTAAAAAGCAGCAGACTCAAAGCATGACATTTTTATCCTCCCGCGTTGCTGAATTCCACGTTGCTTTCTCGTACTGTGGCTTTCAATCCCACTGCAGACAGTGGTGGTTCTCAGAAAAAGGGCACCACTGTCAAAGAATGAGATTTCTTCCACACAAAGGCTGCTCAAATCTGCTCCGTTCCTCAGGCAGGGAATTACTTGCAATGTTTACTTCCGACATTAACACATTTTGCCAGTATAAAAGGCACCAGAGCCAAACAAGTCAGGTATTAGCATGTGAAAGTTGCCAGAGTCGATGCCTTGGTGGACCGAGGCCTTTCAATGCTCAGACTGATGCTTACGACCAAGGGCACAATAGTGTCAGGAAGGCCGAGTGGAGTGAGGCGCCAGACTCAAAGACTGTTAATCCTTAACTGACCAAAGGTCGGCGAATTCCGGTCCCTTTCTAGGGGCGTGGGTTGCAATGCCACCTCTGACGTGACATTTTTCCCCACACAAATGCAGCCAGCGTCAAAAGGTCTGTTGAACTGGCCTTCAATTTACAAGTGGCAACATCAAACTCTTCAACGGTTTGCCAACAAACTGAAGGCACCGTTCTCAGCTCAACCTCTTTTCTACACCAAAATAGTCATATCACAACACAGCGGGAGCCGACTGCTTCATGGCTCGCGGTGAAGGGGCGCAAATATTACACGCCACAAATTCTGGCAGCGGTGGGATTCGAACCCACTGCCTCCGAAGAGACTGGAGCCTTAATCCAGCGCCTTAGACCGCTCGGCCACGCTACCACTGGCAGCAGTTTCCGTTCTGGAACTAGTGACCGGTGAGTGAAATGTGACTTTGCTTTGGGCAAGATAATAATCAAGGCCATTGAAGTGGCAGACGGTAAACTCTCGAGAAATGATTTTGCAGCATACAGGTCCACAGGGCAACACCAGTAATTAGGTGCACGTTGGAACGAAGCAGTTACAACCTTCATTCAATATTTATTCCGACATCAACGTCACTGACAAAACCAGATTATCTGGTCATGATCACATTGCCGTTTGTGGGATCTTGCTGTGTGCAAACTGGCTGCGGCGTTCCCCACATTGCAACAGTGCCTTCACTTTTACAATACTTCATTGGCTGTGAAGCGCCTTGGGACGTCGTTCGGTCATGAAAGGCGCTTTCGAAATACAATACAGAAAATGTTACCCGATAGCTGACAAAATGCGAGCTGTTGCGAGAAATACCTGTGTTTGAATGTTGGTTGCATTGCAGGGATGATGAACTTAATGACTGGCGCTGCCTGTTAAGTCCTGTCGTAAGAATGTGTGCGTTGTGTGTTTGCACAGGAGGAAGAATTGTGAGGCTGCTCAGTAAGTGTGCAGAATTTGCAGCACATTTTCCTGCGTGCTGCTGCACGACCATTGTCAGGATGGCCGAGTGGTCTAAGGCGCCAGACTCAAGGACTGTTAATCCTTACCTTACCAAAGGTTGGTGTATTCTGGTCCCTTTCTAGGGGCGTGGGTTCGAATCCCACTTCTGACATTAACTTTTTATCCAGACAAATGCCAGCCAGCGTCAAAAAGCCTGCTCAACTGGCTTTAAATTTGCAAGTGGTCACCTCAAGCTCCTCAACGCTATTGGCGTTTGCCAATAAGCGAAAGGCACCGCACCGCCCACAGACCAACTTGTTTTGCTCTCTAAACTTATCACATTCTAACCCTGTTCTCGGGGATAGGGTTTAAAATCAGACTTCTCCTTTCAACCCATTCCCACACTAAAAAGCAGCAGACTCAAAGCATGACATTTTTATCCTCCCGCGTTGCTGAATTCCACGTTGCTTTCTCGTACTGTGGCTTTCAATCCCACTGCAGACAGTGGTGGTTCTCAGAAAAAGGGCACCACTGTCAAAGAATGAGATTTCTTCCACACAAAGGCTGCTCAAATCTGCTCCGTTCCTCAGGCAGGGAATTACTTGCAATGTTTACTTCCGACATTAACACATTTTGCCAGTATAAAAGGCACCAGAGCCAAACAAGTCAGGTATTAGCATGTGAAAGTTGCCAGAGTCGATGCCTTGGTGGACCGAGGCCTTTCAATGCTCAGACTGATGCTTACGACCAAGGGCACAATAGTGTCAGGAAGGCCGAGTGGAGTGAGGCGCCAGACTCAAAGACTGTTAATCCTTAACTGACCAAAGGTCGGCGAATTCCGGTCCCTTTCTAGGGGCGTGGGTTGCAATGCCACCTCTGACGTGACATTTTTCCCCACACAAATGCAGCCAGCGTCAAAAGGTCTGTTGAACTGGCCTTCAATTTACAAGTGGCAACATCAAACTCTTCAACGGTTTGCCAACAAACTGAAGGCACCGTTCTCAGCTCAACCTCTTTTCTACACCAAAATAGTCATATCACAACACAGCGGGAGCCGACTGCTTCATGGCTCGCGGTGAAGGGGCGCAAATATTACACGCCACAAATTCTGGCAGCGGTGGGATTCGAACCCACTGCCTCCGAAGAGACTGGAGCCTTAATCCAGCGCCTTAGACCGCTCGGCCACGCTACCACTGGCAGCAGTTTCCGTTCTGGAACTAGTGACCGGTGAGTGAAATGTGACTTTGCTTTGGGCAAGATAATAATCAAGGCCATTGAAGTGGCAGACGGTAAACTCTCGAGAAATGATTTTGCAGCATACAGGTCCACAGGGCAACACCAGTAATTAGGTGCACGTTGGAACGAAGCAGTTACAACCTTCATTCAATATTTATTCCGACATCAACGTCACTGACAAAACCAGATTATCTGGTCATGATCACATTGCCGTTTGTGGGATCTTGCTGTGTGCAAACTGGCTGCGGCGTTCCCCACATTGCAACAGTGCCTTCACTTTTACAATACTTCATTGGCTGTGAAGCGCCTTGGGACGTCGTTCGGTCATGAAAGGCGCTTTCGAAATACAATACAGAAAATGTTACCCGATAGCTGACAAAATGCGAGCTGTTGCGAGAAATACCTGTGTTTGAATGTTGGTTGCATTGCAGGGATGATGAACTTAATGACTGGCGCTGCCTGTTAAGTCCTGTCGTAAGAATGTGTGCGTTGTGTGTTTGCACAGGAGGAAGAATTGTGAGGCTGCTCAGTAAGTGTGCAGAATTTGCAGCACATTTTCCTGCGTGCTGCTGCACGACCATTGTCAGGATGGCCGAGTGGTCTAAGGCGCCAGACTCAAGGACTGTTAATCCTTACCTTACCAAAGGTTGGTGTATTCTGGTCCCTTTCTAGGGGCGTGGGTTCGAATCCCACTTCTGACATTAACTTTTTATCCAGACAAATGCCAGCCAGCGTCAAAAAGCCTGCTCAACTGGCTTTAAATTTGCAAGTGGTCACCTCAAGCTCCTCAACGCTATTGGCGTTTGCCAATAAGCGAAAGGCACCGCACCGCCCACAGACCAACTTGTTTTGCTCTCTAAACTTATCACATTCTAACCCTGTTCTCGGGGATAGGGTTTAAAATCAGACTTCTCCTTTCAACCCATTCCCACACTAAAAAGCAGCAGACTCAAAGCATGACATTTTTATCCTCCCGCGTTGCTGAATTCCACGTTGCTTTCTCGTACTGTGGCTTTCAATCCCACTGCAGACAGTGGTGGTTCTCAGAAAAAGGGCACCACTGTCAAAGAATGAGATTTCTTCCACACAAAGGCTGCTCAAATCTGCTCCGTTCCTCAGGCAGGGAATTACTTGCAATGTTTACTTCCGACATTAACACATTTTGCCAGTATAAAAGGCACCAGAGCCAAACAAGTCAGGTATTAGCATGTGAAAGTTGCCAGAGTCGATGCCTTGGTGGACCGAGGCCTTTCAATGCTCAGACTGATGCTTACGGCCAAGGGCACAATAGTGTCAGGAAGGCCGAGTGGAGTGAGGCGCCAGACTCAAAGACTGTTAATCCTTAACTGACCAAAGGTCGGCGAATTCCGGTCCCTTTCTAGGGGCGTGGGTTGCAATCCCACCTCTGACGTGACATTTTTCCCCACACAAATGCAGCCAGCGTCAAAAGGCCTGTTGAACTGGCCTTCAATTTACAAGTGGCAACATCAAACTCTTCAACGGTTTGCCAACAAACTGAAGGCACCGTTCTCAGCTCAACCTCTTTTCCACACCAAAATAGTCATATCACAACACAGCGGGAGCCGACTGCTTCACGGCTCGCGGTGAAGGGGCGCAAATATTACACGCCACAAATTCTGGCAGTGGTGGGATTCGAACCCACGCCTCCGAAGAGACTGGAGCCTTAATCCAGCGCCTTAGACCGCTCGGCCACGCTACCACTGGCAGCAGTTTCCGTTCTGGAACTAGTGACCGGTGAGTGAAATGTGACTTTGCTTTGGGCAAGATAATAATCAAGGCCATTGAAGTGGCAGACCGTAAACTCTCGAGAAATGATTTTGCAGCATACAGGTCCACAGGGCAACACCAGTAATTAGGTGCACGTTGGAACGAACCTTCATTCAATATTTATTCCGACATCAACGTCACTGACAAAACCAGATTATCTGGTCATGATCACATTGCCGTTTGTGGGATCTTGCTGTGTGCAAACTGGCTGCGGCGTTCCCCACATTGCAACAGTGCCTTCACTTTTACAATACTTCATTGGCTGTGAAGCGCCTTGGGACGTCGTTCGGTCATGAAAGGCGCTTTCGAAATACAATACAGAAAATGTTACCCGATAGCTGACAAAATGCGAGCTGTTGCGAGAAATACCTGTGTTTGAATGTTGGTTGCATTGCAGGGATGATGAACTTAATGACTGGCGCTGCCTGTTAAGTCCTGTCGTAAGAATGTGTGCGTTGTGTGTTTGCACAGGAGGAAGAATTGTGAGGCTGCTCAGTAAGTGTGCAGAATTTGCAGCACATTTTCCTGCGTGCTGCTGCACGACCATTGTCAGGATGGCCGAGTGGTCTAAGGCGCCAGACTCAAGGACTGTTAATCCTTACCTTACCAAAGGTTGGTGTATTCTGGTCCCTTTCTAGGGGCGTGGGTTCGAATCCCACTTCTGACATTAACTTTTTATCCAGACAAATGCCAGCCAGCGTCAAAAAGCCTGCTCAACTGGCTTTAAATTTGCAAGTGGTCACCTCAAGCTCCTCAACGCTATTGGCGTTTGCCAATAAGCGAAAGGCACCGCACCGCCCACAGACCAACTTGTTTTGCTCTCTAAACTTATCACATTCTAACCCTGTTCTCGGGGATAGGGTTTAAAATCAGACTTCTCCTTTCAACCCATTCCCACACTAAAAAGCAGCAGACTCAAAGCATGACATTTTTATCCTCCCGCGTTGCTGAATTCCACGTTGCTTTCTCGTACTGTGGCTTTCAATCCCACTGCAGACAGTGGTGGTTCTCAGAAAAAGGGCACCACTGTCAAAGAATGAGATTTCTTCCACACAAAGGCTGCTCAAATCTGCTCCGTTCCTCAGGCAGGGAATTACTTGCAATGTTTACTTCCGACATTAACACATTTTGCCAGTATAAAAGGCACCAGAGCCAAACAAGTCAGGTATTAGCATGTGAAAGTTGCCAGAGTCGATGCCTTGGTGGACCGAGGCCTTTCAATGCTCAGACTGATGCTTACGACCAAGGGCACAATAGTGTCAGGAAGGCCGAGTGGAGTGAGGCGCCAGACTCAAAGACTGTTAATCCTTAACTGACCAAAGGTCGGCGAATTCCGGTCCCTTTCTAGGGGCGTGGGTTGCAATCCCACCTCTGACGTGACATTTTTCCCCACACAAATGCAGCCAGCGTCAAAAGGTCTGTTGAACTGGCCTTCAATTTACAAGTGGCAACATCAAACTCTTCAACGGTTTGCCAACAAACTGAAGGCACCGTTCTCAGCTCAACCTCTTTTCTACACCAAAATAGTCATATCACAACACAGCGGGAGCCGACTGCTTCATGGCTCGCGGTGAAGGGGCGCAAATATTACACGCCACAAATTCTGGCAGCGGTGGGATTCGAACCCACTGCCTCCGAAGAGACTGGAGCCTTAATCCAGCGCCTTAGACCGCTCGGCCACGCTACCACTGGCAGCAGTTTCCGTTCTGGAACTAGTGACCGGTGAGTGAAATGTGACTTTGCTTTGGGCAAGATAATAATCAAGGCCATTGAAGTGGCAGACGGTAAACTCTCGAGAAATGATTTTGCAGCATACAGGTCCACAGGGCAACACCAGTAATTAGGTGCACGTTGGAACGAAGCAGTTACAACCTTCATTCAATATTTATTCCGACATCAACGTCACTGACAAAACCAGATTATCTGGTCATGATCACATTGCCGTTTGTGGGATCTTGCTGTGTGCAAACTGGCTGCGGCGTTCCCCACATTGCAACAGTGCCTTCACTTTTACAATACTTCATTGGCTGTGAAGCGCCTTGGGACGTCGTTCGGTCATGAAAGGCGCTTTCGAAATACAATACAGAAAATGTTACCCGATAGCTGACAAAATGCGAGCTGTTGCGAGAAATACCTGTGTTTGAATGTTGGTTGCATTGCAGGGATGATGAACTTAATGACTGGCGCTGCCTGTTAAGTCCTGTCGTAAGAATGTGTGCGTTGTGTGTTTGCACAGGAGGAAGAATTGTGAGGCTGCTCAGTAAGTGTGCAGAATTTGCAGCACATTTTCCTGCGTGCTGCTGCACGACCATTGTCAGGATGGCCGAGTGGTCTAAGGCGCCAGACTCAAGGACTGTTAATCCTTACCTTACCAAAGGTTGGTGTATTCTGGTCCCTTTCTAGGGGCGTGGGTTCGAATCCCACTTCTGACATTAACTTTTTATCCAGACAAATGCCAGCCAGCGTCAAAAAGCCTGCTCAACTGGCTTTAAATTTGCAAGTGGTCACCTCAAGCTCCTCAACGCTATTGGCGTTTGCCAATAAGCGAAAGGCACCGCACCGCCCACAGACCAACTTGTTTTGCTCTCTAAACTTATCACATTCTAACCCTGTTCTCGGGGATAGGGTTTAAAATCAGACTTCTCCTTTCAACCCATTCCCACACTAAAAAGCAGCAGACTCAAAGCATGACATTTTTATCCTCCCGCGTTGCTGAATTCCACGTTGCTTTCTCGTACTGTGGCTTTCAATCCCACTGCAGACAGTGGTGGTTCTCAGAAAAAGGGCACCACTGTCAAAGAATGAGATTTCTTCCACACAAAGGCTGCTCAAATCTGCTCCGTTCCTCAGGCAGGGAATTACTTGCAATGTTTACTTCCGACATTAACACATTTTGCCAGTATAAAAGGCACCAGAGCCAAACAAGTCAGGTATTAGCATGTGAAAGTTGCCAGAGTCGATGCCTTGGTGGACCGAGGCCTTTCAATGCTCAGACTGATGCTTACGACCAAGGGCACAATAGTGTCAGGAAGGCCGAGTGGAGTGAGGCGCCAGACTCAAAGACTGTTAATCCTTAACTGACCAAAGGTCGGCGAATTCCGGTCCCTTTCTAGGGGCGTGGGTTGCAATGCCACCTCTGACGTGACATTTTTCCCCACACAAATGCAGCCAGCGTCAAAAGGTCTGTTGAACTGGCCTTCAATTTACAAGTGGCAACATCAAACTCTTCAACGGTTTGCCAACAAACTGAAGGCACCGTTCTCAGCTCAACCTCTTTTCTACACCAAAATAGTCATATCACAACACAGCGGGAGCCGACTGCTTCATGGCTCGCGGTGAAGGGGCGCAAATATTACACGCCACAAATTCTGGCAGCGGTGGGATTCGAACCCACTGCCTCCGAAGAGACTGGAGCCTTAATCCAGCGCCTTAGACCGCTCGGCCACGCTACCACTGGCAGCAGTTTCCGTTCTGGAACTAGTGACCGGTGAGTGAAATGTGACTTTGCTTTGGGCAAGATAATAATCAAGGCCATTGAAGTGGCAGACGGTAAACTCTCGAGAAATGATTTTGCAGCATACAGGTCCACAGGGCAACACCAGTAATTAGGTGCACGTTGGAACGAAGCAGTTACAACCTTCATTCAATATTTATTCCGACATCAACGTCACTGACAAAACCAGATTATCTGGTCATGATCACATTGCCGTTTGTGGGATCTTGCTGTGTGCAAACTGGCTGCGGCGTTCCCCACATTGCAACAGTGCCTTCACTTTTACAATACTTCATTGGCTGTGAAGCGCCTTGGGACGTCGTTCGGTCATGAAAGGCGCTTTCGAAATACAATACAGAAAATGTTACCCGATAGCTGACAAAATGCGAGCTGTTGCGAGAAATACCTGTGTTTGAATGTTGGTTGCATTGCAGGGATGATGAACTTAATGACTGGCGCTGCCTGTTAAGTCCTGTCGTAAGAATGTGTGCGTTGTGTGTTTGCACAGGAGGAAGAATTGTGAGGCTGCTCAGTAAGTGTGCAGAATTTGCAGCACATTTTCCTGCGTGCTGCTGCACGACCATTGTCAGGATGGCCGAGTGGTCTAAGGCGCCAGACTCAAGGACTGTTAATCCTTACCTTACCAAAGGTTGGTGTATTCTGGTCCCTTTCTAGGGGCGTGGGTTCGAATCCCACTTCTGACATTAACTTTTTATCCAGACAAATGCCAGCCAGCGTCAAAAAGCCTGCTCAACTGGCTTTAAATTTGCAAGTGGTCACCTCAAGCTCCTCAACGCTATTGGCGTTTGCCAATAAGCGAAAGGCACCGCACCGCCCACAGACCAACTTGTTTTGCTCTCTAAACTTATCACATTCTAACCCTGTTCTCGGGGATAGGGTTTAAAATCAGACTTCTCCTTTCAACCCATTCCCACACTAAAAAGCAGCAGACTCAAAGCATGACATTTTTATCCTCCCGCGTTGCTGAATTCCACGTTGCTTTCTCGTACTGTGGCTTTCAATCCCACTGCAGACAGTGGTGGTTCTCAGAAAAAGGGCACCACTGTCAAAGAATGAGATTTCTTCCACACAAAGGCTGCTCAAATCTGCTCCGTTCCTCAGGCAGGGAATTACTTGCAATGTTTACTTCCGACATTAACACATTTTGCCAGTATAAAAGGCACCAGAGCCAAACAAGTCAGGTATTAGCATGTGAAAGTTGCCAGAGTCGATGCCTTGGTGGACCGAGGCCTTTCAATGCTCAGACTGATGCTTACGGCCAAGGGCACAATAGTGTCAGGAAGGCCGAGTGGAGTGAGGCGCCAGACTCAAAGACTGTTAATCCTTAACTGACCAAAGGTCGGCGAATTCCGGTCCCTTTCTAGGGGCGTGGGTTGCAATCCCACCTCTGACGTGACATTTTTCCCCACACAAATGCAGCCAGCGTCAAAAGGCCTGTTGAACTGGCCTTCAATTTACAAGTGGCAACATCAAACTCTTCAACGGTTTGCCAACAAACTGAAGGCACCGTTCTCAGCTCAACCTCTTTTCCACACCAAAATAGTCATATCACAACACAGCGGGAGCCGACTGCTTCACGGCTCGCGGTGAAGGGGCGCAAATATTACACGCCACAAATTCTGGCAGTGGTGGGATTCGAACCCACGCCTCCGAAGAGACTGGAGCCTTAATCCAGCGCCTTAGACCGCTCGGCCACGCTACCACTGGCAGCAGTTTCCGTTCTGGAACTAGTGACCGGTGAGTGAAATGTGACTTTGCTTTGGGCAAGATAATAATCAAGGCCATTGAAGTGGCAGACCGTAAACTCTCGAGAAATGATTTTGCAGCATACAGGTCCACAGGGCAACACCAGTAATTAGGTGCACGTTGGAACGAACCTTCATTCAATATTTATTCCGACATCAACGTCACTGACAAAACCAGATTATCTGGTCATGATCACATTGCCGTTTGTGGGATCTTGCTGTGTGCAAACTGGCTGCGGCGTTCCCCACATTGCAACAGTGCCTTCACTTTTACAATACTTCATTGGCTGTGAAGCGCCTTGGGACGTCGTTCGGTCATGAAAGGCGCTTTCGAAATACAATACAGAAAATGTTACCCGATAGCTGACAAAATGCGAGCTGTTGCGAGAAATACCTGTGTTTGAATGTTGGTTGCATTGCAGGGATGATGAACTTAATGACTGGCGCTGCCTGTTAAGTCCTGTCGTAAGAATGTGTGCGTTGTGTGTTTGCACAGGAGGAAGAATTGTGAGGCTGCTCAGTAAGTGTGCAGAATTTGCAGCACATTTTCCTGCGTGCTGCTGCACGACCATTGTCAGGATGGCCGAGTGGTCTAAGGCGCCAGACTCAAGGACTGTTAATCCTTACCTTACCAAAGGTTGGTGTATTCTGGTCCCTTTCTAGGGGCGTGGGTTCGAATCCCACTTCTGACATTAACTTTTTATCCAGACAAATGCCAGCCAGCGTCAAAAAGCCTGCT
Organism: Pristiophorus japonicus; assembly: GCF_044704955.1. Taxonomy (NCBI): domain Eukaryota; kingdom Metazoa; phylum Chordata; class Chondrichthyes; family Pristiophoridae; genus Pristiophorus; species Pristiophorus japonicus. Next base: position 174,745,452 of record NC_091984.1, read on the forward strand.
CAACTGGCTTTAAATTTGCAAGTGGTCACCTCAAGCTCCTCAACGCTATTGGCGTTTGCCAATAAGCGAAAGGCACCGCACCGCCCACAGACCAACTTGTTTTGCTCTCTAAACTTATCACATTCTAACCCTGTTCTCGGGGATAGGGTTTAAAATCAGACTTCTCCTTTCAACCCATTCCCACACTAAAAAGCAGCAGACTCAAAGCATGACATTTTTATCCTCCCGCGTTGCTGAATTCCACGTTGCTTTCTCGTACTGTGGCTTTCAATCCCACTGCAGACAGTGGTGGTTCTCAGAAAAAGGGCACCACTGTCAAAGAATGAGATTTCTTCCACACAAAGGCTGCTCAAATCTGCTCCGTTCCTCAGGCAGGGAATTACTTGCAATGTTTACTTCCGACATTAACACATTTTGCCAGTATAAAAGGCACCAGAGCCAAACAAGTCAGGTATTAGCATGTGAAAGTTGCCAGAGTCGATGCCTTGGTGGACCGAGGCCTTTCAATGCTCAGACTGATGCTTACGGCCAAGGGCACAATAGTGTCAGGAAGGCCGAGTGGAGTGAGGCGCCAGACTCAAAGACTGTTAATCCTTAACTGACCAAAGGTCGGCGAATTCCGGTCCCTTTCTAGGGGCGTGGGTTGCAATCCCACCTCTGACGTGACATTTTTCCCCACACAAATGCAGCCAGCGTCAAAAGGCCTGTTGAACTGGCCTTCAATTTACAAGTGGCAACATCAAACTCTTCAACGGTTTGCCAACAAACTGAAGGCACCGTTCTCAGCTCAACCTCTTTTCCACACCAAAATAGTCATATCACAACACAGCGGGAGCCGACTGCTTCATGGCTCGCGGTGAAGGGGCGCAAATATTACACGCCACAAATTCTGGCAGCGGTGGGATTCGAACCCACTGCCTCCGAAGAGACTGGAGCCTTAATCCAGCGCCTTAGACCGCTCGGCCACGCTACCACTGGCAGCAGTTTCCGTTCTGGAACTAGTGACCGGTGAGTGAAATGTGACTTTGCTTTGGGCAAGATAATAATCAAGGCCATTGAAGTGGCAGACGGTAAACTCTCGAGAAATGATTTTGCAGCATACAGGTCCACAGGGCAACACCAGTAATTAGGTGCACGTTGGAACGAAGCAGTTACAACCTTCATTCAATATTTATTCCGACATCAACGTCACTGACAAAACCAGATTATCTGGTCATGATCACATTGCCGTTTGTGGGATCTTGCTGTGTGCAAACTGGCTGCGGCGTTCCCCACATTGCAACAGTGCCTTCACTTTTACAATACTTCATTGGCTGTGAAGCGCCTTGGGACGTCGTTCGGTCATGAAAGGCGCTTTCGAAATACAATACAGAAAATGTTACCCGATAGCTGACAAAATGCGAGCTGTTGCGAGAAATACCTGTGTTTGAATGTTGGTTGCATTGCAGGGATGATGAACTTAATGACTGGCGCTGCCTGTTAAGTCCTGTCGTAAGAATGTGTGCGTTGTGTGTTTGCACAGGAGGAAGAATTGTGAGGCTGCTCAGTAAGTGTGCAGAATTTGCAGCACATTTTCCTGCAGCTGCTGCACGACCATTGTCAGGATGGCCGAGTGGTCTAAGGCGCCAGACTCAAGGACTGTTAATCCTTACCTTACCAAAGGTTGGTGTATTCTGGTCCCTTTCTAGGGGCGTGGGTTCGAATCCCACTTCTGACATTAACTTTTTATCCAGACAAATGCCAGCCAGCGTCAAAAAGCCTGCTCAACTGGCTTTAAATTTGCAAGTGGTCACCTCAAGCTCCTCAACGCTATTGGCGTTTGCCAATAAGCGAAAGGCACCGCACCGCCCACAGACCAACTTGTTTTGCTCTCTAAACTTATCACATTCTAACCCTGTTCTCGGGGATAGGGTTTAAAATCAGACTTCTCCTTTCAACCCATTCCCACACTAAAAAGCAGCAGACTCAAAGCATGACATTTTTATCCTCCCGCGTTGCTGAATTCCACGTTGCTTTCTCGTACTGTGGCTTTCAATCCCACTGCAGACAGTGGTGGTTCTCAGAAAAAGGGCACCACTGTCAAAGAATGAGATTTCTTCCACACAAAGGCTGCTCAAATCTGCTCCGTTCCTCAGGCAGGGAATTACTTGCAATGTTACTTCCGACATTAACACATTTTGCCAGTATAAAAGGCACCAGAGCCAAACAAGTCAGGTATTAGCATGTGAAAGTTGCCAGAGTCGATGCCTTGGTGGACCGAGGCCTTTCAATGCTCAGACTGATGCTTACGGCCAAGGGCACAATAGTGTCAGGAAGGCCGAGTGGAGTGAGGCGCCAGACTCAAAGACTGTTAATCCTTAACTGACCAAAGGTCGGCGAATTCCGGTCCCTTTCTAGGGGCGTGGGTTGCAATCCCACCTCTGACGTGACATTTTTCCCCACACAAATGCAGCCAGCGTCAAAAGGCCTGTTGAACTGGCCTTCAATTTACAAGTGGCAACATCAAACTCTTCAACGGTTTGCCAACAAACTGAAGGCACCGTTCTCCGCTCAACCTCTTTTCCACACCAAAATAGTCATATCACAACACAGCGGGAGCCGACTGCTTCATGGCTCGCGGTGAAGGGGCGCAAATATTACACGCCACAAATTCTGGCAGCGGTGGGATTCGAACCCACGCCTCCGAAGAGACTGGAGCCTTAATCCAGCGCCTTAGACCGCTCGGCCACGCTACCACTGGCAGCAGTTTCCGTTCTGGAACTAGTGACCGGTGAGTGAAATGTGACTTTGCTTTGGGCAAGATAATAATCAAGGCCATTGAAGTGGCAGACGGTAAACTCTCGAGAAATGATTTTGCAGCATACAGGTCCACAGGGCAACACCAGTAATTAGGTGCACGTTGGAACGAAGCAGTTACAACCTTCATTCAATATTTATTCCGACATCAACGTCACTGACAAAACCAGATTATCTGGTCATGATCACATTGCCGTTTGTGGGATCTTGCTGTGTGCAAACTGGCTGCGGCGTTCCCCACATTGCAACAGTGCCTTCACTTTTACAATACTTCATTGGCTGTAAAGCGCCTTGGGACGTCGTTCGGTCATGAAAGGCGCTTTCGAAATACAATACAGAAAATGTTACCCGATAGCTGACAAAATGCGAGCTGTTGCGAGAAATACCTGTGTTTGAATGTTGGTTGCATTGCAGGGATGATGAACTTAATGACTGGCGCTGCCTGTTAAGTCCTGTCGTAAGAATGTGTGCGTTGTGTGTTTGCACAGGAGGAAGAATTGTGAGGCTGCTCAGTAAGTGTGCAGAATTTGCAGCACATTTTCCTGCAGCTGCTGCACGACCATTGTCAGGATGGCCGAGTGGTCTAAGGCGCCAGACTCAAGGACTGTTAATCCTTACCTTACCAAAGGTTGGTGTATTCTGGTCCCTTTCTAGGGGCGTGGGTTCGAATCCCACTTCTGACATTAACTTTTTATCCAGACAAATGCCAGCCAGCGTCAAAAAGCCTGCTCAACTGGCTTTAAATTTGCAAGTGGTCACCTCAAGCTCCTCAACGCTATTGGCGTTTGCCAATAAGCGAAAGGCACCGCACCGCCCACAGACCAACTTGTTTTGCTCTCTAAACTTATCACATTCTAACCCTGTTCTCGGGGATAGGGTTTAAAATCAGACTTCTCCTTTCAACCCATTCCCACACTAAAAAGCAGCAGACTCAAAGCATGACATTTTTATCCTCCCGCGTTGCTGAATTCCACGTTGCTTTCTCGTACTGTGGCTTTCAATCCCACTGCAGACAGTGGTGGTTCTCAGAAAAAGGGCACCACTGTCAAAGAATGAGATTTCTTCCACACAAAGGCTGCTCAAATCTGCTCCGTTCCTCAGGCAGGGAATTACTTGCAATGTTTACTTCCGACATTAACACATTTTGCCAGTATAAAAGGCACCAGAGCCAAACAAGTCAGGTATTAGCATGTGAAAGTTGCCAGAGTCGATGCCTTGGTGGACCGAGGCCTTTCAATGCTCAGACTGATGCTTACAGCCAAGGGCACAATAGTGTCAGGAAGGCCGAGTGGAGTGAGGCGCCAGACTCAAAGACTGTTAATCCTTAACTGACCAAAGGTCGGCGAATTCCGGTCCCTTTCTAGGGGCGTGGGTTGCAATCCCACCTCTGACGTGACATTTTTCCCCACACAAATGCAGCCAGCGTCAAAAGGCCTGTTGAACTGGCCTTCAATTTACAAGTGGCAACATCAAACTCTTCAACGGTTTGCCAACAAACTGAAGGCACCGTTCTCAGCTCAACCTCTTTTCCACACCAAAATAGTCATATCACAACACAGCGGGAGCCGACTGCTTCATGGCTCGCGGTGAAGGGGCGCAAATATTACACGCCACAAATTCTGGCAGCGGTGGGATTCGAACCCACTGCCTCCGAAGAGACTGGAGCCTTAATCCAGCGCCTTAGACCGCTCGGCCACGCTACCACTGGCAGCAGTTTCCGTTCTGGAACTAGTGACCGGTGAGTGAAATGTGACTTTGCTTTGGGCAAGATAATAATCAAGGCCATTGAAGTGGCAGACGGTAAACTCTCGAGAAATGATTTTGCAGCATACAGGTCCACAGGGCAACACCAGTAATTAGGTGCACGTTGGAACGAAGCAGTTACAACCTTCATTCAATATTTATTCCGACATCAACGTCACTGACAAAACCAGATTATCTGGTCATGATCACATTGCCGTTTGTGGGATCTTGCTGTGTGCAAACTGGCTGCGGCGTTCCCCACATTGCAACAGTGCCTTCACTTTTACAATACTTCATTGGCTGTGAAGCGCCTTGGGACGTCGTTCGGTCATGAAAGGCGCTTTCGAAATACAATACAGAAAATGTTACCCGATAGCTGACAAAATGCGAGCTGTTGCGAGAAATACCTGTGTTTGAATGTTGGTTGCATTGCAGGGATGATGAACTTAATGACTGGCGCTGCCTGTTAAGTCCTGTCGTAAGAATGTGTGCGTTGTGTGTTTGCACAGGAGGAAGAATTGTGAGGCTGCTCAGTAAGTGTGCAGAATTTGCAGCACATTTTCCTGCAGCTGCTGCACGACCATTGTCAGGATGGCCGAGTGGTCTAAGGCGCCAGACTCAAGGACTGTTAATCCTTACCTTACCAAAGGTTGGTGTATTCTGGTCCCTTTCTAGGGGCGTGGGTTCGAATCCCACTTCTGACATTAACTTTTTATCCAGACAAATGCCAGCCAGCGTCAAAAAGCCTGCTCAACTGGCTTTAAATTTGCAAGTGGTCACCTCAAGCTCCTCAACGCTATTGGCGTTTGCCAATAAGCGAAAGGCACCGCACCGCCCACAGACCAACTTGTTTTGCTCTCTAAACTTATCACATTCTAACCCTGTTCTCGGGGATAGGGTTTAAAATCAGACTTCTCCTTTCAACCCATTCCCACACTAAAAAGCAGCAGACTCAAAGCATGACATTTTTATCCTCCCGCGTTGCTGAATTCCACGTTGCTTTCTCGTACTGTGGCTTTCAATCCCACTGCAGACAGTGGTGGTTCTCAGAAAAAGGGCACCACTGTCAAAGAATGAGATTTCTTCCACACAAAGGCTGCTCAAATCTGCTCCGTTCCTCAGGCAGGGAATTACTTGCAATGTTACTTCCGACATTAACACATTTTGCCAGTATAAAAGGCACCAGAGCCAAACAAGTCAGGTATTAGCATGTGAAAGTTGCCAGAGTCGATGCCTTGGTGGACCGAGGCCTTTCAATGCTCAGACTGATGCTTACGGCCAAGGGCACAATAGTGTCAGGAAGGCCGAGTGGAGTGAGGCGCCAGACTCAAAGACTGTTAATCCTTAACTGACCAAAGGTCGGCGAATTCCGGTCCCTTTCTAGGGGCGTGGGTTGCAATCCCACCTCTGACGTGACATTTTTCCCCACACAAATGCAGCCAGCGTCAAAAGGCCTGTTGAACTGGCCTTCAATTTACAAGTGGCAACATCAAACTCTTCAACGGTTTGCCAACAAACTGAAGGCACCGTTCTCAGCTCAACCTCTTTTCCACACCAAAATAGTCATATCACAACACAGCGGGAGCCGACTGCTTCATGGCTCGCGGTGAAGGGGCGCAAATATTACACGCCACAAATTCTGGCAGCGGTGGGATTCGAACCCACTGCCTCCGAAGAGACTGGAGCCTTAATCCAGCGCCTTAGACCGCTCGGCCACGCTACCACTGGCAGCAGTTTCCGTTCTGGAACTAGTGACCGGTGAGTGAAATGTGACTTTGCTTTGGGCAAGATAATAATCAAGGCCATTGAAGTGGCAGACGGTAAACTCTCGAGAAATGATTTTGCAGCATACAGGTCCACAGGGCAACACCAGTAATTAGGTGCACGTTGGAACGAAGCAGTTACAACCTTCATTCAATATTTATTCCGACATCAACGTCACTGACAAAACCAGATTATCTGGTCATGATCACATTGCCGTTTGTGGGATCTTGCTGTGTGCAAACTGGCTGCGGCGTTCCCCACATTGCAACAGTGCCTTCACTTTTACAATACTTCATTGGCTGTGAAGCGCCTTGGGACGTCGTTCGGTCATGAAAGGCGCTTTCGAAATACAATACAGAAAATGTTACCCGATAGCTGACAAAATGCGAGCTGTTGCGAGAAATACCTGTGTTTGAATGTTGGTTGCATTGCAGGGATGATGAACTTAATGACTGGCGCTGCCTGTTAAGTCCTGTCGTAAGAATGTGTGCGTTGTGTGTTTGCACAGGAGGAAGAATTGTGAGGCTGCTCAGTAAGTGTGCAGAATTTGCAGCACATTTTCCTGCAGCTGCTGCACGACCATTGTCAGGATGGCCGAGTGGTCTAAGGCGCCAGACTCAAGGACTGTTAATCCTTACCTTACCAAAGGTTGGTGTATTCTGGTCCCTTTCTAGGGGCGTGGGTTCGAATCCCACTTCTGACATTAACTTTTTATCCAGACAAATGCCAGCCAGCGTCAAAAAGCCTGCTCAACTGGCTTTAAATTTGCAAGTGGTCACCTCAAGCTCCTCAACGCTATTGGCGTTTGCCAATAAGCGAAAGGCACCGCACCGCCCACAGACCAACTTGTTTTGCTCTCTAAACTTATCACATTCTAACCCTGTTCTCGGGGATAGGGTTTAAAATCAGACTTCTCCTTTCAACCCATTCCCACACTAAAAAGCAGCAGACTCAAAGCATGACATTTTTATCCTCCCGCGTTGCTGAATTCCACGTTGCTTTCTCGTACTGTGGCTTTCAATCCCACTGCAGACAGTGGTGGTTCTCAGAAAAAGGGCACCACTGTCAAAGAATGAGATTTCTTCCACACAAAGGCTGCTCAAATCTGCTCCGTTCCTCAGGCAGGGAATTACTTGCAATGTTACTTCCGACATTAACACATTTTGCCAGTATAAAAGGCACCAGAGCCAAACAAGTCAGGTATTAGCATGTGAAAGTTGCCAGAGTCGATGCCTTGGTGGACCGAGGCCTTTCAATGCTCAGACTGATGCTTACGGCCAAGGGCACAATAGTGTCAGGAAGGCCGAGTGGAGTGAGGCGCCAGACTCAAAGACTGTTAATCCTTAACTGACCAAAGGTCGGCGAATTCCGGTCCCTTTCTAGGGGCGTGGGTTGCAATCCCACCTCTGACGTGACATTTTTCCCCACACAAATGCAGCCAGCGTCAAAAGGCCTGTTGAACTGGCCTTCAATTTACAAGTGGCAACATCAAACTCTTCAACGGTTTGCCAACAAACTGAAGGCACCGTTCTCAGCTCAACCTCTTTTCCACACCAAAATAGTCATATCACAACACAGCGGGAGCCGACTGCTTCATGGCTCGCGGTGAAGGGGCGCAAATATTACACGCCACAAATTCTGGCAGCGGTGGGATTCGAACCCACTGCCTCCGAAGAGACTGGAGCCTTAATCCAGCGCCTTAGACCGCTCGGCCACGCTACCACTGGCAGCAGTTTCCGTTCTGGAACTAGTGACCGGTGAGTGAAATGTGACTTTGCTTTGGGCAAGATAATAATCAAGGCCATTGAAGTGGCAGACGGTAAACTCTCGAGAAATGATTTTGCAGCATACAGGTCCACAGGGCAACACCAGTAATTAGGTGCACGTTGGAACGAAGCAGTTACAACCTTCATTCAATATTTATTCCGACATCAACGTCACTGACAAAACCAGATTATCTGGTCATGATCACATTGCCGTTTGTGGGATCTTGCTGTGTGCAAACTGGCTGCGGCGTTCCCCACATTGCAACAGTGCCTTCACTTTTACAATACTTCATTGGCTGTGAAGCGCCTTGGGACGTCGTTCGGTCATGAAAGGCGCTTTCGAAATACAATACAGAAAATGTTACCCGATAGCTGACAAAATGCGAGCTGTTGCGAGAAATACCTGTGTTTGAATGTTGGTTGCATTGCAGGGATGATGAACTTAATGACTGGCGCTGCCTGTTAAGTCCTGTCGTAAGAATGTGTGCGTTGTGTGTTTGCACAGGAGGAAGAATTGTGAGGCTGCTCAGTAAGTGTGCAGAATTTGCAGCACATTTTCCTGCAGCTGCTGCACGACCATTGTCAGGATGGCCGAGTGGTCTAAGGCGCCAGACTCAAGGACTGTTAATCCTTACCTTACCAAAGGTTGGTGTATTCTGGTCCCTTTCTAGGGGCGTGGGTTCGAATCCCACTTCTGACATTAACTTTTTATCCAGACAAATGCCAGCCAGCGTCAAAAAGCCTGCTCAACTGGCTTTAAATTTGCAAGTGGTCACCTCAAGCTCCTCAACGCTATTGGCGTTTGCCAATAAGCGAAAGGCACCGCACCGCCCACAGACCAACTTGTTTTGCTCTCTAAACTTATCACATTCTAACCCTGTTCTCGGGGATAGGGTTTAAAATCAGACTTCTCCTTTCAACCCATTCCCACACTAAAAAGCAGCAGACTCAAAGCATGACATTTTTATCCTCCCGCGTTGCTGAATTCCACGTTGCTTTCTCGTACTGTGGCTTTCAATCCCACTGCAGACAGTGGTGGTTCTCAGAAAAAGGGCACCACTGTCAAAGAATGAGATTTCTTCCACACAAAGGCTGCTCAAATCTGCTCCGTTCCTCAGGCAGGGAATTACTTGCAATGTTACTTCCGACATTAACACATTTTGCCAGTATAAAAGGCACCAGAGCCAAACAAGTCAGGTATTAGCATGTGAAAGTTGCCAGAGTCGATGCCTTGGTGGACCGAGGCCTTTCAATGCTCAGACTGATGCTTACGGCCAAGGGCACAATAGTGTCAGGAAGGCCGAGTGGAGTGAGGCGCCAGACTCAAAGACTGTTAATCCTTAACTGACCAAAGGTCGGCGAATTCCGGTCCCTTTCTAGGGGCGTGGGTTGCAATCCCACCTCTGACGTGACATTTTTCCCCACACAAATGCAGCCAGCGTCAAAAGGCCTGTTGAACTGGCCTTCAATTTACAAGTGGCAACATCAAACTCTTCAACGGTTTGCCAACAAACTGAAGGCACCGTTCTCCGCTCAACCTCTTTTCCACACCAAAATAGTCATATCACAACACAGCGGGAGCCGACTGCTTCATGGCTCGCGGTGAAGGGGCGCAAATATTACACGCCACAAATTCTGGCAGCGGTGGGATTCGAACCCACGCCTCCGAAGAGACTGGAGCCTTAATCCAGCGCCTTAGACCGCTCGGCCACGCTACCACTGGCAGCAGTTTCCGTTCTGGAACTAGTGACCGGTGAGTGAAATGTGACTTTGCTTTGGGCAAGATAATAATCAAGGCCATTGAAGTGGCAGACGGTAAACTCTCGAGAAATGATTTTGCAGCATACAGGTCCACAGGGCAACACCAGTAATTAGGTGCACGTTGGAACGAAGCAGTTACAACCTTCATTCAATATTTATTCCGACATCAACGTCACTGACAAAACCAGATTATCTGGTCATGATCACATTGCCGTTTGTGGGATCTTGCTGTGTGCAAACTGGCTGCGGCGTTCCCCACATTGCAACAGTGCCTTCACTTTTACAATACTTCATTGGCTGTAAAGCGCCTTGGGACGTCGTTCGGTCATGAAAGGCGCTTTCGAAATACAATACAGAAAATGTTACCCGATAGCTGACAAAATGCGAGCTGTTGCGAGAAATACCTGTGTTTGAATGTTGGTTGCATTGCAGGGATGATGAACTTAATGACTGGCGCTGCCTGTTAAGTCCTGTCGTAAGAATGTGTGCGTTGTGTGTTTGCACAGGAGGAAGAATTGTGAGGCTGCTCAGTAAGTGTGCAGAATTTGCAGCACATTTTCCTGCAGCTGCTGCACGACCATTGTCAGGATGGCCGAGTGGTCTAAGGCGCCAGACTCAAGGACTGTTAATCCTTACCTTACCAAAGGTTGGTGTATTCTGGTCCCTTTCTAGGGGCGTGGGTTCGAATCCCACTTCTGACATTAACTTTTTATCCAGACAAATGCCAGCCAGCGTCAAAAAGCCTGCTCAACTGGCTTTAAATTTGCAAGTGGTCACCTCAAGCTCCTCAACGCTATTGGCGTTTGCCAATAAGCGAAAGGCACCGCACCGCCCACAGACCAACTTGTTTTGCTCTCTAAACTTATCACATTCTAACCCTGTTCTCGGGGATAGGGTTTAAAATCAGACTTCTCCTTTCAACCCATTCCCACACTAAAAAGCAGCAGACTCAAAGCATGACATTTTTATCCTCCCGCGTTGCTGAATTCCACGTTGCTTTCTCGTACTGTGGCTTTCAATCCCACTGCAGACAGTGGTGGTTCTCAGAAAAAGGGCACCACTGTCAAAGAATGAGATTTCTTCCACACAAAGGCTGCTCAAATCTGCTCCGTTCCTCAGGCAGGGAATTACTTGCAATGTTTACTTCCGACATTAACACATTTTGCCAGTATAAAAGGCACCAGAGCCAAACAAGTCAGGTATTAGCATGTGAAAGTTGCCAGAGTCGATGCCTTGGTGGACCGAGGCCTTTCAATGCTCAGACTGATGCTTACGGCCAAGGGCACAATAGTGTCAGGAAGGCCGAGTGGAGTGAGGCGCCAGACTCAAAGACTGTTAATCCTTAACTGACCAAAGGTCGGCGAATTCCGGTCCCTTTCTAGGGGCGTGGGTTGCAATCCCACCTCTGACGTGACATTTTTCCCCACACAAATGCAGCCAGCGTCAAAAGGCCTGTTGAACTGGCCTTCAATTTACAAGTGGCAACATCAAACTCTTCAACGGTTTGCCAACAAACTGAAGGCACCGTTCTCAGCTCAACCTCTTTTCCACACCAAAATAGTCATATCACAACACAGCGGGAGCCGACTGCTTCATGGCTCGCGGTGAAGGGGCGCAAATATTACACGCCACAAATTCTGGCAGCGGTGGGATTCGAACCCACTGCCTCCGAAGAGACTGGAGCCTTAATCCAGCGCCTTAGACCGCTCGGCCACGCTACCACTGGCAGCAGTTTCCGTTCTGGAACTAGTGACCGGTGAGTGAAATGTGACTTTGCTTTGGGCAAGATAATAATCAAGGCCATTGAAGTGGCAGACGGTAAACTCTCGAGAAATGATTTTGCAGCATACAGGTCCACAGGGCAACACCAGTAATTAGGTGCACGTTGGAACGAAGCAGTTACAACCTTCATTCAATATTTATTCCGACATCAACGTCACTGACAAAACCAGATTATCTGGTCATGATCACATTGCCGTTTGTGGGATCTTGCTGTGTGCAAACTGGCTGCGGCGTTCCCCACATTGCAACAGTGCCTTCACTTTTACAATACTTCATTGGCTGTGAAGCGCCTTGGGACGTCGTTCGGTCATGAAAGGCGCTTTCGAAATACAATACAGAAAATGTTACCCGATAGCTGACAAAATGCGAGCTGTTGCGAGAAATACCTGTGTTTGAATGTTGGTTGCATTGCAGGGATGATGAACTTAATGACTGGCGCTGCCTGTTAAGTCCTGTCGTAAGAATGTGTGCGTTGTGTGTTTGCACAGGAGGAAGAATTGTGAGGCTGCTCAGTAAGTGTGCAGAATTTGCAGCACATTTTCCTGCAGCTGCTGCACGACCATTGTCAGGATGGCCGAGTGGTCTAAGGCGCCAGACTCAAGGACTGTTAATCCTTACCTTACCAAAGGTTGGTGTATTCTGGTCCCTTTCTAGGGGCGTGGGTTCGAATCCCACTTCTGACATTAACTTTTTATCCAGACAAATGCCAGCCAGCGTCAAAAAGCCTGCTCAACTGGCTTTAAATTTGCAAGTGGTCACCTCAAGCTCCTCAACGCTATTGGCGTTTGCCAATAAGCGAAAGGCACCGCACCGCCCACAGACCAACTTGTTTTGCTCTCTAAACTTATCACATTCTAACCCTGTTCTCGGGGATAGGGTTTAAAATCAGACTTCTCCTTTCAACCCATTCCCACACTAAAAAGCAGCAGACTCAAAGCATGACATTTTTATCCTCCCGCGTTGCTGAATTCCACGTTGCTTTCTCGTACTGTGGCTTTCAATCCCACTGCAGACAGTGGTGGTTCTCAGAAAAAGGGCACCACTGTCAAAGAATGAGATTTCTTCCACACAAAGGCTGCTCAAATCTGCTCCGTTCCTCAGGCAGGGAATTACTTGCAATGTTTACTTCCGACATTAACACATTTTGCCAGTATAAAAGGCACCAGAGCCAAACAAGTCAGGTATTAGCATGTGAAAGTTGCCAGAGTCGATGCCTTGGTGGACCGAGGCCTTTCAATGCTCAGACTGATGCTTACGACCAAGGGCACAATAGTGTCAGGAAGGCCGAGTGGAGTGAGGCGCCAGACTCAAAGACTGTTAATCCTTAACTGACCAAAGGTCGGCGAATTCCGGTCCCTTTCTAGGGGCGTGGGTTGCAATCCCACCTCTGACGTGACATTTTTCCCCACACAAATGCAGCCAGCGTCAAAAGGCCTGTTGAACTGGCCTTCAATTTACAAGTGGCAACATCAAACTCTTCAACGGTTTGCCAACAAACTGAAGGCACCGTTCTCAGCTCAACCTCTTTTCCACACCAAAATAGTCATATCACAACACAGCGGGAGCCGACTGCTTCATGGCTCGCGGTGAAGGGGCGCAAATATTACACGCCACAAATTCTGGCAGCGGTGGGATTCGAACCCACTGCCTCCGAAGAGACTGGAGCCTTAATCCAGCGCCTTAGACCGCTCGGCCACGCTACCACTGGCAGCAGTTTCCGTTCTGGAACTAGTGACCGGTGAGTGAAATGTGACTTTGCTTTGGGCAAGATAATAATCAAGGCCATTGAAGTGGCAGACGGTAAACTCTCGAGAAATGATTTTGCAGCATACAGGTCCACAGGGCAACACCAGTAATTAGGTGCACGTTGGAACGAAGCAGTTACAACCTTCATTCAATATTTATTCCGACATCAACGTCACTGACAAAACCAGATTATCTGGTCATGATCACATTGCCGTTTGTGGGATCTTGCTGTGTGCAAACTGGCTGCGGCGTTCCCCACATTGCAACAGTGCCTTCACTTTTACAATACTTCATTGGCTGTAAAGCGCCTTGGGACGTCGTTCGGTCATGAAAGGCGCTTTCGAAATACAATACAGAAAATGTTACCCGATAGCTGACAAAATGCGAGCTGTTGCGAGAAATACCTGTGTTTGAATGTTGGTTGCATTGCAGGGATGATGAACTTAATGACTGGCGCTGCCTGTTAAGTCCTGTCGTAAGAATGTGTGCGTTGTGTGTTTGCACAGGAGGAAGAATTGTGAGGCTGCTCAGTAAGTGTGCAGAATTTGCAGCACATTTTCCTGCGTGCTGCTGCACGACCATTGTCAGGATGGCCGAGTGGTCTAAGGCGCCAGACTCAAGGACTGTTAATCCTTACCTTACCAAAGGTTGGTGTATTCTGGTCCCTTTCTAGGGGCGTGGGTTCGAATCCCACTTCTGACATTAACTTTTTATCCAGACAAATGCCAGCCAGCGTCAAAAAGCCTGCTCAACTGGCTTTAAATTTGCAAGTGGTCACCTCAAGCTCCTCAACGCTATTGGCGTTTGCCAATAAGCGAAAGGCACCGCACCGCCCACAGACCAACTTGTTTTGCTCTCTAAACTTATCACATTCTAACCCTGTTCTCGGGGATAGGGTTTAAAATCAGACTTCTCCTTTCAACCCATTCCCACACTAAAAAGCAGCAGACTCAAAGCATGACATTTTTATCCTCCCGCGTTGCTGAATTCCACGTTGCTTTCTCGTACTGTGGCTTTCAATCCCACTGCAGACAGTGGTGGTTCTCAGAAAAAGGGCACCACTGTCAAAGAATGAGATTTCTTCCACACAAAGGCTGCTCAAATCTGCTCCGTTCCTCAGGCAGGGAATTACTTGCAATGTTTACTTCCGACATTAACACATTTTGCCAGTATAAAAGGCACCAGAGCCAAACAAGTCAGGTATTAGCATGTGAAAGTTGCCAGAGTCGATGCCTTGGTGGACCGAGGCCTTTCAATGCTCAGACTGATGCTTACGGCCAAGGGCACAATAGTGTCAGGAAGGCCGAGTGGAGTGAGGCGCCAGACTCAAAGACTGTTAATCCTTAACTGACCAAAGGTCGGCGAATTCCGGTCCCTTTCTAGGGGCGTGGGTTGCAATCCCACCTCTGACGTGACATTTTTCCCCACACAAATGCAGCCAGCGTCAAAAGGCCTGTTGAACTGGCCTTCAATTTACAAGTGGCAACATCAAACTCTTCAACGGTTTGCCAACAAACTGAAGGCACCGTTCTCAGCTCAACCTCTTTTCCACACCAAAATAGTCATATCACAACACAGCGGGAGCCGACTGCTTCATGGCTCGCGGTGAAGGGGCGCAAATATTACACGCCACAAATTCTGGCAGCGGTGGGATTCGAACCCACTGCCTCCGAAGAGACTGGAGCCTTAATCCAGCGCCTTAGACCGCTCGGCCACGCTACCACTGGCAGCAGTTTCCGTTCTGGAACTAGTGACCGGTGAGTGAAATGTGACTTTGCTTTGGGCAAGATAATAATCAAGGCCATTGAAGTGGCAGACGGTAAACTCTCGAGAAATGATTTTGCAGCATACAGGTCCACAGGGCAACACCAGTAATTAGGTGCACGTTGGAACGAAGCAGTTACAACCTTCATTCAATATTTATTCCGACATCAACGTCACTGACAAAACCAGATTATCTGGTCATGATCACATTGCCGTTTGTGGGATCTTGCTGTGTGCAAACTGGCTGCGGCGTTCCCCACATTGCAACAGTGCCTTCACTTTTACAATACTTCATTGGCTGTAAAGCGCCTTGGGACGTCGTTCGGTCATGAAAGGCGCTTTCGAAATACAATACAGAAAATGTTACCCGATAGCTGACAAAATGCGAGCTGTTGCGAGAAATACCTGTGTTTGAATGTTGGTTGCATTGCAGGGATGATGAACTTAATGACTGGCGCTGCCTGTTAAGTCCTGTCGTAAGAATGTGTGCGTTGTGTGTTTGCACAGGAGGAAGAATTGTGAGGCTGCTCAGTAAGTGTGCAGAATTTGCAGCACATTTTCCTGCAGCTGCTGCACGACCATTGTCAGGATGGCCGAGTGGTCTAAGGCGCCAGACTCAAGGACTGTTAATCCTTACCTTACCAAAGGTTGGTGTATTCTGGTCCCTTTCTAGGGGCGTGGGTTCGAATCCCACTTCTGACATTAACTTTTTATCCAGACAAATGCCAGCCAGCGTCAAAAAGCCTGCTCAACTGGCTTTAAATTTGCAAGTGGTCACCTCAAGCTCCTCAACGCTATTGGCGTTTGCCAATAAGCGAAAGGCACCGCACCGCCCACAGACCAACTTGTTTTGCTCTCTAAACTTATCACATTCTAACCCTGTTCTCGGGGATAGGGTTTAAAATCAGACTTCTCCTTTCAACCCATTCCCACACTAAAAAGCAGCAGACTCAAAGCATGACATTTTTATCCTCCCGCGTTGCTGAATTCCACGTTGCTTTCTCGTACTGTGGCTTTCAATCCCACTGCAGACAGTGGTGGTTCTCAGAAAAAGGGCACCACTGTCAAAGAATGAGATTTCTTCCACACAAAGGCTGCTCAAATCTGCTCCGTTCCTCAGGCAGGGAATTACTTGCAATGTTTACTTCCGACATTAACACATTTTGCCAGTATAAAAGGCACCAGAGCCAAACAAGTCAGGTATTAGCATGTGAAAGTTGCCAGAGTCGATGCCTTGGTGGACCGAGGCCTTTCAATGCTCAGACTGATGCTTACGGCCAAGGGCACAATAGTGTCAGGAAGGCCGAGTGGAGTGAGGCGCCAGACTCAAAGACTGTTAATCCTTAACTGACCAAAGGTCGGCGAATTCCGGTCCCTTTCTAGGGGCGTGGGTTGCAATCCCACCTCTGACGTGACATTTTTCCCCACACAAATGCAGCCAGCGTCAAAAGGCCTGTTGAACTGGCCTTCAATTTACAAGTGGCAACAAACTGAAGGCACCGTTCTCAGCTCAACCTCTTTTCCACACCAAAATAGTCATATCACAACACAGCGGGAGCCGACTGCTTCATGGCTCGCGGTGAAGGGGCGCAAATATTACACGCCACAAATTCTGGCAGCGGTGGGATTCGAACCCACGCCTCCGAAGAGACTGGAGCCTTAATCCAGCGCCTTAGACCGCTCGGCCACGCTACCACTGGCAGCAGTTTCCGTTCTGGAACTAGTGACCGGTGAGTGAAATGTGACTTTGCTTTGGGCAAGATAATAATCAAGGCCATTGAAGTGGCAGACGGTAAACTCTCGAGAAATGATTTTGCAGCATACAGGTCCACAGGGCAACACCAGTAATTAGGTGCACGTTGGAACGAAGCAGTTACAACCTTCATTCAATATTTATTCCGACATCAACGTCACTGACAAAACCAGATTATCTGGTCATGATCACATTGCCGTTTGTGGGATCTTGCTGTGTGCAAACTGGCTGCGGCGTTCCC
Organism: Pristiophorus japonicus; assembly: GCF_044704955.1. Lineage (NCBI taxonomy): Eukaryota > Metazoa > Chordata > Chondrichthyes > Pristiophoridae > Pristiophorus > Pristiophorus japonicus. Next base: position 174,762,568 of record NC_091984.1, read on the forward strand.
CACATTGCAACAGTGCCTTCACTTTTACAATACTTCATTGGCTGTGAAGCGCCTTGGGACGTCGTTCGGTCATGAAAGGCGCTTTCGAAATACAATACAGAAAATGTTATCCGATAGCTGACAAAATGCGAGCTGTTGCGAGAAATACCTGTGTTTGAATGTTGGTTGCATTGCAGGGATGATGAACTTAATGACTGGCGCTGCCTGTTAAGTCCTGTCGTAAGAATGTGTGCGTTGTGTGTTTGCACAGGAGGAAGAATTGTGAGGCTGCTCAGTAAGTGTGCAGAATTTGCAGCACATTTTCCTGCAGCTGCTGCACGACCATTGTCAGGATGGCCGAGTGGTCTAAGGCGCCAGACTCAAGGACTGTTAATCCTTACCTTACCAAAGGTTGGTGTATTCTGGTCCCTTTCTAGGGGCGTGGGTTCGAATCCCACTTCTGACATTAACTTTTTATCCAGACAAATGCCAGCCAGCGTCAAAAAGCCTGCTCAACTGGCTTTAAATTTGCAAGTGGTCACCTCAAGCTCCTCAACGCTATTGGCGTTTGCCAATAAGCGAAAGGCACCGCACCGCCCACAGACCAACTTGTTTTGCTCTCTAAACTTATCACATTCTAACCCTGTTCTCGGGGATAGGGTTTAAAATCAGACTTCTCCTTTCAACCCATTCCCACACTAAAAAGCAGCAGACTCAAAGCATGACATTTTTATCCTCCCGCGTTGCTGAATTCCACGTTGCTTTCTCGTACTGTGGCTTTCAATCCCACTGCAGACAGTGGTGGTTCTCAGAAAAAGGGCACCACTGTCAAAGAATGAGATTTCTTCCACACAAAGGCTGCTCAAATCTGCTCCGTTCCTCAGGCAGGGAATTACTTGCAATGTTTACTTCCGACATTAACACATTTTGCCAGTATAAAAGGCACCAGAGCCAAACAAGTCAGGTATTAGCATGTGAAAGTTGCCAGAGTCGATGCCTTGGTGGACCGAGGCCTTTCAATGCTCAGACTGATGCTTACGGCCAAGGGCACAATAGTGTCAGGAAGGCCGAGTGGAGTGAGGCGCCAGACTCAAAGACTGTTAATCCTTAACTGACCAAAGGTCGGCGAATTCCGGTCCCTTTCTAGGGGCGTGGGTTGCAATCCCACCTCTGACGTGACATTTTTCCCCACACAAATGCAGCCAGCGTCAAAAGGCCTGTTGAACTGGCCTTCAATTTACAAGTGGCAACAAACTGAAGGCACCGTTCTCAGCTCAACCTCTTTTCCACACCAAAATAGTCATATCACAACACAGCGGGAGCCGACTGCTTCATGGCTCGCGGTGAAGGGGCGCAAATATTACACGCCACAAATTCTGGCAGCGGTGGGATTCGAACCCACGCCTCCGAAGAGACTGGAGCCTTAATCCAGCGCCTTAGACCGCTCGGCCACGCTACCACTGGCAGCAGTTTCCGTTCTGGAACTAGTGACCGGTGAGTGAAATGTGACTTTGCTTTGGGCAAGATAATAATCAAGGCCATTGAAGTGGCAGACGGTAAACTCTCGAGAAATGATTTTGCAGCATACAGGTCCACAGGGCAACACCAGTAATTAGGTGCACGTTGGAACGAAGCAGTTACAACCTTCATTCAATATTTATTCCGACATCAACGTCACTGACAAAACCAGATTATCTGGTCATGATCACATTGCCGTTTGTGGGATCTTGCTGTGTGCAAACTGGCTGCGGCGTTCCCCACATTGCAACAGTGCCTTCACTTTTACAATACTTCATTGGCTGTGAAGCGCCTTGGGACGTCGTTCGGTCATGAAAGGCGCTTTCGAAATACAATACAGAAAATGTTACCCGATAGCTGACAAAATGCGAGCTGTTGCGAGAAATACCTGTGTTTGAATGTTGGTTGCATTGCAGGGATGATGAACTTAATGACTGGCGCTGCCTGTTAAGTCCTGTCGTAAGAATGTGTGCGTTGTGTGTTTGCACAGGAGGAAGAATTGTGAGGCTGCTCAGTAAGTGTGCAGAATTTGCAGCACATTTTCCTGCAGCTGCTGCACGACCATCGTCAGGATGGCCGAGTGGTCTAAGGCGCCAGACTCAAGGACTGTTAATCCTTACCTTACCAAAGGTTGGTGTATTCTGGTCCCTTTCTAGGGGCGTGGGTTCGAATCCCACTTCTGACATTAACTTTTTATCCAGACAAATGCCAGCCAGCGTCAAAAAGCCTGCTCAACTGGCTTTAAATTTGCAAGTGGTCACCTCAAGCTCCTCAACGCTATTGGCGTTTGCCAATAAGCGAAAGGCACCGCACCGCCCACAGACCAACTTGTTTTGCTCTCTAAACTTATCACATTCTAACCCTGTTCTCGGGGATAGGGTTTAAAATCAGACTTCTCCTTTCAACCCATTCCCACACTAAAAAGCAGCAGACTCAAAGCATGACATTTTTATCCTCCCGCGTTGCTGAATTCCACGTTGCTTTCTCGTACTGTGGCTTTCAATCCCACTGCAGACAGTGGTGGTTCTCAGAAAAAGGGCACCACTGTCAAAGAATGAGATTTCTTCCACACAAAGGCTGCTCAAATCTGCTCCGTTCCTCAGGCAGGGAATTACTTGCAATGTTTACTTCCGACATTAACACATTTTGCCAGTATAAAAGGCACCAGAGCCAAACAAGTCAGGTATTAGCATGTGAAAGTTGCCAGAGTCGATGCCTTGGTGGACCGAGGCCTTTCAATGCTCAGACTGATGCTTACGGCCAAGGGCACAATAGTGTCAGGAAGGCCGAGTGGAGTGAGGCGCCAGACTCAAAGACTGTTAATCCTTAACTGACCAAAGGTCGGCGAATTCCGGTCCCTTTCTAGGGGCGTGGGTTGCAATCCCACCTCTGACGTGACATTTTTCCCCACACAAATGCAGCCAGCGTCAAAAGGCCTGTTGAACTGGCCTTCAATTTACAAGTGGCAACAAACTGAAGGCACCGTTCTCAGCTCAACCTCTTTTCCACACCAAAATAGTCATATCACAACACAGCGGGAGCCGACTGCTTCATGGCTCACGGTGAAGGGGCGCAAATATTACACGCCACAAATTCTGGCAGCGGTGGGATTCGAACCCACTGCCTCCGAAGAGACTGGAGCCTTAATCCAGCGCCTTAGACCGCTCGGCCACGCTACCACTGGCAGCAGTTTCCGTTCTGGAACTAGTGACCGGTGAGTGAAATGTGACTTTGCTTTGGGCAAGATAATAATCAAGGCCATTGAAGTGGCAGACGGTAAACTCTCGAGAAATGATTTTGCAGCATACAGGTCCACAGGGCAACACCAGTAATTAGGTGCACGTTGGAACGAAGCAGTTACAACCTTCATTCAATATTTATTCCGACATCAACGTCACTGACAAAACCAGATTATCTGGTCATGATCACATTGCCGTTTGTGGGATCTTGCTGTGTGCAAACTGGCTGCGGCGTTCCCCACATTGCAACAGTGCCTTCACTTTTACAATACTTCATTGGCTGTGAAGCGCCTTGGGACGTCGTTCGGTCATGAAAGGCGCTTTCGAAATACAATACAGAAAATGTTACCCGATAGCTGACAAAATGCGAGCTGTTGCGAGAAATACCTGTGTTTGAATGTTGGTTGCATTGCAGGGATGATGAACTTAATGACTGGCGCTGCCTGTTAAGTCCTGTCGTAAGAATGTGTGCGTTGTGTGTTTGCACAGGAGGAAGAATTGTGAGGCTGCTCAGTAAGTGTGCAGAATTTGCAGCACATTTTCCTGCAGCTGCTGCACGACCATCGTCAGGATGGCCGAGTGGTCTAAGGCGCCAGACTCAAGGACTGTTAATCCTTACCTTACCAAAGGTTGGTGTATTCTGGTCCCTTTCTAGGGGCGTGGGTTCGAATCCCACTTCTGACATTAACTTTTTATCCAGACAAATGCCAGCCAGCGTCAAAAAGCCTGCTCAACTGGCTTTAAATTTGCAAGTGGTCACCTCAAGCTCCTCAACGCTATTGGCGTTTGCCAATAAGCGAAAGGCACCGCACCGCCCACAGACCAACTTGTTTTGCTCTCTAAACTTATCACATTCTAACCCTGTTCTCGGGGATAGGGTTTAAAATCAGACTTCTCCTTTCAACCCATTCCCACACTAAAAAGCAGCAGACTCAAAGCATGACATTTTTATCCTCCCGCGTTGCTGAATTCCACGTTGCTTTCTCGTACTGTGGCTTTCAATCCCACTGCAGACAGTGGTGGTTCTCAGAAAAAGGGCACCACTGTCAAAGAATGAGATTTCTTCCACACAAAGGCTGCTCAAATCTGCTCCGTTCCTCAGGCAGGGAATTACTTGCAATGTTTACTTCCGACATTAACACATTTTGCCAGTATAAAAGGCACCAGAGCCAAACAAGTCAGGTATTAGCATGTGAAAGTTGCCAGAGTCGATGCCTTGGTGGACCGAGGCCTTTCAATGCTCAGACTGATGCTTACGGCCAAGGGCACAATAGTGTCAGGAAGGCCGAGTGGAGTGAGGCGCCAGACTCAAAGACTGTTAATCCTTAACTGACCAAAGGTCGGCGAATTCCGGTCCCTTTCTAGGGGCGTGGGTTGCAATCCCACCTCTGACGTGACATTTTTCCCCACACAAATGCAGCCAGCGTCAAAAGGCCTGTTGAACTGGCCTTCAATTTACAAGTGGCAACAAACTGAAGGCACCGTTCTCAGCTCAACCTCTTTTCCACACCAAAATAGTCATATCACAACACAGCGGGAGCCGACTGCTTCATGGCTCACGGTGAAGGGGCGCAAATATTACACGCCACAAATTCTGGCAGCGGTGGGATTCGAACCCACTGCCTCCGAAGAGACTGGAGCCTTAATCCAGCGCCTTAGACCGCTCGGCCACGCTACCACTGGCAGCAGTTTCCGTTCTGGAACTAGTGACCGGTGAGTGAAATGTGACTTTGCTTTGGGCAAGATAATAATCAAGGCCATTGAAGTGGCAGACGGTAAACTCTCGAGAAATGATTTTGCAGCATACAGGTCCACAGGGCAACACCAGTAATTAGGTGCACGTTGGAACGAAGCAGTTACAACCTTCATTCAATATTTATTCCGACATCAACGTCACTGACAAAACCAGATTATCTGGTCATGATCACATTGCCGTTTGTGGGATCTTGCTGTGTGCAAACTGGCTGCGGCGTTCCCCACATTGCAACAGTGCCTTCACTTTTACAATACTTCATTGGCTGTGAAGCGCCTTGGGACGTCGTTCGGTCATGAAAGGCGCTTTCGAAATACAATACAGAAAATGTTACCCGATAGCTGACAAAATGCGAGCTGTTGCGAGAAATACCTGTGTTTGAATGTTGGTTGCATTGCAGGGATGATGAACTTAATGACTGGCGCTGCCTGTTAAGTCCTGTCGTAAGAATGTGTGCGTTGTGTGTTTGCACAGGAGGAAGAATTGTGAGGCTGCTCAGTAAGTGTGCAGAATTTGCAGCACATTTTCCTGCGTGCTGCTGCACGACCATTGTCAGGATGGCCGAGTGGTCTAAGGCGCCAGACTCAAGGACTGTTAATCCTTACCTTACCAAAGGTTGGTGTATTCTGGTCCCTTTCTAGGGGCGTGGGTTCGAATCCCACTTCTGACATTAACTTTTTATCCAGACAAATGCCAGCCAGCGTCAAAAAGCCTGCTCAACTGGCTTTAAATTTGCAAGTGGTCACCTCAAGCTCCTCAACGCTATTGGCGTTTGCCAATAAGCGAAAGGCACCGCACCGCCCACAGACCAACTTGTTTTGCTCTCTAAACTTATCACATTCTAACCCTGTTCTCGGGGATAGGGTTTAAAATCAGACTTCTCCTTTCAACCCATTCCCACACTAAAAAGCAGCAGACTCAAAGCATGACATTTTTATCCTCCCGCGTTGCTGAATTCCACGTTGCTTTCTCGTACTGTGGCTTTCAATCCCACTGCAGACAGTGGTGGTTCTCAGAAAAAGGGCACCACTGTCAAAGAATGAGATTTCTTCCACACAAAGGCTGCTCAAATCTGCTCCGTTCCTCAGGCAGGGAATTACTTGCAATGTTTACTTCCGACATTAACACATTTTGCCAGTATAAAAGGCACCAGAGCCAAACAAGTCAGGTATTAGCATGTGAAAGTTGCCAGAGTCGATGCCTTGGTGGACCGAGGCCTTTCAATGCTCAGACTGATGCTTACGGCCAAGGGCACAATAGTGTCAGGAAGGCCGAGTGGAGTGAGGCGCCAGACTCAAAGACTGTTAATCCTTAACTGACCAAAGGTCGGCGAATTCCGGTCCCTTTCTAGGGGCGTGGGTTGCAATCCCACCTCTGACGTGACATTTTTCCCCACACAAATGCAGCCAGCGTCAAAAGGCCTGTTGAACTGGCCTTCAATTTACAAGTGGCAACATCAAACTCTTCAACGGTTTGCCAACAAACTGAAGGCACCGTTCTCAGCTCAACCTCTTTTCCACACCAAAATAGTCATATCACAACAGAGCGGGAGCCGACTGCTTCATGGCTCGCGGTGAAGGGGCGCAAATATTACACGCCACATATTCTGGCAGCGGTGGGATTCGAACCCACTGCCTCCGAAGAGACTGGAGCCTTAATCCAGCGCCTTAGACCGCTCGGCCACGCTACCACTGGCAGCAGTTTCCGTTCTGGAACTAGTGACCGGTGAGTGAAATGTGACTTTGCTTTGGGCAAGATAATAATCAAGGCCATTGAAGTGGCAGACGGTAAACTCTCGAGAAATGATTTTGCAGCATACAGGTCCACAGGGCAACACCAGTAATTAGGTGCACGTTGGAACGAAGCAGTTACAACCTTCATTCAATATTTATTCCGACATCAACGTCACTGACAAAACCAGATTATCTGGTCATGATCACATTGCCGTTTGTGGGATCTTGCTGTGTGCAAACTGGCTGCGGCGTTCCCCACATTGCAACAGTGCCTTCACTTTTACAATACTTCATTGGCTGTAAAGCGCCTTGGGACGTCGTTCGGTCATGAAAGGCGCTTTCGAAATACAATACAGAAAATGTTACCCGACAGCTGACAAAATGCGAGCTGTTGCGAGAAATACCTGTGTTTGAATGTTGGTTGCATTGCAGGGATGATGAACTTAATGACTGGCGCTGCCTGTTAAGTCCTGTCGTAAGAATGTGTGCGTTGTGTGTTTGCACAGGAGGAAGAATTGTGAGGCTGCTCAGTAAGTGTGCAGAATTTGCAGCACATTTTCCTGCAGCTGCTGCACGACCATTGTCAGGATGGCCGAGTGGTCTAAGGCGCCAGACTCAAGGACTGTTAATCCTTACCTTACCAAAGGTTGGTGTATTCTGGTCCCTTTCTAGGGGCGTGGATTCGAATCCCACTTCTGACATTAACTTTTTATCCAGACAAATGCCAGCCAGCGTCAAAAAGCCTGCTCAACTGGCTTTAAATTTGCAAGTGGTCACCTCAAGCTCCTCAACGCTATTGGCGTTTGCCAATAAGCGAAAGGCACCGCACCGCCCACAGACCAACTTGTTTTGCTCTCTAAACTTATCACATTCTAACCCTGTTCTCGGGGATAGGGTTTAAAATCAGACTTCTCCTTTCAACCCATTCCCACACTAAAAAGCAGCAGACTCAAAGCATGACATTTTTATCCTCCCGCGTTGCTGAATTCCACGTTGCTTTCTCGTACTGTGGCTTTCAATCCCACTGCAGACAGTGGTGGTTCTCAGAAAAAGGGCACCACTGTCAAAGAATGAGATTTCTTCCACACAAAGGCTGCTCAAATCTGCTCCGTTCCTCAGGCAGGGAATTACTTGCAATGTTTACTTCCGACATTAACACATTTTGCCAGTATAAAAGGCACCAGAGCCAAACAAGTCAGGTATTAGCATGTGAAAGTTGCCAGAGTCGATGCCTTGGTGGACCGAGGCCTTTCAATGCTCAGACTGATGCTTACGGCCAAGGGCACAATAGTGTCAGGAAGGCCGAGTGGAGTGAGGCGCCAGACTCAAAGACTGTTAATCCTTAACTGACCAAAGGTCGGCGAATTCCGGTCCCTTTCTAGGGGCGTGGGTTGCAATCCCACCTCTGACGTGACATTTTTCCCCACACAAATGCAGCCAGCGTCAAAAGGCCTGTTGAACTGGCCTTCAATTTACAAGTGGCAACAAACTGAAGGCACCGTTCTCAGCTCAACCTCTTTTCCACACCAAAATAGTCATATCACAACACAGCGGGAGCCGACTGCTTCATGGCTCGCGGTGAAGGGGCGCAAATATTACACGCCACAAATTCTGGCAGCGGTGGGATTCGAACCCACTGCCTCCGAAGAGACTGGAGCCTTAATCCAGCGCCTTAGACCGCTCGGCCACGCTACCACTGGCAGCAGTTTCCGTTCTGGAACTAGTGACCGGTGAGTGAAATGTGACTTTGCTTTGGGCAAGATAATAATCAAGGCCATTGAAGTGGCAGACGGTAAACTCTCGAGAAATGATTTTGCAGCATACAGGTCCACAGGGCAACACCAGTAATTAGGTGCACGTTGGAACGAAGCAGTTACAACCTTCATTCAATATTTATTCCGACATCAACGTCACTGACAAAACCAGATTATCTGGTCATGATCACATTGCCGTTTGTGGGATCTTGCTGTGTGCAAACTGGCTGCGGCGTTCCCCACATTGCAACAGTGCCTTCACTTTTACAATACTTCATTGGCTGTGAAGCGCCTTGGGACGTCGTTCGGTCATGAAAGGCGCTTTCGAAATACAATACAGAAAATGTTACCCGATAGCTGACAAAATGCGAGCTGTTGCGAGAAATACCTGTGTTTGAATGTTGGTTGCATTGCAGGGATGATGAACTTAATGACTGGCGCTGCCTGTTAAGTCCTGTCGTAAGAATGTGTGCGTTGTGTGTTTGCACAGGAGGAAGAATTGTGAGGCTGCTCAGTAAGTGTGCAGAATTTGCAGCACATTTTCCTGCAGCTGCTGCACGACCATTGTCAGGATGGCCGAGTGGTCTAAGGCGCCAGACTCAAGGACTGTTAATCCTTACCTTACCAAAGGTTGGTGTATTCTGGTCCCTTTCTAGGGGCGTGGGTTCGAATCCCACTTCTGACATTAACTTTTTATCCAGACAAATGCCAGCCAGCGTCAAAAAGCCTGCTCAACTGGCTTTAAATTTGCAAGTGGTCACCTCAAGCTCCTCAACGCTATTGGCGTTTGCCAATAAGCGAAAGGCACCGCACCGCCCACAGACCAACTTGTTTTGCTCTCTAAACTTATCACATTCTAACCCTGTTCTCGGGGATAGGGTTTAAAATCAGACTTCTCCTTTCAACCCATTCCCACACTAAAAAGCAGCAGACTCAAAGCATGACATTTTTATCCTCCCGCGTTGCTGAATTCCACGTTGCTTTCTCGTACTGTGGCTTTCAATCCCACTGCAGACAGTGGTGGTTCTCAGAAAAAGGGCACCACTGTCAAAGAATGAGATTTCTTCCACACAAAGGCTGCTCAAATCTGCTCCGTTCCTCAGGCAGGGAATTACTTGCAATGTTTACTTCCGACATTAACACATTTTGCCAGTATAAAAGGCACCAGAGCCAAACAAGTCAGGTATTAGCATGTGAAAGTTGCCAGAGTCGATGCCTTGGTGGACCGAGGCCTTTCAATGCTCAGACTGATGCTTACGGCCAAGGGCACAATAGTGTCAGGAAGGCCGAGTGGAGTGAGGCGCCAGACTCAAAGACTGTTAATCCTTAACTGACCAAAGGTCGGCGAATTCCGGTCCCTTTCTAGGGGCGTGGGTTGCAATGCCACCTCTGACGTGACATTTTTCCCCACACAAATGCAGCCAGCGTCAAAAGGCCTGTTGAACTGGCCTTCAATTTACAAGTGGCAACATCAAACTCTTCAACGGTTTGCCAACAAACTGAAGGCACCGTTCTCAGCTCAACCTCTTTTCCACACCAAAATAGTCATATCACAACACAGCGGGAGCCGACTGCTTCATGGCTCGCGGTGAAGGGGCGCAAATATTACACGCCACAAATTCTGGCAGCGGTGGGATTCGAACCCACTGCCTCCGAAGAGACTGGAGCCTTAATCCAGCGCCTTAGACCGCTCGGCCACGCTACCACTGGCAGCAATTTCCGTTCTGGAACTAGTGACCGGTGAGTGAAATGTGACTTTGCTTTGGGCAAGATAATAATCAAGGCCATTGAAGTGGCAGACGGTAAACTCTCGAGAAATGATTTTGCAGCATACAGGTCCACAGGGCAACACCAGTAATTAGGTGCACGTTGGAACGAAGCAGTTACAACCTTCATTCAATATTTATTCCGACATCAACGTCACTGACAAAACCAGATTATCTGGTCATGATCACATTGCCGTTTGTGGGATCTTGCTGTGTGCAAACTGGCTGCGGCGTTCCCCACATTGCAACAGTGCCTTCACTTTTACAATACTTCATTGGCTGTAAAGCGCCTTGGGACGTCGTTCGGTCATGAAAGGCGCTTTCGAAATACAATACAGAAAATGTTACCCGATAGCTGACAAAATGCGAGCTGTTGCGAGAAATACCTGTGTTTGAATGTTGGTTGCATTGCAGGGATGATGAACTTAATGACTGGCGCTGCCTGTTAAGTCCTGTCGTAAGAATGTGTGCGTTGTGTGTTTCCACAGGAGGAAGAATTGTGAGGCTGCTCAGTAAGTGTGCAGAATTTGCAGCACATTTTCCTGCGTGCTGCTGCACGACCATTGTCAGGATGGCCGAGTGGTCTAAGGCGCCAGACTCAAGGACTGTTAATCCTTACCTTACCAAAGGTTGGTGTATTCTGGTCCCTTTCTAGGGGCGTGGGTTCGAATCCCACTTCTGACATTAACTTTTTATCCAGACAAATGCCAGCCAGCGTCAAAAAGCCTGCTCAACTGGCTTTAAATTTGCAAGTGGTCACCTCAAGCTCCTCAACGCTATTGGCGTTTGCCAATAAGCGAAAGGCACCGCACCGCCCACAGACCAACTTGTTTTGCTCTCTAAACTTATCACATTCTAACCCTGTTCTCGGGGATAGGGTTTAAAATCAGACTTCTCCTTTCAACCCATTCCCACACTAAAAAGCAGCAGACTCAAAGCATGACATTTTTATCCTCCCGCGTTGCTGAATTCCACGTTGCTTTCTCGTACTGTGGCTTTCAATCCCACTGCAGACAGTGGTGGTTCTCAGAAAAAGGGCACCACTGTCAAAGAATGAGATTTCTTCCACACAAAGGCTGCTCAAATCTGCTCCGTTCCTCAGGCAGGGAATTACTTGCAATGTTTACTTCCGACATTAACACATTTTGCCAGTATAAAAGGCACCAGAGCCAAACAAGTCAGGTATTAGCATGTGAAAGTTGCCAGAGTCGATGCCTTGGTGGACCGAGGCCTTTCAATGCTCAGACTGATGCTTACGGCCAAGGGCACAATAGTGTCAGGAAGGCCGAGTGGAGTGAGGCGCCAGACTCAAAGACTGTTAATCCTTAACTGACCAAAGGTCGGCGAATTCCGGTCCCTTTCTAGGGGCGTGGGTTGCAATCCCACCTCTGACGTGACATTTTTCCCCACACAAATGCAGCCAGCGTCAAAAGGCCTGTTGAACTGGCCTTCAATTTACAAGTGGCAACAAACTGAAGGCACCGTTCTCAGCTCAACCTCTTTTCCACACCAAAATAGTCATATCACAACACAGCGGGAGCCGACTGCTTCATGGCTCGCGGTGAAGGGGCGCAAATATTACACGCCACAAATTCTGGCAGCGGTGGGATTCGAACCCACTGCCTCCGAAGAGACTGGAGCCTTAATCCAGCGCCTTAGACCGCTCGGCCACGCTACCACTGGCAGCAGTTTCCGTTCTGGAACTAGTGACCGGTGAGTGAAATGTGACTTTGCTTTGGGCAAGATAATAATCAAGGCCATTGAAGTGGCAGACGGTAAACTCTCGAGAAATGATTTTGCAGCATACAGGTCCACAGGGCAACACCAGTAATTAGGTGCACGTTGGAACGAAGCAGTTACAACCTTCATTCAATATTTATTCCGACATCAACGTCACTGACAAAACCAGATTATCTGGTCATGATCACATTGCCGTTTGTGGGATCTTGCTGTGTGCAAACTGGCTGCGGCGTTCCCCACATTGCAACAGTGCCTTCACTTTTACAATACTTCATTGGCTGTGAAGCGCCTTGGGACGTCGTTCGGTCATGAAAGGCGCTTTCGAAATACAATACAGAAAATGTTACCCGATAGCTGACAAAATGCGAGCTGTTGCGAGAAATACCTGTGTTTGAATGTTGGTTGCATTGCAGGGATGATGAACTTAATGACTGGCGCTGCCTGTTAAGTCCTGTCGTAAGAATGTGTGCGTTGTGTGTTTGCACAGGAGGAAGAATTGTGAGGCTGCTCAGTAAGTGTGCAGAATTTGCAGCACATTTTCCTGCAGCTGCTGCACGACCATTGTCAGGATGGCCGAGTGGTCTAAGGCGCCAGACTCAAGGACTGTTAATCCTTACCTTACCAAAGGTTGGTGTATTCTGGTCCCTTTCTAGGGGCGTGGGTTCGAATCCCACTTCTGACATTAACTTTTTATCCAGACAAATGCCAGCCAGCGTCAAAAAGCCTGCTCAACTGGCTTTAAATTTGCAAGTGGTCACCTCAAGCTCCTCAACGCTATTGGCGTTTGCCAATAAGCGAAAGGCACCGCACCGCCCACAGACCAACTTGTTTTGCTCTCTAAACTTATCACATTCTAACCCTGTTCTCGGGGATAGGGTTTAAAATCAGACTTCTCCTTTCAACCCATTCCCACACTAAAAAGCAGCAGACTCAAAGCATGACATTTTTATCCTCCCGCGTTGCTGAATTCCACGTTGCTTTCTCGTACTGTGGCTTTCAATCCCACTGCAGACAGTGGTGGTTCTCAGAAAAAGGGCACCACTGTCAAAGAATGAGATTTCTTCCACACAAAGGCTGCTCAAATCTGCTCCGTTCCTCAGGCAGGGAATTACTTGCAATGTTTACTTCCGACATTAACACATTTTGCCAGTATAAAAGGCACCAGAGCCAAACAAGTCAGGTATTAGCATGTGAAAGTTGCCAGAGTCGATGCCTTGGTGGACCGAGGCCTTTCAATGCTCAGACTGATGCTTACGGCCAAGGGCACAATAGTGTCAGGAAGGCCGAGTGGAGTGAGGCGCCAGACTCAAAGACTGTTAATCCTTAACTGACCAAAGGTCGGCGAATTCCGGTCCCTTTCTAGGGGCGTGGGTTGCAATCCCACCTCTGACGTGACATTTTTCCCCACACAAATGCAGCCAGCGTCAAAAGGCCTGTTGAACTGGCCTTCAATTTACAAGTGGCAACATCAAACTCTTCAACGGTTTGCCAACAAACTGAAGGCACCGTTCTCAGCTCAACCTCTTTTCCACACCAAAATAGTCATATCACAACACAGCGGGAGCCGACTGCTTCATGGCTCGCGGTGAAGGGGCGCAAATATTACACGCCACAAATTCTGGCAGCGGTGGGATTCGAACCCACGCCTCCGAAGAGACTGGAGCCTTAATCCAGCGCCTTCGACCGCTCGGCCACGCTACCACTGGCAGCAGTTTCCGTTCTGGAACTAGTGACCGGTGAGTGAAATGTGACTTTGCTTTGGGCAAGATAATAATCAAGGCCATTAAAGTGGCAGACGGTAAACTCTCGAGAAATGATTTTGCAGCATACAGGTCCACAGGGCAACACCAGTAATTAGGTGCACGTTGGAACGAAGCAGTTACAACCTTCATTCAATATTTATTCCGACATCAACGTCACTGACAAAACCAGATTATCTGGTCATGATCACATTGCCGTTTGTGGGATCTTGCTGTGTGCAAACTGGCTGCGGCGTTCCCCACATTGCAACAGTGCCTTCACTTTTACAATACTTCATTGGCTGTGAAGCGCCTTGGGACGTCGTTCGGTCATGAAAGGCGCTTTCGAAATACAATACAGAAAATGTTACCCGATAGCTGACAAAATGCGAGCTGTTGCGAGAAATACCTGTGTTTGAATGTTGGTTGCATTGCAGGGATGATGAACTTAATGACTGGCGCTGCCTGTTAAGTCCTGTCGTAAGAATGTGTGCGTTGTGTGTTTGCACAGGAGGAAGAATTGTGAGGCTGCTCAGTAAGTGTGCAGAATTTGCAGCACATTTTCCTGCAGCTGCTGCACGACCATTGTCAGGATGGCCGAGTGGTCTAAGGCGCCAGACTCAAGGACTGTTAATGCTTACCTTACCAAAGGTTGGTGTATTCTGGTCCCTTTCTAGGGGCGTGGGTTCGAATCCCACTTCTGACATTAACTTTTTATCCAGACAAATGCCAGCCAGCGTCAAAAAGCCTGCTCAACTGGCTTTAAATTTGCAAGTGGTCACCTCAAGCTCCTCAACGCTATTGGCGTTTGCCAATAAGCGAAAGGCACCGCACCGCCCACAGACCAACTTGTTTTGCTCTCTAAACTTATCACATTCTAACCCTGTTCTCGGGGATAGGGTTTAAAATCAGACTTCTCCTTTCAACCCATTCCCACACTAAAAAGCAGCAGACTCAAAGCATGACATTTTTATCCTCCCGCGTTGCTGAATTCCACGTTGCTTTCTCGTACTGTGGCTTTCAATCCCACTGCAGACAGTGGTGGTTCTCAGAAAAAGGGCACCACTGTCAAAGAATGAGATTTCTTCCACACAAAGGCTGCTCAAATCTGCTCCGTTCCTCAGGCAGGGAATTACTTGCAATGTTACTTCCGACATTAACACATTTTGCCAGTATAAAAGGCACCAGAGCCAAACAAGTCAGGTATTAGCATGTGAAAGTTGCCAGAGTCGATGCCTTGGTGGACCGAGGCCTTTCAATGCTCAGACTGATGCTTACGGCCAAGGGCACAATAGTGTCAGGAAGGCCGAGTGGAGTGAGGCGCCAGACTCAAAGACTGTTAATCCTTAACTGACCAAAGGTCGGCGAATTCCGGTCCCTTTCTAGGGGCGTGGGTTGCAATCCCACCTCTGACGTGACATTTTTCCCCACACAAATGCAGCCAGCGTCAAAAGGCCTGTTGAACTGGCCTTCAATTTACAAGTGGCAACAAACTGAAGGCACCGTTCTCAGCTCAACCTCTTTTCCACACCAAAATAGTCATATCACAACACAGCGGGAGCCGACTGCTTCATGGCTCGCGGTGAAGGGGCGCAAATATTACACGCCACAAATTCTGGCAGCGGTGGGATTCGAACCCACGCCTCCGAAGAGACTGGAGCCTTAATCCAGCGCCTTAGACCGCTCGGCCACGCTACCACTGGCAGCAGTTTCCGTTCTGGAACTAGTGACCGGTGAGTGAAATGTGACTTTGCTTTGGGCAAGATAATAATCAAGGCCATTGAAGTGGCAGACGGTAAACTCTCGAGAAATGATTTTGCAGCATACAGGTCCACAGGGCAACACCAGTAATTAGGTGCACGTTGGAACGAAGCAGTTACAACCTTCATTCAATATTTATTCCGACATCAACGTCACTGACAAAACCAGATTATCTGGTCATGATCACATTGCCGTTTGTGGGATCTTGCTGTGTGCAAACTGGCTGCGGCGTTCCCCACATTGCAACAGTGCCTTCACTTTTACAATACTTCATTGGCTGTGAAGCGCCTTGGGACGTCGTTCGGTCATGAAAGGCGCTTTCGAAATACAATACAGAAAATGTTACCCGATAGCTGACAAAATGCGAGCTGTTGCGAGAAATACCTGTGTTTGAATGTTGGTTGCATTGCAGGGATGATGAACTTAATGACTGGCGCTGCCTGTTAAGTCCTGTCGTAAGAATGTGTGCGTTGTGTGTTTGCACAGGAGGAAGAATTGTGAGGCTGCTCAGTAAGTGTGCAGAATTTGCAGCACATTTTCCTGCAGCTGCTGCACGACCATTGTCAGGATGGCCGAGTGGTCTAAGGCGCCAGACTCAAGGACTGTTAATCCTTACCTTACCAAAGGTTGGTGTATTCTGGTCCCTTTCTAGGGGCGTGGGTTCGAATCCCACTTCTGACATTAACTTTTTATCCAGACAAATGCCAGCCAGCGTCAAAAAGCCTGCTCAACTGGCTTTAAATTTGCAAGTGGTCACCTCAAGCTCCTCAACGCTATTGGCGTTTGCCAATAAGCGAAAGGCACCGCACCGCCCACAGACCAACTTGTTTTGCTCTCTAAACTTATCACATTCTAACCCTGTTCTCGGGGATAGGGTTTAAAATCAGACTTCTCCTTTCAACCCATTCCCACACTAAAAAGCAGCAGACTCAAAGCATGACATTTTTATCCTCCCGCGTTGCTGAATTCCACGTTGCTTTCTCGTACTGTGGCTTTCAATCCCACTGCAGACAGTGATGGTTCTCAGAAAAAGGGCACCACTGTCAAAGAATGAGATTTCTTCCACACAAAGGCTGCTCAAATCTGCTCCGTTCCTCAGGCAGGGAATTACTTGCAATGTTTACTTCCGACATTAACACATTTTGCCAGTATAAAAGGCACCAGAGCCAAACAAGTCAGGTATTAGCATGTGAAAGTTGCCAGAGTCGATGCCTTGGTGGACCGAGGCCTTTCAATGCTCAGACTGATGCTTACGGCCAAGGGCACAATAGTGTCAGGAAGGCCGAGTGGAGTGAGGCGCCAGACTCAAAGACTGTTAATCCTTAACTGACCAAAGGTCGGCGAATTCCGGTCCCTTTCTAGGGGCGTGGGTTGCAATGCCACCTCTGACGTGACATTTTTCCCCACACAAATGCAGCCAGCGTCAAAAGGCCTGTTGAACTGGCCTTCAATTTACAAGTGGCAACATCAAACTCTTCAACGGTTTGCCAACAAACTGAAGGCACCGTTCTCAGCTCAACCTCTTTTCCACACCAAAATAGTCATATCACAACACAGCTATCACAACACAGCGGGAGCCGACTGCTTCATGGCTCGCGGTGAAGGGGCGCAAATATTACACGCCACAAATTCTGGCAGCGGTGGGATTCGAACCCACTGCCTCCGAAGAGACTGGAGCCTTAATCCAGCGCCTTAGACCGCTCGGCCACGCTACCACTGGCAGCAGTTTCCGTTCTGGAACTAGTGACCGGTGAGTGAAATGTGACTTTGCTTTGGGCAAGATAATAATCAAGGCCATTGAAGTGGCAGACGGTAAACTCTCGAGAAATGATTTTGCAGCATACAGGTCCACAGGGCAACACCAGTAATTAGGTGCACGTTGGAACGAAGCAGTTACAACCTTCATTCAATATTTATTCCGACATCAACGTCACTGACAAAACCAGATTATCTGGTCATGATCACATTGCCGTTTGTGGGATCTTGCTGTGTGCAAACTGGCTGCGGCGTTCCCCACATTGCAACAGTGCCTTCACTTTTACAATACTTCATTGGCTGTGAAGCGCCTTGGGACGTCGTTCGGTCATGAAAGGCGCTTTCGAAATACAATACAGAAAATGTTACCCGATAGCTGACAAAATGCGAGCTGTTGCGAGAAATACCTGTGTTTGAATGTTGGTTGCATTGCAGGGATGATGAACTTAATGACTGGCGCTGCCTGTTAAGTCCTGTCGTAAGAATGTGTGCGTTGTGTGTTTGCACAGGAGGAAGAATTGTGAGGCTGCTCAGTAAGTGTGCAGAATTTGCAGCACATTTTCCTGCAGCTGCTGCACGACCATTGTCAGGATGGCCGAGTGGTCTAAGGCGCCAGACTCAAGGACTGTTAATCCTTACCTTACCAAAGGTTGGTGTATTCTGGTCCCTTTCTAGGGGCGTGGGTTCGAATCCCACTTCTGACATTAACTTTTTATCCAGACAAATGCCAGCCAGCGTCAAAAAGCCTGCTCAACTGGCTTTAAATTTGCAAGTGGTCACCTCAAGCTCCTCAACGCTATTGGCGTTTGCCAATAAGCGAAAGGCACCGCACCGCCCACAGACCAACTTGTTTTGCTCTCTAAACTTATCACATTCTAACCCTGTTCTCGGGGATAGGGTTTAAAATCAGACTTCTCCTTTCAACCCATTCCCACACTAAAAAGCAGCAGACTCAAAGCATGACATTTTTATCCTCCCGCGTTGCTGAATTCCACGTTGCTTTCTCGTACTGTGGCTTTCAATCCCACTGCAGACAGTGGTGGTTCTCAGAAAAAGGGCACCACTGTCAAAGAATGAGATTTCTTCCACACAAAGGCTGCTCAAATCTGCTCCGTTCCTCAGGCAGGGAATTACTTGCAATGTTTACTTCCGACATTAACACATTTTGCCAGTATAAAAGGCACCAGAGCCAAACAAGTCAGGTATTAGCATGTGAAAGTTGCCAGAGTCGATGCCTTGGTGGACCGAGGCCTTTCAATGCTCAGACTGATGCTTACGGCCAAGGGCACAATAGTGTCAGGAAGGCCGAGTGGAGTGAGGCGCCAGACTCAAAGACTGTTAATCCTTAACTGACCAAAGGTCGGCGAATTCCGGTCCCTTTCTAGGGGCGTGGGTTGCAATGCCACCTCTGACGTGACATTTTTCCCCACACAAATGCAGCCAGCGTCAAAAGGCCTGTTGAACTGGCCTTCAATTTACAAGTGGCAACATCAAACTCTTCAACGGTTTGCCAACAAACTGAAGGCACCGTTCTCAGCTCAACCTCTTTTCCACACCAAAATAGTCATATCACAACACAGCGGGAGCCGACTGCTTCATGGCTCGCGGTGAAGGGGCGCAAATATTACACGCCACAAATTCTGGCAGCGGTGGGATTCGAACCCACTGCCTCCGAAGAGACTGGAGCCTTAATCCAGCGCCTTAGACCGCTCGGCCACGCTACCACTGGCAGCAGTTTCCGTTCTGGAACTAGTGACCGGTGAGTGAAATGTGACTTTGCTTTGGGCAAGATAATAATCAAGGCCATTGAAGTGGCAGACGGTAAACTCTCGAGAAATGATTTTGCAGCATACAGGTCCACAGGGCAACACCAGTAATTAGGTGCACGTTGGAACGAAGCAGTTACAACCTTCATTCAATATTTATTCCGACATCAACGTCACTGACAAAACCAGATTATCTGGTCATGATCACATTGCCGTTTGTGGGATCTTGCTGTGTGCAAACTGGCTGCGGCGTTCCCCACATTGCAACAGTGCCTTCACTTTTACAATACTTCATTGGCTGTAAAGCGCCTTGGGACGTCGTTCGGTCATGAAAGGCGCTTTCGAAATACAATACAGAAAATGTTACCCGATAGCTGACAAAATGCGAGCTGTTGCGAGAAATACCTGTGTTTGAATGTTGGTTGCATTGCAGGGATGATGAACTTAATGACTGGCGCTGCCTGTTAAGTCCTGTCGTAAGAATGTGTGCGTTGTGTGTTTGCACAGGAGGAAGAATTGTGAGGCTGCTCAGTAAGTGTGCAGAATTTGCAGCACATTTTCCTGCAGCTGCTGCACGACCATTGTCAGGATGGCCGAGTGGTCTAAGGCGCCAGACTCAAGGACTGTTAATCCTTACCTTACCAAAGGTTGGTGTATTCTGGTCCCTTTCTAGGGGCGTGGGTTCGAATCCCACTTCTGACATTAACTTTTTATCCAGACAAATGCCAGCCAGCGTCAAAAAGCCTGCTCAACTGGCTTTAAATTTGCAAGTGGTCACCTCAAGCTCCTCAACGCTATTGGCGTTTGCCAATAAGCGAAAGGCACCGCACCGCCCACAGACCAACTTGTTTTGCTCTCTAAACTTATCACATTCTAACCCTGTTCTCGGGGATAGGGTTTAAAATCAGACTTCTCCTTTCAACCCATTCCCACACTAAAAAGCAGCAGACTCAAAGCATGACATTTTTATCCTCCCGCGTTGCTGAATTCCACGTTGCTTTCTCGTACTGTGGCTTTCAATCCCACTGCAGACAGTGGTGGTTCTCAGAAAAAGGGCACCACTGTCAAAGAATGAGATTTCTTCCACACAAAGGCTGCTCAAATCTGCTCCGTTCCTCAGGCAGGGAATTACTTGCAATGTTTACTTCCGACATTAACACATTTTGCCAGTATAAAAGGCACCAGAGCCAAACAAGTCAGGTATTAGCATGTGAAAGTTGCCAGAGTCGATGCCTTGGTGGACCGAGGCCTTTCAATGCTCAGACTGATGCTTACGGCCAAGGGCACAATAGTGTCAGGAAGGCCGAGTGGAGTGAGGCGCCAGACTCAAAGACTGTTAATCCTTAACTGACCAAAGGTCGGCGAATTCCGGTCCCTTTCTAGGGGCGTGGGTTGCAATCCCACCTCTGACGTGACATTTTTCCCCACACAAATGCAGCCAGCGTCAAAAGGTCTGTTGAACTGGCCTTCAATTTACAAGTGGCAACATCAAACTCTTCAACGGTTTGCCAACAAACTGAAGGCACCGTTCTCAGCTCAACCTCTTTTCCACACCAAAATAGTCATATCACAACACAGCGGGAGCCGACTGCTTCATGGCTCGCGGTGAAGGGGCGCAAATATTACACGCCACAAATTCTGGCAGCGGTGGGATTCGAACCCACTGCCTCCGAAGAGACTGGAGCCTTAATCCAGCGCCTTAGACCGCTCGGCCACGCTACCACTGGCAGCAGTTTCCGTTCTGGAACTAGTGACCGGTGAGTGAAATGTGACTTTGCTTTGGGCAAGATAATAATCAAGGCCATTCAAGTGGCAGACGGTAAACTCTCGAGAAATGATTTTGCAGCATACAGGTCCACAGGGCAACACCAGTAATTAGGTGCACGTTGGAACGAAGCAGTTACAACCTTCATTCAATATTTATTCCGACATCAACGTCACTGACAAAACCAGATTATCTGGTCATGATCACATTGCCGTTTGTGGGATCTTGCTGTGTGCAAACTGGCTGCGGCGTTCCCCACATTGCAACAGTGCCTTCACTTTTACAATACTTCATTGGCTGTGAAGCGCCTTGGGACGTCGTTCGGTCATGAAAGGCGCTTTCGAAATACAATACAGAAAATGTTACCCGATAGCTGACAAAATGCGAGCTGTTGCGAGAAATACCTGTGTTTGAATGTTGGTTGCATTGCAGGGATGATGAACTTAATGACTGGCGCTGCCTGTTAAGTCCTGTCGTAAGAATGTGTGCGTTGTGTGTTTGCACAGGAGGAAGAATTGTGAGGCTGCTCAGTAAGTGTGCAGAATTTGCAGCACATTTTCCTGCAGCTGCTGCACGACCATTGTCAGGATGGCCGAGTGGTCTAAGGCGCCAGACTCAAGGACTGTTAATCCTTACCTTACCAAAGGTTGGTGTATTCTGGTCCCTTTCTAGGGGCGTGGGTTCGAATCCCACTTCTGACATTAACTTTTTATCCAGACAAATGCCAGCCAGCGTCAAAAAGCCTGCTCAACTGGCTTTAAATTTGCAAGTGGTCACCTCAAGCTCCTCAACGCTATTGGCGTTTGCCAATAAGCGAAAGGCACCGCACCGCCCACAGACCAACTTGTTTTGCTCTCTAAACTTATCACATTCTAACCCTGTTCTCGGGGATAGGGTTTAAAATCAGACTTCTCCTTTCAACCCATTCCCACACTAAAAAGCAGCAGACTCAAAGCATGACATTTTTATCCTCCCGCGTTGCTGAATTCCACGTTGCTTTCTCGTACTGTGGCTTTCAATCCCACTGCAGACAGTGGTGGTTCTCAGAAAAAGGGCACCACTGTCAAAGAATGAGATTTCTTCCACACAAAGGCTGCTCAAATCTGCTCCGTTCCTCAGGCAGGGAATTACTTGCAATGTTTACTTCCGACATTAACACATTTTGCCAGTATAAAAGGCACCAGAGCCAAACAAGTCAGGTATTAGCATGTGAAAGTTGCCAGAGTCGATGCCTTGGTGGACCGAGGCCTTTCAATGCTCAGACTGATGCTTACGGCCAAGGGCACAATAGTGTCAGGAAGGCCGAGTGGAGTGAGGCGCCAGACTCAAAGACTGTTAATCCTTAACTGACCAAAGGTCGGCGAATTCCGGTCCCTTTCTAGGGGCGTGGGTTGCAATCCCACCTCTGACGTGACATTTTTCCCCACACAAATGCAGCCAGCGTCAAAAGGTCTGTTGAACTGGCCTTCAATTTACAAGTGGCAACATCAAACTCTTCAACGGTTTGCCAACAAACTGAAGGCACCGTTCTCAGCTCAACCTCTTTTCCACACCAAAATAGTCATATCACAACACAGCGGGAGCCGACTGCTTCATGGCTCGCGGTGAAGGGGCGCAAATATTACACGCCACAAATTCTGGCAGCGGTGGGATTCGAACCCACGCCTCCGAAGAGACTGGAGCCTTAATCCAGCGCCTTAGACCGCTCGGCCACGCTACCACTGGCAGCAGTTTCCGTTCTGGAACTAGTGACCGGTGAGTGAAATGTGACTTTGCTTTGGGCAAGATAATAATCAAGGCCATTGAAGTGGCAGACGGTAAACTCTCGAGAAATGATTTTGCAGCATACAGGTCCACAGGGCAACACCAGTAATTAGGTGCACGTTGGAACGAAGCAGTTACAACCTTCATTCAATATTTATTCCGACATCAACGTCACTGACAAAACCAGATTATCTGGTCATGATCACATTGCCGTTTGTGGGATCTTGCTGTGTGCAAACTGGCTGCGGCGTTCCCCACATTGCAACAGTGCCTTCACTTTTACAATACTTCATTGGCTGTGAAGCGCCTTGGGACGTCGTTCGGTCATGAAAGGCGCTTTCGAAATACAATACAGAAAATGTTACCCGATAGCTGACAAAATGCGAGCTGTTGCGAGAAATACCTGTGTTTGAATGTTGGTTGCATTGCAGGGATGATGAACTTAATGACTGGCGCTGCCTGTTAAGTCCTGTCGTAAGAATGTGTGCGTTGTGTGTTTGCACAGGAGGAAGAATTGTGAGGCTGCTCAGTAAGTGTGCAGAATTTGCAGCACATTTTCCTGCAGCTGCTGCACGACCATTGTCAGGATGGCCGAGTGGTCTAAGGCGCCAGACTCAAGGACTGTTAATCCTTACCTTACCAAAGGTTGGTGTATTCTGGTCCCTTTCTAGGGGCGTGGGTTCGAATCCCACTTCTGACATTAACTTTTTATCCAGACAAATGCCAGCCAGCGTCAAAAAGCCTGCTCAACTGGCTTTAAATTTGCAAGTGGTCACCTCAAGCTCCTCAACGCTATTGGCGTTTGCCAATAAGCGAAAGGCACCGCACCGCCCACAGACCAACTTGTTTTGCTCTCTAAACTTATCACATTCTAACCCTGTTCTCGGGGATAGGGTTTAAAATCAGACTTCTCCTTTCAACCCATTCCCACACTAAAAAGCAGCAGACTCAAAGCATGACATTTTTATCCTCCCGCGTTGCTGAATTCCACGTTGCTTTCTCGTACTGTGGCTTTCAATCCCACTGCAGACAGTGGTGGTTCTCAGAAAAAGGGCACCACTGTCAAAGAATGAGATTTCTTCCACACAAAGGCTGCTCAAATCTGCTCCGTTCCTCAGGCAGGGAATTACTTGCAATGTTTACTTCCGACATTAACACATTTTGCCAGTATAAAAGGCACCAGAGCCAAACAAGTCAGGTATTAGCATGTGAAAGTTGCCAGAGTCGATGCCTTGGTGGACCGAGGCCTTTCAATGCTCAGACTGATGCTTACGGCCAAGGGCACAATAGTGTCAGGAAGGCCGAGTGGAGTGAGGCGCCAGACTCAAAGACTGTTAATCCTTAACTGACCAAAGGTCGGCGAATTCCGGTCCCTTTCTAGGGGCGTGGGTTGCAATCCCACCTCTGACGTGACATTTTTCCCCACACAAATGCAGCCAGCGTCAAAAGGCCTGTTGAACTGGCCTTCAATTTACAAGTGGCAACAAACTGAAGGCACCGTTCTCAGCTCAACCTCTTTTCCACACCAAAATAGTCATATCACAACACAGCGGGAGCCGACTGCTTCATGGCTCGCGGTGAAGGGGCGCAAATATTACACGCCACAAATTCTGGCAGCGGTGGGATTCGAACCCACTGCCTCCGAAGAGACTGGAGCCTTAATCCAGCGCCTTAGACCGCTCGGCCACGCTACCACTGGCAGCAGTTTCCGTTCTGGAACTAGTGACCGGTGAGTGAAATGTGACTTTGCTTTGGGCAAGATAATAATCAAGGCCATTGAAGTGGCAGACGGTAAACTCTCGAGAAATGATTTTGCAGCATACAGGTCCACAGGGCAACACCAGTAATTAGGTGCACGTTGGAACGAAGCAGTTACAACCTTCATTCAATATTTATTCCGACATCAACGTCACTGACAAAACCAGATTATCTGGTCATGATCACATTGCCGTTTGTGGGATCTTGCTGTGTGCAAACTGGCTGCGGCGTTCCCCACATTGCAACAGTGCCTTCACTTTTACAATACTTCATTGGCTGTGAAGCGCCTTGGGACGTCGTTCGGTCATGAAAGGCGCTTTCGAAATACAATACAGAAAATGTTACCCGATAGCTGACAAAATGCGAGCTGTTGCGAGAAATACCTGTGTTTGAATGTTGGTTGCATTGCAGGGATGATGAACTTAATGACTGGCGCTGCCTGTTAAGTCCTGTCGTAAGAATGTGTGCGTTGTGTGTTTGCACAGGAGGAAGAATTGTGAGGCTGCTCAGTAAGTGTGCAGAATTTGCAGCACATTTTCCTGCAGCTGCTGCACGACCATTGTCAGGATGGCCGAGTGGTCTAAGGCGCCAGACTCAAGGACTGTTAATCCTTACCTTACCAAAGGTTGGTGTATTCTGGTCCCTTTCTAGGGGCGTGGGTTCGAATCCCACTTCTGACATTAACTTTTTATCCAGACAAATGCCAGCCAGCGTCAAAAAGCCTGCTCAACTGGCTTTAAATTTGCAAGTGGTCACCTCAAGCTCCTCAACGCTATTGGCGTTTGCCAATAAGCGAAAGGCACCGCACCGCCCACAGACCAACTTGTTTTGCTCTCTAAACTTATCACATTCTAACCCTGTTCTCGGGGATAGGGTTTAAAATCAGACTTCTCCTTTCAACCCATTCCCACACTAAAAAGCAGCAGACTCAAAGCATGACATTTTTATCCTCCCGCGTTGCTGAATTCCACGTTGCTTTCTCGTACTGTGGCTTTCAATCCCACTGCAGACAGTGGTGGTTCTCAGAAAAAGGGCACCACTGTCAAAGAATGAGATTTCTTCCACACAAAGGCTGCTCAAATCTGCTCCGTTCCTCAGGCAGGGAATTACTTGCAATGTTTACTTCCGACATTAACACATTTTGCCAGTATAAAAGGCACCAGAGCCAAACAAGTCAGGTATTAGCATGTGAAAGTTGCCAGAGTCGATGCCTTGGTGGACCGAGGCCTTTCAATGCTCAGACTGATGCTTACGGCCAAGGGCACAATAGTGTCAGGAAGGCCGAGTGGAGTGAGGCGCCAGACTCAAAGACTGTTAATCCTTAACTGACCAAAGGTCGGCGAATTCCGGTCCCTTTCTAGGGGCGTGGGTTGCAATCCCACCTCTGACGTGACATTTTTCCCCACACAAATGCAGCCAGCGTCAAAAGGTCTGTTGAACTGGCCTTCAATTTACAAGTGGCAACATCAAACTCTTCAACGGTTTGCCAACAAACTGAAGGCACCGTTCTCAGCTCAACCTCTTTTCCACACCAAAATAGTCATATCACAACACAGCGGGAGCCGACTGCTTCATGGCTCGCGGTGAAGGGGCGCAAATATTACACGCCACAAATTCTGGCAGCGGTGGGATTCGAACCCACTGCCTCCGAAGAGACTGGAGCCTTAATCCAGCGCCTTAGACCGCTCGGCCACGCTACCACTGGCAGCAGTTTCCGTTCTGGAACTAGTGACCGGTGAGTGAAATGTGACTTTGCTTTGGGCAAGATAATAATCAAGGCCATTCAAGTGGCAGACGGTAAACTCTCGAGAAATGATTTTGCAGCATACAGGTCCACAGGGCAACACCAGTAATTAGGTGCACGTTGGAACGAAGCAGTTACAACCTTCATTCAATATTTATTCCGACATCAACGTCACTGACAAAACCAGATTATCTGGTCATGATCACATTGCCGTTTGTGGGATCTTGCTGTGTGCAAACTGGCTGCGGCGTTCCCCACATTGCAACAGTGCCTTCACTTTTACAATACTTCATTGGCTGTGAAGCGCCTTGGGACGTCGTTCGGTCATGAAAGGCGCTTTCGAAATACAATACAGAAAATGTTACCCGATAGCTGACAAAATGCGAGCTGTTGCGAGAAATACCTGTG
This sequence comes from Pristiophorus japonicus, assembly GCF_044704955.1. Taxonomy (NCBI): domain Eukaryota; kingdom Metazoa; phylum Chordata; class Chondrichthyes; family Pristiophoridae; genus Pristiophorus; species Pristiophorus japonicus. The sequence continues at coordinate 174,789,010 of NC_091984.1, forward strand.
TTTGAATGTTGGTTGCATTGCAGGGATGATGAACTTAATGACTGGCGCTGCCTGTTAAGTCCTGTCGTAAGAATGTGTGCGTTGTGTGTTTGCACAGGAGGAAGAATTGTGAGGCTGCTCAGTAAGTGTGCAGAATTTGCAGCACATTTTCCTGCAGCTGCTGCACGACCATTGTCAGGATGGCCGAGTGGTCTAAGGCGCCAGACTCAAGGACTGTTAATCCTTACCTTACCAAAGGTTGGTGTATTCTGGTCCCTTTCTAGGGGCGTGGGTTCGAATCCCACTTCTGACATTAACTTTTTATCCAGACAAATGCCAGCCAGCGTCAAAAAGCCTGCTCAACTGGCTTTAAATTTGCAAGTGGTCACCCGAAGCTCCTCAACGCTATTGGCGTTTGCCAATAAGCGAAAGGCACCGCACCGCCCACAGACCAACTTGTTTTGCTCTCTAAACTTATCACATTCTAACCCTGTTCTCGGGGATAGGGTTTAAAATCAGACTTCTCCTTTCAACCCATTCCCACACTAAAAAGCAGCAGACTCAAAGCATGACATTTTTATCCTCCCGCGTTGCTGAATTCCACGTTGCTTTCTCGTACTGTGGCTTTCAATCCCACTGCAGACAGTGGTGGTTCTCAGAAAAAGGGCACCACTGTCAAAGAATGAGATTTCTTCCACACAAAGGCTGCTCAAATCTGCTCCGTTCCTCAGGCAGGGAATTACTTGCAATGTTTACTTCCGACATTAACACATTTTGCCAGTATAAAAGGCACCAGAGCCAAACAAGTCAGGTATTAGCATGTGAAAGTTGCCAGAGTCGATGCCTTGGTGGACCGAGGCCTTTCAATGCTCAGACTGATGCTTACGGCCAAGGGCACAATAGTGTCAGGAAGGCCGAGTGGAGTGAGGCGCCAGACTCAAAGACTGTTAATCCTTAACTGACCAAAGGTCGGCGAATTCCGGTCCCTTTCTAGGGGCGTGGGTTGCAATCCCACCTCTGACGTGACATTTTTCCCCACACAAATGCAGCCAGCGTCAAAAGGTCTGTTGAACTGGCCTTCAATTTACAAGTGGCAACATCAAACTCTTCAACGGTTTGCCAACAAACTGAAGGCACCGTTCTCAGCTCAACCTCTTTTCCACACCAAAATAGTCATATCACAACACAGCGGGAGCCGACTGCTTCATGGCTCGCGGTGAAGGGGCGCAAATATTACACGCCACAAATTCTGGCAGCGGTGGGATTCGAACCCACGCCTCCGAAGAGACTGGAGCCTTAATCCAGCGCCTTAGACCGCTCGGCCACGCTACCACTGGCAGCAGTTTCCGTTCTGGAACTAGTGACCGGTGAGTGAAATGTGACTTTGCTTTGGGCAAGATAATAATCAAGGCCATTGAAGTGGCAGACGGTAAACTCTCGAGAAATGATTTTGCAGCATACAGGTCCACAGGGCAACACCAGTAATTAGGTGCACGTTGGAACGAAGCAGTTACAACCTTCATTCAATATTTATTCCGACATCAACGTCACTGACAAAACCAGATTATCTGGTCATGATCACATTGCCGTTTGTGGGATCTTGCTGTGTGCAAACTGGCTGCGGCGTTCCCCACATTGCAACAGTGCCTTCACTTTTACAATACTTCATTGGCTGTGAAGCGCCTTGGGACGTCGTTCGGTCATGAAAGGCGCTTTCGAAATACAATACAGAAAATGTTACCCGATAGCTGACAAAATGCGAGCTGTTGCGAGAAATACCTGTGTTTGAATGTTGGTTGCATTGCAGGGATGATGAACTTAATGACTGGCGCTGCCTGTTAAGTCCTGTCGTAAGAATGTGTGCGTTGTGTGTTTGCACAGGAGGAAGAATTGTGAGGCTGCTCAGTAAGTGTGCAGAATTTGCAGCACATTTTCCTGCAGCTGCTGCACGACCATTGTCAGGATGGCCGAGTGGTCTAAGGCGCCAGACTCAAGGACTGTTAATCCTTACCTTACCAAAGGTTGGTGTATTCTGGTCCCTTTCTAGGGGCGTGGGTTCGAATCCCACTTCTGACATTAACTTTTTATCCAGACAAATGCCAGCCAGCGTCAAAAAGCCTGCTCAACTGGCTTTAAATTTGCAAGTGGTCACCTCAAGCTCCTCAACGCTATTGGCGTTTGCCAATAAGCGAAAGGCACCGCACCGCCCACAGACCAACTTGTTTTGCTCTCTAAACTTATCACATTCTAACCCTGTTCTCGGGGATAGGGTTTAAAATCAGACTTCTCCTTTCAACCCATTCCCACACTAAAAAGCAGCAGACTCAAAGCATGACATTTTTATCCTCCCGCGTTGCTGAATTCCACGTTGCTTTCTCGTACTGTGGCTTTCAATCCCACTGCAGACAGTGGTGGTTCTCAGAAAAAGGGCACCACTGTCAAAGAATGAGATTTCTTCCACACAAAGGCTGCTCAAATCTGCTCCGTTCCTCAGGCAGGGAATTACTTGCAATGTTTACTTCCGACATTAACACATTTTGCCAGTATAAAAGGCACCAGAGCCAAACAAGTCAGGTATTAGCATGTGAAAGTTGCCAGAGTCGATGCCTTGGTGGACCGAGGCCTTTCAATGCTCAGACTGATGCTTACGGCCAAGGGCACAATAGTGTCAGGAAGGCCGAGTGAAGTGAGGCGCCAGACTCAAAGACTGTTAATCCTTAACTGACCAAAGGTCGGCGAATTCCGGTCCCTTTCTAGGGGCGTGGGTTGCAATCCCACCTCTGACGTGACATTTTTCCCCACACAAATGCAGCCAGCGTCAAAAGGCCTGTTGAACTGGCCTTCAATTTACAAGTGGCAACAAACTGAAGGCACCGTTCTCAGCTCAACCTCTTTTCCACACCAAAATAGTCATATCACAACACAGCGGGAGCCGACTGCTTCATGGCTCGCGGTGAAGGGGCGCAAATATTACACGCCACAAATTCTGGCAGCGGTGGGATTCGAACCCACTGCCTCCGAAGAGACTGGAGCCTTAATCCAGCGCCTTAGACCGCTCGGCCACGCTACCACTGGCAGCAGTTTCCGTTCTGGAACTAGTGACCGGTGAGTGAAATGTGACTTTGCTTTGGGCAAGATAATAATCAAGGCCATTGAAGTGGCAGACGGTAAACTCTCGAGAAATGATTTTGCAGCATACAGGTCCACAGGGCAACACCAGTAATTAGGTGCACGTTGGAACGAAGCAGTTACAACCTTCATTCAATATTTATTCCGACATCAACGTCACTGACAAAACCAGATTATCTGGTCATGATCACATTGCCGTTTGTGGGATCTTGCTGTGTGCAAACTGGCTGCGGCGTTCCCCACATTGCAACAGTGCCTTCACTTTTACAATACTTCATTGGCTGTGAAGCGCCTTGGGACGTCGTTCGGTCATGAAAGGCGCTTTCGAAATACAATACAGAAAATGTTACCCGATAGCTGACAAAATGCGAGCTGTTGCGAGAAATACCTGTGTTTGAATGTTGGTTGCATTGCAGGGATGATGAACTTAATGACTGGCGCTGCCTGTTAAGTCCTGTCGTAAGAATGTGTGCGTTGTGTGTTTGCACAGGAGGAAGAATTGTGAGGCTGCTCAGTAAGTGTGCAGAATTTGCAGCACATTTTCCTGCAGCTGCTGCACGACCATTGTCAGGATGGCCGAGTGGTCTAAGGCGCCAGACTCAAGGACTGTTAATCCTTACCTTACCAAAGGTTGGTGTATTCTGGTCCCTTTCTAGGGGCGTGGATTCGAATCCCACTTCTGACATTAACTTTTTATCCAGACAAATGCCAGCCAGCGTCAAAAAGCCTGCTCAACTGGCTTTAAATTTGCAAGTGGTCACCTCAAGCTCCTCAACGCTATTGGCGTTTGCCAATAAGCGAAAGGCACCGCACCGCCCACAGACCAACTTGTTTTGCTCTCTAAACTTATCACATTCTAACCCTGTTCTCGGGGATAGGGTTTAAAATCAGACTTCTCCTTTCAACCCATTCCCACACTAAAAAGCAGCAGACTCAAAGCATGACATTTTTATCCTCCCGCGTTGCTGAATTCCACGTTGCTTTCTCGTACTGTGGCTTTCAATCCCACTGCAGACAGTGGTGGTTCTCAGAAAAAGGGCACCACTGTCAAAGAATGAGATTTCTTCCACACAAAGGCTGCTCAAATCTGCTCCGTTCCTCAGGCAGGGAATTACTTGCAATGTTACTTCCGACATTAACACATTTTGCCAGTATAAAAGGCACCAGAGCCAAACAAGTCAGGTATTAGCATGTGAAAGTTGCCAGAGTCGATGCCTTGGTGGACCGAGGCCTTTCAATGCTCAGACTGATGCTTACGGCCAAGGGCACAATAGTGTCAGGAAGGCCGAGTGGAGTGAGGCGCCAGACTCAAAGACTGTTAATCCTTAACTGACCAAAGGTCGGCGAATTCCGGTCCCTTTCTAGGGGCGTGGGTTGCAATCCCACCTCTGACGTGACATTTTTCCCCACACAAATGCAGCCAGCGTCAAAAGGCCTGTTGAACTGGCCTTCAATTTACAAGTGGCAACATCAAACTCTTCAACGGTTTGCCAACAAACTGAAGGCACCGTTCTCAGCTCAACCTCTTTTCCACACCAAAATAGTCATATCACAACACAGCGGGAGCCGACTGCTTCATGGCTCGCGGTGAAGGGGCGCAAATATTACACGCCACAAATTCTGGCAGCGGTGGGATTCGAACCCACTGCCTCCGAAGAGACTGGAGCCTTAATCCAGCGCCTTAGACCGCTCGGCCACGCTACCACTGGCAGCAGTTTCCGTTCTGGAACTAGTGACCGGTGAGTGAAATGTGACTTTGCTTTGGGCAAGATAATAATCAAGGCCATTGAAGTGGCAGACGGTAAACTCTCGAGAAATGATTTTGCAGCATACAGGTCCACAGGGCAACACCAGTAATTAGGTGCACGTTGGAACGAAGCAGTTACAACCTTCATTCAATATTTATTCCGACATCAACGTCACTGACAAAACCAGATTATCTGGTCATGATCACATTGCCGTTTGTGGGATCTTGCTGTGTGCAAACTGGCTGCGGCGTTCCCCACATTGCAACAGTGCCTTCACTTTTACAATACTTCATTGGCTGTAAAGCGCCTTGGGACGTCGTTCGGTCATGAAAGGCGCTTTCGAAATACAATACAGAAAATGTTACCCGATAGCTGACAAAATGCGAGCTGTTGCGAGAAATACCTGTGTTTGAATGTTGGTTGCATTGCAGGGATGATGAACTTAATGACTGGCGCTGCCTGTTAAGTCCTGTCGTAAGAATGTGTGCGTTGTGTGTTTGCACAGGAGGAAGAATTGTGAGGCTGCTCAGTAAGTGTGCAGAATTTGCAGCACATTTTCCTGCAGCTGCTGCACGACCATTGTCAGGATGGCCGAGTGGTCTAAGGCGCCAGACTCAAGGACTGTTAATCCTTACCTTACCAAAGGTTGGTGTATTCTGGTCCCTTTCTAGGGGCGTGGGTTCGAATCCCACTTCTGACATTAACTTTTTATCCAGACAAATGCCAGCCAGCGTCAAAAAGCCTGCTCAACTGGCTTTAAATTTGCAAGTGGTCACCTCAAGCTCCTCAACGCTATTGGCGTTTGCCAATAAGCGAAAGGCACCGCACCGCCCACAGACCAACTTGTTTTGCTCTCTAAACTTATCACATTCTAACCCTGTTCTCGGGGATAGGGTTTAAAATCAGACTTCTCCTTTCAACCCATTCCCACACTAAAAAGCAGCAGACTCAAAGCATGACATTTTTATCCTCCCGCGTTGCTGAATTCCACGTTGCTTTCTCGTACTGTGGCTTTCAATCCCACTGCAGACAGTGGTGGTTCTCAGAAAAAGGGCACCACTGTCAAAGAATGAGATTTCTTCCACACAAAGGCTGCTCAAATCTGCTCCGTTCCTCAGGCAGGGAATTACTTGCAATGTTTACTTCCGACATTAACACATTTTGCCAGTATAAAAGGCACCAGAGCCAAACAAGTCAGGTATTAGCATGTGAAAGTTGCCAGAGTCGATGCCTTGGTGGACCGAGGCCTTTCAATGCTCAGACTGATGCTTACGGCCAAGGGCACAATAGTGTCAGGAAGGCCGAGTGGAGTGAGGCGCCAGACTCAAAGACTGTTAATCCTTAACTGACCAAAGGTCGGCGAATTCCGGTCCCTTTCTAGGGGCGTGGGTTGCAATCCCACCTCTGACGTGACATTTTTCCCCACACAAATGCAGCCAGCGTCAAAAGGCCTGTTGAACTGGCCTTCAATTTACAAGTGGCAACAAACTGAAGGCACCGTTCTCAGCTCAACCTCTTTTCCACACCAAAATAGTCATATCACAACACAGCGGGAGCCGACTGCTTCATGGCTCGCGGTGAAGGGGCGCAAATATTACACGCCACAAATTCTGGCAGCGGTGGGATTCGAACCCACTGCCTCCGAAGAGACTGGAGCCTTAATCCAGCGCCTTAGACCGCTCGGCCACGCTACCACTGGCAGCAGTTTCCGTTCTGGAACTAGTGACCGGTGAGTGAAATGTGACTTTGCTTTGGGCAAGATAATAATCAAGGCCATTGAAGTGGCAGACGGTAAACTCTCGAGAAATGATTTTGCAGCATACAGGTCCACAGGGCAACACCAGTAATTAGGTGCACGTTGGAACGAAGCAGTTACAACCTTCATTCAATATTTATTCCGACATCAACGTCACTGACAAAACCAGATTATCTGGTCATGATCACATTGCCGTTTGTGGGATCTTGCTGTGTGCAAACTGGCTGCGGCGTTCCCCACATTGCAACAGTGCCTTCACTTTTACAATACTTCATTGGCTGTGAAGCGCCTTGGGACGTCGTTCGGTCATGAAAGGCGCTTTCGAAATACAATACAGAAAATGTTACCCGATAGCTGACAAAATGCGAGCTGTTGCGAGAAATACCTGTGTTTGAATGTTGGTTGCATTGCAGGGATGATGAACTTAATGACTGGCGCTGCCTGTTAAGTCCTGTCGTAAGAATGTGTGCGTTGTGTGTTTGCACAGGAGGAAGAATTGTGAGGCTGCTCAGTAAGTGTGCAGAATTTGCAGCACATTTTCCTGCAGCTGCTGCACGACCATTGTCAGGATGGCCGAGTGGTCTAAGGCGCCAGACTCAAGGACTGTTAATCCTTACCTTACCAAAGGTTGGTGTATTCTGGTCCCTTTCTAGGGGCGTGGATTCGAATCCCACTTCTGACATTAACTTTTTATCCAGACAAATGCCAGCCAGCGTCAAAAAGCCTGCTCAACTGGCTTTAAATTTGCAAGTGGTCACCTCAAGCTCCTCAACGCTATTGGCGTTTGCCAATAAGCGAAAGGCACCGCACCGCCCACAGACCAACTTGTTTTGCTCTCTAAACTTATCACATTCTAACCCTGTTCTCGGGGATAGGGTTTAAAATCAGACTTCTCCTTTCAACCCATTCCCACACTAAAAAGCAGCAGACTCAAAGCATGACATTTTTATCCTCCCGCGTTGCTGAATTCCACGTTGCTTTCTCGTACTGTGGCTTTCAATCCCACTGCAGACAGTGGTGGTTCTCAGAAAAAGGGCACCACTGTCAAAGAATGAGATTTCTTCCACACAAAGGCTGCTCAAATCTGCTCCGTTCCTCAGGCAGGGAATTACTTGCAATGTTACTTCCGACATTAACACATTTTGCCAGTATAAAAGGCACCAGAGCCAAACAAGTCAGGTATTAGCATGTGAAAGTTGCCAGAGTCGATGCCTTGGTGGACCGAGGCCTTTCAATGCTCAGACTGATGCTTACGGCCAAGGGCACAATAGTGTCAGGAAGGCCGAGTGGAGTGAGGCGCCAGACTCAAAGACTGTTAATCCTTAACTGACCAAAGGTCGGCGAATTCCGGTCCCTTTCTAGGGGCGTGGGTTGCAATCCCACCTCTGACGTGACATTTTTCCCCACACAAATGCAGCCAGCGTCAAAAGGCCTGTTGAACTGGCCTTCAATTTACAAGTGGCAACAAACTGAAGGCACCGTTCTCAGCTCAACCTCTTTTCCACACCAAAATAGTCATATCACAACACAGCGGGAGCCGACTGCTTCATGGCTCGCGGTGAAGGGGCGCAAATATTACACGCCACAAATTCTGGCAGCGGTGGGATTCGAACCCACTGCCTCCGAAGAGACTGGAGCCTTAATCCAGCGCCTTAGACCGCTCGGCCACGCTACCACTGGCAGCAGTTTCCGTTCTGGAACTAGTGACCGGTGAGTGAAATGTGACTTTGCTTTGGGCAAGATAATAATCAAGGCCATTGAAGTGGCAGACGGTAAACTCTCGAGAAATGATTTTGCAGCATACAGGTCCACAGGGCAACACCAGTAATTAGGTGCACGTTGGAACGAAGCAGTTACAACCTTCATTCAATATTTATTCCGACATCAACGTCACTGACAAAACCAGATTATCTGGTCATGATCACATTGCCGTTTGTGGGATCTTGCTGTGTGCAAACTGGCTGCGGCGTTCCCCACATTGCAACAGTGCCTTCACTTTTACAATACTTCATTGGCTGTAAAGCGCCTTGGGACGTCGTTCGGTCATGAAAGGCGCTTTCGAAATACAATACAGAAAATGTTACCCGATAGCTGACAAAATGCGAGCTGTTGCGAGAAATACCTGTGTTTGAATGTTGGTTGCATTGCAGGGATGATGAACTTAATGACTGGCGCTGCCTGTTAAGTCCTGTCGTAAGAATGTGTGCGTTGTGTGTTTGCACAGGAGGAAGAATTGTGAGGCTGCTCAGTAAGTGTGCAGAATTTGCAGCACATTTTCCTGCAGCTGCTGCACGACCATTGTCAGGATGGCCGAGTGGTCTAAGGCGCCAGACTCAAGGACTGTTAATCCTTACCTTACCAAAGGTTGGTGTATTCTGGTCCCTTTCTAGGGGCGTGGGTTCGAATCCCACTTCTGACATTAACTTTTTATCCAGACAAATGCCAGCCAGCGTCAAAAAGCCTGCTCAACTGGCTTTAAATTTGCAAGTGGTCACCTCAAGCTCCTCAACGCTATTGGCGTTTGCCAATAAGCGAAAGGCACCGCACCGCCCACAGACCAACTTGTTTTGCTCTCTAAACTTATCACATTCTAACCCTGTTCTCGGGGATAGGGTTTAAAATCAGACTTCTCCTTTCAACCCATTCCCACACTAAAAAGCAGCAGACTCAAAGCATGACATTTTTATCCTCCCGCGTTGCTGAATTCCACGTTGCTTTCTCGTACTGTGGCTTTCAATCCCACTGCAGACAGTGGTGGTTCTCAGAAAAAGGGCACCACTGTCAAAGAATGAGATTTCTTCCACACAAAGGCTGCTCAAATCTGCTCCGTTCCTCAGGCAGGGAATTACTTGCAATGTTTACTTCCGACATTAACACATTTTGCCAGTATAAAAGGCACCAGAGCCAAACAAGTCAGGTATTAGCATGTGAAAGTTGCCAGAGTCGATGCCTTGGTGGACCGAGGCCTTTCAATGCTCAGACTGATGCTTACGGCCAAGGGCACAATAGTGTCAGGAAGGCCGAGTGGAGTGAGGCGCCAGACTCAAAGACTGTTAATCCTTAACTGACCAAAGGTCGGCGAATTCCGGTCCCTTTCTAGGGGCGTGGGTTGCAATCCCACCTCTGACGTGACATTTTTCCCCACACAAATGCAGCCAGCGTCAAAAGGCCTGTTGAACTGGCCTTCAATTTACAAGTGGCAACAAACTGAAGGCACCGTTCTCAGCTCAACCTCTTTTCCACACCAAAATAGTCATATCACAACACAGCGGGAGCCGACTGCTTCATGGCTCGCGGTGAAGGGGCGCAAATATTACACGCCACAAATTCTGGCAGCGGTGGGATTCGAACCCACTGCCTCCGAAGAGACTGGAGCCTTAATCCAGCGCCTTAGACCGCTCGGCCACGCTACCACTGGCAGCAGTTTCCGTTCTGGAACTAGTGACCGGTGAGTGAAATGTGACTTTGCTTTGGGCAAGATAATAATCAAGGCCATTGAAGTGGCAGACGGTAAACTCTCGAGAAATGATTTTGCAGCATACAGGTCCACAGGGCAACACCAGTAATTAGGTGCACGTTGGAACGAAGCAGTTACAACCTTCATTCAATATTTATTCCGACATCAACGTCACTGACAAAACCAGATTATCTGGTCATGATCACATTGCCGTTTGTGGGATCTTGCTGTGTGCAAACTGGCTGCGGCGTTCCCCACATTGCAACAGTGCCTTCACTTTTACAATACTTCATTGGCTGTGAAGCGCCTTGGGACGTCGTTCGGTCATGAAAGGCGCTTTCGAAATACAATACAGAAAATGTTACCCGATAGCTGACAAAATGCGAGCTGTTGCGAGAAATACCTGTGTTTGAATGTTGGTTGCATTGCAGGGATGATGAACTTAATGACTGGCGCTGCCTGTTAAGTCCTGTCGTAAGAATGTGTGCGTTGTGTGTTTGCACAGGAGGAAGAATTGTGAGGCTGCTCAGTAAGTGTGCAGAATTTGCAGCACATTTTCCTGCAGCTGCTGCACGACCATTGTCAGGATGGCCGAGTGGTCTAAGGCGCCAGACTCAAGGACTGTTAATCCTTACCTTACCAAAGGTTGGTGTATTCTGGTCCCTTTCTAGGGGCGTGGATTCGAATCCCACTTCTGACATTAACTTTTTATCCAGACAAATGCCAGCCAGCGTCAAAAAGCCTGCTCAACTGGCTTTAAATTTGCAAGTGGTCACCTCAAGCTCCTCAACGCTATTGGCGTTTGCCAATAAGCGAAAGGCACCGCACCGCCCACAGACCAACTTGTTTTGCTCTCTAAACTTATCACATTCTAACCCTGTTCTCGGGGATAGGGTTTAAAATCAGACTTCTCCTTTCAACCCATTCCCACACTAAAAAGCAGCAGACTCAAAGCATGACATTTTTATCCTCCCGCGTTGCTGAATTCCACGTTGCTTTCTCGTACTGTGGCTTTCAATCCCACTGCAGACAGTGGTGGTTCTCAGAAAAAGGGCACCACTGTCAAAGAATGAGATTTCTTCCACACAAAGGCTGCTCAAATCTGCTCCGTTCCTCAGGCAGGGAATTACTTGCAATGTTACTTCCGACATTAACACATTTTGCCAGTATAAAAGGCACCAGAGCCAAACAAGTCAGGTATTAGCATGTGAAAGTTGCCAGAGTCGATGCCTTGGTGGACCGAGGCCTTTCAATGCTCAGACTGATGCTTACGGCCAAGGGCACAATAGTGTCAGGAAGGCCGAGTGGAGTGAGGCGCCAGACTCAAAGACTGTTAATCCTTAACTGACCAAAGGTCGGCGAATTCCGGTCCCTTTCTAGGGGCGTGGGTTGCAATCCCACCTCTGACGTGACATTTTTCCCCACACAAATGCAGCCAGCGTCAAAAGGCCTGTTGAACTGGCCTTCAATTTACAAGTGGCAACAAACTGAAGGCACCGTTCTCAGCTCAACCTCTTTTCCACACCAAAATAGTCATATCACAACACAGCGGGAGCCGACTGCTTCATGGCTCGCGGTGAAGGGGCGCAAATATTACACGCCACAAATTCTGGCAGCGGTGGGATTCGAACCCACTGCCTCCGAAGAGACTGGAGCCTTAATCCAGCGCCTTAGACCGCTCGGCCACGCTACCACTGGCAGCAGTTTCCGTTCTGGAACTAGTGACCGGTGAGTGAAATGTGACTTTGCTTTGGGCAAGATAATAATCAAGGCCATTGAAGTGGCAGACGGTAAACTCTCGAGAAATGATTTTGCAGCATACAGGTCCACAGGGCAACACCAGTAATTAGGTGCACGTTGGAACGAAGCAGTTACAACCTTCATTCAATATTTATTCCGACATCAACGTCACTGACAAAACCAGATTATCTGGTCATGATCACATTGCCGTTTGTGGGATCTTGCTGTGTGCAAACTGGCTGCGGCGTTCCCCACATTGCAACAGTGCCTTCACTTTTACAATACTTCATTGGCTGTAAAGCGCCTTGGGACGTCGTTCGGTCATGAAAGGCGCTTTCGAAATACAATACAGAAAATGTTACCCGATAGCTGACAAAATGCGAGCTGTTGCGAGAAATACCTGTGTTTGAATGTTGGTTGCATTGCAGGGATGATGAACTTAATGACTGGCGCTGCCTGTTAAGTCCTGTCGTAAGAATGTGTGCGTTGTGTGTTTGCACAGGAGGAAGAATTGTGAGGCTGCTCAGTAAGTGTGCAGAATTTGCAGCACATTTTCCTGCAGCTGCTGCACGACCATTGTCAGGATGGCCGAGTGGTCTAAGGCGCCAGACTCAAGGACTGTTAATCCTTACCTTACCAAAGGTTGGTGTATTCTGGTCCCTTTCTAGGGGCGTGGGTTCGAATCCCACTTCTGACATTAACTTTTTATCCAGACAAATGCCAGCCAGCGTCAAAAAGCCTGCTCAACTGGCTTTAAATTTGCAAGTGGTCACCTCAAGCTCCTCAACGCTATTGGCGTTTGCCAATAAGCGAAAGGCACCGCACCGCCCACAGACCAACTTGTTTTGCTCTCTAAACTTATCACATTCTAACCCTGTTCTCGGGGATAGGGTTTAAAATCAGACTTCTCCTTTCAACCCATTCCCACACTAAAAAGCAGCAGACTCAAAGCATGACATTTTTATCCTCCCGCGTTGCTGAATTCCACGTTGCTTTCTCGTACTGTGGCTTTCAATCCCACTGCAGACAGTGGTGGTTCTCAGAAAAAGGGCACCACTGTCAAAGAATGAGATTTCTTCCACACAAAGGCTGCTCAAATCTGCTCCGTTCCTCAGGCAGGGAATTACTTGCAATGTTTACTTCCGACATTAACACATTTTGCCAGTATAAAAGGCACCAGAGCCAAACAAGTCAGGTATTAGCATGTGAAAGTTGCCAGAGTCGATGCCTTGGTGGACCGAGGCCTTTCAATGCTCAGACTGATGCTTACGGCCAAGGGCACAATAGTGTCAGGAAGGCCGAGTGGAGTGAGGCGCCAGACTCAAAGACTGTTAATCCTTAACTGACCAAAGGTCGGCGAATTCCGGTCCCTTTCTAGGGGCGTGGGTTGCAATCCCACCTCTGACGTGACATTTTTCCCCACACAAATGCAGCCAGCGTCAAAAGGCCTGTTGAACTGGCCTTCAATTTACAAGTGGCAACAAACTGAAGGCACCGTTCTCAGCTCAACCTCTTTTCCACACCAAAATAGTCATATCACAACACAGCGGGAGCCGACTGCTTCATGGCTCGCGGTGAAGGGGCGCAAATATTACACGCCACAAATTCTGGCAGCGGTGGGATTCGAACCCACTGCCTCCGAAGAGACTGGAGCCTTAATCCAGCGCCTTAGACCGCTCGGCCACGCTACCACTGGCAGCAGTTTCCGTTCTGGAACTAGTGACCGGTGAGTGAAATGTGACTTTGCTTTGGGCAAGATAATAATCAAGGCCATTGAAGTGGCAGACGGTAAACTCTCGAGAAATGATTTTGCAGCATACAGGTCCACAGGGCAACACCAGTAATTAGGTGCACGTTGGAACGAAGCAGTTACAACCTTCATTCAATATTTATTCCGACATCAACGTCACTGACAAAACCAGATTATCTGGTCATGATCACATTGCCGTTTGTGGGATCTTGCTGTGTGCAAACTGGCTGCGGCGTTCCCCACATTGCAACAGTGCCTTCACTTTTACAATACTTCATTGGCTGTGAAGCGCCTTGGGACGTCGTTCGGTCATGAAAGGCGCTTTCGAAATACAATACAGAAAATGTTACCCGATAGCTGACAAAATGCGAGCTGTTGCGAGAAATACCTGTGTTTGAATGTTGGTTGCATTGCAGGGATGATGAACTTAATGACTGGCGCTGCCTGTTAAGTCCTGTCGTAAGAATGTGTGCGTTGTGTGTTTGCACAGGAGGAAGAATTGTGAGGCTGCTCAGTAAGTGTGCAGAATTTGCAGCACATTTTCCTGCAGCTGCTGCACGACCATTGTCAGGATGGCCGAGTGGTCTAAGGCGCCAGACTCAAGGACTGTTAATCCTTACCTTACCAAAGGTTGGTGTATTCTGGTCCCTTTCTAGGGGCGTGGATTCGAATCCCACTTCTGACATTAACTTTTTATCCAGACAAATGCCAGCCAGCGTCAAAAAGCCTGCTCAACTGGCTTTAAATTTGCAAGTGGTCACCTCAAGCTCCTCAACGCTATTGGCGTTTGCCAATAAGCGAAAGGCACCGCACCGCCCACAGACCAACTTGTTTTGCTCTCTAAACTTATCACATTCTAACCCTGTTCTCGGGGATAGGGTTTAAAATCAGACTTCTCCTTTCAACCCATTCCCACACTAAAAAGCAGCAGACTCAAAGCATGACATTTTTATCCTCCCGCGTTGCTGAATTCCACGTTGCTTTCTCGTACTGTGGCTTTCAATCCCACTGCAGACAGTGGTGGTTCTCAGAAAAAGGGCACCACTGTCAAAGAATGAGATTTCTTCCACACAAAGGCTGCTCAAATCTGCTCCGTTCCTCAGGCAGGGAATTACTTGCAATGTTACTTCCGACATTAACACATTTTGCCAGTATAAAAGGCACCAGAGCCAAACAAGTCAGGTATTAGCATGTGAAAGTTGCCAGAGTCGATGCCTTGGTGGACCGAGGCCTTTCAATGCTCAGACTGATGCTTACGGCCAAGGGCACAATAGTGTCAGGAAGGCCGAGTGGAGTGAGGCGCCAGACTCAAAGACTGTTAATCCTTAACTGACCAAAGGTCGGCGAATTCCGGTCCCTTTCTAGGGGCGTGGGTTGCAATCCCACCTCTGACGTGACATTTTTCCCCACACAAATGCAGCCAGCGTCAAAAGGCCTGTTGAACTGGCCTTCAATTTACAAGTGGCAACATCAAACTCTTCAACGGTTTGCCAACAAACTGAAGGCACCGTTCTCAGCTCAACCTCTTTTCCACACCAAAATAGTCATATCACAACACAGCGGGAGCCGACTGCTTCATGGCTCGCGGTGAAGGGGCGCAAATATTACACGCCACAAATTCTGGCAGCGGTGGGATTCGAACCCACTGCCTCCGAAGAGACTGGAGCCTTAATCCAGCGCCTTAGACCGCTCGGCCACGCTACCACTGGCAGCAGTTTCCGTTCTGGAACTAGTGACCGGTGAGTGAAATGTGACTTTGCTTTGGGCAAGATAATAATCAAGGCCATTGAAGTGGCAGACGGTAAACTCTCGAGAAATGATTTTGCAGCATACAGGTCCACAGGGCAACACCAGTAATTAGGTGCACGTTGGAACGAAGCAGTTACAACCTTCATTCAATATTTATTCCGACATCAACGTCACTGACAAAACCAGATTATCTGGTCATGATCACATTGCCGTTTGTGGGATCTTGCTGTGTGCAAACTGGCTGCGGCGTTCCCCACATTGCAACAGTGCCTTCACTTTTACAATACTTCATTGGCTGTGAAGCGCCTTGGGACGTCGTTCGGTCATGAAAGGCGCTTTCGAAATACAATACAGAAAATGTTACCCGATAGCTGACAAAATGCGAGCTGTTGCGAGAAATACCTGTGTTTGAATGTTGGTTGCATTGCAGGGATGATGAACTTAATGACTGGCGCTGCCTGTTAAGTCCTGTCGTAAGAATGTGTGCGTTGTGTGTTTGCACAGGAGGAAGAATTGTGAGGCTGCTCAGTAAGTGTGCAGAATTTGCAG
Source organism: Pristiophorus japonicus (assembly GCF_044704955.1). Taxonomy (NCBI): domain Eukaryota; kingdom Metazoa; phylum Chordata; class Chondrichthyes; family Pristiophoridae; genus Pristiophorus; species Pristiophorus japonicus. Next base: position 174,804,867 of record NC_091984.1, read on the forward strand.
CACATTTTCCTGCAGCTGCTGCACGACCATTGTCAGGATGGCCGAGTGGTCTAAGGCGCCAGACTCAAGGACTGTTAATCCTTACCTTACCAAAGGTTGGTGTATTCTGGTCCCTTTCTAGGGGCGTGGATTCGAATCCCACTTCTGACATTAACTTTTTATCCAGACAAATGCCAGCCAGCGTCAAAAAGCCTGCTCAACTGGCTTTAAATTTGCAAGTGGTCACCTCAAGCTCCTCAACGCTATTGGCGTTTGCCAATAAGCGAAAGGCACCGCACCGCCCACAGACCAACTTGTTTTGCTCTCTAAACTTATCACATTCTAACCCTGTTCTCGGGGATAGGGTTTAAAATCAGACTTCTCCTTTCAACCCATTCCCACACTAAAAAGCAGCAGACTCAAAGCATGACATTTTTATCCTCCCGCGTTGCTGAATTCCACGTTGCTTTCTCGTACTGTGGCTTTCAATCCCACTGCAGACAGTGGTGGTTCTCAGAAAAAGGGCACCACTGTCAAAGAATGAGATTTCTTCCACACAAAGGCTGCTCAAATCTGCTCCGTTCCTCAGGCAGGGAATTACTTGCAATGTTACTTCCGACATTAACACATTTTGCCAGTATAAAAGGCACCAGAGCCAAACAAGTCAGGTATTAGCATGTGAAAGTTGCCAGAGTCGATGCCTTGGTGGACCGAGGCCTTTCAATGCTCAGACTGATGCTTACGGCCAAGGGCACAATAGTGTCAGGAAGGCCGAGTGGAGTGAGGCGCCAGACTCAAAGACTGTTAATCCTTAACTGACCAAAGGTCGGCGAATTCCGGTCCCTTTCTAGGGGCGTGGGTTGCAATCCCACCTCTGACGTGACATTTTTCCCCACACAAATGCAGCCAGCGTCAAAAGGCCTGTTGAACTGGCCTTCAATTTACAAGTGGCAACATCAAACTCTTCAACGGTTTGCCAACAAACTGAAGGCACCGTTCTCAGCTCAACCTCTTTTCCACACCAAAATAGTCATATCACAACACAGCGGGAGCCGACTGCTTCATGGCTCGCGGTGAAGGGGCGCAAATATTACACGCCACAAATTCTGGCAGCGGTGGGATTCGAACCCACTGCCTCCGAAGAGACTGGAGCCTTAATCCAGCGCCTTAGACCGCTCGGCCACGCTACCACTGGCAGCAGTTTCCGTTCTGGAACTAGTGACCGGTGAGTGAAATGTGACTTTGCTTTGGGCAAGATAATAATCAAGGCCATTGAAGTGGCAGACGGTAAACTCTCGAGAAATGATTTTGCAGCATACAGGTCCACAGGGCAACACCAGTAATTAGGTGCACGTTGGAACGAAGCAGTTACAACCTTCATTCAATATTTATTCCGACATCAACGTCACTGACAAAACCAGATTATCTGGTCATGATCACATTGCCGTTTGTGGGATCTTGCTGTGTGCAAACTGGCTGCGGCGTTCCCCACATTGCAACAGTGCCTTCACTTTTACAATACTTCATTGGCTGTGAAGCGCCTTGGGACGTCGTTCGGTCATGAAAGGCGCTTTCGAAATACAATACAGAAAATGTTACCCGATAGCTGACAAAATGCGAGCTGTTGCGAGAAATACCTGTGTTTGAATGTTGGTTGCATTGCAGGGATGATGAACTTAATGACTGGCGCTGCCTGTTAAGTCCTGTCGTAAGAATGTGTGCGTTGTGTGTTTGCACAGGAGGAAGAATTGTGAGGCTGCTCAGTAAGTGTGCAGAATTTGCAGCACATTTTCCTGCAGCTGCTGCACGACCATTGTCAGGATGGCCGAGTGGTCTAAGGCGCCAGACTCAAGGACTGTTAATCCTTACCTTACCAAAGGTTGGTGTATTCTGGTCCCTTTCTAGGGGCGTGGATTCGAATCCCACTTCTGACATTAACTTTTTATCCAGACAAATGCCAGCCAGCGTCAAAAAGCCTGCTCAACTGGCTTTAAATTTGCAAGTGGTCACCTCAAGCTCCTCAACGCTATTGGCGTTTGCCAATAAGCGAAAGGCACCGCACCGCCCACAGACCAACTTGTTTTGCTCTCTAAACTTATCACATTCTAACCCTGTTCTCGGGGATAGGGTTTAAAATCAGACTTCTCCTTTCAACCCATTCCCACACTAAAAAGCAGCAGACTCAAAGCATGACATTTTTATCCTCCCGCGTTGCTGAATTCCACGTTGCTTTCTCGTACTGTGGCTTTCAATCCCACTGCAGACAGTGGTGGTTCTCAGAAAAAGGGCACCACTGTCAAAGAATGAGATTTCTTCCACACAAAGGCTGCTCAAATCTGCTCCGTTCCTCAGGCAGGGAATTACTTGCAATGTTACTTCCGACATTAACACATTTTGCCAGTATAAAAGGCACCAGAGCCAAACAAGTCAGGTATTAGCATGTGAAAGTTGCCAGAGTCGATGCCTTGGTGGACCGAGGCCTTTCAATGCTCAGACTGATGCTTACGGCCAAGGGCACAATAGTGTCAGGAAGGCCGAGTGGAGTGAGGCGCCAGACTCAAAGACTGTTAATCCTTAACTGACCAAAGGTCGGCGAATTCCGGTCCCTTTCTAGGGGCGTGGGTTGCAATCCCACCTCTGACGTGACATTTTTCCCCACACAAATGCAGCCAGCGTCAAAAGGCCTGTTGAACTGGCCTTCAATTTACAAGTGGCAACAAACTGAAGGCACCGTTCTCAGCTCAACCTCTTTTCCACACCAAAATAGTCATATCACAACACAGCGGGAGCCGACTGCTTCATGGCTCGCGGTGAAGGGGCGCAAATATTACACGCCACAAATTCTGGCAGCGGTGGGATTCGAACCCACTGCCTCCGAAGAGACTGGAGCCTTAATCCAGCGCCTTAGACCGCTCGGCCACGCTACCACTGGCAGCAGTTTCCGTTCTGGAACTAGTGACCGGTGAGTGAAATGTGACTTTGCTTTGGGCAAGATAATAATCAAGGCCATTAAAGTGGCAGACGGTAAACTCTCGAGAAATGATTTTGCAGCATACAGGTCCACAGGGCAACACCAGTAATTAGGTGCACGTTGGAACGAAGCAGTTACAACCTTCATTCAATATTTATTCCGACATCAACGTCACTGACAAAACCAGATTATCTGGTCATGATCACATTGCCGTTTGTGGGATCTTGCTGTGTGCAAACTGGCTGCGGCGTTCCCCACATTGCAACAGTGCCTTCACTTTTACAATACTTCATTGGCTGTGAAGCGCCTTGGGACGTCGTTCGGTCATGAAAGGCGCTTTCGAAATACAATACAGAAAATGTTACCCGATAGCTGACAAAATGCGAGCTGTTGCGAGAAATACCTGTGTTTGAATGTTGGTTGCATTGCAGGGATGATGAACTTAATGACTGGCGCTGCCTGTTAAGTCCTGTCGTAAGAATGTGTGCGTTGTGTGTTTGCACAGGAGGAAGAATTGTGAGGCTGCTCAGTAAGTGTGCAGAATTTGCAGCACATTTTCCTGCAGCTGCTGCACGACCATTGTCAGGATGGCCGAGTGGTCTAAGGCGCCAGACTCAAGGACTGTTAATGCTTACCTTACCAAAGGTTGGTGTATTCTGGTCCCTTTCTAGGGGCGTGGGTTCGAATCCCACTTCTGACATTAACTTTTTATCCAGACAAATGCCAGCCAGCGTCAAAAAGCCTGCTCAACTGGCTTTAAATTTGCAAGTGGTCACCTCAAGCTCCTCAACGCTATTGGCGTTTGCCAATAAGCGAAAGGCACCGCACCGCCCACAGACCAACTTGTTTTGCTCTCTAAACTTATCACATTCTAACCCTGTTCTCGGGGATAGGGTTTAAAATCAGACTTCTCCTTTCAACCCATTCCCACACTAAAAAGCAGCAGACTCAAAGCATGACATTTTTATCCTCCCGCGTTGCTGAATTCCACGTTGCTTTCTCGTACTGTGGCTTTCAATCCCACTGCAGACAGTGGTGGTTCTCAGAAAAAGGGCACCACTGTCAAAGAATGAGATTTCTTCCACACAAAGGCTGCTCAAATCTGCTCCGTTCCTCAGGCAGGGAATTACTTGCAATGTTACTTCCGACATTAACACATTTTGCCAGTATAAAAGGCACCAGAGCCAAACAAGTCAGGTATTAGCATGTGAAAGTTGCCAGAGTCGATGCCTTGGTGGACCGAGGCCTTTCAATGCTCAGACTGATGCTTACGGCCAAGGGCACAATAGTGTCAGGAAGGCCGAGTGGAGTGAGGCGCCAGACTCAAAGACTGTTAATCCTTAACTGACCAAAGGTCGGCGAATTCCGGTCCCTTTCTAGGGGCGTGGGTTGCAATCCCACCTCTGACGTGACATTTTTCCCCACACAAATGCAGCCAGCGTCAAAAGGCCTGTTGAACTGGCCTTCAATTTACAAGTGGCAACATCAAACTCTTCAACGGTTTGCCAACAAACTGAAGGCACCGTTCTCAGCTCAACCTCTTTTCCACACCAAAATATTCATATCACAACACAGCGGGAGCCGACTGCTTCATGGCTCGCGGTGAAGGGGCGCAAATATTACACGCCACAAATTCTGGCAGCGGTGGGATTCGAACCCACTGCCTCCGAAGAGACTGGAGCCTTAATCCAGCGCCTTAGACCGCTCGGCCACGCTACCACTGGCAGCAGTTTCCGTTCTGGAACTAGTGACCGGTGAGTGAAATGTGACTTTGCTTTGGGCAAGATAATAATCAAGGCCATTGAAGTGGCAGACGGTAAACTCTCGAGAAATGATTTTGCAGCATACAGGTCCACAGGGCAACACCAGTAATTAGGTGCACGTTGGAACGAAGCAGTTACAACCTTCATTCAATATTTATTCCGACATCAACGTCACTGACAAAACCAGATTATCTGGTCATGATCACATTGCCGTTTGTGGGATCTTGCTGTGTGCAAACTGGCTGCGGCGTTCCCCACATTGCAACAGTGCCTTCACTTTTACAATACTTCATTGGCTGTGAAGCGCCTTGGGACGTCGTTCGGTCATGAAAGGCGCTTTCGAAATACAATACAGAAAATGTTACCCGATAGCTGACAAAATGCGAGCTGTTGCGAGAAATACCTGTGTTTGAATGTTGGTTGCATTGCAGGGATGATGAACTTAATGACTGGCGCTGCCTGTTAAGTCCTGTCGTAAGAATGTGTGCGTTGTGTGTTTGCACAGGAGGAAGAATTGTGAGGCTGCTCAGTAAGTGTGCAGAATTTGCAGCACATTTTCCTGCAGCTGCTGCACGACCATTGTCAGGATGGCCGAGTGGTCTAAGGCGCCAGACTCAAGGACTGTTAATCCTTACCTTACCAAAGGTTGGTGTATTCTGGTCCCTTTCTAGGGGCGTGGATTCGAATCCCACTTCTGACATTAACTTTTTATCCAGACAAATGCCAGCCAGCGTCAAAAAGCCTGCTCAACTGGCTTTAAATTTGCAAGTGGTCACCTCAAGCTCCTCAACGCTATTGGCGTTTGCCAATAAGCGAAAGGCACCGCACCGCCCACAGACCAACTTGTTTTGCTCTCTAAACTTATCACATTCTAACCCTGTTCTCGGGGATAGGGTTTAAAATCAGACTTCTCCTTTCAACCCATTCCCACACTAAAAAGCAGCAGACTCAAAGCATGACATTTTTATCCTCCCGCGTTGCTGAATTCCACGTTGCTTTCTCGTACTGTGGCTTTCAATCCCACTGCAGACAGTGGTGGTTCTCAGAAAAAGGGCACCACTGTCAAAGAATGAGATTTCTTCCACACAAAGGCTGCTCAAATCTGCTCCGTTCCTCAGGCAGGGAATTACTTGCAATGTTACTTCCGACATTAACACATTTTGCCAGTATAAAAGGCACCAGAGCCAAACAAGTCAGGTATTAGCATGTGAAAGTTGCCAGAGTCGATGCCTTGGTGGACCGAGGCCTTTCAATGCTCAGACTGATGCTTACGGCCAAGGGCACAATAGTGTCAGGAAGGCCGAGTGGAGTGAGGCGCCAGACTCAAAGACTGTTAATCCTTAACTGACCAAAGGTCGGCGAATTCCGGTCCCTTTCTAGGGGCGTGGGTTGCAATCCCATCTCTGACGTGACATTTTTCCCCACACAAATGCAGCCAGCGTCAAAAGGCCTGTTGAACTGGCCTTCAATTTACAAGTGGCAACATCAAACTCTTCAACGGTTTGCCAACAAACTGAAGGCACCGTTCTCAGCTCAACCTCTTTTCCACACCAAAATAGTCATATCACAACACAGCGGGAGCCGACTGCTTCATGGCTCGCGGTGAAGGGGCGCAAATATTACACGCCACAAATTCTGGCAGCGGTGGGATTCGAACCCACTGCCTCCGAAGAGACTGGAGCCTTAATCCAGCGCCTTAGACCGCTCGGCCACGCTACCACTGGCAGCAGTTTCCGTTCTGGAACTAGTGACCGGTGAGTGAAATGTGACTTTGCTTTGGGCAAGATAATAATCAAGGCCATTGAAGTGGCAGACGGTAAACTCTCGAGAAATGATTTTGCAGCATACAGGTCCACAGGGCAACACCAGTAATTAGGTGCACGTTGGAACGAAGCAGTTACAACCTTCATTCAATATTTATTCCGACATCAACGTCACTGACAAAACCAGATTATCTGGTCATGATCACATTGCCGTTTGTGGGATCTTGCTGTGTGCAAACTGGCTGCGGCGTTCCCCACATTGCAACAGTGCCTTCACTTTTACAATACTTCATTGGCTGTGAAGCGCCTTGGGACGTCGTTCGGTCATGAAAGGCGCTTTCGAAATACAATACAGAAAATGTTACCCGATAGCTGACAAAATGCGAGCTGTTGCGAGAAATACCTGTGTTTGAATGTTGGTTGCATTGCAGGGATGATGAACTTAATGACTGGCGCTGCCTGTTAAGTCCTGTCGTAAGAATGTGTGCGTTGTGTGTTTGCACAGGAGGAAGAATTGTGAGGCTGCTCAGTAAGTGTGCAGAATTTGCAGCACATTTTCCTGCAGCTGCTGCACGACCATTGTCAGGATGGCCGAGTGGTCTAAGGCGCCAGACTCAAGGACTGTTAATCCTTACCTTACCAAAGGTTGGTGTATTCTGGTCCCTTTCTAGGGGCGTGGATTCGAATCCCACTTCTGACATTAACTTTTTATCCAGACAAATGCCAGCCAGCGTCAAAAAGCCTGCTCAACTGGCTTTAAATTTGCAAGTGGTCACCTCAAGCTCCTCAACGCTATTGGCGTTTGCCAATAAGCGAAAGGCACCGCACCGCCCACAGACCAACTTGTTTTGCTCTCTAAACTTATCACATTCTAACCCTGTTCTCGGGGATAGGGTTTAAAATCAGACTTCTCCTTTCAACCCATTCCCACACTAAAAAGCAGCAGACTCAAAGCATGACATTTTTATCCTCCCGCGTTGCTGAATTCCACGTTGCTTTCTCGTACTGTGGCTTTCAATCCCACTGCAGACAGTGGTGGTTCTCAGAAAAAGGGCACCACTGTCAAAGAATGAGATTTCTTCCACACAAAGGCTGCTCAAATCTGCTCCGTTCCTCAGGCAGGGAATTACTTGCAATGTTACTTCCGACATTAACACATTTTGCCAGTATAAAAGGCACCAGAGCCAAACAAGTCAGGTATTAGCATGTGAAAGTTGCCAGAGTCGATGCCTTGGTGGACCGAGGCCTTTCAATGCTCAGACTGATGCTTACGGCCAAGGGCACAATAGTGTCAGGAAGGCCGAGTGGAGTGAGGCGCCAGACTCAAAGACTGTTAATCCTTAACTGACCAAAGGTCGGCGAATTCCGGTCCCTTTCTAGGGGCGTGGGTTGCAATCCCACCTCTGACGTGACATTTTTCCCCACACAAATGCAGCCAGCGTCAAAAGGCCTGTTGAACTGGCCTTCAATTTACAAGTGGCAACAAACTGAAGGCACCGTTCTCAGCTCAACCTCTTTTCCACACCAAAATAGTCATATCACAACACAGCGGGAGCCGACTGCTTCATGGCTCGCGGTGAAGGGGCGCAAATATTACACGCCACAAATTCTGGCAGCGGTGGGATTCGAACCCACGCCTCCGAAGAGACTGGAGCCTTAATCCAGCGCCTTAGACCGCTCGGCCACGCTACCACTGGCAGCAGTTTCCGTTCTGGAACTAGTGACCGGTGAGTGAAATGTGACTTTGCTTTGGGCAAGATAATAATCAAAGCCATTTAAGTGGCAGACGGTAAACTCTCGAGAAATGATTTTGCAGCATACAGGTCCACAGGGCAACACCAGTAATTAGGTGCACGTTGGAACGAAGCAGTTACAACCTTCATTCAATATTTATTCCGACATCAACGTCACTGACAAAACCAGATTATCTGGTCATGATCACATTGCCGTTTGTGGGATCTTGCTGTGTGCAAACTGGCTGCGGCGTTCCCCACATTGCAACAGTGCCTTCACTTTTACAATACTTCATTGGCTGTGAAGCGCCTTGGGACGTCGTTCGGTCATGAAAGGCGCTTTCGAAATACAATACAGAAAATGTTACCCGATAGCTGACAAAATGCGAGCTGTTGCGAGAAATACCTGTGTTTGAATGTTGGTTGCATTGCAGGGATGATGAACTTAATGACTGGCGCTGCCTGTTAAGTCCTGTCGTAAGAATGTGTGCGTTGTGTGTTTGCACAGGAGGAAGAATTGTGAGGCTGCTCAGTAAGTGTGCAGAATTTGCAGCACATTTTCCTGCAGCTGCTGCACGACCATTGTCAGGATGGCCGAGTGGTCTAAGGCGCCAGACTCAAGGACTGTTAATGCTTACCTTACCAAAGGTTGGTGTATTCTGGTCCCTTTCTAGGGGCGTGGGTTCGAATCCCACTTCTGACATTAACTTTTTATCCAGACAAATGCCAGCCAGCGTCAAAAAGCCTGCTCAACTGGCTTTAAATTTGCAAGTGGTCACCTCAAGCTCCTCAACGCTATTGGCGTTTGCCAATAAGCGAAAGGCACCGCACCGCCCACAGACCAACTTGTTTTGCTCTCTAAACTTATCACATTCTAACCCTGTTCTCGGGGATAGGGTTTAAAATCAGACTTCTCCTTTCAACCCATTCCCACACTAAAAAGCAGCAGACTCAAAGCATGACATTTTTATCCTCCCGCGTTGCTGAATTCCACGTTGCTTTCTCGTACTGTGGCTTTCAATCCCACTGCAGACAGTGGTGGTTCTCAGAAAAAGGGCACCACTGTCAAAGAATGAGATTTCTTCCACACAAAGGCTGCTCAAATCTGCTCCGTTCCTCAGGCAGGGAATTACTTGCAATGTTTACTTCCGACATTAACACATTTTGCCAGTATAAAAGGCACCAGAGCCAAACAAGTCAGGTATTAGCATGTGAAAGTTGCCAGAGTCGATGCCTTGGTGGACCGAGGCCTTTCAATGCTCAGACTGATGCTTACGGCCAAGGGCACAATAGTGTCAGGAAGGCCGAGTGGAGTGAGGCGCCAGACTCAAAGACTGTTAATCCTTAACTGACCAAAGGTCGGCGAATTCCGGTCCCTTTCTAGGGGCGTGGGTTGCAATCCCACCTCTGACGTGACATTTTTCCCCACACAAATGCAGCCAGCGTCAAAAGGCCTGTTGAACTGGCCTTCAATTTACAAGTGGCAACATCAAACTCTTCAACGGTTTGCCAACAAACTGAAGGCACCGTTCTCAGCTCAACCTCTTTTCCACACCAAAATAGTCATATCACAACACAGCGGGAGCCGACTGCTTCATGGCTCGCGGTGAAGGGGCGCAAATATTACACGCCACAAATTCTGGCAGCGGTGGGATTCGAACCCACTGCCTCCGAAGAGACTGGAGCCTTAATCCAGCGCCTTAGACCGCTCGGCCACGCTACCACTGGCAGCAGTTTCCGTTCTGGAACTAGTGACCGGTGAGTGAAATGTGACTTTGCTTTGGGCAAGATAATAATCAAGGCCATTGAAGTGGCAGACGGTAAACTCTCGAGAAATGATTTTGCAGCATACAGGTCCACAGGGCAACACCAGTAATTAGGTGCACGTTGGAACGAAGCAGTTACAACCTTCATTCAATATTTATTCCGACATCAACGTCACTGACAAAACCAGATTATCTGGTCATGATCACATTGCCGTTTGTGGGATCTTGCTGTGTGCAAACTGGCTGCGGCGTTCCCCACATTGCAACAGTGCCTTCACTTTTACAATACTTCATTGGCTGTAAAGCGCCTTGGGACGTCGTTCGGTCATGAAAGGCGCTTTCGAAATACAATACAGAAAATGTTACCCGATAGCTGACAAAATGCGAGCTGTTGCGAGAAATACCTGTGTTTGAATGTTGGTTGCATTGCAGGGATGATGAACTTAATGACTGGCGCTGCCTGTTAAGTCCTGTCGTAAGAATGTGTGCGTTGTGTGTTTGCACAGGAGGAAGAATTGTGAGGCTGCTCAGTAAGTGTGCAGAATTTGCAGCACATTTTCCTGCAGCTGCTGCACGACCATTGTCAGGATGGCCGAGTGGTCTAAGGCGCCAGACTCAAGGACTGTTAATCCTTACCTTACCAAAGGTTGGTGTATTCTGGTCCCTTTCTAGGGGTGTGGGTTCGAATCCCACTTCTGACATTAACTTTTTATCCAGACAAATGCCAGCCAGCGTCAAAAAGCCTGCTCAACTGGCTTTAAATTTGCAAGTGGTCACCTCAAGCTCCTCAACGCTATTGGCGTTTGCCAATAAGCGAAAGGCACCGCACCGCCCACAGACCAACTTGTTTTGCTCTCTAAACTTATCACATTCTAACCCTGTTCTCGGGGATAGGGTTTAAAATCAGACTTCTCCTTTCAACCCATTCCCACACTAAAAAGCAGCAGACTCAAAGCATGACATTTTTATCCTCCCGCGTTGCTGAATTCCACGTTGCTTTCTCGTACTGTGGCTTTCAATCCCACTGCAGACAGTGGTGGTTCTCAGAAAAAGGGCACCACTGTCAAAGAATGAGATTTCTTCCACACAAAGGCTGCTCAAATCTGCTCCGTTCCTCAGGCAGGGAATTACTTGCAATGTTTACTTCCGACATTAACACATTTTGCCAGTATAAAAGGCACCAGAGCCAAACAAGTCAGGTATTAGCATGTGAAAGTTGCCAGAGTCGATGCCTTGGTGGACCGAGGCCTTTCAATGCTCAGACTGATGCTTACGGCCAAGGGCACAATAGTGTCAGGAAGGCCGAGTGGAGTGAGGCGCCAGACTCAAAGACTGTTAATCCTTAACTGACCAAAGGTCGGCGAATTCCGGTCCCTTTCTAGGGGCGTGGGTTGCAATCCCACCTCTGACGTGACATTTTTCCCCACACAAATGCAGCCAGCGTCAAAAGGCCTGTTGAACTGGCCTTCAATTTACAAGTGGCAACAAACTGAAGGCACCGTTCTCAGCTCAACCTCTTTTCCACACCAAAATAGTCATATCACAACACAGCGGGAGCCGACTGCTTCATGGCTCGCGGTGAAGGGGCGCAAATATTACACGCCACAATTTCTGGCAGCGGTGGGATTCGAACCCACGCCTCCGAAGAGACTGGAGCCTTAATCCAGCGCCTTAGACCGCTCGGCCACGCTACCACTGGCAGCAGTTTCCGTTCTGGAACTAGTGACCGGTGAGTGAAATGTGACTTTGCTTTGGGCAAGATAATAATCAAGGCCATTAAAGTGGCAGACGGTAAACTCTCGAGAAATGATTTTGCAGCATACAGGTCCACAGGGCAACACCAGTAATTAGGTGCACGTTGGAACGAAGCAGTTACAACCTTCATTCAATATTTATTCCGACATCAACGTCACTGACAAAACCAGATTATCTGGTCATGATCACATTGCCGTTTGTGGGATCTTGCTGTGTGCAAACTGGCTGCGGCGTTCCCCACATTGCAACAGTGCCTTCACTTTTACAATACTTCATTGGCTGTGAAGCGCCTTGGGACGTCGTTCGGTCATGAAAGGCGCTTTCGAAATACAATACAGAAAATGTTACCCGATAGCTGACAAAATGCGAGCTGTTGCGAGAAATACCTGTGTTTGAATGTTGGTTGCATTGCAGGGATGATGAACTTAATGACTGGCGCTGCCTGTTAAGTCCTGTCGTAAGAATGTGTGCGTTGTGTGTTTGCACAGGAGGAAGAATTGTGAGGCTGCTCAGTAAGTGTGCAGAATTTGCAGCACATTTTCCTGCAGCTGCTGCACGACCATTGTCAGGATGGCCGAGTGGTCTAAGGCGCCAGACTCAAGGACTGTTAATGCTTACCTTACCAAAGGTTGGTGTATTCTGGTCCCTTTCTAGGGGCGTGGGTTCGAATCCCACTTCTGACATTAACTTTTTATCCAGACAAATGCCAGCCAGCGTCAAAAAGCCTGCTCAACTGGCTTTAAATTTGCAAGTGGTCACCTCAAGCTCCTCAACGCTATTGGCGTTTGCCAATAAGCGAAAGGCACCGCACCGCCCACAGACCAACTTGTTTTGCTCTCTAAACTTATCACATTCTAACCCTGTTCTCGGGGATAGGGTTTAAAATCAGACTTCTCCTTTCAACCCATTCCCACACTAAAAAGCAGCAGACTCAAAGCATGACATTTTTATCCTCCCGCGTTGCTGAATTCCACGTTGCTTTCTCGTACTGTGGCTTTCAATCCCACTGCAGACAGTGGTGGTTCTCAGAAAAAGGGCACCACTGTCAAAGAATGAGATTTCTTCCACACAAAGGCTGCTCAAATCTGCTCCGTTCCTCAGGCAGGGAATTACTTGCAATGTTACTTCCGACATTAACACATTTTGCCAGTATAAAAGGCACCAGAGCCAAACAAGTCAGGTATTAGCATGTGAAAGTTGCCAGAGTCGATGCCTTGGTGGACCGAGGCCTTTCAATGCTCAGACTGATGCTTACGGCCAAGGGCACAATAGTGTCAGGAAGGCCGAGTGGAGTGAGGCGCCAGACTCAAAGACTGTTAATCCTTAACTGACCAAAGGTCGGCGAATTCCGGTCCCTTTCTAGGGGCGTGGGTTGCAATCCCACCTCTGACGTGACATTTTTCCCCACACAAATGCAGCCAGCGTCAAAAGGCCTGTTGAACTGGCCTTCAATTTACAAGTGGCAACATCAAACTCTTCAACGGTTTGCCAACAAACTGAAGGCACCGTTCTCAGCTCAACCTCTTTTCCACACCAAAATAGTCATATCACAACACAGCGGGAGCCGACTGCTTCATGGCTCGCGGTGAAGGGGCGCAAATATTACACGCCACAAATTCTGGCAGCGGTGGGATTCGAACCCACTGCCTCCGAAGAGACTGGAGCCTTAATCCAGCGCCTTAGACCGCTCGGCCACGCTACCACTGGCAGCAGTTTCCGTTCTGGAACTAGTGACCGGTGAGTGAAATGTGACTTTGCTTTGGGCAAGATAATAATCAAGGCCATTGAAGTGGCAGACGGTAAACTCTCGAGAAATGATTTTGCAGCATACAGGTCCACAGGGCAACACCAGTAATTAGGTGCACGTTGGAACGAAGCAGTTACAACCTTCATTCAATATTTATTCCGACATCAACGTCACTGACAAAACCAGATTATCTGGTCATGATCACATTGCCGTTTGTGGGATCTTGCTGTGTGCAAACTGGCTGCGGCGTTCCCCACATTGCAACAGTGCCTTCACTTTTACAATACTTCATTGGCTGTGAAGCGCCTTGGGACGTCGTTCGGTCATGAAAGGCGCTTTCGAAATACAATACAGAAAATGTTACCCGATAGCTGACAAAATGCGAGCTGTTGCGAGAAATACCTGTGTTTGAATGTTGGTTGCATTGCAGGGATGATGAACTTAATGACTGGCGCTGCCTGTTAAGTCCTGTCGTAAGAATGTGTGCGTTGTGTGTTTGCACAGGAGGAAGAATTGTGAGGCTGCTCAGTAAGTGTGCAGAATTTGCAGCACATTTTCCTGCAGCTGCTGCACGACCATTGTCAGGATGGCCGAGTGGTCTAAGGCGCCAGACTCAAGGACTGTTAATCCTTACCTTACCAAAGGTTGGTGTATTCTGGTCCCTTTCTAGGGGCGTGGGTTCGAATCCCACTTCTGACATTAACTTTTTATCCAGACAAATGCCAGCCAGCGTCAAAAAGCCTGCTCAACTGGCTTTAAATTTGCAAGTGGTCACCTCAAGCTCCTCAACGCTATTGGCGTTTGCCAATAAGCGAAAGGCACCGCACCGCCCACAGACCAACTTGTTTTGCTCTCTAAACTTATCACATTCTAACCCTGTTCTCGGGGATAGGGTTTAAAATCAGACTTCTCCTTTCAACCCATTCCCACACTAAAAAGCAGCAGACTCAAAGCATGACATTTTTATCCTCCCGCGTTGCTGAATTCCACGTTGCTTTCTCGTACTGTGGCTTTCAATCCCACTGCAGACAGTGGTGGTTCTCAGAAAAAGGGCACCACTGTCAAAGAATGAGATTTCTTCCACACAAAGGCTGCTCAAATCTGCTCCGTTCCTCAGGCAGGGAATTACTTGCAATGTTTACTTCCGACATTAACACATTTTGCCAGTATAAAAGGCACCAGAGCCAAACAAGTCAGGTATTAGCATGTGAAAGTTGCCAGAGTCGATGCCTTGGTGGACCGAGGCCTTTCAATGCTCAGACTGATGCTTACGGCCAAGGGCACAATAGTGTCAGGAAGGCCGAGTGGAGTGAGGCGCCAGACTCAAAGACTGTTAATCCTTAACTGACCAAAGGTCGGCGAATTCCGGTCCCTTTCTAGGGGCGTGGGTTGCAATCCCACCTCTGACGTGACATTTTTCCCCACACAAATGCAGCCAGCGTCAAAAGGCCTGTTGAACTGGCCTTCAATTTACAAGTGGCAACATCAAACTCTTCAACGGTTTGCCAACAAACTGAAGGCACCGTTCTCAGCTCAACCTCTTTTCCACACCAAAATAGTCATATCACAACACAGCGGGAGCCGACTGCTTCATGGCTCGCGGTGAAGGGGCGCAAATATTACACGCCACAAATTCTGGCAGCGGTGGGATTCGAACCCACTGCCTCCGAAGAGACTGGAGCCTTAATCCAGCGCCTTAGACCGCTCGGCCACGCTACCACTGGCAGCAGTTTCCGTTCTGGAACTAGTGACCGGTGAGTGAAATGTGACTTTGCTTTGGGCAAGATAATAATCAAGGCCATTGAAGTGGCAGACGGTAAACTCTCGAGAAATGATTTTGCAGCATACAGGTCCACAGGGCAACACCAGTAATTAGGTGCACGTTGGAACGAAGCAGTTACAACCTTCATTCAATATTTATTCCGACATCAACGTCACTGACAAAACCAGATTATCTGGTCATGATCACATTGCCGTTTGTGGGATCTTGCTGTGTGCAAACTGGCTGCGGCGTTCCCCACATTGCAACAGTGCCTTCACTTTTACAATACTTCATTGGCTGTGAAGCGCCTTGGGACGTCGTTCGGTCATGAAAGGCGCTTTCGAAATACAATACAGAAAATGTTACCCGATAGCTGACAAAATGCGAGCTGTTGCGAGAAATACCTGTGTTTGAATGTTGGTTGCATTGCAGGGATGATGAACTTAATGACTGGCGCTGCCTGTTAAGTCCTGTCGTAAGAATGTGTGCGTTGTGTGTTTGCACAGGAGGAAGAATTGTGAGGCTGCTCAGTAAGTGTGCAGAATTTGCAGCACATTTTCCTGCAGCTGCTGCACGACCATTGTCAGGATGGCCGAGTGGTCTAAGGCGCCAGACTCAAGGACTGTTAATCCTTACCTTACCAAAGGTTGGTGTATTCTGGTCCCTTTCTAGGGGCGTGGGTTCGAATCCCACTTCTGACATTAACTTTTTATCCAGACAAATGCCAGCCAGCGTCAAAAAGCCTGCTCAACTGGCTTTAAATTTGCAAGTGGTCACCTCAAGCTCCTCAACGCTATTGGCGTTTGCCAATAAGCGAAAGGCACCGCACCGCCCACAGACCAACTTGTTTTGCTCTCTAAACTTATCACATTCTAACCCTGTTCTCGGGGATAGGGTTTAAAATCAGACTTCTCCTTTCAACCCATTCCCACACTAAAAAGCAGCAGACTCAAAGCATGACATTTTTATCCTCCCGCGTTGCTGAATTCCACGTTGCTTTCTCGTACTGTGGCTTTCAATCCCACTGCAGACAGTGGTGGTTCTCAGAAAAAGGGCACCACTGTCAAAGAATGAGATTTCTTCCACACAAAGGCTGCTCAAATCTGCTCCGTTCCTCAGGCAGGGAATTACTTGCAATGTTACTTCCGACATTAACACATTTTGCCAGTATAAAAGGCACCAGAGCCAAACAAGTCAGGTATTAGCATGTGAAAGTTGCCAGAGTCGATGCCTTGGTGGACCGAGGCCTTTCAATGCTCAGACTGATGCTTACGGCCAAGGGCACAATAGTGTCAGGAAGGCCGAGTGGAGTGAGGCGCCAGACTCAAAGACTGTTAATCCTTAACTGACCAAAGGTCGGCGAATTCCGGTCCCTTTCTAGGGGCGTGGGTTGCAATCCCACCTCTGACGTGACATTTTTCCCCACACAAATGCAGCCAGCGTCAAAAGGCCTGTTGAACTGGCCTTCAATTTACAAGTGGCAACAAACTGAAGGCACCGTTCTCAGCTCAACCTCTTTTCCACACCAAAATAGTCATATCACAACACAGCGGGAGCCGACTGCTTCATGGCTCGCGGTGAAGGGGCGCAAATATTACACGCCACAAATTCTGGCAGCGGTGGGATTCGAACCCACGCCTCCGAAGAGACTGGAGCCTTAATCCAGCGCCTTAGACCGCTCGGCCACGCTACCACTGGCAGCAGTTTCCGTTCTGGAACTAGTGACCGGTGAGTGAAATGTGACTTTGCTTTGGGCAAGATAATAATCAAGGCCATTAAAGTGGCAGACGGTAAACTCTCGAGAAATGATTTTGCAGCATACAGGTCCACAGGGCAACACCAGTAATTAGGTGCACGTTGGAACGAAGCAGTTACAACCTTCATTCAATATTTATTCCGACATCAACGTCACTGACAAAACCAGATTATCTGGTCATGATCACATTGCCGTTTGTGGGATCTTGCTGTGTGCAAACTGGCTGCGGCGTTCCCCACATTGCAACAGTGCCTTCACTTTTACAATACTTCATTGGCTGTGAAGCGCCTTGGGACGTCGTTCGGTCATGAAAGGCGCTTTCGAAATACAATACAGAAAATGTTACCCGATAGCTGACAAAATGCGAGCTGTTGCGAGAAATACCTGTGTTTGAATGTTGGTTGCATTGCAGGGATGATGAACTTAATGACTGGCGCTGCCTGTTAAGTCCTGTCGTAAGAATGTGTGCGTTGTGTGTTTGCACAGGAGGAAGAATTGTGAGGCTGCTCAGTAAGTGTGCAGAATTTGCAGCACATTTTCCTGCAGCTGCTGCACGACCATTGTCAGGATGGCCGAGTGGTCTAAGGCGCCAGACTCAAGGACTGTTAATGCTTACCTTACCAAAGGTTGGTGTATTCTGGTCCCTTTCTAGGGGCGTGGGTTCGAATCCCACTTCTGACATTAACTTTTTATCCAGACAAATGCCAGCCAGCGTCAAAAAGCCTGCTCAACTGGCTTTAAATTTGCAAGTGGTCACCTCAAGCTCCTCAACGCTATTGGCGTTTGCCAATAAGCGAAAGGCACCGCACCGCCCACAGACCAACTTGTTTTGCTCTCTAAACTTATCACATTCTAACCCTGTTCTCGGGGATAGGGTTTAAAATCAGACTTCTCCTTTCAACCCATTCCCACACTAAAAAGCAGCAGACTCAAAGCATGACATTTTTATCCTCCCGCGTTGCTGAATTCCACGTTGCTTTCTCGTACTGTGGCTTTCAATCCCACTGCAGACAGTGGTGGTTCTCAGAAAAAGGGCACCACTGTCAAAGAATGAGATTTCTTCCACACAAAGGCTGCTCAAATCTGCTCCGTTCCTCAGGCAGGGAATTACTTGCAATGTTACTTCCGACATTAACACATTTTGCCAGTATAAAAGGCACCAGAGCCAAACAAGTCAGGTATTAGCATGTGAAAGTTGCCAGAGTCGATGCCTTGGTGGACCGAGGCCTTTCAATGCTCAGACTGATGCTTACGGCCAAGGGCACAATAGTGTCAGGAAGGCCGAGTGGAGTGAGGCGCCAGACTCAAAGACTGTTAATCCTTAACTGACCAAAGGTCGGCGAATTCCGGTCCCTTTCTAGGGGCGTGGGTTGCAATCCCACCTCTGACGTGACATTTTTCCCCACACAAATGCAGCCAGCGTCAAAAGGCCTGTTGAACTGGCCTTCAATTTACAAGTGGCAACAAACTGAAGGCACCGTTCTCAGCTCAACCTCTTTTCCACACCAAAATAGTCATATCACAACACAGCGGGAGCCGACTGCTTCATGGCTCGCGGTGAAGGGGCGCAAATATTACACGCCACAAATTCTGGCAGCGGTGGGATTCGAACCCACGCCTCCGAAGAGACTGGAGCCTTAATCCAGCGCCTTAGACCGCTCGGCCACGCTACCACTGGCAGCAGTTTCCGTTCTGGAACTAGTGACCGGTGAGTGAAATGTGACTTTGCTTTGGGCAAGATAATAATCAAGGCCATTAAAGTGGCAGACGGTAAACTCTCGAGAAATGATTTTGCAGCATACAGGTCCACAGGGCAACACCAGTAATTAGGTGCACGTTGGAACGAAGCAGTTACAACCTTCATTCAATATTTATTCCGACATCAACGTCACTGACAAAACCAGATTATCTGGTCATGATCACATTGCCGTTTGTGGGATCTTGCTGTGTGCAAACTGGCTGCGGCGTTCCCCACATTGCAACAGTGCCTTCACTTTTACAATACTTCATTGGCTGTGAAGCGCCTTGGGACGTCGTTCGGTCATGAAAGGCGCTTTCGAAATACAATACAGAAAATGTTACCCGATAGCTGACAAAATGCGAGCTGTTGCGAGAAATACCTGTGTTTGAATGTTGGTTGCATTGCAGGGATGATGAACTTAATGACTGGCGCTGCCTGTTAAGTCCTGTCGTAAGAATGTGTGCGTTGTGTGTTTGCACAGGAGGAAGAATTGTGAGGCTGCTCAGTAAGTGTGCAGAATTTGCAGCACATTTTCCTGCAGCTGCTGCACGACCATTGTCAGGATGGCCGAGTGGTCTAAGGCGCCAGACTCAAGGACTGTTAATGCTTACCTTACCAAAGGTTGGTGTATTCTGGTCCCTTTCTAGGGGCGTGGGTTCGAATCCCACTTCTGACATTAACTTTTTATCCAGACAAATGCCAGCCAGCGTCAAAAAGCCTGCTCAACTGGCTTTAAATTTGCAAGTGGTCACCTCAAGCTCCTCAACGCTATTGGCGTTTGCCAATAAGCGAAAGGCACCGCACCGCCCACAGACCAACTTGTTTTGCTCTCTAAACTTATCACATTCTAACCCTGTTCTCGGGGATAGGGTTTAAAATCAGACTTCTCCTTTCAACCCATTCCCACACTAAAAAGCAGCAGACTCAAAGCATGACATTTTTATCCTCCCGCGTTGCTGAATTCCACGTTGCTTTCTCGTACTGTGGCTTTCAATCCCACTGCAGACAGTGGTGGTTCTCAGAAAAAGGGCACCACTGTCAAAGAATGAGATTTCTTCCACACAAAGGCTGCTCAAATCTGCTCCGTTCCTCAGGCAGGGAATTACTTGCAATGTTACTTCCGACATTAACACATTTTGCCAGTATAAAAGGCACCAGAGCCAAACAAGTCAGGTATTAGCATGTGAAAGTTGCCAGAGTCGATGCCTTGGTGGACCGAGGCCTTTCAATGCTCAGACTGATGCTTACGGCCAAGGGCACAATAGTGTCAGGAAGGCCGAGTGGAGTGAGGCGCCAGACTCAAAGACTGTTAATCCTTAACTGACCAAAGGTCGGCGAATTCCGGTCCCTTTCTAGGGGCGTGGGTTGCAATCCCACCTCTGACGTGACATTTTTCCCCACACAAATGCAGCCAGCGTCAAAAGGCCTGTTGAACTGGCCTTCAATTTACAAGTGGCAACAAACTGAAGGCACCGTTCTCAGCTCAACCTCTTTTCCACACCAAAATAGTCATATCACAACACAGCGGGAGCCGACTGCTTCATGGCTCGCGGTGAAGGGGCGCAAATATTACACGCCACAAATTCTGGCAGCGGTGGGATTCGAACCCACGCCTCCGAAGAGACTGGAGCCTTAATCCAGCGCCTTAGACCGCTCGGCCACGCTACCACTGGCAGCAGTTTCCGTTCTGGAACTAGTGACCGGTGAGTGAAATGTGACTTTGCTTTGGGCAAGATAATAATCAAGGCCATTGAAGTGGCAGACGGTAAACTCTCGAGAAATGATTTTGCAGCATACAGGTCCACAGGGCAACACCAGTAATTAGGTGCACGTTGGAACGAAGCAGTTACAACCTTCATTCAATATTTATTCCGACATCAACGTCACTGACAAAACCAGATTATCTGGTCATGATCACATTGCCGTTTGTGGGATCTTGCTGTGTGCAAACTGGCTGCGGCGTTCCCCACATTGCAACAGTGCCTTCACTTTTACAATACTTCATTGGCTGTGAAGCGCCTTGGGACGTCGTTCGGTCATGAAAGGCGCTTTCGAAATACAATACAGAAAATGTTACCCGATAGCTGACAAAATGCGAGCTGTTGCGAGAAATACCTGTGTTTGAATGTTGGTTGCATTGCAGGGATGATGAACTTAATGACTGGCGCTGCCTGTTAAGTCCTGTCGTAAGAATGTGTGCGTTGTGTGTTTGCACAGGAGGAAGAATTGTGAGGCTGCTCAGTAAGTGTGCAGAATTTGCAGCACATTTTCCTGCAGCTGCTGCACGACCATTGTCAGGATGGCCGAGTGGTCTAAGGCGCCAGACTCAAGGACTGTTAATCCTTACCTTACCAAAGGTTGGTGTATTCTGGTCCCTTTCTAGGGGCGTGGGTTCGAATCCCACTTCTGACATTAACTTTTTATCCAGACAAATGCCAGCCAGCGTCAAAAAGCCTGCTCAACTGGCTTTAAATTTGCAAGTGGTCACCTCAAGCTCCTCAACGCTATTGGCGTTTGCCAATAAGCGAAAGGCACCGCACCGCCCACAGACCAACTTGTTTTGCTCTCTAAACTTATCACATTCTAACCCTGTTCTCGGGGATAGGGTTTAAAATCAGACTTCTCCTTTCAACCCATTCCCACACTAAAAAGCAGCAGACTCAAAGCATGACATTTTTATCCTCCCGCGTTGCTGAATTCCACGTTGCTTTCTCGTACTGTGGCTTTCAATCCCACTGCAGACAGTGGTGGTTCTCAGAAAAAGGGCACCACTGTCAAAGAATGAGATTTCTTCCACACAAAGGCTGCTCAAATCTGCTCCGTTCCTCAGGCAGGGAATTACTTGCAATGTTACTTCCGACATTAACACATTTTGCCAGTATAAAAGGCACCAGAGCCAAACAAGTCAGGTATTAGCATGTGAAAGTTGCCAGAGTCGATGCCTTGGTGGACCGAGGCCTTTCAATGCTCAGACTGATGCTTACGGCCAAGGGCACAATAGTGTCAGGAAGGCCGAGTGGAGTGAGGCGCCAGACTCAAAGACTGTTAATCCTTAACTGACCAAAGGTCGGCGAATTCCGGTCCCTTTCTAGGGGCGTGGGTTGCAATCCCACCTCTGACGTGACATTTTTCCCCACACAAATGCAGCCAGCGTCAAAAGGCCTGTTGAACTGGCCTTCAATTTACAAGTGGCAACATCAAACTCTTCAACGGTTTGCCAACAAACTGAAGGCACCGTTCTCAGCTCAACCTCTTTTCCACACCAAAATAGTCATATCACAACACAGCGGGAGCCGACTGCTTCATGGCTCGCGGTGAAGGGGCGCAAATATTACACGCCACAAATTCTGGCAGCGGTGGGATTCGAACCCACTGCCTCCGAAGAGACTGGAGCCTTAATCCAGCGCCTTAGACCGCTCGGCCACGCTACCACTGGCAGCAGTTTCCGTTCTGGAACTAGTGACCGGTGAGTGAAATGTGACTTTGCTTTGGGCAAGATAATAATCAAGGCCATTGAAGTGGCAGACGGTAAACTCTCGAGAAATGATTTTGCAGCATACAGGTCCACAGGGCAACACCAGTAATTAGGTGCACGTTGGAACGAAGCAGTTACAACCTTCATTCAATATTTATTCCGACATCAACGTCACTGACAAAACCAGATTATCTGGTCATGATCACATTGCCGTTTGTGGGATCTTGCTGTGTGCAAACTGGCTGCGGCGTTCCCCACATTGCAACAGTGCCTTCACTTTTACAATACTTCATTGGCTGTGAAGCGCCTTGGGACGTCGTTCGGTCATGAAAGGCGCTTTCGAAATACAATACAGAAAATGTTACCCGATAGCTGACAAAATGCGAGCTGTTGCGAGAAATACCTGTGTTTGAATGTTGGTTGCATTGCAGGGATGATGAACTTAATGACTGGCGCTGCCTGTTAAGTCCTGTCGTAAGAATGTGTGCGTTGTGTGTTTGCACAGGAGGAAGAATTGTGAGGCTGCTCAGTAAGTGTGCAGAATTTGCAGCACATTTTCCTGCAGCTGCTGCACGACCATTGTCAGGATGGCCGAGTGGTCTAAGGCGCCAGACTCAAGGACTGTTAATCCTTACCTTACCAAAGGTTGGTGTATTCTGGTCCCTTTCTAGGGGCGTGGGTTCGAATCCCACTTCTGACATTAACTTTTTATCCAGACAAATGCCAGCCAGCGTCAAAAAGCCTGCTCAACTGGCTTTAAATTTGCAAGTGGTCACCTCAAGCTCCTCAACGCTATTGGCGTTTGCCAATAAGCGAAAGGCACCGCACCGCCCACAGACCAACTTGTTTTGCTCTCTAAACTTATCACATTCTAACCCTGTTCTCGGGGATAGGGTTTAAAATCAGACTTCTCCTTTCAACCCATTCCCACACTAAAAAGCAGCAGACTCAAAGCATGACATTTTTATCCTCCCGCGTTGCTGAATTCCACGTTGCTTTCTCGTACTGTGGCTTTCAATCCCACTGCAGACAGTGGTGGTTCTCAGAAAAAGGGCACCACTGTCAAAGAATGAGATTTCTTCCACACAAAGGCTGCTCAAATCTGCTCCGTTCCTCAGGCAGGGAATTACTTGCAATGTTACTTCCGACATTAACACATTTTGCCAGTATAAAAGGCACCAGAGCCAAACAAGTCAGGTATTAGCATGTGAAAGTTGCCAGAGTCGATGCCTTGGTGGACCGAGGCCTTTCAATGCTCAGACTGATGCTTACGGCCAAGGGCACAATAGTGTCAGGAAGGCCGAGTGGAGTGAGGCGCCAGACTCAAAGACTGTTAATCCTTAACTGACCAAAGGTCGGCGAATTCCGGTCCCTTTCTAGGGGCGTGGGTTGCAATCCCACCTCTGACGTGACATTTTTCCCCACACAAATGCAGCCAGCGTCAAAAGGCCTGTTGAACTGGCCTTCAATTTACAAGTGGCAACAAACTGAAGGCACCGTTCTCAGCTCAACCTCTTTTCCACACCAAAATAGTCATATCACAACACAGCGGGAGCCGACTGCTTCATGGCTCGCGGTGAAGGGGCGCAAATATTACACGCCACAAATTCTGGCAGCGGTGGGATTCGAACCCACGCCTCCGAAGAGACTGGAGCCTTAATCCAGCGCCTTAGACCGCTCGGCCACGCTACCACTGGCAGCAGTTTCCGTTCTGGAACTAGTGACCGGTGAGTGAAATGTGACTTTGCTTTGGGCAAGATAATAATCAAGGCCATTAAAGTGGCAGACGGTAAACTCTCGAGAAATGATTTTGCAGCATACAGGTCCACAGGGCAACACCAGTAATTAGGTGCACGTTGGAACGAAGCAGTTACAACCTTCATTCAATATTTATTCCGACATCAACGTCACTGACAAAACCAGATTATCTGGTCATGATCACATTGCCGTTTGTGGGATCTTGCTGTGTGCAAACTGGCTGCGGCGTTCCCCACATTGCAACAGTGCCTTCACTTTTACAATACTTCATTGGCTGTGAAGCGCCTTGGGACGTCGTTCGGTCATGAAAGGCGCTTTCGAAATACAATACAGAAAATGTTACCCGATAGCTGACAAAATGCGAGCTGTTGCGAGAAATACCTGTGTTTGAATGTTGGTTGCATTGCAGGGATGATGAACTTAATGACTGGCGCTGCCTGTTAAGTCCTGTCGTAAGAATGTGTGCGTTGTGTGTTTGCACAGGAGGAAGAATTGTGAGGCTGCTCAGTAAGTGTGCAGAATTTGCAGCACATTTTCCTGCAGCTGCTGCACGACCATTGTCAGGATGGCCGAGTGGTCTAAGGCGCCAGACTCAAGGACTGTTAATGCTTACCTTACCAAAGGTTGGTGTATTCTGGTCCCTTTCTAGGGGCGTGGGTTCGAATCCCACTTCTGACATTAACTTTTTATCCAGACAAATGCCAGCCAGCGTCAAAAAGCCTGCTCAACTGGCTTTAAATTTGCAAGTGGTCACCTCAAGCTCCTCAACGCTATTGGCGTTTGCCAATAAGCGAAAGGCACCGCACCGCCCACAGACCAACTTGTTTTGCTCTCTAAACTTATCACATTCTAACCCTGTTCTCGGGGATAGGGTTTAAAATCAGACTTCTCCTTTCAACCCATTCCCACACTAAAAAGCAGCAGACTCAAAGCATGACATTTTTATCCTCCCGCGTTGCTGAATTCCACGTTGCTTTCTCGTACTGTGGCTTTCAATCCCACTGCAGACAGTGGTGGTTCTCAGAAAAAGGGCACCACTGTCAAAGAATGAGATTTCTTCCACACAAAGGCTGCTCAAATCTGCTCCGTTCCTCAGGCAGGGAATTACTTGCAATGTTACTTCCGACATTAACACATTTTGCCAGTATAAAAGGCACCAGAGCCAAACAAGTCAGGTATTAGCATGTGAAAGTTGCCAGAGTCGATGCCTTGGTGGACCGAGGCCTTTCAATGCTCAGACTGATGCTTACGGCCAAGGGCACAATAGTGTCAGGAAGGCCGAGTGGAGTGAGGCGCCAGACTCAAAGACTGTTAATCCTTAACTGACCAAAGGTCGGCGAATTCCGGTCCCTTTCTAGGGGCGTGGGTTGCAATCCCACCTCTGACGTGACATTTTTCCCCACACAAATGCAGCCAGCGTCAAAAGGCCTGTTGAACTGGCCTTCAATTTACAAGTGGCAACAAACTGAAGGCACCGTTCTCAGCTCAACCTCTTTTCCACACCAAAATAGTCATATCACAACACAGCGGGAGCCGACTGCTTCATGGCTCGCGGTGAAGGGGCGCAAATATTACACGCCACAAATTCTGGCAGCGGTGGGATTCGAACCCACGCCTCCGAAGAGACTGGAGCCTTAATCCAGCGCCTTAGACCGCTCGGCCACGCTACCACTGGCAGCAGTTTCCGTTCTGGAACTAGTGACCGGTGAGTGAAATGTGACTTTGCTTTGGGCAAGATAATAATCAAGGCCATTGAAGTGGCAGACGGTAAACTCTCGAGAAATGATTTTTCAGCATACAGGTCCACAGGGCAACACCAGTAATTAGGTGCACGTTGGAACGAAGCAGTTACAACCTTCATTCAATATTTATTCCGACATCAACGTCACTGACAAAACCAGATTATCTGGTCATGATCACATTGCCGTTTGTGGGATCTTGCTGTGTGCAAACTGGCTGCGGCGTTCCCCACATTGCAACAGTGCCTTCACTTTTACAATACTTCATTGGCTGTGAAGCGCCTTGGGACGTCGTTCGGTCATGAAAGGCGCTTTCGAAATACAATACAGAAAATGTTACCCGATAGCTGACAAAATGCGAGCTGTTGCGAGAAATACCTGTGTTTGAATGTTGGTTGCATTGCAGGGATGATGAACTTAATGACTGGCGCTGCCTGTTAAGTCCTGTCGTAAGAATGTGTGCGTTGTGTGTTTGCACAGGAGGAAGAATTGTGAGGCTGCTCAGTAAGTGTGCAGAATTTGCAGCACATTTTCCTGCAGCTGCTGCACGACCATTGTCAGGATGGCCGAGTGGTCTAAGGCGCCAGACTCAAGGACTGTTAATCCTTACCTTACCAAAGGTTGGTGTATTCTGGTCCCTTTCTAGGGGCGTGGGTTCGAATCCCACTTCTGACATTAACTTTTTATCCAGACAAATGCCAGCCAGCGTCAAAAAGCCTGCGCAACTGGCTTTAAATTTGCAAGTGGTCACCTCAAGCTCCTCAACGCTATTGGCGTTTGCCAATAAGCGAAAGGCACCGCACCGCCCACAGACCAACTTGTTTTGCTCTCTAAACTTATCACATTCTAACCCTGTTCTCGGGGATAGGGTTTAAAATCAGACTTCTCCTTTCAACCCATTCCCACACTAAAAAGCAGCAGACTCAAAGCATGACATTTTTATCCTCCCGCGTTGCTGAATTCCACGTTGCTTTCTCGTACTGTGGCTTTCAATCCCACTGCAGACAGTGGTGGTTCTCAGAAAAAGGGCACCACTGTCAAAGAATGAGATTTCTTCCACACAAAGGCTGCTCAAATCTGCTCCGTTCCTCAGGCAGGGAATTACTTGCAATGTTTACTTCCGACATTAACACATTTTGCCAGTATAAAAGGCACCAGAGCCAAACAAGTCAGGTATTAGCATGTGAAAGTTGCCAGAGTCGATGCCTTGGTGGACCGAGGCCTTTCAATGCTCAGACTGATGCTTACGGCCAAGGGCACAATAGTGTCAGGAAGGCCGAGTGGAGTGAGGCGCCAGACTCAAAGACTGTTAATCCTTAACTGACCAAAGGTCGGCGAATTCCGGTCCCTTTCTAGGGGCGTGGGTTGCAATCCCACCTCTGACGTGACATTTTTCCCCACACAAATGCAGCCAGCGTCAAAAGGCCTGTTGAACTGGCCTTCAATTTACAAGTGGCAACATCAAACTCTTCAACGGTTTGCCAACAAACTGAAGGCACCGTTCTCAGCTCAACCTCTTTTCCACACCAAAATAGTCATATCACAACACAGCGGGAGCCGACTGCTTCATGGCTCGCGGTGAAGGGGCGCAAATATTACACGCCACAAATTCTGGCAGCGGTGGGATTCGAACCCACGCCTCCGAAGAGACTGGAGCCTTAATCCAGCGCCTTCGACCGCTCGGCCACGCTACCACTGGCAGCAGTTTCCGTTCTGGAACTAGTGACCGGTGAGTGAAATGTGACTTTGCTTTGGGCAAGATAATAATCAAGGCCATTAAAGTGGCAGACGGTAAACTCTCGAGAAATGATTTTGCAGCATACAGGTCCACAGGGCAACACCAGTAATTAGGTGCACGTTGGAACGAAGCAGTTACAACCTTCATTCAATATTTATTCCGACATCAACGTCACTGACAAAACCAGATTATCTGGTCATGATCACATTGCCGTTTGTGGGATCTTGCTGTGTGCAAACTGGCTGCGGCGTTCCCCACATTGCAACAGTGCCTTCACTTTTACAATACTTCATTGGCTGTGAAGCGCCTTGGGACGTCGTTCGGTCATGAAAGGCGCTTTCGAAATACAATACAGAAAATGTTACCCGATAGCTGACAAAATGCGAGCTGTTGCGAGAAATACCTGTGTTTGAATGTTGGTTGCATTGCAGGGATGATGAACTTAATGACTGGCGCTGCCTGTTAAGTCCTGTCGTAAGAATGTGTGCGTTGTGTGTTTGCACAGGAGGAAGAATTGTGAGGCTGCTCAGTAAGTGTGCAGAATTTGCAGCACATTTTCCTGCGTGCTGCTGCACGACCATTGTCAGGATGGCCGAGTGGTCTAAGGCGCCAGACTCAAGGACTGTTAATGCTTACCTTACCAAAGGTTGGTGTATTCTGGTCCCTTTCTAGGGGCGTGGGTTCGAATCCCACTTCTGACATTAACTTTTTATCCAGACAAATGCCAGCCAGCGTCAAAAAGCCTGCTCAACTGGCTTTAAATTTGCAAGTGGTCACCTCAAGCTCCTCAACGCTATTGGCGTTTGCCAATAAGCGAAAGGCACCGCACCGCCCACAGACCAACTTGTTTTGCTCTCTAAACTTATCACATTCTAACCCTGTTCTCGGGGATAGGGTTTAAAATCAGACTTCTCCTTTCAACCCATTCCCACACTAAAAAGCAGCAGACTCAAAGCATGACATTTTTATCCTCCCGCGTTGCTGAATTCCACGTTGCTTTCTCGTACTGTGGCTTTCAATCCCACTGCAGACAGTGGTGGTTCTCAGAAAAAGGGCACCACTGTCAAAGAATGAGATTTCTTCCACACAAAGGCTGCTCAAATCTGCTCCGTTCCTCAGGCAGGGAATTACTTGCAATGTTACTTCCGACATTAACACATTTTGCCAGTATAAAAGGCACCAGAGCCAAACAAGTCAGGTATTAGCATGTGAAAGTTGCCAGAGTCGATGCCTTGGTGGACCGAGGCCTTTCAATGCTCAGACTGATGCTTACGGCCAAGGGCACAATAGTGTCAGGAAGGCCGAGTGGAGTGAGGCGCCAGACTCAAAGACTGTTAATCCTTAACTGACCAAAGGTCGGCGAATTCCGGTCCCTTTCTAGGGGCGTGGGTTGCAATCCCACCTCTGACGTGACATTTTTCCCCACACAAATGCAGCCAGCGTCAAAAGGCCTGTTGAACTGGCCTTCAATTTACAAGTGGCAACAAACTGAAGGCACCGTTCTCAGCTCAACCTCTTTTCCACACCAAAATAGTCATATCACAACACAGCGGGAGCCGACTGCTTCATGGCTCGCGGTGAAGGGGCGCAAATATTACACGCCACAAATTCTGGCAGCGGTGGGATTCGAACCCACGCCTCCGAAGAGACTGGAGCCTTAATCCAGCGCCTTAGACCGCTCGGCCACGCTACCACTGGCAGCAGTTTCCGTTCTGGAACTAGTGACCGGTGAGTGAAATGTGACTTTGCTTTGGGCAAGATAATAATCAAGGCCATTGAAGTGGCAGACGGTAAACTCTCGAGAAATGATTTTGCAGCATACAGGTCCACAGGGCAACACCAGTAATTAGGTGCACGTTGGAACGAAGCAGTTACAACCTTCATTCAATATTTATTCCGACATCAACGTCACTGACAAAACCAGATTATCTGGTCATGATCACATTGCCGTTGGTGGGATCTTGCTGTGTGCAAACTGGCTGCGGCGTTCCCCACATTGCAACAGTGCCTTCACTTTTACAATACTTCATTGGCTGTGAAGCGCCTTGGGACGTCGTTCGGTCATGAAAGGCGCTTTCGAAATACAATACAGAAAATGTTACCCGATAGCTGACAAAATGCGAGCTGTTGCGAGAAATACCTGTGTTTGAATGTTGGTTGCATTGCAGGGATGATGAACTTAATGACTGGCGCTGCCTGTTAAGTCCTGTCGTAAGAATGTGTGCGTTGTGTGTTTGCACAGGAGGAAGAATTGTGAGGCTGCTCAGTAAGTGTGCAGAATTTGCAGCACATTTTCCTGCAGCTGCTGCAAGACCATTGTCAGGATGGCCGAGTGGTCTAAGGCGCCAGACTCAAGGACTGTTAATGCTTACCTTACCAAAGGTTGGTGTATTCTGGTCCCTTTCTAGGGGCGTGGGTTCGAATCCCACTTCTGACATTAACTTTTTATCCAGACAAATGCCAGCCAGCGTCAAAAAGCCTGCTCAACTGGCTTTAAATTTGCAAGTGGTCACCTCAAGCTCCTCAACGCTATTGGCGTTTGCCAATAAGCGAAAGGCACCGCACCGCCCACAGACCAACTTGTTTTGCTCTCTAAACTTATCACATTCTAACCCTGTTCTCGGGGATAGGGTTTAAAATCAGACTTCTCCTTTCAACCCATTCCCACACTAAAAAGCAGCAGACTCAAAGCATGACATTTTTATCCTCCCGCGTTGCTGAATTCCACGTTGCTTTCTCGTACTGTGGCTTTCAATCCCACTGCAGACAGTGGTGGTTCTCAGAAAAAGGGCACCACTGTCAAAGAATGAGATTTCTTCCACACAAAGGCTGCTCAAATCTGCTCCGTTCCTCAGGCAGGGAATTACTTGCAATGTTACTTCCGACATTAACACATTTTGCCAGTATAAAAGGCACCAGAGCCAAACAAGTCAGGTATTAGCATGTGAAAGTTGCCAGAGTCGATGCCTTGGTGGACCGAGGCCTTTCAATGCTCAGACTGATGCTTACGGCCAAGGGCACAATAGTGTCAGGAAGGCCGAGTGGAGTGAGGCGCCAGACTCAAAGACTGTTAATCCTTAACTGACCAAAGGTCGGCGAATTCCGGTCCCTTTCTAGGGGCGTGGGTTGCAATCCCACCTCTGACGTGACATTTTTCCCCACACAAATGCAGCCAGCGTCAAAAGGCCTGTTGAACTGGCCTTCAATTTACAAGTGGCAACAAACTGAAGGCACCGTTCTCAGCTCAACCTCTTTTCCACACCAAAATAGTCATATCACAACACAGCGGGAGCCGACTGCTTCATGGCTCGCGGTGAAGGGGCGCAAATATTACACGCCACAAATTCTGGCAGCGGTGGGATTCGAACCCACGCCTCCGAAGAGACTGGAGCCTTAATCCAGCGCCTTAGACCGCTCGGCCACGCTACCACTGGCAGCAGTTTCCGTTCTGGAACTAGTGACCGGTGAGTGAAATGTGACTTTGCTTTGGGCAAGATAATAATCAAGGCCATTGAAGTGGCAGACGGTAAACTCTCGAGAAATGATTTTGCAGCATACAGGTCCACAGGGCAACACCAGTAATTAGGTGCACGTTGGAACGAAGCAGTTACAACCTTCATTCAATATTTATTCCGACATCAACGTCACTGACAAAACCAGATTATCTGGTCATGATCACATTGCCGTTTGTGGGATCTTGCTGTGTGCAAACTGGCTGCGGCGTTCCCCACATTGCAACAGTGCCTTCACTTTTACAATACTTCATTGGCTGTGAAGCGCCTTGGGACGTCGTTCGGTCATGAAAGGCGCTTTCGAAATACAATACAGAAAATGTTACCCGATAGCTGACAAAATGCGAGCTGTTGCGAGAAATACCTGTGTTTGAATGTTGGTTGCATTGCAGGGATGATGAACTTAATGACTGGCGCTGCCTGTTAAGTCCTGTCGTAAGAATGTGTGCGTTGTGTGTTTGCACAGGAGGAAGAATTGTGAGGCTGCTCAGTAAGTGTGCAGAATTTGCAGCACATTTTCCTGCAGCTGCTGCACGACCATTGTCAGGATGGCCGAGTGGTCTAAGGCGCCAGACTCAAGGACTGTTAATCCTTACCTTACCAAAGGTTGGTGTATTCTGGTCCCTTTCTAGGGGCGTGGGTTCGAATCCCACTTCTGACATTAACTTTTTATCCAGACAAATGCCAGCCAGCGTCAAAAAGCCTGCTCAACTGGCTTTAAATTTGCAAGTGGTCACCTCAAGCTCCTCAACGCTATTGGCGTTTGCCAATAAGCGAAAGGCACCGCACCGCCCACAGACCAACTTGTTTTGCTCTCTAAACTTATCACATTCTAACCCTGTTCTCGGGGATAGGGTTTAAAATCAGACTTCTCCTTTCAACCCATTCCCACACTAAAAAGCAGCAGACTCAAAGCATGACATTTTTATCCTCCCGCGTTGCTGAATTCCACGTTGCTTTCTCGTACTGTGGCTTTCAATCCCACTGCAGACAGTGGTGGTTCTCAGAAAAAGGGCACCACTGTCAAAGAATGAGATTTCTTCCACACAAAGGCTGCTCAAATCTGCTCCGTTCCTCAGGCAGGGAATTACTTGCAATGTTACTTCCGACATTAACACATTTTGCCAGTATAAAAGGCACCAGAGCCAAACAAGTCAGGTATTAGCATGTGAAAGTTGCCAGAGTCGATGCCTTGGTGGACCGAGGCCTTTCAATGCTCAGACTGATGCTTACGGCCAAGGGCACAATAGTGTCAGGAAGGCCGAGTGGAGTGAGGCGCCAGACTCAAAGACTGTTAATCCTTAACTGACCAAAGGTCGGCGAATTCCGGTCCCTTTCTAGGGGCGTGGGTTGCAATCCCACCTCTGACGTGACATTTTTCCCCACACAAATGCAGCCAGCGTCAAAAGGCCTGTTGAACTGGCCTTCAATTTACAAGTGGCAACAAACTGAAGGCACCGTTCTCAGCTCAACCTCTTTTCCACACCAAAATAGTCATATCACAACACAGCGGGAGCCGACTGCTTCATGGCTCGCGGTGAAGGGGCGCAAATATTACACGCCACAAATTCTGGCAGCGGTGGGATTCGAACCCACGCCTCCGAAGAGACTGGAGCCTTAATCCAGCGCCTTAGACCGCTCGGCCACGCTACCACTGGCAGCAGTTTCCGTTCTGGAACTAGTGACCGGTGAGTGAAATGTGACTTTGCTTTGGGCAAGATAATAATCAAGGCCATTAAAGTGGCAGACGGTAAACTCTCGAGAAATGATTTTGCAGCATACAGGTCCACAGGGCAACACCAGTAATTAGGTGCACGTTGGAACGAAGCAGTTACAACCTTCATTCAATATTTATTCCGACATCAACGTCACTGACAAAACCAGATTATCTGGTCATGATCACATTGCCGTTTGTGGGATCTTGCTGTGTGCAAACTGGCTGCGGCGTTCCCCACATTGCAACAGTGCCTTCACTTTTACAATACTTCATTGGCTGTGAAGCGCCTTGGGACGTCGTTCGGTCATGAAAGGCGCTTTCGAAATACAATACAGAAAATGTTACCCGATAGCTGACAAAATGCGAGCTGTTGCGAGAAATACCTGTGTTTGAATGTTGGTTGCATTGCAGGGATGATGAACTTAATGACTGGCGCTGCCTGTTAAGTCCTGTCGTAAGAATGTGTGCGTTGTGTGTTTGCACAGGAGGAAGAATTGTGAGGCTGCTCAGTAAGTGTGCAGAATTTGCAGCACATTTTCCTGCAGCTGCTGCACGACCATTGTCAGGATGGCCGAGTGGTCTAAGGCGCCAGACTCAAGGACTGTTAATCCTTACCTTACCAAAGGTTGGTGTATTCTGGTCCCTTTCTAGGGGCGTGGGTTCGAATCCCACTTCTGACATTAACTTTTTATCCAGACAAATGCCAGCCAGCGTCAAAAAGCCTGCTCAACTGGCTTTAAATTTGCAAGTGGTCACCTCAAGCTCCTCAACGCTATTGGCGTTTGCCAATAAGCGAAAGGCACCGCACCGCCCACAGACCAACTTGTTTTGCTCTCTAAACTTATCACATTCTAACCCTGTTCTCGGGGATAGGGTTTAAAATCAGACTTCTCCTTTCAACCCATTCCCACACTAAAAAGCAGCAGACTCAAAGCATGACATTTTTATCCTCCCGCGTTGCTGAATTCCACGTTGCTTTCTCGTACTGTGGCTTTCAATCCCACTGCAGACAGTGGTGGTTCTCAGAAAAAGGGCACCACTGTCAAAGAATGAGATTTCTTCCACACAAAGGCTGCTCAAATCTGCTCCGTTCCTCAGGCAGGGAATTACTTGCAATGTTACTTCCGACATTAACACATTTTGCCAGTATAAAAGGCACCAGAGCCAAACAAGTCAGGTATTAGCATGTGAAAGTTGCCAGAGTCGATGCCTTGGTGGACCGAGGCCTTTCAATGCTCAGACTGATGCTTACGGCCAAGGGCACAATAGTGTCAGGAAGGCCGAGTGGAGTGAGGCGCCAGACTCAAAGACTGTTAATCCTTAACTGACCAAAGGTCGGCGAATTCCGGTCCCTTTCTAGGGGCGTGGGTTGCAATCCCACCTCTGACGTGACATTTTTCCCCACACAAATGCAGCCAGCGTCAAAAGGCCTGTTGAACTGGCCTTCAATTTACAAGTGGCAACAAACTGAAGGCACCGTTCTCAGCTCAACCTCTTTTCCACACCAAAATAGTCATATCACAACACAGCGGGAGCCGACTGCTTCATGGCTCGCGGTGAAGGGGCGCAAATATTACACGCCACAAATTCTGGCAGCGGTGGGATTCGAACCCACGCCTCCGAAGAGACTGGAGCCTTAATCCAGCGCCTTCGACCGCTCGGCCACGCTACCACTGGCAGCAGTTTCCGTTCTGGAACTAGTGACCGGTGAGTGAAATGTGACTTTGCTTTGGGCAAGATAATAATCAAGGCCATTGAAGTGGCAGACGGTAAACTCTCGAGAAATGATTTTGCAGCATACAGGTCCACAGGGCAACACCAGTAATTAGGTGCACGTTGGAACGAAGCAGTTACAACCTTCATTCAATATTTATTCCGACATCAACGTCACTGACAAAACCAGATTATCTGGTCATGATCACATTGCCGTTTGTGGGATCTTGCTGTGTGCAAACTGGCTGCGGCGTTCCCCACATTGCAACAGTGCCTTCACTTTTACAATACTTCATTGGCTGTGAAGCGCCTTGGGACGTCGTTCGGTCATGAAAGGCGCTTTCGAAATACAATACAGAAAATGTTACCCGATAGCTGACAAAATGCGAGCTGTTGCGAGAAATACCTGTGTTTGAATGTTGGTTGCATTGCAGGGATGATGAACTTAATGACTGGCGCTGCCTGTTAAGTCCTGTCGTAAGAATGTGTGCGTTGTGTGTTTGCACAGGAGGAAGAATTGTGAGGCTGCTCAGTAAGTGTGCAGAATTTGCAGCACATTTTCCTGCAGCTGCTGCACGACCATTGTCAGGATGGCCGAGTGGTCTAAGGCGCCAGACTCAAGGACTGTTAATCCTTACCTTACCAAAGGTTGGTGTATTCTGGTCCCTTTCTAGGGGCGTGGGTTCGAATCCCACTTCTGACATTAACTTTTTATCCAGACAAATGCCAGCCAGCGTCAAAAAGCCTGCTCAACTGGCTTTAAATTTGCAAGTGGTCACCTCAAGCTCCTCAACGCTATTGGCGTTTGCCAATAAGCGAAAGGCACCGCACCGCCCACAGACCAACTTGTTTTGCTCTCTAAACTTATCACATTCTAACCCTGTTCTCGGGGATAGGGTTTAAAATCAGACTTCTCCTTTCAACCCATTCCCACACTAAAAAGCAGCAGACTCAAAGCATGACATTTTTATCCTCCCGCGTTGCTGAATTCCACGTTGCTTTCTCGTACTGTGGCTTTCAATCCCACTGCAGACAGTGGTGGTTCTCAGAAAAAGGGCACCACTGTCAAAGAATGAGATTTCTTCCACACAAAGGCTGCTCAAATCTGCTCCGTTCCTCAGGCAGGGAATTACTTGCAATGTTTACTTCCGACATTAACACATTTTGCCAGTATAAAAGGCACCAGAGCCAAACAAGTCAGGTATTAGCATGTGAAAGTTGCCAGAGTCGATGCCTTGGTGGACCGAGGCCTTTCAATGCTCAGACTGATGCTTACGGCCAAGGGCACAATAGTGTCAGGAAGGCCGAGTGGAGTGAGGCGCCAGACTCAAAGACTGTTAATCCTTAACTGACCAAAGGTCGGCGAATTCCGGTCCCTTTCTAGGGGCGTGGGTTGCAATCCCACCTCTGACGTGACATTTTTCCCCACACAAATGCAGCCAGCGTCAAAAGGCCTGTTGAACTGGCCTTCAATTTACAAGTGGCAACAAACTGAAGGCACCGTTCTCAGCTCAACCTCTTTTCCACACCAAAATAGTCATATCACAACACAGCGGGAGCCGACTGCTTCATGGCTCGCGGTGAAGGGGCGCAAATATTACACGCCACAAATTCTGGCAGCGGTGGGATTCGAACCCACGCCTCCGAAGAGACTGGAGCCTTAATCCAGCGCCTTAGACCGCTCGGCCACGCTACCACTGGCAGCAGTTTCCGTTCTGGAACTAGTGACCGGTGAGTGAAATGTGACTTTGCTTTGGGCAAGATAATAATCAAGGCCATTAAAGTGGCAGACGGTAAACTCTCGAGAAATGATTTTGCAGCATACAGGTCCACAGGGCAACACCAGTAATTAGGTGCACGTTGGAACGAAGCAGTTACAACCTTCATTCAATATTTATTCCGACATCAACGTCACTGACAAAACCAGATTATCTGGTCATGATCACATTGCCGTTTGTGGGATCTTGCTGTGTGCAAACTGGCTGCGGCGTTCCCCACATTGCAACAGTGCCTTCACTTTTACAATACTTCATTGGCTGTGAAGCGCCTTGGGACGTCGTTCGGTCATGAAAGGCGCTTTCGAAATACAATACAGAAAATGTTACCCGATAGCTGACAAAATGCGAGCTGTTGCGAGAAATACCTGTGTTTGAATGTTGGTTGCATTGCAGGGATGATGAACTTAATGACTGGCGCTGCCTGTTAAGTCCTGTCGTAAGAATGTGTGCGTTGTGTGTTTGCACAGGAGGAAGAATTGTGAGGCTGCTCAGTAAGTGTGCAGAATTTGCAGCACATTTTCCTGCAGCTGCTGCACGACCATTGTCAGGATGGCCGAGTGGTCTAAGGCGCCAGACTCAAGGACTGTTAATGCTTACCTTACCAAAGGTTGGTGTATTCTGGTCCCTTTCTAGGGGCGTGGGTTCGAATCCCACTTCTGACATTAACTTTTTATCCAGACAAATGCCAGCCAGCGTCAAAAAGCCTGCTCAACTGGCTTTAAATTTGCAAGTGGTCACCTCAAGCTCCTCAACGCTATTGGCGTTTGCCAATAAGCGAAAGGCACCGCACCGCCCACAGACCAACTTGTTTTGCTCTCTAAACTTATCACATTCTAACCCTGTTCTCGGGGATAGGGTTTAAAATCAGACTTCTCCTTTCAACCCATTCCCACACTAAAAAGCAGCAGACTCAAAGCATGACATTTTTATCCTCCCGCGTTGCTGAATTCCACGTTGCTTTCTCGTACTGTGGCTTTCAATCCCACTGCAGACAGTGGTGGTTCTCAGAAAAAGGGCACCACTGTCAAAGAATGAGATTTCTTCCACACAAAGGCTGCTCAAATCTGCTCCGTTCCTCAGGCAGGGAATTACTTGCAATGTTACTTCCGACATTAACACATTTTGCCAGTATAAAAGGCACCAGAGCCAAACAAGTCAGGTATTAGCATGTGAAAGTTGCCAGAGTCGATGCCTTGGTGGACCGAGGCCTTTCAATGCTCAGACTGATGCTTACGGCCAAGGGCACAATAGTGTCAGGAAGGCCGAGTGGAGTGAGGCGCCAGACTCAAAGACTGTTAATCCTTAACTGACCAAAGGTCGGCGAATTCCGGTCCCTTTCTAGGGGCGTGGGTTGCAATCCCACCTCTGACGTGACATTTTTCCCCACACAAATGCAGCCAGCGTCAAAAGGCCTGTTGAACTGGCCTTCAATTTACAAGTGGCAACAAACTGAAGGCACCGTTCTCAGCTCAACCTCTTTTCCACACCAAAATAGTCATATCACAACACAGCGGGAGCCGACTGCTTCATGGCTCGCGGTGAAGGGGCGCAAATATTACACGCCACAAATTCTGGCAGCGGTGGGATTCGAACCCACGCCTCCGAAGAGACTGGAGCCTTAATCCAGCGCCTTAGACCGCTCGGCCACGCTACCACTGGCAGCAGTTTCCGTTCTGGAACTAGTGACCGGTGAGTGAAATGTGACTTTGCTTTGGGCAAGATAATAATCAAGGCCATTGAAGTGGCAGACGGTAAACTCTCGAGAAATGATTTTGCAGCATACAGGTCCACAGGGCAACACCAGTAATTAGGTGCACGTTGGAACGAAGCAGTTACAACCTTCATTCAATATTTATTCCGACATCAACGTCACTGACAAAACCAGATTATCTGGTCATGATCACATTGCCGTTTGTGGGATCTTGCTGTGTGCAAACTGGCTGCGGCGTTCCCCACATTGCAACAGTGCCTTCACTTTTACAATACTTCATTGGCTGTGAAGCGCCTTGGGACGTCGTTCGGTCATGAAAGGCGCTTTCGAAATACAATACAGAAAATGTTACCCGATAGCTGACAAAATGCGAGCTGTTGCGAGAAATACCTGTGTTTGAATGTTGGTTGCATTGCAGGGATGATGAACTTAATGACTGGCGCTGCCTGTTAAGTCCTGTCGTAAGAATGTGTGCGTTGTGTGTTTGCACAGGAGGAAGAATTGTGAGGCTGCTCAGTAAGTGTGCAGAATTTGCAGCACATTTTCCTGCAGCTGCTGCACGACCATTGTCAGGATGGCCGAGTGGTCTAAGGCGCCAGACTCAAGGACTGTTAATCCTTACCTTACCAAAGGTTGGTGTATTCTGGTCCCTTTCTAGGGGCGTGGGTTCGAATCCCACTTCTGACATTAACTTTTTATCCAGACAAATGCCAGCCAGCGTCAAAAAGCCTGCTCAACTGGCTTTAAATTTGCAAGTGGTCACCTCAAGCTCCTCAACGCTATTGGCGTTTGCCAATAAGCGAAAGGCACCGCACCGCCCACAGACCAACTTGTTTTGCTCTCTAAACTTATCACATTCTAACCCTGTTCTCGGGGATAGGGTTTAAAATCAGACTTCTCCTTTCAACCCATTCCCACACTAAAAAGCAGCAGACTCAAAGCATGACATTTTTATCCTCCCGCGTTGCTGAATTCCACGTTGCTTTCTCGTACTGTGGCTTTCAATCCCACTGCAGACAGTGGTGGTTCTCAGAAAAAGGGCACCACTGTCAAAGAATGAGATTTCTTCCACACAAAGGCTGCTCAAATCTGCTCCGTTCCTCAGGCAGGGAATTACTTGCAATGTTTACTTCCGACATTAACCCCTTTTTGCCAGTATAAAAGGCACCAGAGCCAAACAAGTCAGGTATTAGCATGTGAAAGTTGCCAGAGTCGATGCCTTGGTGGACCGAGGCCTTTCAATGCTCAGACTGATGCTTACGGCCAAGGGCACAATAGTGTCAGGAAAGCCGAGTGGAGTGAGGCGCCAGACTCAAAGACTGTTAATCCTTAACTGACCAAAGGTCGGCGAATTCCGGTCCCTTTCTAGGGGCGTGGGTTGCAATCCCACCTCTGACGTGACATTTTTCCCCACACAAATGCAGCCAGCGTCAAAAGGCCTGTTGAACTGGCCTTCAATTTACAAGTGGCAACATCAAACTCTTCAACGGTTTGCCAACAAACTGAAGGCACCGTTCTCAGCTCAACCTCTTTTCCACACCAAAATAGTCATATCACAACACAGCGGGAGCCGACTGCTTCATGGCTCGCGGTGAAGGGGCGCAAATATTACACGCCACAAATTCTGGCAGCGGTGGGATTCGAACCCACTGCCTCCGAAGAGACTGGAGCCTTAATCCAGCGCCTTAGACCGCTCGGCCACGCTACCACTGGCAGCAGTTTCCGTTCTGGAACTAGTGACCGGTGAGTGAAATGTGACTTTGCTTTGGGCAAGATAATAATCAAGGCCATTGAAGTGGCAGACGGTAAACTCTCGAGAAATGATTTTGCAGCATACAGGTCCACAGGGCAACACCAGTAATTAGGTGCACGTTGGAACGAAGCAGTTACAACCTTCATTCAATATTTATTCCGACATCAACATCACTGACAAAACCAGATTATCTGGTCATGATCACATTGCCGTTTGTGGGATCTTGCTGTGTGCAAACTGGCTGCGGCGTTCCCCACATTGCAACAGTGCCTTCACTTTTACAATACTTCATTGGCTGTGAAGCGCCTTGGGACGTCGTTCGGTCATGAAAGGCGCTTTCGAAATACAATACAGAAAATGTTACCCGATAGCTGACAAAATGCGAGCTGTTGCGAGAAATACCTGTGTTTGAATGTTGGTTGCATTGCAGGGATGATGAACTTAATGACTGGCGCTGCCTGTTAAGTCCTGTCGTAAGAATGTGTGCGTTGTGTGTTTGCACAGGAGGAAGAATTGTGAGGCTGCTCAGTAAGTGTGCAGAATTTGCAGCACATTTTCCTGCAGCTGCTGCACGACCATTGTCAGGATGGCCGAGTGGTCTAAGGCGCCAGACTCAAGGACTGTTAATCCTTACCTTACCAAAGGTTGGTGTATTCTGGTCCCTTTCTAGGGGCGTGGGTTCGAATCCCACTTCTGACATTAACTTTTTATCCAGACAAATGCCAGCCAGCGTCAAAAAGCCTGCTCAACTGGCTTTAAATTTGCAAGTGGTCACCTCAAGCTCCTCAACGCTATTGGCGTTTGCCAATAAGCGAAAGGCACCGCACCGCCCACAGACCAACTTGTTTTGCTCTCTAAACTTATCACATTCTAACCCTGTTCTCGGGGATAGGGTTTAAAATCAGACTTCTCCTTTCAACCCATTCCCACACTAAAAAGCAGCAGACTCAAAGCATGACATTTTTATCCTCCCGCGTTGCTGAATTCCACGTTGCTTTCTCGTACTGTGGCTTTCAATCCCACTGCAGACAGTGGTGGTTCTCAGAAAAAGGGCACCACTGTCAAAGAATGAGATTTCTTCCACACAAAGGCTGCTCAAATCTGCTCCGTTCCTCAGGCAAGGAATTACTTGCAATGTTTACTTCCGACATTAACCCCTTTTTGCCAGTATAAAAGGCACCAGAGCCAAACAAGTCAGGTATTAGCATGTGAAAGTTGCCAGAGTCGATGCCTTGGTGGACCGAGGCCTTTCAATGCTCAGACTGATGCTTACGGCCAAGGGCACAATAGTGTCAGGAAAGCCGAGTGGAGTGAGGCGCCAGACTCAAAGACTGTTAATCCTTAACTGACCAAAGGTCGGCGAATTCCGGTCCCTTTCTAGGGGCGTGGGTTGCAATCCCACCTCTGACGTGACATTTTTCCCCACACAAATGCAGCCAGCGTCAAAAGGCCTGTTGAACTGGCCTTCAATTTACAAGTGGCAACATCAAACTCTTCAACGGTTTGCCAACAAACTGAAGGCACCGTTCTCAGCTCAACCTCTTTTCCACACCAAAATAGTCATATCACAACACAGCGGGAGCCGACTGCTTCATGGCTCGCGGTGAAGGGGCGCAAATATTACACGCCACAAATTCTGGCAGCGGTGGGATTCGAACCCACTGCCTCCGAAGAGACTGGAGCCTTAATCCAGCGCCTTAGACCGCTCGGCCACGCTACCACTGGCAGCAGTTTCCGTTCTGGAACTAGTGACCGGTGAGTGAAATGTGACTTTGCTTTGGGCAAGATAATAATCAAGGCCATTGAAGTGGCAGACGGTAAACTCTCGAGAAATGATTTTGCAGCATACAGGTCCACAGGGCAACACCAGTAATTAGGTGCACGTTGGAACGAAGCAGTTACAACCTTCATTCAATATTTATTCCGACATCAACATCACTGACAAAACCAGATTATCTGGTCATGATCACATTGCCGTTTGTGGGATCTTGCTGTGTGCAAACTGGCTGCGGCGTTCCCCACATTGCAACAGTGCCTTCACTTTTACAATACTTCATTGGCTGTGAAGCGCCTTGGGACGTCGTTCGGTCATGAAAGGCGCTTTCGAAATACAATACAGAAAATGTTACCCGATAGCTGACAAAATGCGAGCTGTTGCGAGAAATACCTGTGTTTGAATGTTGGTTGCATTGCAGGGATGATGAACTTAATGACTGGCGCTGCCTGTTAAGTCCTGTCGTAAGAATGTGTGCGTTGTGTGTTTGCACAGGAGGAAGAATTGTGAGGCTGCTCAGTAAGTGTGCAGAATTTGCAGCACATTTTCCTGCAGCTGCTGCACGACCATTGTCAGGATGGCCGAGTGGTCTAAGGCGCCAGACTCAAGGACTGTTAATCCTTACCTTACCAAAGGTTGGTGTATTCTGGTCCCTTTCTAGGGGCGTGGGTTCGAATCCCACTTCTGACATTAACTTTTTATCCAGACAAATGCCAGCCAGCGTCAAAAAGCCTGCTCAACTGGCTTTAAATTTGCAAGTGGTCACCTCAAGCTCCTCAACGCTATTGGCGTTTGCCAATAAGCGAAAGGCACCGCACCGCCCACAGACCAACTTGTTTTGCTCTCTAAACTTATCACATTCTAACCCTGTTCTCGGGGATAGGGTTTAAAATCAGACTTCTCCTTTCAACCCATTCCCACACTAAAAAGCAGCAGACTCAAAGCATGACATTTTTATCCTCCCGCGTTGCTGAATTCCACGTTGCTTTCTCGTACTGTGGCTTTCAATCCCACTGCAGACAGTGGTGGTTCTCAGAAAAAGGGCACCACTGTCAAAGAATGAGATTTCTTCCACACAAAGGCTGCTCAAATCTGCTCCGTTCCTCAGGCAAGGAATTACTTGCAATGTTTACTTCCGACATTAACCCCTTTTTGCCAGTATAAAAGGCACCAGAGCCAAACAAGTCAGGTATTAGCATGTGAAAGTTGCCAGAGTCGATGCCTTGGTGGACCGAGGCCTTTCAATGCTCAGACTGATGCTTACGGCCAAGGGCACAATAGTGTCAGGAAAGCCGAGTGGAGTGAGGCGCCAGACTCAAAGACTGTTAATCCTTAACTGACCAAAGGTCGGCGAATTCCGGTCCCTTTCTAGGGGCGTGGGTTGCAATCCCACCTCTGACGTGACATTTTTCCCCACACAAATGCAGCCAGCGTCAAAAGGCCTGTTGAACTGGCCTTCAATTTACAAGTGGCAACATCAAACTCTTCAACGGTTTGCCA
The DNA here is from genome assembly GCF_044704955.1 of Pristiophorus japonicus. Classification (NCBI taxonomy): domain Eukaryota; kingdom Metazoa; phylum Chordata; class Chondrichthyes; family Pristiophoridae; genus Pristiophorus; species Pristiophorus japonicus. Next base: position 174,847,771 of record NC_091984.1, read on the forward strand.
ACAAACTGAAGGCACCGTTCTCAGCTCAACCTCTTTTCCACACCAAAATAGTCATATCACAACACAGCGGGAGCCGACTGCTTCATGGCTCGCGGTGAAGGGGCGCAAATATTACACGCCACAAATTCTGGCAGCGGTGGGATTCGAACCCACTGCCTCCGAAGAGACTGGAGCCTTAATCCAGCGCCTTAGACCGCTCGGCCACGCTACCACTGGCAGCAGTTTCCGTTCTGGAACTAGTGACCGGTGAGTGAAATGTGACTTTGCTTTGGGCAAGATAATAATCAAGGCCATTGAAGTGGCAGACGGTAAACTCTCGAGAAATGATTTTGCAGCATACAGGTCCACAGGGCAACACCAGTAATTAGGTGCACGTTGGAACGAAGCAGTTACAACCTTCATTCAATATTTATTCCGACATCAACATCACTGACAAAACCAGATTATCTGGTCATGATCACATTGCCGTTTGTGGGATCTTGCTGTGTGCAAACTGGCTGCGGCGTTCCCCACATTGCAACAGTGCCTTCACTTTTACAATACTTCATTGGCTGTGAAGCGCCTTGGGACGTCGTTCGGTCATGAAAGGCGCTTTCGAAATACAATACAGAAAATGTTACCCGATAGCTGACAAAATGCGAGCTGTTGCGAGAAATACCTGTGTTTGAATGTTGGTTGCATTGCAGGGATGATGAACTTAATGACTGGCGCTGCCTGTTAAGTCCTGTCGTAAGAATGTGTGCGTTGTGTGTTTGCACAGGAGGAAGAATTGTGAGGCTGCTCAGTAAGTGTGCAGAATTTGCAGCACATTTTCCTGCAGCTGCTGCACGACCATTGTCAGGATGGCCGAGTGGTCTAAGGCGCCAGACTCAAGGACTGTTAATCCTTACCTTACCAAAGGTTGGTGTATTCTGGTCCCTTTCTAGGGGCGTGGGTTCGAATCCCACTTCTGACATTAACTTTTTATCCAGACAAATGCCAGCCAGCGTCAAAAAGCCTGCTCAACTGGCTTTAAATTTGCAAGTGGTCACCTCAAGCTCCTCAACGCTATTGGCGTTTGCCAATAAGCGAAAGGCACCGCACCGCCCACAGACCAACTTGTTTTGCTCTCTAAACTTATCACATTCTAACCCTGTTCTCGGGGATAGGGTTTAAAATCAGACTTCTCCTTTCAACCCATTCCCACACTAAAAAGCAGCAGACTCAAAGCATGACATTTTTATCCTCCCGCGTTGCTGAATTCCACGTTGCTTTCTCGTACTGTGGCTTTCAATCCCACTGCAGACAGTGGTGGTTCTCAGAAAAAGGGCACCACTGTCAAAGAATGAGATTTCTTCCACACAAAGGCTGCTCAAATCTGCTCCGTTCCTCAGGCAAGGAATTACTTGCAATGTTTACTTCCGACATTAACCCCTTTTTGCCAGTATAAAAGGCACCAGAGCCAAACAAGTCAGGTATTAGCATGTGAAAGTTGCCAGAGTCGATGCCTTGGTGGACCGAGGCCTTTCAATGCTCAGACTGATGCTTACGGCCAAGGGCACAATAGTGTCAGGAAAGCCGAGTGGAGTGAGGCGCCAGACTCAAAGACTGTTAATCCTTAACTGACCAAAGGTCGGCGAATTCCGGTCCCTTTCTAGGGGCGTGGGTTGCAATCCCACCTCTGACGTGACATTTTTCCCCACACAAATGCAGCCAGCGTCAAAAGGCCTGTTGAACTGGCCTTCAATTTACAAGTGGCAACATCAAACTCTTCAACGGTTTGCCAACAAACTGAAGGCACCGTTCTCAGCTCAACCTCTTTTCCACACCAAAATAGTCATATCACAACACAGCGGGAGCCGACTGCTTCATGGCTCGCGGTGAAGGGGCGCAAATATTACACGCCACAAATTCTGGCAGCGGTGGGATTCGAACCCACTGCCTCCGAAGAGACTGGAGCCTTAATCCAGCGCCTTAGACCGCTCGGCCACGCTACCACTGGCAGCAGTTTCCGTTCTGGAACTAGTGACCGGTGAGTGAAATGTGACTTTGCTTTGGGCAAGATAATAATCAAGGCCATTGAAGTGGCAGACGGTAAACTCTCGAGAAATGATTTTGCAGCATACAGGTCCACAGGGCAACACCAGTAATTAGGTGCACGTTGGAACGAAGCAGTTACAACCTTCATTCAATATTTATTCCGACATCAACATCACTGACAAAACCAGATTATCTGGTCATGATCACATTGCCGTTTGTGGGATCTTGCTGTGTGCAAACTGGCTGCGGCGTTCCCCACATTGCAACAGTGCCTTCACTTTTACAATACTTCATTGGCTGTGAAGCGCCTTGGGACGTCGTTCGGTCATGAAAGGCGCTTTCGAAATACAATACAGAAAATGTTACCCGATAGCTGACAAAATGCGAGCTGTTGCGAGAAATACCTGTGTTTGAATGTTGGTTGCATTGCAGGGATGATGAACTTAATGACTGGCGCTGCCTGTTAAGTCCTGTCGTAAGAATGTGTGCGTTGTGTGTTTGCACAGGAGGAAGAATTGTGAGGCTGCTCAGTAAGTGTGCAGAATTTGCAGCACATTTTCCTGCAGCTGCTGCACGACCATTGTCAGGATGGCCGAGTGGTCTAAGGCGCCAGACTCAAGGACTGTTAATCCTTACCTTACCAAAGGTTGGTGTATTCTGGTCCCTTTCTAGGGGCGTGGGTTCGAATCCCACTTCTGACATTAACTTTTTATCCAGACAAATGCCAGCCAGCGTCAAAAAGCCTGCTCAACTGGCTTTAAATTTGCAAGTGGTCACCTCAAGCTCCTCAACGCTATTGGCGTTTGCCAATAAGCGAAAGGCACCGCACCGCCCACAGACCAACTTGTTTTGCTCTCTAAACTTATCACATTCTAACCCTGTTCTCGGGGATAGGGTTTAAAATCAGACTTCTCCTTTCAACCCATTCCCACACTAAAAAGCAGCAGACTCAAAGCATGACATTTTTATCCTCCCGCGTTGCTGAATTCCACGTTGCTTTCTCGTACTGTGGCTTTCAATCCCACTGCAGACAGTGGTGGTTCTCAGAAAAAGGGCACCACTGTCAAAGAATGAGATTTCTTCCACACAAAGGCTGCTCAAATCTGCTCCGTTCCTCAGGCAAGGAATTACTTGCAATGTTTACTTCCGACATTAACCCCTTTTTGCCAGTATAAAAGGCACCAGAGCCAAACAAGTCAGGTATTAGCATGTGAAAGTTGCCAGAGTCGATGCCTTGGTGGACCGAGGCCTTTCAATGCTCAGACTGATGCTTACGGCCAAGGGCACAATAGTGTCAGGAAAGCCGAGTGGAGTGAGGCGCCAGACTCAAAGACTGTTAATCCTTAACTGACCAAATGTCGGCGAATTCCGGTCCCTTTCTAGGGGCGTGGGTTGCAATCCCACCTCTGACGTGACATTTTTCCCCACACAAATGCAGCCAGCGTCAAAAGGCCTGTTGAACTGGCCTTCAATTTACAAGTGGCAACATCAAACTCTTCAACGGTTTGCCAACAAACTGAAGGCACCGTTCTCAGCTCAACCTCTTTTCCACACCAAAATAGTCATATCACAACACAGCGGGAGCCGACTGCTTCATGGCTCGCGGTGAAGGGGCGCAAATATTACACGCCACAAATTCTGGCAGCGGTGGGATTCGAACCCACTGCCTCCGAAGAGACTGGAGCCTTAATCCAGCGCCTTAGACCGCTCGGCCACGCTACCACTGGCAGCAGTTTCCGTTCTGGAACTAGTGACCGGTGAGTGAAATGTGACTTTGCTTTGGGCAAGATAATAATCAAGGCCATTAAAGTGGCAGACGGTAAACTCTCGAGAAATGATTTTGCAGCATACAGGTCCACAGGGCAACACCAGTAATTAGGTGCACGTTGGAACGAAGCAGTTACAACCTTCATTCAATATTTATTCCGACATCAACATCACTGACAAAACCAGATTATCTGGTCATGATCACATTGCCGTTTGTGGGATCTTGCTGTGTGCAAACTGGCTGCGGCGTTCCCCACATTGCAACAGTGCCTTCACTTTTACAATACTTCATTGGCTGTGAAGCGCCTTGGGACGTCGTTCGGTCATGAAAGGCGCTTTCGAAATACAATACAGAAAATGTTACCCGATAGCTGACAAAATGCGAGCTGTTGCGAGAAATACCTGTGTTTGAATGTTGGTTGCATTGCAGGGATGATGAACTTAATGACTGGCGCTGCCTGTTAAATCCTGTCGTAAGAATGTGTGCGTTGTGTGTTTGCACAGGAGGAAGAATTGTGAGGCTGCTCAGTAAGTGTGCAGAATTTGCAGCACATTTTCCTGCAGCTGCTGCACGACCATTGTCAGGATGGCCGAGTGGTCTAAGGCGCCAGACTCAAGGACTGTTAATCCTTACCTTACCAAAGGTTGGTGTATTCTGGTCCCTTTCTAGGGGCGTGGGTTCGAATCCCACTTCTGACATTAACTTTTTATCCAGACAAATGCCAGCCAGCGTCAAAAAGCCTGCTCAACTGGCTTTAAATTTGCAAGTGGTCACCTCAAGCTCCTCAACGCTATTGGCGTTTGCCAATAAGCGAAAGGCACCGCACCGCCCACAGACCAACTTGTTTTGCTCTCTAAACTTATCACATTCTAACCCTGTTCTCGGGGATAGGGTTTAAAATCAGACTTCTCCTTTCAACCCATTCCCACACTAAAAAGCAGCAGACTCAAAGCATGACATTTTTATCCTCCCGCGTTGCTGAATTCCACGTTGCTTTCTCGTACTGTGGCTTTCAATCCCACTGCAGACAGTGGTGGTTCTCAGAAAAAGGGCACCACTGTCAAAGAATGAGATTTCTTCCACACAAAGGCTGCTCAAATCTGCTCCGTTCCTCAGGCAAGGAATTACTTGCAATGTTTACTTCCGACATTAACCCCTTTTTGCCAGTATAAAAGGCACCAGAGCCAAACAAGTCAGGTATTAGCATGTGAAAGTTGCCAGAGTCGATGCCTTGGTGGACCGAGGCCTTTCAATGCTCAGACTGATGCTTACGGCCAAGGGCACAATAGTGTCAGGAAAGCCGAGTGGAGTGAGGCGCCAGACTCAAAGACTGTTAATCCTTAACTGACCAAAGGTCGGCGAATTCCGGTCCCTTTCTAGGGGCGTGGGTTGCAATCCCACCTCTGACGTGACATTTTTCCCCACACAAATGCAGCCAGCGTCAAAAGGCCTGTTGAACTGGCCTTCAATTTACAAGTGGCAACATCAAACTCTTCAACGGTTTGCCAACAAACTGAAGGCACCGTTCTCAGCTCAACCTCTTTTCCACACCAAAATAGTCATATCACAACACAGCGGGAGCCGACTGCTTCATGGCTCGCGGTGAAGGGGCGCAAATATTACACGCCACAAATTCTGGCAGCGGTGGGATTCGAACCCACTGCCTCCGAAGAGACTGGAGCCTTAATCCAGCGCCTTAGACCGCTCGGCCACGCTACCACTGGCAGCAGTTTCCGTTCTGGAACTAGTGACCGGTGAGTGAAATGTGACTTTGCTTTGGGCAAGATAATAATCAAGGCCATTGAAGTGGCAGACGGTAAACTCTCGAGAAATGATTTTGCAGCATACAGGTCCACAGGGCAACACCAGTAATTAGGTGCACGTTGGAACGAAGCAGTTACAACCTTCATTCAATATTTATTCCGACATCAACATCACTGACAAAACCAGATTATCTGGTCATGATCACATTGCCGTTTGTGGGATCTTGCTGTGTGCAAACTGGCTGCGGCGTTCCCCACATTGCAACAGTGCCTTCACTTTTACAATACTTCATTGGCTGTGAAGCGCCTTGGGACGTCGTTCGGTCATGAAAGGCGCTTTCGAAATACAATACAGAAAATGTTACCCGATAGCTGACAAAATGCGAGCTGTTGCGAGAAATACCTGTGTTTGAATGTTGGTTGCATTGCAGGGATGATGAACTTAATGACTGGCGCTGCCTGTTAAGTCCTGTCGTAAGAATGTGTGCGTTGTGTGTTTGCACAGGAGGAAGAATTGTGAGGCTGCTCAGTAAGTGTGCAGAATTTGCAGCACATTTTCCTGCAGCTGCTGCACGACCATTGTCAGGATGGCCGAGTGGTCTAAGGCGCCAGACTCAAGGACTGTTAATCCTTACCTTACCAAAGGTTGGTGTATTCTGGTCCCTTTCTAGGGGCGTGGGTTCGAATCCCACTTCTGACATTAACTTTTTATCCAGACAAATGCCAGCCAGCGTCAAAAAGCCTGCTCAACTGGCTTTAAATTTGCAAGTGGTCACCTCAAGCTCCTCAACGCTATTGGCGTTTGCCAATAAGCGAAAGGCACCGCACCGCCCACAGACCAACTTGTTTTGCTCTCTAAACTTATCACATTCTAACCCTGTTCTCGGGGATAGGGTTTAAAATCAGACTTCTCCTTTCAACCCATTCCCACACTAAAAAGCAGCAGACTCAAAGCATGACATTTTTATCCTCCCGCGTTGCTGAATTCCACGTTGCTTTCTCGTACTGTGGCTTTCAATCCCACTGCAGACAGTGGTGGTTCTCAGAAAAAGGGCACCACTGTCAAAGAATGAGATTTCTTCCACACAAAGGCTGCTCAAATCTGCTCCGTTCCTCAGGCAGGGAATTACTTGCAATGTTACTTCCGACATTAACACATTTTGCCAGTATAAAAGGCACCAGAGCCAAACAAGTCAGGTATTAGCATGTGAAAGTTGCCAGAGTCGATGCCTTGGTGGACCGAGGCCTTTCAATGCTCAGACTGATGCTTACGGCCAAGGGCACAATAGTGTCAGGAAGGCCGAGTGGAGTGAGGCGCCAGACTCAAAGACTGTTAATCCTTAACTGACCAAAGGTCGGCGAATTCCGGTCCCTTTCTAGGGGCGTGGGTTGCAATCCCACCTCTGACGTGACATTTTTCCCCACACAAATGCAGCCAGCGTCAAAAGGCCTGTTGAACTGGCCTTCAATTTACAAGTGGCAACAAACTGAAGGCACCGTTCTCAGCTCAACCTCTTTTCCACACCAAAATAGTCATATCACAACACAGCGGGAGCCGACTGCTTCATGGCTCGCGGTGAAGGGGCGCAAATATTACACGCCACAAATTCTGGCAGCGGTGGGATTCGAACCCACGCCTCCGAAGAGACTGGAGCCTTAATCCAGCGCCTTAGACCGCTCGGCCACGCTACCACTGGCAGCAGTTTCCGTTCTGGAACTAGTGACCGGTGAGTGAAATGTGACTTTGCTTTGGGCAAGATAATAATCAAGGCCATTAAAGTGGCAGACGGTAAACTCTCGAGAAATGATTTTGCAGCATACAGGTCCACAGGGCAACACCAGTAATTAGGTGCACGTTGGAACGAAGCAGTTACAACCTTCATTCAATATTTATTCCGACATCAACGTCACTGACAAAACCAGATTATCTGGTCATGATCACATTGCCGTTTGTGGGATCTTGCTGTGTGCAAACTGGCTGCGGCGTTCCCCACATTGCAACAGTGCCTTCACTTTTACAATACTTCATTGGCTGTGAAGCGCCTTGGGACGTCGTTCGGTCATGAAAGGCGCTTTCGAAATACAATACAGAAAATGTTACCCGATAGCTGACAAAATGCGAGCTGTTGCGAGAAATACCTGTGTTTGAATGTTGGTTGCATTGCAGGGATGATGAACTTAATGACTGGCGCTGCCTGTTAAGTCCTGTCGTAAGAATGTGTGCGTTGTGTGTTTGCACAGGAGGAAGAATTGTGAGGCTGCTCAGTAAGTGTGCAGAATTTGCAGCACATTTTCCTGCAGCTGCTGCACGACCATTGTCAGGATGGCCGAGTGGTCTAAGGCGCCAGACTCAAGGACTGTTAATCCTTACCTTACCAAAGGTTGGTGTATTCTGGTCCCTTTCTAGGGGCGTGGGTTCGAATCCCACTTCTGACATTAACTTTTTATCCAGACAAATGCCAGCCAGCGTCAAAAAGCCTGCTCAACTGGCTTTAAATTTGCAAGTGGTCACCTCAAGCTCCTCAACGCTATTGGCGTTTGCCAATAAGCGAAAGGCACCGCACCGCCCACAGACCAACTTGTTTTGCTCTCTAAACTTATCACATTCTAACCCTGTTCTCGGGGATAGGGTTTAAAATCAGACTTCTCCTTTCAACCCATTCCCACACTAAAAAGCAGCAGACTCAAAGCATGACATTTTTATCCTCCCGCGTTGTTGAATTCCACGTTGCTTTCTCGTACTGTGGCTTTCAATCCCACTGCAGACAGTGGTGGTTCTCAGAAAAAGGTGCACCACTGTCAAAGAATGAGATTTCTTCCACACAAAGGCTGCTCAAATCTGCTCCGTTCCTCAGGCAAGGAATTACTTGCAATGTTTACTTCCGACATTAACCCCTTTTTGCCAGTATAAAAGGCACCAGAGCCAAACAAGTCAGGTATTAGCATGTGAAAGTTGCCAGAGTCGATGCCTTGGTGGACCGAGGCCTTTCAATGCTCAGACTGATGCTTACGGCCAAGGGCACAATAGTGTCAGGAAAGCCGAGTGGAGTGAGGCGCCAGACTCAAAGACTGTTAATCCTTAACTGACCAAAGGTCGGCGAATTCCGGTCCCTTTCTAGGGGCGTGGGTTGCAATCCCACCTCTGACGTGACATTTTTCCCCACACAAATGCAGCCAGCGTCAAAAGGCCTGTTGAACTGGCCTTCAATTTACAAGTGGCAACATCAAACTCTTCAACGGTTTGCCAACAAACTGAAGGCACCGTTCTCAGCTCAACCTCTTTTCCACACCAAAATAGTCATATCACAACACAGCGGGAGCCGACTGCTTCATGGCTCGCGGTGAAGGGGCGCAAATATTACACGCCACAAATTCTGGCAGCGGTGGGATTCGAACCCACTGCCTCCGAAGAGACTGGAGCCTTAATCCAGCGCCTTAGACCGCTCGGCCACGCTACCACTGGCAGCAGTTTCCGTTCTGGAACTAGTGACCGGTGAGTGAAATGTGACTTTGCTTTGGGCAAGATAATAATCAAGGCCATTGAAGTGGCAGACGGTAAACTCTCGAGAAATGATTTTGCAGCATACAGGTCCACAGGGCAACACCAGTAATTAGGTGCACGTTGGAACGAAGCAGTTACAACCTTCATTCAATATTTATTCCGACATCAACATCACTGACAAAACCAGATTATCTGGTCATGATCACATTGCCGTTTGTGGGATCTTGCTGTGTGCAAACTGGCTGCGGCGTTCCCCACATTGCAACAGTGCCTTCACTTTTACAATACTTCATTGGCTGTGAAGCGCCTTGGGACGTCGTTCGGTCATGAAAGGCGCTTTCGAAATACAATACAGAAAATGTTACCCGATAGCTGACAAAATGCGAGCTGTTGCGAGAAATACCTGTGTTTGAATGTTGGTTGCATTGCAGGGATGATGAACTTAATGACTGGCGCTGCCTGTTAAGTCCTGTCGTAAGAATGTGTGCGTTGTGTGTTTGCACAGGAGGAAGAATTGTGAGGCTGCTCAGTAAGTGTGCAGAATTTGCAGCACATTTTCCTGCAGCTGCTGCACGACCATTGTCAGGATGGCCGAGTGGTCTAAGGCGCCAGACTCAAGGACTGTTAATCCTTACCTTACCAAAGGTTGGTGTATTCTGGTCCCTTTCTAGGGGCGTGGGTTCGAATCCCACTTCTGACATTAACTTTTTATCCAGACAAATGCCAGCCAGCGTCAAAAAGCCTGCTCAACTGGCTTTAAATTTGCAAGTGGTCACCTCAAGCTCCTCAACGCTATTGGCGTTTGCCAATAAGCGAAAGGCACCGCACCGCCCACAGACCAACTTGTTTTGCTCTCTAAACTTATCACATTCTAACCCTGTTCTCGGGGATAGGGTTTAAAATCAGACTTCTCCTTTCAACCCATTCCCACACTAAAAAGCAGCAGACTCAAAGCATGACATTTTTATCCTCCCGCGTTGCTGAATTCCACGTTGCTTTCTCGTACTGTGGCTTTCAATCCCACTGCAGACAGTGGTGGTTCTCAGAAAAAGGGCACCACTGTCAAAGAATGAGATTTCTTCCACACAAAGGCTGCTCAAATCTGCTCCGTTCCTCAGGCAAGGAATTACTTGCAATGTTTACTTCCGACATTAACCCCTTTTTGCCAGTATAAAAGGCACCAGAGCCAAACAAGTCAGGTATTAGCATGTGAAAGTTGCCAGAGTCGATGCCTTGGTGGACCGAGGCCTTTCAATGCTCAGACTGATGCTTACGGCCAAGGGCACAATAGTGTCAGGAAAGCCGAGTGGAGTGAGGCGCCAGACTCAAAGACTGTTAATCCTTAACTGACCAAAGGTCGGCGAATTCCGGTCCCTTTCTAGGGGCGTGGGTTGCAATCCCACCTCTGACGTGACATTTTTCCCCACACAAATGCAGCCAGCGTCAAAAGGCCTGTTGAACTGGCCTTCAATTTACAAGTGGCAACATCAAACTCTTCAACGGTTTGCCAACAAACTGAAGGCACCGTTCTCAGCTCAACCTCTTTTCCACACCAAAATAGTCATATCACAACACAGCGGGAGCCGACTGCTTCATGGCTCGCGGTGAAGGGGCGCAAATATTACACGCCACAAATTCTGGCAGCGGTGGGATTCGAACCCACTGCCTCCGAAGAGACTGGAGCCTTAATCCAGCGCCTTAGACCGCTCGGCCACGCTACCACTGGCAGCAGTTTCCGTTCTGGAACTAGTGACCGGTGAGTGAAATGTGACTTTGCTTTGGGCAAGATAATAATCAAGGCCATTGAAGTGGCAGACGGTAAACTCTCGAGAAATGATTTTGCAGCATACAGGTCCACAGGGCAACACCAGTAATTAGGTGCACGTTGGAACGAAGCAGTTACAACCTTCATTCAATATTTATTCCGACATCAACATCACTGACAAAACCAGATTATCTGGTCATGATCACATTGCCGTTTGTGGGATCTTGCTGTGTGCAAACTGGCTGCGGCGTTCCCCACATTGCAACAGTGCCTTCACTTTTACAATACTTCATTGGCTGTGAAGCGCCTTGGGACGTCGTTCGGTCATGAAAGGCGCTTTCGAAATACAATACAGAAAATGTTACCCGATAGCTGACAAAATGCGAGCTGTTGCGAGAAATACCTGTGTTTGAATGTTGGTTGCATTGCAGGGATGATGAACTTAATGACTGGCGCTGCCTGTTAAGTCCTGTCGTAAGAATGTGTGCGTTGTGTGTTTGCACAGGAGGAAGAATTGTGAGGCTGCTCAGTAAGTGTGCAGAATTTGCAGCACATTTTCCTGCAGCTGCTGCACGACCATTGTCAGGATGGCCGAGTGGTCTAAGGCGCCAGACTCAAGGACTGTTAATCCTTACCTTACCAAAGGTTGGTGTATTCTGGTCCCTTTCTAGGGGCGTGGGTTCGAATCCCACTTCTGACATTAACTTTTTATCCAGACAAATGCCAGCCAGCGTCAAAAAGCCTGCTCAACTGGCTTTAAATTTGCAAGTGGTCACCTCAAGCTCCTCAACGCTATTGGCGTTTGCCAATAAGCGAAAGGCACCGCACCGCCCACAGACCAACTTGTTTTGCTCTCTAAACTTATCACATTCTAACCCTGTTCTCGGGGATAGGGTTTAAAATCAGACTTCTCCTTTCAACCCATTCCCACACTAAAAAGCAGCAGACTCAAAGCATGACATTTTTATCCTCCCGCGTTGCTGAATTCCACGTTGCTTTCTCGTACTGTGGCTTTCAATCCCACTGCAGACAGTGGTGGTTCTCAGAAAAAGGGCACCACTGTCAAAGAATGAGATTTCTTCCACACAAAGGCTGCTCAAATCTGCTCCGTTCCTCAGGCAGGGAATTACTTGCAATGTTACTTCCGACATTAACACATTTTGCCAGTATAAAAGGCACCAGAGCCAAACAAGTCAGGTATTAGCATGTGAAAGTTGCCAGAGTCGATGCCTTGGTGGACCGAGGCCTTTCAATGCTCAGACTGATGCTTACGGCCAAGGGCACAATAGTGTCAGGAAGGCCGAGTGGAGTGAGGCGCCAGACTCAAAGACTGTTAATCCTTAACTGACCAAAGGTCGGCGAATTCCGGTCCCTTTCTAGGGGCGTGGGTTGCAATCCCACCTCTGACGTGACATTTTTCCCCACACAAATGCAGCCAGCGTCAAAAGGCCTGTTGAACTGGCCTTCAATTTACAAGTGGCAACAAACTGAAGGCACCGTTCTCAGCTCAACCTCTTTTCCACACCAAAATAGTCATATCACAACACAGCGGGAGCCGACTGCTTCATGGCTCGCGGTGAAGGGGCGCAAATATTACACGCCACAAATTCTGGCAGCGGTGGGATTCGAACCCACTGCCTCCGAAGAGACTGGAGCCTTAATCCAGCGCCTTAGACCGCTCGGCCACGCTACCACTGGCAGCAGTTTCCGTTCTGGAACTAGTGACCGGTGAGTGAAATGTGACTTTGCTTTGGGCAAGATAATAATCAAGGCCATTGAAGTGGCAGACGGTAAACTCTCGAGAAATGATTTTGCAGCATACAGGTCCACAGGGCAACACCAGTAATTAGGTGCACGTTGGAACGAAGCAGTTACAACCTTCATTCAATATTTATTCCGACATCAACATCACTGACAAAACCAGATTATCTGGTCATGATCACATTGCCGTTTGTGGGATCTTGCTGTGTGCAAACTGGCTGCGGCGTTCCCCACATTGCAACAGTGCCTTCACTTTTACAATACTTCATTGGCTGTGAAGCGCCTTGGGACGTCGTTCGGTCATGAAAGGCGCTTTCGAAATACAATACAGAAAATGTTACCCGATAGCTGACAAAATGCGAGCTGTTGCGAGAAATACCTGTGTTTGAATGTTGGTTGCATTGCAGGGATGATGAACTTAATGACTGGCGCTGCCTGTTAAGTCCTGTCGTAAGAATGTGTGCGTTGTGTGTTTGCACAGGAGGAAGAATTGTGAGGCTGCTCAGTAAGTGTGCAGAATTTGCAGCACATTTTCCTGCAGCTGCTGCACGACCATTGTCAGGATGGCCGAGTGGTCTAAGGCGCCAGACTCAAGGACTGTTAATCCTTACCTTACCAAAGGTTGGTGTATTCTGGTCCCTTTCTAGGGGCGTGGGTTCGAATCCCACTTCTGACATTAACTTTTTATCCAGACAAATGCCAGCCAGCGTCAAAAAGCCTGCTCAACTGGCTTTAAATTTGCAAGTGGTCACCTCAAGCTCCTCAACGCTATTGGCGTTTGCCAATAAGCGAAAGGCACCGCACCGCCCACAGACCAACTTGTTTTGCTCTCTAAACTTATCACATTCTAACCCTGTTCTCGGGGATAGGGTTTAAAATCAGACTTCTCCTTTCAACCCATTCCCACACTAAAAAGCAGCAGACTCAAAGCATGACATTTTTATCCTCCCGCGTTGCTGAATTCCACGTTGCTTTCTCGTACTGTGGCTTTCAATCCCACTGCAGACAGTGGTGGTTCTCAGAAAAAGGGCACCACTGTCAAAGAATGAGATTTCTTCCACACAAAGGCTGCTCAAATCTGCTCCGTTCCTCAGGCAAGGAATTACTTGCAATGTTTACTTCCGACATTAACCCCTTTTTGCCAGTATAAAAGGCACCAGAGCCAAACAAGTCAGGTATTAGCATGTGAAAGTTGCCAGAGTCGATGCCTTGGTGGACCGAGGCCTTTCAATGCTCAGACTGATGCTTACGGCCAAGGGCACAATAGTGTCAGGAAAGCCGAGTGGAGTGAGGCGCCAGACTCAAAGACTGTTAATCCTTAACTGACCAAAGGTCGGCGAATTCCGGTCCCTTTCTAGGGGCGTGGGTTGCAATCCCACCTCTGACGTGACATTTTTCCCCACACAAATGCAGCCAGCGTCAAAAGGCCTGTTGAACTGGCCTTCAATTTACAAGTGGCAACATCAAACTCTTCAACGGTTTGCCAACAAACTGAAGGCACCGTTCTCAGCTCAACCTCTTTTCCACACCAAAATAGTCATATCACAACACAGCGGGAGCCGACTGCTTCATGGCTCGCGGTGAAGGGGCGCAAATATTACACGCCACAAATTCTGGCAGCGGTGGGATTCGAACCCACTGCCTCCGAAGAGACTGGAGCCTTAATCCAGCGCCTTAGACCGCTCGGCCACGCTACCACTGGCAGCAGTTTCCGTTCTGGAACTAGTGACCGGTGAGTGAAATGTGACTTTGCTTTGGGCAAGATAATAATCAAGGCCATTGAAGTGGCAGACGGTAAACTCTCGAGAAATGATTTTGCAGCATACAGGTCCACAGGGCAACACCAGTAATTAGGTGCACGTTGGAACGAAGCAGTTACAACCTTCATTCAATATTTATTCCGACATCAACATCACTGACAAAACCAGATTATCTGGTCATGATCACATTGCCGTTTGTGGGATCTTGCTGTGTGCAAACTGGCTGCGGCGTTCCCCACATTGCAACAGTGCCTTCACTTTTACAATACTTCATTGGCTGTGAAGCGCCTTGGGACGTCGTTCGGTCATGAAAGGCGCTTTCGAAATACAATACAGAAAATGTTACCCGATAGCTGACAAAATGCGAGCTGTTGCGAGAAATACCTGTGTTTGAATGTTGGTTGCATTGCAGGGATGATGAACTTAATGACTGGCGCTGCCTGTTAAGTCCTGTCGTAAGAATGTGTGCGTTGTGTGTTTGCACAGGAGGAAGAATTGTGAGGCTGCTCAGTAAGTGTGCAGAATTTGCAGCACATTTTCCTGCAGCTGCTGCACGACCATTGTCAGGATGGCCGAGTGGTCTAAGGCGCCAGACTCAAGGACTGTTAATCCTTACCTTACCAAAGGTTGGTGTATTCTGGTCCATTTCTAGGGGCGTGGGTTCGAATCCCACTTCTGACATTAACTTTTTATCCAGACAAATGCCAGCCAGCGTCAAAAAGCCTGCTCAACTGGCTTTAAATTTGCAAGTGGTCACCTCAAGCTCCTCAACGCTATTGGCGTTTGCCAATAAGCGAAAGGCACCGCACCGCCCACAGACCAACTTGTTTTGCTCTCTAAACTTATCACATTCTAACCCTGTTCTCGGGGATAGGGTTTAAAATCAGACTTCTCCTTTCAACCCATTCCCACACTAAAAAGCAGCAGACTCAAAGCATGACATTTTTATCCTCCCGCGTTGCTGAATTCCACGTTGCTTTCTCGTACTGTGGCTTTCAATCCCACTGCAGACAGTGGTGGTTCTCAGAAAAAGGGCACCACTGTCAAAGAATGAGATTTCTTCCACACAAAGGCTGCTCAAATCTGCTCCGTTCCTCAGGCAAGGAATTACTTGCAATGTTTACTTCCGACATTAACCCCTTTTTGCCAGTATAAAAGGCACCAGAGCCAAACAAGTCAGGTATTAGCATGTGAAAGTTGCCAGAGTCGATGCCTTGGTGGACCGAGGCCTTTCAATGCTCAGACTGATGCTTACGGCCAAGGGCACAATAGTGTCAGGAAAGCCGAGTGGAGTGAGGCGCCAGACTCAAAGACTGTTAATCCTTAACTGACCAAAGGTCGGCGAATTCCGGTCCCTTTCTAGGGGCGTGGGTTGCAATCCCACCTCTGACGTGACATTTTTCCCCACACAAATGCAGCCAGCGTCAAAAGGCCTGTTGAACTGGCCTTCAATTTACAAGTGGCAACATCAAACTCTTCAACGGTTTGCCAACAAACTGAAGGCACCGTTCTCAGCTCAACCTCTTTTCCACACCAAAATAGTCATATCACAACACAGCGGGAGCCGACTGCTTCATGGCTCGCGGTGAAGGGGCGCAAATATTACACGCCACAAATTCTGGCAGCGGTGGGATTCGAACCCACTGCCTCCGAAGAGACTGGAGCCTTAATCCAGCGCCTTAGACCGCTCGGCCACGCTACCACTGGCAGCAGTTTCCGTTCTGGAACTAGTGACCGGTGAGTGAAATGTGACTTTGCTTTGGGCAAGATAATAATCAAGGCCATTGAAGTGGCAGACGGTAAACTCTCGAGAAATGATTTTGCAGCATACAGGTCCACAGGGCAACACCAGTAATTAGGTGCACGTTGGAACGAAGCAGTTACAACCTTCATTCAATATTTATTCCGACATCAACATCACTGACAAAACCAGATTATCTGGTCATGATCACATTGCCGTTTGTGGGATCTTGCTGTGTGCAAACTGGCTGCGGCGTTCCCCACATTGCAACAGTGCCTTCACTTTTACAATACTTCATTGGCTGTGAAGCGCCTTGGGACGTCGTTCGGTCATGAAAGGCGCTTTCGAAATACAATACAGAAAATGTTACCCGATAGCTGACAAAATGCGAGCTGTTGCGAGAAATACCTGTGTTTGAATGTTGGTTGCATTGCAGGGATGATGAACTTAATGACTGGCGCTGCCTGTTAAGTCCTGTCGTAAGAATGTGTGCGTTGTGTGTTTGCACAGGAGGAAGAATTGTGAGGCTGCTCAGTAAGTGTGCAGAATTTGCAGCACATTTTCCTGCAGCTGCTGCACGACCATTGTCAGGATGGCCGAGTGGTCTAAGGCGCCAGACTCAAGGACTGTTAATCCTTACCTTACCAAAGGTTGGTGTATTCTGGTCCCTTTCTAGGGGCGTGGGTTCGAATCCCACTTCTGACATTAACTTTTTATCCAGACAAATGCCAGCCAGCGTCAAAAAGCCTGCTCAACTGGCTTTAAATTTGCAAGTGGTCACCTCAAGCTCCTCAACGCTATTGGCGTTTGCCAATAAGCGAAAGGCACCGCACCGCCCACAGACCAACTTGTTTTGCTCTCTAAACTTATCACATTCTAACCCTGTTCTCGGGGATAGGGTTTAAAATCAGACTTCTCCTTTCAACCCATTCCCACACTAAAAAGCAGCAGACTCAAAGCATGACATTTTTATCCTCCCGCGTTGCTGAATTCCACGTTGCTTTCTCGTACTGTGGCTTTCAATCCCACTGCAGACAGTGGTGGTTCTCAGAAAAAGGGCACCACTGTCAAAGAATGAGATTTCTTCCACACAAAGGCTGCTCAAATCTGCTCCGTTCCTCAGGCAGGGAATTACTTGCAATGTTACTTCCGACATTAACACATTTTGCCAGTATAAAAGGCACCAGAGCCAAACAAGTCAGGTATTAGCATGTGAAAGTTGCCAGAGTCGATGCCTTGGTGGACCGAGGCCTTTCAATGCTCAGACTGATGCTTACGGCCAAGGGCACAATAGTGTCAGGAAGGCCGAGTGGAGTGAGGCGCCAGACTCAAAGACTGTTAATCCTTAACTGACCAAAGGTCGGCGAATTCCGGTCCCTTTCTAGGGGCGTGGGTTGCAATCCCACCTCTGACGTGACATTTTTCCCCACACAAATGCAGCCAGCGTCAAAAGGCCTGTTGAACTGGCCTTCAATTTACAAGTGGCAACAAACTGAAGGCACCGTTCTCAGCTCAACCTCTTTTCCACACCAAAATAGTCATATCACAACACAGCGGGAGCCGACTGCTTCATGGCTCGCGGTGAAGGGGCGCAAATATTACACGCCACAAATTCTGGCAGCGGTGGGATTCGAACCCACTGCCTCCGAAGAGACTGGAGCCTTAATCCAGCGCCTTAGACCGCTCGGCCACGCTACCACTGGCAGCAGTTTCCGTTCTGGAACTAGTGACCGGTGAGTGAAATGTGACTTTGCTTTGGGCAAGATAATAATCAAGGCCATTGAAGTGGCAGACGGTAAACTCTCGAGAAATGATTTTGCAGCATACAGGTCCACAGGGCAACACCAGTAATTAGGTGCACGTTGGAACGAAGCAGTTACAACCTTCATTCAATATTTATTCCGACATCAACATCACTGACAAAACCAGATTATCTGGTCATGATCACATTGCCGTTTGTGGGATCTTGCTGTGTGCAAACTGGCTGCGGCGTTCCCCACATTGCAACAGTGCCTTCACTTTTACAATACTTCATTGGCTGTGAAGCGCCTTGGGACGTCGTTCGGTCATGAAAGGCGCTTTCGAAATACAATACAGAAAATGTTACCCGATAGCTGACAAAATGCGAGCTGTTGCGAGAAATACCTGTGTTTGAATGTTGGTTGCATTGCAGGGATGATGAACTTAATGACTGGCGCTGCCTGTTAAGTCCTGTCGTAAGAATGTGTGCGTTGTGTGTTTGCACAGGAGGAAGAATTGTGAGGCTGCTCAGTAAGTGTGCAGAATTTGCAGCACATTTTCCTGCAGCTGCTGCACGACCATTGTCAGGATGGCCGAGTGGTCTAAGGCGCCAGACTCAAGGACTGTTAATCCTTACCTTACCAAAGGTTGGTGTATTCTGGTCCCTTTCTAGGGGCGTGGGTTCGAATCCCACTTCTGACATTAACTTTTTATCCAGACAAATGCCAGCCAGCGTCAAAAAGCCTGCTCAACTGGCTTTAAATTTGCAAGTGGTCACCTCAAGCTCCTCAACGCTATTGGCGTTTGCCAATAAGCGAAAGGCACCGCACCGCCCACAGACCAACTTGTTTTGCTCTCTAAACTTATCACATTCTAACCCTGTTCTCGGGGATAGGGTTTAAAATCAGACTTCTCCTTTCAACCCATTCCCACACTAAAAAGCAGCAGACTCAAAGCATGACATTTTTATCCTCCCGCGTTGCTGAATTCCACGTTGCTTTCTCGTACTGTGGCTTTCAATCCCACTGCAGACAGTGGTGGTTCTCAGAAAAAGGGCACCACTGTCAAAGAATGAGATTTCTTCCACACAAAGGCTGCTCAAATCTGCTCCGTTCCTCAGGCAAGGAATTACTTGCAATGTTTACTTCCGACATTAACCCCTTTTTGCCAGTATAAAAGGCACCAGAGCCAAACAAGTCAGGTATTAGCATGTGAAAGTTGCCAGAGTCGATGCCTTGGTGGACCGAGGCCTTTCAATGCTCAGACTGATGCTTACGGCCAAGGGCACAATAGTGTCAGGAAAGCCGAGTGGAGTGAGGCGCCAGACTCAAAGACTGTTAATCCTTAACTGACCAAAGGTCGGCGAATTCCGGTCCCTTTCTAGGGGCGTGGGTTGCAATCCCACCTCTGACGTGACATTTTTCCCCACACAAATGCAGCCAGCGTCAAAAGGCCTGTTGAACTGGCCTTCAATTTACAAGTGGCAACATCAAACTCTTCAACGGTTTGCCAACAAACTGAAGGCACCGTTCTCAGCTCAACCTCTTTTCCACACCAAAATAGTCATATCACAACACAGCGGGAGCCGACTGCTTCATGGCTCGCGGTGAAGGGGCGCAAATATTACACGCCACAAATTCTGGCAGCGGTGGGATTCGAACCCACTGCCTCCGAAGAGACTGGAGCCTTAATCCAGCGCCTTAGACCGCTCGGCCACGCTACCACTGGCAGCAGTTTCCGTTCTGGAACTAGTGACCGGTGAGTGAAATGTGACTTTGCTTTGGGCAAGATAATAATCAAGGCCATTGAAGTGGCAGACGGTAAACTCTCGAGAAATGATTTTGCAGCATACAGGTCCACAGGGCAACACCAGTAATTAGGTGCACGTTGGAACGAAGCAGTTACAACCTTCATTCAATATTTATTCCGACATCAACATCACTGACAAAACCAGATTATCTGGTCATGATCACATTGCCGTTTGTGGGATCTTGCTGTGTGCAAACTGGCTGCGGCGTTCCCCACATTGCAACAGTGCCTTCACTTTTACAATACTTCATTGGCTGTGAAGCGCCTTGGGACGTCGTTCGGTCATGAAAGGCGCTTTCGAAATACAATACAGAAAATGTTACCCGATAGCTGACAAAATGCGAGCTGTTGCGAGAAATACCTGTGTTTGAATGTTGGTTGCATTGCAGGGATGATGAACTTAATGACTGGCGCTGCCTGTTAAGTCCTGTCGTAAGAATGTGTGCGTTGTGTGTTTGCACAGGAGGAAGAATTGTGAGGCTGCTCAGTAAGTGTGCAGAATTTGCAGCACATTTTCCTGCAGCTGCTGCACGACCATTGTCAGGATGGCCGAGTGGTCTAAGGCGCCAGACTCAAGGACTGTTAATCCTTACCTTACCAAAGGTTGGTGTATTCTGGTCCCTTTCTAGGGGCGTGGGTTCGAATCCCACTTCTGACATTAACTTTTTATCCAGACAAATGCCAGCCAGCGTCAAAAAGCCTGCTCAACTGGCTTTAAATTTGCAAGTGGTCACCTCAAGCTCCTCAACGCTATTGGCGTTTGCCAATAAGCGAAAGGCACCGCACCGCCCACAGACCAACTTGTTTTGCTCTCTAAACTTATCACATTCTAACCCTGTTCTCGGGGATAGGGTTTAAAATCAGACTTCTCCTTTCAACCCATTCCCACACTAAAAAGCAGCAGACTCAAAGCATGACATTTTTATCCTCCCGCGTTGCTGAATTCCACGTTGCTTTCTCGTACTGTGGCTTTCAATCCCACTGCAGACAGTGGTGGTTCTCAGAAAAAGGGCACCACTGTCAAAGAATGAGATTTCTTCCACACAAAGGCTGCTCAAATCTGCTCCGTTCCTCAGGCAAGGAATTACTTGCAATGTTTACTTCCGACATTAACCCCTTTTTGCCAGTATAAAAGGCACCAGAGCCAAACAAGTCAGGTATTAGCATGTGAAAGTTGCCAGAGTCGATGCCTTGGTGGACCGAGGCCTTTCAATGCTCAGACTGATGCTTACGGCCAAGGGCACAATAGTGTCAGGAAAGCCGAGTGGAGTGAGGCGCCAGACTCAAAGACTGTTAATCCTTAACTGACCAAAGGTCGGCGAATTCCGGTCCCTTTCTAGGGGCGTGGGTTGCAATCCCACCTCTGACGTGACATTTTTCCCCACACAAATGCAGCCAGCGTCAAAAGGCCTGTTGAACTGGCCTTCAATTTACAAGTGGCAACATCAAACTCT
Source organism: Pristiophorus japonicus (assembly GCF_044704955.1). Lineage (NCBI taxonomy): Eukaryota > Metazoa > Chordata > Chondrichthyes > Pristiophoridae > Pristiophorus > Pristiophorus japonicus. The sequence goes on from NC_091984.1 coordinate 174,868,853, forward strand.
TCAACGGTTTGCCAACAAACTGAAGGCACCGTTCTCAGCTCAACCTCTTTTCCACACCAAAATAGTCATATCACAACACAGCGGGAGCCGACTGCTTCATGGCTCGCGGTGAAGGGGCGCAAATATTACACGCCACAAATTCTGGCAGCGGTGGGATTCGAACCCACTGCCTCCGAAGAGACTGGAGCCTTAATCCAGCGCCTTAGACCGCTCGGCCACGCTACCACTGGCAGCAGTTTCCGTTCTGGAACTAGTGACCGGTGAGTGAAATGTGACTTTGCTTTGGGCAAGATAATAATCAAGGCCATTGAAGTGGCAGACGGTAAACTCTCGAGAAATGATTTTGCAGCATACAGGTCCACAGGGCAACACCAGTAATTAGGTGCACGTTGGAACGAAGCAGTTACAACCTTCATTCAATATTTATTCCGACATCAACATCACTGACAAAACCAGATTATCTGGTCATGATCACATTGCCGTTTGTGGGATCTTGCTGTGTGCAAACTGGCTGCGGCGTTCCCCACATTGCAACAGTGCCTTCACTTTTACAATACTTCATTGGCTGTGAAGCGCCTTGGGACGTCGTTCGGTCATGAAAGGCGCTTTCGAAATACAATACAGAAAATGTTACCCGATAGCTGACAAAATGCGAGCTGTTGCGAGAAATACCTGTGTTTGAATGTTGGTTGCATTGCAGGGATGATGAACTTAATGACTGGCGCTGCCTGTTAAGTCCTGTCGTAAGAATGTGTGCGTTGTGTGTTTGCACAGGAGGAAGAATTGTGAGGCTGCTCAGTAAGTGTGCAGAATTTGCAGCACATTTTCCTGCAGCTGCTGCACGACCATTGTCAGGATGGCCGAGTGGTCTAAGGCGCCAGACTCAAGGACTGTTAATCCTTACCTTACCAAAGGTTGGTGTATTCTGGTCCCTTTCTAGGGGCGTGGGTTCGAATCCCACTTCTGACATTAACTTTTTATCCAGACAAATGCCAGCCAGCGTCAAAAAGCCTGCTCAACTGGCTTTAAATTTGCAAGTGGTCACCTCAAGCTCCTCAACGCTATTGGCGTTTGCCAATAAGCGAAAGGCACCGCACCGCCCACAGACCAACTTGTTTTGCTCTCTAAACTTATCACATTCTAACCCTGTTCTCGGGGATAGGGTTTAAAATCAGACTTCTCCTTTCAACCCATTCCCACACTAAAAAGCAGCAGACTCAAAGCATGACATTTTTATCCTCCCGCGTTGCTGAATTCCACGTTGCTTTCTCGTACTGTGGCTTTCAATCCCACTGCAGACAGTGGTGGTTCTCAGAAAAAGGGCACCACTGTCAAAGAATGAGATTTCTTCCACACAAAGGCTGCTCAAATCTGCTCCGTTCCTCAGGCAGGGAATTACTTGCAATGTTACTTCCGACATTAACACATTTTGCCAGTATAAAAGGCACCAGAGCCAAACAAGTCAGGTATTAGCATGTGAAAGTTGCCAGAGTCGATGCCTTGGTGGACCGAGGCCTTTCAATGCTCAGACTGATGCTTACGGCCAAGGGCACAATAGTGTCAGGAAGGCCGAGTGGAGTGAGGCGCCAGACTCAAAGACTGTTAATCCTTAACTGACCAAAGGTCGGCGAATTCCGGTCCCTTTCTAGGGGCGTGGGTTGCAATCCCACCTCTGACGTGACATTTTTCCCCACACAAATGCAGCCAGCGTCAAAAGGCCTGTTGAACTGGCCTTCAATTTACAAGTGGCAACAAACTGAAGGCACCGTTCTCAGCTCAACCTCTTTTCCACACCAAAATAGTCATATCACAACACAGCGGGAGCCGACTGCTTCATGGCTCGCGGTGAAGGGGCGCAAATATTACACGCCACAAATTCTGGCAGCGGTGGGATTCGAACCCACGCCTCCGAAGAGACTGGAGCCTTAATCCAGCGCCTTAGACCGCTCGGCCACGCTACCACTGGCAGCAGTTTCCGTTCTGGAACTAGTGACCGGTGAGTGAAATGTGACTTTGCTTTGGGCAAGATAATAATCAAGGCCATTAAAGTGGCAGACGGTAAACTCTCGAGAAATGATTTTGCAGCATACAGGTCCACAGGGCAACACCAGTAATTAGGTGCACGTTGGAACGAAGCAGTTACAACCTTCATTCAATATTTATTCCGACATCAACGTCACTGACAAAACCAGATTATCTGGTCATGATCACATTGCCGTTTGTGGGATCTTGCTGTGTGCAAACTGGCTGCGGCGTTCCCCACATTGCAACAGTGCCTTCACTTTTACAATACTTCATTGGCTGTGAAGCGCCTTGGGACGTCGTTCGGTCATGAAAGGCGCTTTCGAAATACAATACAGAAAATGTTACCCGATAGCTGACAAAATGCGAGCTGTTGCGAGAAATACCTGTGTTTGAATGTTGGTTGCATTGCAGGGATGATGAACTTAATGACTGGCGCTGCCTGTTAAGTCCTGTCGTAAGAATGTGTGCGTTGTGTGTTTGCACAGGAGGAAGAATTGTGAGGCTGCTCAGTAAGTGTGCAGAATTTGCAGCACATTTTCCTGCAGCTGCTGCACGACCATTGTCAGGATGGCCGAGTGGTCTAAGGCGCCAGACTCAAGGACTGTTAATCCTTACCTTACCAAAGGTTGGTGTATTCTGGTCCCTTTCTAGGGGCGTGGGTTCGAATCCCACTTCTGACATTAACTTTTTATCCAGACAAATGCCAGCCAGCGTCAAAAAGCCTGCTCAACTGGCTTTAAATTTGCAAGTGGTCACCTCAAGCTCCTCAACGCTATTGGCGTTTGCCAATAAGCGAAAGGCACCGCACCGCCCACAGACCAACTTGTTTTGCTCTCTAAACTTATCACATTCTAACCCTGTTCTCGGGGATAGGGTTTAAAATCAGACTTCTCCTTTCAACCCATTCCCACACTAAAAAGCAGCAGACTCAAAGCATGACATTTTTATCCTCCCGCGTTGCTGAATTCCACGTTGCTTTCTCGTACTGTGGCTTTCAATCCCACTGCAGACAGTGGTGGTTCTCAGAAAAAGGGCACCACTGTCAAAGAATGAGATTTCTTCCACACAAAGGCTGCTCAAATCTGCTCCGTTCCTCAGGCAAGGAATTACTTGCAATGTTTACTTCCGACATTAACCCCTTTTTGCCAGTATAAAAGGCACCAGAGCCAAACAAGTCAGGTATTAGCATGTGAAAGTTGCCAGAGTCGATGCCTTGGTGGACCGAGGCCTTTCAATGCTCAGACTGATGCTTACGGCCAAGGGCACAATAGTGTCAGGAAAGCCGAGTGGAGTGAGGCGCCAGACTCAAAGACTGTTAATCCTTAACTGACCAAAGGTCGGCGAATTCCGGTCCCTTTCTAGGGGCGTGGGTTGCAATCCCACCTCTGACGTGACATTTTTCCCCACACAAATGCAGCCAGCGTCAAAAGGCCTGTTGAACTGGCCTTCAATTTACAAGTGGCAACATCAAACTCTTCAACGGTTTGCCAACAAACTGAAGGCACCGTTCTCAGCTCAACCTCTTTTCCACACCAAAATAGTCATATCACAACACAGCGGGAGCCGACTGCTTCATGGCTCGCGGTGAAGGGGCGCAAATATTACACGCCACAAATTCTGGCAGCGGTGGGATTCGAACCCACTGCCTCCGAAGAGACTGGAGCCTTAATCCAGCGCCTTAGACCGCTCGGCCACGCTACCACTGGCAGCAGTTTCCGTTCTGGAACTAGTGACCGGTGAGTGAAATGTGACTTTGCTTTGGGCAAGATAATAATCAAGGCCATTGAAGTGGCAGACGGTAAACTCTCGAGAAATGATTTTGCAGCATACAGGTCCACAGGGCAACACCAGTAATTAGGTGCACGTTGGAACGAAGCAGTTACAACCTTCATTCAATATTTATTCCGACATCAACATCACTGACAAAACCAGATTATCTGGTCATGATCACATTGCCGTTTGTGGGATCTTGCTGTGTGCAAACTGGCTGCGGCGTTCCCCACATTGCAACAGTGCCTTCACTTTTACAATACTTCATTGGCTGTGAAGCGCCTTGGGACGTCGTTCGGTCATGAAAGGCGCTTTCGAAATACAATACAGAAAATGTTACCCGATAGCTGACAAAATGCGAGCTGTTGCGAGAAATACCTGTGTTTGAATGTTGGTTGCATTGCAGGGATGATGAACTTAATGACTGGCGCTGCCTGTTAAGTCCTGTCGTAAGAATGTGTGCGTTGTGTGTTTGCACAGGAGGAAGAATTGTGAGGCTGCTCAGTAAGTGTGCAGAATTTGCAGCACATTTTCCTGCAGCTGCTGCACGACCATTGTCAGGATGGCCGAGTGGTCTAAGGCGCCAGACTCAAGGACTGTTAATCCTTACCTTACCAAAGGTTGGTGTATTCTGGTCCCTTTCTAGGGGCGTGGGTTCGAATCCCACTTCTGACATTAACTTTTTATCCAGACAAATGCCAGCCAGCGTCAAAAAGCCTGCTCAACTGGCTTTAAATTTGCAAGTGGTCACCTCAAGCTCCTCAACGCTATTGGCGTTTGCCAATAAGCGAAAGGCACCGCACCGCCCACAGACCAACTTGTTTTGCTCTCTAAACTTATCACATTCTAACCCTGTTCTCGGGGATAGGGTTTAAAATCAGACTTCTCCTTTCAACCCATTCCCACACTAAAAAGCAGCAGACTCAAAGCATGACATTTTTATCCTCCCGCGTTGCTGAATTCCACGTTGCTTTCTCGTACTGTGGCTTTCAATCCCACTGCAGACAGTGGTGGTTCTCAGAAAAAGGGCACCACTGTCAAAGAATGAGATTTCTTCCACACAAAGGCTGCTCAAATCTGCTCCGTTCCTCAGGCAAGGAATTACTTGCAATGTTTACTTCCGACATTAACCCCTTTTTGCCAGTATAAAAGGCACCAGAGCCAAACAAGTCAGGTATTAGCATGTGAAAGTTGCCAGAGTCGATGCCTTGGTGGACCGAGGCCTTTCAATGCTCAGACTGATGCTTACGGCCAAGGGCACAATAGTGTCAGGAAAGCCGAGTGGAGTGAGGCGCCAGACTCAAAGACTGTTAATCCTTAACTGACCAAAGGTCGGCGAATTCCGGTCCCTTTCTAGGGGCGTGGGTTGCAATCCCACCTCTGACGTGACATTTTTCCCCACACAAATGCAGCCAGCGTCAAAAGGCCTGTTGAACTGGCCTTCAATTTACAAGTGGCAACATCAAACTCTTCAACGGTTTGCCAACAAACTGAAGGCACCGTTCTCAGCTCAACCTCTTTTCCACACCAAAATAGTCATATCACAACACAGCGGGAGCCGACTGCTTCATGGCTCGCGGTGAAGGGGCGCAAATATTACACGCCACAAATTCTGGCAGCGGTGGGATTCGAACCCACTGCCTCCGAAGAGACTGGAGCCTTAATCCAGCGCCTTAGACCGCTCGGCCACGCTACCACTGGCAGCAGTTTCCGTTCTGGAACTAGTGACCGGTGAGTGAAATGTGACTTTGCTTTGGGCAAGATAATAATCAAGGCCATTGAAGTGGCAGACGGTAAACTCTCGAGAAATGATTTTGCAGCATACAGGTCCACAGGGCAACACCAGTAATTAGGTGCACGTTGGAACGAAGCAGTTACAACCTTCATTCAATATTTATTCCGACATCAACATCACTGACAAAACCAGATTATCTGGTCATGATCACATTGCCGTTTGTGGGATCTTGCTGTGTGCAAACTGGCTGCGGCGTTCCCCACATTGCAACAGTGCCTTCACTTTTACAATACTTCATTGGCTGTGAAGCGCCTTGGGACGTCGTTCGGTCATGAAAGGCGCTTTCGAAATACAATACAGAAAATGTTACCCGATAGCTGACAAAATGCGAGCTGTTGCGAGAAATACCTGTGTTTGAATGTTGGTTGCATTGCAGGGATGATGAACTTAATGACTGGCGCTGCCTGTTAAGTCCTGTCGTAAGAATGTGTGCGTTGTGTGTTTGCACAGGAGGAAGAATTGTGAGGCTGCTCAGTAAGTGTGCAGAATTTGCAGCACATTTTCCTGCAGCTGCTGCACGACCATTGTCAGGATGGCCGAGTGGTCTAAGGCGCCAGACTCAAGGACTGTTAATCCTTACCTTACCAAAGGTTGGTGTATTCTGGTCCCTTTCTAGGGGCGTGGGTTCGAATCCCACTTCTGACATTAACTTTTTATCCAGACAAATGCCAGCCAGCGTCAAAAAGCCTGCTCAACTGGCTTTAAATTTGCAAGTGGTCACCTCAAGCTCCTCAACGCTATTGGCGTTTGCCAATAAGCGAAAGGCACCGCACCGCCCACAGACCAACTTGTTTTGCTCTCTAAACTTATCACATTCTAACCCTGTTCTCGGGGATAGGGTTTAAAATCAGACTTCTCCTTTCAACCCATTCCCACACTAAAAAGCAGCAGACTCAAAGCATGACATTTTTATCCTCCCGCGTTGCTGAATTCCACGTTGCTTTCTCGTACTGTGGCTTTCAATCCCACTGCAGACAGTGGTGGTTCTCAGAAAAAGGGCACCACTGTCAAAGAATGAGATTTCTTCCACACAAAGGCTGCTCAAATCTGCTCCGTTCCTCAGGCAGGGAATTACTTGCAATGTTACTTCCGACATTAACACATTTTGCCAGTATAAAAGGCACCAGAGCCAAACAAGTCAGGTATTAGCATGTGAAAGTTGCCAGAGTCGATGCCTTGGTGGACCGAGGCCTTTCAATGCTCAGACTGATGCTTACGGCCAAGGGCACAATAGTGTCAGGAAGGCCGAGTGGAGTGAGGCGCCAGACTCAAAGACTGTTAATCCTTAACTGACCAAAGGTCGGCGAATTCCGGTCCCTTTCTAGGGGCGTGGGTTGCAATCCCACCTCTGACGTGACATTTTTCCCCACACAAATGCAGCCAGCGTCAAAAGGCCTGTTGAACTGGCCTTCAATTTACAAGTGGCAACATCAAACTCTTCAACGGTTTGCCAACAAACTGAAGGCACCGTTCTCAGCTCAACCTCTTTTCCACACCAAAATAGTCATATCACAACACAGCGGGAGCCGACTGCTTCATGGCTCGCGGTGAAGGGGCGCAAATATTACACGCCACAAATTCTGGCAGCGGTGGGATTCGAACCCACTGCCTCCGAAGAGACTGGAGCCTTAATCCAGCGCCTTAGACCGCTCGGCCACGCTACCACTGGCAGCAGTTTCCGTTCTGGAACTAGTGACCGGTGAGTGAAATGTGACTTTGCTTTGGGCAAGATAATAATCAAGGCCATTGAAGTGGCAGACGGTAAACTCTCGAGAAATGATTTTGCAGCATACAGGTCCACAGGGCAACACCAGTAATTAGGTGCACGTTGGAACGAAGCAGTTACAACCTTCATTCAATATTTATTCCGACATCAACGTCACTGACAAAACCAGATTATCTGGTCATGATCACATTGCCGTTTGTGGGATCTTGCTGTGTGCAAACTGGCTGCGGCGTTCCCCACATTGCAACAGTGCCTTCACTTTTACAATACTTCATTGGCTGTGAAGCGCCTTGGGACGTCGTTCGGTCATGAAAGGCGCTTTCGAAATACAATACAGAAAATGTTACCCGATAGCTGACAAAATGCGAGCTGTTGCGAGAAATACCTGTGTTTGAATGTTGGTTGCATTGCAGGGATGATGAACTTAATGACTGGCGCTGCCTGTTAAGTCCTGTCGTAAGAATGTGTGCGTTGTGTGTTTGCACAGGAGGAAGAATTGTGAGGCTGCTCAGTAAGTGTGCAGAATTTGCAGCACATTTTCCTGCAGCTGCTGCACGACCATTGTCAGGATGGCCGAGTGGTCTAAGGCGCCAGACTCAAGGACTGTTAATCCTTACCTTACCAAAGGTTGGTGTATTCTGGTCCCTTTCTAGGGGCGTGGGTTCGAATCCCACTTCTGACATTAACTTTTTATCCAGACAAATGCCAGCCAGCGTCAAAAAGCCTGCTCAACTGGCTTTAAATTTGCAAGTGGTCACCTCAAGCTCCTCAACGCTATTGGCGTTTGCCAATAAGCGAAAGGCACCGCACCGCCCACAGACCAACTTGTTTTGCTCTCTAAACTTATCACATTCTAACCCTGTTCTCGGGGATAGGGTTTAAAATCAGACTTCTCCTTTCAACCCATTCCCACACTAAAAAGCAGCAGACTCAAAGCATGACATTTTTATCCTCCCGCGTTGCTGAATTCCACGTTGCTTTCTCGTACTGTGGCTTTCAATCCCACTGCAGACAGTGGTGGTTCTCAGAAAAAGGGCACCACTGTCAAAGAATGAGATTTCTTCCACACAAAGGCTGCTCAAATCTGCTCCGTTCCTCAGGCAGGGAATTACTTGCAATGTTACTTCCGACATTAACACATTTTGCCAGTATAAAAGGCACCAGAGCCAAACAAGTCAGGTATTAGCATGTGAAAGTTGCCAGAGTCGATGCCTTGGTGGACCGAGGCCTTTCAATGCTCAGACTGATGCTTACGGCCAAGGGCACAATAGTGTCAGGAAAGCCGAGTGGAGTGAGGCGCCAGACTCAAAGACTGTTAATCCTTAACTGACCAAAGGTCGGCGAATTCCGGTCCCTTTCTAGGGGCGTGGGTTGCAATCCCACCTCTGACGTGACATTTTTCCCCACACAAATGCAGCCAGCGTCAAAAGGCCTGTTGAACTGGCCTTCAATTTACAAGTGGCAACATCAAACTCTTCAACGGTTTGCCAACAAACTGAAGGCACCGTTCTCCGCTCAACCTCTTTTCCACACCAAAATAGTCATATCACAACACAGCGGGAGCCGACTGCTTCATGGCTCGCGGTGAAGGGGCGCAAATATTACACGCCACAAATTCTGGCAGCGGTGGGATTCGAACCCACTGCCTCCGAAGAGATTGGAGCCTTAATCCAGCGCCTTAGACCGCTCGGCCACGCTACCACTGGCAGCAGTTTCCGTTCTGGAACTAGTGACCGGTGAGTGAAATGTGACTTTGCTTTGGGCAAGATAATAATCAAGGCCATTGAAGTGGCAGACGGTAAACTCTCGAGAAATGATTTTGCAGCATACAGGTCCACAGGGCAACACCAGTAATTAGGTGCACGTTGGAACGAAGCAGTTACAACCTTCATTCAATATTTATTCCGACATCAACGTCACTGACAAAACCAGATTATCTGGTCATGATCACATTGCCGTTTGTGGGATCTTGCTGTGTGCAAACTGGCTGCGGCGTTCCCCACATTGCAACAGTGCCTTCACTTTTACAATACTTCATTGGCTGTGAAGCGCCTTGGGACGTCGTTCGGTCATGAAAGGCGCTTTCGAAATACAATACAGAAAATGTTACCCGATAGCTGACAAAATGCGAGCTGTTGCGAGAAATACCTGTGTTTGAATGTTGGTTGCATTGCAGGGATGATGAACTTAATGACTGGCGCTGCCTGTTAAGTCCTGTCGTAAGAATGTGTGCGTTGTGTGTTTGCACAGGAGGAAGAATTGTGAGGCTGCTCAGTAAGTGTGCAGAATTTGCAGCACATTTTCCTGCAGCTGCTGCACGACCATTGTCAGGATGGCCGAGTGGTCTAAGGCGCCAGACTCAAGGACTGTTAATCCTTACCTTACCAAAGGTTGGTGTATTCTGGTCCCTTTCTAGGGGCGTGGGTTCGAATCCCACTTCTGACATTAACTTTTTATCCAGACAAATGCCAGCCAGCGTCAAAAAGCCTGCTCAACTGGCTTTAAATTTGCAAGTGGTCACCTCAAGCTCCTCAACGCTATTGGCGTTTGCCAATAAGCGAAAGGCACCGCACCGCCCACAGACCAACTTGTTTTGCTCTCTAAACTTATCACATTCTAACCCTGTTCTCGGGGATAGGGTTTAAAATCAGACTTCTCCTTTCAACCCATTCCCACACTAAAAAGCAGCAGACTCAAAGCATGACATTTTTATCCTCCCGCGTTGCTGAATTCCACGTTGCTTTCTCGTACTGTGGCTTTCAATCCCACTGCAGACAGTGGTGGTTCTCAGAAAAAGGGCACCACTGTCAAAGAATGAGATTTCTTCCACACAAAGGCTGCTCAAATCTGCTCCGTTCCTCAGGCAGGGAATTACTTGCAATGTTACTTCCGACATTAACACATTTTGCCAGTATAAAAGGCACCAGAGCCAAACAAGTCAGGTATTAGCATGTGAAAGTTGCCAGAGTCGATGCCTTGGTGGACCGAGGCCTTTCAATGCTCAGACTGATGCTTACGGCCAAGGGCACAATAGTGTCAGGAAGGCCGAGTGGAGTGAGGCGCCAGACTCAAAGACTGTTAATCCTTAACTGACCAAAGGTCGGCGAATTCCGGTCCCTTTCTAGGGGCGTGGGTTGCAATCCCACCTCTGACGTGACATTTTTCCCCACACAAATGCAGCCAGCGTCAAAAGGCCTGTTGAACTGGCCTTCAATTTACAAGTGGCAACATCAAACTCTTCAACGGTTTGCCAACAAACTGAAGGCACCGTTCTCAGCTCAACCTCTTTTCCACACCAAAATAGTCATATCACAACACAGCGAGAGCCGACTGCTTCATGGCTCGCGGTGAAGGGGCGCAAATATTACACGCCACAAATTCTGGCAGCGGTGCGATTCGAACCCACGCCTCCGAAGAGACTGGAGCCTTAATCCAGCGCCTTAGACCGATCGGCCACGCTACCACTGGCAGCAGTTTCCGTTCTGGAACTAGTGACCGGTGAGTGAAATGTGACTTTGCTTTGGGCAAGATAATAATCAAGGCCATTGAAGTGGCAGACGGTAAACTCTCGAGAAATGATTTTGCAGCATACAGGTCCACAGGGCAACACCAGTAATTAGGTGCACGTTGGAACGAAGCAGTTACAACCTTCATTCAATATTTATTCCGACATCAACATCACTGACAAAACCAGATTATCTGGTCATGATCACATTGCCGTTTGTGGGATCTTGCTGTGTGCAAACTGGCTGCGGCGTTCCCCACATTGCAACAGTGCCTTCACTTTTACAATACTTCATTGGCTGTGAAGCGCCTTGGGACGTCGTTCGGTCATGAAAGGCGCTTTCGAAATACAATACAGAAAATGTTACCCGATAGCTGACAAAATGCGAGCTGTTGCGAGAAATACCTGTGTTTGAATGTTGGTTGCATTGCAGGGATGATGAACTTAATGACTGGCGCTGCCTGTTAAGTCCTGTCGTAAGAATGTGTGCGTTGTGTGTTTGCACAGGAGGAAGAATTGTGAGGCTGCTCAGTAAGTGTGCAGAATTTGCAGCACATTTTCCTGCAGCTGCTGCACGACCATTGTCAGGATGGCCGAGTGGTCTAAGGCGCCAGACTCAAGGACTGTTAATCCTTACCTTACCAAAGGTTGGTGTATTCTGGTCCCTTTCTAGGGGCGTGGGTTCGAATCCCACTTCTGACATTAACTTTTTATCCAGACAAATGCCAGCCAGCGTCAAAAAGCCTGCTCAACTGGCTTTAAATTTGCAAGTGGTCACCTCAAGCTCCTCAACGCTATTGGCGTTTGCCAATAAGCGAAAGGCACCGCACCGCCCACAGACCAACTTGTTTTGCTCTCTAAACTTATCACATTCTAACCCTGTTCTCGGGGATAGGGTTTAAAATTAGACTTCTCCTTTCAACCCATTCCCACACTAAAAAGCAGCAGACTCAAAGCATGACATTTTTATCCTCCCGCGTTGCTGAATTCCACGTTGCTTTCTCGTACTGTGGCTTTCAATCCCACTGCAGACAGTGGTGGTTCTCAGAAAAAGGGCACCACTGTCAAAGAATGAGATTTCTTCCACACAAAGGCTGCTCAAATCTGCTCCGTTCCTCAGGCAGGGAATTACTTGCAATGTTACTTCCGACATTAACACATTTTGCCAGTATAAAAGGCACCAGAGCCAAACAAGTCAGGTATTAGCATGTGAAAGTTGCCAGAGTCGATGCCTTGGTGGACCGAGGCCTTTCAATGCTCAGACTGATGCTTACGGCCAAGGGCACAATAGTGTCAGGAAGGCCGAGTGGAGTGAGGCGCCAGACTCAAAGACTGTTAATCCTTAACTGACCAAAGGTCGGCGAATTCCGGTCCCTTTCTAGGGGCGTGGGTTGCAATCCCACCTCTGACGTGACATTTTTCCCCACACAAATGCAGCCAGCGTCAAAAGGCCTGTTGAACTGGCCTTCAATTTACAAGTGGCAACATCAAACTCTTCAACGGTTTGCCAACAAACTGAAGGCACCGTTCTCAGCTCAACCTCTTTTCCACACCAAAATAGTCATATCACAACACAGCGGGAGCCGACTGCTTCATGGCTCGCGGTGAAGGGACGCAAATATTACACGCCACAAATTCTGGCAGCGGTGGGATTCGAACCCACGCCTCCGAAGAGACTGGAGCCTTAATCCAGCGCCTTAGACCGCTCGGCCACGCTACCACTGGCAGCAGTTTCCGTTCTGGAACTAGTGACCGGTGAGTGAAATGTGACTTTGCTTTGGGCAAGATAATAATCAAGGCCATTGAAGTGGCAGACGGTAAACTCTCGAGAAATGATTTTGCAGCATACAGGTCCACAGGGCAACACCAGTAATTAGGTGCACGTTGGAACGAAGCAGTTACAACCTTCATTCAATATTTATTCCGACATCAACATCACTGACAAAACCAGATTATCTGGTCATGATCACATTGCCGTTTGTGGGATCTTGCTGTGTGCAAACTGGCTGCGGCGTTCCCCACATTGCAACAGTGCCTTCACTTTTACAATACTTCATTGGCTGTGAAGCGCCTTGGGACGTCGTTCGGTCATGAAAGGCGCTTTCGAAATACAATACAGAAAATGTTACCCGATAGCTGACAAAATGCGAGCTGTTGCGAGAAATACCTGTGTTTGAATGTTGGTTGCATTGCAGGGATGATGAACTTAATGACTGGCGCTGCCTGTTAAGTCCTGTCGTAAGAATGTGTGCGTTGTGTGTTTGCACAGGAGGAAGAATTGTGAGGCTGCTCAGTAAGTGTGCAGAATTTGCAGCACATTTTCCTGCAGCTGCTGCACGACCATTGTCAGGATGGCCGAGTGGTCTAAGGCGCCAGACTCAAGGACTGTTAATCCTTACCTTACCAAAGGTTGGTGTATTCTGGTCCCTTTCTAGGGGCGTGGGTTCGAATCCCACTTCTGACATTAACTTTTTATCCAGACAAATGCCAGCCAGCGTCAAAAAGCCTGCTCAACTGGCTTTAAATTTGCAAGTGGTCACCTCAAGCTCCTCAACGCTATTGGCGTTTGCCAATAAGCGAAAGGCACCGCACCGCCCACAGACCAACTTGTTTTGCTCTCTAAACTTATCACATTCTAACCCTGTTCTCGGGGATAGGGTTTAAAATTAGACTTCTCCTTTCAACCCATTCCCACACTAAAAAGCAGCAGACTCAAAGCATGACATTTTTATCCTCCCGCGTTGCTGAATTCCACGTTGCTTTCTCGTACTGTGGCTTTCAATCCCACTGCAGACAGTGGTGGTTCTCAGAAAAAGGGCACCACTGTCAAAGAATGAGATTTCTTCCACACAAAGGCTGCTCAAATCTGCTCCGTTCCTCAGGCAGGGAATTACTTGCAATGTTACTTCCGACATTAACACATTTTGCCAGTATAAAAGGCACCAGAGCCAAACAAGTCAGGTATTAGCATGTGAAAGTTGCCAGAGTCGATGCCTTGGTGGACCGAGGCCTTTCAATGCTCAGACTGATGCTTACGGCCAAGGGCACAATAGTGTCAGGAAAGCCGAGTGGAGTGAGGCGCCAGACTCAAAGACTGTTAATCCTTAACTGACCAAAGGTCGGCGAATTCCGGTCCCTTTCTAGGGGCGTGGGTTGCAATCCCACCTCTGACGTGACATTTTTCCCCACACAAATGCAGCCAGCGTCAAAAGGCCTGTTGAACTGGCCTTCAATTTACAAGTGGCAACATCAAACTCTTCAACGGTTTGCCAACAAACTGAAGGCACCGTTCTCCGCTCAACCTCTTTTCCACACCAAAATAGTCATATCACAACACAGCGGGAGCCGACTGCTTCATGGCTCGCGGTGAAGGGGCGCAAATATTACACGCCACAAATTCTGGCAGCGGTGGGATTCGAACCCACTGCCTCCGAAGAGACTGGAGCCTTAATCCAGCGCCTTAGACCGCTCGGCCACGCTACCACTGGCAGCAGTTTCCGTTCTGGAACTAGTGACCGGTGAGTGAAATGTGACTTTGCTTTGGGCAAGATAATAATCAAGGCCATTGAAGTGGCAGACGGTAAACTCTCGAGAAATGATTTTGCAGCATACAGGTCCACAGGGCAACACCAGTAATTAGGTGCACGTTGGAACGAAGCAGTTACAACCTTCATTCAATATTTATTCCGACATCAACATCACTGACAAAACCAGATTATCTGGTCATGATCACATTGCCGTTTGTGGGATCTTGCTGTGTGCAAACTGGCTGCGGCGTTCCCCACATTGCAACAGTGCCTTCACTTTTACAATACTTCATTGGCTGTGAAGCGCCTTGGGACGTCGTTCGGTCATGAAAGGCGCTTTCGAAATACAATACAGAAAATGTTACCCGATAGCTGACAAAATGCGAGCTGTTGCGAGAAATACCTGTGTTTGAATGTTGGTTGCATTGCAGGGATGATGAACTTAATGACTGGCGCTGCCTGTTAAGTCCTGTCGTAAGAATGTGTGCGTTGTGTGTTTGCACAGGAGGAAGAATTGTGAGGCTGCTCAGTAAGTGTGCAGAATTTGCAGCACATTTTCCTGCAGCTGCTGCACGACCATTGTCAGGATGGCCGAGTGGTCTAAGGCGCCAGACTCAAGGACTGTTAATCCTTACCTTACCAAAGGTTGGTGTATTCTGGTCCCTTTCTAGGGGCGTGGGTTCGAATCCCACTTCTGACATTAACTTTTTATCCAGACAAATGCCAGCCAGCGTCAAAAAGCCTGCTCAACTGGCTTTAAATTTGCAAGTGGTCACCTCAAGCTCCTCAACGCTATTGGCGTTTGCCAATAAGCGAAAGGCACCGCACCGCCCACAGACCAACTTGTTTTGCTCTCTAAACTTATCACATTCTAACCCTGTTCTCGGGGATAGGGTTTAAAATCAGACTTCTCCTTTCAACCCATTCCCACACTAAAAAGCAGCAGACTCAAAGCATGACATTTTTATCCTCCCGCGTTGCTGAATTCCACGTTGCTTTCTCGTACTGTGGCTTTCAATCCCACTGCAGACAGTGGTGGTTCTCAGAAAAAGGGCACCACTGTCAAAGAATGAGATTTCTTCCACACAAAGGCTGCTCAAATCTGCTCCGTTCCTCAGGCAGGGAATTACTTGCAATGTTACTTCCGACATTAACACATTTTGCCAGTATAAAAGGCACCAGAGCCAAACAAGTCAGGTATTAGCATGTGAAAGTTGCCAGAGTCGATGCCTTGGTGGACCGAGGCCTTTCAATGCTCAGACTGATGCTTACGGCCAAGGGCACAATAGTGTCAGGAAGGCCGAGTGGAGTGAGGCGCCAGACTCAAAGACTGTTAATCCTTAACTGACCAAAGGTCGGCGAATTCCGGTCCCTTTCTAGGGGCGTGGGTTGCAATCCCACCTCTGACGTGACATTTTTCCCCACACAAATGCAGCCAGCGTCAAAAGGCCTGTTGAACTGGCCTTCAATTTACAAGTGGCAACATCAAACTCTTCAACGGTTTGCCAACAAACTGAAGGCACCGTTCTCAGCTCAACCTCTTTTCCACACCAAAATAGTCATATCACAACACAGCGGGAGCCGACTGCTTCATGGCTCGCGGTGAAGGGGCGCAAATATTACACGCCACAAATTCTGGCAGCGGTGGGATTCGAACCCACGCCTCCGAAGAGACGGGAGCCTTAATCCAGCGCCTTAGACCGATCGGCCACGCTACCACTGGCAGCAGTTTCCGTTCTGGAACTAGTGACCGGTGAGTGAAATGTGACTTTGCTTTGGGCAAGATAATAATCAAGGCCATTGAAGTGGCAGACGGTAAACTCTCGAGAAATGATTTTGCAGCATACAGGTCCACAGGGCAACACCAGTAATTAGGTGCACGTTGGAACGAAGCAGTTACAACCTTCATTCAATATTTATTCCGACATCAACATCACTGACAAAACCAGATTATCTGGTCATGATCACATTGCCGTTTGTGGGATCTTGCTGTGTGCAAACTGGCTGCGGCGTTCCCCACATTGCAACAGTGCCTTCACTTTTACAATACTTCATTGGCTGTGAAGCGCCTTGGGACGTCGTTCGGTCATGAAAGGCGCTTTCGAAATACAATACAGAAAATGTTACCCGATAGCTGACAAAATGCGAGCTGTTGCGAGAAATACCTGTGTTTGAATGTTGGTTGCATTGCAGGGATGATGAACTTAATGACTGGCGCTGCCTGTTAAGTCCTGTCGTAAGAATGTGTGCGTTGTGTGTTTGCACAGGAGGAAGAATTGTGAGGCTGCTCAGTAAGTGTGCAGAATTTGCAGCACATTTTCCTGCAGCTGCTGCACGACCATTGTCAGGATGGCCGAGTGGTCTAAGGCGCCAGACTCAAGGACTGTTAATCCTTACCTTACCAAAGGTTGGTGTATTCTGGTCCCTTTCTAGGGGCGTGGGTTCGAATCCCACTTCTGACATTAACTTTTTATCCAGACAAATGCCAGCCAGCGTCAAAAAGCCTGCTCAACTGGCTTTAAATTTGCAAGTGGTCACCTCAAGCTCCTCAACGCTATTGGCGTTTGCCAATAAGCGAAAGGCACCGCACCGCCCACAGACCAACTTGTTTTGCTCTCTAAACTTATCACATTCTAACCCTGTTCTCGGGGATAGGGTTTAAAATTAGACTTCTCCTTTCAACCCATTCCCACACTAAAAAGCAGCAGACTCAAAGCATGACATTTTTATCCTCCCGCGTTGCTGAATTCCACGTTGCTTTCTCGTACTGTGGCTTTCAATCCCACTGCAGACAGTGGTGGTTCTCAGAAAAAGGGCACCACTGTCAAAGAATGAGATTTCTTCCACACAAAGGCTGCTCAAATCTGCTCCGTTCCTCAGGCAGGGAATTACTTGCAATGTTACTTCCGACATTAACACATTTTGCCAGTATAAAAGGCACCAGAGCCAAACAAGTCAGGTATTAGCATGTGAAAGTTGCCAGAGTCGATGCCTTGGTGGACCGAGGCCTTTCAATGCTCAGACTGATGCTTACGGCCAAGGGCACAATAGTGTCAGGAAGGCCGAGTGGAGTGAGGCGCCAGACTCAAAGACTGTTAATCCTTAACTGACCAAAGGTCGGCGAATTCCGGTCCCTTTCTAGGGGCGTGGGTTGCAATCCCACCTCTGACGTGACATTTTTCCCCACACAAATGCAGCCAGCGTCAAAAGGCCTGTTGAACTGGCCTTCAATTTACAAGTGGCAACATCAAACTCTTCAACGGTTTGCCAACAAACTGAAGGCACCGTTCTCAGCTCAACCTCTTTTCCACACCAAAATAGTCATATCACAACACAGCGGGAGCCGACTGCTTCATGGCTCGCGGTGAAGGGACGCAAATATTACACGCCACAAATTCTGGCAGCGGTGGGATTCGAACCCACGCCTCCGAAGAGACTGGAGCCTTAATCCAGCGCCTTAGACCGCTCGGCCACGCTACCACTGGCAGCAGTTTCCGTTCTGGAACTAGTGACCGGTGAGTGAAATGTGACTTTGCTTTGGGCAAGATAATAATCAAGGCCATTGAAGTGGCAGACGGTAAACTCTCGAGAAATGATTTTGCAGCATACAGGTCCACAGGGCAACACCAGTAATTAGGTGCACGTTGGAACGAAGCAGTTACAACCTTCATTCAATATTTATTCCGACATCAACATCACTGACAAAACCAGATTATCTGGTCATGATCACATTGCCGTTTGTGGGATCTTGCTGTGTGCAAACTGGCTGCGGCGTTCCCCACATTGCAACAGTGCCTTCACTTTTACAATACTTCATTGGCTGTGAAGCGCCTTGGGACGTCGTTCGGTCATGAAAGGCGCTTTCGAAATACAATACAGAAAATGTTACCCGATAGCTGACAAAATGCGAGCTGTTGCGAGAAATACCTGTGTTTGAATGTTGGTTGCATTGCAGGGATGATGAACTTAATGACTGGCGCTGCCTGTTAAGTCCTGTCGTAAGAATGTGTGCGTTGTGTGTTTGCACAGGAGGAAGAATTGTGAGGCTGCTCAGTAAGTGTGCAGAATTTGCAGCACATTTTCCTGCAGCTGCTGCACGACCATTGTCAGGATGGCCGAGTGGTCTAAGGCGCCAGACTCAAGGACTGTTAATCCTTACCTTACCAAAGGTTGGTGTATTCTGGTCCCTTTCTAGGGGCGTGGGTTCGAATCCCACTTCTGACATTAACTTTTTATCCAGACAAATGCCAGCCAGCGTCAAAAAGCCTGCTCAACTGGCTTTAAATTTGCAAGTGGTCACCTCAAGCTCCTCAACGCTATTGGCGTTTGCCAATAAGCGAAAGGCACCGCACCGCCCACAGACCAACTTGTTTTGCTCTCTAAACTTATCACATTCTAACCCTGTTCTCGGGGATAGGGTTTAAAATTAGACTTCTCCTTTCAACCCATTCCCACACTAAAAAGCAGCAGACTCAAAGCATGACATTTTTATCCTCCCGCGTTGCTGAATTCCACGTTGCTTTCTCGTACTGTGGCTTTCAATCCCACTGCAGACAGTGGTGGTTCTCAGAAAAAGGGCACCACTGTCAAAGAATGAGATTTCTTCCACACAAAGGCTGCTCAAATCTGCTCCGTTCCTCAGGCAGGGAATTACTTGCAATGTTACTTCCGACATTAACACATTTTGCCAGTATAAAAGGCACCAGAGCCAAACAAGTCAGGTATTAGCATGTGAAAGTTGCCAGAGTCGATGCCTTGGTGGACCGAGGCCTTTCAATGCTCAGACTGATGCTTACGGCCAAGGGCACAATAGTGTCAGGAAAGCCGAGTGGAGTGAGGCGCCAGACTCAAAGACTGTTAATCCTTAACTGACCAAAGGTCGGCGAATTCCGGTCCCTTTCTAGGGGCGTGGGTTGCAATCCCACCTCTGACGTGACATTTTTCCCCACACAAATGCAGCCAGCGTCAAAAGGCCTGTTGAACTGGCCTTCAATTTACAAGTGGCAACATCAAACTCTTCAACGGTTTGCCAACAAACTGAAGGCACCGTTCTCCGCTCAACCTCTTTTCCACACCAAAATAGTCATATCACAACACAGCGGGAGCCGACTGCTTCATGGCTCGCGGTGAAGGGGCGCAAATATTACACGCCACAAATTCTGGCAGCGGTGGGATTCGAACCCACTGCCTCCGAAGAGACTGGAGCCTTAATCCAGCGCCTTAGACCGCTCGGCCACGCTACCACTGGCAGCAGTTTCCGTTCTGGAACTAGTGACCGGTGAGTGAAATGTGACTTTGCTTTGGGCAAGATAATAATCAAGGCCATTGAAGTGGCAGACGGTAAACTCTCGAGAAATGATTTTGCAGCATACAGGTCCACAGGGCAACACCAGTAATTAGGTGCACGTTGGAACGAAGCAGTTACAACCTTCATTCAATATTTATTCCGACATCAACATCACTGACAAAACCAGATTATCTGGTCATGATCACATTGCCGTTTGTGGGATCTTGCTGTGTGCAAACTGGCTGCGGCGTTCCCCACATTGCAACAGTGCCTTCACTTTTACAATACTTCATTGGCTGTGAAGCGCCTTGGGACGTCGTTCGGTCATGAAAGGCGCTTTCGAAATACAATACAGAAAATGTTACCCGATAGCTGACAAAATGCGAGCTGTTGCGAGAAATACCTGTGTTTGAATGTTGGTTGCATTGCAGGGATGATGAACTTAATGACTGGCGCTGCCTGTTAAGTCCTGTCGTAAGAATGTGTGCGTTGTGTGTTTGCACAGGAGGAAGAATTGTGAGGCTGCTCAGTAAGTGTGCAGAATTTGCAGCACATTTTCCTGCAGCTGCTGCACGACCATTGTCAGGATGGCCGAGTGGTCTAAGGCGCCAGACTCAAGGACTGTTAATCCTTACCTTACCAAAGGTTGGTGTATTCTGGTCCCTTTCTAGGGGCGTGGGTTCGAATCCCACTTCTGACATTAACTTTTTATCCAGACAAATGCCAGCCAGCGTCAAAAAGCCTGCTCAACTGGCTTTAAATTTGCAAGTGGTCACCTCAAGCTCCTCAACGCTATTGGCGTTTGCCAATAAGCGAAAGGCACCGCACCGCCCACAGACCAACTTGTTTTGCTCTCTAAACTTATCACATTCTAACCCTGTTCTCGGGGATAGGGTTTAAAATCAGACTTCTCCTTTCAACCCATTCCCACACTAAAAAGCAGCAGACTCAAAGCATGACATTTTTATCCTCCCGCGTTGCTGAATTCCACGTTGCTTTCTCGTACTGTGGCTTTCAATCCCACTGCAGACAGTGGTGGTTCTCAGAAAAAGGGCACCACTGTCAAAGAATGAGATTTCTTCCACACAAAGGCTGCTCAAATCTGCTCCGTTCCTCAGGCAGGGAATTACTTGCAATGTTACTTCCGACATTAACACATTTTGCCAGTATAAAAGGCACCAGAGCCAAACAAGTCAGGTATTAGCATGTGAAAGTTGCCAGAGTCGATGCCTTGGTGGACCGAGGCCTTTCAATGCTCAGACTGATGCTTACGGCCAAGGGCACAATAGTGTCAGGAAGGCCGAGTGGAGTGAGGCGCCAGACTCAAAGACTGTTAATCCTTAACTGACCAAAGGTCGGCGAATTCCGGTCCCTTTCTAGGGGCGTGGGTTGCAATCCCACCTCTGACGTGACATTTTTCCCCACACAAATGCAGCCAGCGTCAAAAGGCCTGTTGAACTGGCCTTCAATTTACAAGTGGCAACAAACTGAAGGCACCGTTCTCAGCTCAACCTCTTTTCCACACCAAAATAGTCATATCACAACACAGCGGGAGCCGACTGCTTCATGGCTCGCGGTGAAGGGGCGCAAATATTACACGCCACAAATTCTGGCAGCGGTGGGATTCGAACCCACGCCTCCGAAGAGACTGGAGCCTTAATCCAGCGCCTTAGACCGCTCGGCCACGCTACCACTGGCAGCAGTTTCCGTTCTGGAACTAGTGACCGGTGAGTGAAATGTGACTTTGCTTTGGGCAAGATAATAATCAAGGCCATTGAAGTGGCAGACGGTAAACTCTCGAGAAATGATTTTGCAGCATACAGGTCCACAGGGCAACACCAGTAATTAGGTGCACGTTGGAACGAAGCAGTTACAACCTTCATTCAATATTTATTCCGACATCAACATCACTGACAAAACCAGATTATCTGGTCATGATCACATTGCCGTTTGTGGGATCTTGCTGTGTGCAAACTGGCTGCGGCGTTCCCCACATTGCAACAGTGCCTTCACTTTTACAATACTTCATTGGCTGTGAAGCGCCTTGGGACGTCGTTCGGTCATGAAAGGCGCTTTCGAAATACAATACAGAAAATGTTACCCGATAGCTGACAAAATGCGAGCTGTTGCGAGAAATACCTGTGTTTGAATGTTGGTTGCATTGCAGGGATGATGAACTTAATGACTGGCGCTGCCTGTTAAGTCCTGTCGTAAGAATGTGTGCGTTGTGTGTTTGCACAGGAGGAAGAATTGTGAGGCTGCTCAGTAAGTGTGCAGAATTTGCAGCACATTTTCCTGCAGCTGCTGCACGACCATTGTCAGGATGGCCGAGTGGTCTAAGGCGCCAGACTCAAGGACTGTTAATCCTTACCTTACCAAAGGTTGGTGTATTCTGGTCCCTTTCTAGGGGCGTGGGTTCGAATCCCACTTCTGACATTAACTTTTTATCCAGACAAATGCCAGCCAGCGTCAAAAAGCCTGCTCAACTGGCTTTAAATTTGCAAGTGGTCACCTCAAGCTCCTCAACGCTATTGGCGTTTGCCAATAAGCGAAAGGCACCGCACCGCCCACAGACCAACTTGTTTTGCTCTCTAAACTTATCACATTCTAACCCTGTTCTCGGGGATAGGGTTTAAAATTAGACTTCTCCTTTCAACCCATTCCCACACTAAAAAGCAGCAGACTCAAAGCATGACATTTTTATCCTCCCGCGTTGCTGAATTCCACGTTGCTTTCTCGTACTGTGGCTTTCAATCCCACTGCAGACAGTGGTGGTTCTCAGAAAAAGGGCACCACTGTCAAAGAATGAGATTTCTTCCACACAAAGGCTGCTCAAATCTGCTCCGTTCCTCAGGCAGGGAATTACTTGCAATGTTACTTCCGACATTAACACATTTTGCCAGTATAAAAGGCACCAGAGCCAAACAAGTCAGGTATTAGCATGTGAAAGTTGCCAGAGTCGATGCCTTGGTGGACCGAGGCCTTTCAATGCTCAGACTGATGCTTACGGCCAAGGGCACAATAGTGTCAGGAAAGCCGAGTGGAGTGAGGCGCCAGACTCAAAGACTGTTAATCCTTAACTGACCAAAGGTCGGCGAATTCCGGTCCCTTTCTAGGGGCGTGGGTTGCAATCCCACCTCTGACGTGACATTTTTCCCCACACAAATGCAGCCAGCGTCAAAAGGCCTGTTGAACTGGCCTTCAATTTACAAGTGGCAACATCAAACTCTTCAACGGTTTGCCAACAAACTGAAGGCACCGTTCTCCGCTCAACCTCTTTTCCACACCAAAATAGTCATATCACAACACAGCGGGAGCCGACTGCTTCATGGCTCGCGGTGAAGGGGCGCAAATATTACACGCCACAAATTCTGGCAGCGGTGGGATTCGAACCCACTGCCTCCGAAGAGACTGGAGCCTTAATCCAGCGCCTTAGACCGCTCGGCCACGCTACCACTGGCAGCAGTTTCCGTTCTGGAACTAGTGACCGGTGAGTGAAATGTGACTTTGCTTTGGGCAAGATAATAATCAAGGCCATTGAAGTGGCAGACGGTAAACTCTCGAGAAATGATTTTGCAGCATACAGGTCCACAGGGCAACACCAGTAATTAGGTGCACGTTGGAACGAAGCAGTTACAACCTTCATTCAATATTTATTCCGACATCAACATCACTGACAAAACCAGATTATCTGGTCATGATCACATTGCCGTTTGTGGGATCTTGCTGTGTGCAAACTGGCTGCGGCGTTCCCCACATTGCAACAGTGCCTTCACTTTTACAATACTTCATTGGCTGTGAAGCGCCTTGGGACGTCGTTCGGTCATGAAAGGCGCTTTCGAAATACAATACAGAAAATGTTACCCGATAGCTGACAAAATGCGAGCTGTTGCGAGAAATACCTGTGTTTGAATGTTGGTTGCATTGCAGGGATGATGAACTTAATGACTGGCGCTGCCTGTTAAGTCCTGTCGTAAGAATGTGTGCGTTGTGTGTTTGCACAGGAGGAAGAATTGTGAGGCTGCTCAGTAAGTGTGCAGAATTTGCAGCACATTTTCCTGCAGCTGCTGCACGACCATTGTCAGGATGGCCGAGTGGTCTAAGGCGCCAGACTCAAGGACTGTTAATCCTTACCTTACCAAAGGTTGGTGTATTCTGGTCCCTTTCTAGGGGCGTGGGTTCGAATCCCACTTCTGACATTAACTTTTTATCCAGACAAATGCCAGCCAGCGTCAAAAAGCCTGCTCAACTGGCTTTAAATTTGCAAGTGGTCACCTCAAGCTCCTCAACGCTATTGGCGTTTGCCAATAAGCGAAAGGCACCGCACCGCCCACAGACCAACTTGTTTTGCTCTCTAAACTTATCACATTCTAACCCTGTTCTCGGGGATAGGGTTTAAAATCAGACTTCTCCTTTCAACCCATTCCCACACTAAAAAGCAGCAGACTCAAAGCATGACATTTTTATCCTCCCGCGTTGCTGAATTCCACGTTGCTTTCTCGTACTGTGGCTTTCAATCCCACTGCAGACAGTGGTGGTTCTCAGAAAAAGGGCACCACTGTCAAAGAATGAGATTTCTTCCACACAAAGGCTGCTCAAATCTGCTCCGTTCCTCAGGCAGGGAATTACTTGCAATGTTACTTCCGACATTAACACATTTTGCCAGTATAAAAGGCACCAGAGCCAAACAAGTCAGGTATTAGCATGTGAAAGTTGCCAGAGTCGATGCCTTGGTGGACCGAGGCCTTTCAATGCTCAGACTGATGCTTACGGCCAAGGGCACAATAGTGTCAGGAAGGCCGAGTGGAGTGAGGCGCCAGACTCAAAGACTGTTAATCCTTAACTGACCAAAGGTCGGCGAATTCCGGTCCCTTTCTAGGGGCGTGGGTTGCAATCCCACCTCTGACGTGACATTTTTCCCCACACAAATGCAGCCAGCGTCAAAAGGCCTGTTGAACTGGCCTTCAATTTACAAGTGGCAACAAACTGAAGGCACCGTTCTCAGCTCAACCTCTTTTCCACACCAAAATAGTCATATCACAACACAGCGGGAGCCGACTGCTTCATGGCTCGCGGTGAAGGGGCGCAAATATTACACGCCACAAATTCTGGCAGCGGTGGGATTCGAACCCACGCCTCCGAAGAGACTGGAGCCTTAATCCAGCGCCTTAGACCGCTCGGCCACGCTACCACTGGCAGCAGTTTCCGTTCTGGAACTAGTGACCGGTGAGTGAAATGTGACTTTGCTTTGGGCAAGATAATAATCAAGGCCATTGAAGTGGCAGACGGTAAACTCTCGAGAAATGATTTTGCAGCATACAGGTCCACAGGGCAACACCAGTAATTAGGTGCACGTTGGAACGAAGCAGTTACAACCTTCATTCAATATTTATTCCGACATCAACATCACTGACAAAACCAGATTATCTGGTCATGATCACATTGCCGTTTGTGGGATCTTGCTGTGTGCAAACTGGCTGCGGCGTTCCCCACATTGCAACAGTGCCTTCACTTTTACAATACTTCATTGGCTGTGAAGCGCCTTGGGACGTCGTTCGGTCATGAAAGGCGCTTTCGAAATACAATACAGAAAATGTTACCCGATAGCTGACAAAATGCGAGCTGTTGCGAGAAATACCTGTGTTTGAATGTTGGTTGCATTGCAGGGATGATGAACTTAATGACTGGCGCTGCCTGTTAAGTCCTGTCGTAAGAATGTGTGCGTTGTGTGTTTGCACAGGAGGAAGAATTGTGAGGCTGCTCAGTAAGTGTGCAGAATTTGCAGCACATTTTCCTGCAGCTGCTGCACGACCATTGTCAGGATGGCCGAGTGGTCTAAGGCGCCAGACTCAAGGACTGTTAATCCTTACCTTACCAAAGGTTGGTGTATTCTGGTCCCTTTCTAGGGGCGTGGGTTCGAATCCCACTTCTGACATTAACTTTTTATCCAGACAAATGCCAGCCAGCGTCAAAAAGCCTGCTCAACTGGCTTTAAATTTGCAAGTGGTCACCTCAAGCTCCTCAACGCTATTGGCGTTTGCCAATAAGCGAAAGGCACCGCACCGCCCACAGACCAACTTGTTTTGCTCTCTAAACTTATCACATTCTAACCCTGTTCTCGGGGATAGGGTTTAAAATTAGACTTCTCCTTTCAACCCATTCCCACACTAAAAAGCAGCAGACTCAAAGCATGACATTTTTATCCTCCCGCGTTGCTGAATTCCACGTTGCTTTCTCGTACTGTGGCTTTCAATCCCACTGCAGACAGTGGTGGTTCTCAGAAAAAGGGCACCACTGTCAAAGAATGAGATTTCTTCCACACAAAGGCTGCTCAAATCTGCTCCGTTCCTCAGGCAGGGAATTACTTGCAATGTTACTTCCGACATTAACACATTTTGCCAGTATAAAAGGCACCAGAGCCAAACAAGTCAGGTATTAGCATGTGAAAGTTGCCAGAGTCGATGCCTTGGTGGACCGAGGCCTTTCAATGCTCAGACTGATGCTTACGGCCAAGGGCACAATAGTGTCAGGAAAGCCGAGTGGAGTGAGGCGCCAGACTCAAAGACTGTTAATCCTTAACTGACCAAAGGTCGGCGAATTCCGGTCCCTTTCTAGGGGCGTGGGTTGCAATCCCACCTCTGACGTGACATTTTTCCCCACACAAATGCAGCCAGCGTCAAAAGGCCTGTTGAACTGGCCTTCAATTTACAAGTGGCAACATCAAACTCTTCAACGGTTTGCCAACAAACTGAAGGCACCGTTCTCAGCTCAACCTCTTTTCCACACCAAAATAGTCATATCACAACACAGCGGGAGCCGACTGCTTCATGGCTCGCGGTGAAGGGGCGCAAATATTACACGCCACAAATTCTGGCAGCGGTGGGATTCGAACCCACTGCCTCCGAAGAGACTGGAGCCTTAATCCAGCGCCTTAGACCGCTCGGCCACGCTACCACTGGCAGCAGTTTCCGTTCTGGAACTAGTGACCGGTGAGTGAAATGTGACTTTGCTTTGGGCAAGATAATAATCAAGGCCATTGAAGTGGCAGACGGTAAACTCTCGAGAAATGATTTTGCAGCATACAGGTCCACAGGGCAACACCAGTAATTAGGTGCACGTTGGAACGAAGCAGTTACAACCTTCATTCAATATTTATTCCGACATCAACATCACTGACAAAACCAGATTATCTGGTCATGATCACATTGCCGTTTGTGGGATCTTGCTGTGTGCAAACTGGCTGCGGCGTTCCCCACATTGCAACAGTGCCTTCACTTTTACAATACTTCATTGGCTGTGAAGCGCCTTGGGACGTCGTTCGGTCATGAAAGGCGCTTTCGAAATACAATACAGAAAATGTTACCCGATAGCTGACAAAATGCGAGCTGTTGCGAGAAATACCTGTGTTTGAATGTTGGTTGCATTGCAGGGATGATGAACTTAATGACTGGCGCTGCCTGTTAAGTCCTGTCGTAAGAATGTGTGCGTTGTGTGTTTGCACAGGAGGAAGAATTGTGAGGCTGCTCAGTAAGTGTGCAGAATTTGCAGCACATTTTCCTGCAGCTGCTGCACGACCATTGTCAGGATGGCCGAGTGGTCTAAGGCGCCAGACTCAAGGACTGTTAATCCTTACCTTACCAAAGGTTGGTGTATTCTGGTCCCTTTCTAGGGGCGTGGGTTCGAATCCCACTTCTGACATTAACTTTTTATCCAGACAAATGCCAGCCAGCGTCAAAAAGCCTGCTCAACTGGCTTTAAATTTGCAAGTGGTCACCTCAAGCTCCTCAACGCTATTGGCGTTTGCCAATAAGCGAAAGGCACCGCACCGCCCACAGACCAACTTGTTTTGCTCTCTAAACTTATCACATTCTAACCCTGTTCTCGGGGATAGGGTTTAAAATCAGACTTCTCCTTTCAACCCATTCCCACACTAAAAAGCAGCAGACTCAAAGCATGACATTTTTATCCTCCCGCGTTGCTGAATTCCACGTTGCTTTCTCGTACTGTGGCTTTCAATCCCACTGCAGACAGTGGTGGTTCTCAGAAAAAGGGCACCACTGTCAAAGAATGAGATTTCTTCCACACAAAGGCTGCTCAAATCTGCTCCGTTCCTCAGGCAGGGAATTACTTGCAATGTTACTTCCGACATTAACACATTTTGCCAGTATAAAAGGCACCAGAGCCAAACAAGTCAGGTATTAGCATGTGAAAGTTGCCAGAGTCGATGCCTTGGTGGACCGAGGCCTTTCAATGCTCAGACTGATGCTTACGGCCAAGGGCACAATAGTGTCAGGAAGGCCGAGTGGAGTGAGGCGCCAGACTCAAAGACTGTTAATCCTTAACTGACCAAAGGTCGGCGAATTCCGGTCCCTTTCTAGGGGCGTGGGTTGCAATCCCACCTCTGACGTGACATTTTTCCCCACACAAATGCAGCCAGCGTCAAAAGGCCTGTTGAACTGGCCTTCAATTTACAAGTGGCAACAAACTGAAGGCACCGTTCTCAGCTCAACCTCTTTTCCACACCAAAATAGTCATATCACAACACAGCGGGAGCCGACTGCTTCATGGCTCGCGGTGAAGGGGCGCAAATATTACACGCCACAAATTCTGGCAGCGGTGGGATTCGAACCCACGCCTCCGAAGAGACTGGAGCCTTAATCCAGCGCCTTAGACCGCTCGGCCACGCTACCACTGGCAGCAGTTTCCGTTCTGGAACTAGTGACCGGTGAGTGAAATGTGACTTTGCTTTGGGCAAGATAATAATCAAGGCCATTGAAGTGGCAGACGGTAAACTCTCGAGAAATGATTTTGCAGCATACAGGTCCACAGGGCAACACCAGTAATTAGGTGCACGTTGGAACGAAGCAGTTACAACCTTCATTCAATATTTATTCCGACATCAACATCACTGACAAAACCAGATTATCTGGTCATGATCACATTGCCGTTTGTGGGATCTTGCTGTGTGCAAACTGGCTGCGGCGTTCCCCACATTGCAACAGTGCCTTCACTTTTACAATACTTCATTGGCTGTGAAGCGCCTTGGGACGTCGTTCGGTCATGAAAGGCGCTTTCGAAATACAATACAGAAAATGTTACCCGATAGCTGACAAAATGCGAGCTGTTGCGAGAAATACCTGTGTTTGAATGTTGGTTGCATTGCAGGGATGATGAACTTAATGACTGGCGCTGCCTGTTAAGTCCTGTCGTAAGAATGTGTGCGTTGTGTGTTTGCACAGGAGGAAGAATTGTGAGGCTGCTCAGTAAGTGTGCAGAATTTGCAGCACATTTTCCTGCAGCTGCTGCACGACCATTGTCAGGATGGCCGAGTGGTCTAAGGCGCCAGACTCAAGGACTGTTAATCCTTACCTTACCAAAGGTTGGTGTATTCTGGTCCCTTTCTAGGGGCGTGGGTTCGAATCCCACTTCTGACATTAACTTTTTATCCAGACAAATGCCAGCCAGCGTCAAAAAGCCTGCTCAACTGGCTTTAAATTTGCAAGTGGTCACCTCAAGCTCCTCAACGCTATTGGCGTTTGCCAATAAGCGAAAGGCACCGCACCGCCCACAGACCAACTTGTTTTGCTCTCTAAACTTATCACATTCTAACCCTGTTCTCGGGGATAGGGTTTAAAATTAGACTTCTCCTTTCAACCCATTCCCACACTAAAAAGCAGCAGACTCAAAGCATGACATTTTTATCCTCCCGCGTTGCTGAATTCCACGTTGCTTTCTCGTACTGTGGCTTTCAATCCCACTGCAGACAGTGGTGGTTCTCAGAAAAAGGGCACCACTGTCAAAGAATGAGATTTCTTCCACACAAAGGCTGCTCAAATCTGCTCCGTTCCTCAGGCAGGGAATTACTTGCAATGTTACTTCCGACATTAACACATTTTGCCAGTATAAAAGGCACCAGAGCCAAACAAGTCAGGTATTAGCATGTGAAAGTTGCCAGAGTCGATGCCTTGGTGGACCGAGGCCTTTCAATGCTCAGACTGATGCTTACGGCCAAGGGCACAATAGTGTCAGGAAGGCCGAGTGGAGTGAGGCGCCAGACTCAAAGACTGTTAATCCTTAACTGACCAAAGGTCGGCGAATTCCGGTCCCTTTCTAGGGGCGTGGGTTGCAATCCCACCTCTGACGTGACATTTTTCCCCACACAAATGCAGCCAGCGTCAAAAGGCCTGTTGAACTGGCCTTCAATTTACAAGTGGCAACATCAAACTCTTCAACGGTTTGCCAACAAACTGAAGGCACCGTTCTCAGCTCAACCTCTTTTCCACACCAAAATAGTCATATCACAACACAGCGGGAGCCGACTGCTTCATGGCTCGCGGTGAAGGGACGCAAATATTACACGCCACAAATTCTGGCAGCGGTGGGATTCGAACCCACGCCTCCGAAGAGACTGGAGCCTTAATCCAGCGCCTTAGACCGCTCGGCCACGCTACCACTGGCAGCAGTTTCCGTTCTGGAACTAGTGACCGGTGAGTGAAATGTGACTTTGCTTTGGGCAAGATAATAATCAAGGCCATTGAAGTGGCAGACGGTAAACTCTCGAGAAATGATTTTGCAGCATACAGGTCCACAGGGCAACACCAGTAATTAGGTGCACGTTGGAACGAAGCAGTTACAACCTTCATTCAATATTTATTCCGACATCAACGTCACTGACAAAACCAGATTATCTGGTCATGATCACATTGCCGTTTGTGGGATCTTGCTGTGTGCAAACTGGCTGCGGCGTTCCCCACATTGCAACAGTGCCTTCACTTTTACAATACTTCATTGGCTGTGAAGCGCCTTGGGACGTCGTTCGGTCATGAAAGGCGCTTTCGAAATACAATACAGAAAATGTTACCCGATAGCTGACAAAATGCGAGCTGTTGCGAGAAATACCTGTGTTTGAATGTTGGTTGCATTGCAGGGATGATGAACTTAATGACTGGCGCTGCCTGTTAAGTCCTGTCGTAAGAATGTGTGCGTTGTGTGTTTGCACAGGAGGAAGAATTGTGAGGCTGCTCAGTAAGTGTGCAGAATTTGCAGCACATTTTCCTGCAGCTGCTGCACGACCATTGCCAGGATGGCCGAGTGATCTAAGGCGCCAGACTCAAGGACTGTTAATCCTTACCTTACCAAAGGTTGGTGTATTCTGGTCCCTTTCTAGGGGCGTGGGTTCGAATCCCACTTCTGACATTAACTTTTTATCCAGACAAATGCCAGCCAGCGTCAAAAAGCCTGCTCAACTGGCTTTAAATTTGCAAGTGGTCACCTCAAGCTCCTCAACGCTATTGGCGTTTGCCAATAAGCGAAAGGCACCGCACCGCCCACAGACCAACTTGTTTTGCTCTCTAAACTTATCACATTCTAACCCTGTTCTCGGGGATAGGGTTTAAAATCAGACTTCTCCTTTCAACCCATTCCCACACTAAAAAGCAGCAGACTCAAAGCATGACATTTTTATCCTCCCGCGTTGCTGAATTCCACGTTGCTTTCTCGTACTGTGGCTTTCAATCCCACTGCAGACAGTGGTGGTTCTCAGAAAAAGGGCACCACTGTCAAAGAATGAGATTTCTTCCACACAAAGGCTGCTCAAATCTGCTCCGTTCCTCAGGCAGGGAATTACTTGCAATGTTACTTCCGACATTAACACATTTTGCCAGTATAAAAGGCACCAGAGCCAAACAAGTCAGGTATTAGCATGTGAAAGTTGCCAGAGTCGATGCCTTGGTGGACCGAGGCCTTTCAATGCTCAGACTGATGCTTACGGCCAAGGGCACAATAGTGTCAGGAAAGCCGAGTGGAGTGAGGCGCCAGACTCAAAGACTGTTAATCCTTAACTGACCAAAGGTCGGCGAATTCCGGTCCCTTTCTAGGGGCGTGGGTTGCAATCCCACCTCTGACGTGACATTTTTCCCCACACAAATGCAGCCAGCGTCAAAAGGCCTGTTGAACTGGCCTTCAATTTACAAGTGGCAACATCAAACTCTTCAACGGTTTGCCAACAAACTGAAGGCACCGTTCTCCGCTCAACCTCTTTTCCACACCAAAATAGTCATATCACAACACAGCGGGAGCCGACTGCTTCATGGCTCGCGGTGAAGGGGCGCAAATATTACACGCCACAAATTCTGGCAGCGGTGGGATTCGAACCCACTGCCTCCGAAGAGATTGGAGCCTTAATCCAGCGCCTTAGACCGCTCGGCCACGCTACCACTGGCAGCAGTTTCCGTTCTGGAACTAGTGACCGGTGAGTGAAATGTGACTTTGCTTTGGGCAAGATAATAATCAAGGCCATTGAAGTGGCAGACGGTAAACTCTCGAGAAATAATTTTGCAGCATACAGGTCCACAGGGCAACACCAGTAATTAGGTGCACGTTGGAACGAAGCAGTTACAACCTTCATTCAATATTTATTCCGACATCAACGTCACTGACAAAACCAGATTATCTGGTCATGATCACATTGCCGTTTGTGGGATCTTGCTGTGTGCAAACTGGCTGCGGCGTTCCCCACATTGCAACAGTGCCTTCACTTTTACAATACTTCATTGGCTGTGAAGCGCCTTGGGACGTCGTTCGGTCATGAAAGGCGCTTTCGAAATACAATACAGAAAATGTTACCCGATAGCTGACAAAATGCGAGCTGTTGCGAGAAATACCTGTGTTTGAATGTTGGTTGCATTGCAGGGATGATGAACTTAATGACTGGCGCTGCCTGTTAAGTCCTGTCGTAAGAATGTGTGCGTTGTGTGTTTGCACAGGAGGAAGAATTGTGAGGCTGCTCAGTAAGTGTGCAGAATTTGCAGCACATTTTCCTGCAGCTGCTGCACGACCATTGTCAGGATGGCCGAGTGGTCTAAGGCGCCAGACTCAAGGACTGTTAATCCTTACCTTACCAAAGGTTGGTGTATTCTGGTCCCTTTCTAGGGGCGTGGGTTCGAATCCCACTTCTGACATTAACTTTTTATCCAGACAAATGCCAGCCAGCGTCAAAAAGCCTGCTCAACTGGCTTTAAATTTGCAAGTGGTCACCTCAAGCTCCTCAACGCTATTGGCGTTTGCCAATAAGCGAAAGGCACCGCACCGCCCACAGACCAACTTGTTTTGCTCTCTAAACTTATCACATTCTAACCCTGTTCTCGGGGATAGGGTTTAAAATCAGACTTCTCCTTTCAACCCATTCCCACACTAAAAAGCAGCAGACTCAAAGCATGACATTTTTATCCTCCCGCGTTGCTGAATTCCACGTTGCTTTCTCGTACTGTGGCTTTCAATCCCACTGCAGACAGTGGTGGTTCTCAGAAAAAGGGCACCACTGTCAAAGAATGAGATTTCTTCCACACAAAGGCTGCTCAAATCTGCTCCGTTCCTCAGGCAGGGAATTACTTGCAATGTTACTTCCGACATTAACACATTTTGCCAGTATAAAAGGCACCAGAGCCAAACAAGTCAGGTATTAGCATGTGAAAGTTGCCAGAGTCGATGCCTTGGTGGACCGAGGCCTTTCAATGCTCAGACTGATGCTTACGGCCAAGGGCACAATAGTGTCAGGAAGGCCGAGTGGAGTGAGGCGCCAGACTCAAAGACTGTTAATCCTTAACTGACCAAAGGTCGGCGAATTCCGGTCCCTTTCTAGGGGCGTGGGTTGCAATCCCACCTCTGACGTGACATTTTTCCCCACACAAATGCAGCCAGCGTCAAAAGGCCTGTTGAACTGGCCTTCAATTTACAAGTGGCAACAAACTGAAGGCACCGTTCTCAGCTCAACCTCTTTTCCACACCAAAATAGTCATATCACAACACAGCGGGAGCCGACTGCTTCATGGCTCGCGGTGAAGGGGCGCAAATATTACACGCCACAAATTCTGGCAGCGGTGGGATTCGAACCCACGCCTCCGAAGAGACTGGAGCCTTAATCCAGCGCCTTAGACCGCTCGGCCACGCTACCACTGGCAGCAGTTTCCGTTCTGGAACTAGTGACCGGTGAGTGAAATGTGACTTTGCTTTGGGCAAGATAATAATCAAGGCCATTGAAGTGGCAGACGGTAAACTCTCGAGAAATGATTTTGCAGCATACAGGTCCACAGGGCAACACCAGTAATTAGGTGCACGTTGGAACGAAGCAGTTACAACCTTCATTCAATATTTATTCCGACATCAACGTCACTGACAAAACCAGATTATCTGGTCATGATCACATTGCCGTTTGTGGGATCTTGCTGTGTGCAAACTGGCTGCGGCGTTCCCCACATTGCAACAGTGCCTTCACTTTTACAATACTTCATTGGCTGTGAAGCGCCTTGGGACGTCGTTCGGTCATGAAAGGCGCTTTCGAAATACAATACAGAAAATGTTACCCGATAGCTGACAAAATGCGAGCTGTTGCGAGAAATACCTGTGTTTGAATGTTGGTTGCATTGCAGGGATGATGAACTTAATGACTGGCGCTGCCTGTTAAGTCCTGTCGTAAGAATGTGTGCGTTGTGTGTTTGCACAGGAGGAAGAATTGTGAGGCTGCTCAGTAAGTGTGCAGAATTTGCAGCACATTTTCCTGCAGCTGCTGCACGACCATTGTCAGGATGGCCGAGTGGTCTAAGGCGCCAGACTCAAGGACTGTTAATCCTTACCTTACCAAAGGTTGGTGTATTCTGGTCCCTTTCTAGGGGCGTGGGTTCGAATCCCACTTCTGACATTAACTTTTTATCCAGACAAATGCCAGCCAGCGTCAAAAAGCCTGCTCAACTGGCTTTAAATTTGCAAGTGGTCACCTCAAGCTCCTCAACGCTATTGGCGTTTGCCAATAAGCGAAAGGCACCGCACCGCCCACAGACCAACTTGTTTTGCTCTCTAAACTTATCACATTCTAACCCTGTTCTCGGGGATAGGGTTTAAAATCAGACTTCTCCTTTCAACCCATTCCCACACTAAAAAGCAGCAGACTCAAAGCATGACATTTTTATCCTCCCGTGTTGCTGAATTCCACGTTGCTTTCTCGTACTGTGGCTTTCAATCCCACTGCAGACAGTGGTGGTTCTCAGAAAAAGGGCACCACTGTCAAAGAATGAGATTTCTTCCACACAAAGGCTGCTCAAATCTGCTCCGTTCCTCAGGCAGGGAATTACTTGCAATGTTTACTTCCGACATTAACACATTTTGCCAGTATAAAAGGCACCAGAGCCAAACAAGTCAGGTATTAGCATGTGAAAGTTGCCAGAGTCGATGCCTTGGTGGACCGAGGCCTTTCAATGCTCAGACTGATGCTTACGGCCAAGGGCACAATAGTGTCAGGAAGGCCGAGTGGAGTGAGGCGCCAGACTCAAAGACTGTTAATCCTTAACTGACCAAAGGTCGGCGAATTCCGGTCCCTTTCTAGGGGCGTGGGTTGCAATCCCACCTCTGACGTGACATTTTTCCCCACA
The DNA here is from genome assembly GCF_044704955.1 of Pristiophorus japonicus. Classification (NCBI taxonomy): domain Eukaryota; kingdom Metazoa; phylum Chordata; class Chondrichthyes; family Pristiophoridae; genus Pristiophorus; species Pristiophorus japonicus. Next base: position 174,903,910 of record NC_091984.1, read on the forward strand.
CAAATGCAGCCAGCGTCAAAAGGCCTGTTGAACTGGCCTTCAATTTACAAGTGGCAACATCAAACTCTTCAACGGTTTGCCAACAAACTGAAGGCACCGTTCTCAGCTCAACCTCTTTTCCACACCAAAATAGTCATATCACAACACAGCGGGAGCCGACTGCTTCATGGCTCGCGGTGAAGGGGCGCAAATATTACACGCCACAAATTCTGGCAGCGGTGGGATTCGAACCCACGCCTCCGAAGAGACTGGAGCCTTAATCCAGCGCCTTAGACCGCTCGGCCACGCTACCACTGGCAGCAGTTTCCGTTCTGGAACTAGTGACCGGTGAGTGAAATGTGACTTTGCTTTGGGCAAGATAATAATCAAGGCCATTGAAGTGGCAGACGGTAAACTCTCGAGAAATGATTTTGCAGCATACAGGTCCACAGGGCAACACCAGTAATTAGGTGCACGTTGGAACGAAGCAGTTACAACCTTCATTCAATATTTATTCCGACATCAACGTCACTGACAAAACCAGATTATCTGGTCATGATCACATTGCCGTTTGTGGGATCTTGCTGTGTGCAAACTGGCTGCGGCGTTCCCCACATTGCAACAGTGCCTTCACTTTTACAATACTTCATTGGCTGTGAAGCGCCTTGGGACGTCGTTCGGTCATGAAAGGCGCTTTCGAAATACAATACAGAAAATGTTACCCGATAGCTGACAAAATGCGAGCTGTTGCGAGAAATACCTGTGTTTGAATGTTGGTTGCATTGCAGGGATGATGAACTTAATGACTGGCGCTGCCTGTTAAGTCCTGTCGTAAGAATGTGTGCGTTGTGTGTTTGCACAGGAGGAAGAATTGTGAGGCTGCTCAGTAAGTGTGCAGAATTTGCAGCACATTTTCCTGCAGCTGCTGCACGACCATTGTCAGGATGGCCGAGTGGTCTAAGGCGCCAGACTCAAGGACTTTTAATCCTTACCTTACCAAAGGTTGGTGTATTCTGGTCCCTTTCTAGGGGCGTGGGTTCGAATCCCACTTCTGACATTAACTTTTTATCCAGACAAATGCCAGCCAGCGTCAAAAAGCCTGCTCAACTGGCTTTAAATTTGCAAGTGGTCACCTCAAGCTCCTCAACGCTATTGGCGTTTGCCAATAAGCGAAAGGCACCGCACCGCCCACAGACCAACTTGTTTTGCTCTCTAAACTTATCACATTCTAACCCTGTTCTCGGGGATAGGGTTTAAAATCAGACTTCTCCTTTCAACCCATTCCCACACTAAAAAGCAGCAGACTCAAAGCATGACATTTTTATCCTCCCGCGTTGCTGAATTCCACGTTGCTTTCTCGTACTGTGGCTTTCAATCCCACTGCAGACAGTGGTGGTTCTCAGAAAAAGGGCACCACTGTCAAAGAATGAGATTTCTTCCACACAAAGGCTGCTCAAATCTGCTCCGTTCCTCAGGCAGGGAATTACTTGCAATGTTTACTTCCGACATTAACACATTTTGCCAGTATAAAAGGCACCAGAGCCAAACAAGTCAGGTATTAGCATGTGAAAGTTGCCAGAGTCGATGCCTTGGTGGACCGAGGCCTTTCAATGCTCAGACTGATGCTTACGGCCAAGGGCACAATAGTGTCAGGAAGGCCGAGTGGAGTGAGGCGCCAGACTCAAAGACTGTTAATCCTTAACTGACCAAAGGTCGGCGAATTCCGGTCCCTTTCTAGGGGCGTGGGTTGCAATCCCACCTCTGACGTGACATTTTTCCCCACACAAATGCAGCCAGCGTCAAAAGGCCTGTTGAACTGGCCTTCAATTTACAAGTGGCAACATCAAACTCTTCAAAGGTTTGCCAACAAACTGAAGGCACCGTTCTCAGCTCAACCTCTTTTCCACACCAAAATAGTCATATCACAACACAGCGGGAGCCGACTGCTTCATGGCTCGCGGTGAAGGGGCGCAAATATTACACGCCACAAATTCTGGCAGCGGTGGGATTCGAACCCACGCCTCCGAAGAGACTGGAGCCTTAATCCAGCGCCTTAGACCGCTCGGCCACGCTACCACTGGCAGCAGTTTCCGTTCTGGAACTAGTGACCGGTGAGTGAAATGTGACTTTGCTTTGGGCAAGATAATAATCAAGGCCATTGAAGTGGCAGACGGTAAACTCTCGAGAAATAATTTTGCAGCATACAGGTCCACAGGGCAACACCAGTAATTAGGTGCACGTTGGAACGAAGCAGTTACAACCTTCATTCAATATTTATTCCGACATCAACGTCACTGACAAAACCAGATTATCTGGTCATGATCACATTGCCGTTTGTGGGATCTTGCTGTGTGCAAACTGGCTGCGGCGTTCCCCACATTGCAACAGTGCCTTCACTTTTACAATACTTCATTGGCTGTGAAGCGCCTTGGGACGTCGTTCGGTCATGAAAGGCGCTTTCGAAATACAATACAGAAAATGTTACCCGATAGCTGACAAAATGCGAGCTGTTGCGAGAAATACCTGTGTTTGAATGTTGGTTGCATTGCAGGGATGATGAACTTAATGACTGGCGCTGCCTGTTAAGTCCTGTCGTAAGAATGTGTGCGTTGTGTGTTTGCACAGGAGGAAGAATTGTGAGGCTGCTCAGTAAGTGTGCAGAATTTGCAGCACATTTTCCTGCAGCTGCTGCACGACCATTGTCAGGATGGCCGAGTGGTCTAAGGCGCCAGACTCAAGGACTGTTAATCCTTACCTTACCAAAGGTTGGTGTATTCTGGTCCCTTTCTAGGGGCGTGGGTTCGAATCCCACTTCTGACATTAACTTTTTATCCAGACAAATGCCAGCCAGCGTCAAAAAGCCTGCTCAACTGGCTTTAAATTTGCAAGTGGTCACCTCAAGCTCCTCAACGCTATTGGCGTTTGCCAATAAGCGAAAGGCACCGCACCGCCCACAGACCAACTTGTTTTGCTCTCTAAACTTATCACATTCTAACCCTGTTCTCGGGGATAGGGTTTAAAATCAGACTTCTCCTTTCAACCCATTCCCACACTAAAAAGCAGCAGACTCAAAGCATGACATTTTTATCCTCCCGCGTTGCTGAATTCCACGTTGCTTTCTCGTACTGTGGCTTTCAATCCCACTGCAGACAGTGGTGGTTCTCAGAAAAAGGGCACCACTGTCAAAGAATGAGATTTCTTCCACACAAAGGCTGCTCAAATCTGCTCCGTTCCTCAGGCAGGGAATTACTTGCAATGTTACTTCCGACATTAACACATTTTGCCAGTATAAAAGGCACCAGAGCCAAACAAGTCAGGTATTAGCATGTGAAAGTTGCCAGAGTCGATGCCTTGGTGGACCGAGGCCTTTCAATGCTCAGACTGATGCTTACGGCCAAGGGCACAATAGTGTCAGGAAGGCCGAGTGGAGTGAGGCGCCAGACTCAAAGACTGTTAATCCTTAACTGACCAAAGGTCGGCGAATTCCGGTCCCTTTCTAGGGGCGTGGGTTGCAATCCCACCTCTGACGTGACATTTTTCCCCACACAAATGCAGCCAGCGTCAAAAGGCCTGTTGAACTGGCCTTCAATTTACAAGTGGCAACAAACTGAAGGCACCGTTCTCAGCTCAACCTCTTTTCCACACCAAAATAGTCATATCACAACACAGCGGGAGCCGACTGCTTCATGGCTCGCGGTGAAGGGGCGCAAATATTACACGCCACAAATTCTGGCAGCGGTGGGATTCGAACCCACGCCTCCGAAGAGACTGGAGCCTTAATCCAGCGCCTTAGACCGCTCGGCCACGCTACCACTGGCAGCAGTTTCCGTTCTGGAACTAGTGACCGGTGAGTGAAATGTGACTTTGCTTTGGGCAAGATAATAATCAAGGCCATTGAAGTGGCAGACGGTAAACTCTCGAGAAATGATTTTGCAGCATACAGGTCCACAGGGCAACACCAGTAATTAGGTGCACGTTGGAACGAAGCAGTTACAACCTTCATTCAATATTTATTCCGACATCAACGTCACTGACAAAACCAGATTATCTGGTCATGATCACATTGCCGTTTGTGGGATCTTGCTGTGTGCAAACTGGCTGCGGCGTTCCCCACATTGCAACAGTGCCTTCACTTTTACAATACTTCATTGGCTGTGAAGCGCCTTGGGACGTCGTTCGGTCATGAAAGGCGCTTTCGAAATACAATACAGAAAATGTTACCCGATAGCTGACAAAATGCGAGCTGTTGCGAGAAATACCTGTGTTTGAATGTTGGTTGCATTGCAGGGATGATGAACTTAATGACTGGCGCTGCCTGTTAAGTCCTGTCGTAAGAATGTGTGCGTTGTGTGTTTGCACAGGAGGAAGAATTGTGAGGCTGCTCAGTAAGTGTGCAGAATTTGCAGCACATTTTCCTGCAGCTGCTGCACGACCATTGTCAGGATGGCCGAGTGGTCTAAGGCGCCAGACTCAAGGACTGTTAATCCTTACCTTACCAAAGGTTGGTGTATTCTGGTCCCTTTCTAGGGGCGTGGGTTCGAATCCCACTTCTGACATTAACTTTTTATCCAGACAAATGCCAGCCAGCGTCAAAAAGCCTGCTCAACTGGCTTTAAATTTGCAAGTGGTCACCTCAAGCTCCTCAACGCTATTGGCGTTTGCCAATAAGCGAAAGGCACCGCACCGCCCACAGACCAACTTGTTTTGCTCTCTAAACTTATCACATTCTAACCCTGTTCTCGGGGATAGGGTTTAAAATCAGACTTCTCCTTTCAACCCATTCCCACACTAAAAAGCAGCAGACTCAAAGCATGACATTTTTATCCTCCCGCGTTGCTGAATTCCACGTTGCTTTCTCGTACTGTGGCTTTCAATCCCACTGCAGACAGTGGTGGTTCTCAGAAAAAGGGCACCACTGTCAAAGAATGAGATTTCTTCCACACAAAGGCTGCTCAAATCTGCTCCGTTCCTCAGGCAGGGAATTACTTGCAATGTTACTTCCGACATTAACACATTTTGCCAGTATAAAAGGCACCAGAGCCAAACAAGTCAGGTATTAGCATGTGAAAGTTGCCAGAGTCGATGCCTTGGTGGACCGAGGCCTTTCAATGCTCAGACTGATGCTTACGGCCAAGGGCACAATAGTGTCAGGAAGGCCGAGTGGAGTGAGGCGCCAGACTCAAAGACTGTTAATCCTTAACTGACCAAAGGTCGGCGAATTCCGGTCCCTTTCTAGGGGCGTGGGTTGCAATCCCACCTCTGACGTGACATTTTTCCCCACACAAATGCAGCCAGCGTCAAAAGGCCTGTTGAACTGGCCTTCAATTTACAAGTGGCAACATCAAACTCTTCAACGGTTTGCCAACAAACTGAAGGCACCGTTCTCAGCTCAACCTCTTTTCCACACCAAAATAGTCATATCACAACACAGCGGGAGCCGACTGCTTCATGGCTCGCGGTGAAGGGGCGCAAATATTACACGCCACAAATTCTGGCAGCGGTGGGATTCGAACCCACGCCTCCGAAGAGACTGGAGCCTTAATCCAGCGCCTTAGACCGCTCGGCCACGCTACCACTGGCAGCAGTTTCCGTTCTGGAACTAGTGACCGGTGAGTGAAATGTGACTTTGCTTTGGGCAAGATAATAATCAAGGCCATTGAAGTGGCAGACGGTAAACTCTCGAGAAATAATTTTGCAGCATACAGGTCCACAGGGCAACACCAGTAATTAGGTGCACGTTGGAACGAAGCAGTTACAACCTTCATTCAATATTTATTCCGACATCAACGTCACTGACAAAACCAGATTATCTGGTCATGATCACATTGCCGTTTGTGGGATCTTGCTGTGTGCAAACTGGCTGCGGCGTTCCCCACATTGCAACAGTGCCTTCACTTTTACAATACTTCATTGGCTGTGAAGCGCCTTGGGACGTCGTTCGGTCATGAAAGGCGCTTTCGAAATACAATACAGAAAATGTTACCCGATAGCTGACAAAATGCGAGCTGTTGCGAGAAATACCTGTGTTTGAATGTTGGTTGCATTGCAGGGATGATGAACTTAATGACTGGCGCTGCCTGTTAAGTCCTGTCGTAAGAATGTGTGCGTTGTGTGTTTGCACAGGAGGAAGAATTGTGAGGCTGCTCAGTAAGTGTGCAGAATTTGCAGCACATTTTCCTGCAGCTGCTGCACGACCATTGTCAGGATGGCCGAGTGGTCTAAGGCGCCAGACTCAAGGACTGTTAATCCTTACCTTACCAAAGGTTGGTGTATTCTGGTCCCTTTCTAGGGGCGTGGGTTCGAATCCCACTTCTGACATTAACTTTTTATCCAGACAAATGCCAGCCAGCGTCAAAAAGCCTGCTCAACTGGCTTTAAATTTGCAAGTGGTCACCTCAAGCTCCTCAACGCTATTGGCGTTTGCCAATAAGCGAAAGGCACCGCACCGCCCACAGACCAACTTGTTTTGCTCTCTAAACTTATCACATTCTAACCCTGTTCTCGGGGATAGGGTTTAAAATCAGACTTCTCCTTTCAACCCATTCCCACACTAAAAAGCAGCAGACTCAAAGCATGACATTTTTATCCTCCCGCGTTGCTGAATTCCACGTTGCTTTCTCGTACTGTGGCTTTCAATCCCACTGCAGACAGTGGTGGTTCTCAGAAAAAGGGCACCACTGTCAAAGAATGAGATTTCTTCCACACAAAGGCTGCTCAAATCTGCTCCGTTCCTCAGGCAGGGAATTACTTGCAATGTTACTTCCGACATTAACACATTTTGCCAGTATAAAAGGCACCAGAGCCAAACAAGTCAGGTATTAGCATGTGAAAGTTGCCAGAGTCGATGCCTTGGTGGACCGAGGCCTTTCAATGCTCAGACTGATGCTTACGGCCAAGGGCACAATAGTGTCAGGAAGGCCGAGTGGAGTGAGGCGCCAGACTCAAAGACTGTTAATCCTTAACTGACCAAAGGTCGGCGAATTCCGGTCCCTTTCTAGGGGCGTGGGTTGCAATCCCACCTCTGACGTGACATTTTTCCCCACACAAATGCAGCCAGCGTCAAAAGGCCTGTTGAACTGGCCTTCAATTTACAAGTCGCAACAAACTGAAGGCACCGTTCTTAGCTCAACCTCTTTTCCACACCAAAATAGTCATATCACAACACAGCGGGAGCCGACTGCTTCATGGCTCGCGGTGAAGGGGCGCAAATATTACACGCCACAAATTCTGGCAGCGGTGGGATTCGAACCCACGCCTCCGAAGAGACTGGAGCCTTAATCCAGCGCCTTAGACCGCTCGGCCACGCTACCACTGGCAGCAGTTTCCGTTCTGGAACTAGTGACCGGTGAGTGAAATGTGACTTTGCTTTGGGCAAGATAATAATCAAGGCCATTGAAGTGGCAGACGGTAAACTCTCGAGAAATAATTTTGCAGCATACAGGTCCACAGGGCAACACCAGTAATTAGGTGCACGTTGGAACGAAGCAGTTACAACCTTCATTCAATATTTATTCCGACATCAACGTCACTGACAAAACCAGATTATCTGGTCATGATCACATTGCCGTTTGTGGGATCTTGCTGTGTGCAAACTGGCTGCGGCGTTCCCCACATTGCAACAGTGCCTTCACTTTTACAATACTTCATTGGCTGTGAAGCGCCTTGGGACGTCGTTCGGTCATGAAAGGCGCTTTCGAAATACAATACAGAAAATGTTACCCGATAGCTGACAAAATGCGAGCTGTTGCGAGAAATACCTGTGTTTGAATGTTGGTTGCATTGCAGGGATGATGAACTTAATGACTGGCGCTGCCTGTTAAGTCCTGTCGTAAGAATGTGTGCGTTGTGTGTTTGCACAGGAGGAAGAATTGTGAGGCTGCTCAGTAAGTGTGCAGAATTTGCAGCACATTTTCCTGCAGCTGCTGCACGACCATTGTCAGGATGGCCGAGTGGTCTAAGGCGCCAGACTCAAGGACTGTTAATCCTTACCTTACCAAAGGTTGGTGTATTCTGGTCCCTTTCTAGGGGCGTGGGTTCGAATCCCACTTCTGACATTAACTTTTTATCCAGACAAATGCCAGCCAGCGTCAAAAAGCCTGCTCAACTGGCTTTAAATTTGCAAGTGGTCACCTCAAGCTCCTCAACGCTATTGGCGTTTGCCAATAAGCGAAAGGCACCGCACCGCCCACAGACCAACTTGTTTTGCTCTCTAAACTTATCACATTCTAACCCTGTTCTCGGGGATAGGGTTTAAAATCAGACTTCTCCTTTCAACCCATTCCCACACTAAAAAGCAGCAGACTCAAAGCATGACATTTTTATCCTCCCGCGTTGCTGAATTCCACGTTGCTTTCTCGTACTGTGGCTTTCAATCCCACTGCAGACAGTGGTGGTTCTCAGAAAAAGGGCACCACTGTCAAAGAATGAGATTTCTTCCACACAAAGGCTGCTCAAATCTGCTCCGTTCCTCAGGCAGGGAATTACTTGCAATGTTACTTCCGACATTAACACATTTTGCCAGTATAAAAGGCACCAGAGCCAAACAAGTCAGGTATTAGCATGTGAAAGTTGCCAGAGTCGATGCCTTGGTGGACCGAGGCCTTTCAATGCTCAGACTGATGCTTACGGCCAAGGGCACAATAGTGTCAGGAAGGCCGAGTGGAGTGAGGCGCCAGACTCAAAGACTGTTAATCCTTAACTGACCAAAGGTCGGCGAATTCCGGTCCCTTTCTAGGGGCGTGGGTTGCAATCCCACCTCTGACGTGACATTTTTCCCCACACAAATGCAGCCAGCGTCAAAAGGCCTGTTGAACTGGCCTTCAATTTACAAGTGGCAACAAACTGAAGGCACCGTTCTCAGCTCAACCTCTTTTCCACACCAAAATAGTCATATCACAACACAGCGGGAGCCGACTGCTTCATGGCTCGCGGTGAAGGGGCGCAAATATTACACGCCACAAATTCTGGCAGCGGTGGGATTCGAACCCACGCCTCCGAAGAGACTGGAGCCTTAATCCAGCGCCTTAGACCGCTCGGCCACGCTACCACTGGCAGCAGTTTCCGTTCTGGAACTAGTGACCGGTGAGTGAAATGTGACTTTGCTTTGGGCAAGATAATAATCAAGGCCATTGAAGTGGCAGACGGTAAACTCTCGAGAAATGATTTTGCAGCATACAGGTCCACAGGGCAACACCAGTAATTAGGTGCACGTTGGAACGAAGCAGTTACAACCTTCATTCAATATTTATTCCGACATCAACGTCACTGACAAAACCAGATTATCTGGTCATGATCACATTGCCGTTTGTGGGATCTTGCTGTGTGCAAACTGGCTGCGGCGTTCCCCACATTGCAACAGTGCCTTCACTTTTACAATACTTCATTGGCTGTGAAGCGCCTTGGGACGTCGTTCGGTCATGAAAGGCGCTTTCGAAATACAATACAGAAAATGTTACCCGATAGCTGACAAAATGCGAGCTGTTGCGAGAAATACCTGTGTTTGAATGTTGGTTGCATTGCAGGGATGATGAACTTAATGACTGGCGCTGCCTGTTAAGTCCTGTCGTAAGAATGTGTGCGTTGTGTGTTTGCACAGGAGGAAGAATTGTGAGGCTGCTCAGTAAGTGTGCAGAATTTGCAGCACATTTTCCTGCAGCTGCTGCACGACCATTGTCAGGATGGCCGAGTGGTCTAAGGCGCCAGACTCAAGGACTGTTAATGCTTACCTTACCAAAGGTTGGTGTATTCTGGTCCCTTTCTAGGGGCGTGGGTTCGAATCCCACTTCTGACATTAACTTTTTATCCAGACAAATGCCAGCCAGCGTCAAAAAGCCTGCTCAACTGGCTTTAAATTTGCAAGTGGTCACCTCAAGCTCCTCAACGCTATTGGCGTTTGCCAATAAGCGAAAGGCACCGCACCGCCCACAGACCAACTTGTTTTGCTCTCTAAACTTATCACATTCTAACCCTGTTCTCGGGGATAGGGTTTAAAATCAGACTTCTCCTTTCAACCCATTCCCACACTAAAAAGCAGCAGACTCAAAGCATGACATTTTTATCCTCCCGCGTTGCTGAATTCCACGTTGCTTTCTCGTACTGTGGCTTTCAATCCCACTGCAGACAGTGGTGGTTCTCAGAAAAAGGGCACCACTGTCAAAGAATGAGATTTCTTCCACACAAAGGCTGCTCAAATCTGCTCCGTTCCTCAGGCAGGGAATTACTTGCAATGTTACTTCCGACATTAACACATTTTGCCAGTATAAAAGGCACCAGAGCCAAACAAGTCAGGTATTAGCATGTGAAAGTTGCCAGAGTCGATGCCTTGGTGGACCGAGGCCTTTCAATGCTCAGACTGATGCTTACGGCCAAGGGCACAATAGTGTCAGGAAGGCCGAGTGGAGTGAGGCGCCAGACTCAAAGACTGTTAATCCTTAACTGACCAAAGGTCGGCGAATTCCGGTCCCTTTCTAGGGGCGTGGGTTGCAATCCCACCTCTGACGTGACATTTTTCCCCACACAAATGCAGCCAGCGTCAAAAGGCCTGTTGAACTGGCCTTCAATTTACAAGTGGCAACATCAAACTCTTCAACGGTTTGCCAACAAACTGAAGGCACCGTTCTCAGCTCAACCTCTTTTCCACACCAAAATAGTCATATCACAACACAGCGGGAGCCGACTGCTTCATGGCTCGCGGTGAAGGGGCGCAAATATTACACGCCACAAATTCTGGCAGCGGTGGGATTCGAACCCACGCCTCCGAAGAGACTGGAGCCTTAATCCAGCGCCTTAGACCGCTCGGCCACGCTACCACTGGCAGCAGTTTCCGTTCTGGAACTAGTGACCGGTGAGTGAAATGTGACTTTGCTTTGGGCAAGATAATAATCAAGGCCATTGAAGTGGCAGACGGTAAACTCTCGAGAAATGATTTTGCAGCATACAGGTCCACAGGGCAACACCAGTAATTAGGTGCACGTTGGAACGAAGCAGTTACAACCTTCATTCAATATTTATTCCGACATCAACGTCACTGACAAAACCAGATTATCTGGTCATGATCACATTGCCGTTTGTGGGATCTTGCTGTGTGCAAACTGGCTGCGGCGTTCCCCACATTGCAACAGTGCCTTCACTTTTACAATACTTCATTGGCTGTGAAGCGCCTTGGGACGTCGTTCGGTCATGAAAGGCGCTTTCGAAATACAATACAGAAAATGTTACCCGATAGCTGACAAAATGCGAGCTGTTGCGAGAAATACCTGTGTTTGAATGTTGGTTGCATTGCAGGGATGATGAACTTAATGACTGGCGCTGCCTGTTAAGTCCTGTCGTAAGAATGTGTGCGTTGTGTGTTTGCACAGGAGGAAGAATTGTGAGGCTGCTCAGTAAGTGTGCAGAATTTGCAGCACATTTTCCTGCAGCTGCTGCACGACCATTGTCAGGATGGCCGAGTGGTCTAAGGCGCCAGACTCAAGGACTGTTAATCCTTACCTTACCAAAGGTTGGTGTATTCTGGTCCCTTTCTAGGGGCGTGGGTTCGAATCCCACTTCTGACATTAACTTTTTATCCAGACAAATGCCAGCCAGCGTCAAAAAGCCTGCTCAACTGGCTTTAAATTTGCAAGTGGTCACCTCAAGCTCCTCAACGCTATTGGCGTTTGCCAATAAGCGAAAGGCACCGCACCGCCCACAGACCAACTTGTTTTGCTCTCTAAACTTATCACATTCTAACCCTGTTCTCGGGGATAGGGTTTAAAATCAGACTTCTCCTTTCAACCCATTCCCACACTAAAAAGCAGCAGACTCAAAGCATGACATTTTTATCCTCCCGCGTTGCTGAATTCCACGTTGCTTTCTCGTACTGTGGCTTTCAATCCCACTGCAGACAGTGGTGGTTCTCAGAAAAAGGGCACCACTGTCAAAGAATGAGATTTCTTCCACACAAAGGCTGCTCAAATCTGCTCCGTTCCTCAGGCAGGGAATTACTTGCAATGTTACTTCCGACATTAACACATTTTGCCAGTATAAAAGGCACCAGAGCCAAACAAGTCAGGTATTAGCATGTGAAAGTTGCCAGAGTCGATGCCTTGGTGGACCGAGGCCTTTCAATGCTCAGACTGATGCTTACGGCCAAGGGCACAATAGTGTCAGGAAGGCCGAGTGGAGTGAGGCGCCAGACTCAAAGACTGTTAATCCTTAACTGACCAAAGGTCGGCGAATTCCGGTCCCTTTCTAGGGGCGTGGGTTGCAATCCCACCTCTGACGTGACATTTTTCCCCACACAAATGCAGCCAGCGTCAAAAGGCCTGTTGAACTGGCCTTCAATTTACAAGTGGCAACATCAAACTCTTCAACGGTTTGCCAACAAACTGAAGGCACCGTTCTCAGCTCAACCTCTTTTCCACACCAAAATAGTCATATCACAACACAGCGGGAGCCGACTGCTTCATGGCTCGCGGTGAAGGGGCGCAAATATTACACGCCACAAATTCTGGCAGCGGTGGGATTCGAACCCACGCCTCCGAAGAGACGGGAGCCTTAATCCAGCGCCTTAGACCGATCGGCCACGCTACCACTGGCAGCAGTTTCCGTTCTGGAACTAGTGACCGGTGAGTGAAATGTGACTTTGCTTTGGGCAAGATAATAATCAAGGCCATTGAAGTGGCAGACGGTAAACTCTCGAGAAATGATTTTGCAGCATACAGGTCCACAGGGCAACACCAGTAATTAGGTGCACGTTGGAACGAAGCAGTTACAACCTTCATTCAATATTTATTCCGACATCAACATCACTGACAAAACCAGATTATCTGGTCATGATCACATTGCCGTTTGTGGGATCTTGCTGTGTGCAAACTGGCTGCGGCGTTCCCCACATTGCAACAGTGCCTTCACTTTTACAATACTTCATTGGCTGTGAAGCGCCTTGGGACGTCGTTCGGTCATGAAAGGCGCTTTCGAAATACAATACAGAAAATGTTACCCGATAGCTGACAAAATGCGAGCTGTTGCGAGAAATACCTGTGTTTGAATGTTGGTTGCATTGCAGGGATGATGAACTTAATGACTGGCGCTGCCTGTTAAGTCCTGTCGTAAGAATGTGTGCGTTGTGTGTTTGCACAGGAGGAAGAATTGTGAGGCTGCTCAGTAAGTGTGCAGAATTTGCAGCACATTTTCCTGCAGCTGCTGCACGACCATTGTCAGGATGGCCGAGTGGTCTAAGGCGCCAGACTCAAGGACTGTTAATCCTTACCTTACCAAAGGTTGGTGTATTCTGGTCCCTTTCTAGGGGCGTGGGTTCGAATCCCACTTCTGACATTAACTTTTTATCCAGACAAATGCCAGCCAGCGTCAAAAAGCCTGCTCAACTGGCTTTAAATTTGCAAGTGGTCACCTCAAGCTCCTCAACGCTATTGGCGTTTGCCAATAAGCGAAAGGCACCGCACCGCCCACAGACCAACTTGTTTTGCTCTCTAAACTTATCACATTCTAACCCTGTTCTCGGGGATAGGGTTTAAAATCAGACTTCTCCTTTCAACCCATTCCCACACTAAAAAGCAGCAGACTCAAAGCATGACATTTTTATCCTCCCGCGTTGCTGAATTCCACGTTGCTTTCTCGTACTGTGGCTTTCAATCCCACTGCAGACAGTGGTGGTTCTCAGAAAAAGGGCACCACTGTCAAAGAATGAGATTTCTTCCACACAAAGGCTGCTCAAATCTGCTCCGTTCCTCAGGCAGGGAATTACTTGCAATGTTACTTCCGACATTAACACATTTTGCCAGTATAAAAGGCACCAGAGCCAAACAAGTCAGGTATTAGCATGTGAAAGTTGCCAGAGTCGATGCCTTGGTGGACCGAGGCCTTTCAATGCTCAGACTGATGCTTACGGCCAAGGGCACAATAGTGTCAGGAAGGCCGAGTGGAGTGAGGCGCCAGACTCAAAGACTGTTAATCCTTAACTGACCAAAGGTCGGCGAATTCCGGTCCCTTTCTAGGGGCGTGGGTTGCAATCCCACCTCTGACGTGACATTTTTCCCCACACAAATGCAGCCAGCGTCAAAAGGCCTGTTGAACTGGCCTTCAATTTACAAGTGGCAACAAACTGAAGGCACCGTTCTCAGCTCAACCTCTTTTCCACACCAAAATAGTCATATCACAACACAGCGGGAGCCGACTGCTTCATGGCTCGCGGTGAAGGGGCGCAAATATTACACGCCACAAATTCTGGCAGCGGTGGGATTCGAACCCACGCCTCCGAAGAGACTGGAGCCTTAATCCAGCGCCTTAGACCGCTCGGCCACGCTACCACTGGCAGCAGTTTCCGTTCTGGAACTAGTGACCGGTGAGTGAAATGTGACTTTGCTTTGGGCAAGATAATAATCAAGGCCATTGAAGTGGCAGACGGTAAACTCTCGAGAAATGATTTTGCAGCATACAGGTCCACAGGGCAACACCAGTAATTAGGTGCACGTTGGAACGAAGCAGTTACAACCTTCATTCAATATTTATTCCGACATCAACGTCACTGACAAAACCAGATTATCTGGTCATGATCACATTGCCGTTTGTGGGATCTTGCTGTGTGCAAACTGGCTGCGGCGTTCCCCACATTGCAACAGTGCCTTCACTTTTACAATACTTCATTGGCTGTGAAGCGCCTTGGGACGTCGTTCGGTCATGAAAGGCGCTTTCGAAATACAATACAGAAAATGTTACCCGATAGCTGACAAAATGCGAGCTGTTGCGAGAAATACCTGTGTTTGAATGTTGGTTGCATTGCAGGGATGATGAACTTAATGACTGGCGCTGCCTGTTAAGTCCTGTCGTAAGAATGTGTGCGTTGTGTGTTTGCACAGGAGGAAGAATTGTGAGGCTGCTCAGTAAGTGTGCAGAATTTGCAGCACATTTTCCTGCAGCTGCTGCACGACCATTGTCAGGATGGCCGAGTGGTCTAAGGCGCCAGACTCAAGGACTGTTAATCCTTACCTTACCAAAGGTTGGTGTATTCTGGTCCCTTTCTAGGGGCGTGGGTTCGAATCCCACTTCTGACATTAACTTTTTATCCAGACAAATGCCAGCCAGCGTCAAAAAGCCTGCTCAACTGGCTTTAAATTTGCAAGTGGTCACCTCAAGCTCCTCAACGCTATTGGCGTTTGCCAATAAGCGAAAGGCACCGCACCGCCCACAGACCAACTTGTTTTGCTCTCTAAACTTATCACATTCTAACCCTGTTCTCGGGGATAGGGTTTAAAATCAGACTTCTCCTTTCAACCCATTCCCACACTAAAAAGCAGCAGACTCAAAGCATGACATTTTTATCCTCCCGCGTTGCTGAATTCCACGTTGCTTTCTCGTACTGTGGCTTTCAATCCCACTGCAGACAGTGGTGGTTCTCAGAAAAAGGGCACCACTGTCAAAGAATGAGATTTCTTCCACACAAAGGCTGCTCAAATCTGCTCCGTTCCTCAGGCAGGGAATTACTTGCAATGTTACTTCCGACATTAACACATTTTGCCAGTATAAAAGGCACCAGAGCCAAACAAGTCAGGTATTAGCATGTGAAAGTTGCCAGAGTCGATGCCTTGGTGGACCGAGGCCTTTCAATGCTCAGACTGATGCTTACGGCCAAGGGCACAATAGTGTCAGGAAGGCCGAGTGGAGTGAGGCGCCAGACTCAAAGACTGTTAATCCTTAACTGACCAAAGGTCGGCGAATTCCGGTCCCTTTCTAGGGGCGTGGGTTGCAATCCCACCTCTGACGTGACATTTTTCCCCACACAAATGCAGCCAGCGTCAAAAGGCCTGTTGAACTGGCCTTCAATTTACAAGTGGCAACATCAAACTCTTCAACGGTTTGCCAACAAACTGAAGGCACCGTTCTCAGCTCAACCTCTTTTCCACACCAAAATAGTCATATCACAACACAGCGGGAGCCGACTGCTTCATGGCTCGCGGTGAAGGGGCGCAAATATTACACGCCACAAATTCTGGCAGCGGTGGGATTCGAACCCACGCCTCCGAAGAGACTGGAGCCTTAATCCAGCGCCTTAGACCGCTCGGCCACGCTACCACTGGCAGCAGTTTCCGTTCTGGAACTAGTGACCGGTGAGTGAAATGTGACTTTGCTTTGGGCAAGATAATAATCAAGGCCATTGAAGTGGCAGACGGTAAACTCTCGAGAAATGATTTTGCAGCATACAGGTCCACAGGGCAACACCAGTAATTAGGTGCACGTTGGAACGAAGCAGTTACAACCTTCATTCAATATTTATTCCGACATCAACGTCACTGACAAAACCAGATTATCTGGTCATGATCACATTGCCGTTTGTGGGATCTTGCTGTGTGCAAACTGGCTGCGGCGTTCCCCACATTGCAACAGTGCCTTCACTTTTACAATACTTCATTGGCTGTGAAGCGCCTTGGGACGTCGTTCGGTCATGAAAGGCGCTTTCGAAATACAATACAGAAAATGTTACCCGATAGCTGACAAAATGCGAGCTGTTGCGAGAAATACCTGTGTTTGAATGTTGGTTGCATTGCAGGGATGATGAACTTAATGACTGGCGCTGCCTGTTAAGTCCTGTCGTAAGAATGTGTGCGTTGTGTGTTTGCACAGGAGGAAGAATTGTGAGGCTGCTCAGTAAGTGTGCAGAATTTGCAGCACATTTTCCTGCAGCTGCTGCACGACCATTGTCAGGATGGCCGAGTGGTCTAAGGCGCCAGACTCAAGGACTGTTAATCCTTACCTTACCAAAGGTTGGTGTATTCTGGTCCCTTTCTAGGGGCGTGGGTTCGAATCCCACTTCTGACATTAACTTTTTATCCAGACAAATGCCAGCCAGCGTCAAAAAGCCTGCTCAACTGGCTTTAAATTTGCAAGTGGTCACCTCAAGCTCCTCAACGCTATTGGCGTTTGCCAATAAGCGAAAGGCACCGCACCGCCCACAGACCAACTTGTTTTGCTCTCTAAACTTATCACATTCTAACCCTGTTCTCGGGGATAGGGTTTAAAATCAGACTTCTCCTTTCAACCCATTCCCACACTAAAAAGCAGCAGACTCAAAGCATGACATTTTTATCCTCCCGCGTTGCTGAATTCCACGTTGCTTTCTCGTACTGTGGCTTTCAATCCCACTGCAGACAGTGGTGGTTCTCAGAAAAAGGGCACCACTGTCAAAGAATGAGATTTCTTCCACACAAAGGCTGCTCAAATCTGCTCCGTTCCTCAGGCAGGGAATTACTTGCAATGTTACTTCCGACATTAACACATTTTGCCAGTATAAAAGGCACCAGAGCCAAACAAGTCAGGTATTAGCATGTGAAAGTTGCCAGAGTCGATGCCTTGGTGGACCGAGGCCTTTCAATGCTCAGACTGATGCTTACGGCCAAGGGCACAATAGTGTCAGGAAGGCCGAGTGGAGTGAGGCGCCAGACTCAAAGACTGTTAATCCTTAACTGACCAAAGGTCGGCGAATTCCGGTCCCTTTCTAGGGGCGTGGGTTGCAATCCCACCTCTGACGTGACATTTTTCCCCACACAAATGCAGCCAGCGTCAAAAGGCCTGTTGAACTGGCCTTCAATTTACAAGTGGCAACATCAAACTCTTCAACGGTTTGCCAACAAACTGAAGGCACCGTTCTCAGCTCAACCTCTTTTCCACACCAAAATAGTCATATCACAACACAGCGGGAGCCGACTGCTTCATGGCTCGCGGTGAAGGGGCGCAAATATTACACGCCACAAATTCTGGCAGCGGTGGGATTCGAACCCACGCCTCCGAAGAGACGGGAGCCTTAATCCAGCGCCTTAGACCGATCGGCCACGCTACCACTGGCAGCAGTTTCCGTTCTGGAACTAGTGACCGGTGAGTGAAATGTGACTTTGCTTTGGGCAAGATAATAATCAAGGCCATTGAAGTGGCAGACGGTAAACTCTCGAGAAATGATTTTGCAGCATACAGGTCCACAGGGCAACACCAGTAATTAGGTGCACGTTGGAACGAAGCAGTTACAACCTTCATTCAATATTTATTCCGACATCAACATCACTGACAAAACCAGATTATCTGGTCATGATCACATTGCCGTTTGTGGGATCTTGCTGTGTGCAAACTGGCTGCGGCGTTCCCCACATTGCAACAGTGCCTTCACTTTTACAATACTTCATTGGCTGTGAAGCGCCTTGGGACGTCGTTCGGTCATGAAAGGCGCTTTCGAAATACAATACAGAAAATGTTACCCGATAGCTGACAAAATGCGAGCTGTTGCGAGAAATACCTGTGTTTGAATGTTGGTTGCATTGCAGGGATGATGAACTTAATGACTGGCGCTGCCTGTTAAGTCCTGTCGTAAGAATGTGTGCGTTGTGTGTTTGCACAGGAGGAAGAATTGTGAGGCTGCTCAGTAAGTGTGCAGAATTTGCAGCACATTTTCCTGCAGCTGCTGCACGACCATTGTCAGGATGGCCGAGTGGTCTAAGGCGCCAGACTCAAGGACTGTTAATCCTTACCTTACCAAAGGTTGGTGTATTCTGGTCCCTTTCTAGGGGCGTGGGTTCGAATCCCACTTCTGACATTAACTTTTTATCCAGACAAATGCCAGCCAGCGTCAAAAAGCCTGCTCAACTGGCTTTAAATTTGCAAGTGGTCACCTCAAGCTCCTCAACGCTATTGGCGTTTGCCAATAAGCGAAAGGCACCGCACCGCCCACAGACCAACTTGTTTTGCTCTCTAAACTTATCACATTCTAACCCTGTTCTCGGGGATAGGGTTTAAAATCAGACTTCTCCTTTCAACCCATTCCCACACTAAAAAGCAGCAGACTCAAAGCATGACATTTTTATCCTCCCGCGTTGCTGAATTCCACGTTGCTTTCTCGTACTGTGGCTTTCAATCCCACTGCAGACAGTGGTGGTTCTCAGAAAAAGGGCACCACTGTCAAAGAATGAGATTTCTTCCACACAAAGGCTGCTCAAATCTGCTCCGTTCCTCAGGCAGGGAATTACTTGCAATGTTACTTCCGACATTAACACATTTTGCCAGTATAAAAGGCACCAGAGCCAAACAAGTCAGGTATTAGCATGTGAAAGTTGCCAGAGTCGATGCCTTGGTGGACCGAGGCCTTTCAATGCTCAGACTGATGCTTACGGCCAAGGGCACAATAGTGTCAGGAAGGCCGAGTGGAGTGAGGCGCCAGACTCAAAGACTGTTAATCCTTAACTGACCAAAGGTCGGCGAATTCCGGTCCCTTTCTAGGGGCGTGGGTTGCAATCCCACCTCTGACGTGACATTTTTCCCCACACAAATGCAGCCAGCGTCAAAAGGCCTGTTGAACTGGCCTTCAATTTACAAGTGGCAACATCAAACTCTTCAACGGTTTGCCAACAAACTGAAGGCACCGTTCTCAGCTCAACCTCTTTTCCACACCAAAATAGTCATATCACAACACAGCGGGAGCCGACTGCTTCATGGCTCGCGGTGAAGGGGCGCAAATATTACACGCCACAAATTCTGGCAGCGGTGGGATTCGAACCCACGCCTCCGAAGAGACGGGAGCCTTAATCCAGCGCCTTAGACCGATCGGCCACGCTACCACTGGCAGCAGTTTCCGTTCTGGAACTAGTGACCGGTGAGTGAAATGTGACTTTGCTTTGGGCAAGATAATAATCAAGGCCATTGAAGTGGCAGACGGTAAACTCTCGAGAAATGATTTTGCAGCATACAGGTCCACAGGGCAACACCAGTAATTAGGTGCACGTTGGAACGAAGCAGTTACAACCTTCATTCAATATTTATTCCGACATCAACATCACTGACAAAACCAGATTATCTGGTCATGATCACATTGCCGTTTGTGGGATCTTGCTGTGTGCAAACTGGCTGCGGCGTTCCCCACATTGCAACAGTGCCTTCACTTTTACAATACTTCATTGGCTGTGAAGCGCCTTGGGACGTCGTTCGGTCATGAAAGGCGCTTTCGAAATACAATACAGAAAATGTTACCCGATAGCTGACAAAATGCGAGCTGTTGCGAGAAATACCTGTGTTTGAATGTTGGTTGCATTGCAGGGATGATGAACTTAATGACTGGCGCTGCCTGTTAAGTCCTGTCGTAAGAATGTGTGCGTTGTGTGTTTGCACAGGAGGAAGAATTGTGAGGCTGCTCAGTAAGTGTGCAGAATTTGCAGCACATTTTCCTGCAGCTGCTGCACGACCATTGTCAGGATGGCCGAGTGGTCTAAGGCGCCAGACTCAAGGACTGTTAATCCTTACCTTACCAAAGGTTGGTGTATTCTGGTCCCTTTCTAGGGGCGTGGGTTCGAATCCCACTTCTGACATTAACTTTTTATCCAGACAAATGCCAGCCAGCGTCAAAAAGCCTGCTCAACTGGCTTTAAATTTGCAAGTGGTCACCTCAAGCTCCTCAACGCTATTGGCGTTTGCCAATAAGCGAAAGGCACCGCACCGCCCACAGACCAACTTGTTTTGCTCTCTAAACTTATCACATTCTAACCCTGTTCTCGGGGATAGGGTTTAAAATCAGACTTCTCCTTTCAACCCATTCCCACACTAAAAAGCAGCAGACTCAAAGCATGACATTTTTATCCTCCCGCGTTGCTGAATTCCACGTTGCTTTCTCGTACTGTGGCTTTCAATCCCACTGCAGACAGTGGTGGTTCTCAGAAAAAGGGCACCACTGTCAAAGAATGAGATTTCTTCCACACAAAGGCTGCTCAAATCTGCTCCGTTCCTCAGGCAGGGAATTACTTGCAATGTTACTTCCGACATTAACACATTTTGCCAGTATAAAAGGCACCAGAGCCAAACAAGTCAGGTATTAGCATGTGAAAGTTGCCAGAGTCGATGCCTTGGTGGACCGAGGCCTTTCAATGCTCAGACTGATGCTTACGGCCAAGGGCACAATAGTGTCAGGAAGGCCGAGTGGAGTGAGGCGCCAGACTCAAAGACTGTTAATCCTTAACTGACCAAAGGTCGGCGAATTCCGGTCCCTTTCTAGGGGCGTGGGTTGCAATCCCACCTCTGACGTGACATTTTTCCCCACACAAATGCAGCCAGCGTCAAAAGGCCTGTTGAACTGGCCTTCAATTTACAAGTGGCAACATCAAACTCTTCAACGGTTTGCCAACAAACTGAAGGCACCGTTCTCAGCTCAACCTCTTTTCCACACCAAAATAGTCATATCACAACACAGCGGGAGCCGACTGCTTCATGGCTCGCGGTGAAGGGGCGCAAATATTACACGCCACAAATTCTGGCAGCGGTGGGATTCGAACCCACGCCTCCGAAGAGACGGGAGCCTTAATCCAGCGCCTTAGACCGATCGGCCACGCTACCACTGGCAGCAGTTTCCGTTCTGGAACTAGTGACCGGTGAGTGAAATGTGACTTTGCTTTGGGCAAGATAATAATCAAGGCCATTGAAGTGGCAGACGGTAAACTCTCGAGAAATGATTTTGCAGCATACAGGTCCACAGGGCAACACCAGTAATTAGGTGCACGTTGGAACGAAGCAGTTACAACCTTCATTCAATATTTATTCCGACATCAACATCACTGACAAAACCAGATTATCTGGTCATGATCACATTGCCGTTTGTGGGATCTTGCTGTGTGCAAACTGGCTGCGGCGTTCCCCACATTGCAACAGTGCCTTCACTTTTACAATACTTCATTGGCTGTGAAGCGCCTTGGGACGTCGTTCGGTCATGAAAGGCGCTTTCGAAATACAATACAGAAAATGTTACCCGATAGCTGACAAAATGCGAGCTGTTGCGAGAAATACCTGTGTTTGAATGTTGGTTGCATTGCAGGGATGATGAACTTAATGACTGGCGCTGCCTGTTAAGTCCTGTCGTAAGAATGTGTGCGTTGTGTGTTTGCACAGGAGGAAGAATTGTGAGGCTGCTCAGTAAGTGTGCAGAATTTGCAGCACATTTTCCTGCAGCTGCTGCACGACCATTGTCAGGATGGCCGAGTGGTCTAAGGCGCCAGACTCAAGGACTGTTAATCCTTACCTTACCAAAGGTTGGTGTATTCTGGTCCCTTTCTAGGGGCGTGGGTTCGAATCCCACTTCTGACATTAACTTTTTATCCAGACAAATGCCAGCCAGCGTCAAAAAGCCTGCTCAACTGGCTTTAAATTTGCAAGTGGTCACCTCAAGCTCCTCAACGCTATTGGCGTTTGCCAATAAGCGAAAGGCACCGCACCGCCCACAGACCAACTTGTTTTGCTCTCTAAACTTATCACATTCTAACCCTGTTCTCGGGGATAGGGTTTAAAATCAGACTTCTCCTTTCAACCCATTCCCACACTAAAAAGCAGCAGACTCAAAGCATGACATTTTTATCCTCCCGCGTTGCTGAATTCCACGTTGCTTTCTCGTACTGTGGCTTTCAATCCCACTGCAGACAGTGGTGGTTCTCAGAAAAAGGGCACCACTGTCAAAGAATGAGATTTCTTCCACACAAAGGCTGCTCAAATCTGCTCCGTTCCTCAGGCAGGGAATTACTTGCAATGTTACTTCCGACATTAACACATTTTGCCAGTATAAAAGGCACCAGAGCCAAACAAGTCAGGTATTAGCATGTGAAAGTTGCCAGAGTCGATGCCTTGGTGGACCGAGGCCTTTCAATGCTCAGACTGATGCTTACGGCCAAGGGCACAATAGTGTCAGGAAGGCCGAGTGGAGTGAGGCGCCAGACTCAAAGACTGTTAATCCTTAACTGACCAAAGGTCGGCGAATTCCGGTCCCTTTCTAGGGGCGTGGGTTGCAATCCCACCTCTGACGTGACATTTTTCCCCACACAAATGCAGCCAGCGTCAAAAGGCCTGTTGAACTGGCCTTCAATTTACAAGTGGCAACAAACTGAAGGCACCGTTCTCAGCTCAACCTCTTTTCCACACCAAAATAGTCATATCACAACACAGCGGGAGCCGACTGCTTCATGGCTCGCGGTGAAGGGGCGCAAATATTACACGCCACAAATTCTGGCAGCGGTGGGATTCGAACCCACGCCTCCGAAGAGACTGGAGCCTTAATCCAGCGCCTTAGACCGCTCGGCCACGCTACCACTGGCAGCAGTTTCCGTTCTGGAACTAGTGACCGGTGAGTGAAATGTGACTTTGCTTTGGGCAAGATAATAATCAAGGCCATTGAAGTGGCAGACGGTAAACTCTCGAGAAATGATTTTGCAGCATACAGGTCCACAGGGCAACACCAGTAATTAGGTGCACGTTGGAACGAAGCAGTTACAACCTTCATTCAATATTTATTCCGACATCAACGTCACTGACAAAACCAGATTATCTGGTCATGATCACATTGCCGTTTGTGGGATCTTGCTGTGTGCAAACTGGCTGCGGCGTTCCCCACATTGCAACAGTGCCTTCACTTTTACAATACTTCATTGGCTGTGAAGCGCCTTGGGACGTCGTTCGGTCATGAAAGGCGCTTTCGAAATACAATACAGAAAATGTTACCCGATAGCTGACAAAATGCGAGCTGTTGCGAGAAATACCTGTGTTTGAATGTTGGTTGCATTGCAGGGATGATGAACTTAATGACTGGCGCTGCCTGTTAAGTCCTGTCGTAAGAATGTGTGCGTTGTGTGTTTGCACAGGAGGAAGAATTGTGAGGCTGCTCAGTAAGTGTGCAGAATTTGCAGCACATTTTCCTGCAGCTGCTGCACGACCATTGTCAGGATGGCCGAGTGGTCTAAGGCGCCAGACTCAAGGACTGTTAATCCTTACCTTACCAAAGGTTGGTGTATTCTGGTCCCTTTCTAGGGGCGTGGGTTCGAATCCCACTTCTGACATTAACTTTTTATCCAGACAAATGCCAGCCAGCGTCAAAAAGCCTGCTCAACTGGCTTTAAATTTGCAAGTGGTCACCTCAAGCTCCTCAACGCTATTGGCGTTTGCCAATAAGCGAAAGGCACCGCACCGCCCACAGACCAACTTGTTTTGCTCTCTAAACTTATCACATTCTAACCCTGTTCTCGGGGATAGGGTTTAAAATCAGACTTCTCCTTTCAACCCATTCCCACACTAAAAAGCAGCAGACTCAAAGCATGACATTTTTATCCTCCCGCGTTGCTGAATTCCACGTTGCTTTCTCGTACTGTGGCTTTCAATCCCACTGCAGACAGTGGTGGTTCTCAGAAAAAAGGCACCACTGTCAAAGAATGAGATTTCTTCCACACAAAGGCTGCTCAAATCTGCTCCGTTCCTCAGGCAGGGAATTACTTGCAATGTTACTTCCGACATTAACACATTTTGCCAGTATAAAAGGCACCAGAGCCAAACAAGTCAGGTATTAGCATGTGAAAGTTGCCAGAGTCGATGCCTTGGTGGACCGAAGCCTTTCAAATGCTCAGACTGATGCTTACGGCCAAGGGCACAATAGTGTCAGGAAGGCCGAGTGGAGTGAGGCGCCAGACTCAAAGACTGTTAATCCTTAACTGACCAAAGGTCGGCGAATTCCGGTCCCTTTCTAGGGGCGTGGGTTGCAATCCCACCTCTGACGTGACATTTTTCCCCACACAAATGCAGCCAGCGTCAAAAGGCCTGTTGAACTGGCCTTCAATTTACAAGTGGCAACATCAAACTCTTCAACGGTTTGCCAACAAACTGAAGGCACCGTTCTCAGCTCAACCTCTTTTCCACACCAAAATAGTCATATCACAACACAGCGGGAGCCGACTGCTTCATGGCTCGCGGTGAAGGGGCGCAAATATTACACGCCACAAATTCTGGCAGCGGTGGGATTCGAACCCACGCCTCCGAAGAGACTGGAGCCTTAATCCAGCGCCTTAGACCGCTCGGCCACGCTACCACTGGCAGCAATTTCCGTTCTGGAACTAGTGACCGGTGAGTGAAATGTGACTTTGCTTTGGGCAAGATAATAATCAAGGCCATTGAAGTGGCAGACGGTAAACTCTCGAGAAATGATTTTGCAGCATACAGGTCCACAGGGCAACACCAGTAATTAGGTGCACGTTGGAACGAAGCAGTTACAACCTTCATTCAATATTTATTCCGACATCAACATCACTGACAAAACCAGATTATCTGGTCATGATCACATTGCCGTTTGTGGGATCTTGCTGTGTGCAAACTGGCTGCGGCGTTCCCCACATTGCAACAGTGCCTTCACTTTTACAATACTTCATTGGCTGTGAAGCGCCTTGGGACGTCGTTCGGTCATGAAAGGCGCTTTCGAAATACAATACAGAAAATGTTACCCGATAGCTGACAAAATGCGAGCTGTTGCGAGAAATACCTGTGTTTGAATGTTGGTTGCATTGCAGGGATGATGAACTTAATGACTGGCGCTGCCTGTTAAGTCCTGTCGTAAGAATGTGTGCGTTGTGTGTTTGCACAGGAGGAAGAATTGTGAGGCTGCTCAGTAAGTGTGCAGAATTTGCAGCACATTTTCCTGCAGCTGCTGCACGACCATTGTCAGGATGGCCGAGTGGTCTAAGGCGCCAGACTCAAGGACTGTTAATCCTTACCTTACCAAAGGTTGGTGTATTCTGGTCCCTTTCTAGGGGCGTGGGTTCGAATCCCACTTCTGACATTAACTTTTTATCCAGACAAATGCCAGCCAGCGTCAAAAAGCCTGCTCAACTGGCTTTAAATTTGCAAGTGGTCACCTCAAGCTCCTCAACGCTATTGGCGTTTGCCAATAAGCGAAAGGCACCGCACCGCCCACAGACCAACTTGTTTTGCTCTCTAAACTTATCACATTCTAACCCTGTTCTCGGGGATAGGGTTTAAAATCAGACTTCTCCTTTCAACCCATTCCCACACTAAAAAGCAGCAGACTCAAAGCATGACATTTTTATCCTCCCGCGTTGCTGAATTCCACGTTGCTTTCTCGTACTGTGGCTTTCAATCCCACTGCAGACAGTGGTGGTTCTCAGAAAAAGGGCACCACTGTCAAAGAATGAGATTTCTTCCACACAAAGGCTGCTCAAATCTGCTCCGTTCCTCAGGCAGGGAATTACTTGCAATGTTACTTCCGACATTAACACATTTTGCCAGTATAAAAGGCACCAGAGCCAAACAAGTCAGGTATTAGCATGTGAAAGTTGCCAGAGTCGATGCCTTGGTGGACCGAGGCCTTTCAATGCTCAGACTGATGCTTACGGCCAAGGGCACAATAGTGTCAGGAAGGCCGAGTGGAGTGAGGCGCCAGACTCAAAGACTGTTAATCCTTAACTGACCAAAGGTCGGCGAATTCCGGTCCCTTTCTAGGGGCGTGGGTTGCAATCCCACCTCTGACGTGACATTTTTCCCCACACAAATGCAGCCAGCGTCAAAAGGCCTGTTGAACTGGCCTTCAATTTACAAGTGGCAACATCAAACTCTTCAACGGTTTGCCAACAAACTGAAGGCACCGTTCTCAGCTCAACCTCTTTTCCACACCAAAATAGTCATATCACAACACAGCGGGAGCCGACTGCTTCATGGCTCGCGGTGAAGGGGCGCAAATATTACACGCCACAAATTCTGGCAGCGGTGGGATTCGAACCCACGCCTCCGAAGAGACGGGAGCCTTAATCCAGCGCCTTAGACCGATCGGCCACGCTACCACTGGCAGCAGTTTCCGTTCTGGAACTAGTGACCGGTGAGTGAAATGTGACTTTGCTTTGGGCAAGATAATAATCAAGGCCATTGAAGTGGCAGACGGTAAACTCTCGAGAAATGATTTTGCAGCATACAGGTCCACAGGGCAACACCAGTAATTAGGTGCACGTTGGAACGAAGCAGTTACAACCTTCATTCAATATTTATTCCGACATCAACATCACTGACAAAACCAGATTATCTGGTCATGATCACATTGCCGTTTGTGGGATCTTGCTGTGTGCAAACTGGCTGCGGCGTTCCCCACATTGCAACAGTGCCTTCACTTTTACAATACTTCATTGGCTGTGAAGCGCCTTGGGACGTCGTTCGGTCATGAAAGGCGCTTTCGAAATACAATACAGAAAATGTTACCCGATAGCTGACAAAATGCGAGCTGTTGCGAGAAATACCTGTGTTTGAATGTTGGTTGCATTGCAGGGATGATGAACTTAATGACTGGCGCTGCCTGTTAAGTCCTGTCGTAAGAATGTGTGCGTTGTGTGTTTGCACAGGAGGAAGAATTGTGAGGCTGCTCAGTAAGTGTGCAGAATTTGCAGCACATTTTCCTGCAGCTGCTGCACGACCATTGTCAGGATGGCCGAGTGGTCTAAGGCGCCAGACTCAAGGACTGTTAATCCTTACCTTACCAAAGGTTGGTGTATTCTGGTCCCTTTCTAGGGGCGTGGGTTCGAATCCCACTTCTGACATTAACTTTTTATCCAGACAAATGCCAGCCAGCGTCAAAAAGCCTGCTCAACTGGCTTTAAATTTGCAAGTGGTCACCTCAAGCTCCGCAACGCTATTGGCGTTTGCCAATAAGCGAAAGGCACCGCACCGCCCACAGACCAACTTGTTTTGCTCTCTAAACTTATCACATTCTAACCCTGTTCTCGGGGATAGGGTTTAAAATCAGACTTCTCCTTTCAACCCATTCCCACACTAAAAAGCAGCAGACTCAAAGCATGACATTTTTATCCTCCCGCGTTGCTGAATTCCACGTTGCTTTCTCGTACTGTGGCTTTCAATCCCACTGCAGACAGTGGTGGTTCTCAGAAAAAGGGCACCACTGTCAAAGAATGAGATTTCTTCCACACAAAGGCTGCTCAAATCTGCTCCGTTCCTCAGGCAGGGAATTACTTGCAATGTTACTTCCGACATTAACACATTTTGCCAGTATAAAAGGCACCAGAGCCAAACAAGTCAGGTATTAGCATGTGAAAGTTGCCAGAGTCGATGCCTTGGTGGACCGAGGCCTTTCAATGCTCAGACTGATGCTTACGGCCAAGGGCACAATAGTGTCAGGAAGGCCGAGTGGAGTGAGGCGCCAGACTCAAAGACTGTTAATCCTTAACTGACCAAAGGTCGGCGAATTCCGGTCCCTTTCTAGGGGCGTGGGTTGCAATCCCACCTCTGACGTGACATTTTTCCCCACACAAATGCAGCCAGCGTCAAAAGGCCTGTTGAACTGGCCTTCAATTTACAAGTGGCAACATCAAACTCTTCAACGGTTTGCCAACAAACTGAAGGCACCGTTCTCAGCTCAACCTCTTTTCCACACCAAAATAGTCATATCACAACACAGCGGGAGCCGACTGCTTCATGGCTCGCGGTGAAGGGGCGCAAATATTACACGCCACAAATTCTGGCAGCGGTGGGATTCGAACCCACGCCTCCGAAGAGACGGGAGCCTTAATCCAGCGCCTTAGACCGATCGGCCACGCTACCACTGGCAGCAGTTTCCGTTCTGGAACTAGTGACCGGTGAGTGAAATGTGACTTTGCTTTGGGCAAGATAATAATCAAGGCCATTGAAGTGGCAGACGGTAAACTCTCGAGAAATGATTTTGCAGCATACAGGTCCACAGGGCAACACCAGTAATTAGGTGCACGTTGGAACGAAGCAGTTACAACCTTCATTCAATATTTATTCCGACATCAACATCACTGACAAAACCAGATTATCTGGTCATGATCACATTGCCGTTTGTGGGATCTTGCTGTGTGCAAACTGGCTGCGGCGTTCCCCACATTGCAACAGTGCCTTCACTTTTACAATACTTCATTGGCTGTGAAGCGCCTTGGGACGTCGTTCGGTCATGAAAGGCGCTTTCGAAATACAATACAGAAAATGTTACCCGATAGCTGACAAAATGCGAGCTGTTGCGAGAAATACCTGTGTTTGAATGTTGGTTGCATTGCAGGGATGATGAACTTAATGACTGGCGCTGCCTGTTAAGTCCTGTCGTAAGAATGTGTGCGTTGTGTGTTTGCACAGGAGGAAGAATTGTGAGGCTGCTCAGTAAGTGTGCAGAATTTGCAGCACATTTTCCTGCAGCTGCTGCACGACCATTGTCAGGATGGCCGAGTGGTCTAAGGCGCCAGACTCAAGGACTGTTAATCCTTACCTTACCAAAGGTTGGTGTATTCTGGTCCCTTTCTAGGGGCGTGGGTTCGAATCCCACTTCTGACATTAACTTTTTATCCAGACAAATGCCAGCCAGCGTCAAAAAGCCTGCTCAACTGGCTTTAAATTTGCAAGTGGTCACCTCAAACTCCGCAACGCTATTGGCGTTTGCCAATAAGCGAAAGGCACCGCACCGCCCACAGACCAACTTGTTTTGCTCTCTAAACTTATCACATTCTAACCCTGTTCTCGGGGATAGGGTTTAAAATCAGACTTCTCCTTTCAACCCATTCCCACACTAAAAAGCAGCAGACTCAAAGCATGACATTTTTATCCTCCCGCGTTGCTGAATTCCACGTTGCTTTCTCGTACTGTGGCTTTCAATCCCACTGCAGACAGTGGTGGTTCTCAGAAAAAGGGCACCACTGTCAAAGAATGAGATTTCTTCCACACAAAGGCTGCTCAAATCTGCTCCGTTCCTCAGGCAGGGAATTACTTGCAATGTTACTTCCGACATTAACACATTTTGCCAGTATAAAAGGCACCAGAGCCAAACAAGTCAGGTATTAGCATGTGAAAGTTGCCAGAGTCGATGCCTTGGTGGACCGAGGCCTTTCAATGCTCAGACTGATGCTTACAGCCAAGGGCACAATAGTGTCAGGAAGGCCGAGTGGAGTGAGGCGCCAGACTCAAAGACTGTTAATCCTTAACTGACCAAAGGTCGGCGAATTCCGGTCCCTTTCTAGGGGCGTGGGTTGCAATCCCACCTCTGACGTGACATTTTTCCCCACACAAATGCAGCCAGCGTCAAAAGGCCTGTTGAACTGGCCTTCAATTTACAAGTGGCAACATCAAACTCTTCAACGGTTTGCCAACAAACTGAAGGCACCGTTCTCAGCTCAACCTCTTTTCCACACCAAAATAGTCATATCACAACACAGCGGGAGCCGACTGCTTCATGGCTCGCGGTGAAGGGGCGCAAATATTACACGCCACAAATTCTGGCAGCGGTGGGATTCGAACCCACTGCCTCCGAAGAGACTGGAGCCTTAATCCAGCGCCTTAGACCGCTCGGCCACGCTACCACTGGCAGCAGTTTCCGTTCTGGAACTAGTGACCGGTGAGTGAAATGTGACTTTGCTTTGGGCAAGATAATAATCAAGGCCATTGAAGTGGCAGACGGTAAACTCTCGAGAAATGATTTTGCAGCATACAGGTCCACAGGGCAACACCAGTAATTAGGTGCACGTTGGAACGAAGCAGTTACAACCTTCATTCAATATTTATTCCGACATCAACATCACTGACAAAACCAGATTATCTGGTCATGATCACATTGCCGTTTGTGGGATCTTGCTGTGTGCAAACTGGCTGCGGCGTTCCCCACATTGCAACAGTGCCTTCACTTTTACAATACTTCATTGGCTGTGAAGCGCCTTGGGACGTCGTTCGGTCATGAAAGGCGCTTTCGAAATACAATACAGAAAATGTTACCCGATAGCTGACAAAATGCGAGCTGTTGCGAGAAATACCTGTGTTTGAATGTTGGTTGCATTGCAGGGATGATGAACTTAATGACTGGCGCTGCCTGTTAAGTCCTGTCGTAAGAATGTGTGCGTTGTGTGTTTGCACAGGAGGAAGAATTGTGAGGCTGCTCAGTAAGTGTGCAGAATTTGCAGCACATTTTCCTGCAGCTGCTGCACGACCATTGTCAGGATGGCCGAGTGGTCTAAGGCGCCAGACTCAAGGACTGTTAATCCTTACCTTACCAAAGGTTGGTGTATTCTGGTCCCTTTCTAGGGGCGTGGGTTCGAATCCCACTTCTGACATTAACTTTTTATCCAGACAAATGCCAGCCAGCGTCAAAAAGCCTGCTCAACTGGCTTTAAATTTGCAAGTGGTCACCTCAAGCTCCGCAACGCTATTGGCGTTTGCCAATAAGCGAAAGGCACCGCACCGCCCACAGACCAACTTGTTTTGCTCTCTAAACTTATCACATTCTAACCCTGTTCTCGGGGATAGGGTTTAAAATCAGACTTCTCCTTTCAACCCATTCCCACACTAAAAAGCAGCAGACTCAAAGCATGACATTTTTATCCTCCCGCGTTGCTGAATTCCACGTTGCTTTCTCGTACTGTGGCTTTCAATCCCACTGCAGACAGTGGTGGTTCTCAGAAAAAGGGCACCACTGTCAAAGAATGAGATTTCTTCCACACAAAGGCTGCTCAAATCTGCTCCGTTCCTCAGGCAGGGAATTACTTGCAATGTTACTTCCGACATTAACACATTTTGCCAGTATAAAAGGCACCAGAGCCAAACAAGTCAGGTATTAGCATGTGAAAGTTGCCAGAGTCGATGCCTTGGTGGACCGAGGCCTTTCAATGCTCAGACTGATGCTTACGGCCAAGGGCACAATAGTGTCAGGAAGGCCGAGTGGAGTGAGGCGCCAGACTCAAAGACTGTTAATCCTTAACTGACCAAAGGTCGGCGAATTCCGGTCCCTTTCTAGGGGCGTGGGTTGCAATCCCACCTCTGACGTGACATTTTTCCCCACACAAATGCAGCCAGCGTCAAAAGGCCTGTTGAACTGGCCTTCAATTTACAAGTGGCAACATCAAACTCTTCAACGGTTTGCCAACAAACTGAAGGCACCGTTCTCAGCTCAACCTCTTTTCCACACCAAAATAGTCATATCACAACACAGCGGGAGCCGACTGCTTCATGGCTCGCGGTGAAGGGGCGCAAATATTACACGCCACAAATTCTGGCAGCGGTGGGATTCGAACCCACTGCCTCCGAAGAGACTGGAGCCTTAATCCAGCGCCTTAGACCGCTCGGCCACGCTACCACTGGCAGCAGTTTCCGTTCTGGAACTAGTGACCGGTGAGTGAAATGTGACTTTGCTTTGGGCAAGATAATAATCAAGGCCATTGAAGTGGCAGACGGTAAACTCTCGAGAAATGATTTTGCAGCATACAGGTCCACAGGGCAACACCAGTAATTAGGTGCACGTTGGAACGAAGCAGTTACAACCTTCATTCAATATTTATTCCGACATCAACATCACTGACAAAACCAGATTATCTGGTCATGATCACATTGCCGTTTGTGGGATCTTGCTGTGTGCAAACTGGCTGCGGCGTTCCCCACATTGCAACAGTGCCTTCACTTTTACAATACTTCATTGGCTGTGAAGCGCCTTGGGACGTCGTTCGGTCATGAAAGGCGCTTTCGAAATACAATACAGAAAATGTTACCCGATAGCTGACAAAATGCGAGCTGTTGCGAGAAATACCTGTGTTTGAATGTTGGTTGCATTGCAGGGATGATGAACTTAATGACTGGCGCTGCCTGTTAAGTCCTGTCGTAAGAATGTGTGCGTTGTGTGTTTGCACAGGAGGAAGAATTGTGAGGCTGCTCAGTAAGTGTGCAGAATTTGCAGCACATTTTCCTGCAGCTGCTGCACGACCATTGTCAGGATGGCCGAGTGGTCTAAGGCGCCAGACTCAAGGACTGTTAATCCTTACCTTACCAAAGGTTGGTGTATTCTGGTCCCTTTCTAGGGGCGTGGGTTCGAATCCCACTTCTGACATTAACTTTTTATCCAGACAAATGCCAGCCAGCGTCAAAAAGCCTGCTCAACTGGCTTTAAATTTGCAAGTGGTCACCTCAAGCTCCTCAACGCTATTGGCGTTTGCCAATAAGCGAAAGGCACCGCACCGCCCACAGACCAACTTGTTTTGCTCTCTAAACTTATCACATTCTAACCCTGTTCTCGGGGATAGGGTTTAAAATCAGACTTCTCCTTTCAACCCATTCCCACACTAAAAAGCAGCAGACTCAAAGCATGACATTTTTATCCTCCCGCGTTGCTGAATTCCACGTTGCTTTCTCGTACTGTGGCTTTCAATCCCACTGCAGACAGTGGTGGTTCTCAGAAAAAAGGCACCACTGTCAAAGAATGAGATTTCTTCCACACAAAGGCTGCTAAAATCTGCTCCGTTCCTCAGGCAGGGAATTACTTGCAATGTTACTTCCGACATTAACACATTTTGCCAGTATAAAAGGCACCAGAGCCAAACAAGTCAGGTATTAGCATGTGAAAGTTGCCAGAGTCGATGCCTTGGTGGACCGAAGCCTTTCAAATGCTCAGACTGATGCTTACGGCCAAGGGCACAATAGTGTCAGGAAGGCCGAGTGGAGTGAGGCGCCAGACTCAAAGACTGTTAATCCTTAACTGACCAAAGGTCGGCGAATTCCGGTCCCTTTCTAGGGGCGTGGGTTGCAATCCCACCTCTGACGTGACATTTTTCCCCACACAAATGCAGCCAGCGTCAAAAGGCCTGTTGAACTGGCCTTCAATTTACAAGTGGCAACATCAAACTCTTCAACGGTTTGCCAACAAACTGAAGGCACCGTTCTCAGCTCAACCTCTTTTCCACACCAAAATAGTCATATCACAACACAGCGGGAGCCGACTGCTTCATGGCTCGCGGTGAAGGGGCGCAAATATTACACGCCACAAATTCTGGCAGCGGTGGGATTCGAACCCACTGCCTCCGAAGAGACTGGAGCCTTAATCCAGCGCCTTAGACCGCTCGGCCACGCTACCACTGGCAGCAGTTTCCGTTCTGGAACTAGTGACCGGTGAGTGAAATGTGACTTTGCTTTGGGCAAGATAATAATCAAGGCCATTGAAGTGGCAGACGGTAAACTCTCGAGAAATGATTTTGCAGCATACAGGTCCACAGGGCAACACCAGTAATTAGGTGCACGTTGGAACGAAGCAGTTACAACCTTCATTCAATATTTATTCCGACATCAACATCACTGACAAAACCAGATTATCTGGTCATGATCACATTGCCGTTTGTGGGATCTTGCTGTGTGCAAACTGGCTGCGGCGTTCCCCACATTGCAACAGTGCCTTCACTTTTACAATACTTCATTGGCTGTGAAGCGCCTTGGGACGTCGTTCGGTCATGAAAGGCGCTTTCGAAATACAATACAGAAAATGTTACCCGATAGCTGACAAAATGCGAGCTGTTGCGAGAAATACCTGTGTTTGAATGTTGGTTGCATTGCAGGGATGATGAACTTAATGACTGGCGCTGCCTGTTAAGTCCTGTCGTAAGAATGTGTGCGTTGTGTGTTTGCACAGGAGGAAGAATTGTGAGGCTGCTCAGTAAGTGTGCAGAATTTGCAGCACATTTTCCTGCAGCTGCTGCACGACCATTGTCAGGATGGCCGAGTGGTCTAAGGCGCCAGACTCAAGGACTGTTAATCCTTACCTTACCAAAGGTTGGTGTATTCTGGTCCCTTTCTAGGGGCGTGGGTTCGAATCCCACTTCTGACATTAACTTTTTATCCAGACAAATGCCAGCCAGCGTCAAAAAGCCTGCTCAACTGGCTTTAAATTTGCAAGTGGTCACCTCAAGCTCCTCAACGCTATTGGCGTTTGCCAATAAGCGAAAGGCACCGCACCGCCCACAGACCAACTTGTTTTGCTCTCTAAACTTATCACATTCTAACCCTGTTCTCGGGGATAGGGTTTAAAATCAGACTTCTCCTTTCAACCCATTCCCACACTA
Source organism: Pristiophorus japonicus (assembly GCF_044704955.1). Taxonomy (NCBI): domain Eukaryota; kingdom Metazoa; phylum Chordata; class Chondrichthyes; family Pristiophoridae; genus Pristiophorus; species Pristiophorus japonicus. The sequence continues at coordinate 174,938,535 of NC_091984.1, forward strand.
AAAAGCAGCAGACTCAAAGCATGACATTTTTATCCTCCCGCGTTGCTGAATTCCACGTTGCTTTCTCGTACTGTGGCTTTCAATCCCACTGCAGACAGTGGTGGTTCTCAGAAAAAAGGCACCACTGTCAAAGAATGAGATTTCTTCCACACAAAGGCTGCTAAAATCTGCTCCGTTCCTCAGGCAGGGAATTACTTGCAATGTTACTTCCGACATTAACACATTTTGCCAGTATAAAAGGCACCAGAGCCAAACAAGTCAGGTATTAGCATGTGAAAGTTGCCAGAGTCGATGCCTTGGTGGACCGAAGCCTTTCAAATGCTCAGACTGATGCTTACGGCCAAGGGCACAATAGTGTCAGGAAGGCCGAGTGGAGTGAGGCGCCAGACTCAAAGACTGTTAATCCTTAACTGACCAAAGGTCGGCGAATTCCGGTCCCTTTCTAGGGGCGTGGGTTGCAATCCCACCTCTGACGTGACATTTTTCCCCACACAAATGCAGCCAGCGTCAAAAGGCCTGTTGAACTGGCCTTCAATTTACAAGTGGCAACATCAAACTCTTCAACGGTTTGCCAACAAACTGAAGGCACCGTTCTCAGCTCAACCTCTTTTCCACACCAAAATAGTCATATCACAACACAGCGGGAGCCGACTGCTTCATGGCTCGCGGTGAAGGGGCGCAAATATTACACGCCACAAATTCTGGCAGCGGTGGGATTCGAACCCACGCCTCCGAAGAGACTGGAGCCTTAATCCAGCGCCTTAGACCGCTCGGCCACGCTACCACTGGCAGCAATTTCCGTTCTGGAACTAGTGACCGGTGAGTGAAATGTGACTTTGCTTTGGGCAAGATAATAATCAAGGCCATTGAAGTGGCAGACGGTAAACTCTCGAGAAATGATTTTGCAGCATACAGGTCCACAGGGCAACACCAGTAATTAGGTGCACGTTGGAACGAAGCAGTTACAACCTTCATTCAATATTTATTCCGACATCAACATCACTGACAAAACCAGATTATCTGGTCATGATCACATTGCCGTTTGTGGGATCTTGCTGTGTGCAAACTGGCTGCGGCGTTCCCCACATTGCAACAGTGCCTTCACTTTTACAATACTTCATTGGCTGTGAAGCGCCTTGGGACGTCGTTCGGTCATGAAAGGCGCTTTCGAAATACAATACAGAAAATGTTACCCGATAGCTGACAAAATGCGAGCTGTTGCGAGAAATACCTGTGTTTGAATGTTGGTTGCATTGCAGGGATGATGAACTTAATGACTGGCGCTGCCTGTTAAGTCCTGTCGTAAGAATGTGTGCGTTGTGTGTTTGCACAGGAGGAAGAATTGTGAGGCTGCTCAGTAAGTGTGCAGAATTTGCAGCACATTTTCCTGCAGCTGCTGCACGACCATTGTCAGGATGGCCGAGTGGTCTAAGGCGCCAGACTCAAGGACTGTTAATCCTTACCTTACCAAAGGTTGGTGTATTCTGGTCCCTTTCTAGGGGCGTGGGTTCGAATCCCACTTCTGACATTAACTTTTTATCCAGACAAATGCCAGCCAGCGTCAAAAAGCCTGCTCAACTGGCTTTAAATTTGCAAGTGGTCACCTCAAGCTCCGCAACGCTATTGGCGTTTGCCAATAAGCGAAAGGCACCGCACCGCCCACAGACCAACTTGTTTTGCTCTCTAAACTTATCACATTCTAACCCTGTTCTCGGGGATAGGGTTTAAAATCAGACTTCTCCTTTCAACCCATTCCCACACTAAAAAGCAGCAGACTCAAAGCATGACATTTTTATCCTCCCGCGTTGCTGAATTCCACGTTGCTTTCTCGTACTGTGGCTTTCAATCCCACTGCAGACAGTGGTGGTTCTCAGAAAAAGGGCACCACTGTCAAAGAATGAGATTTCTTCCACACAAAGGCTGCTCAAATCTGCTCCGTTCCTCAGGCAGGGAATTACTTGCAATGTTACTTCCGACATTAACACATTTTGCCAGTATAAAAGGCACCAGAGCCAAACAAGTCAGGTATTAGCATGTGAAAGTTGCCAGAGTCGATGCCTTGGTGGACCGAGGCCTTTCAATGCTCAGACTGATGCTTACGGCCAAGGGCACAATAGTGTCAGGAAGGCCGAGTGGAGTGAGGCGCCAGACTCAAAGACTGTTAATCCTTAACTGACCAAAGGTCGGCGAATTCCGGTCCCTTTCTAGGGGCGTGGGTTGCAATCCCACCTCTGACGTGACATTTTTCCCCACACAAATGCAGCCAGCGTCAAAAGGCCTGTTGAACTGGCCTTCAATTTACAAGTGGCAACATCAAACTCTTCAACGGTTTGCCAACAAACTGAAGGCACCGTTCTCAGCTCAACCTCTTTTCCACACCAAAATAGTCATATCACAACACAGCGGGAGCCGACTGCTTCATGGCTCGCGGTGAAGGGGCGCAAATATTACACGCCACAAATTCTGGCAGCGGTGGGATTCGAACCCACTGCCTCCGAAGAGACTGGAGCCTTAATCCAGCGCCTTAGACCGCTCGGCCACGCTACCACTGGCAGCAGTTTCCGTTCTGGAACTAGTGACCGGTGAGTGAAATGTGACTTTGCTTTGGGCAAGATAATAATCAAGGCCATTGAAGTGGCAGACGGTAAACTCTCGAGAAATGATTTTGCAGCATACAGGTCCACAGGGCAACACCAGTAATTAGGTGCACGTTGGAACGAAGCAGTTACAACCTTCATTCAATATTTATTCCGACATCAACATCACTGACAAAACCAGATTATCTGGTCATGATCACATTGCCGTTTGTGGGATCTTGCTGTGTGCAAACTGGCTGCGGCGTTCCCCACATTGCAACAGTGCCTTCACTTTTACAATACTTCATTGGCTGTGAAGCGCCTTGGGACGTCGTTCGGTCATGAAAGGCGCTTTCGAAATACAATACAGAAAATGTTACCCGATAGCTGACAAAATGCGAGCTGTTGCGAGAAATACCTGTGTTTGAATGTTGGTTGCATTGCAGGGATGATGAACTTAATGACTGGCGCTGCCTGTTAAGTCCTGTCGTAAGAATGTGTGCGTTGTGTGTTTGCACAGGAGGAAGAATTGTGAGGCTGCTCAGTAAGTGTGCAGAATTTGCAGCACATTTTCCTGCAGCTGCTGCACGACCATTGTCAGGATGGCCGAGTGGTCTAAGGCGCCAGACTCAAGGACTGTTAATCCTTACCTTACCAAAGGTTGGTGTATTCTGGTCCCTTTCTAGGGGCGTGGGTTCGAATCCCACTTCTGACATTAACTTTTTATCCAGACAAATGCCAGCCAGCGTCAAAAAGCCTGCTCAACTGGCTTTAAATTTGCAAGTGGTCACCTCAAGCTCCTCAACGCTATTGGCGTTTGCCAATAAGCGAAAGGCACCGCACCGCCCACAGACCAACTTGTTTTGCTCTCTAAACTTATCACATTCTAACCCTGTTCTCGGGGATAGGGTTTAAAATCAGACTTCTCCTTTCAACCCATTCCCACACTAAAAAGCAGCAGACTCAAAGCATGACATTTTTATCCTCCCGCGTTGCTGAATTCCACGTTGCTTTCTCGTACTGTGGCTTTCAATCCCACTGCAGACAGTGGTGGTTCTCAGAAAAAAGGCACCACTGTCAAAGAATGAGATTTCTTCCACACAAAGGCTGCTCAAATCTGCTCCGTTCCTCAGGCAGGGAATTACTTGCAATGTTACTTCCGACATTAACACATTTTGCCAGTATAAAAGGCACCAGAGCCAAACAAGTCAGGTATTAGCATGTGAAAGTTGCCAGAGTCGATGCCTTGGTGGACCGAAGCCTTTCAAATGCTCAGACTGATGCTTACGGCCAAGGGCACAATAGTGTCAGGAAGGCCGAGTGGAGTGAGGCGCCAGACTCAAAGACTGTTAATCCTTAACTGACCAAAGGTCGGCGAATTCCGGTCCCTTTCTAGGGGCGTGGGTTGCAATCCCACCTCTGACGTGACATTTTTCCCCACACAAATGCAGCCAGCGTCAAAAGGCCTGTTGAACTGGCCTTCAATTTACAAGTGGCAACATCAAACTCTTCAACGGTTTGCCAACAAACTGAAGGCACCGTTCTCAGCTCAACCTCTTTTCCACACCAAAATAGTCATATCACAACACAGCGGGAGCCGACTGCTTCATGGCTCGCGGTGAAGGGGCGCAAATATTACACGCCACAAATTCTGGCAGCGGTGGGATTCGAACCCACGCCTCCGAAGAGACTGGAGCCTTAATCCAGCGCCTTAGACCGCTCGGCCACGCTACCACTGGCAGCAATTTCCGTTCTGGAACTAGTGACCGGTGAGTGAAATGTGACTTTGCTTTGGGCAAGATAATAATCAAGGCCATTGAAGTGGCAGACGGTAAACTCTCGAGAAATGATTTTGCAGCATACAGGTCCACAGGGCAACACCAGTAATTAGGTGCACGTTGGAACGAAGCAGTTACAACCTTCATTCAATATTTATTCCGACATCAACATCACTGACAAAACCAGATTATCTGGTCATGATCACATTGCCGTTTGTGGGATCTTGCTGTGTGCAAACTGGCTGCGGCGTTCCCCACATTGCAACAGTGCCTTCACTTTTACAATACTTCATTGGCTGTGAAGCGCCTTGGGACGTCGTTCGGTCATGAAAGGCGCTTTCGAAATACAATACAGAAAATGTTACCCGATAGCTGACAAAATGCGAGCTGTTGCGAGAAATACCTGTGTTTGAATGTTGGTTGCATTGCAGGGATGATGAACTTAATGACTGGCGCTGCCTGTTAAGTCCTGTCGTAAGAATGTGTGCGTTGTGTGTTTGCACAGGAGGAAGAATTGTGAGGCTGCTCAGTAAGTGTGCAGAATTTGCAGCACATTTTCCTGCAGCTGCTGCACGACCATTGTCAGGATGGCCGAGTGGTCTAAGGCGCCAGACTCAAGGACTGTTAATCCTTACCTTACCAAAGGTTGGTGTATTCTGGTCCCTTTCTAGGGGCGTGGGTTCGAATCCCACTTCTGACATTAACTTTTTATCCAGACAAATGCCAGCCAGCGTCAAAAAGCCTGCTCAACTGGCTTTAAATTTGCAAGTGGTCACCTCAAGCTCCTCAACGCTATTGGCGTTTGCCAATAAGCGAAAGGCACCGCACCGCCCACAGACCAACTTGTTTTGCTCTCTAAACTTATCACATTCTAACCCTGTTCTCGGGGATAGGGTTTAAAATCAGACTTCTCCTTTCAACCCATTCCCACACTAAAAAGCAGCAGACTCAAAGCATGACATTTTTATCCTCCCGCGTTGCTGAATTCCACGTTGCTTTCTCGTACTGTGGCTTTCAATCCCACTGCAGACAGTGGTGGTTCTCAGAAAAAAGGCACCACTGTCAAAGAATGAGATTTCTTCCACACAAAGGCTGCTCAAATCTGCTCCGTTCCTCAGGCAGGGAATTACTTGCAATGTTACTTCCGACATTAACACATTTTGCCAGTATAAAAGGCACCAGAGCCAAACAAGTCAGGTATTAGCATGTGAAAGTTGCCAGAGTCGATGCCTTGGTGGACCGAAGCCTTTCAAATGCTCAGACTGATGCTTACGGCCAAGGGCACAATAGTGTCAGGAAGGCCGAGTGGAGTGAGGCGCCAGACTCAAAGACTGTTAATCCTTAACTGACCAAAGGTCGGCGAATTCCGGTCCCTTTCTAGGGGCGTGGGTTGCAATCCCACCTCTGACGTGACATTTTTCCCCACACAAATGCAGCCAGCGTCAAAAGGCCTGTTGAACTGGCCTTCAATTTACAAGTGGCAACATCAAACTCTTCAACGGTTTGCCAACAAACTGAAGGCACCGTTCTCAGCTCAACCTCTTTTCCACACCAAAATAGTCATATCACAACACAGCGGGAGCCGACTGCTTCATGGCTCGCGGTGAAGGGGCGCAAATATTACACGCCACAAATTCTGGCAGCGGTGGGATTCGAACCCACGCCTCCGAAGAGACTGGAGCCTTAATCCAGCGCCTTAGACCGCTCGGCCACGCTACCACTGGCAGCAATTTCCGTTCTGGAACTAGTGACCGGTGAGTGAAATGTGACTTTGCTTTGGGCAAGATAATAATCAAGGCCATTGAAGTGGCAGACGGTAAACTCTCGAGAAATGATTTTGCAGCATACAGGTCCACAGGGCAACACCAGTAATTAGGTGCACGTTGGAACGAAGCAGTTACAACCTTCATTCAATATTTATTCCGACATCAACATCACTGACAAAACCAGATTATCTGGTCATGATCACATTGCCGTTTGTGGGATCTTGCTGTGTGCAAACTGGCTGCGGCGTTCCCCACATTGCAACAGTGCCTTCACTTTTACAATACTTCATTGGCTGTGAAGCGCCTTGGGACGTCGTTCGGTCATGAAAGGCGCTTTCGAAATACAATACAGAAAATGTTACCCGATAGCTGACAAAATGCGAGCTGTTGCGAGAAATACCTGTGTTTGAATGTTGGTTGCATTGCAGGGATGATGAACTTAATGACTGGCGCTGCCTGTTAAGTCCTGTCGTAAGAATGTGTGCGTTGTGTGTTTGCACAGGAGGAAGAATTGTGAGGCTGCTCAGTAAGTGTGCAGAATTTGCAGCACATTTTCCTGCAGCTGCTGCACGACCATTGTCAGGATGGCCGAGTGGTCTAAGGCGCCAGACTCAAGGACTGTTAATCCTTACCTTACCAAAGGTTGGTGTATTCTGGTCCCTTTCTAGGGGCGTGGGTTCGAATCCCACTTCTGACATTAACTTTTTATCCAGACAAATGCCAGCCAGCGTCAAAAAGCCTGCTCAACTGGCTTTAAATTTGCAAGTGGTCACCTCAAGCTCCTCAACGCTATTGGCGTTTGCCAATAAGCGAAAGGCACCGCACCGCCCACAGACCAACTTGTTTTGCTCTCTAAACTTATCACATTCTAACCCTGTTCTCGGGGATAGGGTTTAAAATCAGACTTCTCCTTTCAACCCATTCCCACACTAAAAAGCAGCAGACTCAAAGCATGACATTTTTATCCTCCCGCGTTGCTGAATTCCACGTTGCTTTCTCGTACTGTGGCTTTCAATCCCACTGCAGACAGTGGTGGTTCTCAGAAAAAGGGCACCACTGTCAAAGAATGAGATTTCTTCCACACAAAGGCTGCTCAAATCTGCTCCGTTCCTCAGGCAGGGAATTACTTGCAATGTTACTTCCGACATTAACACATTTTGCCAGTATAAAAGGCACCAGAGCCAAACAAGTCAGGTATTAGCATGTGAAAGTTGCCAGAGTCGATGCCTTGGTGGACCGAGGCCTTTCAATGCTCAGACTGATGCTTACGGCCAAGGGCACAATAGTGTCAGGAAGGCCGAGTGGAGTGAGGCGCCAGACTCAAAGACTGTTAATCCTTAACTGACCAAAGGTCGGCGAATTCCGGTCCCTTTCTAGGGGCGTGGGTTGCAATCCCACCTCTGACGTGACATTTTTCCCCACACAAATGCAGCCAGCGTCAAAAGGCCTGTTGAACTGGCCTTCAATTTACAAGTGGCAACATCAAACTCTTCAACGGTTTGCCAACAAACTGAAGGCACCGTTCTCAGCTCAACCTCTTTTCCACACCAAAATAGTCATATCACAACACAGCGGGAGCCGACTGCTTCATGGCTCGCGGTGAAGGGGCGCAAATATTACACGCCACAAATTCTGGCAGCGGTGGGATTCGAACCCACGCCTCCGAAGAGACGGGAGCCTTAATCCAGCGCCTTAGACCGATCGGCCACGCTACCACTGGCAGCAGTTTCCGTTCTGGAACTAGTGACCGGTGAGTGAAATGTGACTTTGCTTTGGGCAAGATAATAATCAAGGCCATTGAAGTGGCAGACGGTAAACTCTCGAGAAATGATTTTGCAGCATACAGGTCCACAGGGCAACACCAGTAATTAGGTGCACGTTGGAACGAAGCAGTTACAACCTTCATTCAATATTTATTCCGACATCAACATCACTGACAAAACCAGATTATCTGGTCATGATCACATTGCCGTTTGTGGGATCTTGCTGTGTGCAAACTGGCTGCGGCGTTCCCCACATTGCAACAGTGCCTTCACTTTTACAATACTTCATTGGCTGTGAAGCGCCTTGGGACGTCGTTCGGTCATGAAAGGCGCTTTCGAAATACAATACAGAAAATGTTACCCGATAGCTGACAAAATGCGAGCTGTTGCGAGAAATACCTGTGTTTGAATGTTGGTTGCATTGCAGGGATGATGAACTTAATGACTGGCGCTGCCTGTTAAGTCCTGTCGTAAGAATGTGTGCGTTGTGTGTTTGCACAGGAGGAAGAATTGTGAGGCTGCTCAGTAAGTGTGCAGAATTTGCAGCACATTTTCCTGCAGCTGCTGCACGACCATTGTCAGGATGGCCGAGTGGTCTAAGGCGCCAGACTCAAGGACTGTTAATCCTTACCTTACCAAAGGTTGGTGTATTCTGGTCCCTTTCTAGGGGCGTGGGTTCGAATCCCACTTCTGACATTAACTTTTTATCCAGACAAATGCCAGCCAGCGTCAAAAAGCCTGCTCAACTGGCTTTAAATTTGCAAGTGGTCACCTCAAGCTCCGCAACGCTATTGGCGTTTGCCAATAAGCGAAAGGCACCGCACCGCCCACAGACCAACTTGTTTTGCTCTCTAAACTTATCACATTCTAACCCTGTTCTCGGGGATAGGGTTTAAAATCAGACTTCTCCTTTCAACCCATTCCCACACTAAAAAGCAGCAGACTCAAAGCATGACATTTTTATCCTCCCGCGTTGCTGAATTCCACGTTGCTTTCTCGTACTGTGGCTTTCAATCCCACTGCAGACAGTGGTGGTTCTCAGAAAAAGGGCACTACTGTCAAAGAATGAGATTTCTTCCACACAAAGGCTGCTCAAATCTGCTCCGTTCCTCAGGCAGGGAATTACTTGCAATGTTACTTCCGACATTAACACATTTTGCCAGTATAAAAGGCACCAGAGCCAAACAAGTCAGGTATTAGCATGTGAAAGTTGCCAGAGTCGATGCCTTGGTGGACCGAGGCCTTTCAATGCTCAGACTGATGCTTACGGCCAAGGGCACAATAGTGTCAGGAAGGCCGAGTGGAGTGAGGCGCCAGACTCAAAGACTGTTAATCCTTAACTGACCAAAGGTCGGCGAATTCCGGTCCCTTTCTAGGGGCGTGGGTTGCAATCCCACCTCTGACGTGACATTTTTCCCCACACAAATGCAGCCAGCGTCAAAAGGCCTGTTGAACTGGCCTTCAATTTACAAGTGGCAACATCAAACTCTTCAACGGTTTGCCAACAAACTGAAGGCACCGTTCTCAGCTCAACCTCTTTTCCACACCAAAATAGTCATATCACAACACAGCGGGAGCCGACTGCTTCATGGCTCGCGGTGAAGGGGCGCAAATATTACACGCCACAAATTCTGGCAGCGGTGGGATTCGAACCCACGCCTCCGAAGAGACTGGAGCCTTAATCCAGCGCCTTAGACCGCTCGGCCACGCTACCACTGGCAGCAGTTTCCGTTCTGGAACTAGTGACCGGTGAGTGAAATGTGACTTTGCTTTGGGCAAGATAATAATCAAGGCCATTGAAGTGGCAGACGGTAAACTCTCGAGAAATGATTTTGCAGCATACAGGTCCACAGGGCAACACCAGTAATTAGGTGCACGTTGGAACGAAGCAGTTACAACCTTCATTCAATATTTATTCCGACATCAACATCACTGACAAAACCAGATTATCTGGTCATGATCACATTGCCGTTTGTGGGATCTTGCTGTGTGCAAACTGGCTGCGGCGTTCCCCACATTGCAACAGTGCCTTCACTTTTACAATACTTCATTGGCTGTGAAGCGCCTTGGGACGTCGTTCGGTCATGAAAGGCGCTTTCGAAATACAATACAGAAAATGTTACCCGATAGCTGACAAAATGCGAGCTGTTGCGAGAAATACCTGTGTTTGAATGTTGGTTGCATTGCAGGGATGATGAACTTAATGACTGGCGCTGCCTGTTAAGTCCTGTCGTAAGAATGTGTGCGTTGTGTGTTTGCACAGGAGGAAGAATTGTGAGGCTGCTCAGTAAGTGTGCAGAATTTGCAGCACATTTTCCTGCAGCTGCTGCACGACCATTGTCAGGATGGCCGAGTGGTCTAAGGCGCCAGACTCAAGGACTGTTAATCCTTACCTTACCAAAGGTTGGTGTATTCTGGTCCCTTTCTAGGGGCGTGGGTTCGAATCCCACTTCTGACATTAACTTTTTATCCAGACAAATGCCAGCCAGCGTCAAAAAGCCTGCTCAACTGGCTTTAAATTTGCAAGTGGTCACCTCAAGCTCCTCAACGCTATTGGCGTTTGCCAATAAGCGAAAGGCACCGCACCGCCCACAGACCAACTTGTTTTGCTCTCTAAACTTATCACATTCTAACCCTGTTCTCGGGGATAGGGTTTAAAATCAGACTTCTCCTTTCAACCCATTCCCACACTAAAAAGCAGCAGACTCAAAGCATGACATTTTTATCCTCCCGCGTTGCTGAATTCCACGTTGCTTTCTCGTACTGTGGCTTTCAATCCCACTGCAGACAGTGGTGGTTCTCAGAAAAAGGGCACCACTGTCAAAGAATGAGATTTCTTCCACACAAAGGCTGCTCAAATCTGCTCCGTTCCTCAGGCAGGGAATTACTTGCAATGTTACTTCCGACATTAACACATTTTGCCAGTATAAAAGGCACCAGAGCCAAACAAGTCAGGTATTAGCATGTGAAAGTTGCCAGAGTCGATGCCTTGGTGGACCGAGGCCTTTCAATGCTCAGACTGATGCTTACGGCCAAGGGCACAATAGTGTCAGGAAGGCCGAGTGGAGTGAGGCGCCAGACTCAAAGACTGTTAATCCTTAACTGACCAAAGGTCGGCGAATTCCGGTCCCTTTCTAGGGGCGTGGGTTGCAATCCCACCTCTGACGTGACATTTTTCCCCACACAAATGCAGCCAGCGTCAAAAGGCCTGTTGAACTGGCCTTCAATTTACAAGTGGCAACATCAAACTCTTCAACGGTTTGCCAACAAACTGAAGGCACCGTTCTCAGCTCAACCTCTTTTCCACACCAAAATAGTCATATCACAACACAGCGGGAGCCGACTGCTTCATGGCTCGCGGTGAAGGGGCGCAAATATTACACGCCACAAATTCTGGCAGCGGTGGGATTCGAACCCACGCCTCCGAAGAGACGGGAGCCTTAATCCAGCGCCTTAGACCGATCGGCCACGCTACCACTGGCAGCAGTTTCCGTTCTGGAACTAGTGACCGGTGAGTGAAATGTGACTTTGCTTTGGGCAAGATAATAATCAAGGCCATTGAAGTGGCAGACGGTAAACTCTCGAGAAATGATTTTGCAGCATACAGGTCCACAGGGCAACACCAGTAATTAGGTGCACGTTGGAACGAAGCAGTTACAACCTTCATTCAATATTTATTCCGACATCAACATCACTGACAAAACCAGATTATCTGGTCATGATCACATTGCCGTTTGTGGGATCTTGCTGTGTGCAAACTGGCTGCGGCGTTCCCCACATTGCAACAGTGCCTTCACTTTTACAATACTTCATTGGCTGTGAAGCGCCTTGGGACGTCGTTCGGTCATGAAAGGCGCTTTCGAAATACAATACAGAAAATGTTACCCGATAGCTGACAAAATGCGAGCTGTTGCGAGAAATACCTGTGTTTGAATGTTGGTTGCATTGCAGGGATGATGAACTTAATGACTGGCGCTGCCTGTTAAGTCCTGTCGTAAGAATGTGTGCGTTGTGTGTTTGCACAGGAGGAAGAATTGTGAGGCTGCTCAGTAAGTGTGCAGAATTTGCAGCACATTTTCCTGCAGCTGCTGCACGACCATTGTCAGGATGGCCGAGTGGTCTAAGGCGCCAGACTCAAGGACTGTTAATCCTTACCTTACCAAAGGTTGGTGTATTCTGGTCCCTTTCTAGGGGCGTGGGTTCGAATCCCACTTCTGACATTAACTTTTTATCCAGACAAATGCCAGCCAGCGTCAAAAAGCCTGCTCAACTGGCTTTAAATTTGCAAGTGGTCACCTCAAGCTCCGCAACGCTATTGGCGTTTGCCAATAAGCGAAAGGCACCGCACCGCCCACAGACCAACTTGTTTTGCTCTCTAAACTTATCACATTCTAACCCTGTTCTCGGGGATAGGGTTTAAAATCAGACTTCTCCTTTCAACCCATTCCCACACTAAAAAGCAGCAGACTCAAAGCATGACATTTTTATCCTCCCGCGTTGCTGAATTCCACGTTGCTTTCTCGTACTGTGGCTTTCAATCCCACTGCAGACAGTGGTGGTTCTCAGAAAAAGGGCACTACTGTCAAAGAATGAGATTTCTTCCACACAAAGGCTGCTCAAATCTGCTCCGTTCCTCAGGCAGGGAATTACTTGCAATGTTACTTCCGACATTAACACATTTTGCCAGTATAAAAGGCACCAGAGCCAAACAAGTCAGGTATTAGCATGTGAAAGTTGCCAGAGTCGATGCCTTGGTGGACCGAGGCCTTTCAATGCTCAGACTGATGCTTACGGCCAAGGGCACAATAGTGTCAGGAAGGCCGAGTGGAGTGAGGCGCCAGACTCAAAGACTGTTAATCCTTAACTGACCAAAGGTCGGCGAATTCCGGTCCCTTTCTAGGGGCGTGGGTTGCAATCCCACCTCTGACGTGACATTTTTCCCCACACAAATGCAGCCAGCGTCAAAAGGCCTGTTGAACTGGCCTTCAATTTACAAGTGGCAACATCAAACTCTTCAACGGTTTGCCAACAAACTGAAGGCACCGTTCTCAGCTCAACCTCTTTTCCACACCAAAATAGTCATATCACAACACAGCGGGAGCCGACTGCTTCATGGCTCGCGGTGAAGGGGCGCAAATATTACACGCCACAAATTCTGGCAGCGGTGGGATTCGAACCCACTGCCTCCGAAGAGACTGGAGCCTTAATCCAGCGCCTTAGACCGCTCGGCCACGCTACCACTGGCAGCAGTTTCCGTTCTGGAACTAGTGACCGGTGAGTGAAATGTGACTTTGCTTTGGGCAAGATAATAATCAAGGCCATTGAAGTGGCAGACGGTAAACTCTCGAGAAATGATTTTGCAGCATACAGGTCCACAGGGCAACACCAGTAATTAGGTGCACGTTGGAACGAAGCAGTTACAACCTTCATTCAATATTTATTCCGACATCAACATCACTGACAAAACCAGATTATCTGGTCATGATCACATTGCCGTTTGTGGGATCTTGCTGTGTGCAAACTGGCTGCGGCGTTCCCCACATTGCAACAGTGCCTTCACTTTTACAATACTTCATTGGCTGTGAAGCGCCTTGGGACGTCGTTCGGTCATGAAAGGCGCTTTCGAAATACAATACAGAAAATGTTACCCGATAGCTGACAAAATGCGAGCTGTTGCGAGAAATACCTGTGTTTGAATGTTGGTTGCATTGCAGGGATGATGAACTTAATGACTGGCGCTGCCTGTTAAGTCCTGTCGTAAGAATGTGTGCGTTGTGTGTTTGCACAGGAGGAAGAATTGTGAGGCTGCTCAGTAAGTGTGCAGAATTTGCAGCACATTTTCCTGCAGCTGCTGCACGACCATTGTCAGGATGGCCGAGTGGTCTAAGGCGCCAGACTCAAGGACTGTTAATCCTTACCTTACCAAAGGTTGGTGTATTCTGGTCCCTTTCTAGGGGCGTGGGTTCGAATCCCACTTCTGACATTAACTTTTTATCCAGACAAATGCCAGCCAGCGTCAAAAAGCCTGCTCAACTGGCTTTAAATTTGCAAGTGGTCACCTCAAGCTCCGCAACGCTATTGGCGTTTGCCAATAAGCGAAAGGCACCGCACCGCCCACAGACCAACTTGTTTTGCTCTCTAAACTTATCACATTCTAACCCTGTTCTCGGGGATAGGGTTTAAAATCAGACTTCTCCTTTCAACCCATTCCCACACTAAAAAGCAGCAGACTCAAAGCATGACATTTTTATCCTCCCGCGTTGCTGAATTCCACGTTGCTTTCTCGTACTGTGGCTTTCAATCCCACTGCAGACAGTGGTGGTTCTCAGAAAAAGGGCACCACTGTCAAAGAATGAGATTTCTTCCACACAAAGGCTGCTCAAATCTGCTCCGTTCCTCAGGCAGGGAATTACTTGCAATGTTACTTCCGACATTAACACATTTTGCCAGTATAAAAGGCACCAGAGCCAAACAAGTCAGGTATTAGCATGTGAAAGTTGCCAGAGTCGATGCCTTGGTGGACCGAGGCCTTTCAATGCTCAGACTGATGCTTACAGCCAAGGGCACAATAGTGTCAGGAAGGCCGAGTGGAGTGAGGCGCCAGACTCAAAGACTGTTAATCCTTAACTGACCAAAGGTCGGCGAATTCCGGTCCCTTTCTAGGGGCGTGGGTTGCAATCCCACCTCTGACGTGACATTTTTCCCCACACAAATGCAGCCAGCGTCAAAAGGCCTGTTGAACTGGCCTTCAATTTACAAGTGGCAACATCAAACTCTTCAACGGTTTGCCAACAAACTGAAGGCACCGTTCTCAGCTCAACCTCTTTTCCACACCAAAATAGTCATATCACAACACAGCGGGAGCCGACTGCTTCATGGCTCGCGGTGAAGGGGCGCAAATATTACACGCCACAAATTCTGGCAGCGGTGGGATTCGAACCCACTGCCTCCGAAGAGACTGGAGCCTTAATCCAGCGCCTTAGACCGCTCGGCCACGCTACCACTGGCAGCAGTTTCCGTTCTGGAACTAGTGACCGGTGAGTGAAATGTGACTTTGCTTTGGGCAAGATAATAATCAAGGCCATTGAAGTGGCAGACGGTAAACTCTCGAGAAATGATTTTGCAGCATACAGGTCCACAGGGCAACACCAGTAATTAGGTGCACGTTGGAACGAAGCAGTTACAACCTTCATTCAATATTTATTCCGACATCAACATCACTGACAAAACCAGATTATCTGGTCATGATCACATTGCCGTTTGTGGGATCTTGCTGTGTGCAAACTGGCTGCGGCGTTCCCCACATTGCAACAGTGCCTTCACTTTTACAATACTTCATTGGCTGTGAAGCGCCTTGGGACGTCGTTCGGTCATGAAAGGCGCTTTCGAAATACAATACAGAAAATGTTACCCGATAGCTGACAAAATGCGAGCTGTTGCGAGAAATACCTGTGTTTGAATGTTGGTTGCATTGCAGGGATGATGAACTTAATGACTGGCGCTGCCTGTTAAGTCCTGTCGTAAGAATGTGTGCGTTGTGTGTTTGCACAGGAGGAAGAATTGTGAGGCTGCTCAGTAAGTGTGCAGAATTTGCAGCACATTTTCCTGCAGCTGCTGCACGACCATTGTCAGGATGGCCGAGTGGTCTAAGGCGCCAGACTCAAGGACTGTTAATCCTTACCTTACCAAAGGTTGGTGTATTCTGGTCCCTTTCTAGGGGCGTGGGTTCGAATCCCACTTCTGACATTAACTTTTTATCCAGACAAATGCCAGCCAGCGTCAAAAAGCCTGCTCAACTGGCTTTAAATTTGCAAGTGGTCACCTCAAGCTCCGCAACGCTATTGGCGTTTGCCAATAAGCGAAAGGCACCGCACCGCCCACAGACCAACTTGTTTTGCTCTCTAAACTTATCACATTCTAACCCTGTTCTCGGGGATAGGGTTTAAAATCAGACTTCTCCTTTCAACCCATTCCCACACTAAAAAGCAGCAGACTCAAAGCATGACATTTTTATCCTCCCGCGTTGCTGAATTCCACGTTGCTTTCTCGTACTGTGGCTTTCAATCCCACTGCAGACAGTGGTGGTTCTCAGAAAAAGGGCACCACTGTCAAAGAATGAGATTTCTTCCACACAAAGGCTGCTCAAATCTGCTCCGTTCCTCAGGCAGGGAATTACTTGCAATGTTACTTCCGACATTAACACATTTTGCCAGTATAAAAGGCACCAGAGCCAAACAAGTCAGGTATTAGCATGTGAAAGTTGCCAGAGTCGATGCCTTGGTGGACCGAGGCCTTTCAATGCTCAGACTGATGCTTACAGCCAAGGGCACAATAGTGTCAGGAAGGCCGAGTGGAGTGAGGCGCCAGACTCAAAGACTGTTAATCCTTAACTGACCAAAGGTCGGCGAATTCCGGTCCCTTTCTAGGGGCGTGGGTTGCAATCCCACCTCTGACGTGACATTTTTCCCCACACAAATGCAGCCAGCGTCAAAAGGCCTGTTGAACTGGCCTTCAATTTACAAGTGGCAACATCAAACTCTTCAACGGTTTGCCAACAAACTGAAGGCACCGTTCTCAGCTCAACCTCTTTTCCACACCAAAATAGTCATATCACAACACAGCGGGAGCCGACTGCTTCATGGCTCGCGGTGAAGGGGCGCAAATATTACACGCCACAAATTCTGGCAGCGGTGGGATTCGAACCCACTGCCTCCGAAGAGACTGGAGCCTTAATCCAGCGCCTTAGACCGCTCGGCCACGCTACCACTGGCAGCAGTTTCCGTTCTGGAACTAGTGACCGGTGAGTGAAATGTGACTTTGCTTTGGGCAAGATAATAATCAAGGCCATTGAAGTGGCAGACGGTAAACTCTCGAGAAATGATTTTGCAGCATACAGGTCCACAGGGCAACACCAGTAATTAGGTGCACGTTGGAACGAAGCAGTTACAACCTTCATTCAATATTTATTCCGACATCAACATCACTGACAAAACCAGATTATCTGGTCATGATCACATTGCCGTTTGTGGGATCTTGCTGTGTGCAAACTGGCTGCGGCGTTCCCCACATTGCAACAGTGCCTTCACTTTTACAATACTTCATTGGCTGTGAAGCGCCTTGGGACGTCGTTCGGTCATGAAAGGCGCTTTCGAAATACAATACAGAAAATGTTACCCGATAGCTGACAAAATGCGAGCTGTTGCGAGAAATACCTGTGTTTGAATGTTGGTTGCATTGCAGGGATGATGAACTTAATGACTGGCGCTGCCTGTTAAGTCCTGTCGTAAGAATGTGTGCGTTGTGTGTTTGCACAGGAGGAAGAATTGTGAGGCTGCTCAGTAAGTGTGCAGAATTTGCAGCACATTTTCCTGCAGCTGCTGCACGACCATTGTCAGGATGGCCGAGTGGTCTAAGGCGCCAGACTCAAGGACTGTTAATCCTTACCTTACCAAAGGTTGGTGTATTCTGGTCCCTTTCTAGGGGCGTGGGTTCGAATCCCACTTCTGACATTAACTTTTTATCCAGACAAATGCCAGCCAGCGTCAAAAAGCCTGCTCAACTGGCTTTAAATTTGCAAGTGGTCACCTCAAGCTCCGCAACGCTATTGGCGTTTGCCAATAAGCGAAAGGCACCGCACCGCCCACAGACCAACTTGTTTTGCTCTCTAAACTTATCACATTCTAACCCTGTTCTCGGGGATAGGGTTTAAAATCAGACTTCTCCTTTCAACCCATTCCCACACTAAAAAGCAGCAGACTCAAAGCATGACATTTTTATCCTCCCGCGTTGCTGAATTCCACGTTGCTTTCTCGTACTGTGGCTTTCAATCCCACTGCAGACAGTGGTGGTTCTCAGAAAAAGGGCACCACTGTCAAAGAATGAGATTTCTTCCACACAAAGGCTGCTCAAATCTGCTCCGTTCCTCAGGCAGGGAATTACTTGCAATGTTACTTCCGACATTAACACATTTTGCCAGTATAAAAGGCACCAGAGCCAAACAAGTCAGGTATTAGCATGTGAAAGTTGCCAGAGTCGATGCCTTGGTGGACCGAGGCCTTTCAATGCTCAGACTGATGCTTACGGCCAAGGGCACAATAGTGTCAGGAAGGCCGAGTGGAGTGAGGCGCCAGACTCAAAGACTGTTAATCCTTAACTGACCAAAGGTCGGCGAATTCCGGTCCCTTTCTAGGGGCGTGGGTTGCAATCCCACCTCTGACGTGACATTTTTCCCCACACAAATGCAGCCAGCGTCAAAAGGCCTGTTGAACTGGCCTTCAATTTACAAGTGGCAACATCAAACTCTTCAACGGTTTGCAAACAAACTGAAGGCACCGTTCTCAGCTCAACCTCTTTTCCACACCAAAATAGTCATATCACAACACAGCGGGAGCCGACTGCTTCATGGCTCGCGGTGAAGGGGCGCAAATATTACACGCCACAAATTCTGGCAGCGGTGGGATTCGAACCCACTGCCTCCGAAGAGACTGGAGCCTTAATCCAGCGCCTTAGACCGCTCGGCCACGCTACCACTGGCAGCAGTTTCCGTTCTGGAACTAGTGACCGGTGAGTGAAATGTGACTTTGCTTTGGGCAAGATAATAATCAAGGCCATTGAAGTGGCAGACGGTAAACTCTCGAGAAATGATTTTGCAGCATACAGGTCCACAGGGCAACACCAGTAATTAGGTGCACGTTGGAACGAAGCAGTTACAACCTTCATTCAATATTTATTCCGACATCAACATCACTGACAAAACCAGATTATCTGGTCATGATCACATTGCCGTTTGTGGGATCTTGCTGTGTGCAAACTGGCTGCGGCGTTCCCCACATTGCAACAGTGCCTTCACTTTTACAATACTTCATTGGCTGTGAAGCGCCTTGGGACGTCGTTCGGTCATGAAAGGCGCTTTCGAAATACAATACAGAAAATGTTACCCGATAGCTGACAAAATGCGAGCTGTTGCGAGAAATACCTGTGTTTGAATGTTGGTTGCATTGCAGGGATGATGAACTTAATGACTGGCGCTGCCTGTTAAGTCCTGTCGTAAGAATGTGTGCGTTGTGTGTTTGCACAGGAGGAAGAATTGTGAGGCTGCTCAGTAAGTGTGCAGAATTTGCAGCACATTTTCCTGCAGCTGCTGCACGACCATTGTCAGGATGGCCGAGTGGTCTAAGGCGCCAGACTCAAGGACTGTTAATCCTTACCTTACCAAAGGTTGGTGTATTCTGGTCCCTTTCTAGGGGCGTGGGTTCGAATCCCACTTCTGACATTAACTTTTTATCCAGACAAATGCCAGCCAGCGTCAAAAAGCCTGCTCAACTGGCTTTAAATTTGCAAGTGGTCACCTCAAGCTCCGCAACGCTATTGGCGTTTGCCAATAAGCGAAAGGCACCGCACCGCCCACAGACCAACTTGTTTTGCTCTCTAAACTTATCACATTCTAACCCTGTTCTCGGGGATAGGGTTTAAAATCAGACTTCTCCTTTCAACCCATTCCCACACTAAAAAGCAGCAGACTCAAAGCATGACATTTTTATCCTCCCGCGTTGCTGAATTCCACGTTGCTTTCTCGTACTGTGGCTTTCAATCCCACTGCAGACAGTGGTGGTTCTCAGAAAAAGGGCACCACTGTCAAAGAATGAGATTTCTTCCACACAAAGGCTGCTCAAATCTGCTCCGTTCCTCAGGCAGGGAATTACTTGCAATGTTACTTCCGACATTAACACATTTTGCCAGTATAAAAGGCACCAGAGCCAAACAAGTCAGGTATTAGCATGTGAAAGTTGCCAGAGTCGATGCCTTGGTGGACCGAGGCCTTTCAATGCTCAGACTGATGCTTACGGCCAAGGGCACAATAGTGTCAGGAAGGCCGAGTGGAGTGAGGCGCCAGACTCAAAGACTGTTAATCCTTAACTGACCAAAGGTCGGCGAATTCCGGTCCCTTTCTAGGGGCGTGGGTTGCAATCCCACCTCTGACGTGACATTTTTCCCCACACAAATGCAGCCAGCGTCAAAAGGCCTGTTGAACTGGCCTTCAATTTACAAGTGGCAACATCAAACTCTTCAACGGTTTGCCAACAAACTGAAGGCACCGTTCTCAGCTCAACCTCTTTTCCACACCAAAATAGTCATATCACAACACAGCGGGAGCCGACTGCTTCATGGCTCGCGGTGAAGGGGCGCAAATATTACACGCCACAAATTCTGGCAGCGGTGGGACTCGAACCCACGCCTCCGAAGAGACTGGAGCCTTAATCCAGCGCCTTAGACCGCTCGGCCACGCTACCACTGGCAGCAGTTTCCGTTCTGGAACTAGTGACCGGTGAGTGAAATGTGACTTTGCTTTGGGCAAGATAATAATCAAGGCCATTGAAGTGGCAGACGGTAAACTCTCGAGAAATGATTTTGCAGCATACAGGTCCACAGGGCAACACCAGTAATTAGGTGCACGTTGGAACGAAGCAGTTACAACCTTCATTCAATATTTATTCCGACATCAACATCACTGACAAAACCAGATTATCTGGTCATGATCACATTGCCGTTTGTGGGATCTTGCTGTGTGCAAACTGGCTGCGGCGTTCCCCACATTGCAACAGTGCCTTCACTTTTACAATACTTCATTGGCTGTGAAGCGCCTTGGGACGTCGTTCGGTCATGAAAGGCGCTTTCGAAATACAATACAGAAAATGTTACCCGATAGCTGACAAAATGCGAGCTGTTGCGAGAAATACCTGTGTTTGAATGTTGGTTGCATTGCAGGGATGATGAACTTAATGACTGGCGCTGTCTGTTAAGTCCTGTCGTAAGAATGTGTGCGTTGTGTGTTTGCACAGGAGGAAGAATTGTGAGGCTGCTCAGTAAGTGTGCAGAATTTGCAGCACATTTTCCTGCAGCTGCTGCACGACCATTGTCAGGATGGCCGAGTGGTCTAAGGCGCCAGACTCAAGGACTGTTAATCCTTACCTTACCAAAGGTTGGTGTATTCTGGTCCCTTTCTAGGGGCGTGGGTTCGAATCCCACTTCTGACATTAACTTTTTATCCAGACAAATGCCAGCCAGCGTCAAAAAGCCTGCTCAACTGGCTTTAAATTTGCAAGTGGTCACCTCAAGCTCCTCAACGCTATTGGCGTTTGCCAATAAGCGAAAGGCACCGCACCGCCCACAGACCAACTTGTTTTGCTCTCTAAACTTATCACATTCTAACCCTGTTCTCGGGGATAGGGTTTAAAATCAGACTTCTCCTTTCAACCCATTCCCACACTAAAAAGCAGCAGACTCAAAGCATGACATTTTTATCCTCCCGCGTTGCTGAATTCCACGTTGCTTTCTCGTACTGTGGCTTTCAATCCCACTGCAGACAGTGGTGGTTCTCAGAAAAAGGGCACCACTGTCAAAGAATGAGATTTCTTCCACACAAAGGCTGCTCAAATCTGCTCCGTTCCTCAGGCAGGGAATTACTTGCAATGTTTACTTCCGACATTAACACATTTTGCCAGTATAAAAGGCACCAGAGCCAAACAAGTCAGGTATTAGCATGTGAAAGTTGCCAGAGTCGATGCCTTGGTGGACCGAGGCCTTTCAATGCTCAGACTGATGCTTACGGCCAAGGGCACAATAGTGTCAGGAAGGCCGAGTGGAGTGAGGCGCCAGACTCAAAGACTGTTAATCCTTAACTGACCAAAGGTCGGCGAATTCCGGTCCCTTTCTAGGGGCGTGGGTTGCAATCCCACCTCTGACGTGACATTTTTCCCCACACAAATGCAGCCAGCGTCAAAAGGCCTGTTGAACTGGCCTTCAATTTACAAGTGGCAACATCAAACTCTTCAACGGTTTGCCAACAAACTGAAGGCACCGTTCTCAGCTCAACCTCTTTTCCACACCAAAATAGTCATATCACAACACAGCGGGAGCCGACTGCTTCATGGCTCGCGGTGAAGGGGCGCAAATATTACACGCCACAAATTCTGGCAGCGGTGGGATTCGAACCCACGCCTCCGAAGAGACTGGAGCCTTAATCCAGCGCCTTAGACCGCTCGGCCACGCTACCACTGGCAGCAGTTTCCGTTCTGGAACTAGTGACCGGTGAGTGAAATGTGACTTTGCTTTGGGCAAGATAATAATCAAGGCCATTGAAGTGGCAGACGGTAAACTCTCGAGAAATGATTTTGCAGCATACAGGTCCACAGGGCAACACCAGTAATTAGGTGCACGTTGGAACGAAGCAGTTACAACCTTCATTCAATATTTATTCCGACATCAACGTCACTGACAAAACCAGATTATCTGGTCATGATCACATTGCCGTTTGTGGGATCTTGCTGTGTGCAAACTGGCTGCGGCGTTCCCCACATTGCAACAGTGCCTTCACTTTTACAATACTTCATTGGCTGTGAAGCGCCTTGGGACGTCGTTCGGTCATGAAAGGCGCTTTCGAAATACAATACAGAAAATGTTACCCGATAGCTGACAAAATGCGAGCTGTTGCGAGAAATACCTGTGTTTGAATGTTGGTTGCATTGCAGGGATGATGAACTTAATGACTGGCGCTGCCTGTTAAGTCCTGTCGTAAGAATGTGTGCGTTGTGTGTTTGCACAGGAGGAAGAATTGTGAGGCTGCTCAGTAAGTGTGCAGAATTTGCAGCACATTTTCCTGCAGCTGCTACACGACCATTGTCAGGATGGCCGAGTGGTCTAAGGCGCCAGACTCAAGGACTGTTAATCCTTACCTTACCAAAGGTTGGTGTATTCTGGTCCCTTTCTAGGGGCGTGGGTTCGAATCCCACTTCTGACATTAACTTTTTATCCAGACAAATGCCAGCCAGCGTCAAAAAGCCTGCTCAACTGGCTTTAAATTTGCAAGTGGTCACCTCAAGCTCCTCAACGCTATTGGCGTTTGCCAATAAGCGAAAGGCACCGCACCGCCCACAGACCAACTTGTTTTGCTCTCTAAACTTATCACATTCTAACCCTGTTCTCGGGGATAGGGTTTAAAATCAGACTTCTCCTTTCAACCCATTCCCACACTAAAAAGCAGCAGACTCAAAGCATGACATTTTTATCCTCCCGCGTTGCTGAATTCCACGTTGCTTTCTCGTACTGTGGCTTTCAATCCCACTGCAGACAGTGGTGGTTCTCAGAAAAAGGGCACCACTGTCAAAGAATGAGATTTCTTCCACACAAAGGCTGCTCAAATCTGCTACGTTCCTCAGGCAGGGAATTACTTGCAATGTTTACTTCCGACATTAACACATTTTGCCAGTATAAAAGGCACCAGAGCCAAACAAGTCAGGTATTAGCATGTGAAAGTTGCCAGAGTCGATGCCTTTGTGGACCGAGGCCTTTCAATGCTCAGACTGATGCTTACGGCCAAGGGCACAATAGTGTCAGGAAGGCCGAGTGGAGTGAGGCGCCAGACTCAAAGACTGTTAATCCTTAACTGACCAAAGGTCGGCGAATTCCGGTCCCTTTCTAGGGGCGTGGGTTGCAATCCCACCTCTGACGTGACATTTTTCCCCACACAAATGCAGCCAGCGTCAAAAGGCCTGTTGAACTGGCCTTCAATTTACAAGTGGCAACATCAAACTCTTCAACGGTTTGCCAACAAACTGAAGGCACCGTTCTCAGCTCAACCTCTTTTCCACACCAAAATAGTCATATCACAACACAGCGGGAGCCGACTGCTTCATGGCTCGCGGTGAAGGGGCGCAAATATTACACGCCACAAATTCTGGCAGCGGTGGGATTCGAACCCACGCCTCCGAAGAGACTGGAGCCTTAATCCAGCGCCTTAGACCGCTCGGCCACGCTACCACTGGCAGCAGTTTCCGTTCTGGAACTAGTGACCGGTGAGTGAAATGTGACTTTGCTTTGGGCAAGATAATAATCAAGGCCATTGAAGTGGCAGACGGTAAACTCTCGAGAAATGATTTTGCAGCATACAGGTCCACAGGGCAACACCAGTAATTAGGTGCACGTTGGAACGAAGCAGTTACAACCTTCATTCAATATTTATTCCGACATCAACATCACTGACAAAACCAGATTATCTGGTCATGATCACATTGCCGTTTGTGGGATCTTGCTGTGTGCAAACTGGCTGCGGCGTTCCCCACATTGCAACAGTGCCTTCACTTTTACAATACTTCATTGGCTGTGAAGCGCCTTGGGACGTCGTTCGGTCATGAAAGGCGCTTTCGAAATACAATACAGAAAATGTTACCCGATAGCTGACAAAATGCGAGCTGTTGCGAGAAATACCTGTGTTTGAATGTTGGTTGCATTGCAGGGATGATGAACTTAATGACTGGCGCTGCCTGTTAAGTCCTGTCGTAAGAATGTGTGCGTTGTGTGTTTGCACAGGAGGAAGAATTGTGAGGCTGCTCAGTAAGTGTGCAGAATTTGCAGCACATTTTCCTGCAGCTGCTGCACGACCATTGTCAGGATGGCCGAGTGGTCTAAGGCGCCAGACTCAAGGACTGTTAATCCTTACCTTACCAAAGGTTGGTGTATTCTGGTCCCTTTCTAGGGGCGTGGGTTCGAATCCCACTTCTGACATTAACTTTTTATCCAGACAAATGCCAGCCAGCGTCAAAAAGCCTGCTCAACTGGCTTTAAATTTGCAAGTGGTCACCTCAAGCTCCTCAACGCTATTGGCGTTTGCCAATAAGCGAAAGGCACCGCACCGCCCACAGACCAACTTGTTTTGCTCTCTAAACTTATCACATTCTAACCCTGTTCTCGGGGATAGGGTTTAAAATCAGACTTCTCCTTTCAACCCATTCCCACACTAAAAAGCAGCAGACTCAAAGCATGACATTTTTATCCTCCCGCGTTGCTGAATTCCACGTTGCTTTCTCGTACTGTGGCTTTCAATCCCACTGCAGACAGTGGTGGTTCTCAGAAAAAGGGCACCACTGTCAAAGAATGAGATTTCTTCCACACAAAGGCTGCTCAAATCTGCTACGTTCCTCAGGCAGGGAATTACTTGCAATGTTTACTTCCGACATTAACACATTTTGCCAGTATAAAAGGCACCAGAGCCAAACAAGTCAGGTATTAGCATGTGAAAGTTGCCAGAGTCGATGCCTTGGTGGACCGAGGCCTTTCAATGCTCAGACTGATGCTTACGGCCAAGGGCACAATAGTGTCAGGAAGGCCGAGTGGAGTGAGGCGCCAGACTCAAAGACTGTTAATCCTTAACTGACCAAAGGTCGGCGAATTCCGGTCCCTTTCTAGGGGCGTGGGTTGCAATCCCACCTCTGACGTGACATTTTTCCCCACACAAATGCAGCCAGCGTCAAAAGGCCTGTTGAACTGGCCTTCAATTTCCAAGTGGCAACATCAAACTCTTCAACGGTTTGCCAACAAACTGAAGGCACCGTTCTCAGCTCAACCTCTTTTCCACACCAAAATAGTCATATCACAACACAGCGGGAGCCGACTGCTTCATGGCTCGCGGTGAAGGGGCGCAAATATTACACGCCACAAATTCTGGCAGCGGTGGGATTCGAACCCACGCCTCCGAAGAGACTGGAGCCTTAATCCAGCGCCTTAGACCGCTCGGCCACGCTACCACTGGCAGCAGTTTCCGTTCTGGAACTAGTGACCGGTGAGTGAAATGTGACTTTGCTTTGGGCAAGATAATAATCAAGGCCATTGAAGTGGCAGACGGTAAACTCTCGAGAAATGATTTTGCAGCATACAGGTCCACAGGGCAACACCAGTAATTAGGTGCACGTTGGAACGAAGCAGTTACAACCTTCATTCAATATTTATTCCGACATCAACATCACTGACAAAACCAGATTATCTGGTCATGATCACATTGCCGTTTGTGGGATCTTGCTGTGTGCAAACTGGCTGCGGCGTTCCCCACATTGCAACAGTGCCTTCACTTTTACAATACTTCATTGGCTGTGAAGCGCCTTGGGACGTCGTTCGGTCATGAAAGGCGCTTTCGAAATACAATACAGAAAATGTTACCCGATAGCTGACAAAATGCGAGCTGTTGCGAGAAATACCTGTGTTTGAATGTTGGTTGCATTGCAGGGATGATGAACTTAATGACTGGCGCTGCCTGTTAAGTCCTGTCGTAAGAATGTGTGCGTTGTGTGTTTGCACAGGAGGAAGAATTGTGAGGCTGCTCAGTAAGTGTGCAGAATTTGCAGCACATTTTCCTGCAGCTGCTGCACGACCATTGTCAGGATGGCCGAGTGGTCTAAGGCGCCAGACTCAAGGACTGTTAATCCTTACCTTACCAAAGGTTGGTGTATTCTGGTCCCTTTCTAGGGGCGTGGGTTCGAATCCCACTTCTGACATTAACTTTTTATCCAGACAAATGCCAGCCAGCGTCAAAAAGCCTGCTCAACTGGCTTTAAATTTGCAAGTGGTCACCTCAAGCTCCTCAACGCTATTGGCGTTTGCCAATAAGCGAAAGGCACCGCACCGCCCACAGACCAACTTGTTTTGCTCTCTAAACTTATCACATTCTAACCCTGTTCTCGGGGATAGGGTTTAAAATCAGACTTCTCCTTTCAACCCATTCCCACACTAAAAAGCAGCAGACTCAAAGCATGACATTTTTATCCTCCCGCGTTGCTGAATTCCACGTTGCTTTCTCGTACTGTGGCTTTCAATCCCACTGCAGACAGTGGTGGTTCTCAGAAAAAGGGCACCACTGTCAAAGAATGAGATTTCTTCCACACAAAGGCTGCTCAAATCTGCTACGTTCCTCAGGCAGGGAATTACTTGCAATGTTTACTTCCGACATTAACACATTTTGCCAGTATAAAAGGCACCAGAGCCAAACAAGTCAGGTATTAGCATGTGAAAGTTGCCAGAGTCGATGCCTTGGTGGACCGAGGCCTTTCAATGCTCAGACTGATGCTTACGGCCAAGGGCACAATAGTGTCAGGAAGGCCGAGTGGAGTGAGGCGCCAGACTCAAAGACTGTTAATCCTTAACTGACCAAAGGTCGGCGAATTCCGGTCCCTTTCTAGGGGCGTGGGTTGCAATCCCACCTCTGACGTGACATTTTTCCCCACACAAATGCAGCCAGCGTCAAAAGGCCTGTTGAACTGGCCTTCAATTTCCAAGTGGCAACATCAAACTCTTCAACGGTTTGCCAACAAACTGAAGGCACCGTTCTCAGCTCAACCTCTTTTCCACACCAAAATAGTCATATCACAACACAGCGGGAGCCGACTGCTTCATGGCTCGCGGTGAAGGGGCGCAAATATTACACGCCACAAATTCTGGCAGCGGTGGGATTCGAACCCACGCCTCCGAAGAGACTGGAGCCTTAATCCAGCGCCTTAGACCGCTCGGCCACGCTACCACTGGCAGCAGTTTCCGTTCTGGAACTAGTGACCGGTGAGTGAAATGTGACTTTGCTTTGGGCAAGATAATAATCAAGGCCATTGAAGTGGCAGACGGTAAACTCTCGAGAAATGATTTTGCAGCATACAGGTCCACAGGGCAACACCAGTAATTAGGTGCACGTTGGAACGAAGCAGTTACAACCTTCATTCAATATTTATTCCGACATCAACGTCACTGACAAAACCAGATTATCTGGTCATGATCACATTGCCGTTTGTGGGATCTTGCTGTGTGCAAACTGGCTGCGGCGTTCCCCACATTGCAACAGTGCCTTCACTTTTACAATACTTCATTGGCTGTGAAGCGCCTTGGGACGTCGTTCGGTCATGAAAGGCGCTTTCGAAATACAATACAGAAAATGTTACCCGATAGCTGACAAAATGCGAGCTGTTGCGAGAAATACCTGTGTTTGAATGTTGGTTGCATTGCAGGGATGATGAACTTAATGACTGGCGCTGCCTGTTAAGTCCTGTCGTAAGAATGGGTGCGTTGTGTGTTTGCACAGGAGGAAGAATTGTGAGGCTGCTCAGTAAGTGTGCAGAATTTGCAGCACATTTTCCTGCAGCTGCTGCACGACCATTGTCAGGATGGCCGAGTGGTCTAAGGCGCCAGACTCAAGGACTGTTAATCCTTACCTTACCAAAGGTTGGTGTATTCTGGTCCCTTTCTAGGGGCGTGGGTTCGAATCCCACTTCTGACATTAACTTTTTATCCAGACAAATGCCAGCCAGCGTCAAAAAGCCTGCTCAACTGGCTTTAAATTTGCAAGTGGTCACCTCAAGCTCCTCAACGCTATTGGCGTTTGCCAATAAGCGAAAGGCACCGCACCGCCCACAGACCAACTTGTTTTGCTCTCTAAACTTATCACATTCTAACCCTGTTCTCGGGGATAGGGTTTAAAATCAGACTTCTCCTTTCAACCCATTCCCACACTAAAAAGCAGCAGACTCAAAGCATGACATTTTTATCCTCCCGCGTTGCTGAATTCCACGTTGCTTTCTCGTACTGTGGCTTTCAATCCCACTGCAGACAGTGGTGGTTCTCAGAAAAAGGGCACCACTGTCAAAGAATGAGATTTCTTCCACACAAAGGCTGCTCAAATCTGCTACGTTCCTCAGGCAGGGAATTACTTGCAATGTTTACTTCCGACATTAACACATTTTGCCAGTATAAAAGGCACCAGAGCCAAACAAGTCAGGTATTAGCATGTGAAAGTTGCCAGAGTCGATGCCTTGGTGGACCGAGGCCTTTCAATGCTCAGACTGATGCTTACGGCCAAGGGCACAATAGTGTCAGGAAGGCCGAGTGGAGTGAGGCGCCAGACTCAAAGACTGTTAATCCTTAACTGACCAAAGGTCGGCGAATTCCGGTCCCTTTCTAGGGGCGTGGGTTGCAATCCCACCTCTGACGTGACATTTTTCCCCACACAAATGCAGCCAGCGTCAAAAGGCCTGTTGAACTGGCCTTCAATTTCCAAGTGGCAACATCAAACTCTTCAACGGTTTGCCAACAAACTGAAGGCACCGTTCTCAGCTCAACCTCTTTTCCACACCAAAATAGTCATATCACAACACAGCGGGAGCCGACTGCTTCATGGCTCGCGGTGAAGGGGCGCAAATATTACACGCCACAAATTCTGGCAGCGGTGGGATTCGAACTCACGCCTCCGAAGAGACTGGAGCCTTAATCCAGCGCCTTAGACCGCTCGACCACGCTACCACTGGCAGCAGTTTCCGTTCTGGAACTAGTGACCGGTGAGTGAAATGTGACTTTGCTTTGGGCAAGATAATAATCAAGGCCATTGAAGTGGCAGACGGTAAACTCTCGAGAAATGATTTTGCAGCATACAGGTCCACAGGGCAACACCAGTAATTAGGTGCACGTTGGAACGAAGCAGTTACAACCTTCATTCAATATTTATTCCGACATCAACATCACTGACAAAACCAGATTATCTGGTCATGATCACATTGCCGTTTGTGGGATCTTGCTGTGTGCAAACTGGCTGCGGCGTTCCCCACATTGCAACAGTGCCTTCACTTTTACAATACTTCATTGGCTGTGAAGCGCCTTGGGACGTCGTTCGGTCATGAAAGGCGCTTTCGAAATACAATACAGAAAATGTTACCCGATAGCTGACAAAATGCGAGCTGTTGCGAGAAATACCTGTGTTTGAATGTTGGTTGCATTGCAGGGATGATGAACTTAATGACTGGCGCTGCCTGTTAAGTCCTGTCGTAAGAATGTGTGCGTTGTGTGTTTGCACAGGAGGAAGAATTGTGAGGCTGCTCAGTAAGTGTGCAGAATTTGCAGCACATTTTCCTGCAGCTGCTGCACGACCATTGTCAGGATGGCCGAGTGGTCTAAGGCGCCAGACTCAAGGACTTTTAATCCTTACCTTACCAAAGGTTGGAGTATTCTGGTCCCTTTCTAGGGGCGTGGGTTCGAATCCCACTTCTGACATTAACTTTTTATCCAGACAAATGCCAGCCAGCGTCAAAAAGCCTGCTCAACTGGCTTTAAATTTGCAAGTGGTCACCTCAAGCTCCTCAACGCTATTGGCGTTTGCCAATAAGCGAAAGGCACCGCACCGCCCACAGACCAACTTGTTTTGCTCTCTAAACTTATCACATTCTAACCCTGTTCTCGGGGATAGGGTTTAAAATCAGACTTCTCCTTTCAACCCATTCCCACACTAAAAAGCAGCAGACTCAAAGCATGACATTTTTATCCTCCCGCGTTGCTGAATTCCACGTTGCTTTCTCGTACTGTGGCTTTCAATCCCACTGCAGACAGTGGTGGTTCTCAGAAAAAGGGCACCACTGTCAAAGAATGAGATTTCTTCCACACAAAGGCTGCTCAAATCTGCTCCGTTCCTCAGGCAGGGAATTACTTGCAATGTTTACTTCCGACATTAACACATTTTGCCAGTATAAAAGGCACCAGAGCCAAACAAGTCAGGTATTAGCATGTGAAAGTTGCCAGAGTCGATGCCTTGGTGGACCGAGGCCTTTCAATGCTCAGACTGATGCTTACGGCCAAGGGCACAATAGTGTCAGGAAGGCCGAGTGGAGTGAGGCGCCAGACTCAAAGACTGTTAATCCTTAACTGACCAAAGGTCGGCGAATTCCGGTCCCTTTCTAGGGGCGTGGGTTGCAATCCCACCTCTGACGTGACATTTTTCCCCACACAAATGCAGCCAGCGTCAAAAGGCCTGTTGAACTGGCCTTCAATTTACAAGTGGCAACATCAAACTCTTCAACGGTTTGCCAACAAACTGAAGGCACCGTTCTCAGCTCAACCTCTTTTCCACACCAAAATAGTCATATCACAACACAGCGGGAGCCGACTGCTTCATGGCTCGCGGTGAAGGGGCGCAAATATTACACGCCACAAATTCTGGCAGCGGTGGGATTCGAACCCACGCCTCCGAAGAGACTGGAGCCTTAATCCAGCGCCTTAGACCGCTCGGCCACGCTACCACTGGCAGCAGTTTCCGTTCTGGAACTAGTGACCGGTGAGTGAAATGTGACTTTGCTTTGGGCAAGATAATAATCAAGGCCATTGAAGTGGCAGACGGTAAACTCTCGAGAAATGATTTTGCAGCATACAGGTCCACAGGGCAACACCAGTAATTAGGTGCACGTTGGAACGAAGCAGTTACAACCTTCATTCAATATTTATTCCGACATCAACGTCACTGACAAAACCAGATTATCTGGTCATGATCACATTGCCGTTTGTGGGATCTTGCTGTGTGCAAACTGGCTGCGGCGTTCCCCACATTGCAACAGTGCCTTCACTTTTACAATACTTCATTGGCTGTGAAGCGCCTTGGGACGTCGTTCGGTCATGAAAGGCGCTTTCGAAATACAATACAGAAAATGTTACCCGATAGCTGACAAAATGCGAGCTGTTGCGAGAAATACCTGTGTTTGAATGTTGGTTGCATTGCAGGGATGATGAACTTAATGACTGGCGCTGCCTGTTAAGTCCTGTCGTAAGAATGGGTGCGTTGTGTGTTTGCACAGGAGGAAGAATTGTGAGGCTGCTCAGTAAGTGTGCAGAATTTGCAGCACATTTTCCTGCAGCTGCTGCACGACCATTGTCAGGATGGCCGAGTGGTCTAAGGCGCCAGACTCAAGGACTGTTAATCCTTACCTTACCAAAGGTTGGTGTATTCTGGTCCCTTTCTAGGGGCGTGGGTTCGAATCCCACTTCTGACATTAACTTTTTATCCAGACAAATGCCAGCCAGCGTCAAAAAGCCTGCTCAACTGGCTTTAAATTTGCAAGTGGTCACCTCAAGCTCCTCAACGCTATTGGCGTTTGCCAATAAGCGAAAGGCACCGCACCGCCCACAGACCAACTTGTTTTGCTCTCTAAACTTATCACATTCTAACCCTGTTCTCGGGGATAGGGTTTAAAATCAGACTTCTCCTTTCAACCCATTCCCACACTAAAAAGCAGCAGACTCAAAGCATGACATTTTTATCCTCCCGCGTTGCTGAATTCCACGTTGCTTTCTCGTACTGTGGCTTTCAATCCCACTGCAGACAGTGGTGGTTCTCAGAAAAAGGGCACCACTGTCAAAGAATGAGATTTCTTCCACACAAAGGCTGCTCAAATCTGCTACGTTCCTCAGGCAGGGAATTACTTGCAATGTTTACTTCCGACATTAACACATTTTGCCAGTATAAAAGGCACCAGAGCCAAACAAGTCAGGTATTAGCATGTGAAAGTTGCCAGAGTCGATGCCTTGGTGGACCGAGGCCTTTCAATGCTCAGACTGATGCTTACGGCCAAGGGCACAATAGTGTCAGGAAGGCCGAGTGGAGTGAGGCGCCAGACTCAAAGACTGTTAATCCTTAACTGACCAAAGGTCGGCGAATTCCGGTCCCTTTCTAGGGGCGTGGGTTGCAATCCCACCTCTGACGTGACATTTTTCCCCACACAAATGCAGCCAGCGTCAAAAGGCCTGTTGAACTGGCCTTCAATTTCCAAGTGGCAACATCAAACTCTTCAACGGTTTGCCAACAAACTGAAGGCACCGTTCTCAGCTCAACCTCTTTTCCACACCAAAATAGTCATATCACAACACAGCGGGAGCCGACTGCTTCATGGCTCGCGGTGAAGGGGCGCAAATATTACACGCCACAAATTCTGGCAGCGGTGGGATTCGAACTCACGCCTCCGAAGAGACTGGAGCCTTAATCCAGCGCCTTAGACCGCTCGACCACGCTACCACTGGCAGCAGTTTCCGTTCTGGAACTAGTGACCGGTGAGTGAAATGTGACTTTGCTTTGGGCAAGATAATAATCAAGGCCATTGAAGTGGCAGACGGTAAACTCTCGAGAAATGATTTTGCAGCATACAGGTCCACAGGGCAACACCAGTAATTAGGTGCACGTTGGAACGAAGCAGTTACAACCTTCATTCAATATTTATTCCGACATCAACATCACTGACAAAACCAGATTATCTGGTCATGATCACATTGCCGTTTGTGGGATCTTGCTGTGTGCAAACTGGCTGCGGCGTTCCCCACATTGCAACAGTGCCTTCACTTTTACAATACTTCATTGGCTGTGAAGCGCCTTGGGACGTCGTTCGGTCATGAAAGGCGCTTTCGAAATACAATACAGAAAATGTTACCCGATAGCTGACAAAATGCGAGCTGTTGCGAGAAATACCTGTGTTTGAATGTTGGTTGCATTGCAGGGATGATGAACTTAATGACTGGCGCTGCCTGTTAAGTCCTGTCGTAAGAATGTGTGCGTTGTGTGTTTGCACAGGAGGAAGAATTGTGAGGCTGCTCAGTAAGTGTGCAGAATTTGCAGCACATTTTCCTGCAGCTGCTGCACGACCATTGTCAGGATGGCCGAGTGGTCTAAGGCGCCAGACTCAAGGACTTTTAATCCTTACCTTACCAAAGGTTGGTGTATTCTGGTCCCTTTCTAGGGGCGTGGGTTCGAATCCCACTTCTGACATTAACTTTTTATCCAGACAAATGCCAGCCAGCGTCAAAAAGCCTGCTCAACTGGCTTTAAATTTGCAAGTGGTCACCTCAAGCTCCTCAACGCTATTGGCGTTTGCCAATAAGCGAAAGGCACCGCACCGCCCACAGACCAACTTGTTTTGCTCTCTAAACTTATCACATTCTAACCCTGTTCTCGGGGATAGGGTTTAAAATCAGACTTCTCCTTTCAACCCATTCCCACACTAAAAAGCAGCAGACTCAAAGCATGACATTTTTATCCTCCCGCGTTGCTGAATTCCACGTTGCGTTCTCGTACTGTGGCTTTCAATCCCACTGCAGACAGTGGTGGTTCTCAGAAAAAGGGCACCACTGTCAAAGAATGAGATTTCTTCCACACAAAGGCTGCTCAAATCTGCTCCGTTCCTCAGGCAGGGAATTACTTGCAATGTTTACTTCCGACATTAACACATTTTGCCAGTATAAAAGGCACCAGAGCCAAACAAGTCAGGTATTAGCATGTGAAAGTTGCCAGAGTCGATGCCTTGGTGGACCGAGGCCTTTCAATGCTCAGACTGATGCTTACGGCC
Organism: Pristiophorus japonicus; assembly: GCF_044704955.1. Taxonomy (NCBI): domain Eukaryota; kingdom Metazoa; phylum Chordata; class Chondrichthyes; family Pristiophoridae; genus Pristiophorus; species Pristiophorus japonicus. Next base: position 174,972,370 of record NC_091984.1, read on the forward strand.
AAGGGCACAATAGTGTCAGGAAGGCCGAGTGGAGTGAGGCGCCAGACTCAAAGACTGTTAATCCTTAACTGACCAAAGGTCGGCGAATTCCGGTCCCTTTCTAGGGGCGTGGGTTGCAATCCCACCTCTGACGTGACATTTTTCCCCACACAAATGCAGCCAGCGTCAAAAGGCCTGTTGAACTGGCCTTCAATTTACAAGTGGCAACATCAAACTCTTCAACGGTTTGCCAACAAACTGAAGGCACCGTTCTCAGCTCAACCTCTTTTCCACACCAAAATAGTCATATCACAACACAGCGGGAGCCGACTGCTTCATGGCTCGCGGTGAAGGGGCGCAAATATTACACGCCACAAATTCTGGCAGCGGTGGGATTCGAACCCACGCCTCCGAAGAGACTGGAGCCTTAATCCAGCGCCTTAGACCGCTCGGCCACGCTACCACTGGCAGCAGTTTCCGTTCTGGAACTAGTGACCGGTGAGTGAAATGTGACTTTGCTTTGGGCAAGATAATAATCAAGGCCATTGAAGTGGCAGACGGTAAACTCTCGAGAAATGATTTTGCAGCATACAGGTCCACAGGGCAACACCAGTAATTAGGTGCACGTTGGAACGAAGCAGTTACAACCTTCATTCAATATTTATTCCGACATCAACGTCACTGACAAAACCAGATTATCTGGTCATGATCACATTGCCGTTTGTGGGATCTTGCTGTGTGCAAACTGGCTGCGGCGTTCCCCACATTGCAACAGTGCCTTCACTTTTACAATACTTCATTGGCTGTGAAGCGCCTTGGGACGTCGTTCGGTCATGAAAGGCGCTTTCGAAATACAATACAGAAAATGTTACCCGATAGCTGACAAAATGCGAGCTGTTGCGAGAAATACCTGTGTTTGAATGTTGGTTGCATTGCAGGGATGATGAACTTAATGACTGGCGCTGCCTGTTAAGTCCTGTCGTAAGAATGTGTGCGTTGTGTGTTTGCACAGGAGGAAGAATTGTGAGGCTGCTCAGTAAGTGTGCAGAATTTGCAGCACATTTTCCTGCAGCTGCTGCACGACCATTGTCAGGATGGCCGAGTGGTCTAAGGCGCCAGACTCAAGGACTGTTAATCCTTACCTTACCAAAGGTTGGTGTATTCTGGTCCCTTTCTAGGGGCGTGGGTTCGAATCCCACTTCTGACATTAACTTTTTATCCAGACAAATGCCAGCCAGCGTCAAAAAGCCTGCTCAACTGGCTTTAAATTTGCAAGTGGTCACCTCAAGCTCCTCAACGCTATTGGCGTTTGCCAATAAGCGAAAGGCACCGCACCGCCCACAGACCAACTTGTTTTGCTCTCTAAACTTATCACATTCTAACCCTGTTCTCGGGGATAGGGTTTAAAATCAGACTTCTCCTTTCAACCCATTCCCACACTAAAAAGCAGCAGACTCAAAGCATGACATTTTTATCCTCCCGCGTTGCTGAATTCCACGTTGCTTTCTCGTACTGTGGCTTTCAATCCCACTGCAGACAGTGGTGGTTCTCAGAAAAAGGGCACCACTGTCAAAGAATGAGATTTCTTCCACACAAAGGCTGCTCAAATCTGCTCCGTTCCTCAGGCAGGGAATTACTTGCAATGTTTACTTCCGACATTAACACATTTTGCCAGTATAAAAGGCACCAGAGCCAAACAAGTCAGGTATTAGCATGTGAAAGTTGCCAGAGTCGATGCCTTGGTGGACCGAGGCCTTTCAATGCTCAGACTGATGCTTACGGCCAAGGGCACAATAGTGTCAGGAAGGCCGAGTGGAGTGAGGCGCCAGACTCAAAGACTGTTAATCCTTAACTGACCAAAGGTCGGCGAATTCCGGTCCCTTTCTAGGGGCGTGGGTTGCAATCCCACCTCTGACGTGACATTTTTCCCCACACAAATGCAGCCAGCGTCAAAAGGCCTGTTGAACTGGCCTTCAATTTACAAGTGGCAACATCAAACTCTTCAACGGTTTGCCAACAAACTGAAGGCACCGTTCTCAGCTCAACCTCTTTTCCACACCAAAATAGTCATATCACAACACAGCGGGAGCCGACTGCTTCATGGCTCGCGGTGAAGGGGCGCAAATATTACACGCCACAAATTCTGGCAGCGGTGGGATTCGAACCCACGCCTCCGAAGAGACTGGAGCCTTAATCCAGCGCCTTAGACCGCTCGGCCACGCTACCACTGGCAGCAGTTTCCGTTCTGGAACTAGTGACCGGTGAGTGAAATGTGACTTTGCTTTGGGCAAGATAATAATCAAGGCCATTGAAGTGGCAGACGGTAAACTCTCGAGAAATGATTTTGCAGCATACAGGTCCACAGGGCAACACCAGTAATTAGGTGCACGTTGGAACGAAGCAGTTACAACCTTCATTCAATATTTATTCCGACATCAACGTCACTGACAAAACCAGATTATCTGGTCATGATCACATTGCCGTTTGTGGGATCTTGCTGTGTGCAAACTGGCTGCGGCGTTCCCCACATTGCAACAGTGCCTTCACTTTTACAATACTTCATTGGCTGTGAAGCGCCTTGGGACGTCGTTCGGTCATGAAAGGCGCTTTCGAAATACAATACAGAAAATGTTACCCGATAGCTGACAAAATGCGAGCTGTTGCGAGAAATACCTGTGTTTGAATGTTGGTTGCATTGCAGGGATGATGAACTTAATGACTGGCGCTGCCTGTTAAGTCCTGTCGTAAGAATGTGTGCGTTGTGTGTTTGCACAGGAGGAAGAATTGTGAGGCTGCTCAGTAAGTGTGCAGAATTTGCAGCACATTTTCCTGCAGCTGCTACACGACCATTGTCAGGGTGGCCGAGTGGTCTAAGGCGCCAGACTCAAGGACTGTTAATCCTTACCTTACCAAAGGTTGGTGTATTCTGGTCCCTTTCTAGGGGCGTGGGTTCGAATCCCACTTCTGACATTAACTTTTTATCCAGACAAATGCCAGCCAGCGTCAAAAAGCCTGCTCAACTGGCTTTAAATTTGCAAGTGGTCACCTCAAGCTCCTCAACGCTATTGGCGTTTGCCAATAAGCGAAAGGCACCGCACCGCCCACAGACCAACTTGTTTTGCTCTCTAAACTTATCACATTCTAACCCTGTTCTCGGGGATAGGGTTTAAAATCAGACTTCTCCTTTCAACCCATTCCCACACTAAAAAGCAGCAGACTCAAAGCATGACATTTTTATCCTCCCGCGTTGCTGAATTCCACGTTGCTTTCTCGTACTGTGGCTTTCAATCCCACTGCAGACAGTGGTGGTTCTCAGAAAAAGGGCACCACTGTCAAAGAATGAGATTTCTTCCACACAAAGGCTGCTCAAATCTGCTCCGTTCCTCAGGCAGGGAATTACTTGCAATGTTACTTCCGACATTAACACATTTTGCCAGTATAAAAGGCACCAGAGCCAAACAAGTCAGGTATTAGCATGTGAAAGTTGCCAGAGTCGATGCCTTGGTGGACCGAGGCCTTTCAATGCTCAGACTGATGCTTACGGCCAAGGGCACAATAGTGTCAGGAAGGCCGAGTGGAGTGAGGCGCCAGACTCAAAGACTGTTAATCCTTAACTGACCAAAGGTCGGCGAATTCCGGTCCCTTTCTAGGGGCGTGGGTTGCAATCCCACCTCTGACGTGACATTTTTCCCCACACAAATGCAGCCAGCGTCAAAAGGCCTGTTGAACTGGCCTTCAATTTACAAGTGGCAACAAACTGAAGGCACCGTTCTCAGCTCAACCTCTTTTCCACACCAAAATAGTCATATCACAACACAGCGGGAGCCGACTGCTTCATGGCTCGCGGTGAAGGGGCGCAAATATTACACGCCACAAATTCTGGCAGCGGTGGGATTCGAAGCCACTGCCTCCGAAGAGACTGGAGCCTTAATCCAGCGCCTTAGACCGCTCGGCCACGCTACCACTGGCAGCAGTTTCCGTTCTGGAACTAGTGACCGGTGAGTGAAATGTGACTTTGCTTTGGGCAAGATAATAATCAAGGCCATTGAAGTGGCAGACGGTAAACTCTCGAGAAATGATTTTGCAGCATACAGGTCCACAGGGCAACACCAGTAATTAGGTGCACGTTGGAACGAAGCAGTTACAACCTTCATTCAATATTTATTCCGACATCAACGTCACTGACAAAACCAGATTATCTGGTCATGATCACATTGCCGTTTGTGGGATCTTGCTGTGTGCAAACTGGCTGCGGCGTTCCCCACATTGCAACAGTGCCTTCACTTTTACAATACTTCATTGGCTGTGAAGCGCCTTGGGACGTCGTTCGGTCATGAAAGGCGCTTTCGAAATACAATACAGAAAATGTTACCCGATAGCTGACAAAATGCGAGCTGTTGCGAGAAATACCTGTGTTTGAATGTTGGTTGCATTGCAGGGATGATGAACTTAATGACTGGCGCTGTCTGTTAAGTCCTGTCGTAAGAATGTGTGCGTTGTGTGTTTGCACAGGAGGAAGAATTGTGAGGCTGCTCAGTAAGTGTGCAGAATTTGCAGCACATTTTCCTGCAGCTGCTGCACGACCATTGTCAGGATGGCCGAGTGGTCTAAGGCGCCAGACTCAAGGACTGTTAATCCTTACCTTACCAAAGGTTGGTGTATTCTGGTCCCTTTCTAGGGGCGTGGGTTCGAATCCCACTTCTGACATTAACTTTTTATCCAGACAAATGCCAGCCAGCGTCAAAAAGCCTGCTCAACTGGCTTTAAATTTGCAAGTGGTCACCTCAAGCTCCTCAACGCTATTGGCGTTTGCCAATAAGCGAAAGGCACCGCACCGCCCACAGACCAACTTGTTTTGCTCTCTAAACTTATCACATTCTAACCCTGTTCTCGGGGATAGGGTTTAAAATCAGACTTCTCCTTTCAACCCATTCCCACACTAAAAAGCAGCAGACTCAAAGCATGACATTTTTATCCTCCCGCGTTGCTGAATTCCACGTTGCTTTCTCGTACTGTGGCTTTCAATCCCACTGCAGACAGTGGTGGTTCTCAGAAAAAGGGCACCACTGTCAAAGAATGAGATTTCTTCCACACAAAGGCTGCTCAAATCTGCTCCGTTCCTCAGGCAGGGAATTACTTGCAATGTTTACTTCCGACATTAACACATTTTGCCAGTATAAAAGGCACCAGAGCCAAACAAGTCAGGTATTAGCATGTGAAAGTTGCCAGAGTCGATGCCTTGGTGGACCGAGGCCTTTCAATGCTCAGACTGATGCTTACGGCCAAGGGCACAATAGTGTCAGGAAGGCCGAGTGGAGTGAGGCGCCAGACTCAAAGACTGTTAATCCTTAACTGACCAAAGGTCGGCGAATTCCGGTCCCTTTCTAGGGGCGTGGGTTGCAATCCCACCTCTGACGTGACATTTTTCCCCACACAAATGCAGCCAGCGTCAAAAGGCCTGTTGAACTGGCCTTCAATTTACAAGTGGCAACAAACTGAAGGCACCGTTCTCAGCTCAACCTCTTTTCCACACCAAAATAGTCATATCACAACACAGCGGGAGCCGACTGCTTCATGGCTCGCGGTGAAGGGGCGCAAATATTACACGCCACAAATTCTGGCAGCGGTGGGATTCGAAGCCACTGCCTCCGAAGAGACTGGAGCCTTAATCCAGCGCCTTAGACCGCTCGGCCACGCTACCACTGGCAGCAGTTTCCGTTCTGGAACTAGTGACCGGTGAGTGAAATGTGACTTTGCTTTGGGCAAGATAATAATCAAGGCCATTGAAGTGGCAGACGGTAAACTCTCGAGAAATGATTTTGCAGCATACAGGTCCACAGGGCAACACCAGTAATTAGGTGCACGTTGGAACGAAGCAGTTACAACCTTCATTCAATATTTATTCCGACATCAACGTCACTGACAAAACCAGATTATCTGGTCATGATCACATTGCCGTTTGTGGGATCTTGCTGTGTGCAAACTGGCTGCGGCGTTCCCCACATTGCAACAGTGCCTTCACTTTTACAATACTTCATTGGCTGTGAAGCGCCTTGGGACGTCGTTCGGTCATGAAAGGCGCTTTCGAAATACAATACAGAAAATGTTACCCGATAGCTGACAAAATGCGAGCTGTTGCGAGAAATACCTGTGTTTGAATGTTGGTTGCATTGCAGGGATGATGAACTTAATGACTGGCGCTGCCTGTTAAGTCCTGTCGTAAGAATGTGTGCGTTGTGTGTTTGCACAGGAGGAAGAATTGTGAGGCTGCTCAGTAAGTGTGCAGAATTTGCAGCACATTTTCCTGCAGCTGCTGCACGACCATTGTCAGGATGGCCGAGTGGTCTAAGGCGCCAGACTCAAGGACTGTTAATCCTTACCTTACCAAAGGTTGGTGTATTCTGGTCCCTTTCTAGGGGCGTGGGTTCGAATCCCACTTCTGACATTAACTTTTTATCCAGACAAATGCCAGCCAGCGTCAAAAAGCCTGCTCAACTGGCTTTAAATTTGCAAGTGGTCACCTCAAGCTCCTCAACGCTATTGGCGTTTGCCAATAAGCGAAAGGCACCGCACCGCCCACAGACCAACTTGTTTTGCTCTCTAAACTTATCACATTCTAACCCTGTTCTCGGGGATAGGGTTTAAAATCAGACTTCTCCTTTCAACCCATTCCCACACTAAAAAGCAGCAGACTCAAAGCATGACATTTTTATCCTCCCGCGTTGCTGAATTCCACGTTGCTTTCTCGTACTGTGGCTTTCAATCCCACTGCAGACAGTGGTGGTTCTCAGAAAAAGGGCACCACTGTCAAAGAATGAGATTTCTTCCACACAAAGGCTGCTCAAATCTGCTCCGTTCCTCAGGCAGGGAATTACTTGCAATGTTTACTTCCGACATTAACACATTTTGCCAGTATAAAAGGCACCAGAGCCAAACAAGTCAGGTATTAGCATGTGAAAGTTGCCAGAGTCGATGCCTTGGTGGACCGAGGCCTTTCAATGCTCAGACTGATGCTTACGGCCAAGGGCACAATAGTGTCAGGAAGGCCGAGTGGAGTGAGGCGCCAGACTCAAAGACTGTTAATCCTTAACTGACCAAAGGTCGGCGAATTCCGGTCCCTTTCTAGGGGCGTGGGTTGCAATCCCACCTCTGACGTGACATTTTTCCCCACACAAATGCAGCCAGCGTCAAAAGGCCTGTTGAACTGGCCTTCAATTTACAAGTGGCAACATCAAACTCTTCAACGGTTTGCCAACAAACTGAAGGCACCGTTCTCAGCTCAACCTCTTTTCCACACCAAAATAGTCATATCACAACACAGCGGGAGCCGACTGCTTCATGGCTCGCGGTGAAGGGGCGCAAATATTACACGCCACAAATTCTGGCAGCGGTGGGATTCGAACCCACGCCTCCGAAGAGACTGGAGCCTTAATCCAGCGCCTTAGACCGCTCGGCCACGCTACCACTGGCAGCAGTTTCCGTTCTGGAACTAGTGACCGGTGAGTGAAATGTGACTTTGCTTTGGGCAAGATAATAATCAAGGCCATTGAAGTGGCAGACGGTAAACTCTCGAGAAATGATTTTGCAGCATACAGGTCCACAGGGCAACACCAGTAATTAGGTGCACGTTGGAACGAAGCAGTTACAACCTTCATTCAATATTTATTCCGACATCAACGTCACTGACAAAACCAGATTATCTGGTCATGATCACATTGCCGTTTGTGGGATCTTGCTGTGTGCAAACTGGCTGCGGCGTTCCCCACATTGCAACAGTGCCTTCACTTTTACAATACTTCATTGGCTGTGAAGCGCCTTGGGACGTCGTTCGGTCATGAAAGGCGCTTTCGAAATACAATACAGAAAATGTTACCCGATAGCTGACAAAATGCGAGCTGTTGCGAGAAATACCTGTGTTTGAATGTTGGTTGCATTGCAGGGATGATGAACTTAATGACTGGCGCTGTCTGTTAAGTCCTGTCGTAAGAATGTGTGCGTTGTGTGTTTGCACAGGAGGAAGAATTGTGAGGCTGCTCAGTAAGTGTGCAGAATTTGCAGCACATTTTCCTGCAGCTGCTGCACGACCATTGTCAGGATGGCCGAGTGGTCTAAGGCGCCAGACTCAAGGACTGTTAATCCTTACCTTACCAAAGGTTGGTGTATTCTGGTCCCTTTCTAGGGGCGTGGGTTCGAATCCCACTTCTGACATTAACTTTTTATCCAGACAAATGCCAGCCAGCGTCAAAAAGCCTGCTCAACTGGCTTTAAATTTGCAAGTGGTCACCTCAAGCTCCTCAACGCTATTGGCGTTTGCCAATAAGCGAAAGGCACCGCACCGCCCACAGACCAACTTGTTTTGCTCTCTAAACTTATCACATTCTAACCCTGTTCTCGGGGATAGGGTTTAAAATCAGACTTCTCCTTTCAACCCATTCCCACACTAAAAAGCAGCAGACTCAAAGCATGACATTTTTATCCTCCCGCGTTGCTGAATTCCACGTTGCTTTCTCGTACTGTGGCTTTCAATCCCACTGCAGACAGTGGTGGTTCTCAGAAAAAGGGCACCACTGTCAAAGAATGAGATTTCTTCCACACAAAGGCTGCTCAAATCTGCTCCGTTCCTCAGGCAGGGAATTACTTGCAATGTTTACTTCCGACATTAACACATTTTGCCAGTATAAAAGGCACCAGAGCCAAACAAGTCAGGTATTAGCATGTGAAAGTTGCCAGAGTCGATGCCTTGGTGGACCGAGGCCTTTCAATGCTCAGACTGATGCTTACGGCCAAGGGCACAATAGTGTCAGGAAGGCCGAGTGGAGTGAGGCGCCAGACTCAAAGACTGTTAATCCTTAACTGACCAAAGGTCGGCGAATTCCGGTCCCTTTCTAGGGGCGTGGGTTGCAATCCCACCTCTGACGTGACATTTTTCCCCACACAAATGCAGCCAGCGTCAAAAGGCCTGTTGAACTGGCCTTCAATTTACAAGTGGCAACATCAAACTCTTCAACGGTTTGCCAACAAACTGAAGGCACCGTTCTCAGCTCAACCTCTTTTCCACACCAAAATAGTCATATCACAACACAGCGGGAGCCGACTGCTTCATGGCTCGCGGTGAAGGGGCGCAAATATTACACGCCACAAATTCTGGCAGCGGTGGGATTCGAACCCACGCCTCCGAAGAGACTGGAGCCTTAATCCAGCGCCTTAGACCGCTCGGCCACGCTACCACTGGCAGCAGTTTCCGTTCTGGAACTAGTGACCGGTGAGTGAAATGTGACTTTGCTTTGGGCAAGATAATAATCAAGGCCATTGAAGTGGCAGACGGTAAACTCTCGAGAAATGATTTTGCAGCATACAGGTCCACAGGGCAACACCAGTAATTAGGTGCACGTTGGAACGAAGCAGTTACAACCTTCATTCAATATTTATTCCGACATCAACGTCACTGACAAAACCAGATTATCTGGTCATGATCACATTGCCGTTTGTGGGATCTTGCTGTGTGCAAACTGGCTGCGGCGTTCCCCACATTGCAACAGTGCCTTCACTTTTACAATACTTCATTGGCTGTGAAGCGCCTTGGGACGTCGTTCGGTCATGAAAGGCGCTTTCGAAATACAATACAGAAAATGTTACCCGATAGCTGACAAAATGCGAGCTGTTGCGAGAAATACCTGTGTTTGAATGTTGGTTGCATTGCAGGGATGATGAACTTAATGACTGGCGCTGCCTGTTAAGTCCTGTCGTAAGAATGTGTGCGTTGTGTGTTTGCACAGGAGGAAGAATTGTGAGGCTGCTCCGTAAGTGTGCAGAATTTGCAGCACATTTTCCTGCAGCTGCTGCACGACCATTGTCAGGATGGCCGAGTGGTCTAAGGCGCCAGACTCAAGGACTGTTAATCCTTACCTTACCAAAGGTTGGTGTATTCTGGTCCCTTTCTAGGGGCGTGGGTTCGAATCCCACTTCTGACATTAACTTTTTATCCAGACAAATGCCAGCCAGCGTCAAAAAGCCTGCTCAACTGGCTTTAAATTTGCAAGTGGTCACCTCAAGCTCCTCAACGCTATTGGCGTTTGCCAATAAGCGAAAGGCACCGCACCGCCCACAGACCAACTTGTTTTGCTCTCTAAACTTATCACATTCTAACCCTGTTCTCGGGGATAGGGTTTAAAATCAGACTTCTCCTTTCAACCCATTCCCACACTAAAAAGCAGCAGACTCAAAGCATGACATTTTTATCCTCCCGCGTTGCTGAATTCCACGTTGCTTTCTCGTACTGTGGCTTTCAATCCCACTGCAGACAGTGGTGGTTCTCAGAAAAAGGGCACCACTGTCAAAGAATGAGATTTCTTCCACACAAAGGCTGCTCAAATCTGCTCCGTTCCTCAGGCAGGGAATTACTTGCAATGTTTACTTCCGACATTAACACATTTTGCCAGTATAAAAGGCACCAGAGCCAAACAAGTCAGGTATTAGCATGTGAAAGTTGCCAGAGTCGATGCCTTGGTGGACCGAGGCCTTTCAATGCTCAGACTGATGCTTACGGCCAAGGGCACAATAGTGTCAGGAAGGCCGAGTGGAGTGAGGCGCCAGACTCAAAGACTGTTAATCCTTAACTGACCAAAGGTCGGCGAATTCCGGTCCCTTTCTAGGGGCGTGGGTTGCAATCCCACCTCTGACGTGACATTTTTCCCCACACAAATGCAGCCAGCGTCAAAAGGCCTGTTGAACTGGCCTTCAATTTACAAGTGGCAACATCAAACTCTTCAACGGTTTGCCAACAAACTGAAGGCACCGTTCTCAGCTCAACCTCTTTTCCACACCAAAATAGTCATATCACAACACAGCGGGAGCCGACTGCTTCATGGCTCGCGGTGAAGGGGCGCAAATATTACACGCCACAAATTCTGGCAGCGGTGGGATTCGAACCCACGCCTCCGAAGAGACTGGAGCCTTAATCCAGCGCCTTAGACCGCTCGGCCACGCTACCACTGGCAGCAGTTTCCGTTCTGGAACTAGTGACCGGTGAGTGAAATGTGACTTTGCTTTGGGCAAGATAATAATCAAGGCCATTGAAGTGGCAGACGGTAAACTCTCGAGAAATGATTTTGCAGCATACAGGTCCACAGGGCAACACCAGTAATTAGGTGCACGTTGGAACGAAGCAGTTACAACCTTCATTCAATATTTATTCCGACATCAACGTCACTGACAAAACCAGATTATCTGGTCATGATCACATTGCCGTTTGTGGGATCTTGCTGTGTGCAAACTGGCTGCGGCGTTCCCCACATTGCAACAGTGCCTTCACTTTTACAATACTTCATTGGCTGTGAAGCGCCTTGGGACGTCGTTCGGTCATGAAAGGCGCTTTCGAAATACAATACAGAAAATGTTACCCGATAGCTGACAAAATGCGAGCTGTTGCGAGAAATACCTGTGTTTGAATGTTGGTTGCATTGCAGGGATGATGAACTTAATGACTGGCGCTGCCTGTTAAGTCCTGTCGTAAGAATGTGTGCGTTGTGTGTTTGCACAGGAGGAAGAATTGTGAGGCTGCTCCGTAAGTGTGCAGAATTTGCAGCACATTTTCCTGCAGCTGCTGCACGACCATTGTCAGGATGGCCGAGTGGTCTAAGGCGCCAGACTCAAGGACTGTTAAGCCTTACCTTACCAAAGGTTGGTGTATTCTGGTCCCTTTCTAGGGGCGTGGGTTCGAATCCCACTTCTGACATTAACTTTTTATCCAGACAAATGCCAGCCAGCGTCAAAAAGCCTGCTCAACTGGCTTTAAATTTGCAAGTGGTCACCTCAAGCTCCTCAACGCTATTGGCGTTTGCCAATAAGCGAAAGGCACCGCACCGCCCACAGACCAACTTGTTTTGCTCTCTAAACTTATCACATTCTAACCCTGTTCTCGGGGATAGGGTTTAAAATCAGACTTCTCCTTTCAACCCATTCCCACACTAAAAAGCAGCAGACTCAAAGCATGACATTTTTATCCTCCCGCGTTGCTGAATTCCACGTTGCTTTCTCGTACTGTGGCTTTCAATCCCACTGCAGACAGTGGTGGTTCTCAGAAAAAGGGCACCACTGTCAAAGAATGAGATTTCTTCCACACAAAGGCTGCTCAAATCTGCTCCGTTCCTCAGGCAGGGAATTACTTGCAATGTTTACTTCCGACATTAACACATTTTGCCAGTATAAAAGGCACCAGAGCCAAACAAGTCAGGTATTAGCATGTGAAAGTTGCCAGAGTCGATGCCTTGGTGGACCGAGGCCTTTCAATGCTCAGACTGATGCTTACGGCCAAGGGCACAATAGTGTCAGGAAGGCCGAGTGGAGTGAGGCGCCAGACTCAAAGACTGTTAATCCTTAACTGACCAAAGGTCGGCGAATTCCGGTCCCTTTCTAGGGGCGTGGGTTGCAATCCCACCTCTGACGTGACATTTTTCCCCACACAAATGCAGCCAGCGTCAAAAGGCCTGTTGAACTGGCCTTCAATTTACAAGTGGCAACATCAAACTCTTCAACGGTTTGCCAACAAACTGAAGGCACCGTTCTCAGCTCAACCTCTTTTCCACACCAAAATAGTCATATCACAACACAGCGGGAGCCGACTGCTTCATGGCTCGCGGTGAAGGGGCGCAAATATTACACGCCACAAATTCTGGCAGCGGTGGGATTCGAACCCACTGCCTCCGAAGAGACTGGAGCCTTAATCCAGCGCCTTAGACCGCTCGGCCACGCTACCACTGGCAGCAGTTTCCGTTCTGGAACTAGTGACCGGTGAGTGAAATGTGACTTTGCTTTGGGCAAGATAATAATCAAGGCCATTGAAGTGGCAGACGGTAAACTCTCGAGAAATGATTTTGCAGCATACAGGTCCACAGGGCAACACCAGTAATTAGGTGCACGTTGGAACGAAGCAGTTACAACCTTCATTCAATATTTATTCCGACATCAACATCACTGACAAAACCAGATTATCTGGTCATGATCACATTGCCGTTTGTGGGATCTTGCTGTGTGCAAACTGGCTGCGGCGTTCCCCACATTGCAACAGTGCCTTCACTTTTACAATACTTCATTGGCTGTGAAGCGCCTTGGGACGTCGTTCGGTCATGAAAGGCGCTTTCGAAATACAATACAGAAAATGTTACCCGATAGCTGACAAAATGCGAGCTGTTGCGAGAAATACCTGTGTTTGAATGTTGGTTGCATTGCAGGGATGATGAACTTAATGACTGGCGCTGCCTGTTAAGTCCTGTCGTAAGAATGTGTGCGTTGTGTGTTTGCACAGGAGGAAGAATTGTGAGGCTGCTCAGTAAGTGTGCAGAATTTGCAGCACATTTTCCTGCAGCTGCTGCACGACCATTGTCAGGATGGCCGAGTGGTCTAAGGCGCCAGACTCAAGGACTGTTAATCCTTACCTTACCAAAGGTTGGTGTATTCTGGTCCCTTTCTAGGGGCGTGGGTTCGAATCCCACTTCTGACATTAACTTTTTATCCAGACAAATGCCAGCCAGCGTCAAAAAGCCTGCTCAACTGGCTTTAAATTTGCAAGTGGTCACCTCAAGCTCCGCAACGCTATTGGCGTTTGCCAATAAGCGAAAGGCACCGCACCGCCCACAGACCAACTTGTTTTGCTCTCTAAACTTATCACATTCTAACCCTGTTCTCGGGGATAGGGTTTAAAATCAGACTTCTCCTTTCAACCCATTCCCACACTAAAAAGCAGCAGACTCAAAGCATGACATTTTTATCCTCCCGCGTTGCTGAATTCCACGTTGCTTTCTCGTACTGTGGCTTTCAATCCCACTGCAGACAGTGGTGGTTCTCAGAAAAAGGGCACCACTGTCAAAGAATGAGATTTCTTCCACACAAAGGCTGCTCAAATCTGCTCCGTTCCTCAGGCAGGGAATTACTTGCAATGTTACTTCCGACATTAACACATTTTGCCAGTATAAAAGGCACCAGAGCCAAACAAGTCAGGTATTAGCATGTGAAAGTTGCCAGAGTCGATGCCTTGGTGGACCGAGGCCTTTCAATGCTCAGACTGATGCTTACGGCCAAGGGCACAATAGTGTCAGGAAGGCCGAGTGGAGTGAGGCGCCAGACTCAAAGACTGTTAATCCTTAACTGACCAAAGGTCGGCGAATTCCGGTCCCTTTCTAGGGGCGTGGGTTGCAATCCCACCTCTGACGTGACATTTTTCCCCACACAAATGCAGCCAGCGTCAAAAGGCCTGTTGAACTGGCCTTCAATTTACAAGTGGCAACATCAAACTCTTCAACGGTTTGCCAACAAACTGAAGGCACCGTTCTCAGCTCAACCTCTTTTCCACACCAAAATAGTCATATCACAACACAGCGGGAGCCGACTGCTTCATGGCTCGCGGTGAAGGGGCGCAAATATTACACGCCACAAATTCTGGCAGCGGTGGGATTCGAACCCACGCCTCCGAAGAGACTGGAGCCTTAATCCAGCGCCTTAGACCGCTCGGCCACGCTACCACTGGCAGCAGTTTCCGTTCTGGAACTAGTGACCGGTGAGTGAAATGTGACTTTGCTTTGGGCAAGATAATAATCAAGGCCATTGAAGTGGCAGACGGTAAACTCTCGAGAAATGATTTTGCAGCATACAGGTCCACAGGGCAACACCAGTAATTAGGTGCACGTTGGAACGAAGCAGTTACAACCTTCATTCAATATTTATTCCGACATCAACGTCACTGACAAAACCAGATTATCTGGTCATGATCACATTGCCGTTTGTGGGATCTTGCTGTGTGCAAACTGGCTGCGGCGTTCCCCACATTGCAACAGTGCCTTCACTTTTACAATACTTCATTGGCTGTGAAGCGCCTTGGGACGTCGTTCGGTCATGAAAGGCGCTTTCGAAATACAATACAGAAAATGTTACCCGATAGCTGACAAAATGCGAGCTGTTGCGAGAAATACCTGTGTTTGAATGTTGGTTGCATTGCAGGGATGATGAACTTAATGACTGGCGCTGTCTGTTAAGTCCTGTCGTAAGAATGTGTGCGTTGTGTGTTTGCACAGGAGGAAGAATTGTGAGGCTGCTCAGTAAGTGTGCAGAATTTGCAGCACATTTTCCTGCAGCTGCTGCACGACCATTGTCAGGATGGCCGAGTGGTCTAAGGCGCCAGACTCAAGGACTGTTAATCCTTACCTTACCAAAGGTTGGTGTATTCTGGTCCCTTTCTAGGGGCGTGGGTTCGAATCCCACTTCTGACATTAACTTTTTATCCAGACAAATGCCAGCCAGCGTCAAAAAGCCTGCTCAACTGGCTTTAAATTTGCAAGTGGTCACCTCAAGCTCCTCAACGCTATTGGCGTTTGCCAATAAGCGAAAGGCACCGCACCGCCCACAGACCAACTTGTTTTGCTCTCTAAACTTATCACATTCTAACCCTGTTCTCGGGGATAGGGTTTAAAATCAGACTTCTCCTTTCAACCCATTCCCACACTAAAAAGCAGCAGACTCAAAGCATGACATTTTTATCCTCCCGCGTTGCTGAATTCCACGTTGCTTTCTCGTACTGTGGCTTTCTATCCCACTGCAGACAGTGGTGGTTCTCAGAAAAAGGGCACCACTGTCAAAGAATGAGATTTCTTCCACACAAAGGCTGCTCAAATCTGCTCCGTTCCTCAGGCAGGGAATTACTTGCAATGTTTACTTCCGACATTAACACATTTTGCCAGTATAAAAGGCACCAGAGCCAAACAAGTCAGGTATTAGCATGTGAAAGTTGCCAGAGTCGATGCCTTGGTGGACCGAGGCCTTTCAATGCTCAGACTGATGCTTACGGCCAAGGGCACAATAGTGTCAGGAAGGCCGAGTGGAGTGAGGCGCCAGACTCAAAGACTGTTAATCCTTAACTGACCAAAGGTCGGCGAATTCCGGTCCCTTTCTAGGGGCGTGGGTTGCAATCCCACCTCTGACGTGACATTTTTCCCCACACAAATGCAGCCAGCGTCAAAAGGCCTGTTGAACTGGCCTTCAATTTACAAGTGGCAACATCAAAGTCTTCAACGGTTTGCCAACAAACTGAAGGCACCGTTCTCAGCTCAACCTCTTTTCCACACCAAAATAGTCATATCACAACACAGCGGGAGCCGACTGCTTCATGGCTCGCGGTGAAGGGGCGCAAATATTACACGCCACAAATTCTGGCAGCGGTGGGATTCGAACCCACGCCTCCGAAGAGACTGGAGCCTTAATCCAGCGCCTTAGACCGCTCGGCCACGCTACCACTGGCAGCAGTTTCCGTTCTGGAACTAGTGACCGGTGAGTGAAATGTGACTTTGCTTTGGGCAAGATAATAATCAAGGCCATTGAAGTGGCAGACGGTAAACTCTCGAGAAATGATTTTGCAGCATACAGGTCCACAGGGCAACACCAGTAATTAGGTGCACGTTGGAACGAAGCAGTTACAACCTTCATTCAATATTTATTCCGACATCAACGTCACTGACAAAACCAGATTATCTGGTCATGATCACATTGCCGTTTGTGGGATCTTGCTGTGTGCAAACTGGCTGCGGCGTTCCCCACATTGCAACAGTGCCTTCACTTTTACAATACTTCATTGGCTGTGAAGCGCCTTGGGACGTCGTTCGGTCATGAAAGGCGCTTTCGAAATACAATACAGAAAATGTTACCCGATAGCTGACAAAATGCGAGCTGTTGCGAGAAATACCTGTGTTTGAATGTTGGTTGCATTGCAGGGATGATGAACTTAATGACTGGCGCTGTCTGTTAAGTCCTGTCGTAAGAATGTGTGCGTTGTGTGTTTGCACAGGAGGAAGAATTGTGAGGCTGCTCAGTAAGTGTGCAGAATTTGCAGCACATTTTCCTGCAGCTGCTGCACGACCATTGTCAGGATGGCCGAGTGGTCTAAGGCGCCAGACTCAAGGACTGTTAATCCTTACCTTACCAAAGGTTGGTGTATTCTGGTCCCTTTCTAGGGGCGTGGGTTCGAATCCCACTTCTGACATTAACTTTTTATCCAGACAAATGCCAGCCAGCGTCAAAAAGCCTGCTCAACTGGCTTTAAATTTGCAAGTGGTCACCTCAAGCTCCTCAACGCTATTGGCGTTTGCCAATAAGCGAAAGGCACCGCACCGCCCACAGACCAACTTGTTTTGCTCTCTAAACTTATCACATTCTAACCCTGTTCTCGGGGATAGGGTTTAAAATCAGACTTCTCCTTTCAACCCATTCCCACACTAAAAAGCAGCAGACTCAAAGCATGACATTTTTATCCTCCCGCGTTGCTGAATTCCACGTTGCTTTCTCGTACTGTGGCTTTCTATCCCACTGCAGACAGTGGTGGTTCTCAGAAAAAGGGCACCACTGTCAAAGAATGAGATTTCTTCCACACAAAGGCTGCTCAAATCTGCTCCGTTCCTCAGGCAGGGAATTACTTGCAATGTTTACTTCCGACATTAACACATTTTGCCAGTATAAAAGGCACCAGAGCCAAACAAGTCAGGTATTAGCATGTGAAAGTTGCCAGAGTCGATGCCTTGGTGGACCGAGGCCTTTCAATGCTCAGACTGATGCTTACGGCCAAGGGCACAATAGTGTCAGGAAGGCCGAGTGGAGTGAGGCGCCAGACTCAAAGACTGTTAATCCTTAACTGACCAAAGGTCGGCGAATTCCGGTCCCTTTCTAGGGGCGTGGGTTGCAATCCCACCTCTGACGTGACATTTTTCCCCACACAAATGCAGCCAGCGTCAAAAGGCCTGTTGAACTGGCCTTCAATTTACAAGTGGCAACATCAAAGTCTTCAACGGTTTGCCAACAAACTGAAGGCACCGTTCTCAGCTCAACCTCTTTTCCACACCAAAATAGTCATATCACAACACAGCGGGAGCCGACTGCTTCATGGCTCGCGGTGAAGGGGCGCAAATATTACACGCCACAAATTCTGGCAGCGGTGGGATTCGAACCCACGCCTCCGAAGAGACTGGAGCCTTAATCCAGCGCCTTAGACCGCTCGGCCACGCTACCACTGGCAGCAGTTTCCGTTCTGGAACTAGTGACCGGTGAGTGAAATGTGACTTTGCTTTGGGCAAGATAATAATCAAGGCCATTGAAGTGGCAGACGGTAAACTCTCGAGAAATGATTTTGCAGCATACAGGTCCACAGGGCAACACCAGTAATTAGGTGCACGTTGGAACGAAGCAGTTACAACCTTCATTCAATATTTATTCCGACATCAACGTCACTGACAAAACCAGATTATCTGGTCATGATCACATTGCCGTTTGTGGGATCTTGCTGTGTGCAAACTGGCTGCGGCGTTCCCCACATTGCAACAGTGCCTTCACTTTTACAATACTTCATTGGCTGTGCAGCGCCTTGGGACGTCGTTCGGTCATGAAAGGCGCTTTCGAAATACAATACAGAAAATGTTACCCGATAGCTGACAAAATGCGAGCTGTTGCGAGAAATACCTGTGTTTGAATGTTGGTTGCATTGCAGGGATGATGAACTTAATGACTGGCGCTGCCTGTTAAGTCCTGTCGTAAGAATGTGTGCGTTGTGTGTTTGCACAGGAGGAAGAATTGTGAGGCTGCTCAGTAAGTGTGCAGAATTTGCAGCACATTTTCCTGCAGCTGCTGCACGACCATTGTCAGGATGGCCGAGTGGTCTAAGGCGCCAGACTCAAGGACTGTTAATCCTTACCTTACCAAAGGTTGGTGTATTCTGGTCCCTTTCTAGGGGCGTGGGTTCGAATCCCACTTCTGACATTAACTTTTTATCCAGACAAATGCCAGCCAGCGTCAAAAAGCCTGCTCAACTGGCTTTAAATTTGCAAGTGGTCACCTCAAGCTCCTCAACGCTATTGGCGTTTGCCAATAAGCGAAAGGCACCGCACCGCCCACAGACCAACTTGTTTTGCTCTCTAAACTTATCACATTCTAACCCTGTTCTCGGGGATAGGGTTTAAAATCAGACTTCTCCTTTCAACCCATTCCCACACTAAAAAGCAGCAGACTCAAAGCATGACATTTTTATCCTCCCGCGTTGCTGAATTCCACGTTGCTTTCTCGTACTGTGGCTTTCAATCCCACTGCAGACAGTGGTGGTTCTCAGAAAAAGGGCACCACTGTCAAAGAATGAGATTTCTTCCACACAAAGGCTGCTCAAATCTGCTCCGTTCCTCAGGCAGGGAATTACTTGCAATGTTTACTTCCGACATTAACACATTTTGCCAGTATAAAAGGCACCAGAGCCAAACAAGTCAGGTATTAGCATGTGAAAGTTGCCAGAGTCGATGCCTTGGTGGACCGAGGCCTTTCAATGCTCAGACTGATGCTTACGGCCAAGGGCACAATAGTGTCAGGAAGGCCGAGTGGAGTGAGGCGCCAGACTCAAAGACTGTTAATCCTTAACTGACCAAAGGTCGGCGAATTCCGGTCCCTTTCTAGGGGCGTGGGTTGCAATCCCACCTCTGACGTGACATTTTTCCCCACACAAATGCAGCCAGCGTCAAAAGGCCTGTTGAACTGGCCTTCAATTTACAAGTGGCAACATCAAAGTCTTCAACGGTTTGCCAACAAACTGAAGGCACCGTTCTCAGCTCAACCTCTTTTCCACACCAAAATAGTCATATCACAACACAGCGGGAGCCGACTGCTTCATGGCTCGCGGTGAAGGGGCGCAAATATTACACGCCACAAATTCTGGCAGCGGTGGGATTCGAACCCACGCCTCCGAAGAGACTGGAGCCTTAATCCAGCGCCTTAGACCGCTCGGCCACGCTACCACTGGCAGCAGTTTCCGTTCTGGAACTAGTGACCGGTGAGTGAAATGTGACTTTGCTTTGGGCAAGATAATAATCAAGGCCATTGAAGTGGCAGACGGTAAACTCTCGAGAAATGATTTTGCAGCATACAGGTCCACAGGGCAACACCAGTAATTAGGTGCACGTTGGAACGAAGCAGTTACAACCTTCATTCAATATTTATTCCGACATCAACATCACTGACAAAACCAGATTATCTGGTCATGATCACATTGCCGTTTGTGGGATCTTGCTGTGTGCAAACTGGCTGCGGCGTTCCCCACATTGCAACAGTGCCTTCACTTTTACAATACTTCATTGGCTGTGAAGCGCCTTGGGACGTCGTTCGGTCATGAAAGGCGCTTTCGAAATACAATACAGAAAATGTTACCCGATAGCTGACAAAATGCGAGCTGTTGCGAGAAATACCTGTGTTTGAATGTTGGTTGCATTGCAGGGATGATGAACTTAATGACTGGCGCTGCCTGTTAAGTCCTGTCGTAAGAATGTGTGCGTTGTGTGTTTGCACAGGAGGAAGAATTGTGAGGCTGCTCAGTAAGTGTGCAGAATTTGCAGCACATTTTCCTGCAGCTGCTGCACGACCATTGTCAGGATGGCCGAGTGGTCTAAGGCGCCAGACTCAAGGACTGTTAATCCTTACCTTACCAAAGGTTGGTGTATTCTGGTCCCTTTCTAGGGGCGTGGGTTCGAATCCCACTTCTGACATTAACTTTTTATCCAGACAAATGCCAGCCAGCGTCAAAAAGCCTGCTCAACTGGCTTTAAATTTGCAAGTGGTCACCTCAAGCTCCTCAACGCTATTGGCGTTTGCCAATAAGCGAAAGGCACCGCACCGCCCACAGACCAACTTGTTTTGCTCTCTAAACTTATCACATTCTAACCCTGTTCTCGGGGATAGGGTTTAAAATCAGACTTCTCCTTTCAACCCATTCCCACACTAAAAAGCAGCAGACTCAAAGCATGACATTTTTATCCTCCCGCGTTGCTGAATTCCACGTTGCTTTCTCGTACTGTGGCTTTCAATCCCACTGCAGACAGTGGTGGTTCTCAGAAAAAGGGCACCACTGTCAAAGAATGAGATTTCTTCCACACAAAGGCTGCTCAAATCTGCTCCGTTCCTCAGGCAGGGAATTACTTGCAATGTTACTTCCGACATTAACACATTTTGCCAGTATAAAAGGCACCAGAGCCAAACAAGTCAGGTATTAGCATGTGAAAGTTGCCAGAGTCGATGCCTTGGTGGACCGAGGCCTTTCAATGCTCAGACTGATGCTTACGGCCAAGGGCACAATAGTGTCAGGAAGGCCGAGTGGAGTGAGGCGCCAGACTCAAAGACTGTTAATCCTTAACTGACCAAAGGTCGGCGAATTCCGGTCCCTTTCGAGGGGCGTGGGTTGCAATCCCACCTCTGACGTGACATTTTTCCCCACACAAATGCAGCCAGCGTCAAAAGGCCTGTTGAACTGGCCTTCAATTTACAAGTGGCAACATCAAACTCTTCAACGGTTTGCCAACAAACTGAAGGCACCGTTCTCAGCTCAACCTCTTTTCCACACCAAAATAGTCATATCACAACACAGCGGGAGCCGACTGCTTCATGGCTCGCGGTGAAGGGGCGCAAATATTACACGCCACAAATTCTGGCAGCGGTGGGATTCGAACCCACGCCTCCGAAGAGACTGGAGCCTTAATCCAGCGCCTTAGACCGCTCGGCCACGCTACCACTGGCAGCAGTTTCCGTTCTGGAACTAGTGACCGGTGAGTGAAATGTGACTTTGCTTTGGGCAAGATAATAATCAAGGCCATTGAAGTGGCAGACGGTAAACTCTCGAGAAATGATTTTGCAGCATACAGGTCCACAGGGCAACACCAGTAATTAGGTGCACGTTGGAACGAAGCAGTTACAACCTTCATTCAATATTTATTCCGACATCAACGTCACTGACAAAACCAGATTATCTGGTCATGATCACATTGCCGTTTGTGGGATCTTGCTGTGTGCAAACTGGCTGCGGCGTTCCCCACATTGCAACAGTGCCTTCACTTTTACAATACTTCATTGGCTGTGAAGCGCCTTGGGACGTCGTTCGGTCATGAAAGGCGCTTTCGAAATACAATACAGAAAATGTTACCCGATAGCTGACAAAATGCGAGCTGTTGCGAGAAATACCTGTGTTTGAATGTTGGTTGCATTGCAGGGATGATGAACTTAATGACTGGCGCTGCCTGTTAAGTCCTGTCGTAAGAATGTGTGCGTTGTGTGTTTGCACAGGAGGAAGAATTGTGAGGCTGCTCAGTAAGTGTGCAGAATTTGCAGCACATTTTCCTGCAGCTGCTGCACGACCATTGTCAGGATGGCCGAGTGGTCTAAGGCGCCAGACTCAAGGACTGTTAATCCTTACCTTACCAAAGGTTGGTGTATTCTGGTCCCTTTCTAGGGGCGTGGGTTCGAATCCCACTTCTGACATTAACTTTTTATCCAGACAAATGCCAGCCAGCGTCAAAAAGCCTGCTCAACTGGCTTTAAATTTGCAAGTGGTCACCTCAAGCTCCTCAACGCTATTGGCGTTTGCCAATAAGCGAAAGGCACCGCACCGCCCACAGACCAACTTGTTTTGCTCTCTAAACTTATCACATTCTAACCCTGTTCTCGGGGATAGGGTTTAAAATCAGACTTCTCCTTTTAACCCATTCCCACACTAAAAAGCAGCAGACTCAAAGCATGACATTTTTATCCTCCCGCGTTGCTGAATTCCACGTTGCTTTCTCGTACTGTGGCTTTCAATCCCACTGCAGACAGTGGTGGTTCTCAGAAAAAGGGCACCACTGTCAAAGAATGAGATTTCTTCCACACAAAGGCTGCTCAAATCTGCTCCGTTCCTCAGGCAGGGAATTACTTGCAATGTTACTTCCGACATTAACACATTTTGCCAGTATAAAAGGCACCAGAGCCAAACAAGTCAGGTATTAGCATGTGAAAGTTGCCAGAGTCGATGCCTTGGTGGACCGAGGCCTTTCAATGCTCAGACTGATGCTTACGGCCAAGGGCACAATAGTGTCAGGAAGGCCGAGTGGAGTGAGGCGCCAGACTCAAAGACTGTTAATCCTTAACTGACCAAAGGTCGGCGAATTCCGGTCCCTTTCTAGGGGCGTGGGTTGCAATCCCACCTCTGACGTGACATTTTTCCCCACACAAATGCAGCCAGCGTCAAAAGGCCTGTTGAACTGGCCTTCAATTTACAAGTGGCAACATCAAACTCTTCAACGGTTTGCCAACAAACTGAAGGCACCGTTCTCAGCTCAACCTCTTTTCCACACCAAAATAGTCATATCACAACACAGCGGGAGCCGACTGCTTCATGGCTCGCGGTGAAGGGGCGCAAATATTACACGCCACAAATTCTGGCAGCGGTGGGATTCGAACCCACGCCTCCGAAGAGACTGGAGCCTTAATCCAGCGCCTTAGACCGCTCGGCCACGCTACCACTGGCAGCAGTTTCCGTTCTGGAACTAGTGACCGGTGAGTGAAATGTGACTTTGCTTTGGGCAAGATAATAATCAAGGCCATTGAAGTGGCAGACGGTAAACTCTCGAGAAATGATTTTGCAGCATACAGGTCCACAGGGCAACACCAGTAATTAGGTGCACGTTGGAACGAAGCAGTTACAACCTTCATTCAATATTTATTCCGACATCAACGTCACTGACAAAACCAGATTATCTGGTCATGATCACATTGCCGTTTGTGGGATCTTGCTGTGTGCAAACTGGCTGCGGCGTTCCCCACATTGCAACAGTGCCTTCACTTTTACAATACTTCATTGGCTGTGAAGCGCCTTGGGACGTCGTTCGGTCATGAAAGGCGCTTTCGAAATACAATACAGAAAATGTTACCCGATAGCTGACAAAATGCGAGCTGTTGCGAGAAATACCTGTGTTTGAATGTTGGTTGCATTGCAGGGATGATGAACTTAATGACTGGCGCTGCCTGTTAAGTCCTGTCGTAAGAATGTGTGCGTTGTGTGTTTGCACAGTGTGCGTTGTGTGTTTGCACAGGAGGAAGAATTGTGAGGCTGCTCAGTAAGTGTGCAGAATTTGCAGCACATTTTCCTGCAGCTGCTGCACGACCATTGTCAGGATGGCCGAGTGGTCTAAGGCGCCAGACTCAAGGACTGTTAATCCTTACCTTACCAAAGGTTGGTGTATTCTGGTCCCTTTCTAGGGGCGTGGGTTCGAATCCCACTTCTGACATTAACTTTTTATCCAGACAAATGCCAGCCAGCGTCAAAAAGCCTGCTCAACTGGCTTTAAATTTGCAAGTGGTCACCTCAAGCTCCTCAACGCTATTGGCGTTTGCCAATAAGCGAAAGGCACCGCACCGCCCACAGACCAACTTGTTTTGCTCTCTAAACTTATCACATTCTAACCCTGTTCTCGGGGATAGGGTTTAAAATCAGACTTCTCCTTTCAACCCATTCCCACACTAAAAAGCAGCAGACTCAAAGCATGACATTTTTATCCTCCCGCGTTGCTGAATTCCACGTTGCTTTCTCGTACTGTGGCTTTCAATCCCACTGCAGACAGTGGTGGTTCTCAGAAAAAGGGCACCACTGTCAAAGAATGAGATTTCTTCCACACAAAGGCTGCTCAAATCTGCTCCGTTCCTCAGGCAGGGAATTACTTGCAATGTTTACTTCCGACATTAACACATTTTGCCAGTATAAAAGGCACCAGAGCCAAACAAGTCAGGTATTAGCATGTGAAAGTTGCCAGAGTCGATGCCTTGGTGGACCGAGGCCTTTCAATGCTCAGACTGATGCTTACGGCCAAGGGCACAATAGTGTCAGGAAGGCCGAGTGGAGTGAGGCGCCAGACTCAAAGACTGTTAATCCTTAACTGACCAAAGGTCGGCGAATTCCGGTCCCTTTCTAGGGGCGTGGGTTGCAATCCCACCTCTGACGTGACATTTTTCCCCACACAAATGCAGCCAGCGTCAAAAGGCCTGTTGAACTGGCCTTCAATTTCCAAGTGGCAACATCAAACTCTTCAACGGTTTGCCAACAAACTGAAGGCACCGTTCTCAGCTCAACCTCTTTTCCACACCAAAATAGTCATATCACAACACAGCGGGAGCCGACTGCTTCATGGCTCGCGGTGAAGGGGCGCAAATATTACACGCCACAAATTCTGGCAGCGGTGGGATTCGAACCCACGCCTCCGAAGAGACTGGAGCCTTAATCCAGCGCCTTAGACCGCTCGGCCACGCTACCACTGGCAGCAGTTTCCGTTCTGGAACTAGTGACCGGTGAGTGAAATGTGACTTTGCTTTGGGCAAGATAATAATCAAGGCCATTGAAGTGGCAGACGGTAAACTCTCGAGAAATGATTTTGCAGCATACAGGTCCACAGGGCAACACCAGTAATTAGGTGCACGTTGGAACGAAGCAGTTACAACCTTCATTCAATATTTATTCCGACATCAACGTCACTGACAAAACCAGATTATCTGGTCATGATCACATTGCCGTTTGTGGGATCTTGCTGTGTGCAAACTGGCTGCGGCGTTCCCCACATTGCAACAGTGCCTTCACTTTTACAATACTTCATTGGCTGTGAAGCGCCTTGGGACGTCGTTCGGTCATGAAAGGCGCTTTCGAAATACAATACAGAAAATGTTACCCGATAGCTGACAAAATGCGAGCTGTTGCGAGAAATACCTGTGTTTGAATGTTGGTTGCATTGCAGGGATGATGAACTTAATGACTGGCGCTGCCTGTTAAGTCCTGTCGTAAGAATGTGTGCGTTGTGTGTTTGCACAGGAGGAAGAATTGTGAGGCTGCTCAGTAAGTGTGCAGAATTTGCAGCACATTTTCCTGCAGCTGCTGCACGACCATTGTCAGGATGGCCGAGTGGTCTAAGGCGCCAGACTCAAGGACTGTTAATCCTTACCTTACCAAAGGTTGGTGTATTCTGGTCCCTTTCTAGGGGCGTGGGTTCGAATCCCACTTCTGACATTAACTTTTTATCCAGACAAATGCCAGCCAGCGTCAAAAAGCCTGCTCAACTGGCTTTAAATTTGCAAGTGGTCACCTCAAGCTCCTCAACGCTATTGGCGTTTGCCAATAAGCGAAAGGCACCGCACCGCCCACAGACCAACTTGTTTTGCTCTCTAAACTTATCACATTCTAACCCTGTTCTCGGGGATAGGGTTTAAAATCAGACTTCTCCTTTCAACCCATTCCCACACTAAAAAGCAGCAGACTCAAAGCATGACATTTTTATCCTCCCGCGTTGCTGAATTCCACGTTGCTTTCTCGTACTGTGGCTTTCAATCCCACTGCAGACAGTGGTGGTTCTCAGAAAAAGGGCACCACTGTCAAAGAATGAGATTTCTTCCACACAAAGGCTGCTCAAATCTGCTCCGTTCCTCAGGCAGGGAATTACTTGCAATGTTTACTTCCGACATTAACACATTTTGCCAGTATAAAAGGCACCAGAGCCAAACAAGTCAGGTATTAGCATGTGAAAGTTGCCAGAGTCGATGCCTTGGTGGACCGAGGCCTTTCAATGCTCAGACTGATGCTTACGGCCAAGGGCACAATAGTGTCAGGAAGGCCGAGTGGAGTGAGGCGCCAGACTCAAAGACTGTTAATCCTTAACTGACCAAAGGTCGGCGAATTCCGGTCCCTTTCTAGGGGCGTGGGTTGCAATCCCACCTCTGACGTGACATTTTTCCCCACACAAATGCAGCCAGCGTCAAAAGGCCTGTTGAACTGGCCTTCAATTTACAAGTGGCAACATCAAAGTCTTCAACGGTTTGCCAACAAACTGAAGGCACCGTTCTCAGCTCAACCTCTTTTCCACACCAAAATAGTCATATCACAACACAGCGGGAGCCGACTGCTTCATGGCTCGCGGTGAAGGGGCGCAAATATTACACGCCACAAATTCTGGCAGCGGTGGGATTCGAACCCACGCCTCCGAAGAGACTGGAGCCTTAATCCAGCGCCTTAGACCGCTCGGCCACGCTACCACTGGCAGCAGTTTCCGTTCTGGAACTAGTGACCGGTGAGTGAAATGTGACTTTGCTTTGGGCAAGATAATAATCAAGGCCATTGAAGTGGCAGACGGTAAACTCTCGAGAAATGATTTTGCAGCATACAGGTCCACAGGGCAACACCAGTAATTAGGTGCACGTTGGAACGAAGCAGTTACAACCTTCATTCAATATTTATTCCGACATCAACGTCACTGACAAAACCAGATTATCTGGTCATGATCACATTGCCGTTTGTGGGATCTTGCTGTGTGCAAACTGGCTGCGGCGTTCCCCACATTGCAACAGTGCCTTCACTTTTACAATACTTCATTGGCTGTGAAGCGCCTTGGGACGTCGTTCGGTCATGAAAGGCGCTTTCGAAATACAATACAGAAAATGTTACCCGATAGCTGACAAAATGCGAGCTGTTGCGAGAAATACCTGTGTTTGAATGTTGGTTGCATTGCAGGGATGATGAACTTAATGACTGGCGCTGCCTGTTAAGTCCTGTCGTAAGAATGTGTGCGTTGTGTGTTTGCACAGTGTGCGTTGTGTGTTTGCACAGGAGGAAGAATTGTGAGGCTGCTCAGTAAGTGTGCAGAATTTGCAGCACATTTTCCTGCAGCTGCTGCACGACCATTGTCAGGATGGCCGAGTGGTCTAAGGCGCCAGACTCAAGGACTGTTAATCCTTACCTTACCAAAGGTTGGTGTATTCTGGTCCCTTTCTAGGGGCGTGGGTTCGAATCCCACTTCTGACATTAACTTTTTATCCAGACAAATGCCAGCCAGCGTCAAAAAGCCTGCTCAACTGGCTTTAAATTTGCAAGTGGTCACCTCAAGCTCCTCAACGCTATTGGCGTTTGCCAATAAGCGAAAGGCACCGCACCGCCCACAGACCAACTTGTTTTGCTCTCTAAACTTATCACATTCTAACCCTGTTCTCGGGGATAGGGTTTAAAATCAGACTTCTCCTTTCAACCCATTCCCACACTAAAAAGCAGCAGACTCAAAGCATGACATTTTTATCCTCCCGCGTTGCTGAATTCCACGTTGCTTTCTCGTACTGTGGCTTTCAATCCCACTGCAGACAGTGGTGGTTCTCAGAAAAAGGGCACCACTGTCAAAGAATGAGATTTCTTCCACACAAAGGCTGCTCAAATCTGCTCCGTTCCTCAGGCAGGGAATTACTTGCAATGTTTACTTCCGACATTAACACATTTTGCCAGTATAAAAGGCACCAGAGCCAAACAAGTCAGGTATTAGCATGTGAAAGTTGCCAGAGTCGATGCCTTGGTGGACCGAGGCCTTTCAATGCTCAGACTGATGCTTACGGCCAAGGGCACAATAGTGTCAGGAAGGCCGAGTGGAGTGAGGCGCCAGACTCAAAGACTGTTAATCCTTAACTGACCAAAGGTCGGCGAATTCCGGTCCCTTTCTAGGGGCGTGGGTTGCAATCCCACCTCTGACGTGACATTTTTCCCCACACAAATGCAGCCAGCGTCAAAAGGCCTGTTGAACTGGCCTTCAATTTCCAAGTGGCAACATCAAACTCTTCAACGGTTTGCCAACAAACTGAAGGCACCGTTCTCAGCTCAACCTCTTTTCCACACCAAAATAGTCATATCACAACACAGCGGGAGCCGACTGCTTCATGGCTCGCGGTGAAGGGGCGCAAATATTACACGCCACAAATTCTGGCAGCGGTGGGATTCGAACCCACGCCTCCGAAGAGACTGGAGCCTTAATCCAGCGCCTTAGACCGCTCGGCCACGCTACCACTGGCAGCAGTTTCCGTTCTGGAACTAGTGACCGGTGAGTGAAATGTGACTTTGCTTTGGGCAAGATAATAATCAAGGCCATTGAAGTGGCAGACGGTAAACTCTCGAGAAATGATTTTGCAGCATACAGGTCCACAGGGCAACACCAGTAATTAGGTGCACGTTGGAACGAAGCAGTTACAACCTTCATTCAATATTTATTCCGACATCAACGTCACTGACAAAACCAGATTATCTGGTCATGATCACATTGCCGTTTGTGGGATCTTGCTGTGTGCAAACTGGCTGCGGCGTTCCCCACATTGCAACAGTGCCTTCACTTTTACAATACTTCATTGGCTGTGAAGCGCCTTGGGACGTCGTTCGGTCATGAAAGGCGCTTTCGAAATACAATACAGAAAATGTTACCCGATAGCTGACAAAATGCGAGCTGTTGCGAGAAATACCTGTGTTTGAATGTTGGTTGCATTGCAGGGATGATGAACTTAATGACTGGCGCTGCCTGTTAAGTCCTGTCGTAAGAATGTGTGCGTTGTGTGTTTGCACAGGAGGAAGAATTGTGAGGCTGCTCAGTAAGTGTGCAGAATTTGCAGCACATTTTCCTGCAGCTGCTGCACGACCATTGTCAGGATGGCCGAGTGGTCTAAGGCGCCAGACTCAAGGACTGTTAATCCTTACCTTACCAAAGGTTGGTGTATTCTGGTCCCTTTCTAGGGGCGTGGGTTCGAATCCCACTTCTGACATTAACTTTTTATCCAGACAAATGCCAGCCAGCGTCAAAAAGCCTGCTCAACTGGCTTTAAATTTGCAAGTGGTCACCTCAAGCTCCTCAACGCTATTGGCGTTTGCCAATAAGCGAAAGGCACCGCACCGCCCACAGACCAACTTGTTTTGCTCTCTAAACTTATCACATTCTAACCCTGTTCTCGGGGATAGGGTTTAAAATCAGACTTCTCCTTTCAACCCATTCCCACACTAAAAAGCAGCAGACTCAAAGCATGACATTTTTATCCTCCCGCGTTGCTGAATTCCACGTTGCTTTCTCGTACTGTGGCTTTCAATCCCACTGCAGACAGTGGTGGTTCTCAGAAAAAGGGCACCACTGTCAAAGAATGAGATTTCTTCCACACAAAGGCTGCTCAAATCTGCTCCGTTCCTCAGGCAGGGAATTACTTGCAATGTTTACTTCCGACATTAACACATTTTGCCAGTATAAAAGGCACCAGAGCCAAACAAGTCAGGTATTAGCATGTGAAAGTTGCCAGAGTCGATGCCTTGGTGGACCGAGGCCTTTCAATGCTCAGACTGATGCTTACGGCCAAGGGCACAATAGTGTCAGGAAGGCCGAGTGGAGTGAGGCGCCAGACTCAAAGACTGTTAATCCTTAACTGACCAAAGGTCGGCGAATTCCGGTCCCTTTCTAGGGGCGTGGGTTGCAATCCCACCTCTGACGTGACATTTTTCCCCACACAAATGCAGCCAGCGTCAAAAGGCCTGTTGAACTGGCCTTCAATTTACAAGTGGCAACATCAAACTCTTCAACGGTTTGCCAACAAACTGAAGGCACCGTTCTCAGCTCAACCTCTTTTCCACACCAAAATAGTCATATCACAACACAGCGGGAGCCGACTGCTTCATGGCTCGCGGTGAAGGGGCGCAAATATTACACGCCACAAATTCTGGCAGCGGTGGGATTCGAACCCACGCCTCCGAAGAGACTGGAGCCTTAATCCAGCGCCTTAGACCGCTCGGCCACGCTACCACTGGCAGCAGTTTCCGTTCTGGAACTAGTGACCGGTGAGTGAAATGTGACTTTGCTTTGGGCAAGATAATAATCAAGGCCATTGAAGTGGCAGACGGTAAACTCTCGAGAAATGATTTTGCAGCATACAGGTCCACAGGGCAACACCAGTAATTAGGTGCACGTTGGAACGAAGCAGTTACAACCTTCATTCAATATTTATTCCGACATCAACGTCACTGACAAAACCAGATTATCTGGTCATGATCACATTGCCGTTTGTGGGATCTTGCTGTGTGCAAACTGGCTGCGGCGTTCCCCACATTGCAACAGTGCCTTCACTTTTACAATACTTCATTGGCTGTGAAGCGCCTTGGGACGTCGTTCGGTCATGAAAGGCGCTTTCGAAATACAATACAGAAAATGTTACCCGATAGCTGACAAAATGCGAGCTGTTGCGAGAAATACCTGTGTTTGAATGTTGGTTGCATTGCAGGGATGATGAACTTAATGACTGGCGCTGCCTGTTAAGTCCTGTCGTAAGAATGTGTGCGTTGTGTGTTTGCACAGTGTGCGTTGTGTGTTTGCACAGGAGGAAGAATTGTGAGGCTGCTCAGTAAGTGTGCAGAATTTGCAGCACATTTTCCTGCAGCTGCTGCACGACCATTGTCAGGATGGCCGAGTGGTCTAAGGCGCCAGACTCAAGGACTGTTAATCCTTACCTTACCAAAGGTTGGTGTATTCTGGTCCCTTTCTAGGGGCGTGGGTTCGAATCCCACTTCTGACATTAACTTTTTATCCAGACAAATGCCAGCCAGCGTCAAAAAGCCTGCTCAACTGGCTTTAAATTTGCAAGTGGTCACCTCAAGCTCCTCAACGCTATTGGCGTTTGCCAATAAGCGAAAGGCACCGCACCGCCCACAGACCAACTTGTTTTGCTCTCTAAACTTATCACATTCTAACCCTGTTCTCGGGGATAGGGTTTAAAATCAGACTTCTCCTTTCAACCCATTCCCACACTAAAAAGCAGCAGACTCAAAGCATGACATTTTTATCCTCCCGCGTTGCTGAATTCCACGTTGCTTTCTCGTACTGTGGCTTTCAATCCCACTGCAGACAGTGGTGGTTCTCAGAAAAAGGGCACCACTGTCAAAGAATGAGATTTCTTCCACACAAAGGCTGCTCAAATCTGCTCCGTTCCTCAGGCAGGGAATTACTTGCAATGTTTACTTCCGACATTAACACATTTTGCCAGTATAAAAGGCACCAGAGCCAAACAAGTCAGGTATTAGCATGTGAAAGTTGCCAGAGTCGATGCCTTGGTGGACCGAGGCCTTTCAATGCTCAGACTGATGCTTACGGCCAAGGGCACAATAGTGTCAGGAAGGCCGAGTGGAGTGAGGCGCCAGACTCAAAGACTGTTAATCCTTAACTGACCAAAGGTCGGCGAATTCCGGTCCCTTTCTAGGGGCGTGGGTTGCAATCCCACCTCTGACGTGACATTTTTCCCCACACAAATGCAGCCAGCGTCAAAAGGCCTGTTGAACTGGCCTTCAATTTACAAGTGGCAACATCAAACTCTTCAACGGTTTGCCAACAAACTGAAGGCACCGTTCTCAGCTCAACCTCTTTTCCACACCAAAATAGTCATATCACAACACAGCGGGAGCCGACTGCTTCATGGCTCGCGGTGAAGGGGCGCAAATATTACACGCCACAAATTCTGGCAGCGGTGGGATTCGAACCCACTGCCTCCGAAGAGACTGGAGCCTTAATCCAGCGCCTTAGACCGCTCGGCCACGCTACCACTGGCAGCAGTTTCCGTTCTGGAACTAGTGACCGGTGAGTGAAATGTGACTTTGCTTTGGGCAAGATAATAATCAAGGCCATTGAAGTGGCAGACGGTAAACTCTCGAGAAATGATTTTGCAGCATACAGGTCCACAGGGCAACACCAGTAATTAGGTGCACGTTGGAACGAAGCAGTTACAACCTTCATTCAATATTTATTCCGACATCAACGTCACTGACAAAACCAGATTATCTGGTCATGATCACATTGCCGTTTGTGGGATCTTGCTGTGTGCAAACTGGCTGCGGCGTTCCCCACATTGCAACAGTGCCTTCACTTTTACAATACTTCATTGGCTGTGAAGCGCCTTGGGACGTCGTTCGGTCATGAAAGGCGCTTTCGAAATACAATACAGAAAATGTTACCCGATAGCTGACAAAATGCGAGCTGTTGCGAGAAATACCTGTGTTTGAATGTTGGTTGCATTGCAGGGATGATGAACTTAATGACTGGCGCTGCCTGTTAAGTCCTGTCGTAAGAATGTGTGCGTTGTGTGTTTGCACAGGAGGAAGAATTGTGAGGCTGCTCAGTAAGTGTGCAGAATTTGCAGCACATTTTCCTGCAGCTGCTGCACGACCATTGTCAGGATGGCCGAGTGGTCTAAGGCGCCAGACTCAAGGACTGTTAATCCTTACCTTACCAAAGGTTGGTGTATTCTGGTCCCTTTCTAGGGGCGTGGGTTCGAATCCCACTTCTGACATTAACTTTTTATCCAGACAAATGCCAGCCAGCGTCAAAAAGCCTGCTCAACTGGCTTTAAATTTGCAAGTGGTCACCTCAAGCTCCTCAACGCTATTGGCGTTTGCCAATAAGCGAAAGGCACCGCACCGCCCACAGACCAACTTGTTTTGCTCTCTAAACTTATCACATTCTAACCCTGTTCTCGGGGATAGGGTTTAAAATCAGACTTCTCCTTTCAACCCATTCCCACACTAAAAAGCAGCAGACTCAAAGCATGACATTTTTATCCTCCCGCGTTGCTGAATTCCACGTTGCTTTCTCGTACTGTGGCTTTCAATCCCACTGCAGACAGTGGTGGTTCTCAGAAAAAGGGCACCACTGTCAAAGAATGAGATTTCTTCCACACAAAGGCTGCTCAAATCTGCTCCGTTCCTCAGGCAGGGAATTACTTGCAATGTTTACTTCCGACATTAACACATTTTGCCAGTATAAAAGGCACCAGAGCCAAACAAGTCAGGTATTAGCATGTGAAAGTTGCCAGAGTCGATGCCTTGGTGGACCGAGGCCTTTCAATGCTCAGACTGATGCTTACGGCCAAGGGCACAATAGTGTCAGGAAGGCCGAGTGGAGTGAGGCGCCAGACTCAAAGACTGTTAATCCTTAACTGACCAAAGGTCGGCGAATTCCGGTCCCTTTCTAGGGGCGTGGGTTGCAATCCCACCTCTGACGTGACATTTTTCCCCACACAAATGCAGCCAGCGTCAAAAGGCCTGTTGAACTGGCCTTCAATTTACAAGTGGCAACATCAAACTCTTCAACGGTTTGCCAACAAACTGAAGGCACCGTTCTCAGCTCAACCTCTTTTCCACACCAAAATAGTCATATCACAACACAGCGGGAGCCGACTGCTTCATGGCTCGCGGTGAAGGGGCGCAAATATTACACGCCACAAATTCTGGCAGCGGTGGGATTCGAACCCACGCCTCCGAAGAGACTGGAGCCTTAATCCAGCGCCTTAGACCGCTCGGCCACGCTACCACTGGCAGCAGTTTCCGTTCTGGAACTAGTGACCGGTGAGTGAAATGTGACTTTGCTTTGGGCAAGATAATAATCAAGGCCATTGAAGTGGCAGACGGTAAACTCTCGAGAAATGATTTTGCAGCATACAGGTCCACAGGGCAACACCAGTAATTAGGTGCACGTTGGAACGAAGCAGTTACAACCTTCATTCAATATTTATTCCGACATCAACGTCACTGACAAAACCAGATTATCTGGTCATGATCACATTGCCGTTTGTGGGATCTTGCTGTGTGCAAACTGGCTGCGGCGTTCCCCACATTGCAACAGTGCCTTCACTTTTACAATACTTCATTGGCTGTGAAGCGCCTTGGGACGTCGTTCGGTCATGAAAGGCGCTTTCGAAATACAATACAGAAAATGTTACCCGATAGCTGACAAAATGCGAGCTGTTGCGAGAAATACCTGTGTTTGAATGTTGGTTGCATTGCAGGGATGATGAACTTAATGACTGGCGCTGCCTGTTAAGTCCTGTCGTAAGAATGTGTGCGTTGTGTGTTTGCACAGGAGGAAGAATTGTGAGGCTGCTCAGTAAGTGTGCAGAATTTGCAGCACATTTTCCTGCAGCTGCTGCACGACCATTGTCAGGATGGCCGAGTGGTCTAAGGCGCCAGACTCAAGGACTGTTAATCCTTACCTTACCAAAGGTTGGTGTATTCTGGTCCCTTTCTAGGGGCGTGGGTTCGAATCCCACTTCTGACATTAACTTTTTATCCAGACAAATGCCAGCCAGCGTCAAAAAGCCTGCTCAACTGGCTTTAAATTTGCAAGTGGTCACCTCAAGCTCCTCAACGCTATTGGCGTTTGCCAATAAGCGAAAGGCACCGCACCGCCCACAGACCAACTTGTTTTGCTCTCTAAACTTATCACATTCTAACCCTGTTCTCGGGGATAGGGTTTAAAATCAGACTTCTCCTTTCAACCCATTCCCACACTAAAAAGCAGCAGACTCAAAGCATGACATTTTTATCCTCCCGCGTTGCTGAATTCCACGTTGCTTTCTCGTACTGTGGCTTTCAATCCCACTGCAGACAGTGGTGGTTCTCAGAAAAAGGGCACCACTGTCAAAGAATGAGATTTCTTCCACACAAAGGCTGCTCAAATCTGCTCCGTTCCTCAGGCAGGGAATTACTTGCAATGTTACTTCCGACATTAACACATTTTGCCAGTATAAAAGGCACCAGAGCCAAACAAGTCAGGTATTAGCATGTGAAAGTTGCCAGAGTCGATGCCTTGGTGGACCGAGGCCTTTCAATGCTCAGACTGATGCTTACGGCCAAGGGCACAATAGTGTCAGGAAGGCCGAGTGGAGTGAGGCGCCAGACTCAAAGACTGTTAATCCTTAACTGACCAAAGGTCGGCGAATTCCGGTCCCTTTCTAGGGGCGTGGGTTGCAATCCCACCTCTGACGTGACATTTTTCCCCACACAAATGCAGCCAGCGTCAAAAGGCCTGTTGAACTGGCCTTCAATTTACAAGTGGCAACATCAAACTCTTCAACGGTTTGCCAACAAACTGAAGGCACCGTTCTCAGCTCAACCTCTTTTCCACACCAAAATAGTCATATCACAACACAGCGGGAGCCGACTGCTTCATGGCTCGCGGTGAAGGGGCGCAAATATTACACGCCACAAACTCTGGCAGCGGTGGGATTCGAACCCACGCCTCCGAAGAGACTGGAGCCTTAATCCAGCGCCTTAGACCGCTCGGCCACGCTACCACTGGCAGCAGTTTCCGTTCTGGAACTAGTGACCGGTGAGTGAAATGTGACTTTGCTTTGGGCAAGATAATAATCAAGGCCATTGAAGTGGCAGACGGTAAACTCTCGAGAAATGATTTTGCAGCATACAGGTCCACAGGGCAACACCAGTAATTAGGTGCACGTTGGAACGAAGCAGTTACAACCTTCATTCAATATTTATTCCGACATCAACGTCACTGACAAAACCAGATTATCTGGTCATGATCACATTGCCGTTTGTGGGATCTTGCTGTGTGCAAACTGGCTGCGGCGTTCCCCACATTGCAACAGTGCCTTCACTTTTACAATACTTCATTGGCTGTGAAGCGCCTTGGGACGTCGTTCGGTCATGAAAGGCGCTTTCGAAATACAATACAGAAAATGTTACCCGATAGCTGACAAAATGCGAGCTGTTGCGAGAAATACCTGTGTTTGAATGTTGGTTGCATTGCAGGGATGATGAACTTAATGACTGGCGCTGCCTGTTAAGTCCTGTCGTAAGAATGTGTGCGTTGTGTGTTTGCACAGGAGGAAGAATTGTGAGGCTGCTCAGTAAGTGTGCAGAATTTGCAGCACATTTTCCTGCAGCTGCTGCACGACCATTGTCAGGATGGCCGAGTGGTCTAAGGCGCCAGACTCAAGGACTGTTAATCCTTACCTTACCAAAGGTTGGTGTATTCTGGTCCCTTTCTAGGGGCGTGGGTTCGAATCCCACTTCTGACATTAACTTTTTATCCAGACAAATGCCAGCCAGCGTCAAAAAGCCTGCTCAACTGGCTTTAAATTTGCAAGTGGTCACCTCAAGCTCCTCAACGCTATTGGCGTTTGCCAATAAGCGAAAGGCACCGCACCGCCCACAGACCAACTTGTTTTGCTCTCTAAACTTATCACATTCTAACCCTGTTCTCGGGGATAGTGTTTAAAATCAGACTTCTCCTTTCAACCCATTCCCACACTAAAAAGCAGCAGACTCAAAGCATGACATTTTTATCCTCCCGCGTTGCTGAATTCCACGTTGCTTTCTCGTACTGTGGCTTTCAATCCCACTGCAGACAGTGGTGGTTCTCAGAAAAAGGGCACCACTGTCAAAGAATGAGATTTCTTCCACACAAAGGCTGCTCAAATCTGCTCCGTTCCTCAGGCAGGGAATTACTTGCAATGTTACTTCCGACATTAACACATTTTGCCAGTATAAAAGGCACCAGAGCCAAACAAGTCAGGTATTAGCATGTGAAAGTTGCCAGAGTCGATGCCTTGGTGGACCGAGGCCTTTCAATGCTCAGACTGATGCTTACGGCCAAGGGCACAATAGTGTCAGGAAGGCCGAGTGGAGTGAGGCGCCAGACTCAAAGACTGTTAATCCTTAACTGACCAAAGGTCGGCGAATTCCGGTCCCTTTCTAGGGGCGTGGGTTGCAATCCCACCTCTGACGTGACATTTTTCCCCACACAAATGCAGCCAGCGTCAAAAGGCCTGTTGAACTGGCCTTCAATTTACAAGTGGCAACATCAAACTCTTCAACGGTTTGCCAACAAACTGAAGGCACCGTTCTCAGCTCAACCTCTTTTCCACACCAAAATAGTCATATCACAACACAGCGGGAGCCGACTGCTTCATGGCTCGCGGTGAAGGGGCGCAAATATTACACGCCACAAAT
The DNA here is from genome assembly GCF_044704955.1 of Pristiophorus japonicus. Classification (NCBI taxonomy): domain Eukaryota; kingdom Metazoa; phylum Chordata; class Chondrichthyes; family Pristiophoridae; genus Pristiophorus; species Pristiophorus japonicus. The sequence goes on from NC_091984.1 coordinate 175,009,763, forward strand.
TCTGGCAGCGGTGGGATTCGAACCCACGCCTCCGAAGAGACTGGAGCCTTAATCCAGCGCCTTAGACCGCTCGGCCACGCTACCACTGGCAGCAGTTTCCGTTCTGGAACTAGTGACCGGTGAGTGAAATGTGACTTTGCTTTGGGCAAGATAATAATCAAGGCCATTGAAGTGGCAGACGGTAAACTCTCGAGAAATGATTTTGCAGCATACAGGTCCACAGGGCAACACCAGTAATTAGGTGCACGTTGGAACGAAGCAGTTACAACCTTCATTCAATATTTATTCCGACATCAACGTCACTGACAAAACCAGATTATCTGGTCATGATCACATTGCCGTTTGTGGGATCTTGCTGTGTGCAAACTGGCTGCGGCGTTCCCCACATTGCAACAGTGCCTTCACTTTTACAATACTTCATTGGCTGTGCAGCGCCTTGGGACGTCGTTCGGTCATGAAAGGCGCTTTCGAAATACAATACAGAAAATGTTACCCGATAGCTGACAAAATGCGAGCTGTTGCGAGAAATACCTGTGTTTGAATGTTGGTTGCATTGCAGGGATGATGAACTTAATGACTGGCGCTGCCTGTTAAGTCCTGTCGTAAGAATGTGTGCGTTGTGTGTTTGCACAGGAGGAAGAATTGTGAGGCTGCTCAGTAAGTGTGCAGAATTTGCAGCACATTTTCCTGCAGCTGCTGCACGACCATTGTCAGGATGGCCGAGTGGTCTAAGGCGCCAGACTCAAGGACTGTTAATCCTTACCTTACCAAAGGTTGGTGTATTCTGGTCCCTTTCTAGGGGCGTGGGTTCGAATCCCACTTCTGACATTAACTTTTTATCCAGACAAATGCCAGCCAGCGTCAAAAAGCCTGCTCAACTGGCTTTAAATTTGCAAGTGGTCACCTCAAGCTCCTCAACGCTATTGGCGTTTGCCAATAAGCGAAAGGCACCGCACCGCCCACAGACCAACTTGTTTTGCTCTCTAAACTTATCACATTCTAACCCTGTTCTCGGGGATAGGGTTTAAAATCAGACTTCTCCTTTCAACCCATTCCCACACTAAAAAGCAGCAGACTCAAAGCATGACATTTTTATCCTCCCGCGTTGCTGAATTCCACGTTGCTTTCTCGTACTGTGGCTTTCAATCCCACTGCAGACAGTGGTGGTTCTCAGAAAAAGGGCACCACTGTCAAAGAATGAGATTTCTTCCACACAAAGGCTGCTCAAATCTGCTCCGTTCCTCAGGCAGGGAATTACTTGCAATGTTTACTTCCGACATTAACACATTTTGCCAGTATAAAAGGCACCAGAGCCAAACAAGTCAGGTATTAGCATGTGAAAGTTGCCAGAGTCGATGCCTTGGTGGACCGAGGCCTTTCAATGCTCAGACTGATGCTTACGGCCAAGGGCACAATAGTGTCAGGAAGGCCGAGTGGAGTGAGGCGCCAGACTCAAAGACTGTTAATCCTTAACTGACCAAAGGTCGGCGAATTCCGGTCCCTTTCTAGGGGCGTGGGTTGCAATCCCACCTCTGACGTGACATTTTTCCCCACACAAATGCAGCCAGCGTCAAAAGGCCTGTTGAACTGGCCTTCAATTTACAAGTGGCAACATCAAACTCTTCAACGGTTTGCCAACAAACTGAAGGCACCGTTCTCAGCTCAACCTCTTTTCCACACCAAAATAGTCATATCACAACACAGCGGGAGCCGACTGCTTCATGGCTCGCGGTGAAGGGGCGCAAATATTACACGCCACAAATTCTGGCAGCGGTGGGATTCGAACCCACGCCTCCGAAGAGACTGGAGCCTTAATCCAGCGCCTTAGACCGCTCGGCCACGCTACCACTGGCAGCAGTTTCCGTTCTGGAACTAGTGACCGGTGAGTGAAATGTGACTTTGCTTTGGGCAAGATAATAATCAAGGCCATTGAAGTGGCAGACGGTAAACTCTCGAGAAATGATTTTGCAGCATACAGGTCCACAGGGCAACACCAGTAATTAGGTGCACGTTGGAACGAAGCAGTTACAACCTTCATTCAATATTTATTCCGACATCAACGTCACTGACAAAACCAGATTATCTGGTCATGATCACATTGCCGTTTGTGGGATCTTGCTGTGTGCAAACTGGCTGCGGCGTTCCCCACATTGCAACAGTGCCTTCACTTTTACAATACTTCATTGGCTGTGAAGCGCCTTGGGACGTCGTTCGGTCATGAAAGGCGCTTTCGAAATACAATACAGAAAATGTTACCCGATAGCTGACAAAATGCGAGCTGTTGCGAGAAATACCTGTGTTTGAATGTTGGTTGCATTGCAGGGATGATGAACTTAATGACTGGCGCTGCCTGTTAAGTCCTGTCGTAAGAATGTGTGCGTTGTGTGTTTGCACAGGAGGAAGAATTGTGAGGCTGCTCAGTAAGTGTGCAGAATTTGCAGCACATTTTCCTGCAGCTGCTGCACGACCATTGTCAGGATGGCCGAGTGGTCTAAGGCGCCAGACTCAAGGACTGTTAATCCTTACCTTACCAAAGGTTGGTGTATTCTGGTCCCTTTCTAGGGGCGTGGGTTCGAATCCCACTTCTGACATTAACTTTTTATCCAGACAAATGCCAGCCAGCGTCAAAAAGCCTGCTCAACTGGCTTTAAATTTGCAAGTGGTCACCTCAAGCTCCTCAACGCTATTGGCGTTTGCCAATAAGCGAAAGGCACCGCACCGCCCACAGACCAACTTGTTTTGCTCTCTAAACTTATCACATTCTAACCCTGTTCTCGGGGATAGGGTTTAAAATCAGACTTCTCCTTTCAACCCATTCCCACACTAAAAAGCAGCAGACTCAAAGCATGACATTTTTATCCTCCCGCGTTGCTGAATTCCACGTTGCTTTCTCGTACTGTGGCTTTCAATCCCACTGCAGACAGTGGTGGTTCTCAGAAAAAGGGCACCACTGTCAAAGAATGAGATTTCTTCCACACAAAGGCTGCTCAAATCTGCTCCGTTCCTCAGGCAGGGAATTACTTGCAATGTTTACTTCCGACATTAACACATTTTGCCAGTATAAAAGGCACCAGAGCCAAACAAGTCAGGTATTAGCATGTGAAAGTTGCCAGAGTCGATGCCTTGGTGGACCGAGGCCTTTCAATGCTCAGACTGATGCTTACGGCCAAGGGCACAATAGTGTCAGGAAGGCCGAGTGGAGTGAGGCGCCAGACTCAAAGACTGTTAATCCTTAACTGACCAAAGGTCGGCGAATTCCGGTCCCTTTCTAGGGGCGTGGGTTGCAATCCCACCTCTGACGTGACATTTTTCCCCACACAAATGCAGCCAGCGTCAAAAGGCCTGTTGAACTGGCCTTCAATTTACAAGTGGCAACATCAAACTCTTCAACGGTTTGCCAACAAACTGAAGGCACCGTTCTCAGCTCAACCTCTTTTCCACACCAAAATAGTCATATCACAACACAGCGGGAGCCGACTGCTTCATGGCTCGCGGTGAAGGGGCGCAAATATTACACGCCACAAATTCTGGCAGCGGTGGGATTCGAACCCACGCCTCCGAAGAGACTGGAGCCTTAATCCAGCGCCTTAGACCGCTCGGCCACGCTACCACTGGCAGCAGTTTCCGTTCTGGAACTAGTGACCGGTGAGTGAAATGTGACTTTGCTTTGGGCAAGATAATAATCAAGGCCATTGAAGTGGCAGACGGTAAACTCTCGAGAAATGATTTTGCAGCATACAGGTCCACAGGGCAACACCAGTAATTAGGTGCACGTTGGAACGAAGCAGTTACAACCTTCATTCAATATTTATTCCGACATCAACGTCACTGACAAAACCAGATTATCTGGTCATGATCACATTGCCGTTTGTGGGATCTTGCTGTGTGCAAACTGGCTGCGGCGTTCCCCACATTGCAACAGTGCCTTCACTTTTACAATACTTCATTGGCTGTGAAGCGCCTTGGGACGTCGTTCGGTCATGAAAGGCGCTTTCGAAATACAATACAGAAAATGTTACCCGATAGCTGACAAAATGCGAGCTGTTGCGAGAAATACCTGTGTTTGAATGTTGGTTGCATTGCAGGGATGATGAACTTAATGACTGGCGCTGCCTGTTAAGTCCTGTCGTAAGAATGTGTGCGTTGTGTGTTTGCACAGGAGGAAGAATTGTGAGGCTGCTCAGTAAGTGTGCAGAATTTGCAGCACATTTTCCTGCAGCTGCTGCACGACCATTGTCAGGATGGCCGAGTGGTCTAAGGCGCCAGACTCAAGGACTGTTAATCCTTACCTTACCAAAGGTTGGTGTATTCTGGTCCCTTTCTAGGGGCGTGGGTTCGAATCCCACTTCTGACATTAACTTTTTATCCAGACAAATGCCAGCCAGCGTCAAAAAGCCTGCTCAACTGGCTTTAAATTTGCAAGTGGTCACCTCAAGCTCCTCAACGCTATTGGCGTTTGCCAATAAGCGAAAGGCACCGCACCGCCCACAGACCAACTTGTTTTGCTCTCTAAACTTATCACATTCTAACCCTGTTCTCGGGGATAGGGTTTAAAATCAGACTTCTCCTTTCAACCCATTCCCACACTAAAAAGCAGCAGACTCAAAGCATGACATTTTTATCCTCCCGCGTTGCTGAATTCCACGTTGCTTTCTCGTACTGTGGCTTTCAATCCCACTGCAGACAGTGGTGGTTCTCAGAAAAAGGGCACCACTGTCAAAGAATGAGATTTCTTCCACACAAAGGCTGCTCAAATCTGCTCCGTTCCTCAGGCAGGGAATTACTTGCAATGTTTACTTCCGACATTAACACATTTTGCCAGTATAAAAGGCACCAGAGCCAAACAAGTCAGGTATTAGCATGTGAAAGTTGCCAGAGTCGATGCCTTGGTGGACCGAGGCCTTTCAATGCTCAGACTGATGCTTACGGCCAAGGGCACAATAGTGTCAGGAAGGCCGAGTGGAGTGAGGCGCCAGACTCAAAGACTGTTAATCCTTAACTGACCAAAGGTCGGCGAATTCCGGTCCCTTTCTAGGGGCGTGGGTTGCAATCCCACCTCTGACGTGACATTTTTCCCCACACAAATGCAGCCAGCGTCAAAAGGCCTGTTGAACTGGCCTTCAATTTACAAGTGGCAACATCAAACTCTTCAACGGTTTGCCAACAAACTGAAGGCACCGTTCTCAGCTCAACCTCTTTTCCACACCAAAATAGTCATATCACAACACAGCGGGAGCCGACTGCTTCATGGCTCGCGGTGAAGGGGCGCAAATATTACACGCCACAAATTCTGGCAGCGGTGGGATTCGAACCCACGCCTCCGAAGAGACTGGAGCCTTAATCCAGCGCCTTAGACCGCTCGGCCACGCTACCACTGGCAGCAGTTTCCGTTCTGGAACTAGTGACCGGTGAGTGAAATGTGACTTTGCTTTGGGCAAGATAATAATCAAGGCCATTGAAGTGGCAGACGGTAAACTCTCGAGAAATGATTTTGCAGCATACAGGTCCACAGGGCAACACCAGTAATTAGGTGCACGTTGGAACGAAGCAGTTACAACCTTCATTCAATATTTATTCCGACATCAACGTCACTGACAAAACCAGATTATCTGGTCATGATCACATTGCCGTTTGTGGGATCTTGCTGTGTGCAAACTGGCTGCGGCGTTCCCCACATTGCAACAGTGCCTTCACTTTTACAATACTTCATTGGCTGTGAAGCGCCTTGGGACGTCGTTCGGTCATGAAAGGCGCTTTCGAAATACAATACAGAAAATGTTACCCGATAGCTGACAAAATGCGAGCTGTTGCGAGAAATACCTGTGTTTGAATGTTGGTTGCATTGCAGGGATGATGAACTTAATGACTGGCGCTGCCTGTTAAGTCCTGTCGTAAGAATGTGTGCGTTGTGTGTTTGCACAGGAGGAAGAATTGTGAGGCTGCTCAGTAAGTGTGCAGAATTTGCAGCACATTTTCCTGCAGCTGCTGCACGACCATTGTCAGGATGGCCGAGTGGTCTAAGGCGCCAGACTCAAGGACTGTTAATCCTTACCTTACCAAAGGTTGGTGTATTCTGGTCCCTTTCTAGGGGCGTGGGTTCGAATCCCACTTCTGACATTAACTTTTTATCCAGACAAATGCCAGCCAGCGTCAAAAAGCCTGCTCAACTGGCTTTAAATTTGCAAGTGGTCACCTCAAGCTCCTCAACGCTATTGGCGTTTGCCAATAAGCGAAAGGCACCGCACCGCCCACAGACCAACTTGTTTTGCTCTCTAAACTTATCACATTCTAACCCTGTTCTCGGGGATAGGGTTTAAAATCAGACTTCTCCTTTCAACCCATTCCCACACTAAAAAGCAGCAGACTCAAAGCATGACATTTTTATCCTCCCGCGTTGCTGAATTCCACGTTGCTTTCTCGTACTGTGGCTTTCAATCCCACTGCAGACAGTGGTGGTTCTCAGAAAAAGGGCACCACTGTCAAAGAATGAGATTTCTTCCACACAAAGGCTGCTCAAATCTGCTCCGTTCCTCAGGCAGGGAATTACTTGCAATGTTTACTTCCGACATTAACACATTTTGCCAGTATAAAAGGCACCAGAGCCAAACAAGTCAGGTATTAGCATGTGAAAGTTGCCAGAGTCGATGCCTTGGTGGACCGAGGCCTTTCAATGCTCAGACTGATGCTTACGGCCAAGGGCACAATAGTGTCAGGAAGGCCGAGTGGAGTGAGGCGCCAGACTCAAAGACTGTTAATCCTTAACTGACCAAAGGTCGGCGAATTCCGGTCCCTTTCTAGGGGCGTGGGTTGCAATCCCACCTCTGACGTGACATTTTTCCCCACACAAATGCAGCCAGCGTCAAAAGGCCTGTTGAACTGGCCTTCAATTTACAAGTGGCAACATCAAACTCTTCAACGGTTTGCCAACAAACTGAAGGCACCGTTCTCAGCTCAACCTCTTTTCCACACCAAAATAGTCATATCACAACACAGCGGGAGCCGACTGCTTCATGGCTCGCGGTGAAGGGGCGCAAATATTACACGCCACAAATTCTGGCAGCGGTGGGATTCGAACCCACGCCTCCGAAGAGACTGGAGCCTTAATCCAGCGCCTTAGACCGCTCGGCCACGCTACCACTGGCAGCAGTTTCCGTTCTGGAACTAGTGACCGGTGAGTGAAATGTGACTTTGCTTTGGGCAAGATAATAATCAAGGCCATTGAAGTGGCAGACGGTAAACTCTCGAGAAATGATTTTGCAGCATACAGGTCCACAGGGCAACACCAGTAATTAGGTGCACGTTGGAACGAAGCAGTTACAACCTTCATTCAATATTTATTCCGACATCAACGTCACTGACAAAACCAGATTATCTGGTCATGATCACATTGCCGTTTGTGGGATCTTGCTGTGTGCAAACTGGCTGCGGCGTTCCCCACATTGCAACAGTGCCTTCACTTTTACAATACTTCATTGGCTGTGCAGCGCCTTGGGACGTCGTTCGGTCATGAAAGGCGCTTTCGAAATACAATACAGAAAATGTTACCCGATAGCTGACAAAATGCGAGCTGTTGCGAGAAATACCTGTGTTTGAATGTTGGTTGCATTGCAGGGATGATGAACTTAATGACTGGCGCTGCCTGTTAAGTCCTGTCGTAAGAATGTGTGCGTTGTGTGTTTGCACAGGAGGAAGAATTGTGAGGCTGCTCAGTAAGTGTGCAGAATTTGCAGCACATTTTCCTGCAGCTGCTGCACGACCATTGTCAGGATGGCCGAGTGGTCTAAGGCGCCAGACTCAAGGACTGTTAATCCTTACCTTACCAAAGGTTGGTGTATTCTGGTCCCTTTCTAGGGGCGTGGGTTCGAATCCCACTTCTGACATTAACTTTTTATCCAGACAAATGCCAGCCAGCGTCAAAAAGCCTGCTCAACTGGCTTTAAATTTGCAAGTGGTCACCTCAAGCTCCTCAACGCTATTGGCGTTTGCCAATAAGCGAAAGGCACCGCACCGCCCACAGACCAACTTGTTTTGCTCTCTAAACTTATCACATTCTAACCCTGTTCTCGGGGATAGGGTTTAAAATCAGACTTCTCCTTTCAACCCATTCCCACACTAAAAAGCAGCAGACTCAAAGCATGACATTTTTATCCTCCCGCGTTGCTGAATTCCACGTTGCTTTCTCGTACTGTGGCTTTCAATCCCACTGCAGACAGTGGTGGTTCTCAGAAAAAGGGCACCACTGTCAAAGAATGAGATTTCTTCCACACAAAGGCTGCTCAAATCTGCTCCGTTCCTCAGGCAGGGAATTACTTGCAATGTTTACTTCCGACATTAACACATTTTGCCAGTATAAAAGGCACCAGAGCCAAACAAGTCAGGTATTAGCATGTGAAAGTTGCCAGAGTCGATGCCTTGGTGGACCGAGGCCTTTCAATGCTCAGACTGATGCTTACGGCCAAGGGCACAATAGTGTCAGGAAGGCCGAGTGGAGTGAGGCGCCAGACTCAAAGACTGTTAATCCTTAACTGACCAAAGGTCGGCGAATTCCGGTCCCTTTCTAGGGGCGTGGGTTGCAATCCCACCTCTGACGTGACATTTTTCCCCACACAAATGCAGCCAGCGTCAAAAGGCCTGTTGAACTGGCCTTCAATTTACAAGTGGCAACATCAAACTCTTCAACGGTTTGCCAACAAACTGAAGGCACCGTTCTCAGCTCAACCTCTTTTCCACACCAAAATAGTCATATCACAACACAGCGGGAGCCGACTGCTTCATGGCTCGCGGTGAAGGGGCGCAAATATTACACGCCACAAATTCTGGCAGCGGTGGGATTCGAACCCACGCCTCCGAAGAGACTGGAGCCTTAATCCAGCGCCTTAGACCGCTCGGCCACGCTACCACTGGCAGCAGTTTCCGTTCTGGAACTAGTGACCGGTGAGTGAAATGTGACTTTGCTTTGGGCAAGATAATAATCAAGGCCATTGAAGTGGCAGACGGTAAACTCTCGAGAAATGATTTTGCAGCATACAGGTCCACAGGGCAACACCAGTAATTAGGTGCACGTTGGAACGAAGCAGTTACAACCTTCATTCAATATTTATTCCGACATCAACGTCACTGACAAAACCAGATTATCTGGTCATGATCACATTGCCGTTTGTGGGATCTTGCTGTGTGCAAACTGGCTGCGGCGTTCCCCACATTGCAACAGTGCCTTCACTTTTACAATACTTCATTGGCTGTGAAGCGCCTTGGGACGTCGTTCGGTCATGAAAGGCGCTTTCGAAATACAATACAGAAAATGTTACCCGATAGCTGACAAAATGCGAGCTGTTGCGAGAAATACCTGTGTTTGAATGTTGGTTGCATTGCAGGGATGATGAACTTAATGACTGGCGCTGCCTGTTAAGTCCTGTCGTAAGAATGTGTGCGTTGTGTGTTTGCACAGGAGGAAGAATTGTGAGGCTGCTCAGTAAGTGTGCAGAATTTGCAGCACATTTTCCTGCAGCTGCTGCACGACCATTGTCAGGATGGCCGAGTGGTCTAAGGCGCCAGACTCAAGGACTGTTAATCCTTACCTTACCAAAGGTTGGTGTATTCTGGTCCCTTTCTAGGGGCGTGGGTTCGAATCCCACTTCTGACATTAACTTTTTATCCAGACAAATGCCAGCCAGCGTCAAAAAGCCTGCTCAACTGGCTTTAAATTTGCAAGTGGTCACCTCAAGCTCCTCAACGCTATTGGCGTTTGCCAATAAGCGAAAGGCACCGCACCGCCCACAGACCAACTTGTTTTGCTCTCTAAACTTATCACATTCTAACCCTGTTCTCGGGGATAGGGTTTAAAATCAGACTTCTCCTTTCAACCCATTCCCACACTAAAAAGCAGCAGACTCAAAGCATGACATTTTTATCCTCCCGCGTTGCTGAATTCCACGTTGCTTTCTCGTACTGTGGCTTTCAATCCCACTGCAGACAGTGGTGGTTCTCAGAAAAAGGGCACCACTGTCAAAGAATGAGATTTCTTCCACACAAAGGCTGCTCAAATCTGCTCCGTTCCTCAGGCAGGGAATTACTTGCAATGTTTACTTCCGACATTAACACATTTTGCCAGTATAAAAGGCACCAGAGCCAAACAAGTCAGGTATTAGCATGTGAAAGTTGCCAGAGTCGATGCCTTGGTGGACCGAGGCCTTTCAATGCTCAGACTGATGCTTACGGCCAAGGGCACAATAGTGTCAGGAAGGCCGAGTGGAGTGAGGCGCCAGACTCAAAGACTGTTAATCCTTAACTGACCAAAGGTCGGCGAATTCCGGTCCCTTTCTAGGGGCGTGGGTTGCAATCCCACCTCTGACGTGACATTTTTCCCCACACAAATGCAGCCAGCGTCAAAAGGCCTGTTGAACTGGCCTTCAATTTACAAGTGGCAACATCAAACTCTTCAACGGTTTGCCAACAAACTGAAGGCACCGTTCTCAGCTCAACCTCTTTTCCACACCAAAATAGTCATATCACAACACAGCGGGAGCCGACTGCTTCATGGCTCGCGGTGAAGGGGCGCAAATATTACACGCCACAAATTCTGGCAGCGGTGGGATTCGAACCCACGCCTCCGAAGAGACTGGAGCCTTAATCCAGCGCCTTAGACCGCTCGGCCACGCTACCACTGGCAGCAGTTTCCGTTCTGGAACTAGTGACCGGTGAGTGAAATGTGACTTTGCTTTGGGCAAGATAATAATCAAGGCCATTGAAGTGGCAGACGGTAAACTCTCGAGAAATGATTTTGCAGCATACAGGTCCACAGGGCAACACCAGTAATTAGGTGCACGTTGGAACGAAGCAGTTACAACCTTCATTCAATATTTATTCCGACATCAACGTCACTGACAAAACCAGATTATCTGGTCATGATCACATTGCCGTTTGTGGGATCTTGCTGTGTGCAAACTGGCTGCGGCGTTCCCCACATTGCAACAGTGCCTTCACTTTTACAATACTTCATTGGCTGTGAAGCGCCTTGGGACGTCGTTCGGTCATGAAAGGCGCTTTCGAAATACAATACAGAAAATGTTACCCGATAGCTGACAAAATGCGAGCTGTTGCGAGAAATACCTGTGTTTGAATGTTGGTTGCATTGCAGGGATGATGAACTTAATGACTGGCGCTGCCTGTTAAGTCCTGTCGTAAGAATGTGTGCGTTGTGTGTTTGCACAGGAGGAAGAATTGTGAGGCTGCTCAGTAAGTGTGCAGAATTTGCAGCACATTTTCCTGCAGCTGCTGCACGACCATTGTCAGGATGGCCGAGTGGTCTAAGGCGCCAGACTCAAGGACTGTTAATCCTTACCTTACCAAAGGTTGGTGTATTCTGGTCCCTTTCTAGGGGCGTGGGTTCGAATCCCACTTCTGACATTAACTTTTTATCCAGACAAATGCCAGCCAGCGTCAAAAAGCCTGCTCAACTGGCTTTAAATTTGCAAGTGGTCACCTCAAGCTCCTCAACGCTATTGGCGTTTGCCAATAAGCGAAAGGCACCGCACCGCCCACAGACCAACTTGTTTTGCTCTCTAAACTTATCACATTCTAACCCTGTTCTCGGGGATAGGGTTTAAAATCAGACTTCTCCTTTCAACCCATTCCCACACTAAAAAGCAGCAGACTCAAAGCATGACATTTTTATCCTCCCGCGTTGCTGAATTCCACGTTGCTTTCTCGTACTGTGGCTTTCAATCCCACTGCAGACAGTGGTGGTTCTCAGAAAAAGGGCACCACTGTCAAAGAATGAGATTTCTTCCACACAAAGGCTGCTCAAATCTGCTCCGTTCCTCAGGCAGGGAATTACTTGCAATGTTTACTTCCGACATTAACACATTTTGCCAGTATAAAAGGCACCAGAGCCAAACAAGTCAGGTATTAGCATGTGAAAGTTGCCAGAGTCGATGCCTTGGTGGACCGAGGCCTTTCAATGCTCAGACTGATGCTTACGGCCAAGGGCACAATAGTGTCAGGAAGGCCGAGTGGAGTGAGGCGCCAGACTCAAAGACTGTTAATCCTTAACTGACCAAAGGTCGGCGAATTCCGGTCCCTTTCTAGGGGCGTGGGTTGCAATCCCACCTCTGACGTGACATTTTTCCCCACACAAATGCAGCCAGCGTCAAAAGGCCTGTTGAACTGGCCTTCAATTTACAAGTGGCAACATCAAACTCTTCAACGGTTTGCCAACAAACTGAAGGCACCGTTCTCAGCTCAACCTCTTTTCCACACCAAAATAGTCATATCACAACACAGCGGGAGCCGACTGCTTCATGGCTCGCGGTGAAGGGGCGCAAATATTACACGCCACAAATTCTGGCAGCGGTGGGATTCGAACCCACGCCTCCGAAGAGACTGGAGCCTTAATCCAGCGCCTTAGACCGCTCGGCCACGCTACCACTGGCAGCAGTTTCCGTTCTGGAACTAGTGACCGGTGAGTGAAATGTGACTTTGCTTTGGGCAAGATAATAATCAAGGCCATTGAAGTGGCAGACGGTAAACTCTCGAGAAATGATTTTGCAGCATACAGGTCCACAGGGCAACACCAGTAATTAGGTGCACGTTGGAACGAAGCAGTTACAACCTTCATTCAATATTTATTCCGACATCAACGTCACTGACAAAACCAGATTATCTGGTCATGATCACATTGCCGTTTGTGGGATCTTGCTGTGTGCAAACTGGCTGCGGCGTTCCCCACATTGCAACAGTGCCTTCACTTTTACAATACTTCATTGGCTGTGAAGCGCCTTGGGACGTCGTTCGGTCATGAAAGGCGCTTTCGAAATACAATACAGAAAATGTTACCCGATAGCTGACAAAATGCGAGCTGTTGCGAGAAATACCTGTGTTTGAATGTTGGTTGCATTGCAGGGATGATGAACTTAATGACTGGCGCTGCCTGTTAAGTCCTGTCGTAAGAATGTGTGCGTTGTGTGTTTGCACAGGAGGAAGAATTGTGAGGCTGCTCAGTAAGTGTGCAGAATTTGCAGCACATTTTCCTGCAGCTGCTGCACGACCATTGTCAGGATGGCCGAGTGGTCTAAGGCGCCAGACTCAAGGACTGTTAATCCTTACCTTACCAAAGGTTGGTGTATTCTGGTCCCTTTCTAGGGGCGTGGGTTCGAATCCCACTTCTGACATTAACTTTTTATCCAGACAAATGCCAGCCAGCGTCAAAAAGCCTGCTCAACTGGCTTTAAATTTGCAAGTGGTCACCTCAAGCTCCTCAACGCTATTGGCGTTTGCCAATAAGCGAAAGGCACCGCACCGCCCACAGACCAACTTGTTTTGCTCTCTAAACTTATCACATTCTAACCCTGTTCTCGGGGATAGGGTTTAAAATCAGACTTCTCCTTTCAACCCATTCCCACACTAAAAAGCAGCAGACTCAAAGCATGACATTTTTATCCTCCCGCGTTGCTGAATTCCACGTTGCTTTCTCGTACTGTGGCTTTCAATCCCACTGCAGACAGTGGTGGTTCTCAGAAAAAGGGCACCACTGTCAAAGAATGAGATTTCTTCCACACAAAGGCTGCTCAAATCTGCTCCGTTCCTCAGGCAGGGAATTACTTGCAATGTTTACTTCCGACATTAACACATTTTGCCAGTATAAAAGGCACCAGAGCCAAACAAGTCAGGTATTAGCATGTGAAAGTTGCCAGAGTCGATGCCTTGGTGGACCGAGGCCTTTCAATGCTCAGACTGATGCTTACGGCCAAGGGCACAATAGTGTCAGGAAGGCCGAGTGGAGTGAGGCGCCAGACTCAAAGACTGTTAATCCTTAACTGACCAAAGGTCGGCGAATTCCGGTCCCTTTCTAGGGGCGTGGGTTGCAATCCCACCTCTGACGTGACATTTTTCCCCACACAAATGCAGCCAGCGTCAAAAGGCCTGTTGAACTGGCCTTCAATTTACAAGTGGCAACATCAAACTCTTCAACGGTTTGCCAACAAACTGAAGGCACCGTTCTCAGCTCAACCTCTTTTCCACACCAAAATAGTCATATCACAACACAGCGGGAGCCGACTGCTTCATGGCTCGCGGTGAAGGGGCGCAAATATTACACGCCACAAATTCTGGCAGCGGTGGGATTCGAACCCACGCCTCCGAAGAGACTGGAGCCTTAATCCAGCGCCTTAGACCGCTCGGCCACGCTACCACTGGCAGCAGTTTCCGTTCTGGAACTAGTGACCGGTGAGTGAAATGTGACTTTGCTTTGGGCAAGATAATAATCAAGGCCATTGAAGTGGCAGACGGTAAACTCTCGAGAAATGATTTTGCAGCATACAGGTCCACAGGGCAACACCAGTAATTAGGTGCACGTTGGAACGAAGCAGTTACAACCTTCATTCAATATTTATTCCGACATCAACGTCACTGACAAAACCAGATTATCTGGTCATGATCACATTGCCGTTTGTGGGATCTTGCTGTGTGCAAACTGGCTGCGGCGTTCCCCACATTGCAACAGTGCCTTCACTTTTACAATACTTCATTGGCTGTGAAGCGCCTTGGGACGTCGTTCGGTCATGAAAGGCGCTTTCGAAATACAATACAGAAAATGTTACCCGATAGCTGACAAAATGCGAGCTGTTGCGAGAAATACCTGTGTTTGAATGTTGGTTGCATTGCAGGGATGATGAACTTAATGACTGGCGCTGCCTGTTAAGTCCTGTCGTAAGAATGTGTGCGTTGTGTGTTTGCACAGGAGGAAGAATTGTGAGGCTGCTCAGTAAGTGTGCAGAATTTGCAGCACATTTTCCTGCAGCTGCTGCACGACCATTGTCAGGATGGCCGAGTGGTCTAAGGCGCCAGACTCAAGGACTGTTAATCCTTACCTTACCAAAGGTTGGTGTATTCTGGTCCCTTTCTAGGGGCGTGGGTTCGAATCCCACTTCTGACATTAACTTTTTATCCAGACAAATGCCAGCCAGCGTCAAAAAGCCTGCTCAACTGGCTTTAAATTTGCAAGTGGTCACCTCAAGCTCCTCAACGCTATTGGCGTTTGCCAATAAGCGAAAGGCACCGCACCGCCCACAGACCAACTTGTTTTGCTCTCTAAACTTATCACATTCTAACCCTGTTCTCGGGGATAGGGTTTAAAATCAGACTTCTCCTTTCAACCCATTCCCACACTAAAAAGCAGCAGACTCAAAGCATGACATTTTTATCCTCCCGCGTTGCTGAATTCCACGTTGCTTTCTCGTACTGTGGCTTTCAATCCCACTGCAGACAGTGGTGGTTCTCAGAAAAAGGGCACCACTGTCAAAGAATGAGATTTCTTCCACACAAAGGCTGCTCAAATCTGCTCCGTTCCTCAGGCAGGGAATTACTTGCAATGTTTACTTCCGACATTAACACATTTTGCCAGTATAAAAGGCACCAGAGCCAAACAAGTCAGGTATTAGCATGTGAAAGTTGCCAGAGTCGATGCCTTGGTGGACCGAGGCCTTTCAATGCTCAGACTGATGCTTACGGCCAAGGGCACAATAGTGTCAGGAAGGCCGAGTGGAGTGAGGCGCCAGACTCAAAGACTGTTAATCCTTAACTGACCAAAGGTCGGCGAATTCCGGTCCCTTTCTAGGGGCGTGGGTTGCAATCCCACCTCTGACGTGACATTTTTCCCCACACAAATGCAGCCAGCGTCAAAAGGCCTGTTGAACTGGCCTTCAATTTACAAGTGGCAACATCAAACTCTTCAACGGTTTGCCAACAAACTGAAGGCACCGTTCTCAGCTCAACCTCTTTTCCACACCAAAATAGTCATATCACAACACAGCGGGAGCCGACTGCTTCATGGCTCGCGGTGAAGGGGCGCAAATATTACACGCCACAAATTCTGGCAGCGGTGGGATTCGAACCCACGCCTCCGAAGAGACTGGAGCCTTAATCCAGCGCCTTAGACCGCTCGGCCACGCTACCACTGGCAGCAGTTTCCGTTCTGGAACTAGTGACCGGTGAGTGAAATGTGACTTTGCTTTGGGCAAGATAATAATCAAGGCCATTGAAGTGGCAGACGGTAAACTCTCGAGAAATGATTTTGCAGCATACAGGTCCACAGGGCAACACCAGTAATTAGGTGCACGTTGGAACGAAGCAGTTACAACCTTCATTCAATATTTATTCCGACATCAACGTCACTGACAAAACCAGATTATCTGGTCATGATCACATTGCCGTTTGTGGGATCTTGCTGTGTGCAAACTGGCTGCGGCGTTCCCCACATTGCAACAGTGCCTTCACTTTTACAATACTTCATTGGCTGTGAAGCGCCTTGGGACGTCGTTCGGTCATGAAAGGCGCTTTCGAAATACAATACAGAAAATGTTACCCGATAGCTGACAAAATGCGAGCTGTTGCGAGAAATACCTGTGTTTGAATGTTGGTTGCATTGCAGGGATGATGAACTTAATGACTGGCGCTGCCTGTTAAGTCCTGTCGTAAGAATGTGTGCGTTGTGTGTTTGCACAGGAGGAAGAATTGTGAGGCTGCTCAGTAAGTGTGCAGAATTTGCAGCACATTTTCCTGCAGCTGCTGCACGACCATTGTCAGGATGGCCGAGTGGTCTAAGGCGCCAGACTCAAGGACTGTTAATCCTTACCTTACCAAAGGTTGGTGTATTCTGGTCCCTTTCTAGGGGCGTGGGTTCGAATCCCACTTCTGACATTAACTTTTTATCCAGACAAATGCCAGCCAGCGTCAAAAAGCCTGCTCAACTGGCTTTAAATTTGCAAGTGGTCACCTCAAGCTCCTCAACGCTATTGGCGTTTGCCAATAAGCGAAAGGCACCGCACCGCCCACAGACCAACTTGTTTTGCTCTCTAAACTTATCACATTCTAACCCTGTTCTCGGGGATAGGGTTTAAAATCAGACTTCTCCTTTCAACCCATTCCCACACTAAAAAGCAGCAGACTCAAAGCATGACATTTTTATCCTCCCGCGTTGCTGAATTCCACGTTGCTTTCTCGTACTGTGGCTTTCAATCCCACTGCAGACAGTGGTGGTTCTCAGAAAAAGGGCACCACTGTCAAAGAATGAGATTTCTTCCACACAAAGGCTGCTCAAATCTGCTCCGTTCCTCAGGCAGGGAATTACTTGCAATGTTTACTTCCGACATTAACACATTTTGCCAGTATAAAAGGCACCAGAGCCAAACAAGTCAGGTATTAGCATGTGAAAGTTGCCAGAGTCGATGCCTTGGTGGACCGAGGCCTTTCAATGCTCAGACTGATGCTTACGGCCAAGGGCACAATAGTGTCAGGAAGGCCGAGTGGAGTGAGGCGCCAGACTCAAAGACTGTTAATCCTTAACTGACCAAAGGTCGGCGAATTCCGGTCCCTTTCTAGGGGCGTGGGTTGCAATCCCACCTCTGACGTGACATTTTTCCCCACACAAATGCAGCCAGCGTCAAAAGGCCTGTTGAACTGGCCTTCAATTTACAAGTGGCAACATCAAACTCTTCAACGGTTTGCCAACAAACTGAAGGCACCGTTCTCAGCTCAACCTCTTTTCCACACCAAAATAGTCATATCACAACACAGCGGGAGCCGACTGCTTCATGGCTCGCGGTGAAGGGGCGCAAATATTACACGCCACAAATTCTGGCAGCGGTGGGATTCGAACCCACGCCTCCGAAGAGACTGGAGCCTTAATCCAGCGCCTTAGACCGCTCGGCCACGCTACCACTGGCAGCAGTTTCCGTTCTGGAACTAGTGACCGGTGAGTGAAATGTGACTTTGCTTTGGGCAAGATAATAATCAAGGCCATTGAAGTGGCAGACGGTAAACTCTCGAGAAATGATTTTGCAGCATACAGGTCCACAGGGCAACACCAGTAATTAGGTGCACGTTGGAACGAAGCAGTTACAACCTTCATTCAATATTTATTCCGACATCAACGTCACTGACAAAACCAGATTATCTGGTCATGATCACATTGCCGTTTGTGGGATCTTGCTGTGTGCAAACTGGCTGCGGCGTTCCCCACATTGCAACAGTGCCTTCACTTTTACAATACTTCATTGGCTGTGAAGCGCCTTGGGACGTCGTTCGGTCATGAAAGGCGCTTTCGAAATACAATACAGAAAATGTTACCCGATAGCTGACAAAATGCGAGCTGTTGCGAGAAATACCTGTGTTTGAATGTTGGTTGCATTGCAGGGATGATGAACTTAATGACTGGCGCTGCCTGTTAAGTCCTGTCGTAAGAATGTGTGCGTTGTGTGTTTGCACAGGAGGAAGAATTGTGAGGCTGCTCAGTAAGTGTGCAGAATTTGCAGCACATTTTCCTGCAGCTGCTGCACGACCATTGTCAGGATGGCCGAGTGGTCTAAGGCGCCAGACTCAAGGACTGTTAATCCTTACCTTACCAAAGGTTGGTGTATTCTGGTCCCTTTCTAGGGGCGTGGGTTCGAATCCCACTTCTGACATTAACTTTTTATCCAGACAAATGCCAGCCAGCGTCAAAAAGCCTGCTCAACTGGCTTTAAATTTGCAAGTGGTCACCTCAAGCTCCTCAACGCTATTGGCGTTTGCCAATAAGCGAAAGGCACCGCACCGCCCACAGACCAACTTGTTTTGCTCTCTAAACTTATCACATTCTAACCCTGTTCTCGGGGATAGGGTTTAAAATCAGACTTCTCCTTTCAACCCATTCCCACACTAAAAAGCAGCAGACTCAAAGCATGACATTTTTATCCTCCCGCGTTGCTGAATTCCACGTTGCTTTCTCGTACTGTGGCTTTCAATCCCACTGCAGACAGTGGTGGTTCTCAGAAAAAGGGCACCACTGTCAAAGAATGAGATTTCTTCCACACAAAGGCTGCTCAAATCTGCTCCGTTCCTCAGGCAGGGAATTACTTGCAATGTTTACTTCCGACATTAACACATTTTGCCAGTATAAAAGGCACCAGAGCCAAACAAGTCAGGTATTAGCATGTGAAAGTTGCCAGAGTCGATGCCTTGGTGGACCGAGGCCTTTCAATGCTCAGACTGATGCTTACGGCCAAGGGCACAATAGTGTCAGGAAGGCCGAGTGGAGTGAGGCGCCAGACTCAAAGACTGTTAATCCTTAACTGACCAAAGGTCGGCGAATTCCGGTCCCTTTCTAGGGGCGTGGGTTGCAATCCCACCTCTGACGTGACATTTTTCCCCACACAAATGCAGCCAGCGTCAAAAGGCCTGTTGAACTGGCCTTCAATTTACAAGTGGCAACATCAAACTCTTCAACGGTTTGCCAACAAACTGAAGGCACCGTTCTCAGCTCAACCTCTTTTCCACACCAAAATAGTCATATCACAACACAGCGGGAGCCGACTGCTTCATGGCTCGCGGTGAAGGGGCGCAAATATTACACGCCACAAATTCTGGCAGCGGTGGGATTCGAACCCACGCCTCCGAAGAGACTGGAGCCTTAATCCAGCGCCTTAGACCGCTCGGCCACGCTACCACTGGCAGCAGTTTCCGTTCTGGAACTAGTGACCGGTGAGTGAAATGTGACTTTGCTTTGGGCAAGATAATAATCAAGGACATTGAAGTGGCAGACGGTAAACTCTCGAGAAATGATTTTGCAGCATACAGGTCCACAGGGCAACACCAGTAATTAGGTGCACGTTGGAACGAAGCAGTTACAACCTTCATTCAATATTTATTCCGACATCAACGTCACTGACAAAACCAGATTATCTGGTCATGATCACATTGCCGTTTGTGGGATCTTGCTGTGTGCAAACTGGCTGCGGCGTTCCCCACATTGCAACAGTGCCTTCACTTTTACAATACTTCATTGGCTGTGAAGCGCCTTGGGACGTCGTTCGGTCATGAAAGGCGCTTTCGAAATACAATACAGAAAATGTTACCCGATAGCTGACAAAATGCGAGCTGTTGCGAGAAATACCTGTGTTTGAATGTTGGTTGCATTGCAGGGATGATGAACTTAATGACTGGCGCTGCCTGTTAAGTCCTGTCGTAAGAATGTGTGCGTTGTGTGTTTGCACAGGAGGAAGAATTGTGAGGCTGCTCAGTAAGTGTGCAGAATTTGCAGCACATTTTCCTGCAGCTGCTGCACGACCATTGTCAGGATGGCCGAGTGGTCTAAGGCGCCAGACTCAAGGACTGTTAATCCTTACCTTACCAAAGGTTGGTGTATTCTGGTCCCTTTCTAGGGGCGTGGGTTCGAATCCCACTTCTGACATTAACTTTTTATCCAGACAAATGCCAGCCAGCGTCAAAAAGCCTGCTCAACTGGCTTTAAATTTGCAAGTGGTCACCTCAAGCTCCTCAACGCTATTGGCGTTTGCCAATAAGCGAAAGGCACCGCACCGCCCACAGACCAACTTGTTTTGCTCTCTAAACTTATCACATTCTAACCCTGTTCTCGGGGATAGGGTTTAAAATCAGACTTCTCCTTTCAACCCATTCCCACACTAAAAAGCAGCAGACTCAAAGCATGACATTTTTATCCTCCCGCGTTGCTGAATTCCACGTTGCTTTCTCGTACTGTGGCTTTCAATCCCACTGCAGACAGTGGTGGTTCTCAGAAAAAGGGCACCACTGTCAAAGAATGAGATTTCTTCCACACAATGGCTGCTCAAATCTGCTCCGTTCCTCAGGCAGGGAATTACTTGCAATGTTTACTTCCGACATTAACACATTTTGCCAGTATAAAAGGCACCAGAGCCAAACAAGTCAGGTATTAGCATGTGAAAGTTGCCAGAGTCGATGCCTTGGTGGACCGAGGCCTTTCAATGCTCAGACTGATGCTTACGGCCAAGGGCACAATAGTGTCAGGAAGGCCGAGTGGAGTGAGGCGCCAGACTCAAAGACTGTTAATCCTTAACTGACCAAAGGTCGGCGAATTCCGGTCCCTTTCTAGGGGCGTGGGTTGCAATCCCACCTCTGACGTGACATTTTTCCCCACACAAATGCAGCCAGCGTCAAAAGGCCTGTTGAACTGGCCTTCAATTTACAAGTGGCAACATCAAACTCTTCAACGGTTTGCCAACAAACTGAAGGCACCGTTCTCAGCTCAACCTCTTTTCCACACCAAAATAGTCATATCACAACACAGCGGGAGCCGACTGCTTCATGGCTCGCGGTGAAGGGGCGCAAATATTACACGCCACAAATTCTGGCAGCGGTGGGATTCGAACCCACGCCTCCGAAGAGACTGGAGCCTTAATCCAGCGCCTTAGACCGCTCGGCCACGCTACCACTGGCAGCAGTTTCCGTTCTGGAACTAGTGACCGGTGAGTGAAATGTGACTTTGCTTTGGGCAAGATAATAATCAAGGCCATTGAAGTGGCAGACGGTAAACTCTCGAGAAATGATTTTGCAGCATACAGGTCCACAGGGCAACACCAGTAATTAGGTGCACGTTGGAACGAAGCAGTTACAACCTTCATTCAATATTTATTCCGACATCAACGTCACTGACAAAACCAGATTATCTGGTCATGATCACATTGCCGTTTGTGGGATCTTGCTGTGTGCAAACTGGCTGCGGCGTTCCCCACATTGCAACAGTGCCTTCACTTTTACAATACTTCATTGGCTGTGAAGCGCCTTGGGACGTCGTTCGGTCATGAAAGGCGCTTTCGAAATACAATACAGAAAATGTTACCCGATAGCTGACAAAATGCGAGCTGTTGCGAGAAATACCTGTGTTTGAATGTTGGTTGCATTGCAGGGATGATGAACTTAATGACTGGCGCTGCCTGTTAAGTCCTGTCGTAAGAATGTGTGCGTTGTGTGTTTGCACAGGAGGAAGAATTGTGAGGCTGCTCAGTAAGTGTGCAGAATTTGCAGCACATTTTCCTGCAGCTGCTGCACGACCATTGTCAGGATGGCCGAGTGGTCTAAGGCGCCAGACTCAAGGACTGTTAATCCTTACCTTACCAAAGGTTGGTGTATTCTGGTCCCTTTCTAGGGGCGTGGGTTCGAATCCCACTTCTGACATTAACTTTTTATCCAGACAAATGCCAGCCAGCGTCAAAAAGCCTGCTCAACTGGCTTTAAATTTGCAAGTGGTCACCTCAAGCTCCTCAACGCTATTGGCGTTTGCCAATAAGCGAAAGGCACCGCACCGCCCACAGACCAACTTGTTTTGCTCTCTAAACTTATCACATTCTAACCCTGTTCTCGGGGATAGGGTTTAAAATCAGACTTCTCCTTTCAACCCATTCCCACACTAAAAAGCAGCAGACTCAAAGCATGACATTTTTATCCTCCCGCGTTGCTGAATTCCACGTTGCTTTCTCGTACTGTGGCTTTCAATCCCACTGCAGACAGTGGTGGTTCTCAGAAAAAGGGCACCACTGTCAAAGAATGAGATTTCTTCCACACAAAGGCTGCTCAAATCTGCTCCGTTCCTCAGGCAGGGAATTACTTGCAATGTTTACTTCCGACATTAACACATTTTGCCAGTATAAAAGGCACCAGAGCCAAACAAGTCAGGTATTAGCATGTGAAAGTTGCCAGAGTCGATGCCTTGGTGGACCGAGGCCTTTCAATGCTCAGACTGATGCTTACGGCCAAGGGCACAATAGTGTCAGGAAGGCCGAGTGGAGTGAGGCGCCAGACTCAAAGACTGTTAATCCTTAACTGACCAAAGGTCGGCGAATTCCGGTCCCTTTCTAGGGGCGTGGGTTGCAATCCCACCTCTGACGTGACATTTTTCCCCACACAAATGCAGCCAGCGTCAAAAGGCCTGTTGAACTGGCCTTCAATTTACAAGTGGCAACATCAAACTCTTCAACGGTTTGCCAACAAACTGAAGGCACCGTTCTCAGCTCAACCTCTTTTCCACACCAAAATAGTCATATCACAACACAGCGGGAGCCGACTGCTTCATGGCTCGCGGTGAAGGGGCGCAAATATTACACGCCACAAATTCTGGCAGCGGTGGGATTCGAACCCACGCCTCCGAAGAGACTGGAGCCTTAATCCAGCGCCTTAGACCGCTCGGCCACGCTACCACTGGCAGCAGTTTCCGTTCTGGAACTAGTGACCGGTGAGTGAAATGTGACTTTGCTTTGGGCAAGATAATAATCAAGGCCATTGAAGTGGCAGACGGTAAACTCTCGAGAAATGATTTTGCAGCATACAGGTCCACAGGGCAACACCAGTAATTAGGTGCACGTTGGAACGAAGCAGTTACAACCTTCATTCAATATTTATTCCGACATCAACGTCACTGACAAAACCAGATTATCTGGTCATGATCACATTGCCGTTTGTGGGATCTTGCTGTGTGCAAACTGGCTGCGGCGTTCCCCACATTGCAACAGTGCCTTCACTTTTACAATACTTCATTGGCTGTGAAGCGCCTTGGGACGTCGTTCGGTCATGAAAGGCGCTTTCGAAATACAATACAGAAAATGTTACCCGATAGCTGACAAAATGCGAGCTGTTGCGAGAAATACCTGTGTTTGAATGTTGGTTGCATTGCAGGGATGATGAACTTAATGACTGGCGCTGCCTGTTAAGTCCTGTCGTAAGAATGTGTGCGTTGTGTGTTTGCACAGGAGGAAGAATTGTGAGGCTGCTCAGTAAGTGTGCAGAATTTGCAGCACATTTTCCTGCAGCTGCTGCACGACCATTGTCAGGATGGCCGAGTGGTCTAAGGCGCCAGACTCAAGGACTGTTAATCCTTACCTTACCAAAGGTTGGTGTATTCTGGTCCCTTTCTAGGGGCGTGGGTTCGAATCCCACTTCTGACATTAACTTTTTATCCAGACAAATGCCAGCCAGCGTCAAAAAGCCTGCTCAACTGGCTTTAAATTTGCAAGTGGTCACCTCAAGCTCCTCAACGCTATTGGCGTTTGCCAATAAGCGAAAGGCACCGCACCGCCCACAGACCAACTTGTTTTGCTCTCTAAACTTATCACATTCTAACCCTGTTCTCGGGGATAGGGTTTAAAATCAGACTTCTCCTTTCAACCCATTCCCACACTAAAAAGCAGCAGACTCAAAGCATGACATTTTTATCCTCCCGCGTTGCTGAATTCCACGTTGCTTTCTCGTACTGTGGCTTTCAATCCCACTGCAGACAGTGGTGGTTCTCAGAAAAAGGGCACCACTGTCAAAGAATGAGATTTCTTCCACACAAAGGCTGCTCAAATCTGCTCCGTTCCTCAGGCAGGGAATTACTTGCAATGTTTACTTCCGACATTAACACATTTTGCCAGTATAAAAGGCACCAGAGCCAAACAAGTCAGGTATTAGCATGTGAAAGTTGCCAGAGTCGATGCCTTGGTGGACCGAGGCCTTTCAATGCTCAGACTGATGCTTACGGCCAAGGGCACAATAGTGTCAGGAAGGCCGAGTGGAGTGAGGCGCCAGACTCAAAGACTGTTAATCCTTAACTGACCAAAGGTCGGCGAATTCCGGTCCCTTTCTAGGGGCGTGGGTTGCAATCCCACCTCTGACGTGACATTTTTCCCCACACAAATGCAGCCAGCGTCAAAAGGCCTGTTGAACTGGCCTTCAATTTACAAGTGGCAACATCAAACTCTTCAACGGTTTGCCAACAAACTGAAGGCACCGTTCTCAGCTCAACCTCTTTTCCACACCAAAATAGTCATATCACAACACAGCGGGAGCCGACTGCTTCATGGCTCGCGGTGAAGGGGCGCAAATATTACACGCCACAAATTCTGGCAGCGGTGGGATTCGAACCCACGCCTCCGAAGAGACTGGAGCCTTAATCCAGCGCCTTAGACCGCTCGGCCACGCTACCACTGGCAGCAGTTTCCGTTCTGGAACTAGTGACCGGTGAGTGAAATGTGACTTTGCTTTGGGCAAGATAATAATCAAGGCCATTGAAGTGGCAGACGGTAAACTCTCGAGAAATGATTTTGCAGCATACAGGTCCACAGGGCAACACCAGTAATTAGGTGCACGTTGGAACGAAGCAGTTACAACCTTCATTCAATATTTATTCCGACATCAACGTCACTGACAAAACCAGATTATCTGGTCATGATCACATTGCCGTTTGTGGGATCTTGCTGTGTGCAAACTGGCTGCGGCGTTCCCCACATTGCAACAGTGCCTTCACTTTTACAATACTTCATTGGCTGTGAAGCGCCTTGGGACGTCGTTCGGTCATGAAAGGCGCTTTCGAAATACAATACAGAAAATGTTACCCGATAGCTGACAAAATGCGAGCTGTTGCGAGAAATACCTGTGTTTGAATGTTGGTTGCATTGCAGGGATGATGAACTTAATGACTGGCGCTGCCTGTTAAGTCCTGTCGTAAGAATGTGTGCGTTGTGTGTTTGCACAGGAGGAAGAATTGTGAGGCTGCTCAGTAAGTGTGCAGAATTTGCAGCACATTTTCCTGCAGCTGCTGCACGACCATTGTCAGGATGGCCGAGTGGTCTAAGGCGCCAGACTCAAGGACTGTTAATCCTTACCTTACCAAAGGTTGGTGTATTCTGGTCCCTTTCTAGGGGCGTGGGTTCGAATCCCACTTCTGACATTAACTTTTTATCCAGACAAATGCCAGCCAGCGTCAAAAAGCCTGCTCAACTGGCTTTAAATTTGCAAGTGGTCACCTCAAGCTCCTCAACGCTATTGGCGTTTGCCAATAAGCGAAAGGCACCGCACCGCCCACAGACCAACTTGTTTTGCTCTCTAAACTTATCACATTCTAACCCTGTTCTCGGGGATAGGGTTTAAAATCAGACTTCTCCTTTCAACCCATTCCCACACTAAAAAGCAGCAGACTCAAAGCATGACATTTTTATCCTCCCGCGTTGCTGAATTCCACGTTGCTTTCTCGTACTGTGGCTTTCAATCCCACTGCAGACAGTGGTGGTTCTCAGAAAAAGGGCACCACTGTCAAAGAATGAGATTTCTTCCACACAAAGGCTGCTCAAATCTGCTCCGTTCCTCAGGCAGGGAATTACTTGCAATGTTTACTTCCGACATTAACACATTTTGCCAGTATAAAAGGCACCAGAGCCAAACAAGTCAGGTATTAGCATGTGAAAGTTGCCAGAGTCGATGCCTTGGTGGACCGAGGCCTTTCAATGCTCAGACTGATGCTTACGGCCAAGGGCACAATAGTGTCAGGAAGGCCGAGTGGAGTGAGGCGCCAGACTCAAAGACTGTTAATCCTTAACTGACCAAAGGTCGGCGAATTCCGGTCCCTTTCTAGGGGCGTGGGTTGCAATCCCACCTCTGACGTGACATTTTTCCCCACACAAATGCAGCCAGCGTCAAAAGGCCTGTTGAACTGGCCTTCAATTTACAAGTGGCAACATCAAACTCTTCAACGGTTTGCCAACAAACTGAAGGCACCGTTCTCAGCTCAACCTCTTTTCCACACCAAAATAGTCATATCACAACACAGCGGGAGCCGACTGCTTCATGGCTCGCGGTGAAGGGGCGCAAATATTACACGCCACAAATTCTGGCAGCGGTGGGATTCGAACCCACGCCTCCGAAGAGACTGGAGCCTTAATCCAGCGCCTTAGACCGCTCGGCCACGCTACCACTGGCAGCAGTTTCCGTTCTGGAACTAGTGACCGGTGAGTGAAATGTGACTTTGCTTTGGGCAAGATAATAATCAAGGCCATTGAAGTGGCAGACGGTAAACTCTCGAGAAATGATTTTGCAGCATACAGGTCCACAGGGCAACACCAGTAATTAGGTGCACGTTGGAACGAAGCAGTTACAACCTTCATTCAATATTTATTCCGACATCAACGTCACTGACAAAACCAGATTATCTGGTCATGATCACATTGCCGTTTGTGGGATCTTGCTGTGTGCAAACTGGCTGCGGCGTTCCCCACATTGCAACAGTGCCTTCACTTTTACAATACTTCATTGGCTGTGAAGCGCCTTGGGACGTCGTTCGGTCATGAAAGGCGCTTTCGAAATACAATACAGAAAATGTTACCCGATAGCTGACAAAATGCGAGCTGTTGCGAGAAATACCTGTGTTTGAATGTTGGTTGCATTGCAGGGATGATGAACTTAATGACTGGCGCTGCCTGTTAAGTCCTGTCGTAAGAATGTGTGCGTTGTGTGTTTGCACAGGAGGAAGAATTGTGAGGCTGCTCAGTAAGTGTGCAGAATTTGCAGCACATTTTCCTGCAGCTGCTGCACGACCATTGTCAGGATGGCCGAGTGGTCTAAGGCGCCAGACTCAAGGACTGTTAATCCTTACCTTACCAAAGGTTGGTGTATTCTGGTCCCTTTCTAGGGGCGTGGGTTCGAATCCCACTTCTGACATTAACTTTTTATCCAGACAAATGCCAGCCAGCGTCAAAAAGCCTGCTCAACTGGCTTTAAATTTGCAAGTGGTCACCTCAAGCTCCTCAACGCTATTGGCGTTTGCCAATAAGCGAAAGGCACCGCACCGCCCACAGACCAACTTGTTTTGCTCTCTAAACTTATCACATTCTAACCCTGTTCTCGGGGATAGGGTTTAAAATCAGACTTCTCCTTTCAACCCATTCCCACACTAAAAAGCAGCAGACTCAAAGCATGACATTTTTATCCTCCCGCGTTGCTGAATTCCACGTTGCTTTCTCGTACTGTGGCTTTCAATCCCACTGCAGACAGTGGTGGTTCTCAGAAAAAGGGCACCACTGTCAAAGAATGAGATTTCTTCCACACAAAGGCTGCTCAAATCTGCTCCGTTCCTCAGGCAGGGAATTACTTGCAATGTTTACTTCCGACATTAACACATTTTGCCAGTATAAAAGGCACCAGAGCCAAACAAGTCAGGTATTAGCATGTGAAAGTTGCCAGAGTCGATGCCTTGGTGGACCGAGGCCTTTCAATGCTCAGACTGATGCTTACGGCCAAGGGCACAATAGTGTCAGGAAGGCCGAGTGGAGTGAGGCGCCAGACTCAAAGACTGTTAATCCTTAACTGACCAAAGGTCGGCGAATTCCGGTCCCTTTCTAGGGGCGTGGGTTGCAATCCCACCTCTGACGTGACATTTTTCCCCACACAAATGCAGCCAGCGTCAAAAGGCCTGTTGAACTGGCCTTCA
The DNA here is from genome assembly GCF_044704955.1 of Pristiophorus japonicus. Taxonomy (NCBI): domain Eukaryota; kingdom Metazoa; phylum Chordata; class Chondrichthyes; family Pristiophoridae; genus Pristiophorus; species Pristiophorus japonicus. The sequence continues at coordinate 175,037,805 of NC_091984.1, forward strand.
ATTTACAAGTGGCAACATCAAACTCTTCAACGGTTTGCCAACAAACTGAAGGCACCGTTCTCAGCTCAACCTCTTTTCCACACCAAAATAGTCATATCACAACACAGCGGGAGCCGACTGCTTCATGGCTCGCGGTGAAGGGGCGCAAATATTACACGCCACAAATTCTGGCAGCGGTGGGATTCGAACCCACGCCTCCGAAGAGACTGGAGCCTTAATCCAGCGCCTTAGACCGCTCGGCCACGCTACCACTGGCAGCAGTTTCCGTTCTGGAACTAGTGACCGGTGAGTGAAATGTGACTTTGCTTTGGGCAAGATAATAATCAAGGCCATTGAAGTGGCAGACGGTAAACTCTCGAGAAATGATTTTGCAGCATACAGGTCCACAGGGCAACACCAGTAATTAGGTGCACGTTGGAACGAAGCAATTACAACCTTCATTCAATATTTATTCCGACATCAACGTCACTGACAAAACCAGATTATCTGGTCATGATCACATTGCCGTTTGTGGGATCTTGCTGTGTGCAAACTGGCTGCGGCGTTCCCCACATTGCAACAGTGCCTTCACTTTTACAATACTTCATTGGCTGTGAAGCGCCTTGGGACGTCGTTCGGTCATGAAAGGCGCTTTCGAAATACAATACAGAAAATGTTACCCGATAGCTGACAAAATGCGAGCTGTTGCGAGAAATACCTGTGTTTGAATGTTGGTTGCATTGCAGGGATGATGAACTTAATGACTGGCGCTGCCTGTTAAGTCCTGTCGTAAGAATGTGTGCGTTGTGTGTTTGCACAGGAGGAAGAATTGTGAGGCTGCTCAGTAAGTGTGCAGAATTTGCAGCACATTTTCCTGCAGCTGCTGCATGACCATTGTCAGGATGGCCGAGTGGTCTAAGGCGCCAGACTCAAGGACTGTTAATCCTTACCTTACCAAAGGTTGGTGTATTCTGGTCCCTTTCTAGGGGCGTGGGTTCGAATCCCACTTCTGACATTAACTTTTTATCCAGACAAATGCCAGCCAGCGTCAAAAAGCCTGCTCAACTGGCTTTAAATTTGCAAGTGGTCACCTCAAGCTCCTCAACGCTATTGGCGTTTGCCAATAAGCGAAAGGCACCGCACCGCCCACAGACCAACTTGTTTTGCTCTCTAAACTTATCACATTCTAACCCTGTTCTCGGGGATAGGGTTTAAAATCAGACTTCTCCTTTCAACCCATTCCCACACTAAAAAGCAGCAGACTCAAAGCATGACATTTTTATCCTCCCGCGTTGCTGAATTCCACGTTGCTTTCTCGTACTGTGGCTTTCAATCCCACTGCAGACAGTGGTGGTTCTCAGAAAAAGGGCACCACTGTCAAAGAATGAGATTTCTTCCACACAAAGGCTGCTCAAATCTGCTCCGTTCCTCAGGCAGGGAATTACTTGCAATGTTTACTTCCGACATTAACACATTTTGCCAGTATAAAAGGCACCAGAGCCAAACAAGTCAGGTATTAGCATGTGAAAGTTGCCAGAGTCGATGCCTTGGTGGACCGAGGCCTTTCAATGCTCAGACTGATGCTTACGGCCAAGGGCACAATAGTGTCAGGAAGGCCGAGTGGAGTGAGGCGCCAGACTCAAAGACTGTTAATCCTTAACTGACCAAAGGTCGGCGAATTCCGGTCCCTTTCTAGGGGCGTGGGTTGCAATCCCACCTCTGACGTGACATTTTTCCCCACACAAATGCAGCCAGCGTCAAAAGGCCTGTTGAACTGGCCTTCAATTTACAAGTGGCAACATCAAACTCTTCAACGGTTTGCCAACAAACTGAAGGCACCGTTCTCAGCTCAACCTCTTTTCCACACCAAAATAGTCATATCACAACACAGCGGGAGCCGACTGCTTCATGGCTCGCGGTGAAGGGGCGCAAATATTACACGCCACAAATTCTGGCAGCGGTGGGATTCGAACCCACGCCGCCGAAGAGACTGGAGCCTTAATCCAGCGCCTTAGACCGCTCGGCCACGCTACCACTGGCAGCAGTTTCCGTTCTGGAACTAGTGACCGGTGAGTGAAATGTGACTTTGCTTTGGGCAAGATAATAATCAAGGCCATTGAAGTGGCAGACGGTAAACTCTCGAGAAATGATTTTGCAGCATACAGGTCCACAGGGCAACACCAGTAATTAGGTGCACGTTGGAACGAAGCAGTTACAACCTTCATTCAATATTTATTCCGACATCAACGTCACTGACAAAACCAGATTATCTGGTCATGATCACATTGCCGTTTGTGGGATCTTGCTGTGTGCAAACTGGCTGCGGCGTTCCCCACATTGCAACAGTGCCTTCACTTTTACAATACTTCATTGGCTGTGCAGCGCCTTGGGACGTCGTTCGGTCATGAAAGGCGCTTTCGAAATACAATACAGAAAATGTTACCCGATAGCTGACAAAATGCGAGCTGTTGCGAGAAATACCTGTGTTTGAATGTTGGTTGCATTGCAGGGATGATGAACTTAATGACTGGCGCTGCCTGTTAAGTCCTGTCGTAAGAATGTGTGCGTTGTGTGTTTGCACAGGAGGAAGAATTGTGAGGCTGCTCAGTAAGTGTGCAGAATTTGCAGCACATTTTCCTGCAGCTGCTGCACGACCATTGTCAGGATGGCCGAGTGGTCTAAGGCGCCAGACTCAAGGACTGTTAATCCTTACCTTACCAAAGGTTGGTGTATTCTGGTCCCTTTCTAGGGGCGTGGGTTCGAATCCCACTTCTGACATTAACTTTTTATCCAGACAAATGCCAGCCAGCGTCAAAAAGCCTGCTCAACTGGCTTTAAATTTGCAAGTGGTCACCTCAAGCTCCTCAACGCTATTGGCGTTTGCCAATAAGCGAAAGGCACCGCACCGCCCACAGACCAACTTGTTTTGCTCTCTAAACTTATCACATTCTAACCCTGTTCTCGGGGATAGGGTTTAAAATCAGACTTCTCCTTTCAACCCATTCCCACACTAAAAAGCAGCAGACTCAAAGCATGACATTTTTATCCTCCCGCGTTGCTGAATTCCACGTTGCTTTCTCGTACTGTGGCTTTCAATCCCACTGCAGACAGTGGTGGTTCTCAGAAAAAGGGCACCACTGTCAAAGAATGAGATTTCTTCCACACAAAGGCTGCTCAAATCTGCTCCGTTCCTCAGGCAGGGAATTACTTGCAATGTTTACTTCCGACATTAACACATTTTGCCAGTATAAAAGGCACCAGAGCCAAACAAGTCAGGTATTAGCATGTGAAAGTTGCCAGAGTCGATGCCTTGGTGGACCGAGGCCTTTCAATGCTCAGACTGATGCTTACGGCCAAGGGCACAATAGTGTCAGGAAGGCCGAGTGGAGTGAGGCGCCAGACTCAAAGACTGTTAATCCTTAACTGACCAAAGGTCGGCGAATTCCGGTCCCTTTCTAGGGGCGTGGGTTGCAATCCCACCTCTGACGTGACATTTTTCCCCACACAAATGCAGCCAGCGTCAAAAGGCCTGTTGAACTGGCCTTCAATTTACAAGTGGCAACATCAAACTCTTCAACGGTTTGCCAACAAACTGAAGGCACCGTTCTCAGCTCAACCTCTTTTCCACACCAAAATAGTCATATCACAACACAGCGGGAGCCGACTGCTTCATGGCTCGCGGTGAAGGGGCGCAAATATTACACGCCACAAATTCTGGCAGCGGTGGGATTCGAACCCACGCCTCCGAAGAGACTGGAGCCTTAATCCAGCGCCTTAGACCGCTCGGCCACGCTACCACTGGCAGCAGTTTCCGTTCTGGAACTAGTGACCGGTGAGTGAAATGTGACTTTGCTTTGGGCAAGATAATAATCAAGGCCATTGAAGTGGCAGACGGTAAACTCTCGAGAAATGATTTTGCAGCATACAGGTCCACAGGGCAACACCAGTAATTAGGTGCACGTTGGAACGAAGCAGTTACAACCTTCATTCAATATTTATTCCGACATCAACGTCACTGACAAAACCAGATTATCTGGTCATGATCACATTGCCGTTTGTGGGATCTTGCTGTGTGCAAACTGGCTGCGGCGTTCCCCACATTGCAACAGTGCCTTCACTTTTACAATACTTCATTGGCTGTGCAGCGCCTTGGGACGTCGTTCGGTCATGAAAGGCGCTTTCGAAATACAATACAGAAAATGTTACCCGATAGCTGACAAAATGCGAGCTGTTGCGAGAAATACCTGTGTTTGAATGTTGGTTGCATTGCAGGGATGATGAACTTAATGACTGGCGCTGCCTGTTAAGTCCTGTCGTAAGAATGTGTGCGTTGTGTGTTTGCACAGGAGGAAGAATTGTGAGGCTGCTCAGTAAGTGTGCAGAATTTGCAGCACATTTTCCTGCAGCTGCTGCACGACCATTGTCAGGATGGCCGAGTGGTCTAAGGCGCCAGACTCAAGGACTGTTAATCCTTACCTTACCAAAGGTTGGTGTATTCTGGTCCCTTTCTAGGGGCGTGGGTTCGAATCCCACTTCTGACATTAACTTTTTATCCAGACAAATGCCAGCCAGCGTCAAAAAGCCTGCTCAACTGGCTTTAAATTTGCAAGTGGTCACCTCAAGCTCCTCAACGCTATTGGCGTTTGCCAATAAGCGAAAGGCACCGCACCGCCCACAGACCAACTTGTTTTGCTCTCTAAACTTATCACATTCTAACCCTGTTCTCGGGGATAGGGTTTAAAATCAGACTTCTCCTTTCAACCCATTCCCACACTAAAAAGCAGCAGACTCAAAGCATGACATTTTTATCCTCCCGCGTTGCTGAATTCCACGTTGCTTTCTCGTACTGTGGCTTTCAATCCCACTGCAGACAGTGGTGGTTCTCAGAAAAAGGGCACCACTGTCAAAGAATGAGATTTCTTCCACACAAAGGCTGCTCAAATCTGCTCCGTTCCTCAGGCAGGGAATTACTTGCAATGTTTACTTCCGACATTAACACATTTTGCCAGTATAAAAGGCACCAGAGCCAAACAAGTCAGGTATTAGCATGTGAAAGTTGCCAGAGTCGATGCCTTGGTGGACCGAGGCCTTTCAATGCTCAGACTGATGCTTACGGCCAAGGGCACAATAGTGTCAGGAAGGCCGAGTGGAGTGAGGCGCCAGACTCAAAGACTGTTAATCCTTAACTGACCAAAGGTCGGCGAATTCCGGTCCCTTTCTAGGGGCGTGGGTTGCAATCCCACCTCTGACGTGACATTTTTCCCCACACAAATGCAGCCAGCGTCAAAAGGCCTGTTGAACTGGCCTTCAATTTACAAGTGGCAACATCAAACTCTTCAACGGTTTGCCAACAAACTGAAGGCACCGTTCTCAGCTCAACCTCTTTTCCACACCAAAATAGTCATATCACAACACAGCGGGAGACGACTGCTTCATGGCTCGCGGTGAAGGGGCGCAAATATTACACGCCACAAATTCTGGCAGCGGTGGGATTCGAACCCACGCCGCCGAAGAGACTGGAGCCTTAATCCAGCGCCTTAGACCGCTCGGCCACGCTACCACTGGCAGCAGTTTCCGTTCTGGAACTAGTGACCGGTGAGTGAAATGTGACTTTGCTTTGGGCAAGATAATAATCAAGGCCATTGAAGTGGCAGACGGTAAACTCTCGAGAAATGATTTTGCAGCATACAGGTCCACAGGGCAACACCAGTAATTAGGTGCACGTTGGAACGAAGCAGTTACAACCTTCATTCAATATTTATTCCGACATCAACGTCACTGACAAAACCAGATTATCTGGTCATGATCACATTGCCGTTTGTGGGATCTTGCTGTGTGCAAACTGGCTGCGGCGTTCCCCACATTGCAACAGTGCCTTCACTTTTACAATACTTCATTGGCTGTGCAGCGCCTTGGGACGTCGTTCGGTCATGAAAGGCGCTTTCGAAATACAATACAGAAAATGTTACCCGATAGCTGACAAAATGCGAGCTGTTGCGAGAAATACCTGTGTTTGAATGTTGGTTGCATTGCAGGGATGATGAACTTAATGACTGGCGCTGCCTGTTAAGTCCTGTCGTAAGAATGTGTGCGTTGTGTGTTTGCACAGGAGGAAGAATTGTGAGGCTGCTCAGTAAGTGTGCAGAATTTGCAGCACATTTTCCTGCAGCTGCTGCACGACCATTGTCAGGATGGCCGAGTGGTCTAAGGCGCCAGACTCAAGGACTGTTAATCCTTACCTTACCAAAGGTTGGTGTATTCTGGTCCCTTTCTAGGGGCGTGGGTTCGAATCCCACTTCTGACATTAACTTTTTATCCAGACAAATGCCAGCCAGCGTCAAAAAGCCTGCTCAACTGGCTTTAAATTTGCAAGTGGTCACCTCAAGCTCCTCAACGCTATTGGCGTTTGCCAATAAGCGAAAGGCACCGCACCGCCCACAGACCAACTTGTTTTGCTCTCTAAACTTATCACATTCTAACCCTGTTCTCGGGGATAGGGTTTAAAATCAGACTTCTCCTTTCAACCCATTCCCACACTAAAAAGCAGCAGACTCAAAGCATGACATTTTTATCCTCCCGCGTTGCTGAATTCCACGTTGCTTTCTCGTACTGTGGCTTTCAATCCCACTGCAGACAGTGGTGGTTCTCAGAAAAAGGGCACCACTGTCAAAGAATGAGATTTCTTCCACACAAAGGCTGCTCAAATCTGCTCCGTTCCTCAGGCAGGGAATTACTTGCAATGTTTACTTCCGACATTAACACATTTTGCCAGTATAAAAGGCACCAGAGCCAAACAAGTCAGGTATTAGCATGTGAAAGTTGCCAGAGTCGATGCCTTGGTGGACCGAGGCCTTTCAATGCTCAGACTGATGCTTACGGCCAAGGGCACAATAGTGTCAGGAAGGCCGAGTGGAGTGAGGCGCCAGACTCAAAGACTGTTAATCCTTAACTGACCAAAGGTCGGCGAATTCCGGTCCCTTTCTAGGGGCGTGGGTTGCAATCCCACCTCTGACGTGACATTTTTCCCCACACAAATGCAGCCAGCGTCAAAAGGCCTGTTGAACTGGCCTTCAATTTACAAGTGGCAACATCAAACTCTTCAACGGTTTGCCAACAAACTGAAGGCACCGTTCTCAGCTCAACCTCTTTTCCACACCAAAATAGTCATATCACAACACAGCGGGAGCCGACTGCTTCATGGCTCGCGGTGAAGGGGCGCAAATATTACACGCCACAAATTCTGGCAGCGGTGGGATTCGAACCCACGCCTCCGAAGAGACTGGAGCCTTAATCCAGCGCCTTAGACCGCTCGGCCACGCTACCACTGGCAGCAGTTTCCGTTCTGGAACTAGTGACCGGTGAGTGAAATGTGACTTTGCTTTGGGCAAGATAATAATCAAGGCCATTGAAGTGGCAGACGGTAAACTCTCGAGAAATGATTTTGCAGCATACAGGTCCACAGGGCAACACCAGTAATTAGGTGCACGTTGGAACGAAGCAGTTACAACCTTCATTCAATATTTATTCCGACATCAACGTCACTGACAAAACCAGATTATCTGGTCATGATCACATTGCCGTTTGTGGGATCTTGCTGTGTGCAAACTGGCTGCGGCGTTCCCCACATTGCAACAGTGCCTTCACTTTTACAATACTTCATTGGCTGTGCAGCGCCTTGGGACGTCGTTCGGTCATGAAAGGCGCTTTCGAAATACAATACAGAAAATGTTACCCGATAGCTGACAAAATGCGAGCTGTTGCGAGAAATACCTGTGTTTGAATGTTGGTTGCATTGCAGGGATGATGAACTTAATGACTGGCGCTGCCTGTTAAGTCCTGTCGTAAGAATGTGTGCGTTGTGTGTTTGCACAGGAGGAAGAATTGTGAGGCTGCTCAGTAAGTGTGCAGAATTTGCAGCACATTTTCCTGCAGCTGCTGCACGACCATTGTCAGGATGGCCGAGTGGTCTAAGGCGCCAGACTCAAGGACTGTTAATCCTTACCTTACCAAAGGTTGGTGTATTCTGGTCCCTTTCTAGGGGCGTGGGTTCGAATCCCACTTCTGACATTAACTTTTTATCCAGACAAATGCCAGCCAGCGTCAAAAAGCCTGCTCAACTGGCTTTAAATTTGCAAGTGGTCACCTCAAGCTCCTCAACGCTATTGGCGTTTGCCAATAAGCGAAAGGCACCGCACCGCCCACAGACCAACTTGTTTTGCTCTCTAAACTTATCACATTCTAACCCTGTTCTCGGGGATAGGGTTTAAAATCAGACTTCTCCTTTCAACCCATTCCCACACTAAAAAGCAGCAGACTCAAAGCATGACATTTTTATCCTCCCGCGTTGCTGAATTCCACGTTGCTTTCTCGTACTGTGGCTTTCAATCCCACTGCAGACAGTGGTGGTTCTCAGAAAAAGGGCACCACTGTCAAAGAATGAGATTTCTTCCACACAAAGGCTGCTCAAATCTGCTCCGTTCCTCAGGCAGGGAATTACTTGCAATGTTTACTTCCGACATTAACACATTTTGCCAGTATAAAAGGCACCAGAGCCAAACAAGTCAGGTATTAGCATGTGAAAGTTGCCAGAGTCGATGCCTTGGTGGACCGAGGCCTTTCAATGCTCAGACTGATGCTTACGGCCAAGGGCACAATAGTGTCAGGAAGGCCGAGTGGAGTGAGGCGCCAGACTCAAAGACTGTTAATCCTTAACTGACCAAAGGTCGGCGAATTCCGGTCCCTTTCTAGGGGCGTGGGTTGCAATCCCACCTCTGACGTGACATTTTTCCCCACACAAATGCAGCCAGCGTCAAAAGGCCTGTTGAACTGGCCTTCAATTTACAAGTGGCAACATCAAACTCTTCAACGGTTTGCCAACAAACTGAAGGCACCGTTCTCAGCTCAACCTCTTTTCCACACCAAAATAGTCATATCACAACACAGCGGGAGCCGACTGCTTCATGGCTCGCGGTGAAGGGGCGCAAATATTACACGCCACAAATTCTGGCAGCGGTGGGATTCGAACCCACGCCTCCGAAGAGACTGGAGCCTTAATCCAGCGCCTTAGACCGCTCGGCCACGCTACCACTGGCAGCAGTTTCCGTTCTGGAACTAGTGACCGGTGAGTGAAATGTGACTTTGCTTTGGGCAAGATAATAATCAAGGCCATTGAAGTGGCAGACGGTAAACTCTCGAGAAATGATTTTGCAGCATACAGGTCCACAGGGCAACACCAGTAATTAGGTGCACGTTGGAACGAAGCAGTTACAACCTTCATTCAATATTTATTCCGACATCAACGTCACTGACAAAACCAGATTATCTGGTCATGATCACATTGCCGTTTGTGGGATCTTGCTGTGTGCAAACTGGCTGCGGCGTTCCCCACATTGCAACAGTGCCTTCACTTTTACAATACTTCATTGGCTGTGCAGCGCCTTGGGACGTCGTTCGGTCATGAAAGGCGCTTTCGAAATACAATACAGAAAATGTTACCCGATAGCTGACAAAATGCGAGCTGTTGCGAGAAATACCTGTGTTTGAATGTTGGTTGCATTGCAGGGATGATGAACTTAATGACTGGCGCTGCCTGTTAAGTCCTGTCGTAAGAATGTGTGCGTTGTGTGTTTGCACAGGAGGAAGAATTGTGAGGCTGCTCAGTAAGTGTGCAGAATTTGCAGCACATTTTCCTGCAGCTGCTGCACGACCATTGTCAGGATGGCCGAGTGGTCTAAGGCGCCAGACTCAAGGACTGTTAATCCTTACCTTACCAAAGGTTGGTGTATTCTGGTCCCTTTCTAGGGGCGTGGGTTCGAATCCCACTTCTGACATTAACTTTTTATCCAGACAAATGCCAGCCAGCGTCAAAAAGCCTGCTCAACTGGCTTTAAATTTGCAAGTGGTCACCTCAAGCTCCTCAACGCTATTGGCGTTTGCCAATAAGCGAAAGGCACCGCACCGCCCACAGACCAACTTGTTTTGCTCTCTAAACTTATCACATTCTAACCCTGTTCTCGGGGATAGGGTTTAAAATCAGACTTCTCCTTTCAACCCATTCCCACACTAAAAAGCAGCAGACTCAAAGCATGACATTTTTATCCTCCCGCGTTGCTGAATTCCACGTTGCTTTCTCGTACTGTGGCTTTCAATCCCACTGCAGACAGTGGTGGTTCTCAGAAAAAGGGCACCACTGTCAAAGAATGAGATTTCTTCCACACAAAGGCTGCTCAAATCTGCTCCGTTCCTCAGGCAGGGAATTACTTGCAATGTTTACTTCCGACATTAACACATTTTGCCAGTATAAAAGGCACCAGAGCCAAACAAGTCAGGTATTAGCATGTGAAAGTTGCCAGAGTCGATGCCTTGGTGGACCGAGGCCTTTCAATGCTCAGACTGATGCTTACGGCCAAGGGCACAATAGTGTCAGGAAGGCCGAGTGGAGTGAGGCGCCAGACTCAAAGACTGTTAATCCTTAACTGACCAAAGGTCGGCGAATTCCGGTCCCTTTCTAGGGGCGTGGGTTGCAATCCCACCTCTGACGTGACATTTTTCCCCACACAAATGCAGCCAGCGTCAAAAGGCCTGTTGAACTGGCCTTCAATTTACAAGTGGCAACATCAAACTCTTCAACGGTTTGCCAACAAACTGAAGGCACCGTTCTCAGCTCAACCTCTTTTCCACACCAAAATAGTCATATCACAACACAGCGGGAGCCGACTGCTTCATGGCTCGCGGTGAAGGGGCGCAAATATTACACGCCACAAATTCTGGCAGCGGTGGGATTCGAACCCACGCCTCCGAAGAGACTGGAGCCTTAATCCAGCGCCTTAGACCGCTCGGCCACGCTACCACTGGCAGCAGTTTCCGTTCTGGAACTAGTGACCGGTGAGTGAAATGTGACTTTGCTTTGGGCAAGATAATAATCAAGGCCATTGAAGTGGCAGACGGTAAACTCTCGAGAAATGATTTTGCAGCATACAGGTCCACAGGGCAACACCAGTAATTAGGTGCACGTTGGAACGAAGCAGTTACAACCTTCATTCAATATTTATTCCGACATCAACGTCACTGACAAAACCAGATTATCTGGTCATGATCACATTGCCGTTTGTGGGATCTTGCTGTGTGCAAACTGGCTGCGGCGTTCCCCACATTGCAACAGTGCCTTCACTTTTACAATACTTCATTGGCTGTGCAGCGCCTTGGGACGTCGTTCGGTCATGAAAGGCGCTTTCGAAATACAATACAGAAAATGTTACCCGATAGCTGACAAAATGCGAGCTGTTGCGAGAAATACCTGTGTTTGAATGTTGGTTGCATTGCAGGGATGATGAACTTAATGACTGGCGCTGCCTGTTAAGTCCTGTCGTAAGAATGTGTGCGTTGTGTGTTTGCACAGGAGGAAGAATTGTGAGGCTGCTCAGTAAGTGTGCAGAATTTGCAGCACATTTTCCTGCAGCTGCTGCACGACCATTGTCAGGATGGCCGAGTGGTCTAAGGCGCCAGACTCAAGGACTGTTAATCCTTACCTTACCAAAGGTTGGTGTATTCTGGTCCCTTTCTAGGGGCGTGGGTTCGAATCCCACTTCTGACATTAACTTTTTATCCAGACAAATGCCAGCCAGCGTCAAAAAGCCTGCTCAACTGGCTTTAAATTTGCAAGTGGTCACCTCAAGCTCCTCAACGCTATTGGCGTTTGCCAATAAGCGAAAGGCACCGCACCGCCCACAGACCAACTTGTTTTGCTCTCTAAACTTATCACATTCTAACCCTGTTCTCGGGGATAGGGTTTAAAATCAGACTTCTCCTTTCAACCCATTCCCACACTAAAAAGCAGCAGACTCAAAGCATGACATTTTTATCCTCCCGCGTTGCTGAATTCCACGTTGCTTTCTCGTACTGTGGCTTTCAATCCCACTGCAGACAGTGGTGGTTCTCAGAAAAAGGGCACCACTGTCAAAGAATGAGATTTCTTCCACACAAAGGCTGCTCAAATCTGCTCCGTTCCTCAGGCAGGGAATTACTTGCAATGTTTACTTCCGACATTAACACATTTTGCCAGTATAAAAGGCACCAGAGCCAAACAAGTCAGGTATTAGCATGTGAAAGTTGCCAGAGTCGATGCCTTGGTGGACCGAGGCCTTTCAATGCTCAGACTGATGCTTACGGCCAAGGGCACAATAGTGTCAGGAAGGCCGAGTGGAGTGAGGCGCCAGACTCAAAGACTGTTAATCCTTAACTGACCAAAGGTCGGCGAATTCCGGTCCCTTTCTAGGGGCGTGGGTTGCAATCCCACCTCTGACGTGACATTTTTCCCCACACAAATGCAGCCAGCGTCAAAAGGCCTGTTGAACTGGCCTTCAATTTACAAGTGGCAACATCAAACTCTTCAACGGTTTGCCAACAAACTGAAGGCACCGTTCTCAGCTCAACCTCTTTTCCACACCAAAATAGTCATATCACAACACAGCGGGAGCCGACTGCTTCATGGCTCGCGGTGAAGGGGCGCAAATATTACACGCCACAAATTCTGGCAGCGGTGGGATTCGAACCCACGCCTCCGAAGAGACTGGAGCCTTAATCCAGCGCCTTAGACCGCTCGGCCACGCTACCACTGGCAGCAGTTTCCGTTCTGGAACTAGTGACCGGTGAGTGAAATGTGACTTTGCTTTGGGCAAGATAATAATCAAGGCCATTGAAGTGGCAGACGGTAAACTCTCGAGAAATGATTTTGCAGCATACAGGTCCACAGGGCAACACCAGTAATTAGGTGCACGTTGGAACGAAGCAGTTACAACCTTCATTCAATATTTATTCCGACATCAACGTCACTGACAAAACCAGATTATCTGGTCATGATCACATTGCCGTTTGTGGGATCTTGCTGTGTGCAAACTGGCTGCGGCGTTCCCCACATTGCAACAGTGCCTTCACTTTTACAATACTTCATTGGCTGTGAAGCGCCTTGGGACGTCGTTCGGTCATGAAAGGCGCTTTCGAAATACAATACAGAAAATGTTACCCGATAGCTGACAAAATGCGAGCTGTTGCGAGAAATACCTGTGTTTGAATGTTGGTTGCATTGCAGGGATGATGAACTTAATGACTGGCGCTGCCTGTTAAGTCCTGTCGTAAGAATGTGTGCGTTGTGTGTTTGCACAGGAGGAAGAATTGTGAGGCTGCTCAGTAAGTGTGCAGAATTTGCAGCACATTTTCCTGCAGCTGCTGCACGACCATTGTCAGGATGGCCGAGTGGTCTAAGGCGCCAGACTCAAGGACTGTTAATCCTTACCTTACCAAAGGTTGGTGTATTCTGGTCCCTTTCTAGGGGCGTGGGTTCGAATCCCACTTCTGACATTAACTTTTTATCCAGACAAATGCCAGCCAGCGTCAAAAAGCCTGCTCAACTGGCTTTAAATTTGCAAGTGGTCACCTCAAGCTCCTCAACGCTATTGGCGTTTGCCAATAAGCGAAAGGCACCGCACCGCCCACAGACCAACTTGTTTTGCTCTCTAAACTTATCACATTCTAACCCTGTTCTCGGGGATAGGGTTTAAAATCAGACTTCTCCTTTCAACCCATTCCCACACTAAAAAGCAGCAGACTCAAAGCATGACATTTTTATCCTCCCGCGTTGCTGAATTCCACGTTGCTTTCTCGTACTGTGGCTTTCAATCCCACTGCAGACAGTGGTGGTTCTCAGAAAAAGGGCACCACTGTCAAAGAATGAGATTTCTTCCACACAAAGGCTGCTCAAATCTGCTCCGTTCCTCAGGCAGGGAATTACTTGCAATGTTTACTTCCGACATTAACACATTTTGCCAGTATAAAAGGCACCAGAGCCAAACAAGTCAGGTATTAGCATGTGAAAGTTGCCAGAGTCGATGCCTTGGTGGACCGAGGCCTTTCAATGCTCAGACTGATGCTTACGGCCAAGGGCACAATAGTGTCAGGAAGGCCGAGTGGAGTGAGGCGCCAGACTCAAAGACTGTTAATCCTTAACTGACCAAAGGTCGGCGAATTCCGGTCCCTTTCTAGGGGCGTGGGTTGCAATCCCACCTCTGACGTGACATTTTTCCCCACACAAATGCAGCCAGCGTCAAAAGGCCTGTTGAACTGGCCTTCAATTTACAAGTGGCAACATCAAACTCTTCAACGGTTTGCCAACAAACTGAAGGCACCGTTCTCAGCTCAACCTCTTTTCCACACCAAAATAGTCATATCACAACACAGCGGGAGCCGACTGCTTCATGGCTCGCGGTGAAGGGGCGCAAATATTACACGCCACAAATTCTGGCAGCGGTGGGATTCGAACCCACGCCTCCGAAGAGACTGGAGCCTTAATCCAGCGCCTTAGACCGCTCGGCCACGCTACCACTGGCAGCAGTTTCCGTTCTGGAACTAGTGACCGGTGAGTGAAATGTGACTTTGCTTTGGGCAAGATAATAATCAAGGCCATTGAAGTGGCAGACGGTAAACTCTCGAGAAATGATTTTGCAGCATACAGGTCCACAGGGCAACACCAGTAATTAGGTGCACGTTGGAACGAAGCAGTTACAACCTTCATTCAATATTTATTCCGACATCAACGTCACTGACAAAACCAGATTATCTGGTCATGATCACATTGCCGTTTGTGGGATCTTGCTGTGTGCAAACTGGCTGCGGCGTTCCCCACATTGCAACAGTGCCTTCACTTTTACAATACTTCATTGGCTGTGAAGCGCCTTGGGACGTCGTTCGGTCATGAAAGGCGCTTTCGAAATACAATACAGAAAATGTTACCCGATAGCTGACAAAATGCGAGCTGTTGCGAGAAATACCTGTGTTTGAATGTTGGTTGCATTGCAGGGATGATGAACTTAATGACTGGCGCTGCCTGTTAAGTCCTGTCGTAAGAATGTGTGCGTTGTGTGTTTGCACAGGAGGAAGAATTGTGAGGCTGCTCAGTAAGTGTGCAGAATTTGCAGCACATTTTCCTGCAGCTGCTGCACGACCATTGTCAGGATGGCCGAGTGGTCTAAGGCGCCAGACTCAAGGACTGTTAATCCTTACCTTACCAAAGGTTGGTGTATTCTGGTCCCTTTCTAGGGGCGTGGGTTCGAATCCCACTTCTGACATTAACTTTTTATCCAGACAAATGCCAGCCAGCGTCAAAAAGCCTGCTCAACTGGCTTTAAATTTGCAAGTGGTCACCTCAAGCTCCTCAACGCTATTGGCGTTTGCCAATAAGCGAAAGGCACCGCACCGCCCACAGACCAACTTGTTTTGCTCTCTAAACTTATCACATTCTAACCCTGTTCTCGGGGATAGGGTTTAAAATCAGACTTCTCCTTTCAACCCATTCCCACACTAAAAAGCAGCAGACTCAAAGCATGACATTTTTATCCTCCCGCGTTGCTGAATTCCACGTTGCTTTCTCGTACTGTGGCTTTCAATCCCACTGCAGACAGTGGTGGTTCTCAGAAAAAGGGCACCACTGTCAAAGAATGAGATTTCTTCCACACAAAGGCTGCTCAAATCTGCTCCGTTCCTCAGGCAGGGAATTACTTGCAATGTTTACTTCCGACATTAACACATTTTGCCAGTATAAAAGGCACCAGAGCCAAACAAGTCAGGTATTAGCATGTGAAAGTTGCCAGAGTCGATGCCTTGGTGGACCGAGGCCTTTCAATGCTCAGACTGATGCTTACGGCCAAGGGCACAATAGTGTCAGGAAGGCCGAGTGGAGTGAGGCGCCAGACTCAAAGACTGTTAATCCTTAACTGACCAAAGGTCGGCGAATTCCGGTCCCTTTCTAGGGGCGTGGGTTGCAATCCCACCTCTGACGTGACATTTTTCCCCACACAAATGCAGCCAGCGTCAAAAGGCCTGTTGAACTGGCCTTCAATTTACAAGTGGCAACATCAAACTCTTCAACGGTTTGCCAACAAACTGAAGGCACCGTTCTCAGCTCAACCTCTTTTCCACACCAAAATAGTCATATCACAACACAGCGGGAGCCGACTGCTTCATGGCTCGCGGTGAAGGGGCGCAAATATTACACGCCACAAATTCTGGCAGCGGTGGGATTCGAACCCACGCCGCCGAAGAGACTGGAGCCTTAATCCAGCGCCTTAGACCGCTCGGCCACGCTACCACTGGCAGCAGTTTCCGTTCTGGAACTAGTGACCGGTGAGTGAAATGTGACTTTGCTTTGGGCAAGATAATAATCAAGGCCATTGAAGTGGCAGACGGTAAACTCTCGAGAAATGATTTTGCAGCATACAGGTCCACAGGGCAACACCAGTAATTAGGTGCACGTTGGAACGAAGCAGTTACAACCTTCATTCAATATTTATTCCGACATCAACGTCACTGACAAAACCAGATTATCTGGTCATGATCACATTGCCGTTTGTGGGATCTTGCTGTGTGCAAACTGGCTGCGGCGTTCCCCACATTGCAACAGTGCCTTCACTTTTACAATACTTCATTGGCTGTGCAGCGCCTTGGGACGTCGTTCGGTCATGAAAGGCGCTTTCGAAATACAATACAGAAAATGTTACCCGATAGCTGACAAAATGCGAGCTGTTGCGAGAAATACCTGTGTTTGAATGTTGGTTGCATTGCAGGGATGATGAACTTAATGACTGGCGCTGCCTGTTAAGTCCTGTCGTAAGAATGTGTGCGTTGTGTGTTTGCACAGGAGGAAGAATTGTGAGGCTGCTCAGTAAGTGTGCAGAATTTGCAGCACATTTTCCTGCAGCTGCTGCACGACCATTGTCAGGATGGCCGAGTGGTCTAAGGCGCCAGACTCAAGGACTGTTAATCCTTACCTTACCAAAGGTTGGTGTATTCTGGTCCCTTTCTAGGGGCGTGGGTTCGAATCCCACTTCTGACATTAACTTTTTATCCAGACAAATGCCAGCCAGCGTCAAAAAGCCTGCTCAACTGGCTTTAAATTTGCAAGTGGTCACCTCAAGCTCCTCAACGCTATTGGCGTTTGCCAATAAGCGAAAGGCACCGCACCGCCCACAGACCAACTTGTTTTGCTCTCTAAACTTATCACATTCTAACCCTGTTCTCGGGGATAGGGTTTAAAATCAGACTTCTCCTTTCAACCCATTCCCACACTAAAAAGCAGCAGACTCAAAGCATGACATTTTTATCCTCCCGCGTTGCTGAATTCCACGTTGCTTTCTCGTACTGTGGCTTTCAATCCCACTGCAGACAGTGGTGGTTCTCAGAAAAAGGGCACCACTGTCAAAGAATGAGATTTCTTCCACACAAAGGCTGCTCAAATCTGCTCCGTTCCTCAGGCAGGGAATTACTTGCAATGTTTACTTCCGACATTAACACATTTTGCCAGTATAAAAGGCACCAGAGCCAAACAAGTCAGGTATTAGCATGTGAAAGTTGCCAGAGTCGATGCCTTGGTGGACCGAGGCCTTTCAATGCTCAGACTGATGCTTACGGCCAAGGGCACAATAGTGTCAGGAAGGCCGAGTGGAGTGAGGCGCCAGACTCA
Source organism: Pristiophorus japonicus (assembly GCF_044704955.1). Classification (NCBI taxonomy): domain Eukaryota; kingdom Metazoa; phylum Chordata; class Chondrichthyes; family Pristiophoridae; genus Pristiophorus; species Pristiophorus japonicus. The sequence goes on from NC_091984.1 coordinate 175,055,293, forward strand.
AAGACTGTTAATCCTTAACTGACCAAAGGTCGGCGAATTCCGGTCCCTTTCTAGGGGCGTGGGTTGCAATCCCACCTCTGACGTGACATTTTTCCCCACACAAATGCAGCCAGCGTCAAAAGGCCTGTTGAACTGGCCTTCAATTTACAAGTGGCAACATCAAACTCTTCAACGGTTTGCCAACAAACTGAAGGCACCGTTCTCAGCTCAACCTCTTTTCCACACCAAAATAGTCATATCACAACACAGCGGGAGCCGACTGCTTCATGGCTCGCGGTGAAGGGGCGCAAATATTACACGCCACAAATTCTGGCAGCGGTGGGATTCGAACCCACGCCTCCGAAGAGACTGGAGCCTTAATCCAGCGCCTTAGACCGCTCGGCCACGCTACCACTGGCAGCAGTTTCCGTTCTGGAACTAGTGACCGGTGAGTGAAATGTGACTTTGCTTTGGGCAAGATAATAATCAAGGCCATTGAAGTGGCAGACGGTAAACTCTCGAGAAATGATTTTGCAGCATACAGGTCCACAGGGCAACACCAGTAATTAGGTGCACGTTGGAACGAAGCAGTTACAACCTTCATTCAATATTTATTCCGACATCAACGTCACTGACAAAACCAGATTATCTGGTCATGATCACATTGCCGTTTGTGGGATCTTGCTGTGTGCAAACTGGCTGCGGCGTTCCCCACATTGCAACAGTGCCTTCACTTTTACAATACTTCATTGGCTGTGCAGCGCCTTGGGACGTCGTTCGGTCATGAAAGGCGCTTTCGAAATACAATACAGAAAATGTTACCCGATAGCTGACAAAATGCGAGCTGTTGCGAGAAATACCTGTGTTTGAATGTTGGTTGCATTGCAGGGATGATGAACTTAATGACTGGCGCTGCCTGTTAAGTCCTGTCGTAAGAATGTGTGCGTTGTGTGTTTGCACAGGAGGAAGAATTGTGAGGCTGCTCAGTAAGTGTGCAGAATTTGCAGCACATTTTCCTGCAGCTGCTGCACGACCATTGTCAGGATGGCCGAGTGGTCTAAGGCGCCAGACTCAAGGACTGTTAATCCTTACCTTACCAAAGGTTGGTGTATTCTGGTCCCTTTCTAGGGGCGTGGGTTCGAATCCCACTTCTGACATTAACTTTTTATCCAGACAAATGCCAGCCAGCGTCAAAAAGCCTGCTCAACTGGCTTTAAATTTGCAAGTGGTCACCTCAAGCTCCTCAACGCTATTGGCGTTTGCCAATAAGCGAAAGGCACCGCACCGCCCACAGACCAACTTGTTTTGCTCTCTAAACTTATCACATTCTAACCCTGTTCTCGGGGATAGGGTTTAAAATCAGACTTCTCCTTTCAACCCATTCCCACACTAAAAAGCAGCAGACTCAAAGCATGACATTTTTATCCTCCCGCGTTGCTGAATTCCACGTTGCTTTCTCGTACTGTGGCTTTCAATCCCACTGCAGACAGTGGTGGTTCTCAGAAAAAGGGCACCACTGTCAAAGAATGAGATTTCTTCCACACAAAGGCTGCTCAAATCTGCTCCGTTCCTCAGGCAGGGAATTACTTGCAATGTTTACTTCCGACATTAACACATTTTGCCAGTATAAAAGGCACCAGAGCCAAACAAGTCAGGTATTAGCATGTGAAAGTTGCCAGAGTCGATGCCTTGGTGGACCGAGGCCTTTCAATGCTCAGACTGATGCTTACGGCCAAGGGCACAATAGTGTCAGGAAGGCCGAGTGGAGTGAGGCGCCAGACTCAAAGACTGTTAATCCTTAACTGACCAAAGGTCGGCGAATTCCGGTCCCTTTCTAGGGGCGTGGGTTGCAATCCCACCTCTGACGTGACATTTTTCCCCACACAAATGCAGCCAGCGTCAAAAGGCCTGTTGAACTGGCCTTCAATTTACAAGTGGCAACATCAAACTCTTCAACGGTTTGCCAACAAACTGAAGGCACCGTTCTCAGCTCAACCTCTTTTCCACACCAAAATAGTCATATCACAACACAGCGGGAGACGACTGCTTCATGGCTCGCGGTGAAGGGGCGCAAATATTACACGCCACAAATTCTGGCAGCGGTGGGATTCGAACCCACGCCGCCGAAGAGACTGGAGCCTTAATCCAGCGCCTTAGACCGCTCGGCCACGCTACCACTGGCAGCAGTTTCCGTTCTGGAACTAGTGACCGGTGAGTGAAATGTGACTTTGCTTTGGGCAAGATAATAATCAAGGCCATTGAAGTGGCAGACGGTAAACTCTCGAGAAATGATTTTGCAGCATACAGGTCCACAGGGCAACACCAGTAATTAGGTGCACGTTGGAACGAAGCAGTTACAACCTTCATTCAATATTTATTCCGACATCAACGTCACTGACAAAACCAGATTATCTGGTCATGATCACATTGCCGTTTGTGGGATCTTGCTGTGTGCAAACTGGCTGCGGCGTTCCCCACATTGCAACAGTGCCTTCACTTTTACAATACTTCATTGGCTGTGCAGCGCCTTGGGACGTCGTTCGGTCATGAAAGGCGCTTTCGAAATACAATACAGAAAATGTTACCCGATAGCTGACAAAATGCGAGCTGTTGCGAGAAATACCTGTGTTTGAATGTTGGTTGCATTGCAGGGATGATGAACTTAATGACTGGCGCTGCCTGTTAAGTCCTGTCGTAAGAATGTGTGCGTTGTGTGTTTGCACAGGAGGAAGAATTGTGAGGCTGCTCAGTAAGTGTGCAGAATTTGCAGCACATTTTCCTGCAGCTGCTGCACGACCATTGTCAGGATGGCCGAGTGGTCTAAGGCGCCAGACTCAAGGACTGTTAATCCTTACCTTACCAAAGGTTGGTGTATTCTGGTCCCTTTCTAGGGGCGTGGGTTCGAATCCCACTTCTGACATTAACTTTTTATCCAGACAAATGCCAGCCAGCGTCAAAAAGCCTGCTCAACTGGCTTTAAATTTGCAAGTGGTCACCTCAAGCTCCTCAACGCTATTGGCGTTTGCCAATAAGCGAAAGGCACCGCACCGCCCACAGACCAACTTGTTTTGCTCTCTAAACTTATCACATTCTAACCCTGTTCTCGGGGATAGGGTTTAAAATCAGACTTCTCCTTTCAACCCATTCCCACACTAAAAAGCAGCAGACTCAAAGCATGACATTTTTATCCTCCCGCGTTGCTGAATTCCACGTTGCTTTCTCGTACTGTGGCTTTCAATCCCACTGCAGACAGTGGTGGTTCTCAGAAAAAGGGCACCACTGTCAAAGAATGAGATTTCTTCCACACAAAGGCTGCTCAAATCTGCTCCGTTCCTCAGGCAGGGAATTACTTGCAATGTTTACTTCCGACATTAACACATTTTGCCAGTATAAAAGGCACCAGAGCCAAACAAGTCAGGTATTAGCATGTGAAAGTTGCCAGAGTCGATGCCTTGGTGGACCGAGGCCTTTCAATGCTCAGACTGATGCTTACGGCCAAGGGCACAATAGTGTCAGGAAGGCCGAGTGGAGTGAGGCGCCAGACTCAAAGACTGTTAATCCTTAACTGACCAAAGGTCGGCGAATTCCGGTCCCTTTCTAGGGGCGTGGGTTGCAATCCCACCTCTGACGTGACATTTTTCCCCACACAAATGCAGCCAGCGTCAAAAGGCCTGTTGAACTGGCCTTCAATTTACAAGTGGCAACATCAAACTCTTCAACGGTTTGCCAACAAACTGAAGGCACCGTTCTCAGCTCAACCTCTTTTCCACACCAAAATAGTCATATCACAACACAGCGGGAGACGACTGCTTCATGGCTCGCGGTGAAGGGGCGCAAATATTACACGCCACAAATTCTGGCAGCGGTGGGATTCGAACCCACGCCGCCGAAGAGACTGGAGCCTTAATCCAGCGCCTTAGACCGCTCGGCCACGCTACCACTGGCAGCAGTTTCCGTTCTGGAACTAGTGACCGGTGAGTGAAATGTGACTTTGCTTTGGGCAAGATAATAATCAAGGCCATTGAAGTGGCAGACGGTAAACTCTCGAGAAATGATTTTGCAGCATACAGGTCCACAGGGCAACACCAGTAATTAGGTGCACGTTGGAACGAAGCAGTTACAACCTTCATTCAATATTTATTCCGACATCAACGTCACTGACAAAACCAGATTATCTGGTCATGATCACATTGCCGTTTGTGGGATCTTGCTGTGTGCAAACTGGCTGCGGCGTTCCCCACATTGCAACAGTGCCTTCACTTTTACAATACTTCATTGGCTGTGCAGCGCCTTGGGACGTCGTTCGGTCATGAAAGGCGCTTTCGAAATACAATACAGAAAATGTTACCCGATAGCTGACAAAATGCGAGCTGTTGCGAGAAATACCTGTGTTTGAATGTTGGTTGCATTGCAGGGATGATGAACTTAATGACTGGCGCTGCCTGTTAAGTCCTGTCGTAAGAATGTGTGCGTTGTGTGTTTGCACAGGAGGAAGAATTGTGAGGCTGCTCAGTAAGTGTGCAGAATTTGCAGCACATTTTCCTGCAGCTGCTGCACGACCATTGTCAGGATGGCCGAGTGGTCTAAGGCGCCAGACTCAAGGACTGTTAATCCTTACCTTACCAAAGGTTGGTGTATTCTGGTCCCTTTCTAGGGGCGTGGGTTCGAATCCCACTTCTGACATTAACTTTTTATCCAGACAAATGCCAGCCAGCGTCAAAAAGCCTGCTCAACTGGCTTTAAATTTGCAAGTGGTCACCTCAAGCTCCTCAACGCTATTGGCGTTTGCCAATAAGCGAAAGGCACCGCACCGCCCACAGACCAACTTGTTTTGCTCTCTAAACTTATCACATTCTAACCCTGTTCTCGGGGATAGGGTTTAAAATCAGACTTCTCCTTTCAACCCATTCCCACACTAAAAAGCAGCAGACTCAAAGCATGACATTTTTATCCTCCCGCGTTGCTGAATTCCACGTTGCTTTCTCGTACTGTGGCTTTCAATCCCACTGCAGACAGTGGTGGTTCTCAGAAAAAGGGCACCACTGTCAAAGAATGAGATTTCTTCCACACAAAGGCTGCTCAAATCTGCTCCGTTCCTCAGGCAGGGAATTACTTGCAATGTTTACTTCCGACATTAACACATTTTGCCAGTATAAAAGGCACCAGAGCCAAACAAGTCAGGTATTAGCATGTGAAAGTTGCCAGAGTCGATGCCTTGGTGGACCGAGGCCTTTCAATGCTCAGACTGATGCTTACGGCCAAGGGCACAATAGTGTCAGGAAGGCCGAGTGGAGTGAGGCGCCAGACTCAAAGACTGTTAATCCTTAACTGACCAAAGGTCGGCGAATTCCGGTCCCTTTCTAGGGGCGTGGGTTGCAATCCCACCTCTGACGTGACATTTTTCCCCACACAAATGCAGCCAGCGTCAAAAGGCCTGTTGAACTGGCCTTCAATTTACAAGTGGCAACATCAAACTCTTCAACGGTTTGCCAACAAACTGAAGGCACCGTTCTCAGCTCAACCTCTTTTCCACACCAAAATAGTCATATCACAACACAGCGGGAGCCGACTGCTTCATGGCTCGCGGTGAAGGGGCGCAAATATTACACGCCACAAATTCTGGCAGCGGTGGGATTCGAACCCACGCCTCCGAAGAGACTGGAGCCTTAATCCAGCGCCTTAGACCGCTCGGCCACGCTACCACTGGCAGCAGTTTCCGTTCTGGAACTAGTGACCGGTGAGTGAAATGTGACTTTGCTTTGGGCAAGATAATAATCAAGGCCATTGAAGTGGCAGACGGTAAACTCTCGAGAAATGATTTTGCAGCATACAGGTCCACAGGGCAACACCAGTAATTAGGTGCACGTTGGAACGAAGCAGTTACAACCTTCATTCAATATTTATTCCGACATCAACGTCACTGACAAAACCAGATTATCTGGTCATGATCACATTGCCGTTTGTGGGATCTTGCTGTGTGCAAACTGGCTGCGGCGTTCCCCACATTGCAACAGTGCCTTCACTTTTACAATACTTCATTGGCTGTGCAGCGCCTTGGGACGTCGTTCGGTCATGAAAGGCGCTTTCGAAATACAATACAGAAAATGTTACCCGATAGCTGACAAAATGCGAGCTGTTGCGAGAAATACCTGTGTTTGAATGTTGGTTGCATTGCAGGGATGATGAACTTAATGACTGGCGCTGCCTGTTAAGTCCTGTCGTAAGAATGTGTGCGTTGTGTGTTTGCACAGGAGGAAGAATTGTGAGGCTGCTCAGTAAGTGTGCAGAATTTGCAGCACATTTTCCTGCAGCTGCTGCACGACCATTGTCAGGATGGCCGAGTGGTCTAAGGCGCCAGACTCAAGGACTGTTAATCCTTACCTTACCAAAGGTTGGTGTATTCTGGTCCCTTTCTAGGGGCGTGGGTTCGAATCCCACTTCTGACATTAACTTTTTATCCAGACAAATGCCAGCCAGCGTCAAAAAGCCTGCTCAACTGGCTTTAAATTTGCAAGTGGTCACCTCAAGCTCCTCAACGCTATTGGCGTTTGCCAATAAGCGAAAGGCACCGCACCGCCCACAGACCAACTTGTTTTGCTCTCTAAACTTATCACATTCTAACCCTGTTCTCGGGGATAGGGTTTAAAATCAGACTTCTCCTTTCAACCCATTCCCACACTAAAAAGCAGCAGACTCAAAGCATGACATTTTTATCCTCCCGCGTTGCTGAATTCCACGTTGCTTTCTCGTACTGTGGCTTTCAATCCCACTGCAGACAGTGGTGGTTCTCAGAAAAAGGGCACCACTGTCAAAGAATGAGATTTCTTCCACACAAAGGCTGCTCAAATCTGCTCCGTTCCTCAGGCAGGGAATTACTTGCAATGTTTACTTCCGACATTAACACATTTTGCCAGTATAAAAGGCACCAGAGCCAAACAAGTCAGGTATTAGCATGTGAAAGTTGCCAGAGTCGATGCCTTGGTGGACCGAGGCCTTTCAATGCTCAGACTGATGCTTACGGCCAAGGGCACAATAGTGTCAGGAAGGCCGAGTGGAGTGAGGCGCCAGACTCAAAGACTGTTAATCCTTAACTGACCAAAGGTCGGCGAATTCCGGTCCCTTTCTAGGGGCGTGGGTTGCAATCCCACCTCTGACGTGACATTTTTCCCCACACAAATGCAGCCAGCGTCAAAAGGCCTGTTGAACTGGCCTTCAATTTACAAGTGGCAACATCAAACTCTTCAACGGTTTGCCAACAAACTGAAGGCACCGTTCTCAGCTCAACCTCTTTTCCACACCAAAATAGTCATATCACAACACAGCGGGAGCCGACTGCTTCATGGCTCGCGGTGAAGGGGCGCAAATATTACACGCCACAAATTCTGGCAGCGGTGGGATTCGAACCCACGCCTCCGAAGAGACTGGAGCCTTAATCCAGCGCCTTAGACCGCTCGGCCACGCTACCACTGGCAGCAGTTTCCGTTCTGGAACTAGTGACCGGTGAGTGAAATGTGACTTTGCTTTGGGCAAGATAATAATCAAGGCCATTGAAGTGGCAGACGGTAAACTCTCGAGAAATGATTTTGCAGCATACAGGTCCACAGGGCAACACCAGTAATTAGGTGCACGTTGGAACGAAGCAGTTACAACCTTCATTCAATATTTATTCCGACATCAACGTCACTGACAAAACCAGATTATCTGGTCATGATCACATTGCCGTTTGTGGGATCTTGCTGTGTGCAAACTGGCTGCGGCGTTCCCCACATTGCAACAGTGCCTTCACTTTTACAATACTTCATTGGCTGTGCAGCGCCTTGGGACGTCGTTCGGTCATGAAAGGCGCTTTCGAAATACAATACAGAAAATGTTACCCGATAGCTGACAAAATGCGAGCTGTTGCGAGAAATACCTGTGTTTGAATGTTGGTTGCATTGCAGGGATGATGAACTTAATGACTGGCGCTGCCTGTTAAGTCCTGTCGTAAGAATGTGTGCGTTGTGTGTTTGCACAGGAGGAAGAATTGTGAGGCTGCTCAGTAAGTGTGCAGAATTTGCAGCACATTTTCCTGCAGCTGCTGCACGACCATTGTCAGGATGGCCGAGTGGTCTAAGGCGCCAGACTCAAGGACTGTTAATCCTTACCTTACCAAAGGTTGGTGTATTCTGGTCCCTTTCTAGGGGCGTGGGTTCGAATCCCACTTCTGACATTAACTTTTTATCCAGACAAATGCCAGCCAGCGTCAAAAAGCCTGCTCAACTGGCTTTAAATTTGCAAGTGGTCACCTCAAGCTCCTCAACGCTATTGGCGTTTGCCAATAAGCGAAAGGCACCGCACCGCCCACAGACCAACTTGTTTTGCTCTCTAAACTTATCACATTCTAACCCTGTTCTCGGGGATAGGGTTTAAAATCAGACTTCTCCTTTCAACCCATTCCCACACTAAAAAGCAGCAGACTCAAAGCATGACATTTTTATCCTCCCGCGTTGCTGAATTCCACGTTGCTTTCTCGTACTGTGGCTTTCAATCCCACTGCAGACAGTGGTGGTTCTCAGAAAAAGGGCACCACTGTCAAAGAATGAGATTTCTTCCACACAAAGGCTGCTCAAATCTGCTCCGTTCCTCAGGCAGGGAATTACTTGCAATGTTTACTTCCGACATTAACACATTTTGCCAGTATAAAAGGCACCAGAGCCAAACAAGTCAGGTATTAGCATGTGAAAGTTGCCAGAGTCGATGCCTTGGTGGACCGAGGCCTTTCAATGCTCAGACTGATGCTTACGGCCAAGGGCACAATAGTGTCAGGAAGGCCGAGTGGAGTGAGGCGCCAGACTCAAAGACTGTTAATCCTTAACTGACCAAAGGTCGGCGAATTCCGGTCCCTTTCTAGGGGCGTGGGTTGCAATCCCACCTCTGACGTGACATTTTTCCCCACACAAATGCAGCCAGCGTCAAAAGGCCTGTTGAACTGGCCTTCAATTTACAAGTGGCAACATCAAACTCTTCAACGGTTTGCCAACAAACTGAAGGCACCGTTCTCAGCTCAACCTCTTTTCCACACCAAAATAGTCATATCACAACACAGCGGGAGCCGACTGCTTCATGGCTCGCGGTGAAGGGGCGCAAATATTACACGCCACAAATTCTGGCAGCGGTGGGATTCGAACCCACGCCTCCGAAGAGACTGGAGCCTTAATCCAGCGCCTTAGACCGCTCGGCCACGCTACCACTGGCAGCAGTTTCCGTTCTGGAACTAGTGACCGGTGAGTGAAATGTGACTTTGCTTTGGGCAAGATAATAATCAAGGCCATTGAAGTGGCAGACGGTAAACTCTCGAGAAATGATTTTGCAGCATACAGGTCCACAGGGCAACACCAGTAATTAGGTGCACGTTGGAACGAAGCAGTTACAACCTTCATTCAATATTTATTCCGACATCAACGTCACTGACAAAACCAGATTATCTGGTCATGATCACATTGCCGTTTGTGGGATCTTGCTGTGTGCAAACTGGCTGCGGCGTTCCCCACATTGCAACAGTGCCTTCACTTTTACAATACTTCATTGGCTGTGAAGCGCCTTGGGACGTCGTTCGGTCATGAAAGGCGCTTTCGAAATACAATACAGAAAATGTTACCCGATAGCTGACAAAATGCGAGCTGTTGCGAGAAATACCTGTGTTTGAATGTTGGTTGCATTGCAGGGATGATGAACTTAATGACTGGCGCTGCCTGTTAAGTCCTGTCGTAAGAATGTGTGCGTTGTGTGTTTGCACAGGAGGAAGAATTGTGAGGCTGCTCAGTAAGTGTGCAGAATTTGCAGCACATTTTCCTGCAGCTGCTGCACGACCATTGTCAGGATGGCCGAGTGGTCTAAGGCGCCAGACTCAAGGACTGTTAATCCTTACCTTACCAAAGGTTGGTGTATTCTGGTCCCTTTCTAGGGGCGTGGGTTCGAATCCCACTTCTGACATTAACTTTTTATCCAGACAAATGCCAGCCAGCGTCAAAAAGCCTGCTCAACTGGCTTTAAATTTGCAAGTGGTCACCTCAAGCTCCTCAACGCTATTGGCGTTTGCCAATAAGCGAAAGGCACCGCACCGCCCACAGACCAACTTGTTTTGCTCTCTAAACTTATCACATTCTAACCCTGTTCTCGGGGATAGGGTTTAAAATCAGACTTCTCCTTTCAACCCATTCCCACACTAAAAAGCAGCAGACTCAAAGCATGACATTTTTATCCTCCCGCGTTGCTGAATTCCACGTTGCTTTCTCGTACTGTGGCTTTCAATCCCACTGCAGACAGTGGTGGTTCTCAGAAAAAGGGCACCACTGTCAAAGAATGAGATTTCTTCCACACAAAGGCTGCTCAAATCTGCTCCGTTCCTCAGGCAGGGAATTACTTGCAATGTTTACTTCCGACATTAACACATTTTGCCAGTATAAAAGGCACCAGAGCCAAACAAGTCAGGTATTAGCATGTGAAAGTTGCCAGAGTCGATGCCTTGGTGGACCGAGGCCTTTCAATGCTCAGACTGATGCTTACGGCCAAGGGCACAATAGTGTCAGGAAGGCCGAGTGGAGTGAGGCGCCAGACTCAAAGACTGTTAATCCTTAACTGACCAAAGGTCGGCGAATTCCGGTCCCTTTCTAGGGGCGTGGGTTGCAATCCCACCTCTGACGTGACATTTTTCCCCACACAAATGCAGCCAGCGTCAAAAGGCCTGTTGAACTGGCCTTCAATTTACAAGTGGCAACATCAAACTCTTCAACGGTTTGCCAACAAACTGAAGGCACCGTTCTCAGCTCAACCTCTTTTCCACACCAAAATAGTCATATCACAACACAGCGGGAGCCGACTGCTTCATGGCTCGCGGTGAAGGGGCGCAAATATTACACGCCACAAATTCTGGCAGCGGTGGGATTCGAACCCACGCCTCCGAAGAGACTGGAGCCTTAATCCAGCGCCTTAGACCGCTCGGCCACGCTACCACTGGCAGCAGTTTCCGTTCTGGAACTAGTGACCGGTGAGTGAAATGTGACTTTGCTTTGGGCAAGATAATAATCAAGGCCATTGAAGTGGCAGACGGTAAACTCTCGAGAAATGATTTTGCAGCATACAGGTCCACAGGGCAACACCAGTAATTAGGTGCACGTTGGAACGAAGCAGTTACAACCTTCATTCAATATTTATTCCGACATCAACGTCACTGACAAAACCAGATTATCTGGTCATGATCACATTGCCGTTTGTGGGATCTTGCTGTGTGCAAACTGGCTGCGGCGTTCCCCACATTGCAACAGTGCCTTCACTTTTACAATACTTCATTGGCTGTGAAGCGCCTTGGGACGTCGTTCGGTCATGAAAGGCGCTTTCGAAATACAATACAGAAAATGTTACCCGATAGCTGACAAAATGCGAGCTGTTGCGAGAAATACCTGTGTTTGAATGTTGGTTGCATTGCAGGGATGATGAACTTAATGACTGGCGCTGCCTGTTAAGTCCTGTCGTAAGAATGTGTGCGTTGTGTGTTTGCACAGGAGGAAGAATTGTGAGGCTGCTCAGTAAGTGTGCAGAATTTGCAGCACATTTTCCTGCAGCTGCTGCACGACCATTGTCAGGATGGCCGAGTGGTCTAAGGCGCCAGACTCAAGGACTGTTAATCCTTACCTTACCAAAGGTTGGTGTATTCTGGTCCCTTTCTAGGGGCGTGGGTTCGAATCCCACTTCTGACATTAACTTTTTATCCAGACAAATGCCAGCCAGCGTCAAAAAGCCTGCTCAACTGGCTTTAAATTTGCAAGTGGTCACCTCAAGCTCCTCAACGCTATTGGCGTTTGCCAATAAGCGAAAGGCACCGCACCGCCCACAGACCAACTTGTTTTGCTCTCTAAACTTATCACATTCTAACCCTGTTCTCGGGGATAGGGTTTAAAATCAGACTTCTCCTTTCAACCCATTCCCACACTAAAAAGCAGCAGACTCAAAGCATGACATTTTTATCCTCCCGCGTTGCTGAATTCCACGTTGCTTTCTCGTACTGTGGCTTTCAATCCCACTGCAGACAGTGGTGGTTCTCAGAAAAAGGGCACCACTGTCAAAGAATGAGATTTCTTCCACACAAAGGCTGCTCAAATCTGCTCCGTTCCTCAGGCAGGGAATTACTTGCAATGTTTACTTCCGACATTAACACATTTTGCCAGTATAAAAGGCACCAGAGCCAAACAAGTCAGGTATTAGCATGTGAAAGTTGCCAGAGTCGATGCCTTGGTGGACCGAGGCCTTTCAATGCTCAGACTGATGCTTACGGCCAAGGGCACAATAGTGTCAGGAAGGCCGAGTGGAGTGAGGCGCCAGACTCAAAGACTGTTAATCCTTAACTGACCAAAGGTCGGCGAATTCCGGTCCCTTTCTAGGGGCGTGGGTTGCAATCCCACCTCTGACGTGACATTTTTCCCCACACAAATGCAGCCAGCGTCAAAAGGCCTGTTGAACTGGCCTTCAATTTACAAGTGGCAACATCAAACTCTTCAACGGTTTGCCAACAAACTGAAGGCACCGTTCTCAGCTCAACCTCTTTTCCACACCAAAATAGTCATATCACAACACAGCGGGAGCCGACTGCTTCATGGCTCGCGGTGAAGGGGCGCAAATATTACACGCCACAAATTCTGGCAGCGGTGGGATTCGAACCCACGCCTCCGAAGAGACTGGAGCCTTAATCCAGCGCCTTAGACCGCTCGGCCACGCTACCACTGGCAGCAGTTTCCGTTCTGGAACTAGTGACCGGTGAGTGAAATGTGACTTTGCTTTGGGCAAGATAATAATCAAGGCCATTGAAGTGGCAGACGGTAAACTCTCGAGAAATGATTTTGCAGCATACAGGTCCACAGGGCAACACCAGTAATTAGGTGCACGTTGGAACGAAGCAGTTACAACCTTCATTCAATATTTATTCCGACATCAACGTCACTGACAAAACCAGATTATCTGGTCATGATCACATTGCCGTTTGTGGGATCTTGCTGTGTGCAAACTGGCTGCGGCGTTCCCCACATTGCAACAGTGCCTTCACTTTTACAATACTTCATTGGCTGTGAAGCGCCTTGGGACGTCGTTCGGTCATGAAAGGCGCTTTCGAAATACAATACAGAAAATGTTACCCGATAGCTGACAAAATGCGAGCTGTTGCGAGAAATACCTGTGTTTGAATGTTGGTTGCATTGCAGGGATGATGAACTTAATGACTGGCGCTGCCTGTTAAGTCCTGTCGTAAGAATGTGTGCGTTGTGTGTTTGCACAGGAGGAAGAATTGTGAGGCTGCTCAGTAAGTGTGCAGAATTTGCAGCACATTTTCCTGCAGCTGCTGCACGACCATTGTCAGGATGGCCGAGTGGTCTAAGGCGCCAGACTCAAGGACTGTTAATCCTTACCTTACCAAAGGTTGGTGTATTCTGGTCCCTTTCTAGGGGCGTGGGTTCGAATCCCACTTCTGACATTAACTTTTTATCCAGACAAATGCCAGCCAGCGTCAAAAAGCCTGCTCAACTGGCTTTAAATTTGCAAGTGGTCACCTCAAGCTCCTCAACGCTATTGGCGTTTGCCAATAAGCGAAAGGCACCGCACCGCCCACAGACCAACTTGTTTTGCTCTCTAAACTTATCACATTCTAACCCTGTTCTCGGGGATAGGGTTTAAAATCAGACTTCTCCTTTCAACCCATTCCCACACTAAAAAGCAGCAGACTCAAAGCATGACATTTTTATCCTCCCGCGTTGCTGAATTCCACGTTGCTTTCTCGTACTGTGGCTTTCAATCCCACTGCAGACAGTGGTGGTTCTCAGAAAAAGGGCACCACTGTCAAAGAATGAGATTTCTTCCACACAAAGGCTGCTCAAATCTGCTCCGTTCCTCAGGCAGGGAATTACTTGCAATGTTTACTTCCGACATTAACACATTTTGCCAGTATAAAAGGCACCAGAGCCAAACAAGTCAGGTATTAGCATGTGAAAGTTGCCAGAGTCGATGCCTTGGTGGACCGAGGCCTTTCAATGCTCAGACTGATGCTTACGGCCAAGGGCACAATAGTGTCAGGAAGGCCGAGTGGAGTGAGGCTCCAGACTCAAAGACTGTTAATCCTTAACTGACCAAAGGTCGGCGAATTCCGGTCCCTTTCTAGGGGCGTGGGTTGCAATCCCACCTCTGACGTGACATTTTTCCCCACACAAATGCAGCCAGCGTCAAAAGGCCTGTTGAACTGGCCTTCAATTTACAAGTGGCAACATCAAACTCTTCAACGGTTTGCCAACAAACTGAAGGCACCGTTCTCAGCTCAACCTCTTTTCCACACCAAAATAGTCATATCACAACACAGCGGGAGCCGACTGCTTCATGGCTCGCGGTGAAGGGGCGCAAATATTACACGCCACAAATTCTGGCAGCGGTGGGATTCGAACCCACGCCTCCGAAGAGACTGGAGCCTTAATCCAGCGCCTTAGACCGCTCGGCCACGCTACCACTGGCAGCAGTTTCCGTTCTGGAACTAGTGACCGGTGAGTGAAATGTGACTTTGCTTTGGGCAAGATAATAATCAAGGCCATTGAAGTGGCAGACGGTAAACTCTCGAGAAATGATTTTGCAGCATACAGGTCCACAGGGCAACACCAGTAATTAGGTGCACGTTGGAACGAAGCAGTTACAACCTTCATTCAATATTTATTCCGACATCAACGTCACTGACAAAACCAGATTATCTGGTCATGATCACATTGCCGTTTGTGGGATCTTGCTGTGTGCAAACTGGCTGCGGCGTTCCCCACATTGCAACAGTGCCTTCACTTTTACAATACTTCATTGGCTGTGAAGCGCCTTGGGACGTCGTTCGGTCATGAAAGGCGCTTTCGAAATACAATACAGAAAATGTTACCCGATAGCTGACAAAATGCGAGCTGTTGCGAGAAATACCTGTGTTTGAATGTTGGTTGCATTGCAGGGATGATGAACTTAATGACTGGCGCTGCCTGTTAAGTCCTGTCGTAAGAATGTGTGCGTTGTGTGTTTGCACAGGAGGAAGAATTGTGAGGCTGCTCAGTAAGTGTGCAGAATTTGCAGCACATTTTCCTGCAGCTGCTGCACGACCATTGTCAGGATGGCCGAGTGGTCTAAGGCGCCAGACTCAAGGACTGTTAATCCTTACCTTACCAAAGGTTGGTGTATTCTGGTCCCTTTCTAGGGGCGTGGGTTCGAATCCCACTTCTGACATTAACTTTTTATCCAGACAAATGCCAGCCAGCGTCAAAAAGCCTGCTCAACTGGCTTTAAATTTGCAAGTGGTCACCTCAAGCTCCTCAACGCTATTGGCGTTTGCCAATAAGCGAAAGGCACCGCACCGCCCACAGACCAACTTGTTTTGCTCTCTAAACTTATCACATTCTAACCCTGTTCTCGGGGATAGGGTTTAAAATCAGACTTCTCCTTTCAACCCATTCCCACACTAAAAAGCAGCAGACTCAAAGCATGACATTTTTATCCTCCCGCGTTGCTGAATTCCACGTTGCTTTCTCGTACTGTGGCTTTCAATCCCACTGCAGACAGTGGTGGTTCTCAGAAAAAGGGCACCACTGTCAAAGAATGAGATTTCTTCCACACAAAGGCTGCTCAAATCTGCTCCGTTCCTCAGGCAGGGAATTACTTGCAATGTTTACTTCCGACATTAACACATTTTGCCAGTATAAAAGGCACCAGAGCCAAACAAGTCAGGTATTAGCATGTGAAAGTTGCCAGAGTCGATGCCTTGGTGGACCGAGGCCTTTCAATGCTCAGACTGATGCTTACGGCCAAGGGCACAATAGTGTCAGGAAGGCCGAGTGGAGTGAGGCGCCAGACTCAAAGACTGTTAATCCTTAACTGACCAAAGGTCGGCGAATTCCGGTCCCTTTCTAGGGGCGTGGGTTGCAATCCCACCTCTGACGTGACATTTTTCCCCACACAAATGCAGCCAGCGTCAAAAGGCCTGTTGAACTGGCCTTCAATTTACAAGTGGCAACATCAAACTCTTCAACGGTTTGCCAACAAACTGAAGGCACCGTTCTCAGCTCAACCTCTTTTCCACACCAAAATAGTCATATCACAACACAGCGGGAGCCGACTGCTTCATGGCTCGCGGTGAAGGGGCGCAAATATTACACGCCACAAATTCTGGCAGCGGTGGGATTCGAACCCACGCCTCCGAAGAGACTGGAGCCTTAATCCAGCGCCTTAGACCGCTCGGCCACGCTACCACTGGCAGCAGTTTCCGTTCTGGAACTAGTGACCGGTGAGTGAAATGTGACTTTGCTTTGGGCAAGATAATAATCAAGGCCATTGAAGTGGCAGACGGTAAACTCTCGAGAAATGATTTTGCAGCATACAGGTCCACAGGGCAACACCAGTAATTAGGTGCACGTTGGAACGAAGCAGTTACAACCTTCATTCAATATTTATTCCGACATCAACGTCACTGACAAAACCAGATTATCTGGTCATGATCACATTGCCGTTTGTGGGATCTTGCTGTGTGCAAACTGGCTGCGGCGTTCCCCACATTGCAACAGTGCCTTCACTTTTACAATACTTCATTGGCTGTGAAGCGCCTTGGGACGTCGTTCGGTCATGAAAGGCGCTTTCGAAATACAATACAGAAAATGTTACCCGATAGCTGACAAAATGCGAGCTGTTGCGAGAAATACCTGTGTTTGAATGTTGGTTGCATTGCAGGGATGATGAACTTAATGACTGGCGCTGCCTGTTAAGTCCTGTCGTAAGAATGTGTGCGTTGTGTGTTTGCACAGGAGGAAGAATTGTGAGGCTGCTCAGTAAGTGTGCAGAATTTGCAGCACATTTTCCTGCAGCTGCTGCACGACCATTGTCAGGATGGCCGAGTGGTCTAAGGCGCCAGACTCAAGGACTGTTAATCCTTACCTTACCAAAGGTTGGTGTATTCTGGTCCCTTTCTAGGGGCGTGGGTTCGAATCCCACTTCTGACATTAACTTTTTATCCAGACAAATGCCAGCCAGCGTCAAAAAGCCTGCTCAACTGGCTTTAAATTTGCAAGTGGTCACCTCAAGCTCCTCAACGCTATTGGCGTTTGCCAATAAGCGAAAGGCACCGCACCGCCCACAGACCAACTTGTTTTGCTCTCTAAACTTATCACATTCTAACCCTGTTCTCGGGGATAGGGTTTAAAATCAGACTTCTCCTTTCAACCCATTCCCACACTAAAAAGCAGCAGACTCAAAGCATGACATTTTTATCCTCCCGCGTTGCTGAATTCCACGTTGCTTTCTCGTACTGTGGCTTTCAATCCCACTGCAGACAGTGGTGGTTCTCAGAAAAAGGGCACCACTGTCAAAGAATGAGATTTCTTCCACACAAAGGCTGCTCAAATCTGCTCCGTTCCTCAGGCAGGGAATTACTTGCAATGTTTACTTCCGACATTAACACATTTTGCCAGTATAAAAGGCACCAGAGCCAAACAAGTCAGGTATTAGCATGTGAAAGTTGCCAGAGTCGATGCCTTGGTGGACCGAGGCCTTTCAATGCTCAGACTGATGCTTACGGCCAAGGGCACAATAGTGTCAGGAAGGCCGAGTGGAGTGAGGCGCCAGACTCAAAGACTGTTAATCCTTAACTGACCAAAGGTCGGCGAATTCCGGTCCCTTTCTAGGGGCGTGGGTTGCAATCCCACCTCTGACGTGACATTTTTCCCCACACAAATGCAGCCAGCGTCAAAAGGCCTGTTGAACTGGCCTTCAATTTACAAGTGGCAACATCAAACTCTTCAACGGTTTGCCAACAAACTGAAGGCACCGTTCTCAGCTCAACCTCTTTTCCACACCAAAATAGTCATATCACAACACAGCGGGAGCCGACTGCTTCATGGCTCGCGGTGAAGGGGCGCAAATATTACACGCCACAAATTCTGGCAGCGGTGGGATTCGAACCCACGCCTCCGAAGAGACTGGAGCCTTAATCCAGCGCCTTAGACCGCTCGGCCACGCTACCACTGGCAGCAGTTTCCGTTCTGGAACTAGTGACCGGTGAGTGAAATGTGACTTTGCTTTGGGCAAGATAATAATCAAGGCCATTGAAGTGGCAGACGGTAAACTCTCGAGAAATGATTTTGCAGCATACAGGTCCACAGGGCAACACCAGTAATTAGGTGCACGTTGGAACGAAGCAGTTACAACCTTCATTCAATATTTATTCCGACATCAACGTCACTGACAAAACCAGATTATCTGGTCATGATCACATTGCCGTTTGTGGGATCTTGCTGTGTGCAAACTGGCTGCGGCGTTCCCCACATTGCAACAGTGCCTTCACTTTTACAATACTTCATTGGCTGTGAAGCGCCTTGGGACGTCGTTCGGTCATGAAAGGCGCTTTCGAAATACAATACAGAAAATGTTACCCGATAGCTGACAAAATGCGAGCTGTTGCGAGAAATACCTGTGTTTGAATGTTGGTTGCATTGCAGGGATGATGAACTTAATGACTGGCGCTGCCTGTTAAGTCCTGTCGTAAGAATGTGTGCGTTGTGTGTTTGCACAGGAGGAAGAATTGTGAGGCTGCTCAGTAAGTGTGCAGAATTTGCAGCACATTTTCCTGCAGCTGCTGCACGACCATTGTCAGGATGGCCGAGTGGTCTAAGGCGCCAGACTCAAGGACTGTTAATCCTTACCTTACCAAAGGTTGGTGTATTCTGGTCCCTTTCTAGGGGCGTGGGTTCGAATCCCACTTCTGACATTAACTTTTTATCCAGACAAATGCCAGCCAGCGTCAAAAAGCCTGCTCAACTGGCTTTAAATTTGCAAGTGGTCACCTCAAGCTCCTCAACGCTATTGGCGTTTGCCAATAAGCGAAAGGCACCGCACCGCCCACAGACCAACTTGTTTTGCTCTCTAAACTTATCACATTCTAACCCTGTTCTCGGGGATAGGGTTTAAAATCAGACTTCTCCTTTCAACCCATTCCCACACTAAAAAGCAGCAGACTCAAAGCATGACATTTTTATCCTCCCGCGTTGCTGAATTCCACGTTGCTTTCTCGTACTGTGGCTTTCAATCCCACTGCAGACAGTGGTGGTTCTCAGAAAAAGGGCACCACTGTCAAAGAATGAGATTTCTTCCACACAAAGGCTGCTCAAATCTGCTCCGTTCCTCAGGCAGGGAATTACTTGCAATGTTTACTTCCGACATTAACACATTTTGCCAGTATAAAAGGCACCAGAGCCAAACAAGTCAGGTATTAGCATGTGAAAGTTGCCAGAGTCGATGCCTTGGTGGACCGAGGCCTTTCAATGCTCAGACTGATGCTTACGGCCAAGGGCACAATAGTGTCAGGAAGGCCGAGTGGAGTGAGGCGCCAGACTCAAAGACTGTTAATCCTTAACTGACCAAAGGTCGGCGAATTCCGGTCCCTTTCTAGGGGCGTGGGTTGCAATCCCACCTCTGACGTGACATTTTTCCCCACACAAATGCAGCCAGCGTCAAAAGGCCTGTTGAACTGGCCTTCAATTTACAAGTGGCAACATCAAACTCTTCAACGGTTTGCCAACAAACTGAAGGCACCGTTCTCAGCTCAACCTCTTTTCCACACCAAAATAGTCATATCACAACACAGCGGGAGCCGACTGCTTCATGGCTCGCGGTGAAGGGGCGCAAATATTACACGCCACAAATTCTGGCAGCGGTGGGATTCGAACCCACGCCTCCGAAGAGACTGGAGCCTTAATCCAGCGCCTTAGACCGCTCGGCCACGCTACCACTGGCAGCAGTTTCCGTTCTGGAACTAGTGACCGGTGAGTGAAATGTGACTTTGCTTTGGGCAAGATAATAATCAAGGCCATTGAAGTGGCAGACGGTAAACTCTCGAGAAATGATTTTGCAGCATACAGGTCCACAGGGCAACACCAGTAATTAGGTGCACGTTGGAACGAAGCAGTTACAACCTTCATTCAATATTTATTCCGACATCAACGTCACTGACAAAACCAGATTATCTGGTCATGATCACATTGCCGTTTGTGGGATCTTGCTGTGTGCAAACTGGCTGCGGCGTTCCCCACATTGCAACAGTGCCTTCACTTTTACAATACTTCATTGGCTGTGAAGCGCCTTGGGACGTCGTTCGGTCATGAAAGGCGCTTTCGAAATACAATACAGAAAATGTTACCCGATAGCTGACAAAATGCGAGCTGTTGCGAGAAATACCTGTGTTTGAATGTTGGTTGCATTGCAGGGATGATGAACTTAATGACTGGCGCTGCCTGTTAAGTCCTGTCGTAAGAATGTGTGCGTTGTGTGTTTGCACAGGAGGAAGAATTGTGAGGCTGCTCAGTAAGTGTGCAGAATTTGCAGCACATTTTCCTGCAGCTGCTGCACGACCATTGTCAGGATGGCCGAGTGGTCTAAGGCGCCAGACTCAAGGACTGTTAATCCTTACCTTACCAAAGGTTGGTGTATTCTGGTCCCTTTCTAGGGGCGTGGGTTCGAATCCCACTTCTGACATTAACTTTTTATCCAGACAAATGCCAGCCAGCGTCAAAAAGCCTGCTCAACTGGCTTTAAATTTGCAAGTGGTCACCTCAAGCTCCTCAACGCTATTGGCGTTTGCCAATAAGCGAAAGGCACCGCACCGCCCACAGACCAACTTGTTTTGCTCTCTAAACTTATCACATTCTAACCCTGTTCTCGGGGATAGGGTTTAAAATCAGACTTCTCCTTTCAACCCATTCCCACACTAAAAAGCAGCAGACTCAAAGCATGACATTTTTATCCTCCCGCGTTGCTGAATTCCACGTTGCTTTCTCGTACTGTGGCTTTCAATCCCACTGCAGACAGTGGTGGTTCTCAGAAAAAGGGCACCACTGTCAAAGAATGAGATTTCTTCCACACAAAGGCTGCTCAAATCTGCTCCGTTCCTCAGGCAGGGAATTACTTGCAATGTTTACTTCCGACATTAACACATTTTGCCAGTATAAAAGGCACCAGAGCCAAACAAGTCAGGTATTAGCATGTGAAAGTTGCCAGAGTCGATGCCTTGGTGGACCGAGGCCTTTCAATGCTCAGACTGATGCTTACGGCCAAGGGCACAATAGTGTCAGGAAGGCCGAGTGGAGTGAGGCGCCAGACTCAAAGACTGTTAATCCTTAACTGACCAAAGGTCGGCGAATTCCGGTCCCTTTCTAGGGGCGTGGGTTGCAATCCCACCTCTGACGTGACATTTTTCCCCACACAAATGCAGCCAGCGTCAAAAGGCCTGTTGAACTGGCCTTCAATTTACAAGTGGCAACATCAAACTCTTCAACGGTTTGCCAACAAACTGAAGGCACCGTTCTCAGCTCAACCTCTTTTCCACACCAAAATAGTCATATCACAACACAGCGGGAGCCGACTGCTTCATGGCTCGCGGTGAAGGGGCGCAAATATTACACGCCACAAATTCTGGCAGCGGTGGGATTCGAACCCACGCCTCCGAAGAGACTGGAGCCTTAATCCAGCGCCTTAGACCGCTCGGCCACGCTACCACTGGCAGCAGTTTCCGTTCTGGAACTAGTGACCGGTGAGTGAAATGTGACTTTGCTTTGGGCAAGATAATAATCAAGGCCATTGAAGTGGCAGACGGTAAACTCTCGAGAAATGATTTTGCAGCATACAGGTCCACAGGGCAACACCAGTAATTAGGTGCACGTTGGAACGAAGCAGTTACAACCTTCATTCAATATTTATTCCGACATCAACGTCACTGACAAAACCAGATTATCTGGTCATGATCACATTGCCGTTTGTGGGATCTTGCTGTGTGCAAACTGGCTGCGGCGTTCCCCACATTGCAACAGTGCCTTCACTTTTACAATACTTCATTGGCTGTGAAGCGCCTTGGGACGTCGTTCGGTCATGAAAGGCGCTTTCGAAATACAATACAGAAAATGTTACCCGATAGCTGACAAAATGCGAGCTGTTGCGAGAAATACCTGTGTTTGAATGTTGGTTGCATTGCAGGGATGATGAACTTAATGACTGGCGCTGCCTGTTAAGTCCTGTCGTAAGAATGTGTGCGTTGTGTGTTTGCACAGGAGGAAGAATTGTGAGGCTGCTCAGTAAGTGTGCAGAATTTGCAGCACATTTTCCTGCAGCTGCTGCACGACCATTGTCAGGATGGCCGAGTGGTCTAAGGCGCCAGACTCAAGGACTGTTAATCCTTACCTTACCAAAGGTTGGTGTATTCTGGTCCCTTTCTAGGGGCGTGGGTTCGAATCCCACTTCTGACATTAACTTTTTATCCAGACAAATGCCAGCCAGCGTCAAAAAGCCTGCTCAACTGGCTTTAAATTTGCAAGTGGTCACCTCAAGCTCCTCAACGCTATTGGCGTTTGCCAATAAGCGAAAGGCACCGCACCGCCCACAGACCAACTTGTTTTGCTCTCTAAACTTATCACATTCTAACCCTGTTCTCGGGGATAGGGTTTAAAATCAGACTTCTCCTTTCAACCCATTCCCACACTAAAAAGCAGCAGACTCAAAGCATGACATTTTTATCCTCCCGCGTTGCTGAATTCCACGTTGCTTTCTCGTACTGTGGCTTTCAATCCCACTGCAGACAGTGGTGGTTCTCAGAAAAAGGGCACCACTGTCAAAGAATGAGATTTCTTCCACACAAAGGCTGCTCAAATCTGCTCCGTTCCTCAGGCAGGGAATTACTTGCAATGTTTACTTCCGACATTAACACATTTTGCCAGTATAAAAGGCACCAGAGCCAAACAAGTCAGGTATTAGCATGTGAAAGTTGCCAGAGTCGATGCCTTGGTGGACCGAGGCCTTTCAATGCTCAGACTGATGCTTACGGCCAAGGGCACAATAGTGTCAGGAAGGCCGAGTGGAGTGAGGCGCCAGACTCAAAGACTGTTAATCCTTAACTGACCAAAGGTCGGCGAATTCCGGTCCCTTTCTAGGGGCGTGGGTTGCAATCCCACCTCTGACGTGACATTTTTCCCCACACAAATGCAGCCAGCGTCAAAAGGCCTGTTGAACTGGCCTTCAATTTACAAGTGGCAACATCAAACTCTTCAACGGTTTGCCAACAAACTGAAGGCACCGTTCTCAGCTCAACCTCTTTTCCACACCAAAATAGTCATATCACAACACAGCGGGAGCCGACTGCTTCATGGCTCGCGGTGAAGGGGCGCAAATATTACACGCCACAAATTCTGGCAGCGGTGGGATTCGAAACCACGCCTCCGAAGAGACTGGAGCCTTAATCCAGCGCCTTAGACCGCTCGGCCACGCTACCACTGGCAGCAGTTTCCGTTCTGGAACTAGTGACCGGTGAGTGAAATGTGACTTTGCTTTGGGCAAGATAATAATCAAGGCCATTGAAGTGGCAGACGGTAAACTCTCGAGAAATGATTTTGCAGCATACAGGTCCACAGGGCAACACCAGTAATTAGGTGCACGTTGGAACGAAGCAGTTACAACCTTCATTCAATATTTATTCCGACATCAACGTCACTGACAAAACCAGATTATCTGGTCATGATCACATTGCCGTTTGTGGGATCTTGCTGTGTGCAAACTGGCTGCGGCGTTCCCCACATTGCAACAGTGCCTTCACTTTTACAATACTTCATTGGCTGTGAAGCGCCTTGGGACGTCGTTCGGTCATGAAAGGCGCTTTCGAAATACAATACAGAAAATGTTACCCGATAGCTGACAAAATGCGAGCTGTTGCGAGAAATACCTGTGTTTGAATGTTGGTTGCATTGCAGGGATGATGAACTTAATGACTGGCGCTGCCTGTTAAGTCCTGTCGTAAGAATGTGTGCGTTGTGTGTTTGCACAGGAGGAAGAATTGTGAGGCTGCTCAGTAAGTGTGCAGAATTTGCAGCACATTTTCCTGCAGCTGCTGCACGACCGTTGTCAGGATGGCCGAGTGGTCTAAGGCGCCAGACTCAAGGACTGTTAATCCTTACCTTACCAAAGGTTGGTGTATTCTGGTCCCTTTCTAGGGGCGTGGGTTCGAATCCCACTTCTGACATTAACTTTTTATCCAGACAAATGCCAGCCAGCGTCAAAAAGCCTGCTCAACTGGCTTTAAATTTGCAAGTGGTCACCTCAAGCTCCTCAACGCTATTGGCGTTTGCCAATAAGCGAAAGGCACCGCACCGCCCACAGACCAACTTGTTTTGCTCTCTAAACTTATCACATTCTAACCCTGTTCTCGGGGATAGGGTTTAAAATCAGACTTCTCCTTTCAACCCATTCCCACACTAAAAAGCAGCAGACTCAAAGCATGACATTTTTATCCTCCCGCGTTGCTGAATTCCACGTTGCTTTCTCGTACTGTGGCTTTCAATCCCACTGCAGACAGTGGTGGTTCTCAGAAAAAGGGCACCACTGTCAAAGAATGAGATTTCTTCCACACAAAGGCTGCTCAAATCTGCTCCGTTCCTCAGGCAGGGAATTACTTGCAATGTTTACTTCCGACATTAACACATTTTGCCAGTATAAAAGGCACCAGAGCCAAACAAGTCAGGTATTAGCATGTGAAAGTTGCCAGAGTCGATGCCTTGGTGGACCGAGGCCTTTCAATGCTCAGACTGATGCTTACGGCCAAGGGCACAATAGTGTCAGGAAGGCCGAGTGGAGTGAGGCGCCAGACTCAAAGACTGTTAATCCTTAACTGACCAAAGGTCGGCGAATTCCGGTCCCTTTCTAGGGGCGTGGGTTGCAATCCCACCTCTGACGTGACATTTTTCCCCACACAAATGCAGCCAGCGTCAAAAGGCCTGTTGAACTGGCCTTCAATTTACAAGTGGCAACATCAAACTCTTCAACGGTTTGCCAACAAACTGAAGGCACCGTTCTCAGCTCAACCTCTTTTCCACACCAAAATAGTCATATCACAACACAGCGGGAGCCGACTGCTTCATGGCTCGCGGTGAAGGGGCGCAAATATTACACGCCACAAATTCTGGCAGCGGTGGGATTCGAAACCACGCCTCCGAAGAGACTGGAGCCTTAATCCAGCGCCTTAGACCGCTCGGCCACGCTACCACTGGCAGCAGTTTCCGTTCTGGAACTAGTGACCGGTGAGTGAAATGTGACTTTGCTTTGGGCAAGATAATAATCAAGGCCATTGAAGTGGCAGACGGTAAACTCTCGAGAAATGATTTTGCAGCATACAGGTCCACAGGGCAACACCAGTAATTAGGTGCACGTTGGAACGAAGCAGTTACAACCTTCATTCAATATTTATTCCGACATCAACGTCACTGACAAAACCAGATTATCTGGTCATGATCACATTGCCGTTTGTGGGATCTTGCTGTGTGCAAACTGGCTGCGGCGTTCCCCACATTGCAACAGTGCCTTCACTTTTACAATACTTCATTGGCTGTGAAGCGCCTTGGGACGTCGTTCGGTCATGAAAGGCGCTTTCGAAATACAATACAGAAAATGTTACCCGATAGCTGACAAAATGCGAGCTGTTGCGAGAAATACCTGTGTTTGAATGTTGGTTGCATTGCAGGGATGATGAACTTAATGACTGGCGCTGCCTGTTAAGTCCTGTCGTAAGAATGTGTGCGTTGTGTGTTTGCACAGGAGGAAGAATTGTGAGGCTGCTCAGTAAGTGTGCAGAATTTGCAGCACATTTTCCTGCAGCTGCTGCACGACCATTGTCAGGATGGCCGAGTGGTCTAAGGCGCCAGACTCAAGGACTGTTAATCCTTACCTTACCAAAGGTTGGTGTATTCTGGTCCCTTTCTAGGGGCGTGGGTTCGAATCCCACTTCTGACATTAACTTTTTATCCAGACAAATGCCAGCCAGCGTCAAAAAGCCTGCTCAACTGGCTTTAAATTTGCAAGTGGTCACCTCAAGCTCCTCAACGCTATTGGCGTTTGCCAATAAGCGAAAGGCACCGCACCGCCCACAGACCAACTTGTTTTGCTCTCTAAACTTATCACATTCTAACCCTGTTCTCGGGGATAGGGTTTAAAATCAGACTTCTCCTTTCAACCCATTCCCACACTAAAAAGCAGCAGACTCAAAGCATGACATTTTTATCCTCCCGCGTTGCTGAATTCCACGTTGCTTTCTCGTACTGTGGCTTTCAATCCCACTGCAGACAGTGGTGGTTCTCAGAAAAAGGGCACCACTGTCAAAGAATGAGATTTCTTCCACACAAAGGCTGCTCAAATCTGCTCCGTTCCTCAGGCAGGGAATTACTTGCAATGTTTACTTCCGACATTAACACATTTTGCCAGTATAAAAGGCACCAGAGCCAAACAAGTCAGGTATTAGCATGTGAAAGTTGCCAGAGTCGATGCCTTGGTGGACCGAGGCCTTTCAATGCTCAGACTGATGCTTACGGCCAAGGGCACAATAGTGTCAGGAAGGCCGAGTGGAGTGAGGCGCCAGACTCAAAGACTGTTAATCCTTAACTGACCAAAGGTCGGCGAATTCCGGTCCCTTTCTAGGGGCGTGGGTTGCAATCCCACCTCTGACGTGACATTTTTCCCCACACAAATGCAGCCAGCGTCAAAAGGCCTGTTGAACTGGCCTTCAATTTACAAGTGGCAACATCAAACTCTTCAACGGTTTGCCAACAAACTGAAGGCACCGTTCTCAGCTCAACCTCTTTTCCACACCAAAATAGTCATATCACAACACAGCGGGAGCCGACTGCTTCATGGCTCGCGGTGAAGGGGCGCAAATATTACACGCCACAAATTCTGGCAGCGGTGGGATTCGAAACCACGCCTCCGAAGAGACTGGAGCCTTAATCCAGCGCCTTAGACCGCTCGGCCACGCTACCACTGGCAGCAGTTTCCGTTCTGGAACTAGTGACCGGTGAGTGAAATGTGACTTTGCTTTGGGCAAGATAATAATCAAGGCCATTGAAGTGGCAGACGGTAAACTCTCGAGAAATGATTTTGCAGCATACAGGTCCACAGGGCAACACCAGTAATTAGGTGCACGTTGGAACGAAGCAGTTACAACCTTCATTCAATATTTATTCCGACATCAACGTCACTGACAAAACCAGATTATCTGGTCATGATCACATTGCCGTTTGTGGGATCTTGCTGTGTGCAAACTGGCTGCGGCGTTCCCCACATTGCAACAGTGCCTTCACTTTTACAATACTTCATTGGCTGTGAAGCGCCTTGGGACGTCGTTCGGTCATGAAAGGCGCTTTCGAAATACAATACAGAAAATGTTACCCGATAGCTGACAAAATGCGAGCTGTTGCGAGAAATACCTGTGTTTGAATGTTGGTTGCATTGCAGGGATGATGAACTTAATGACTGGCGCTGCCTGTTAAGTCCTGTCGTAAGAATGTGTGCGTTGTGTGTTTGCACAGGAGGAAGAATTGTGAGGCTGCTCAGTAAGTGTGCAGAATTTGCAGCACATTTTCCTGCAGCTGCTGCACGACCATTGTCAGGATGGCCGAGTGGTCTAAGGCGCCAGACTCAAGGACTGTTAATCCTTACCTTACCAAAGGTTGGTGTATTCTGGTCCCTTTCTAGGGGCGTGGGTTCGAATCCCACTTCTGACATTAACTTTTTATCCAGACAAATGCCAGCCAGCGTCAAAAAGCCTGCTCAACTGGCTTTAAATTTGCAAGTGGTCACCTCAAGCTCCTCAACGCTATTGTCGTTTGCCAATAAGCGAAAGGCACCGCACCGCCCACAGACCAACTTGTTTTGCTCTCTAAACTTATCACATTCTAACCCTGTTCTCGGGGATAGGGTTTAAAATCAGACTTCTCCTTTCAACCCATTCCCACACTAAAAAGCAGCAGACTCAAAGCATGACATTTTTATCCTCCCGCGTTGCTGAATTCCACGTTGCTTTCTCGTACTGTGGCTTTCAATCCCACTGCAGACAGTGGTGGTTCTCAGAAAAAGGGCACCACTGTCAAAGAATGAGATTTCTTCCACACAAAGGCTGCTCAAATCTGCTCCGTTCCTCAGGCAGGGAATTACTTGCAATGTTTACTTCCGACATTAACACATTTTGCCAGTATAAAAGGCACCAGAGCCAAACAAGTCAGGTATTAGCATGTGAAAGTTGCCAGAGTCGATGCCTTGGTGGACCGAGGCCTTTCAATGCTCAGACTGATGCTTACGGCCAAGGGCACAATAGTGTCAGGAAGGCCGAGTGGAGTGAGGCGCCAGACTCAAAGACTGTTAATCCTTAACTGACCAAAGGTCGGCGAATTCCGGTCCCTTTCTCGGGGCGTGGGTTGCAATCCCACCTCTGACGTGACATTTTTCCCCACACAAATGCAGCCAGCGTCAAAAGGCCTGTTGAACTGGCCTTCAATTTACAAGTGGCAACATCAAACTCTTCAACGGTTTGCCAACAAACTGAAGGCACCGTTCTCAGCTCAACCTCTTTTCCACACCAAAATAGTCATATCACAACACAGCGGGAGCCGACTGCTTCATGGCTCGCGGTGAAGGGGCGCAAATATTACACGCCACAAATTCTGGCAGCGGTGGGATTCGAACCCACGCCTCCGAAGAGACTGGAGCCTTAATCCAGCGCCTTAGACCGCTCGGCCACGCTACCACTGGCAGCAGTTTCCGTTCTGGAACTAGTGACCGGTGAGTGAAATGTGACTTTGCTTTGGG
Organism: Pristiophorus japonicus; assembly: GCF_044704955.1. NCBI lineage: Eukaryota > Metazoa > Chordata > Chondrichthyes > Pristiophoridae > Pristiophorus > Pristiophorus japonicus. The sequence continues at coordinate 175,083,955 of NC_091984.1, forward strand.
CAAGATAATAATCAAGGCCATTGAAGTGGCAGACGGTAAACTCTCGAGAAATGATTTTGCAGCATACAGGTCCACAGGGCAACACCAGTAATTAGGTGCACGTTGGAACGAAGCAGTTACAACCTTCATTCAATATTTATTCCGACATCAACGTCACTGACAAAACCAGATTATCTGGTCATGATCACATTGCCGTTTGTGGGATCTTGCTGTGTGCAAACTGGCTGCGGCGTTCCCCACATTGCAACAGTGCCTTCACTTTTACAATACTTCATTGGCTGTGAAGCGCCTTGGGACGTCGTTCGGTCATGAAAGGCGCTTTCGAAATACAATACAGAAAATGTTACCCGATAGCTGACAAAATGCGAGCTGTTGCGAGAAATACCTGTGTTTGAATGTTGGTTGCATTGCAGGGATGATGAACTTAATGACTGGCGCTGCCTGTTAAGTCCTGTCGTAAGAATGTGTGCGTTGTGTGTTTGCACAGGAGGAAGAATTGTGAGGCTGCTCAGTAAGTGTGCAGAATTTGCAGCACATTTTCCTGCAGCTGCTGCACGACCATTGTCAGGATGGCCGAGTGGTCTAAGGCGCCAGACTCAAGGACTGTTAATCCTTACCTTACCAAAGGTTGGTGTATTCTGGTCCCTTTCTAGGGGCGTGGGTTCGAATCCCACTTCTGACATTAACTTTTTATCCAGACAAATGCCAGCCAGCGTCAAAAAGCCTGCTCAACTGGCTTTAAATTTGCAAGTGGTCACCTCAAGCTCCTCAACGCTATTGTCGTTTGCCAATAAGCGAAAGGCACCGCACCGCCCACAGACCAACTTGTTTTGCTCTCTAAACTTATCACATTCTAACCCTGTTCTCGGGGATAGGGTTTAAAATCAGACTTCTCCTTTCAACCCATTCCCACACTAAAAAGCAGCAGACTCAAAGCATGACATTTTTATCCTCCCGCGTTGCTGAATTCCACGTTGCTTTCTCGTACTGTGGCTTTCAATCCCACTGCAGACAGTGGTGGTTCTCAGAAAAAGGGCACCACTGTCAAAGAATGAGATTTCTTCCACACAAAGGCTGCTCAAATCTGCTCCGTTCCTCAGGCAGGGAATTACTTGCAATGTTTACTTCCGACATTAACACATTTTGCCAGTATAAAAGGCACCAGAGCCAAACAAGTCAGGTATTAGCATGTGAAAGTTGCCAGAGTCGATGCCTTGGTGGACCGAGGCCTTTCAATGCTCAGACTGATGCTTACGGCCAAGGGCACAATAGTGTCAGGAAGGCCGAGTGGAGTGAGGCGCCAGACTCAAAGACTGTTAATCCTTAACTGACCAAAGGTCGGCGAATTCCGGTCCCTTTCTCGGGGCGTGGGTTGCAATCCCACCTCTGACGTGACATTTTTCCCCACACAAATGCAGCCAGCGTCAAAAGGCCTGTTGAACTGGCCTTCAATTTACAAGTGGCAACATCAAACTCTTCAACGGTTTGCCAACAAACTGAAGGCACCGTTCTCAGCTCAACCTCTTTTCCACACCAAAATAGTCATATCACAACACAGCGGGAGCCGACTGCTTCATGGCTCGCGGTGAAGGGGCGCAAATATTACACGCCACAAATTCTGGCAGCGGTGGGATTCGAACCCACGCCTCCGAAGAGACTGGAGCCTTAATCCAGCGCCTTAGACCGCTCGGCCACGCTACCACTGGCAGCAGTTTCCGTTCTGGAACTAGTGACCGGTGAGTGAAATGTGACTTTGCTTTGGGCAAGATAATAATCAAGGCCATTGAAGTGGCAGACGGTAAACTCTCGAGAAATGATTTTGCAGCATACAGGTCCACAGGGCAACACCAGTAATTAGGTGCACGTTGGAACGAAGCAGTTACAACCTTCATTCAATATTTATTCCGACATCAACGTCACTGACAAAACCAGATTATCTGGTCATGATCACATTGCCGTTTGTGGGATCTTGCTGTGTGCAAACTGGCTGCGGCGTTCCCCACATTGCAACAGTGCCTTCACTTTTACAATACTTCATTGGCTGTGAAGCGCCTTGGGACGTCGTTCGGTCATGAAAGGCGCTTTCGAAATACAATACAGAAAATGTTACCCGATAGCTGACAAAATGCGAGCTGTTGCGAGAAATACCTGTGTTTGAATGTTGGTTGCATTGCAGGGATGATGAACTTAATGACTGGCGCTGCCTGTTAAGTCCTGTCGTAAGAATGTGTGCGTTGTGTGTTTGCACAGGAGGAAGAATTGTGAGGCTGCTCAGTAAGTGTGCAGAATTTGCAGCACATTTTCCTGCAGCTGCTGCACGACCATTGTCAGGATGGCCGAGTGGTCTAAGGCGCCAGACTCAAGGACTGTTAATCCTTACCTTACCAAAGGTTGGTGTATTCTGGTCCCTTTCTAGGGGCGTGGGTTCGAATCCCACTTCTGACATTAACTTTTTATCCAGACAAATGCCAGCCAGCGTCAAAAAGCCTGCTCAACTGGCTTTAAATTTGCAAGTGGTCACCTCAAGCTCCTCAACGCTATTGTCGTTTGCCAATAAGCGAAAGGCACCGCACCGCCCACAGACCAACTTGTTTTGCTCTCTAAACTTATCACATTCTAACCCTGTTCTCGGGGATAGGGTTTAAAATCAGACTTCTCCTTTCAACCCATTCCCACACTAAAAAGCAGCAGACTCAAAGCATGACATTTTTATCCTCCCGCGTTGCTGAATTCCACGTTGCTTTCTCGTACTGTGGCTTTCAATCCCACTGCAGACAGTGGTGGTTCTCAGAAAAAGGGCACCACTGTCAAAGAATGAGATTTCTTCCACACAAAGGCTGCTCAAATCTGCTCCGTTCCTCAGGCAGGGAATTACTTGCAATGTTTACTTCCGACATTAACACATTTTGCCAGTATAAAAGGCACCAGAGCCAAACAAGTCAGGTATTAGCATGTGAAAGTTGCCAGAGTCGATGCCTTGGTGGACCGAGGCCTTTCAATGCTCAGACTGATGCTTACGGCCAAGGGCACAATAGTGTCAGGAAGGCCGAGTGGAGTGAGGCGCCAGACTCAAAGACTGTTAATCCTTAACTGACCAAAGGTCGGCGAATTCCGGTCCCTTTCTCGGGGCGTGGGTTGCAATCCCACCTCTGACGTGACATTTTTCCCCACACAAATGCAGCCAGCGTCAAAAGGCCTGTTGAACTGGCCTTCAATTTACAAGTGGCAACATCAAACTCTTCAACGGTTTGCCAACAAACTGAAGGCACCGTTCTCAGCTCAACCTCTTTTCCACACCAAAATAGTCATATCACAACACAGCGGGAGCCGACTGCTTCATGGCTCGCGGTGAAGGGGCGCAAATATTACACGCCACAAATTCTGGCAGCGGTGGGATTCGAACCCACGCCTCCGAAGAGACTGGAGCCTTAATCCAGCGCCTTAGACCGCTCGGCCACGCTACCACTGGCAGCAGTTTCCGTTCTGGAACTAGTGACCGGTGAGTGAAATGTGACTTTGCTTTGGGCAAGATAATAATCAAGGCCATTGAAGTGGCAGACGGTAAACTCTCGAGAAATGATTTTGCAGCATACAGGTCCACAGGGCAACACCAGTAATTAGGTGCACGTTGGAACGAAGCAGTTACAACCTTCATTCAATATTTATTCCGACATCAACGTCACTGACAAAACCAGATTATCTGGTCATGATCACATTGCCGTTTGTGGGATCTTGCTGTGTGCAAACTGGCTGCGGCGTTCCCCACATTGCAACAGTGCCTTCACTTTTACAATACTTCATTGGCTGTGAAGCGCCTTGGGACGTCGTTCGGTCATGAAAGGCGCTTTCGAAATACAATACAGAAAATGTTACCCGATAGCTGACAAAATGCGAGCTGTTGCGAGAAATACCTGTGTTTGAATGTTGGTTGCATTGCAGGGATGATGAACTTAATGACTGGCGCTGCCTGTTAAGTCCTGTCGTAAGAATGTGTGCGTTGTGTGTTTGCACAGGAGGAAGAATTGTGAGGCTGCTCAGTAAGTGTGCAGAATTTGCAGCACATTTTCCTGCAGCTGCTGCACGACCATTGTCAGGATGGCCGAGTGGTCTAAGGCGCCAGACTCAAGGACTGTTAATCCTTACCTTACCAAAGGTTGGTGTATTCTGGTCCCTTTCTAGGGGCGTGGGTTCGAATCCCACTTCTGACATTAACTTTTTATCCAGACAAATGCCAGCCAGCGTCAAAAAGCCTGCTCAACTGGCTTTAAATTTGCAAGTGGTCACCTCAAGCTCCTCAACGCTATTGTCGTTTGCCAATAAGCGAAAGGCACCGCACCGCCCACAGACCAACTTGTTTTGCTCTCTAAACTTATCACATTCTAACCCTGTTCTCGGGGATAGGGTTTAAAATCAGACTTCTCCTTTCAACCCATTCCCACACTAAAAAGCAGCAGACTCAAAGCATGACATTTTTATCCTCCCGCGTTGCTGAATTCCACGTTGCTTTCTCGTACTGTGGCTTTCAATCCCACTGCAGACAGTGGTGGTTCTCAGAAAAAGGGCACCACTGTCAAAGAATGAGATTTCTTCCACACAAAGGCTGCTCAAATCTGCTCCGTTCCTCAGGCAGGGAATTACTTGCAATGTTTACTTCCGACATTAACACATTTTGCCAGTATAAAAGGCACCAGAGCCAAACAAGTCAGGTATTAGCATGTGAAAGTTGCCAGAGTCGATGCCTTGGTGGACCGAGGCCTTTCAATGCTCAGACTGATGCTTACGGCCAAGGGCACAATAGTGTCAGGAAGGCCGAGTGGAGTGAGGCGCCAGACTCAAAGACTGTTAATCCTTAACTGACCAAAGGTCGGCGAATTCCGGTCCCTTTCTCGGGGCGTGGGTTGCAATCCCACCTCTGACGTGACATTTTTCCCCACACAAATGCAGCCAGCGTCAAAAGGCCTGTTGAACTGGCCTTCAATTTACAAGTGGCAACATCAAACTCTTCAACGGTTTGCCAACAAACTGAAGGCACCGTTCTCAGCTCAACCTCTTTTCCACACCAAAATAGTCATATCACAACACAGCGGGAGCCGACTGCTTCATGGCTCGCGGTGAAGGGGCGCAAATATTACACGCCACAAATTCTGGCAGCGGTGGGATTCGAACCCACGCCTCCGAAGAGACTGGAGCCTTAATCCAGCGCCTTAGACCGCTCGGCCACGCTACCACTGGCAGCAGTTTCCGTTCTGGAACTAGTGACCGGTGAGTGAAATGTGACTTTGCTTTGGGCAAGATAATAATCAAGGCCATTGAAGTGGCAGACGGTAAACTCTCGAGAAATGATTTTGCAGCATACAGGTCCACAGGGCAACACCAGTAATTAGGTGCACGTTGGAACGAAGCAGTTACAACCTTCATTCAATATTTATTCCGACATCAACGTCACTGACAAAACCAGATTATCTGGTCATGATCACATTGCCGTTTGTGGGATCTTGCTGTGTGCAAACTGGCTGCGGCGTTCCCCACATTGCAACAGTGCCTTCACTTTTACAATACTTCATTGGCTGTGAAGCGCCTTGGGACGTCGTTCGGTCATGAAAGGCGCTTTCGAAATACAATACAGAAAATGTTACCCGATAGCTGACAAAATGCGAGCTGTTGCGAGAAATACCTGTGTTTGAATGTTGGTTGCATTGCAGGGATGATGAACTTAATGACTGGCGCTGCCTGTTAAGTCCTGTCGTAAGAATGTGTGCGTTGTGTGTTTGCACAGGAGGAAGAATTGTGAGGCTGCTCAGTAAGTGTGCAGAATTTGCAGCACATTTTCCTGCAGCTGCTGCACGACCATTGTCAGGATGGCCGAGTGGTCTAAGGCGCCAGACTCAAGGACTGTTAATCCTTACCTTACCAAAGGTTGGTGTATTCTGGTCCCTTTCTAGGGGCGTGGGTTCGAATCCCACTTCTGACATTAACTTTTTATCCAGACAAATGCCAGCCAGCGTCAAAAAGCCTGCTCAACTGGCTTTAAATTTGCAAGTGGTCACCTCAAGCTCCTCAACGCTATTGTCGTTTGCCAATAAGCGAAAGGCACCGCACCGCCCACAGACCAACTTGTTTTGCTCTCTAAACTTATCACATTCTAACCCTGTTCTCGGGGATAGGGTTTAAAATCAGACTTCTCCTTTCAACCCATTCCCACACTAAAAAGCAGCAGACTCAAAGCATGACATTTTTATCCTCCCGCGTTGCTGAATTCCACGTTGCTTTCTCGTACTGTGGCTTTCAATCCCACTGCAGACAGTGGTGGTTCTCAGAAAAAGGGCACCACTGTCAAAGAATGAGATTTCTTCCACACAAAGGCTGCTCAAATCTGCTCCGTTCCTCAGGCAGGGAATTACTTGCAATGTTTACTTCCGACATTAACACATTTTGCCAGTATAAAAGGCACCAGAGCCAAACAAGTCAGGTATTAGCATGTGAAAGTTGCCAGAGTCGATGCCTTGGTGGACCGAGGCCTTTCAATGCTCAGACTGATGCTTACGGCCAAGGGCACAATAGTGTCAGGAAGGCCGAGTGGAGTGAGGCGCCAGACTCAAAGACTGTTAATCCTTAACTGACCAAAGGTCGGCGAATTCCGGTCCCTTTCTCGGGGCGTGGGTTGCAATCCCACCTCTGACGTGACATTTTTCCCCACACAAATGCAGCCAGCGTCAAAAGGCCTGTTGAACTGGCCTTCAATTTACAAGTGGCAACATCAAACTCTTCAACGGTTTGCCAACAAACTGAAGGCACCGTTCTCAGCTCAACCTCTTTTCCACACCAAAATAGTCATATCACAACACAGCGGGAGCCGACTGCTTCATGGCTCGCGGTGAAGGGGCGCAAATATTACACGCCACAAATTCTGGCAGCGGTGGGATTCGAACCCACGCCTCCGAAGAGACTGGAGCCTTAATCCAGCGCCTTAGACCGCTCGGCCACGCTACCACTGGCAGCAGTTTCCGTTCTGGAACTAGTGACCGGTGAGTGAAATGTGACTTTGCTTTGGGCAAGATAATAATCAAGGCCATTGAAGTGGCAGACGGTAAACTCTCGAGAAATGATTTTGCAGCATACAGGTCCACAGGGCAACACCAGTAATTAGGTGCACGTTGGAACGAAGCAGTTACAACCTTCATTCAATATTTATTCCGACATCAACGTCACTGACAAAACCAGATTATCTGGTCATGATCACATTGCCGTTTGTGGGATCTTGCTGTGTGCAAACTGGCTGCGGCGTTCCCCACATTGCAACAGTGCCTTCACTTTTACAATACTTCATTGGCTGTGAAGCGCCTTGGGACGTCGTTCGGTCATGAAAGGCGCTTTCGAAATACAATACAGAAAATGTTACCCGATAGCTGACAAAATGCGAGCTGTTGCGAGAAATACCTGTGTTTGAATGTTGGTTGCATTGCAGGGATGATGAACTTAATGACTGGCGCTGCCTGTTAAGTCCTGTCGTAAGAATGTGTGCGTTGTGTGTTTGCACAGGAGGAAGAATTGTGAGGCTGCTCAGTAAGTGTGCAGAATTTGCAGCACATTTTCCTGCAGCTGCTGCACGACCATTGTCAGGATGGCCGAGTGGTCTAAGGCGCCAGACTCAAGGACTGTTAATCCTTACCTTACCAAAGGTTGGTGTATTCTGGTCCCTTTCTAGGGGCGTGGGTTCGAATCCCACTTCTGACATTAACTTTTTATCCAGACAAATGCCAGCCAGCGTCAAAAAGCCTGCTCAACTGGCTTTAAATTTGCAAGTGGTCACCTCAAGCTCCTCAACGCTATTGTCGTTTGCCAATAAGCGAAAGGCACCGCACCGCCCACAGACCAACTTGTTTTGCTCTCTAAACTTATCACATTCTAACCCTGTTCTCGGGGATAGGGTTTAAAATCAGACTTCTCCTTTCAACCCATTCCCACACTAAAAAGCAGCAGACTCAAAGCATGACATTTTTATCCTCCCGCGTTGCTGAATTCCACGTTGCTTTCTCGTACTGTGGCTTTCAATCCCACTGCAGACAGTGGTGGTTCTCAGAAAAAGGGCACCACTGTCAAAGAATGAGATTTCTTCCACACAAAGGCTGCTCAAATCTGCTCCGTTCCTCAGGCAGGGAATTACTTGCAATGTTTACTTCCGACATTAACACATTTTGCCAGTATAAAAGGCACCAGAGCCAAACAAGTCAGGTATTAGCATGTGAAAGTTGCCAGAGTCGATGCCTTGGTGGACCGAGGCCTTTCAATGCTCAGACTGATGCTTACGGCCAAGGGCACAATAGTGTCAGGAAGGCCGAGTGGAGTGAGGCGCCAGACTCAAAGACTGTTAATCCTTAACTGACCAAAGGTCGGCGAATTCCGGTCCCTTTCTCGGGGCGTGGGTTGCAATCCCACCTCTGACGTGACATTTTTCCCCACACAAATGCAGCCAGCGTCAAAAGGCCTGTTGAACTGGCCTTCAATTTACAAGTGGCAACATCAAACTCTTCAACGGTTTGCCAACAAACTGAAGGCACCGTTCTCAGCTCAACCTCTTTTCCACACCAAAATAGTCATATCACAACACAGCGGGAGCCGACTGCTTCATGGCTCGCGGTGAAGGGGCGCAAATATTACACGCCACAAATTCTGGCAGCGGTGGGATTCGAACCCACGCCTCCGAAGAGACTGGAGCCTTAATCCAGCGCCTTAGACCGCTCGGCCACGCTACCACTGGCAGCAGTTTCCGTTCTGGAACTAGTGACCGGTGAGTGAAATGTGACTTTGCTTTGGGCAAGATAATAATCAAGGCCATTGAAGTGGCAGACGGTAAACTCTCGAGAAATGATTTTGCAGCATACAGGTCCACAGGGCAACACCAGTAATTAGGTGCACGTTGGAACGAAGCAGTTACAACCTTCATTCAATATTTATTCCGACATCAACGTCACTGACAAAACCAGATTATCTGGTCATGATCACATTGCCGTTTGTGGGATCTTGCTGTGTGCAAACTGGCTGCGGCGTTCCCCACATTGCAACAGTGCCTTCACTTTTACAATACTTCATTGGCTGTGAAGCGCCTTGGGACGTCGTTCGGTCATGAAAGGCGCTTTCGAAATACAATACAGAAAATGTTACCCGATAGCTGACAAAATGCGAGCTGTTGCGAGAAATACCTGTGTTTGAATGTTGGTTGCATTGCAGGGATGATGAACTTAATGACTGGCGCTGCCTGTTAAGTCCTGTCGTAAGAATGTGTGCGTTGTGTGTTTGCACAGGAGGAAGAATTGTGAGGCTGCTCAGTAAGTGTGCAGAATTTGCAGCACATTTTCCTGCAGCTGCTGCACGACCATTGTCAGGATGGCCGAGTGGTCTAAGGCGCCAGACTCAAGGACTGTTAATCCTTACCTTACCAAAGGTTGGTGTATTCTGGTCCCTTTCTAGGGGCGTGGGTTCGAATCCCACTTCTGACATTAACTTTTTATCCAGACAAATGCCAGCCAGCGTCAAAAAGCCTGCTCAACTGGCTTTAAATTTGCAAGTGGTCACCTCAAGCTCCTCAACGCTATTGGCGTTTGCCAATAAGCGAAAGGCACCGCACCGCCCACAGACCAACTTGTTTTGCTCTCTAAACTTATCACATTCTAACCCTGTTCTCGGGGATAGGGTTTAAAATCAGACTTCTCCTTTCAACCCATTCCCACACTAAAAAGCAGCAGACTCAAAGCATGACATTTTTATCCTCCCGCGTTGCTGAATTCCACGTTGCTTTCTCGTACTGTGGCTTTCAATCCCACTGCAGACAGTGGTGGTTCTCAGAAAAAGGGCACCACTGTCAAAGAATGAGATTTCTTCCACACAAAGGCTGCTCAAATCTGCTCCGTTCCTCAGGCAGGGAATTACTTGCAATGTTTACTTCCGACATTAACACATTTTGCCAGTATAAAAGGCACCAGAGCCAAACAAGTCAGGTATTAGCATGTGAAAGTTGCCAGAGTCGATGCCTTGGTGGACCGAGGCCTTTCAATGCTCAGACTGATGCTTACGGCCAAGGGCACAATAGTGTCAGGAAGGCCGAGTGGAGTGAGGCGCCAGACTCAAAGACTGTTAATCCTTAACTGACCAAAGGTCGGCGAATTCCGGTCCCTTTCTCGGGGCGTGGGTTGCAATCCCACCTCTGACGTGACATTTTTCCCCACACAAATGCAGCCAGCGTCAAAAGGCCTGTTGAACTGGCCTTCAATTTACAAGTGGCAACATCAAACTCTTCAACGGTTTGCCAACAAACTGAAGGCACCGTTCTCAGCTCAACCTCTTTTCCACACCAAAATAGTCATATCACAACACAGCGGGAGCCGACTGCTTCATGGCTCGCGGTGAAGGGGCGCAAATATTACACGCCACAAATTCTGGCAGCGGTGGGATTCGAACCCACGCCTCCGAAGAGACTGGAGCCTTAATCCAGCGCCTTAGACCGCTCGGCCACGCTACCACTGGCAGCAGTTTCCGTTCTGGAACTAGTGACCGGTGAGTGAAATGTGACTTTGCTTTGGGCAAGATAATAATCAAGGCCATTGAAGTGGCAGACGGTAAACTCTCGAGAAATGATTTTGCAGCATACAGGTCCACAGGGCAACACCAGTAATTAGGTGCACGTTGGAACGAAGCAGTTACAACCTTCATTCAATATTTATTCCGACATCAACATCACTGACAAAACCAGATTATCTGGTCATGATCACATTGCCGTTTGTGGGATCTTGCTGTGTGCAAACTGGCTGCGGCGTTCCCCACATTGCAACAGTGCCTTCACTTTTACAATACTTCATTGGCTGTAAAGCGCCTTGGGACGTCGTTCGGTCATGAAAGGCGCTTTCGAAATACAATACAGAAAATGTTACCCGATAGCTGACAAAATGCGAGCTGTTGCGAGAAATACCTGTGTTTGAATGTTGGTTGCATTGCAGGGATGATGAACTTAATGACTGGCGCTGCCTGTTAAGTCCTGTCGTAAGAATGTGTGCGTTGTGTGTTTGCACAGGAGGAAGAATTGTGAGGCTGCTCAGTAAGTGTGCAGAATTTGCAGCACATTTTCCTGCAGCTGCTGCACGACCATTGTCAGGATGGCCGAGTGGTCTAAGGCGCCAGACTCAAGGACTGTTAATCCTTACCTTACCAAAGGTTGGTGTATTCTGGTCCCTTTCTAGGGGCGTGGGTTCGAATCCCACTTCTGACATTAACTTTTTATCCAGACAAATGCCAGCCAGCGTCAAAAAGCCTGCTCAACTGGCTTTAAATTTGCAAGTGGTCACCTCAAGCTCCTCAACGCTATTGGCGTTTGCCAATAAGCGAAAGGCACCGCACCGCCCACAGACCAACTTGTTTTGCTCTCTAAACTTATCACATTCTAACCCTGTTCTCGGGGATAGGGTTTAAAATCAGACTTCTCCTTTCAACCCATTCCCACACTAAAAAGCAGCAGACTCAAAGCATGACATTTTTATCCTCCCGCGTTGCTGAATTCCACGTTGCTTTCTCGTACTGTGGCTTTCAATCCCACTGCAGACAGTGGTGGTTCTCAGAAAAAGGGCACCACTGTCAAAGAATGAGATTTCTTCCACACAAAGGCTGCTCAAATCTGCTCCGTTCCTCAGGCAGGGAATTACTTGCAATGTTACTTCCGACATTAACACATTTTGCCAGTATAAAAGGCACCAGAGCCAAACAAGTCAGGTATTAGCATGTGAAAGTTGCCAGAGTCGATGCCTTGGTGGACCGAGGCCTTTCAATGCTCAGACTGATGCTTACGGCCAAGGGCACAATAGTGTCAGGAAGGCCGAGTGGAGTGAGGCGCCAGACTCAAAGACTGTTAATCCTTAACTGACCAAAGGTCGGCGAATTCCGGTCCCTTTCTAGGGGCGTGGGTTGCAATCCCACCTCTGACGTGACATTTTTCCCCACACAAATGCAGCCAGCGTCAAAAGGCCTGTTGAACTGGCCTTCAATTTACAAGTGGCAACATCAAACTCTTCAACGGTTTGCCAACAAACTGAAGGCACCGTTCTCAGCTCAACCTCTTTTCCACACCAAATTAGTCATATCACAACACAGCGGGAGCCGACTGCTTCATGGCTCGCGGTGAAGGGGCACAAATATTACACGCCACAAATTCTGGCAGCGGTGGGATTCGAACACACGCCTCCGAAGAGACTGGAGCCTTAATCCAGCGCCTTAGACCGCTCGGCCACGCTACCACTGGCAGCAGTTTCCGTTCTGGAACTAGTGACCGGTGAGTGAAATGTGACTTTGCTTTGGGCAAGATAATAATCAAGGCCATTGAAGTGGCAGACGGTAAACTCTCGAGAAATGATTTTGCAGCATACAGGTCCACAGGGCAACACCAGTAATTAGGTGCACGTTGGAACGAAGCAGTTACAACCTTCATTCAATATTTATTCCGACATCAACATCACTGACAAAACCAGATTATCTGGTCATGATCACATTGCCGTTTGTGGGATCTTGCTGTGTGCAAACTGGCTGCGGCGTTCCCCACATTGCAACAGTGCCTTCACTTTTACAATACTTCATTGGCTGTAAAGCGCCTTGGGACGTCGTTCGGTCATGAAAGGCGCTTTCGAAATACAATACAGAAAATGTTACCCGATAGCTGACAAAATGCGAGCTGTTGCGAGAAATACCTGTGTTTGAATGTTGGTTGCATTGCAGGGATGATGAACTTAATGACTGGCGCTGCCTGTTAAGTCCTGTCGTAAGAATGTGTGCGTTGTGTGTTTGCACAGGAGGAAGAATTGTGAGGCTGCTCAGTAAGTGTGCAGAATTTGCAGCACACTTTTCTGCAGCTGCTGCAAGACCATTGTCAGGATGGCCGAGTGGTCTAAGGCGCCAGACTCAAGGACTGTTAATCGTTACCTTACCAAAGGTTGGTGTATTCTGGTCCCTTTCTAGGGGCGTGGGTTCGAATCCCACTTCTGACATTAACTTTTTATCCAGACAAATGCCAGCCAGCGTCAAAAAGCCTGCTCAACTGGCTTTAAATTTGCAAGTGGTCACCTGAAGCTCCTCAACGCTATTGGCGTTTGCCAATAAGCGAAAGGCACCGCACCGCCCACAGACCAACTTGTTTTGCTCTCTAAACTTATCACATTCTAACCCTGTTCTCGGGGATAGGGTTTAAAATCAGACTTCTCCTTTCAACCCATTCCCACACTAAAAAGCAGCAGACTCAAAGCATGACATTTTTATCCTCCCGCGTTGCTGAATTCCACGTTGCTTTCTCGTACTGTGGCTTTCAATCCCACTGCAGACAGTGGTGTTTCTCAGAAAAAGGGCACCACTGTCAAAGAATGAGATTTCTTCCACACAAAGGCTGCTCAAATCTGCTCCGTTACTCAGGCAGGGAATTACTTGCAATGTTACTTCCGACATTAACACATTTTGCCAGTATAAAAGGCACCAGAGCCAAACAAGTCAGGTATTAGCATGTGAAAGTTGCCAGAGTCGATGCCTTGGTGGACCGAGGCCTTTCAATGCTCAGACTGATGCTTACGGCCAAGGGCACAATAGTGTCAGGAAGGCCGAGTGGAGTGAGGCGCCAGACTCAAAGACTGTTAATCCTTAACTGACCAAAGGTCGGCGAATTCCGGTCGCTTTCTAGGGGCGTGGGTTGCAATCCCACCTCTGACGTGACATTTTTCCCCACACAAATGCAGCCAGCGTCAAAAGGCCTGTTGAACTGGCCTTCAATTTACAAGTGGCAACATCAAACTCTTCAACGGTTTGCCAACAAACTGAAGGCACCGTTCTCAGCTCAACCTCTTTTCCACACCAAAATAGTCATATCACAACACAGCGGGAGCCGACTGCTTCATGGCTCGCGGTGAATGGGCGCAAATATTACACGCCACAAATTCTGGCAGCGTGGGATTCGAACCCACGCCTCCGAAGAGACTGGAGCCTTAATCCAGCGCCTTAGACCGCTCGGCCACGCTACCACTGGCAGCAGTTTCCGTTCTGGAACTAGTGACCGGTGAGTGAAATGTGACTTTGCTTTGGGCAAGATAATAATCAAGGCAATTGAAGTGGCAGACGGTGAACTCTCGAGAAATGATTTTGCAGCATACAGGTCCACAGGGCAACACCAGTAATTAGGTGCACGTTGGAACGAAGCAGTTACAACCTTCATTCAATATTTATTCCGACATCAACATCACTGACAAAACCAGATTATCTGGTCATGATCACATTGCCGTTTGTGGGATCTTGCTGTGTGCAAACTGGCTGCGGCGTTCCCCACATTGCAACAGTGCCTTCACTTTTACAATACTTCATTGGCTGTAAAGCGCCTTGGGACGTCGTTCGGTCATGAAAGGCGCTTTCGAAATACAATACAGAAAATGTTACCCGATAGCTGACAAAATGCGAGCTGTTGCGAGAAATACCTGTGTTTGAATGTTGGTTGCATTGCAGGGATGATGAACTTAATGACTGGCGCTGCCTGTTAAGTCCTGTCGTAAGAATGTGTGCGTTGTGTGTTTGCACAGGAGGAAGAATTGTGAGGCTGCTCAGTAAGTGTGCAGAATTTGCAGCACATTTTCCTGCAGCTGCTGCACGACCATTGTCAGGATGGCCGAGTGGTCTAAGGCGCCAGACTCAAGGACTGTTAATCCTGACCTTACCAAAGGTTGGTGTATTCTGGTCCCTTTCTAGGGGCGTGGGTTCGAATCCCACTTCTGACATTAACTTTTTATCCAGACAAATGCCAGCCAGCGTCAAAAAGCCTGCTCAACTGGCTTTAAATTTGCAAGTGGTCACCTCAAGCTCCTCAACGCTATTGGCGTTTGCCAATAAGCGAAAGGCACCGCACCGCCCACAGACCAACTTGTTTTGCTCTCTAAACTTATCACATTCTAACCCTGTTCTCGGGGATAGGGTTTAAAATCAGACTTCTCCTTTCAACCCATTCCCACACTAAAAAGCAGCAGACTCAAAGCATGACATTTTTATCCTCCCGCGTTGCTGAATTCCACGTTGCTTTCTCGTACTGTGGCTTTCAATCCCACTGCAGACAGTGGTGGTTCTCAGAAAAAGGGCACCACTGTCAAAGAATGAGATTTCTTCCACACAAAGGCTGCTCAAATCTGCTCCGTTCCTCAGGCAGGGAATTACTTGCAATGTTACTTCCGACATTAACACATTTTGCCAGTATAAAAGGCACCAGAGCCAAACAAGTCAGGTATTAGCATGTGAAAGTTGCCAGAGTCGATGCCTTGGTGGACCGAGGCCTTTCAATGCTCAGACTGATGCTTACGGCCAAGGGCACAATAGTGTCAGGAAAGGCCGAGTGGAGTGAGGCGCCAGACTCAAAGACTGTTAATCCTTAACTGACCAAAGGTCGGCGAATTCCGGTCCCTTTCTAGGGGCGTGGGTTGCAATCCCACCTCTGACGTGACATTTTTCCCCACACAAATGCAGCCAGCGTCAAAAGGCCTGTTGAACTGGCCTTCAATTTACAAGTGGCAACATCAAACTCTTCAACGGTTTGCCAACAAACTGAAGGCACCGTTCTCAGCTCAACCTCTTTTCCACACCAAAATAGTCATATCACAACACAGCGGGAGCCGACTGCTTCATGGCTCGCGGTGAAGGGGCGCAAATATTACACGCCACAAATTCTGGCAGCGGTGGGATTCGAACACACGCCTCCGAAGAGACTGGAGCCTTAATCCAGCGCCTTAGACCGCTCGGCCACGCTACCACTGGCAGCAGTTTCCGTTCTGGAACTAGTGACCGGTGAGTGAAATGTGACTTTGCTTTGGGCAAGATAATAATCAAGGCCATTGAAGTGGCAGACGGTAAACTCTCGAGAAATGATTTTGCAGCATACAGGTCCACAGGGCAACACCAGTAATTAGGTGCACGTTGGAACGAAGCAGTTACAACCTTCATTCAATATTTATTCCGACATCAACATCACTGACAAAACCAGATTATCTGGTCATGATCACATTGCCGTTTGTGGGATCTTGCTGTGTGCAAACTGGCTGCGGCGTTCCCCACATTGCAACAGTGCCTTCACTTTTACAATACTTCATTGGCTGTAAAGCGCCTTGGGACGTCGTTCGGTCATGAAAGGCGCTTTCGAAATACAATACAGAAAATGTTACCCGATAGCTGACAAAATGCGAGCTGTTGCGAGAAATACCTGTGTTTGAATGTTGGTTGCATTGCAGGGATGATGAACTTAATGACTGGCGCTGCCTGTTAAGTCCTGTCGTAAGAATGTGTGCGTTGTGTGTTTGCACAGGAGGAAGAATTGTGAGGCTGCTCAGTAAGTGTGCAGAATTTGCAGCACATTTTCCTGCAGCTGCTGCACGACCATTGTCAGGATGGCCGAGTGGTCTAAGGCGCCAGACTCAAGGACTGTTAATCCTTACCTTACCAAAGGTTGGTGTATTCTGGTCCCTTTCTAGGGGCGAGGGTTCGAATCCCACTTCTGACATTAACTTTTTATCCAGACAAATGCCAGCCAGCGTCAAAAAGCCTGCTCAACTGGCTTTAAATTTGCAAGTGGTCACCTCAAGCTCCTCAACGCTATTGGCGTTTGCCAATAAGCGAAAGGCACCGCACCGCCCACAGACCAACTTGTTTTGCTCTCTAAACTTATCACATTCTAACCCTGTTCTCGGGGATAGGGTTTAAAATCAGACTTCTCCTTTCAACCCATTCCCACACTAAAAAGCAGCAGACTCAAAGCATGACATTTTTATCCTCCCGCGTTGCTGAATTCCACGTTGCTTTCTCGTACTGTGGCTTTCAATCCCACTGCAGACAGTGGTGTTTCTCAGAAAAAGGGCACCACTGTCAAAGAATGAGATTTCTTCCACACAAAGGCTGCTCAAATCTGCTCCGTTCCTCAGGCAGGGAATTACTTGCAATGTTACTTCCGACATTAACACATTTTGCCAGTATAAAAGGCACCAGAGCCAAACAAGTCAGGTATTAGCATGTGAAAGTTGCCAGAGTCGATGCCTTGGTGGACCGAGGCCTTTCAATGCTCAGACTGATGCTTACGGCCAAGGGCACAATAGTGTCAGGAAGGCCGAGTGGAGTGAGGCGCCAGACTCAAAGACTGTTAATCCTTAACTGACCAAAGGTCGGCGAATTCCGGTCCCTTTCTAGGGGCGTGGGTTGCAATCCCACCTCTGACGTGACATTTTTCCCCACACAAATGCAGCCAGCGTCAAAAGGCCTGTTGAACTGGCCTTCAATTTACAAGTGGCAACATCAAACTCTTCAACGGTTTGCCAACAAACTGAAGGCACCGTTCTCAGCTCAACCTCTTTTCCACACCAAAATAGTCATATCACAACACAGCGGGAGCCGACTGCTTCATGGCTCGCGGTGAAGGGGCGCAAATATTACACGCCACAAATTCTGGCAGCGGTGGGATTCGAACCCACGCCTCCGAAGAGACTGGAGCCTTAATCCAGCGCCTTAGACCGCTCGGCCACGCTACCACTGGCAGCAGTTTCCGTTCTGGAACTAGTGACCGGTGAGTGAAATGTGACTTTGCTTTGGGCAAGATAATAATCAAGGCCATTGAAGTGGCAGACGGTAAACTCTCGAGAAATGATTTTGCAGCATACAGGTCCACAGGGCAACACCAGTAATTAGGTGCACGTTGGAACGAAGCAGTTACAACCTTCATTCAATATTTATTCCGACATCAACATCACTGACAAAACCAGATTATCTGGTCATGATCACATTGCCGTTTGTGGGATCTTGCTGTGTGCAAACTGGCTGCGGCGTTCCCCACATTGCAACAGTGCCTTCACTTTTACAATACTTCATTGGCTGTGAAGCGCCTTGGGACGTCGTTCGGTCATGAAAGGCGCTTTCGAAATACAATACAGAAAATGTTACCCGATAGCTGACAAAATGCGAGCTGTTGCGAGAAATACCTGTGTTTGAATGTTGGTTGCATTGCAGGGATGATGAACTTAATGACTGGCGCTGCCTGTTAAGTCCTGTCGTAAGAATGTGTGCGTTGTGTGTTTGCACAGGAGGAAGAATTGTGAGGCTGCTCAGTAAGTGTGCAGAATTTGCAGCACATTTTCCTGCAGCTGCTGCACGACCATTGTCAGGATGGCCGAGTGGTCTAAGGCGCCAGACTCAAGGACTGTTAATCCTTACCTTACCAAAGGTTGGTGTATTCTGGTCCCTTTCTAGGGGCGAGGGTTCGAATCCCACTTCTG
The DNA here is from genome assembly GCF_044704955.1 of Pristiophorus japonicus. Taxonomy (NCBI): domain Eukaryota; kingdom Metazoa; phylum Chordata; class Chondrichthyes; family Pristiophoridae; genus Pristiophorus; species Pristiophorus japonicus. The sequence continues at coordinate 175,102,260 of NC_091984.1, forward strand.
ACATTAACTTTTTATCCAGACAAATGCCAGCCAGCGTCAAAAAGCCTGCTCAACTGGCTTTAAATTTGCAAGTGGTCACCTCAAGCTCCTCAACGCTATTGGCGTTTGCCAATAAGCGAAAGGCACCGCACCGCCCACAGACCAACTTGTTTTGCTCTCTAAACTTATCACATTCTAACCCTGTTCTCGGGGATAGGGTTTAAAATCAGACTTCTCCTTTCAACCCATTCCCACACTAAAAAGCAGCAGACTCAAAGCATGACATTTTTATCCTCCCGCGTTGCTGAATTCCACGTTGCTTTCTCGTACTGTGGCTTTCAATCCCACTGCAGACAGTGGTGGTTCTCAGAAAAAGGGCACCACTGTCAAAGAATGAGATTTCTTCCACACAAAGGCTGCTCAAATCTGCTCCGTTCCTCAGGCAGGGAATTACTTGCAATGTTACTTCCGACATTAACACATTTTGCCAGTATAAAAGGCACCAGAGCCAAACAAGTCAGGTATTAGCATGTGAAAGTTGCCAGAGTCGATGCCTTGGTGGACCGAGGCCTTTCAATGCTCAGACTGATGCTTACGGCCAAGGGCACAATAGTGTCAGGAAGGCCGAGTGGAGTGAGGCGCCAGACTCAAAGACTGTTAATCCTTAACTGACCAAAGGTCGGCGAATTCCGGTCCCTTTCTAGGGGCGTGGGTTGCAATCCCACCTCTGACGTGACATTTTTCCCCACACAAATGCAGCCAGCGTCAAAAGGCCTGTTGAACTGGCCTTCAATTTACAAGTGGCAACATCAAACTCTTCAACGGTTTGCCAACAAACTGAAGGCACCGTTCTCAGCTCAACCTCTTTTCCACACCAAAATAGTCATATCACAACACAGCGGGAGCCGACTGCTTCATGGCTCGCGGTGAATGGGCGCAAATATTACACGCCACAAATTCTGGCAGCGTGGGATTCGAACCCACGCCTCCGAAGAGACTGGAGCCTTAATCCAGCGCCTTAGACCGCTCGGCCACGCTACCACTGGCAGCAGTTTCCGTTCTGGAACTAGTGACCGGTGAGTGAAATGTGACTTTGCTTTGGGCAAGATAATAATCAAGGCAATTGAAGTGGCAGACGGTGAACTCTCGAGAAATGATTTTGCAGCATACAGGTCCACAGGGCAACACCAGTAATTAGGTGCACGTTGGAACGAAGCAGTTACAACCTTCATTCAATATTTATTCCGACATCAACATCACTGACAAAACCAGATTATCTGGTCATGATCACATTGCCGTTTGTGGGATCTTGCTGTGTGCAAACTGGCTGCGGCGTTCCCCACATTGCAACAGTGCCTTCACTTTTACAATACTTCATTGGCTGTAAAGCGCCTTGGGACGTCGTTCGGTCATGAAAGGCGCTTTCGAAATACAATACAGAAAATGTTACCCGATAGCTGACAAAATGCGAGCTGTTGCGAGAAATACCTGTGTTTGAATGTTGGTTGCATTGCAGGGATGATGAACTTAATGACTGGCGCTGCCTGTTAAGTCCTGTCGTAAGAATGTGTGCGTTGTGTGTTTGCACAGGAGGAAGAATTGTGAGGCTGCTCAGTAAGTGTGCAGAATTTGCAGCACATTTTCCTGCAGCTGCTGCACGACCATTGTCAGGATGGCCGAGTGGTCTAAGGCGCCAGACTCAAGGACTGTTAATCCTGACCTTACCAAAGGTTGGTGTATTCTGGTCCCTTTCTAGGGGCGTGGGTTCGAATCCCACTTCTGACATTAACTTTTTATCCAGACAAATGCCAGCCAGCGTCAAAAAGCCTGCTCAACTGGCTTTAAATTTGCAAGTGGTCACCTCAAGCTCCTCAACGCTATTGGCGTTTGCCAATAAGCGAAAGGCACCGCACCGCCCACAGACCAACTTGTTTTGCTCTCTAAACTTATCACATTCTAACCCTGTTCTCGGGGATAGGGTTTAAAATCAGACTTCTCCTTTCAACCCATTCCCACACTAAAAAGCAGCAGACTCAAAGCATGACATTTTTATCCTCCCGCGTTGCTGAATTCCACGTTGCTTTCTCGTACTGTGGCTTTCAATCCCACTGCAGACAGTGGTGGTTCTCAGAAAAAGGGCACCACTGTCAAAGAATGAGATTTCTTCCACACAAAGGCTGCTCAAATCTGCTCCGTTCCTCAGGCAGGGAATTACTTGCAATGTTACTTCCGACATTAACACATTTTGCCAGTATAAAAGGCACCAGAGCCAAACAAGTCAGGTATTAGCATGTGAAAGTTGCCAGAGTCGATGCCTTGGTGGACCGAGGCCTTTCAATGCTCAGACTGATGCTTACGGCCAAGGGCACAATAGTGTCAGGAAGGCCGAGTGGAGTGAGGCGCCAGACTCAAAGACTGTTAATCCTTAACTGACCAAAGGTCGGCGAATTCCGGTCCCTTTCTAGGGGCGTGGGTTGCAATCCCACCTCTGACGTGACATTTTTCCCCACACAAATGCAGCCAGCGTCAAAAGGCCTGTTGAACTGGCCTTCAATTTACAAGTGGCAACATCAAACTCTTCAACGGTTTGCCAACAAACTGAAGGCACCGTTCTCAGCTCAACCTCTTTTCCACACCAAAATAGTCATATCACAACACAGCGGGAGCCGACTGCTTCATGGCTCGCGGTGAAGGGGCGCAAATATTACACGCCACAAATTCTGGCAGCGGTGGGATTCGAACACACGCCTCCGAAGAGACTGGAGCCTTAATCCAGCGCCTTAGACCGCTCGGCCACGCTACCACTGGCAGCAGTTTCCGTTCTGGAACTAGTGACCGGTGAGTGAAATGTGACTTTGCTTTGGGCAAGATAATAATCAAGGCCATTGAAGTGGCAGACGGTAAACTCTCGAGAAATGATTTTGCAGCATACAGGTCCACAGGGCAACACCAGTAATTAGGTGCACGTTGGAACGAAGCAGTTACAACCTTCATTCAATATTTATTCCGACATCAACATCACTGACAAAACCAGATTATCTGGTCATGATCACATTGCCGTTTGTGGGATCTTGCTGTGTGCAAACTGGCTGCGGCGTTCCCCACATTGCAACAGTGCCTTCACTTTTACAATACTTCATTGGCTGTAAAGCGCCTTGGGACGTCGTTCGGTCATGAAAGGCGCTTTCGAAATACAATACAGAAAATGTTACCCGATAGCTGACAAAATGCGAGCTGTTGCGAGAAATACCTGTGTTTGAATGTTGGTTGCATTGCAGGGATGATGAACTTAATGACTGGCGCTGCCTGTTAAGTCCTGTCGTAAGAATGTGTGCGTTGTGTGTTTGCACAGGAGGAAGAATTGTGAGGCTGCTCAGTAAGTGTGCAGAATTTGCAGCACATTTTCCTGCAGCTGCTGCACGACCGTTGTCAGGATGGCCGAGTGGTCTAAGGCGCCAGACTCAAGGACTGTTAATCCTTACCTTACCAAAGGTTGGTGTATTCTGGTCCCTTTCTAGGGGCGTGGGTTCGAATCCCACTTCTGACATTAACTTTTTATCCAGACAAATGCCAGCCAGCGTCAAAAAGCCTGCTCAACTGGCTTTAAATTTGCAAGTGGTCACCTCAAGCTCCTCAACGCTATTGGCGTTTGCCAATAAGCGAAAGGCACCGCACCGCCCACAGACCAACTTGTTTTGCTCTCTAAACTTATCACATTCTAACCCTGTTCTCGGGGATAGGGTTTAAAATCAGACTTCTCCTTTCAACCCATTCCCACACTAAAAAGCAGCAGACTCAAAGCATGACATTTTTATCCTCCCGCGTTGCTGAATTCCACGTTGCTTTCTCGTACTGTGGCTTTCAATCCCACTGCAGACAGTGGTGGTTCTCAGAAAAAGGGCACCACTGTCAAAGAATGAGATTTCTTCCACACAAAGGCTGCTCAAATCTGCTCCGTTCCTCAGGCAGGGAATTACTTGCAATGTTACTTCCGACATTAACACATTTTGCCAGTATAAAAGGCACCAGAGCCAAACAAGTCAGGTATTAGCATGTGAAAGTTGCCAGAGTCGATGCCTTGGTGGACCGAGGCCTTTCAATGCTCAGACTGATGCTTACGGCCAAGGCACAATAGTGTCAGGAAGGCCGAGTGGAGTGAGGCGCCAGACTCAAAGACTGTTAATCCTTAACTGACCAAAGGTCGGCCAATTCCGGTCCCTTTCTAGGGGCGTGGGTTGCAATCCCACCTCTGACGTGACATTTTTCCCCACACAAATGCAGCCAGCGTCAAAAGGCCTGTTGAACTGGCCTTCAATTTACAAGTGGCAACATCAAACTCTTCAACGGTTTGCCAACAAACTGAAGGCACCGTTCTCAGCTCAACCTCTTTTCCACACCAAAATAGTCATATCACAACACAGCGGGAGCCGACTGCTTCATGGCTCGCGGTGAATGGGCGCAAATATTACACGCCACAAATTCTGGCAGCGTGGGATTCGAACCCACGCCTCCGAAGAGACTGGAGCCTTAATCCAGCGCCTTAGACCGCTCGGCTACGCTACCACTGGCAGCAGTTTCCGTTCTGGAACTAGTGACCGGTGAGTGAAATGTGACTTTGCTTTGGGCAAGATAATAATCAAGGCCATTGAAGTGGCAGACGGTAAACTCTCGAGAAATGATTTTGCAGCATACAGGTCCACAGGGCAACACCAGTAATTAGGTGCACGTTGGAACGAAGCAGTTACAACCTTCATTCAATATTTATTCCGACATCAACATCACTGACAAAACCAGATTATCTGGTCATGATCACATTGCCGTTTGTGGGATCTTGCTGTGTGCAAACTGGCTGCGGCGTTCCCCACATTGCAACAGTGCCTTCACTTTTACAATACTTCATTGGCTGTAAAGCGCCTTGGGACGTCGTTCGGTCATGAAAGGCGCTTTCGAAATACAATACAGAAAATGTTACCCGATAGCTGACAAAATGCGAGCTGTTGCGAGAAATACCTGTGTTTGAATGTTGGTTGCATTGCAGGGATGATGAACTTAATGACTGGCGCTGCCTGTTAAGTCCTGTCGTAAGAATGTGTGCGTTGTGTGTTTGCACAGGAGGAAGAATTGTGAGGCTGCTCAGTAAGTGTGCAGAATTTGCAGCACATTTTCCTGCAGCTGCTGCACGACCATTGTCAGGATGGCCGAGTGGTCTAAGGCGCCAGACTCAAGGACTGTTAATCCTTACCTTACCAAAGGTTGGTGTATTCTGGTCCCTTTCTAGGGGCGTGGGTTCGAATCCCACTTCTGACATTAACTTTTTATCCAGACAAATGCCAGCCAGCGTCAAAAAGCCTGCTCAACTGGCTTTAAATTTGCAAGTGGTCACCTCAAGCTCCTCAACGCTATTGGCGTTTGCCAATAAGCGAAAGGCACCGCACCGTCCACAGACCAACTTGTTTTGCTCTCTAAACTTATCACATTCTAACCCTGTTCTCGGGGATAGGGTTTAAAATCAGACTTCTCCTTTCAACCCATTCCCACACTAAAAAGCAGCAGACTCAAAGCATGACATTTTTATCCTCCCGCGTTGCTGAATTCCACGTTGCTTTCTCGTACTGTGGCTTTCAATCCCACTGCAGACAGTGGTGGTTCTCAGAAAAAGGGCACCACTGTCAAAGAATGAGATTTCTTCCACACAAAGGCTGCTCAAATCTGCTCCGTTACTCAGGCAGGGAATTACTTGCAATGTTACTTCCGACATTAACACATTTTGCCAGTATAAAAGGCACCAGAGCCAAACAAGTCAGGTATTAGCATGTGAAAGTTGCCAGAGTCGATGCCTTGGTGGACCGAGGCCTTTCAATGCTCAGACTGATGCTTACGGCCAAGGGCACAATAGTGTCAGGAAGGCCGAGTGGAGTGAGGCGCCAGACTCAAAGACTGTTAATCCTTAACTGACCAAAGGTCGGCGAATTCCGGTCCCTTTCTAGGGGCGTGGGTTGCAATCCCACCTCTGACGTGACATTTTTCCCCACACAAATGCAGCCAGCGTCAAAAGGCCTGTTGAACTGGCCTTCAATTTACAAGTGGCAACATCAAACTCTTCAACGGTTTGCCAACAAACTGAAGGCACCGTTCTCAGCTCAACCTCTTTTCCACACCAAAATAGTCATATCACAACACAGCGGGAGCCGACTGCTTCATGGCTCGCGGTGAAGGGGCGCAAATATTACACGCCACAAATTCTGGCAGCGGTGGGATTCGAACCCACGCCTCCGAAGAGACTGGAGCCTTAATCCAGCGCCTTAGACCGCTCGGCCACGCTACCACTGGCAGCAGTTTCCGTTCTGGAACTAGTGACCGGTGAGTGAAATGTGACTTTGCTTTGGGCAAGATAATAATCAAGGCCATTGAAGTGGCAGACGGTAAACTCTCGAGAAATGATTTTGCAGCATACAGGTCCACAGGGCAACACCAGTAATTAGGTGCACGTTGGAACGAAGCAGTTACAACCTTCATTCAATATTTATTCCGACATCAACATCACTGACAAAACCAGATTATCTGGTCATGATCACATTGCCGTTTGTGGGATCTTGCTGTGTGCAAACTGGCTGCGGCGTTCCCCACATTGCAACAGTGCCTTCACTTTTACAATACTTCATTGGCTGTGAAGCGCCTTGGGACGTCGTTCGGTCATGAAAGGCGCTTTCGAAATACAATACAGAAAATGTTACCCGATAGCTGACAAAATGCGAGCTGTTGCGAGAAATACCTGTGTTTGAATGTTGGTTGCATTGCAGGGATGATGAACTTAATGACTGGCGCTGCCTGTTAAGTCCTGTCGTAAGAATGTGTGCGTTGTGTGTTTGCACAGGAGGAAGAATTGTGAGGCTGCTCAGTAAGTGTGCAGAATTTGCAGCACATTTTCCTGCAGCTGCTGCACGACCATTGTCAGGATGGCCGAGTGGTCTAAGGCGCCAGACTCAAGGACTGTTAATCCTTACCTTACCAAAGGTTGGTGTATTCTGGTCCCTTTCTAGGGGCGAGGGTTCGAATCCCACTTCTGACATTAACTTTTTATCCAGACAAATGCCAGCCAGCGTCAAAAAGCCTGCTCAACTGGCTTTAAATTTGCAAGTGGTCACCTCAAGCTCCTCAACGCTATTGGCGTTTGCCAATAAGCGAAAGGCACCGCACCGCCCACAGACCAACTTGTTTTGCTCTCTAAACTTATCACATTCTAACCCTGTTCTCGGGGATAGGGTTTAAAATCAGACTTCTCCTTTCAACCCATTCCCACACTAAAAAGCAGCAGACTCAAAGCATGACATTTTTATCCTCCCGCGTTGCTGAATTCCACGTTGCTTTCTCGTACTGTGGCTTTCAATCCCACTGCAGACAGTGGTGGTTCTCAGAAAAAGGGCACCACTGTCAAAGAATGAGATTTCTTCCACACAAAGGCTGCTCAAATCTGCTCCGTTACTCAGGCAGGGAATTACTTGCAATGTTACTTCCGACATTAACACATTTTGCCAGTATAAAAGGCACCAGAGCCAAACAAGTCAGGTATTAGCATGTGAAAGTTGCCAGAGTCGATGCCTTGGTGGACCGAGGCCTTTCAATGCTCAGACTGATGCTTACGGCCAAGGGCACAATAGTGTCAGGAAGGCCGAGTGGAGTGAGGCGCCAGACTCAAAGACTGTTAATCCTTAACTGACCAAAGGTCGGCGAATTCCGGTCCCTTTCTAGGGGCGTGGGTTGCAATCCCACCTCTGACGTGACATTTTTCCCCACACAAATGCAGCCAGCGTCAAAAGGCCTGTTGAACTGGCCTTCAATTTACAAGTGGCAACATCAAACTCTTCAACGGTTTGCCAACAAACTGAAGGCACCGTTCTCAGCTCAACCTCTTTTCCACACCAAAATAGTCATATCACAACACAGCGGGAGCCGACTGCTTCATGGCTCGCGGTGAAGGGGCGCAAATATTACACGCCACAAATTCTGGCAGCGGTGGGATTCGAACCCACGCCTCCGAAGAGACTGGAGCCTTAATCCAGCGCCTTAGACCGCTCGGCCACGCTACCACTGGCAGCAGTTTCCGTTCTGGAACTAGTGACCGGTGAGTGAAATGTGACTTTGCTTTGGGCAAGATAATAATCAAGGCCATTGAAGTGGCAGACGGTAAACTCTCGAGAAATGATTTTGCAGCATACAGGTCCACAGGGCAACACCAGTAATTAGGTGCACGTTGGAACGAAGCAGTTACAACCTTCATTCAATATTTATTCCGACATCAACGTCACTGACAAAACCAGATTATCTGGTCATGATCACATTGCCGTTTGTGGGATCTTGCTGTGTGCAAACTGGCTGCGGCGTTCCCCACATTGCAACAGTGCCTTCACTTTTACAATACTTCATTGGCTGTGAAGCGCCTTGGGACGTCGTTCGGTCATGAAAGGCGCTTTCGAAATACAATACAGAAAATGTTACCCGATAGCTGACAAAATGCGAGCTGTTGCGAGAAATACCTGTGTTTGAATGTTGGTTGCATTGCAGGGATGATGAACTTAATGACTGGCGCTGCCTGTTAAGTCCTGTCGTAAGAATGTGTGCGTTGTGTGTTTGCACAGGAGGAAGAATTGTGAGGCTGCTCAGTAAGTGTGCAGAATTTGCAGCACATTTTCCTGCAGCTGCTGCACGACCATTGTCAGGATGGCCGAGTGGTCTAAGGCGCCAGACTCAAGGACTGTTAATCCTTACCTTACCAAAGGTTGGTGTATTCTGGTCCCTTTCTAGGGGCGTGGGTTCGAATCCCACTTCTGACATTAACTTTTTATCCAGACAAATGCCAGCCAGCGTCAAAAAGCCTGCTCAACTGGCTTTAAATTTGCAAGTGGTCACCTCAAGCTCCTCAACGCTATTGTCGTTTGCCAATAAGCGAAAGGCACCGCACCGCCCACAGACCAACTTGTTTTGCTCTCTAAACTTATCACATTCTAACCCTGTTCTCGGGGATAGGGTTTAAAATCAGACTTCTCCTTTCAACCCATTCCCACACTAAAAAGCAGCAGACTCAAAGCATGACATTTTTATCCTCCCGCGTTGCTGAATTCCACGTTGCTTTCTCGTACTGTGGCTTTCAATCCCACTGCAGACAGTGGTGTTTCTCAGAAAAAGGGCACCACTGTCAAAGAATGAGATTTCTTCCACACAAAGGCTGCTCAAATCTGCTCCGTTCCTCAGGCAGGGAATTACTTGCAATGTTACTTCCGACATTAACACATTTTGCCAGTATAAAAGGCACCAGAGCCAAACAAGTCAGGTATTAGCATGTGAAAGTTGCCAGAGTCGATGCCTTGGTGGACCGAGGCCTTTCAATGCTCAGACTGATGCTTACGGCCAAGGGCACAATAGTGTCAGGAAAGCCGAGTGGAGTGAGGCGCCAGACTCAAAGACTGTTAATCCTTAACTGACCAAAGGTCGGCGAATTCCGGTCCCTTTCGAGGGGCGTGGGTTGCAATCCCACCTCTGACGTGACATTTTTCCCCACACAAATGCAGCCAGCGTCAAAAGGCCTGTTGAACTGGCCTTCAATTTACAAGTGGCAACATCAAACTCTTCAACGGTTTGCCAACAAACTGAAGGCACCGTTCTCAGCTCAACCTCTTTTCCACACCAAAATAGTCATATCACAACACAGCGGGAGCCGACTGCTTCATGGCTCGCGGTGAAGGGGCGCAAATATTACACGCCACAAATTCTGGCAGCGGTGGGATTCGAACCCACGCCTCCGAAGAGACTGGAGCCTTAATCCAGCGCCTTAGACCGCTCGGCCACGCTACCACTGGCAGCAGTTTCCGTTCTGGAACTAGTGACCGGTGAGTGAAATGTGACTTTGCTTTGGGCAAGATAATAATCAAGGCCATTGAAGTGGCAGACGGTAAACTCTCGAGAAATGATTTTGCAGCATACAGGTCCACAGGGCAACACCAGTAATTAGGTGCACGTTGGAACGAAGCAGTTACAACCTTCATTCAATATTTATTCCGACATCAACATCACTGACAAAACCAGATTATCTGGTCATGATCACATTGCCGTTTGTGGGATCTTGCTGTGTGCAAACTGGCTGCGGCGTTCCCCACATTGCAACAGTGCCTTCACTTTTACAATACTTCATTGGCTGTGAAGCGCCTTGGGACGTCGTTCGGTCATGAAAGGCGCTTTCGAAATACAATACAGAAAATGTTACCCGATAGCTGACAAAATGCGAGCTGTTGCGAGAAATACCTGTGTTTGAATGTTGGTTGCATTGCAGGGATGATGAACTTAATGACTGGCGCTGCCTGTTAAGTCCTGTCGTAAGAATGTGTGCGTTGTGTGTTTGCACAGGAGGAAGAATTGTGAGGCTGCTCAGTAAGTGTGCAGAATTTGCAGCACATTTTCCTGCAGCTGCTGCACGACCGTTGTCAGGATGGCCGAGTGGTCTAAGGCGCCAGACTCAAGGACTGTTAATCCTTACCTTACCAAAGGTTGGTGTATTCTGGTCCCTTTCTAGGGGCGTGGGTTCGAATCCCACTTCTGACATTAACTTTTTATCCAGACAAATGCCAGCCAGCGTCAAAAAGCCTGCTCAACTGGCTTTAAATTTGCAAGTGGTCACCTCAAGCTCCTCAACGCTATTGGCGTTTGCCAATAAGCGAAAGGCACCGCACCGCCCACAGACCAACTTGTTTTGCTCTCTAAACTTATCACATTCTAACCCTGTTCTCGGGGATAGGGTTTAAAATCAGACTTCTCCTTTCAACCCATTCCCACACTAAAAAGCAGCAGACTCAAAGCATGACATTTTTATCCTCCCGCGTTGCTGAATTCCACGTTGCTTTCTCGTACTGTGGCTTTCAATCCCACTGCAGACAGTGGTGGTTCTCAGAAAAAGGGCACCACTGTCAAAGAATGAGATTTCTTCCACACAAAGGCTGCTCAAATCTGCTCCGTTACTCAGGCAGGGAATTACTTGCAATGTTACTTCCGACATTAACACATTTTGCCAGTATAAAAGGCACCAGAGCCAAACAAGTCAGGTATTAGCATGTGAAAGTTGCCAGAGTCGATGCCTTGGTGGACCGAGGCCTTTCAATGCTCAGACTGATGCTTACGGCCAAGGGCACAATAGTGTCAGGAAGGCCGAGTGGAGTGAGGCGCCAGACTCAAAGACTGTTAATCCTTAACTGACCAAAGGTCGGCGAATTCCGGTCCCTTTCTAGGGGCGTGGGTTGCAATCCCACCTCTGACGTGACATTTTTCCCCACACAAATACAGCCAGCGTCAAAAGGCCTGTTGAACTGGCCTTCAATTTACAAGTGGCAACATCAAACTCTTCAACGGTTTGCCAACAAACTGAAGGCACCGTTCTCAGCTCAACCTCTTTTCCACACCAAAATAGTCATATCACAACACAGCGGGAGCCGACTGCTTCATGGCTCGCGGTGAATGGGCGCAAATATTACACGCCACAAATTCTGGCAGCGTGGGATTCGAACCCACGCCTCCGAAGAGACTGGAGCCTTAATCCAGCGCCTTAGACCGCTCGGCTACGCTACCACTGGCAGCAGTTTCCGTTCTGGAACTAGTGACCGGTGAGTGAAATGTGACTTTGCTTTGGGCAAGATAATAATCAAGGCCATTGAAGTGGCAGACGGTAAACTCTCGAGAAATGATTTTGCAGCATACAGGTCCACAGGGCAACACCAGTAATTAGGTGCACGTTGGAACGAAGCAGTTACAACCTTCATTCAATATTTATTCCGACATCAACATCACTGACAAAACCAGATTATCTGGTCATGATCACATTGCCGTTTGTGGGATCTTGCTGTGTGCAAACTGGCTGCGGCGTTCCCCACATTGCAACAGTGCCTTCACTTTTACAATACTTCATTGGCTGTAAAGCGCCTTGGGACGTCGTTCGGTCATGAAAGGCGCTTTCGAAATACAATACAGAAAATGTTACCCGATAGCTGACAAAATGCGAGCTGTTGCGAGAAATACCTGTGTTTGAATGTTGGTTGCATTGCAGGGATGATGAACTTAATGACTGGCGCTGCCTGTTAAGTCCTGTCGTAAGAATGTGTGCGTTGTGTGTTTGCACAGGAGGAAGAATTGTGAGGCTGCTCAGTAAGTGTGCAGAATTTGCAGCACATTTTCCTGCAGCTGCTGCACGACCATTGTCAGGATGGCCGAGTGGTCTAAGGCGCCAGACTCAAGGACTGTTAATCCTTACCTTACCAAAGGTTGGTGTATTCTGGTCCCTTTCTAGGGGCGTGGGTTCGAATCCCACTTCTGACATTAACTTTTTATCCAGACAAATGCCAGCCAGCGTCAAAAAGCCTGCTCAACTGGCTTTAAATTTGCAAGTGGTCACCTCAAGCTCCTCAACGCTATTGTCGTTTGCCAATAAGCGAAAGGCACCGCACCGCCCACAGACCAACTTGTTTTGCTCTCTAAACTTATCACATTCTAACCCTGTTCTCGGGGATAGGGTTTAAAATCAGACTTCTCCTTTCAACCCATTCCCACACTAAAAAGCAGCAGACTCAAAGCATGACATTTTTATCCTCCCGCGTTGCTGAATTCCACGTTGCTTTCTCGTACTGTGGCTTTCAATCCCACTGCAGACAGTGGTGTTTCTCAGAAAAAGGGCACCACTGTCAAAGAATGAGATTTCTTCCACACAAAGGCTGCTCAAATCTGCTCCGTTCCTCAGGCAGGGAATTACTTGCAATGTTACTTCCGACATTAACACATTTTGCCAGTATAAAAGGCACCAGAGCCAAACAAGTCAGGTATTAGCATGTGAAAGTTGCCAGAGTCGATGCCTTGGTGGACCGAGGCCTTTCAATGCTCAGACTGATGCTTACGGCCAAGGGCACAATAGTGTCAGGAAAGCCGAGTGGAGTGAGGCGCCAGACTCAAAGACTGTTAATCCTTAACTGACCAAAGGTCGGCGAATTCCGGTCCCTTTCGAGGGGCGTGGGTTGCAATCCCACCTCTGACGTGACATTTTTCCCCACACAAATGCAGCCAGCGTCAAAAGGCCTGTTGAACTGGCCTTCAATTTACAAGTGGCAACATCAAACTCTTCAACGGTTTGCCAACAAACTGAAGGCACCGTTCTCAGCTCAACCTCTTTTCCACACCAAAATAGTCATATCACAACACAGCGGGAGCCGACTGCTTCATGGCTCGCGGTGAAGGGGCGCAAATATTACACGCCACAAATTCTGGCAGCGGTGGGATTCGAACCCACGCCTCCGAAGAGACTGGAGCCTTAATCCAGCGCCTTAGACCGCTCGGCCACGCTACCACTGGCAGCAGTTTCCGTTCTGGAACTAGTGACCGGTGAGTGAAATGTGACTTTGCTTTGGGCAAGATAATAATCAAGGCCATTGAAGTGGCAGACGGTAAACTCTCGAGAAATGATTTTGCAGCATACAGGTCCACAGGGCAACACCAGTAATTAGGTGCACGTTGGAACGAAGCAGTTACAACCTTCATTCAATATTTATTCCGACATCAACATCACTGACAAAACCAGATTATCTGGTCATGATCACATTGCCGTTTGTGGGATCTTGCTGTGTGCAAACTGGCTGCGGCGTTCCCCACATTGCAACAGTGCCTTCACTTTTACAATACTTCATTGGCTGTGAAGCGCCTTGGGACGTCGTTCGGTCATGAAAGGCGCTTTCGAAATACAATACAGAAAATGTTACCCGATAGCTGACAAAATGCGAGCTGTTGCGAGAAATACCTGTGTTTGAATGTTGGTTGCATTGCAGGGATGATGAACTTAATGACTGGCGCTGCCTGTTAAGTCCTGTCGTAAGAATGTGTGCGTTGTGTGTTTGCACAGGAGGAAGAATTGTGAGGCTGCTCAGTAAGTGTGCAGAATTTGCAGCACATTTTCCTGCAGCTGCTGCACGACCGTTGTCAGGATGGCCGAGTGGTCTAAGGCGCCAGACTCAAGGACTGTTAATCCTTACCTTACCAAAGGTTGGTGTATTCTGGTCCCTTTCTAGGGGCGTGGGTTCGAATCCCACTTCTGACATTAACTTTTTATCCAGACAAATGCCAGCCAGCGTCAAAAAGCCTGCTCAACTGGCTTTAAATTTGCAAGTGGTCACCTCAAGCTCCTCAACGCTATTGGCGTTTGCCAATAAGCGAAAGGCACCGCACCGCCCACAGACCAACTTGTTTTGCTCTCTAAACTTATCACATTCTAACCCTGTTCTCGGGGATAGGGTTTAAAATCAGACTTCTCCTTTCAACCCATTCCCACACTAAAAAGCAGCAGACTCAAAGCATGACATTTTTATCCTCCCGCGTTGCTGAATTCCACGTTGCTTTCTCGTACTGTGGCTTTCAATCCCACTGCAGACAGTGGTGGTTCTCAGAAAAAGGGCACCACTGTCAAAGAATGAGATTTCTTCCACACAAAGGCTGCTCAAATCTGCTCCGTTACTCAGGCAGGGAATTACTTGCAATGTTACTTCCGACATTAACACATTTTGCCAGTATAAAAGGCACCAGAGCCAAACAAGTCAGGTATTAGCATGTGAAAGTTGCCAGAGTCGATGCCTTGGTGGACCGAGGCCTTTCAATGCTCAGACTGATGCTTACGGCCAAGGGCACAATAGTGTCAGGAAGGCCGAGTGGAGTGAGGCGCCAGACTCAAAGACTGTTAATCCTTAACTGACCAAAGGTCGGCGAATTCCGGTCCCTTTCTAGGGGCGTGGGTTGCAATCCCACCTCTGACGTGACATTTTTCCCCACACAAATACAGCCAGCGTCAAAAGGCCTGTTGAACTGGCCTTCAATTTACAAGTGGCAACATCAAACTCTTCAACGGTTTGCCAACAAACTGAAGGCACCGTTCTCAGCTCAACCTCTTTTCCACACCAAAATAGTCATATCACAACACAGCGGGAGCCGACTGCTTCATGGCTCGCGGTGAATGGGCGCAAATATTACACGCCACAAATTCTGGCAGCGTGGGATTCGAACCCACGCCTCCGAAGAGACTGGAGCCTTAATCCAGCGCCTTAGACCGCTCGGCTACGCTACCACTGGCAGCAGTTTCCGTTCTGGAACTAGTGACCGGTGAGTGAAATGTGACTTTGCTTTGGGCAAGATAATAATCAAGGCCATTGAAGTGGCAGACGGTAAACTCTCGAGAAATGATTTTGCAGCATACAGGTCCACAGGGCAACACCAGTAATTAGGTGCACGTTGGAACGAAGCAGTTACAACCTTCATTCAATATTTATTCCGACATCAACATCACTGACAAAACCAGATTATCTGGTCATGATCACATTGCCGTTTGTGGGATCTTGCTGTGTGCAAACTGGCTGCGGCGTTCCCCACATTGCAACAGTGCCTTCACTTTTACAATACTTCATTGGCTGTAAAGCGCCTTGGGACGTCGTTCGGTCATGAAAGGCGCTTTCGAAATACAATACAGAAAATGTTACCCGATAGCTGACAAAATGCGAGCTGTTGCGAGAAATACCTGTGTTTGAATGTTGGTTGCATTGCAGGGATGATGAACTTAATGACTGGCGCTGCCTGTTAAGTCCTGTCGTAAGAATGTGTGCGTTGTGTGTTTGCACAGGAGGAAGAATTGTGAGGCTGCTCAGTAAGTGTGCAGAATTTGCAGCACATTTTCCTGCAGCTGCTGCACGACCATTGTCAGGATGGCCGAGTGGTCTAAGGCGCCAGACTCAAGGACTGTTAATCCTTACCTTACCAAAGGTTGGTGTATTCTGGTCCCTTTCTAGGGGCGTGGGTTCGAATCCCACTTCTGACATTAACTTTTTATCCAGACAAATGCCAGCCAGCGTCAAAAAGCCTGCTCAACTGGCTTTAAATTTGCAAGTGGTCACCTCAAGCTCCTCAACGCTATTGGCGTTTGCCAATAAGCGAAAGGCACCGCACCGCCCACAGACCAACTTGTTTTGCTCTCTAAACTTATCACATTCTAACCCTGTTCTCGGGGATAGGGTTTAAAATCAGACTTCTCCTTTCAACCCATTCCCACACTAAAAAGCAGCAGACTCAAAGCATGACATTTTTATCCTCCCGCGTTGCTGAATTCCACGTTGCTTTCTCGTACTGTGGCTTTCAATCCCACTGCAGACAGTGGTGGTTCTCAGAAAAAGGGCACCACTGTCAAAGAATGAGATTTCTTCCACACAAAGGCTGCTCAAATCTGCTCCGTTCCTCAGGCAGGGAATTACTTGCAATGTTACTTCCGACATTAACACATTTTGCCAGTATAAAAGGCACCAGAGCCAAACAAGTCAGGTATTAGCATGTGAAAGTTGCCAGAGTCGATGCCTTGGTGGACCGAGGCCTTTCAATGCTCAGACTGATGCTTACGGCCAAGGCACAATAGTGTCAGGAAGGCCGAGTGGAGTGAGGCGCCAGACTCAAAGACTGTTAATCCTTAACTGACCAAAGGTCGGCGAATTCCGGTCCCTTTCTAGGGGCATGGGTTGCAATCCCACCTCTGACGTGACATTTTTCCCCACACAAATGCAGCCAGCGTCAAAAGGCCTGTTGAACTGGCCTTCAATTTACAAGTGGCAACATCAAACTCTTCAACGGTTTGCCAACAAACTGAAGGCACCGCTCTCAGCTCAACCTCTTTTCCACACCAAAATAGTCATATCACAACACAGCGGGAGCCGACTGCTTCATGGCTCGCGGTGAAGGGGCGCAAATATTACACGCCACAAATTCTGGCAGCGGTGGGATTCGAACCCACGCCTCCGAAGAGACTGGAGCCTTAATCCAGCGCCTTAGACCGCTCGGCCACGCTACCACTGGCAGCAGTTTCCGTTCTGGAACTAGTGACCGGTGAGTGAAATGTGACTTTGCTTTGGATAAGATAATAATCAAGGCCATTGAAGTGGCAGACGGTAAACTCTCGAGAAATGATTTTGCAGCATACAGGTCCACAGGGCAACACCAGTAATTAGGTGCACGTTGGAACGAAGCAGTTACAACCTTCATTCAATATTTATTCCGACATCAACATCACTGACAAAACCAGATTATCTGGTCATGATCACATTGCCGTTTGTGGGATCTTGCTGTGTGCAAACTGGCTGCGGCGTTCCCCACATTGCAACAGTGCCTTCACTTTTACAATACTTCATTGGCTGTAAAGCGCCTTGGGACGTCGTTCGGTCATGAAAGGCGCTTTCGAAATACAATACAGAAAATGTTACCCGATAGCTGACAAAATGCGAGCTGTTGCGAGAAATACCTGTGTTTGAATGTTGGTTGCATTGCAGGGATGATGAACTTAATGACTGGCGCTGCCTGTTAAGTCCTGTCGTAAGAATGTGTGCGTTGTGTGTTTGCACAGGAGGAAGAATTGTGAGGCTGCTCAGTAAGTGTGCAGAATTTGCAGCACACTTTTCTGCAGCTGCTGCAAGACCATTGTCAGGATGGCCGAGTGGTCTAAGGCGCCAGACTCAAGGACTGTTAATCGTTACCTTACCAAAGGTTGGTGTATTCTGGTCCCTTTCTAGGGGCGTGGGTTCGAATCCCACTTCTGACATTAACTTTTTATCCAGACAAATGCCAGCCAGCGTCAAAAAGCCTGCTCAACTGGCTTTAAATTTGCAAGTGGTCACCTCAAGCTCCTCAACGCTATTGGCGTTTGCCAATAAGCGAAAGGCACCGCACCGCCCACAGACCAACTTGTTTTGCTCTCTAAACTTATCACATTCTAACCCTGTTCTCGGGGATAGGGTTTAAAATCAGACTTCTCCTTTCAACCCATTCCCACACTAAAAAGCAGCAGACTCAAAGCATGACATTTTTATCCTCCCGCGTTGCTGAATTCCACGTTGCTTTCTCGTACTGTGGCTTTCAATCCCACTGCAGACAGTGGTGTTTCTCAGAAAAAGGGCACCACTGTCAAAGAATGAGATTTCTTCCACACAAAGGCTGCTCAAATCTGCTCCGTTACTCAGGCAGGGAATTACTTGCAATGTTACTTCCGACATTAACACATTTTGCCAGTATAAAAGGCACCAGAGCCAAACAAGTCAGGTATTAGCATGTGAAAGTTGCCAGAGTCGATGCCTTGGTGGACCGAGGCCTTTCAATGCTCAGACTGATGCTTACGGCCAAGGGCACAATAGTGTCAGGAAGGCCGAGTGGAGTGAGGCGCAGACTCAAAGACTGTTAATCCTTAACTGACCAAAGGTCGGCGAATTCCGGTCGCTTTCTAGGGGCGTGGGTTGCAATCCCACCTCTGACGTGACATTTTTCCCCACACAAATGCAGCCAGCGTCAAAAGGCCTGTTGAACTGGCCTTCAATTTACAAGTGGCAACATCAAACTCTTCAACGGTTTGCCAACAAACTGAAGGCACCGTTCTCAGCTCAACCTCTTTTCCACACCAAAATAGTCATATCACAACACAGCGGGAGCCGACTGCTTCATGGCTCGCGGTGAATGGGCGCAAATATTACACGCCACAAATTCTGGCAGCGTGGGATTCGAACCCACGCCTCCGAAGAGACTGGAGCCTTAATCCAGCGCCTTAGACCGCTCGGCCACGCTACCACTGGCAGCAGTTTCCGTTCTGGAACTAGTGACCGGTGAGTGAAATGTGACTTTGCTTTGGGCAAGATAATAATCAAGGCAATTGAAGTGGCAGACGGTGAACTCTCGAGAAATGATTTTGCAGCATACAGGTCCACAGGGCAACACCAGTAATTAGGTGCACGTTGGAACGAAGCAGTTACAACCTTCATTCAATATTTATTCCGACATCAACATCACTGACAAAACCAGATTATCTGGTCATGATCACATTGCCGTTTGTGGGATCTTGCTGTGTGCAAACTGGCTGCGGCGTTCCCCACATTGCAACAGTGCCTTCACTTTTACAATACTTCATTGGCTGTAAAGCGCCTTGGGACGTCGTTCGGTCATGAAAGGCGCTTTCGAAATACAATACAGAAAATGTTACCCGATAGCTGACAAAATGCGAGCTGTTGCGAGAAATACCTGTGTTTGAATGTTGGTTGCATTGCAGGGATGATGAACTTAATGACTGGCGCTGCCTGTTAAGTCCTGTCGTAAGAATGTGTGCGTTGTGTGTTTGCACAGGAGGAAGAATTGTGAGGCTGCTCAGTAAGTGTGCAGAATTTGCAGCACATTTTCCTGCAGCTGCTGCACGACCATTGTCAGGATGGCCGAGTGGTCTAAGGCGCCAGACTCAAGGACTGTTAATCCTTACCTTACCAAAGGTTGGTGTATTCTGGTCCCTTTCTAGGGGCGTGGGTTCGAATCCCACTTCTGACATTAACTTTTTATCCAGACAAATGCCAGCCAGCGTCAAAAAGCCTGCTCAACTGGCTTTAAATTTGCAAGTGGTCACCTCAAGCTCCTCAACGCTATTGGCGTTTGCCAATAAGCGAAAGGCACCGCACCGCCCACAGACCAACTTGTTTTGCTCTCTAAACTTATCACATTCTAACCCTGTTCTCGGGGATAGGGTTTAAAATCAGACTTCTCCTTTCAACCCATTCCCACACTAAAAAGCAGCAGACTCAAAGCATGACATTTTTATCCTCCCGCGTTGCTGAATTCCACGTTGCTTTCTCGTACTGTGGCTTTCAATCCCACTGCAGACAGTGGTGGTTCTCAGAAAAAGGGCACCACTGTCAAAGAATGAGATTTCTTCCACACAAAGGCTGCTCAAATCTGCTCCGTTCCTCAGGCAGGGAATTACTTGCAATGTTACTTCCGACATTAACACATTTTGCCAGTATAAAAGGCACCAGAGCCAAACAAGTCAGGTATTAGCATGTGAAAGTTGCCAGAGTCGATGCCTTGGTGGACCGAGGCCTTTCAATGCTCAGACTGATGCTTACGGCCAAGGCACAATAGTGTCAGGAAGGCCGAGTGGAGTGAGGCGCCAGACTCAAAGACTGTTAATCCTTAACTGACCAAAGGTCGGCGAATTCCGGTCCCTTTCTAGGGGCGTGGGTTGCAATCCCACCTCTGACGTGACATTTTTCCCCACACAAATGCAGCCAGCGTCAAAAGGCCTGTTGAACTGGCCTTCAATTTACAAGTGGCAACATCAAACTCTTCAACGGTTTGCCAACAAACTGAAGGCACCGCTCTCAGCTCAACCTCTTTTCCACACCAAAATAGTCATATCACAACACAGCGGGAGCCGACTGCTTCATGGCTCGCGGTGAAGGGGCGCAAATATTACACGCCACAAATTCTGGCAGCGGTGGGATTCGAACCCACGCCTCCGAAGAGACTGGAGCCTTAATCCAGCGCCTTAGACCGCTCGGCCACGCTACCACTGGCAGCAGTTTCCGTTCTGGAACTAGTGACCGGTGAGTGAAATGTGACTTTGCTTTGGATAAGATAATAATCAAGGCCATTGAAGTGGCAGACGGTAAACTCTCGAGAAATGATTTTGCAGCATACAGGTCCACAGGGCAACACCAGTAATTAGGTGCACGTTGGAACGAAGCAGTTACAACCTTCATTCAATATTTATTCCGACATCAACATCACTGACAAAACCAGATTATCTGGTCATGATCACATTGCCGTTTGTGGGATCTTGCTGTGTGCAAACTGGCTGCGGCGTTCCCCACATTGCAACAGTGCCTTCACTTTTACAATACTTCATTGGCTGTAAAGCGCCTTGGGACGTCGTTCGGTCATGAAAGGCGCTTTCGAAATACAATACAGAAAATGTTACCCGATAGCTGACAAAATGCGAGCTGTTGCGAGAAATACCTGTGTTTGAATGTTGGTTGCATTGCAGGGATGATGAACTTAATGACTGGCGCTGCCTGTTAAGTCCTGTCGTAAGAATGTGTGCGTTGTGTGTTTGCACAGGAGGAAGAATTGTGAGGCTGCTCAGTAAGTGTGCAGAATTTGCAGCACACTTTTCTGCAGCTGCTGCAAGACCATTGTCAGGATGGCCGAGTGGTCTAAGGCGCCAGACTCAAGGACTGTTAATCGTTACCTTACCAAAGGTTGGTGTATTCTGGTCCCTTTCTAGGGGCGTGGGTTCGAATCCCACTTCTGACATTAACTTTTTATCCAGACAAATGCCAGCCAGCGTCAAAAAGCCTGCTCAACTGGCTTTAAATTTGCAAGTGGTCACCTCAAGCTCCTCAACGCTATTGGCGTTTGCCAATAAGCGAAAGGCACCGCACCGCCCACAGACCAACTTGTTTTGCTCTCTAAACTTATCACATTCTAACCCTGTTCTCGGGGATAGGGTTTAAAATCAGACTTCTCCTTTCAACCCATTCCCACACTAAAAAGCAGCAGACTCAAAGCATGACATTTTTATCCTCCCGCGTTGCTGAATTCCACGTTGCTTTCTCGTACTGTGGCTTTCAATCCCACTGCAGACAGTGGTGTTTCTCAGAAAAAGGGCACCACTGTCAAAGAATGAGATTTCTTCCACACAAAGGCTGCTCAAATCTGCTCCGTTACTCAGGCAGGGAATTACTTGCAATGTTACTTCCGACATTAACACATTTTGCCAGTATAAAAGGCACCAGAGCCAAACAAGTCAGGTATTAGCATGTGAAAGTTGCCAGAGTCGATGCCTTGGTGGACCGAGGCCTTTCAATGCTCAGACTGATGCTTACGGCCAAGGGCACAATAGTGTCAGGAAGGCCGAGTGGAGTGAGGCGCAGACTCAAAGACTGTTAATCCTTAACTGACCAAAGGTCGGCGAATTCCGGTCGCTTTCTAGGGGCGTGGGTTGCAATCCCACCTCTGACGTGACATTTTTCCCCACACAAATGCAGCCAGCGTCAAAAGGCCTGTTGAACTGGCCTTCAATTTACAAGTGGCAACATCAAACTCTTCAACGGTTTGCCAACAAACTGAAGGCACCGTTCTCAGCTCAACCTCTTTTCCACACCAAAATAGTCATATCACAACACAGCGGGAGCCGACTGCTTCATGGCTCGCGGTGAATGGGCGCAAATATTACACGCCACAAATTCTGGCAGCGTGGGATTCGAACCCACGCCTCCGAAGAGACTGGAGCCTTAATCCAGCGCCTTAGACCGCTCGGCCACGCTACCACTGGCAGCAGTTTCCGTTCTGGAACTAGTGACCGGTGAGTGAAATGTGACTTTGCTTTGGGCAAGATAATAATCAAGGCAATTGAAGTGGCAGACGGTGAACTCTCGAGAAATGATTTTGCAGCATACAGGTCCACAGGGCAACACCAGTAATTAGGTGCACGTTGGAACGAAGCAGTTACAACCTTCATTCAATATTTATTCCGACATCAACATCACTGACAAAACCAGATTATCTGGTCATGATCACATTGCCGTTTGTGGGATCTTGCTGTGTGCAAACTGGCTGCGGCGTTCCCCACATTGCAACAGTGCCTTCACTTTTACAATACTTCATTGGCTGTAAAGCGCCTTGGGACGTCGTTCGGTCATGAAAGGCGCTTTCGAAATACAATACAGAAAATGTTACCCGATAGCTGACAAAATGCGAGCTGTTGCGAGAAATACCTGTGTTTGAATGTTGGTTGCATTGCAGGGATGATGAACTTAATGACTGGCGCTGCCTGTTAAGTCCTGTCGTAAGAATGTGTGCGTTGTGTGTTTGCACAGGAGGAAGAATTGTGAGGCTGCTCAGTAAGTGTGCAGAATTTGCAGCACATTTTCCTGCAGCTGCTGCACGACCGTTGTCAGGATGGCCGAGTGGTCTAAGGCGCCAGACTCAAGGACTGTTAATCCTTACCTTACCAAAGGTTGGTGTATTCTGGTCCCTTTCTAGGGGCGTGGGTTCGAATCCCACTTCTGACATTAACTTTTTATCCAGACAAATGCCAGCCAGCGTCAAAAAGCCTGCTCAACTGGCTTTAAATTTGCAAGTGGTCACCTCAAGCTCCTCAACGCTATTGGCGTTTGCCAATAAGCGAAAGGCACCGCACCGCCCACAGACCAACTTGTTTTGCTCTCTAAACTTATCACATTCTAACCCTGTTCTCGGGGATAGGGTTTAAAATCAGACTTCTCCTTTCAACCCATTCCCACACTAAAAAGCAGCAGACTCAAAGCATGACATTTTTATCCTCCCGCGTTGCTGAATTCCACGTTGCTTTCTCGTACTGTGGCTTTCAATCCCACTGCAGACAGTGGTGGTTCTCAGAAAAAGGGCACCACTGTCAAAGAATGAGATTTCTTCCACACAAAGGCTGCTCAAATCTGCTCCGTTCCTCAGGCAGGGAATTACTTGCAATGTTACTTCCGACATTAACACATTTTGCCAGTATAAAAGGCACCAGAGCCAAACAAGTCAGGTATTAGCATGTGAAAGTTGCCAGAGTCGATGCCTTGGTGGACCGAGGCCTTTCAATGCTCAGACTGATGCTTACGGCCAAGGCACAATAGTGTCAGGAAGGCCGAGTGGAGTGAGGCGCCAGACTCAAAGACTGTTAATCCTTAACTGACCAAAGGTCGGCGAATTCCGGTCCCTTTCTAGGGGCGTGGGTTGCAATCCCACCTCTGACGTGACATTTTTCCCCACACAAATGCAGCCAGCGTCAAAAGGCCTGTTGAACTGGCCTTCAATTTACAAGTGGCAACATCAAACTCTTCAACGGTTTGCCAACAAACTGAAGGCACCGCTCTCAGCTCAACCTCTTTTCCACACCAAAATAGTCATATCACAACACAGCGGGAGCCGACTGCTTCATGGCTCGCGGTGAAGGGGCGCAAATATTACACGCCACAAATTCTGGCAGCGGTGGGATTCGAACCCACGCCTCCGAAGAGACTGGAGCCTTAATCCAGCGCCTTAGACCGCTCGGCCACGCTACCACTGGCAGCAGTTTCCGTTCTGGAACTAGTGACCGGTGAGTGAAATGTGACTTTGCTTTGGATAAGATAATAATCAAGGCCATTGAAGTGGCAGACGGTAAACTCTCGAGAAATGATTTTGCAGCATACAGGTCCACAGGGCAACACCAGTAATTAGGTGCACGTTGGAACGAAGCAGTTACAACCTTCATTCAATATTTATTCCGACATCAACATCACTGACAAAACCAGATTATCTGGTCATGATCACATTGCCGTTTGTGGGATCTTGCTGTGTGCAAACTGGCTGCGGCGTTCCCCACATTGCAACAGTGCCTTCACTTTTACAATACTTCATTGGCTGTAAAGCGCCTTGGGACGTCGTTCGGTCATGAAAGGCGCTTTCGAAATACAATACAGAAAATGTTACCCGATAGCTGACAAAATGCGAGCTGTTGCGAGAAATACCTGTGTTTGAATGTTGGTTGCATTGCAGGGATGATGAACTTAATGACTGGCGCTGCCTGTTAAGTCCTGTCGTAAGAATGTGTGCGTTGTGTGTTTGCACAGGAGGAAGAATTGTGAGGCTGCTCAGTAAGTGTGCAGAATTTGCAGCACACTTTTCTGCAGCTGCTGCAAGACCATTGTCAGGATGGCCGAGTGGTCTAAGGCGCCAGACTCAAGGACTGTTAATCGTTACCTTACCAAAGGTTGGTGTATTCTGGTCCCTTTCTAGGGGCGTGGGTTCGAATCCCACTTCTGACATTAACTTTTTATCCAGACAAATGCCAGCCAGCGTCAAAAAGCCTGCTCAACTGGCTTTAAATTTGCAAGTGGTCACCTCAAGCTCCTCAACGCTATTGGCGTTTGCCAATAAGCGAAAGGCACCGCACCGCCCACAGACCAACTTGTTTTGCTCTCTAAACTTATCACATTCTAACCCTGTTCTCGGGGATAGGGTTTAAAATCAGACTTCTCCTTTCAACCCATTCCCACACTAAAAAGCAGCAGACTCAAAGCATGACATTTTTATCCTCCCGCGTTGCTGAATTCCACGTTGCTTTCTCGTACTGTGGCTTTCAATCCCACTGCAGACAGTGGTGTTTCTCAGAAAAAGGGCACCACTGTCAAAGAATGAGATTTCTTCCACACAAAGGCTGCTCAAATCTGCTCCGTTACTCAGGCAGGGAATTACTTGCAATGTTACTTCCGACATTAACACATTTTGCCAGTATAAAAGGCACCAGAGCCAAACAAGTCAGGTATTAGCATGTGAAAGTTGCCAGAGTCGATGCCTTGGTGGACCGAGGCCTTTCAATGCTCAGACTGATGCTTACGGCCAAGGGCACAATAGTGTCAGGAAGGCCGAGTGGAGTGAGGCGCCAGACTCAAAGACTGTTAATCCTTAACTGACCAAAGGTCGGCGAATTCCGGTCGCTTTCTAGGGGCGTGGGTTGCAATCCCACCTCTGACGTGACATTTTTCCCCACACAAATGCAGCCAGCGTCAAAAGGCCTGTTGAACTGGCCTTCAATTTACAAGTGGCAACATCAAACTCTTCAACGGTTTGCCAACAAACTGAAGGCACCGTTCTCAGCTCAACCTCTTTTCCACACCAAAATAGTCATATCACAACACAGCGGGAGCCGACTGCTTCATGGCTCGCGGTGAATGGGCGCAAATATTACACGCCACAAATTCTGGCAGCGTGGGATTCGAACCCACGCCTCCGAAGAGACTGGAGCCTTAATCCAGCGCCTTAGACCGCTCGGCCACGCTACCACTGGCAGCAGTTTCCGTTCTGGAACTAGTGACCGGTGAGTGAAATGTGACTTTGCTTTGGGCAAGATAATAATCAAGGCAATTGAAGTGGCAGACGGTGAACTCTCGAGAAATGATTTTGCAGCATACAGGTCCACAGGGCAACACCAGTAATTAGGTGCACGTTGGAACGAAGCAGTTACAACCTTCATTCAATATTTATTCCGACATCAACATCACTGACAAAACCAGATTATCTGGTCATGATCACATTGCCGTTTGTGGGATCTTGCTGTGTGCAAACTGGCTGCGGCGTTCCCCACATTGCAACAGTGCCTTCACTTTTACAATACTTCATTGGCTGTAAAGCGCCTTGGGACGTCGTTCGGTCATGAAAGGCGCTTTCGAAATACAATACAGAAAATGTTACCCGATAGCTGACAAAATGCGAGCTGTTGCGAGAAATACCTGTGTTTGAATGTTGGTTGCATTGCAGGGATGATGAACTTAATGACTGGCGCTGCCTGTTAAGTCCTGTCGTAAGAATGTGTGCGTTGTGTGTTTGCACAGGAGGAAGAATTGTGAGGCTGCTCAGTAAGTGTGCAGAATTTGCAGCACATTTTCCTGCAGCTGCTGTACGACCATTGTCAGGATGGCCGAGTGGTCTAAGGCGCCAGACTCAAGGACTGTTAATCCTTACCTTACCAAAGGTTGGTGTATTCTGGTCCCTTTCTAGGGGCGTGGGTTCGAATCCCACTTCTGACATTAACTTTTTATCCAGACAAATGCCAGCCAGCGTCAAAAAGCCTGCTCAACTGGCTTTAAATTTGCAAGTGGTCACCTCAAGCTCCTCAACGCTATTGGCGTTTGCCAATAAGCGAAAGGCACCGCACCGCCCACAGACCAACTTGTTTTGCTCTCTAAACTTATCACATTCTAACCCTGTTCTCGGGGATAGGGTTTAAAATCAGACTTCTCCTTTCAACCCATTCCCACACTAAAAAGCAGCAGACTCAAAGCATGACATTTTTATCCTCCCGCGTTGCTGAATTCCACGTTGCTTTCTCGTACTGTGGCTTTCAATCCCACTGCAGACAGTGGTGGTTCTCAGAAAAAGGGCACCACTGTCAAAGAATGAGATTTCTTCCACACAAAGGCTGCTCAAATCTGCTCCGTTACTCAGGCAGGGAATTACTTGCAATGTTACTTCCGACATTAACACATTTTGCCAGTATAAAAGGCACCAGAGCCAAACAAGTCAGGTATTAGCATGTGAAAGTTGCCAGAGTCGATGCCTTGGTGGACCGAGGCCTTTCAATGCTCAGACTGATGCTTACGGCCAAGGCACAATAGTGTCAGGAAGGCCGAGTGGAGTGAGGCGCCAGACTCAAAGACTGTTAATCCTTAACTGACCAAAGGTCGGCGAATTCCGGTCGCTTTCTAGGGGCGTGGGTTGCAATCCCACCTCTGACGTGACATTTTTCCCCACACAAATGCAGCCAGCGTCAAAAGGCCTGTTGAACTGGCCTTCAATTTACAAGTGGCAACATCAAACTCTTCAACGGTTTGCCAACAAACTGAAGGCACCGTTCTCAGCTCAACCTCTTTTCCACACCAAAATAGTCATATCACAACACAGCGGGAGCCGACTGCTTCATGGCTCGCGGTGAATGGGCGCAAATATTACACGCCACAAATTCTGGCAGCGTGGGATTCGAACCCACGCCTCCGAAGAGACTGGAGCCTTAATCCAGCGCCTTAGACCGCTCGGCCACGCTACCACTGGCAGCAGTTTCCGTTCTGGAACTAGTGACCGGTGAGTGAAATGTGACTTTGCTTTGGGCAAGATAATAATCAAGGCAATTGAAGTGGCAGACGGTGAACTCTCGAGAAATGATTTTGCAGCATACAGGTCCACAGGGCAACACCAGTAATTAGGTGCACGTTGGAACGAAGCAGTTACAACCTTCATTCAATATTTATTCCGACATCAACATCACTGACAAAACCAGATTATCTGGTCATGATCACATTGCCGTTTGTGGGATCTTGCTGTGTGCAAACTGGCTGCGGCGTTCCCCACATTGCAACAGTGCCTTCACTTTTACAATACTTCATTGGCTGTAAAGCGCCTTGGGACGTCGTTCGGTCATGAAAGGCGCTTTCGAAATACAATACAGAAAATGTTACCCGATAGCTGACAAAATGCGAGCTGTTGCGAGAAATACCTGTGTTTGAATGTTGGTTGCATTGCAGGGATGATGAACTTAATGACTGGCGCTGCCTGTTAAGTCCTGTCGTAAGAATGTGTGCGTTGTGTGTTTGCACAGGAGGAAGAATTGTGAGGCTGCTCAGTAAGTGTGCAGAATTTGCAGCACATTTTCCTGCAGCTGCTGCACGACCGTTGTCAGGATGGCCGAGTGGTCTAAGGCGCCAGACTCAAGGACTGTTAATCCTTACCTTACCAAAGGTTGGTGTATTCTGGTCCCTTTCTAGGGGCGTGGGTTCGAATCCCACTTCTGACATTAACTTTTTATCCAGACAAATGCCAGCCAGCGTCAAAAAGCCTGCTCAACTGGCTTTAAATTTGCAAGTGGTCACCTCAAGCTCCTCAACGCTATTGGCGTTTGCCAATAAGCGAAAGGCACCGCACCGCCCACAGACCAACTTGTTTTGCTCTCTAAACTTATCACATTCTAACCCTGTTCTCGGGGATAGGGTTTAAAATCAGACTTCTCCTTTCAACCCATTCCCACACTAAAAAGCAGCAGACTCAAAGCATGACATTTTTATCCTCCCGCGTTGCTGAATTCCACGTTGCTTTCTCGTACTGTGGCTTTCAATCCCACTGCAGACAGTGGTGGTTCTCAGAAAAAGGGCACCACTGTCAAAGAATGAGATTTCTTCCACACAAAGGCTGCTCAAATCTGCTCCGTTCCTCAGGCAGGGAATTACTTGCAATGTTACTTCCGACATTAACACATTTTGCCAGTATAAAAGGCACCAGAGCCAAACAAGTCAGGTATTAGCATGTGAAAGTTGCCAGAGTCGATGCCTTGGTGGACCGAGGCCTTTCAATGCTCAGACTGATGCTTACGGCCAAGGCACAATAGTGTCAGGAAGGCCGAGTGGAGTGAGGCGCCAGACTCAAAGACTGTTAATCCTTAACTGACCAAAGGTCGGCGAATTCCGGTCCCTTTCTAGGGGCGTGGGTTGCAATCCCACCTCTGACGTGACATTTTTCCCCACACAAATGCAGCCAGCGTCAAAAGGCCTGTTGAACTGGCCTTCAATTTACAAGTGGCAACATCAAACTCTTCAACGGTTTGCCAACAAACTGAAGGCACCGCTCTCAGCTCAACCTCTTTTCCACACCAAAATAGTCATATCACAACACAGCGGGAGCCGACTGCTTCATGGCTCGCGGTGAAGGGGCGCAAATATTACACGCCACAAATTCTGGCAGCGGTGGGATTCGAACCCACGCCTCCGAAGAGACTGGAGCCTTAATCCAGCGCCTTAGACCGCTCGGCCACGCTACCACTGGCAGCAGTTTCCGTTCTGGAACTAGTGACCGGTGAGTGAAATGTGACTTTGCTTTGGATAAGATAATAATCAAGGCCATTGAAGTGGCAGACGGTAAACTCTCGAGAAATGATTTTGCAGCATACAGGTCCACAGGGCAACACCAGTAATTAGGTGCACGTTGGAACGAAGCAGTTACAACCTTCATTCAATATTTATTCCGACATCAACATCACTGACAAAACCAGATTATCTGGTCATGATCACATTGCCGTTTGTGGGATCTTGCTGTGTGCAAACTGGCTGCGGCGTTCCCCACATTGCAACAGTGCCTTCACTTTTACCATACTTCATTGGCTGTAAAGCGCCTTGGGACGTCGTTCGGTCATGAAAGGCGCTTTCGAAATACAATACAGAAAATGTTACCCGATAGCTGACAAAATGCGAGCTGTTGCGAGAAATACCTGTGTTTGAATGTTGGTTGCATTGCAGGGATGATGAACTTAATGACTGGCGCTGCCTGTTAAGTCCTGTCGTAAGAATGTGTGCGTTGTGTGTTTGCACAGGAGGAAGAATTGTGAGGCTGCTCAGTAAGTGTGCAGAATTTGCAGCACACTTTTCTGCAGCTGCTGCAAGACCATTGTCAGGATGGCCGAGTGGTCTAAGGCGCCAGACTCAAGGACTGTTAATCGTTACCTTACCAAAGGTTGGTGTATTCTGGTCCCTTTCTAGGGGCGTGGGTTCGAATCCCACTTCTGACATTAACTTTTTATCCAGACAAATGCCAGCCAGCGTCAAAAAGCCTGCTCAACTGGCTTTAAATTTGCAAGTGGTCACCTCAAGCTCCTCAACGCTATTGGCGTTTGCCAATAAGCGAAAGGCACCGCACCGCCCACAGACCAACTTGTTTTGCTCTCTAAACTTATCACATTCTAACCCTGTTCTCGGGGATAGGGTTTAAAATCAGACTTCTCCTTTCAACCCATTCCCACACTAAAAAGCAGCAGACTCAAAGCATGACATTTTTATCCTCCCGCGTTGCTGAATTCCACGTTGCTTTCTCGTACTGTGGCTTTCAATCCCACTGCAGACAGTGGTGTTTCTCAGAAAAAGGGCACCACTGTCAAAGAATGAGATTTCTTCCACACAAAGGCTGCTCAAATCTGCTCCGTTACTCAGGCAGGGAATTACTTGCAATGTTACTTCCGACATTAACACATTTTGCCAGTATAAAAGGCACCAGAGCCAAACAAGTCAGGTATTAGCATGTGAAAGTTGCCAGAGTCGATGCCTTGGTGGACCGAGGCCTTTCAATGCTCAGACTGATGCTTACGGCCAAGGGCACAATAGTGTCAGGAAGGCCGAGTGGAGTGAGGCGCCAGACTCAAAGACTGTTAATCCTTAACTGACCAAAGGTCGGCGAATTCCGGTCGCTTTCTAGGGGCGTGGGTTGCAATCCCACCTCTGACGTGACATTTTTCCCCACACAAATGCAGCCAGCGTCAAAAGGCCTGTTGAACTGGCCTTCAATTTACAAGTGGCAACATCAAACTCTTCAACGGTTTGCCAACAAACTGAAGGCACCGTTCTCAGCTCAACCTCTTTTCCACACCAAAATAGTCATATCACAACACAGCGGGAGCCGACTGCTTCATGGCTCGCGGTGAATGGGCGCAAATATTACACGCCACAAATTCTGGCAGCGTGGGATTCGAACCCACGCCTCCGAAGAGACTGGAGCCTTAATCCAGCGCCTTAGACCGCTCGGCCACGCTACCACTGGCAGCAGTTTCCGTTCTGGAACTAGTGACCGGTGAGTGAAATGTGACTTTGCTTTGGGCAAGATAATAATCAAGGCAATTGAAGTGGCAGACGGTGAACTCTCGAGAAATGATTTTGCAGCATACAGGTCCACAGGGCAACACCAGTAATTAGGTGCACGTTGGAACGAAGCAGTTACAACCTTCATTCAATATTTATTCCGACATCAACATCACTGACAAAACCAGATTATCTGGTCATGATCACATTGCCGTTTGTGGGATCTTGCTGTGTGCAAACTGGCTGCGGCGTTCCCCACATTGCAACAGTGCCTTCACTTTTACAATACTTCATTGGCTGTAAAGCGCCTTGGGACGTCGTTCGGTCATGAAAGGCGCTTTCGAAATACAATACAGAAAATGTTACCCGATAGCTGACAAAATGCGAGCTGTTGCGAGAAATACCTGTGTTTGAATGTTGGTTGCATTGCAGGGATGATGAACTTAATGACTGGCGCTGCCTGTTAAGTCCTGTCGTAAGAATGTGTGCGTTGTGTGTTTGCACAGGAGGAAGAATTGTGAGGCTGCTCAGTAAGTGTGCAGAATTTGCAGCACATTTTCCTGCAGCTGCTGTACGACCATTGTCAGGATGGCCGAGTGGTCTAAGGCGCCAGACTCAAGGACTGTTAATCCTTACCTTACCAAAGGTTGGTGTATTCTGGTCCCTTTCTAGGGGCGTGGGTTCGAATCCCACTTCTGACATTAACTTTTTATCCAGACAAATGCCAGCCAGCGTCAAAAAGCCTGCTCAACTGGCTTTAAATTTGCAAGTGGTCACCTCAAGCTCCTCAACGCTATTGGCGTTTGCCAATAAGCGAAAGGCACCGCACCGCCCACAGACCAACTTGTTTTGCTCTCTAAACTTATCACATTCTAACCCTGTTCTCGGGGATAGGGTTTAAAATCAGACTTCTCCTTTCAACCCATTCCCACACTAAAAAGCAGCAGACTCAAAGCATGACATTTTTATCCTCCCGCGTTGCTGAATTCCACGTTGCTTTCTCGTACTGTGGCTTTCAATCCCACTGCAGACAGTGGTGGTTCTCAGAAAAAGGGCACCACTGTCAAAGAATGAGATTTCTTCCACACAAAGGCTGCTCAAATCTGCTCCGTTACTCAGGCAGGGAATTACTTGCAATGTTACTTCCGACATTAACACATTTTGCCAGTATAAAAGGCACCAGAGCCAAACAAGTCAGGTATTAGCATGTGAAAGTTGCCAGAGTCGATGCCTTGGTGGACCGAGGCCTTTCAATGCTCAGACTGATGCTTACGGCCAAGGCACAATAGTGTCAGGAAGGCCGAGTGGAGTGAGGCGCCAGACTCAAAGACTGTTAATCCTTAACTGACCAAAGGTCGGCGAATTCCGGTCGCTTTCTAGGGGCGTGGGTTGCAATCCCACCTCTGACGTGACATTTTTCCCCACACAAATGCAGCCAGCGTCAAAAGGCCTGTTGAACTGGCCTTCAATTTACAAGTGGCAACATCAAACTCTTCAACGGTTTGCCAACAAACTGAAGGCACCGTTCTCAGCTCAACCTCTTTTCCACACCAAAATAGTCATATCACAACACAGCGGGAGCCGACTGCTTCATGGCTCGCGGTGAATGGGCGCAAATATTACACGCCACAAATTCTGGCAGCGTGGGATTCGAACCCACGCCTCCGAAGAGACTGGAGCCTTAATCCAGCGCCTTAGACCGCTCGGCCACGCTACCACTGGCAGCAGTTTCCGTTCTGGAACTAGTGACCGGTGAGTGAAATGTGACTTTGCTTTGGGCAAGATAATAATCAAGGCAATTGAAGTGGCAGACGGTGAACTCTCGAGAAATGATTTTGCAGCATACAGGTCCACAGGGCAACACCAGTAATTAGGTGCACGTTGGAACGAAGCAGTTACAACCTTCATTCAATATTTATTCCGACATCAACATCACTGACAAAACCAGATTATCTGGTCATGATCACATTGCCGTTTGTGGGATCTTGCTGTGTGCAAACTGGCTGCGGCGTTCCCCACATTGCAACAGTGCCTTCACTTTTACAATACTTCATTGGCTGTAAAGCGCCTTGGGACGTCGTTCGGTCATGAAAGGCGCTTTCGAAATACAATACAGAAAATGTTACCCGATAGCTGACAAAATGCGAGCTGTTGCGAGAAATACCTGTGTTTGAATGTTGGTTGCATTGCAGGGATGATGAACTTAATGACTGGCGCTGCCTGTTAAGTCCTGTCGTAAGAATGTGTGCGTTGTGTGTTTGCACAGGAGGAAGAATTGTGAGGCTGCTCAGTAAGTGTGCAGAATTTGCAGCACATTTTCCTGCAGCTGCTGCACGACCGTTGTCAGGATGGCCGAGTGGTCTAAGGCGCCAGACTCAAGGACTGTTAATCCTTACCTTACCAAAGGTTGGTGTATTCTGGTCCCTTTCTAGGGGCGTGGGTTCGAATCCCACTTCTGACATTAACTTTTTATCCAGACAAATGCCAGCCAGCGTCAAAAAGCCTGCTCAACTGGCTTTAAATTTGCAAGTGGTCACCTCAAGCTCCTCAACGCTATTGGCGTTTGCCAATAAGCGAAAGGCACCGCACCGCCCACAGACCAACTTGTTTTGCTCTCTAAACTTATCACATTCTAACCCTGTTCTCGGGGATAGGGTTTAAAATCAGACTTCTCCTTTCAACCCATTCCCACACTAAAAAGCAGCAGACTCAAAGCATGACATTTTTATCCTCCCGCGTTGCTGAATTCCACGTTGCTTTCTCGTACTGTGGCTTTCAATCCCACTGCAGACAGTGGTGGTTCTCAGAAAAAGGGCACCACTGTCAAAGAATGAGATTTCTTCCACACAAAGGCTGCTCAAATCTGCTCCGTTCCTCAGGCAGGGAATTACTTGCAATGTTACTTCCGACATTAACACATTTTGCCAGTATAAAAGGCACCAGAGCCAAACAAGTCAGGTATTAGCATGTGAAAGTTGCCAGAGTCGATGCCTTGGTGGACCGAGGCCTTTCAATGCTCAGACTGATGCTTACGGCCAAGGCACAATAGTGTCAGGAAGGCCGAGTGGAGTGAGGCGCCAGACTCAAAGACTGTTAATCCTTAACTGACCAAAGGTCGGCGAATTCCGGTCCCTTTCTAGGGGCGTGGGTTGCAATCCCACCTCTGACGTGACATTTTTCCCCACACAAATGCAGCCAGCGTCAAAAGGCCTGTTGAACTGGCCTTCAATTTACAAGTGGCAACATCAAACTCTTCAACGGTTTGCCAACAAACTGAAGGCACCGCTCTCAGCTCAACCTCTTTTCCACACCAAAATAGTCATATCACAACACAGCGGGAGCCGACTGCTTCATGGCTCGCGGTGAAGGGGCGCAAATATTACACGCCACAAATTCTGGCAGCGGTGGGATTCGAACCCACGCCTCCGAAGAGACTGGAGCCTTAATCCAGCGCCTTAGACCGCTCGGCCACGCTACCACTGGCAGCAGTTTCCGTTCTGGAACTAGTGACCGGTGAGTGAAATGTGACTTTGCTTTGGGCAAGATAATAATCAAGGCAATTGAAGTGGCAGACGGTGAACTCTCGAGAAATGATTTTGCAGCATACAGGTCCACAGGGCAACACCAGTAATTAGGTGCACGTTGGAACGAAGCAGTTACAACCTTCATTCAATATTTATTCCGACATCAACATCACTGACAAAACCAGATTATCTGGTCATGATCACATTGCCGTTTGTGGGATCTTGCTGTGTGCAAACTGGCTGCGGCGTTCCCCACATTGCAACAGTGCCTTCACTTTTACAATACTTCATTGGCTGTAAAGCGCCTTGGGACGTCGTTCGGTCATGAAAGGCGCTTTCGAAATACAATACAGAAAATGTTACCCGATAGCTGACAAAATGCGAGCTGTTGCGAGAAATACCTGTGTTTGAATGTTGGTTGCATTGCAGGGATGATGAACTTAATGACTGGCGCTGCCTGTTAAGTCCTGTCGTAAGAATGTGTGCGTTGTGTGTTTGCACAGGAGGAAGAATTGTGAGGCTGCTCAGTAAGTGTGCAGAATTTGCAGCACATTTTCCTGCAGCTGCTGTACGACCATTGTCAGGATGGCCGAGTGGTCTAAGGCGCCAGACTCAAGGACTGTTAATCCTTACCTTACCAAAGGTTGGTGTATTCTGGTCCCTTTCTAGGGGCGTGGGTTCGAATCCCACTTCTGACATTAACTTTTTATCCAGACAAATGCCAGCCAGCGTCAAAAAGCCTGCTCAACTGGCTTTAAATTTGCAAGTGGTCACCTCAAGCTCCTCAACGCTATTGGCGTTTGCCAATAAGCGAAAGGCACCGCACCGCCCACAGACCAACTTGTTTTGCTCTCTAAACTTATCACATTCTAACCCTGTTCTCGGGGATAGGGTTTAAAATCAGACTTCTCCTTTCAACCCATTCCCACACTAAAAAGCAGCAGACTCAAAGCATGACATTTTTATCCTCCCGCGTTGCTGAATTCCACGTTGCTTTCTCGTACTGTGGCTTTCAATCCCACTGCAGACAGTGGTGGTTCTCAGAAAAAGGGCACCACTGTCAAAGAATGAGATTTCTTCCACACAAAGGCTGCTCAAATCTGCTCCGTTACTCAGGCAGGGAATTACTTGCAATGTTACTTCCGACATTAACACATTTTGCCAGTATAAAAGGCACCAGAGCCAAACAAGTCAGGTATTAGCATGTGAAAGTTGCCAGAGTCGATGCCTTGGTGGACCGAGGCCTTTCAATGCTCAGACTGATGCTTACGGCCAAGGCACAATAGTGTCAGGAAGGCCGAGTGGAGTGAGGCGCCAGACTCAAAGACTGTTAATCCTTAACTGACCAAAGGTCGGCGAATTCCGGTCGCTTTCTAGGGGCGTGGGTTGCAATCCCACCTCTGACGTGACATTTTTCCCCACACAAATGCAGCCAGCGTCAAAAGGCCTGTTGAACTGGCCTTCAATTTACAAGTGGCAACATCAAACTCTTCAACGGTTTGCCAACAAACTGAAGGCACCGTTCTCAGCTCAACCTCTTTTCCACACCAAAATAGTCATATCACAACACAGCGGGAGCCGACTGCTTCATGGCTCGCGGTGAAGGGGCGCAAATATTACACGCCACAAATTCTGGCAGCGGTGGGATTCGAACCCACGCCTCCGAAGAGACTGGAGCCTTAATCCAGCGCCTTAGACCGCTCGGCCACGCTACCACTGGCAGCAGTTTCCGTTCTGGAACTAGTGACCGGTGAGTGAAATGTGACTTTGCTTTGGATAAGATAATAATCAAGGCCATTGAAGTGGCAGACGGTAAACTCTCGAGAAATGATTTTGCAGCATACAGGTCCACAGGGCAACACCAGTAATTAGGTGCACGTTGGAACGAAGCAGTTACAACCTTCATTCAATATTTATTCCGACATCAACATCACTGACAAAACCAGATTATCTGGTCATGATCACATTGCCGTTTGTGGGATCTTGCTGTGTGCAAACTGGCTGCGGCGTTCCCCACATTGCAACAGTGCCTTCACTTTTACCATACTTCATTGGCTGTAAAGCGCCTTGGGACGTCGTTCGGTCATGAAAGGCGCTTTCGAAATACAATACAGAAAATGTTACCCGATAGCTGACAAAATGCGAGCTGTTGCGAGAAATACCTGTGTTTGAATGTTGGTTGCATTGCAGGGATGATGAACTTAATGACTGGCGCTGCCTGTTAAGTCCTGTCGTAAGAATGTGTGCGTTGTGTGTTTGCACAGGAGGAAGAATTGTGAGGCTGCTCAGTAAGTGTGCAGAATTTGCAGCACACTTTTCTGCAGCTGCTGCAAGACCATTGTCAGGATGGCCGAGTGGTCTAAGGCGCCAGACTCAAGGACTGTTAATCGTTACCTTACCAAAGGTTGGTGTATTCTGGTCCCTTTCTAGGGGCGTGGGTTCGAATCCCACTTCTGACATTAACTTTTTATCCAGACAAATGCCAGCCAGCGTCAAAAAGCCTGCTCAACTGGCTTTAAATTTGCAAGTGGTCACCTCAAGCTCCTCAACGCTATTGGCGTTTGCCAATAAGCGAAAGGCACCGCACCGCCCACAGACCAACTTGTTTTGCTCTCTAAACTTATCACATTCTAACCCTGTTCTCGGGGATAGGGTTTAAAATCAGACTTCTCCTTTCAACCCATTCCCACACTAAAAAGCAGCAGACTCAAAGCATGACATTTTTATCCTCCCGCGTTGCTGAATTCCACGTTGCTTTCTCGTACTGTGGCTTTCAATCCCACTGCAGACAGTGGTGTTTCTCAGAAAAAGGGCACCACTGTCAAAGAATGAGATTTCTTCCACACAAAGGCTGCTCAAATCTGCTCCGTTACTCAGGCAGGGAATTACTTGCAATGTTACTTCCGACATTAACACATTTTGCCAGTATAAAAGGCACCAGAGCCAAACAAGTCAGGTATTAGCATGTGAAAGTTGCCAGAGTCGATGCCTTGGTGGACCGAGGCCTTTCAATGCTCAGACTGATGCTTACGGCCAAGGGCACAATAGTGTCAGGAAGGCCGAGTGGAGTGAGGCGCCAGACTCAAAGACTGTTAATCCTTAACTGACCAAAGGTCGGCGAATTCCGGTCGCTTTCTAGGGGCGTGGGTTGCAATCCCACCTCTGACGTGACATTTTTCCCCACACAAATGCAGCCAGCGTCAAAAGGCCTGTTGAACTGGCCTTCAATTTACAAGTGGCAACATCAAACTCTTCAACGGTTTGCCAACAAACTGAAGGCACCGTTCTCAGCTCAACCTCTTTTCCACACCAAAATAGTCATATCACAACACAGCGGGAGCCGACTGCTTCATGGCTCGCGGTGAATGGGCGCAAATATTACACGCCACAAATTCTGGCAGCGTGGGATTCGAACCCACGCCTCCGAAGAGACTGGAGCCTTAATCCAGCGCCTTAGACCGCTCGGCCACGCTACCACTGGCAGCAGTTTCCGTTCTGGAACTAGTGACCGGTGAGTGAAATGTGACTTTGCTTTGGGCAAGATAATAATCAAGGCAATTGAAGTGGCAGACGGTGAACTCTCGAGAAATGATTTTGCAGCATACAGGTCCACAGGGCAACACCAGTAATTAGGTGCACGTTGGAACGAAGCAGTTACAACCTTCATTCAATATTTATTCCGACATCAACATCACTGACAAAACCAGATTATCTGGTCATGATCACATTGCCGTTTGTGGGATCTTGCTGTGTGCAAACTGGCTGCGGCGTTCCCCACATTGCAACAGTGCCTTCACTTTTACAATACTTCATTGGCTGTAAAGCGCCTTGGGACGTCGTTCGGTCATGAAAGGCGCTTTCGAAATACAATACAGAAAATGTTACCCGATAGCTGACAAAATGCGAGCTGTTGCGAGAAATACCTGTGTTTGAATGTTGGTTGCATTGCAGGGATGATGAACTTAATGACTGGCGCTGCCTGTTAAGTCCTGTCGTAAGAATGTGTGCGTTGTGTGTTTGCACAGGAGGAAGAATTGTGAGGCTGCTCAGTAAGTGTGCAGAATTTGCAGCACATTTTCCTGCAGCTGCTGTACGACCATTGTCAGGATGGCCGAGTGGTCTAAGGCGCCAGACTCAAGGACTGTTAATCCTTACCTTACCAAAGGTTGGTGTATTCTGGTCCCTTTCTAGGGGCGTGGGTTCGAATCCCACTTCTGACATTAACTTTTTATCCAGACAAATGCCAGCCAGCGTCAAAAAGCCTGCTCAACTGGCTTTAAATTTGCAAGTGGTCACCTCAAGCTCCTCAACGCTATTGGCGTTTGCCAATAAGCGAAAGGCACCGCACCGCCCACAGACCAACTTGTTTTGCTCTCTAAACTTATCACATTCTAACCCTGTTCTCGGGGATAGGGTTTAAAATCAGACTTCTCCTTTCAACCCATTCCCACACTAAAAAGCAGCAGACTCAAAGCATGACATTTTTATCCTCCCGCGTTGCTGAATTC
Source organism: Pristiophorus japonicus (assembly GCF_044704955.1). Lineage (NCBI taxonomy): Eukaryota > Metazoa > Chordata > Chondrichthyes > Pristiophoridae > Pristiophorus > Pristiophorus japonicus. The sequence continues at coordinate 175,141,293 of NC_091984.1, forward strand.
CACGTTGCTTTCTCGTACTGTGGCTTTCAATCCCACTGCAGACAGTGGTGGTTCTCAGAAAAAGGGCACCACTGTCAAAGAATGAGATTTCTTCCACACAAAGGCTGCTCAAATCTGCTCCGTTACTCAGGCAGGGAATTACTTGCAATGTTACTTCCGACATTAACACATTTTGCCAGTATAAAAGGCACCAGAGCCAAACAAGTCAGGTATTAGCATGTGAAAGTTGCCAGAGTCGATGCCTTGGTGGACCGAGGCCTTTCAATGCTCAGACTGATGCTTACGGCCAAGGCACAATAGTGTCAGGAAGGCCGAGTGGAGTGAGGCGCCAGACTCAAAGACTGTTAATCCTTAACTGACCAAAGGTCGGCGAATTCCGGTCGCTTTCTAGGGGCGTGGGTTGCAATCCCACCTCTGACGTGACATTTTTCCCCACACAAATGCAGCCAGCGTCAAAAGGCCTGTTGAACTGGCCTTCAATTTACAAGTGGCAACATCAAACTCTTCAACGGTTTGCCAACAAACTGAAGGCACCGTTCTCAGCTCAACCTCTTTTCCACACCAAAATAGTCATATCACAACACAGCGGGAGCCGACTGCTTCATGGCTCGCGGTGAATGGGCGCAAATATTACACGCCACAAATTCTGGCAGCGTGGGATTCGAACCCACGCCTCCGAAGAGACTGGAGCCTTAATCCAGCGCCTTAGACCGCTCGGCCACGCTACCACTGGCAGCAGTTTCCGTTCTGGAACTAGTGACCGGTGAGTGAAATGTGACTTTGCTTTGGGCAAGATAATAATCAAGGCAATTGAAGTGGCAGACGGTGAACTCTCGAGAAATGATTTTGCAGCATACAGGTCCACAGGGCAACACCAGTAATTAGGTGCACGTTGGAACGAAGCAGTTACAACCTTCATTCAATATTTATTCCGACATCAACATCACTGACAAAACCAGATTATCTGGTCATGATCACATTGCCGTTTGTGGGATCTTGCTGTGTGCAAACTGGCTGCGGCGTTCCCCACATTGCAACAGTGCCTTCACTTTTACAATACTTCATTGGCTGTAAAGCGCCTTGGGACGTCGTTCGGTCATGAAAGGCGCTTTCGAAATACAATACAGAAAATGTTACCCGATAGCTGACAAAATGCGAGCTGTTGCGAGAAATACCTGTGTTTGAATGTTGGTTGCATTGCAGGGATGATGAACTTAATGACTGGCGCTGCCTGTTAAGTCCTGTCGTAAGAATGTGTGCGTTGTGTGTTTGCACAGGAGGAAGAATTGTGAGGCTGCTCAGTAAGTGTGCAGAATTTGCAGCACATTTTCCTGCAGCTGCTGCACGACCGTTGTCAGGATGGCCGAGTGGTCTAAGGCGCCAGACTCAAGGACTGTTAATCCTTACCTTACCAAAGGTTGGTGTATTCTGGTCCCTTTCTAGGGGCGTGGGTTCGAATCCCACTTCTGACATTAACTTTTTATCCAGACAAATGCCAGCCAGCGTCAAAAAGCCTGCTCAACTGGCTTTAAATTTGCAAGTGGTCACCTCAAGCTCCTCAACGCTATTGGCGTTTGCCAATAAGCGAAAGGCACCGCACCGCCCACAGACCAACTTGTTTTGCTCTCTAAACTTATCACATTCTAACCCTGTTCTCGGGGATAGGGTTTAAAATCAGACTTCTCCTTTCAACCCATTCCCACACCAAAAAGCAGCAGACTCAAAGCATGACATTTTTATCCTCCCGCGTTGCTGAATTCCACGTTGCTTTCTCGTACTGTGGCTTTCAATCCCACTGCAGACAGTGGTGGTTCTCAGAAAAAGGGCACCACTGTCAAAGAATGAGATTTCTTCCACACAAAGGCTGCTCAAATCTGCTCCGTTCCTCAGGCAGGGAATTACTTGCAATGTTACTTCCGACATTAACACATTTTGCCAGTATAAAAGGCACCAGAGCCAAACAAGTCAGGTATTAGCATGTGAAAGTTGCCAGAGTCGATGCCTTGGTGGACCGAGGCCTTTCAATGCTCAGACTGATGCTTACGGCCAAGGCACAATAGTGTCAGGAAGGCCGAGTGGAGTGAGGCGCCAGACTCAAAGACTGTTAATCCTTAACTGACCAAAGGTCGGCGAATTCCGGTCCCTTTCTAGGGGCGTGGGTTGCAATCCCACCTCTGACGTGACATTTTTCCCCACACAAATGCAGCCAGCGTCAAAAGGCCTGTTGAACTGGCCTTCAATTTACAAGTGGCAACATCAAACTCTTCAACGGTTTGCCAACAAACTGAAGGCACCGCTCTCAGCTCAACCTCTTTTCCACACCAAAATAGTCATATCACAACACAGCGGGAGCCGACTGCTTCATGGCTCGCGGTGAAGGGGCGCAAATATTACACGCCACAAATTCTGGCAGCGGTGGGATTCGAACCCACGCCTCCGAAGAGACTGGAGCCTTAATCCAGCGCCTTAGACCGCTCGGCCACGCTACCACTGGCAGCAGTTTCCGTTCTGGAACTAGTGACCGGTGAGTGAAATGTGACTTTGCTTTGGATAAGATAATAATCAAGGCCATTGAAGTGGCAGACGGTAAACTCTCGAGAAATGATTTTGCAGCATACAGGTCCACAGGGCAACACCAGTAATTAGGTGCACGTTGGAACGAAGCAGTTACAACCTTCATTCAATATTTATTCCGACATCAACATCACTGACAAAACCAGATTATCTGGTCATGATCACATTGCCGTTTGTGGGATCTTGCTGTGTGCAAACTGGCTGCGGCGTTCCCCACATTGCAACAGTGCCTTCACTTTTACAATACTTCATTGGCTGTAAAGCGCCTTGGGACGTCGTTCGGTCATGAAAGGCGCTTTCGAAATACAATACAGAAAATGTTACCCGATAGCTGACAAAATGCGAGCTGTTGCGAGAAATACCTGTGTTTGAATGTTGGTTGCATTGCAGGGATGATGAACTTAATGACTGGCGCTGCCTGTTAAGTCCTGTCGTAAGAATGTGTGCGTTGTGTGTTTGCACAGGAGGAAGAATTGTGAGGCTGCTCAGTAAGTGTGCAGAATTTGCAGCACACTTTTCTGCAGCTGCTGCAAGACCATTGTCAGGATGGCCGAGTGGTCTAAGGCGCCAGACTCAAGGACTGTTAATCGTTACCTTACCAAAGGTTGGTGTATTCTGGTCCCTTTCTAGGGGCGTGGGTTCGAATCCCACTTCTGACATTAACTTTTTATCCAGACAAATGCCAGCCAGCGTCAAAAAGCCTGCTCAACTGGCTTTAAATTTGCAAGTGGTCACCTCAAGCTCCTCAACGCTATTGGCGTTTGCCAATAAGCGAAAGGCACCGCACCGCCCACAGACCAACTTGTTTTGCTCTCTAAACTTATCACATTCTAACCCTGTTCTCGGGGATAGGGTTTAAAATCAGACTTCTCCTTTCAACCCATTCCCACACTAAAAAGCAGCAGACTCAAAGCATGACATTTTTATCCTCCCGCGTTGCTGAATTCCACGTTGCTTTCTCGTACTGTGGCTTTCAATCCCACTGCAGACAGTGGTGTTTCTCAGAAAAAGGGCACCACTGTCAAAGAATGAGATTTCTTCCACACAAAGGCTGCTCAAATCTGCTCCGTTACTCAGGCAGGGAATTACTTGCAATGTTACTTCCGACATTAACACATTTTGCCAGTATAAAAGGCACCAGAGCCAAACAAGTCAGGTATTAGCATGTGAAAGTTGCCAGAGTCGATGCCTTGGTGGACCGAGGCCTTTCAATGCTCAGACTGATGCTTACGGCCAAGGGCACAATAGTGTCAGGAAGGCCGAGTGGAGTGAGGCGCCAGACTCAAAGACTGTTAATCCTTAACTGACCAAAGGTCGGCGAATTCCGGTCGCTTTCTAGGGGCGTGGGTTGCAATCCCACCTCTGACGTGACATTTTTCCCCACACAAATGCAGCCAGCGTCAAAAGGCCTGTTGAACTGGCCTTCAATTTACAAGTGGCAACATCAAACTCTTCAACGGTTTGCCAACAAACTGAAGGCACCGTTCTCAGCTCAACCTCTTTTCCACACCAAAATAGTCATATCACAACACAGCGGGAGCCGACTGCTTCATGGCTCGCGGTGAATGGGCGCAAATATTACACGCCACAAATTCTGGCAGCGTGGGATTCGAACCCACGCCTCCGAAGAGACTGGAGCCTTAATCCAGCGCCTTAGACCGCTCGGCCACGCTACCACTGGCAGCAGTTTCCGTTCTGGAACTAGTGACCGGTGAGTGAAATGTGACTTTGCTTTGGGCAAGATAATAATCAAGGCAATTGAAGTGGCAGACGGTGAACTCTCGAGAAATGATTTTGCAGCATACAGGTCCACAGGGCAACACCAGTAATTAGGTGCACGTTGGAACGAAGCAGTTACAACCTTCATTCAATATTTATTCCGACATCAACATCACTGACAAAACCAGATTATCTGGTCATGATCACATTGCCGTTTGTGGGATCTTGCTGTGTGCAAACTGGCTGCGGCGTTCCCCACATTGCAACAGTGCCTTCACTTTTACAATACTTCATTGGCTGTAAAGCGCCTTGGGACGTCGTTCGGTCATGAAAGGCGCTTTCGAAATACAATACAGAAAATGTTACCCGATAGCTGACAAAATGCGAGCTGTTGCGAGAAATACCTGTGTTTGAATGTTGGTTGCATTGCAGGGATGATGAACTTAATGACTGGCGCTGCCTGTTAAGTCCTGTCGTAAGAATGTGTGCGTTGTGTGTTTGCACAGGAGGAAGAATTGTGAGGCTGCTCAGTAAGTGTGCAGAATTTGCAGCACATTTTCCTGCAGCTGCTGTACGACCATTGTCAGGATGGCCGAGTGGTCTAAGGCGCCAGACTCAAGGACTGTTAATCCTTACCTTACCAAAGGTTGGTGTATTCTGGTCCCTTTCTAGGGGCGTGGGTTCGAATCCCACTTCTGACATTAACTTTTTATCCAGACAAATGCCAGCCAGCGTCAAAAAGCCTGCTCAACTGGCTTTAAATTTGCAAGTGGTCACCTCAAGCTCCTCAACGCTATTGGCGTTTGCCAATAAGCGAAAGGCACCGCACCGCCCACAGACCAACTTGTTTTGCTCTCTAAACTTATCACATTCTAACCCTGTTCTCGGGGATAGGGTTTAAAATCAGACTTCTCCTTTCAACCCATTCCCACACTAAAAAGCAGCAGACTCAAAGCATGACATTTTTATCCTCCCGCGTTGCTGAATTCCACGTTGCTTTCTCGTACTGTGGCTTTCAATCCCACTGCAGACAGTGGTGGTTCTCAGAAAAAGGGCACCACTGTCAAAGAATGAGATTTCTTCCACACAAAGGCTGCTCAAATCTGCTCCGTTACTCAGGCAGGGAATTACTTGCAATGTTACTTCCGACATTAACACATTTTGCCAGTATAAAAGGCACCAGAGCCAAACAAGTCAGGTATTAGCATGTGAAAGTTGCCAGAGTCGATGCCTTGGTGGACCGAGGCCTTTCAATGCTCAGACTGATGCTTACGGCCAAGGCACAATAGTGTCAGGAAGGCCGAGTGGAGTGAGGCGCCAGACTCAAAGACTGTTAATCCTTAACTGACCAAAGGTCGGCGAATTCCGGTCGCTTTCTAGGGGCGTGGGTTGCAATCCCACCTCTGACGTGACATTTTTCCCCACACAAATGCAGCCAGCGTCAAAAGGCCTGTTGAACTGGCCTTCAATTTACAAGTGGCAACATCAAACTCTTCAACGGTTTGCCAACAAACTGAAGGCACCGTTCTCAGCTCAACCTCTTTTCCACACCAAAATAGTCATATCACAACACAGCGGGAGCCGACTGCTTCATGGCTCGCGGTGAATGGGCGCAAATATTACACGCCACAAATTCTGGCAGCGTGGGATTCGAACCCACGCCTCCGAAGAGACTGGAGCCTTAATCCAGCGCCTTAGACCGCTCGGCCACGCTACCACTGGCAGCAGTTTCCGTTCTGGAACTAGTGACCGATGAGTGAAATGTGACTTTGCTTTGGGCAAGATAATAATCAAGGCAATTGAAGTGGCAGACGGTGAACTCTCGAGAAATGATTTTGCAGCATACAGGTCCACAGGGCAACACCAGTAATTAGGTGCACGTTGGAACGAAGCAGTTACAACCTTCATTCAATATTTATTCCGACATCAACATCACTGACAAAACCAGATTATCTGGTCATGATCACATTGCCGTTTGTGGGATCTTGCTGTGTGCAAACTGGCTGCGGCGTTCCCCACATTGCAACAGTGCCTTCACTTTTACAATACTTCATTGGCTGTAAAGCACCTTGGGACGTCGTTCGGTCATGAAAGGCGCTTTCGAAATACAATACAGAAAATGTTACCCGATAGCTGACAAAATGCGAGCTGTTGCGAGAAATACCTGTGTTTGAATGTTGGTTGCATTGCAGGGATGATGAACTTAATGACTGGCGCTGCCTGTTAAGTCCTGTCGTAAGAATGTGTGCGTTGTGTGTTTGCACAGGAGGAAGAATTGTGAGGCTGCTCAGTAAGTGTGCAGAATTTGCAGCACACTTTTCTGCAGCTGCTGCAAGACCATTGTCAGGATGGCCGAGTGGTCTAAGGCGCCAGACTCAAGGACTGTTAATCGTTACCTTACCAAAGGTTGGTGTATTCTGGTCCATTTCTAGGGGCGTGGGTTCGAATCCCACTTCTGACATTAACTTTTTATCCAGACAAATGCCAGCCCCGTCAAAAAGCCTGCTCAACTGGCTTTAAATTTGCAAGTGGTCACCTGAAGCTCCTCAACGCTATTGGCGTTTGCCAATAAGCGAAAGGCACCGCACCGCCCACAGACCAACTTGTTTTGCTCTCTAAACTTATCACATTCTAACCCTGTTCTCGGGGATAGGGTTTAAAATCAGACTTCTCCTTTCAACCCATTCCCACACTAAAAAGCAGCAGACTCAAAGCATGACATTTTTATCCTCCCGCGTTGCTGAATTCCACGTTGCTTTCTCGTACTGTGGCTTTCAATCCCACTGCAGACAGTGGTGTTTCTCAGAAAAAGGGCACCACTGTCAAAGAATGAGATTTCTTCCACACAAAGGCTGCTCAAATCTGCTCCGTTACTCAGGCAGGGAATTACTTGCAATGTTACTTCCGACATTAACACATTTTGCCAGTATAAAAGGCACCAGAGCCAAACAAGTCAGGTATTAGCATGTGAAAGTTGCCAGAGTCGATGCCTTGGTGGACCGAGGCCTTTCAATGCTCAGACTGATGCTTACGGCCAAGGGCACAATAGTGTCAGGAAGGCCGAGTGGAGTGAGGCGCCAGACTCAAAGACTGTTAATCCTTAACTGACCAAAGGTCGGCGAATTCCGGTCGCTTTCTAGGGGCGTGGGTTGCAATCCCACCTCTGACGTGACATTTTTCCCCACACAAATGCAGCCAGCGTCAAAAGGCCTGTTGAACTGGCCTTCAATTTACAAGTGGCAACATCAAACTCTTCAACGGTTTGCCAACAAACTGAAGGCACCGTTCTCAGCTCAACCTCTTTTCCACACCAAAATAGTCATATCACAACACAGCGGGAGCCGACTGCTTCATGGCTCGCGGTGAATGGGCGCAAATATTACACGCCACAAATTCTGGCAGCGTGGGATTCGAACCCACGCCTCCGAAGAGACTGGAGCCTTAATCCAGCGCCTTAGACCGCTCGGCCACGCTACCACTGGCAGCAGTTTCCGTTCTGGAACTAGTGACCGGTGAGTGAAATGTGACTTTGCTTTGGGCAAGATAATAATCAAGGCAATTGAAGTGGCAGACGGTGAACTCTCGAGAAATGATTTTGCAGCATACAGGTCCACAGGGCAACACCAGTAATTAGGTGCACGTTGGAACGAAGCAGTTACAACCTTCATTCAATATTTATTCCGACATCAACATCACTGACAAAACCAGATTATCTGGTCATGATCACATTGCCGTTTGTGGGATCTTGCTGTGTGCAAACTGGCTGCGGCGTTCCCCACATTGCAACAGTGCCTTCACTTTTACAATACTTCATTGGCTGTAAAGCACCTTGGGACGTCGTTCGGTCATGAAAGGCGCTTTCGAAATACAATACAGAAAATGTTACCCGATAGCTGACAAAATGCGAGCTGTTGCGAGAAATACCTGTGTTTGAATGTTGGTTGCATTGCAGGGATGATGAACTTAATGACTGGCGCTGCCTGTTAAGTCCTGTCGTAAGAATGTGTGCGTTGTGTGTTTGCACAGGAGGAAGAATTGTGAGGCTGCTCAGTAAGTGTGCAGAATTTGCAGCACACTTTTCTGCAGCTGCTGCAAGACCATTGTCAGGATGGCCGAGTGGTCTAAGGCGCCAGACTCAAGGACTGTTAATCGTTACCTTACCAAAGGTTGGTGTATTCTGGTCCCTTTCTAGGGGCGTGGGTTCGAATCCCACTTCTGACATTAACTTTTTATCCAGACAAATGCCAGCCAGCGTCAAAAAGCCTGCTCAACTGGCTTTAAATTTGCAAGTGGTCACCTGAAGCTCCTCAACGCTATTGGCGTTTGCCAATAAGCGAAAGGCACCGCACCGCCCACAGACCAACTTGTTTTGCTCTCTAAACTTATCACATTCTAACCCTGTTCTCGGGGATAGGGTTTAAAATCAGACTTCTCCTTTCAACCCATTCCCACACTAAAAAGCAGCAGACTCAAAGCATGACATTTTTATCCTCCCGCGTTGCTGAATTCCACGTTGCTTTCTCGTACTGTGGCTTTCAATCCCACTGCAGACAGTGGTGTTTCTCAGAAAAAGGGCACCACTGTCAAAGAATGAGATTTCTTCCACACAAAGGCTGCTCAAATCTGCTCCGTTACTCAGGCAGGGAATTACTTGCAATGTTACTTCCGACATTAACACATTTTGCCAGTATAAAAGGCACCAGAGCCAAACAAGTCAGGTATTAGCATGTGAAAGTTGCCAGAGTCGATGCCTTGGTGGACCGAGGCCTTTCAATGCTCAGACTGATGCTTACGGCCAAGGGCACAATAGTGTCAGGAAGGCCGAGTGGAGTGAGGCGCCAGACTCAAAGACTGTTAATCCTTAACTGACCAAAGGTCGGCGAATTCCGGTCCCTTTCTAGGGGCGTGGGTTGCAATCCCACCTCTGACGTGACATTTTTCCCCACACAAATGCAGCCAGCGTCAAAAGGCCTGTTGAACTGGCCTTCAATTTACAAGTGGCAACATCAAACTCTTCAACGGTTTGCCAACAAACTGAAGGCACCGTTCTCAGCTCAACCTCTTTTCCACACCAAAATAGTCATATCACAACACAGCGGGAGCCGACTGCTTCATGGCTCGCGGTGAATGGGCGCAAATATTACACGCCACAAATTCTGGCAGCGTGGGATTCGAACCCACGCCTCCGAAGAGACTGGAGCCTTAATCCAGCGCCTTAGACCGCTCGGCCACGCTACCACTGGCAGCAGTTTCCGTTCTGGAACTAGTGACCGGTGAGTGAAATGTGACTTTGCTTTGGGCAAGATAATAATCAAGGCAATTGAAGTGGCAGACGGTGAACTCTCGAGAAATGATTTTGCAGCATACAGGTCCACAGGGCAACACCAGTAATTAGGTGCACGTTGGAACGAAGCAGTTACAACCTTCATTCAATATTTATTCCGACATCAACATCACTGACAAAACCAGATTATCTGGTCATGATCACATTGCCGTTTGTGGGATCTTGCTGTGTGCAAACTGGCTGCGGCGTTCCCCACATTGCAACAGTGCCTTCACTTTTACAATACTTCATTGGCTGTAAAGCACCTTGGGACGTCGTTCGGTCATGAAAGGCGCTTTCGAAATACAATACAGAAAATGTTACCCGATAGCTGACAAAATGCGAGCTGTTGCGAGAAATACCTGTGTTTGAATGTTGGTTGCATTGCAGGGATGATGAACTTAATGACTGGCGCTGCCTGTTAAGTCCTGTCGTAAGAATGTGTGCGTTGTGTGTTTGCACAGGAGGAAGAATTGTGAGGCTGCTCAGTAAGTGTGCAGAATTTGCAGCACACTTTTCTGCAGCTGCTGCAAGACCATTGTCAGGATGGCCGAGTGGTCTAAGGCGCCAGACTCAAGGACTGTTAATCGTTACCTTACCAAAGGTTGGTGTATTCTGGTCCCTTTCTAGGGGCGTGGGTTCGAATCCCACTTCTGACATTAACTTTTTATCCAGACAAATGCCAGCCAGCGTCAAAAAGCCTGCTCAACTGGCTTTAAATTTGCAAGTGGTCACCTGAAGCTCCTCAACGCTATTGGCGTTTGCCAATAAGCGAAAGGCACCGCACCGCCCACAGACCAACTTGTTTTGCTCTCTAAACTTATCACATTCTAACCCTGTTCTCGGGGATAGGGTTTAAAATCAGACTTCTCCTTTCAACCCATTCCCACACTAAAAAGCAGCAGACTCAAAGCATGACATTTTTATCCTCCCGCGTTGCTGAATTCCACGTTGCTTTCTCGTACTGTGGCTTTCAATCCCACTGCAGACAGTGGTGTTTCTCAGAAAAAGGGCACCACTGTCAAAGAATGAGATTTCTTCCACACAAAGGCTGCTCAAATCTGCTCCGTTACTCAGGCAGGGAATTACTTGCAATGTTACTTCCGACATTAACACATTTTGCCAGTATAAAAGGCACCAGAGCCAAACAAGTCAGGTATTAGCATGTGAAAGTTGCCAGAGTCGATGCCTTGGTGGACCGAGGCCTTTCAATGCTCAGACTGATGCTTACGGCCAAGGGCACAATAGTGTCAGGAAGGCCGAGTGGAGTGAGGCGCCAGACTCAAAGACTGTTAATCCTTAACTGACCAAAGGTCGGCGAATTCCGGTCGCTTTCTAGGGGCGTGGGTTGCAATCCCACCTCTGACGTGACATTTTTCCCCACACAAATGCAGCCAGCGTCAAAAGGCCTGTTGAACTGGCCTTCAATTTACAAGTGGCAACATCAAACTCTTCAACGGTTTGCCAACAAACTGAAGGCACCGTTCTCAGCTCAACCTCTTTTCCACACCAAAATAGTCATATCACAACACAGCGGGAGCCGACTGCTTCATGGCTCGCGGTGAATGGGCGCAAATATTACACGCCACAAATTCTGGCAGCGTGGGATTCGAACCCACGCCTCCGAAGAGACTGGAGCCTTAATCCAGCGCCTTAGACCGCTCGGCCACGCTACCACTGGCAGCAGTTTCCGTTCTGGAACTAGTGACCGGTGAGTGAAATGTGACTTTGCTTTGGGCAAGATAATAATCAAGGCAATTGAAGTGGCAGACGGTGAACTCTCGAGAAATGATTTTGCAGCATACAGGTCCACAGGGCAACACCAGTAATTAGGTGCACGTTGGAACGAAGCAGTTACAACCTTCATTCAATATTTATTCCGACATCAACATCACTGACAAAACCAGATTATCTGGTCATGATCACATTGCCGTTTGTGGGATCTTGCTGTGTGCAAACTGGCTGCGGCGTTCCCCACATTGCAACAGTGCCTTCACTTTTACAATACTTCATTGGCTGTAAAGCACCTTGGGACGTCGTTCGGTCATGAAAGGCGCTTTCGAAATACAATACAGAAAATGTTACCCGATAGCTGACAAAATGCGAGCTGTTGCGAGAAATACCTGTGTTTGAATGTTGGTTGCATTGCAGGGATGATGAACTTAATGACTGGCGCTGCCTGTTAAGTCCTGTCGTAAGAATGTGTGCGTTGTGTGTTTGCACAGGAGGAAGAATTGTGAGGCTGCTCAGTAAGTGTGCAGAATTTGCAGCACACTTTTCTGCAGCTGCTGCAAGACCATTGTCAGGATGGCCGAGTGGTCTAAGGCGCCAGACTCAAGGACTGTTAATCGTTACCTTACCAAAGGTTGGTGTATTCTGGTCCCTTTCTAGGGGCGTGGGTTCGAATCCCACTTCTGACATTAACTTTTTATCCAGACAAATGCCAGCCAGCGTCAAAAAGCCTGCTCAACTGGCTTTAAATTTGCAAGTGGTCACCTGAAGCTCCTCAACGCTATTGGCGTTTGCCAATAAGCGAAAGGCACCGCACCGCCCACAGACCAACTTGTTTTGCTCTCTAAACTTATCACATTCTAACCCTGTTCTCGGGGATAGGGTTTAAAATCAGACTTCTCCTTTCAACCCATTCCCACACTAAAAAGCAGCAGACTCAAAGCATGACATTTTTATCCTCCCGCGTTGCTGAATTCCACGTTGCTTTCTCGTACTGTGGCTTTCAATCCCACTGCAGACAGTGGTGTTTCTCAGAAAAAGGGCACCACTGTCAAAGAATGAGATTTCTTCCACACAAAGGCTGCTCAAATCTGCTCCGTTACTCAGGCAGGGAATTACTTGCAATGTTACTTCCGACATTAACACATTTTGCCAGTATAAAAGGCACCAGAGCCAAACAAGTCAGGTATTAGCATGTGAAAGTTGCCAGAGTCGATGCCTTGGTGGACCGAGGCCTTTCAATGCTCAGACTGATGCTTACGGCCAAGGGCACAATAGTGTCAGGAAGGCCGAGTGGAGTGAGGCGCCAGACTCAAAGACTGTTAATCCTTAACTGACCAAAGGTCGGCGAATTCCGGTCGCTTTCTAGGGGCGTGGGTTGCAATCCCACCTCTGACGTGACATTTTTCCCCACACAAATGCAGCCAGCGTCAAAAGGCCTGTTGAACTGGCCTTCAATTTACAAGTGGCAACATCAAACTCTTCAACGGTTTGCCAACAAACTGAAGGCACCGTTCTCAGCTCAACCTCTTTTCCACACCAAAATAGTCATATCACAACACAGCGGGAGCCGACTGCTTCATGGCTCGCGGTGAATGGGCGCAAATATTACACGCCACAAATTCTGGCAGCGTGGGATTCGAACCCACGCCTCCGAAGAGACTGGAGCCTTAATCCAGCGCCTTAGACCGCTCGGCCACGCTACCACTGGCAGCAGTTTCCGTTCTGGAACTAGTGACCGGTGAGTGAAATGTGACTTTGCTTTGGGCAAGATAATAATCAAGGCAATTGAAGTGGCAGACGGTGAACTCTCGAGAAATGATTTTGCAGCATACAGGTCCACAGGGCAACACCAGTAATTAGGTGCACGTTGGAACGAAGCAGTTACAACCTTCATTCAATATTTATTCCGACATCAACATCACTGACAAAACCAGATTATCTGGTCATGATCACATTGCCGTTTGTGGGATCTTGCTGTGTGCAAACTGGCTGCGGCGTTCCCCACATTGCAACAGTGCCTTCACTTTTACAATACTTCATTGGCTGTAAAGCACCTTGGGACGTCGTTCGGTCATGAAAGGCGCTTTCGAAATACAATACAGAAAATGTTACCCGATAGCTGACAAAATGCGAGCTGTTGCGAGAAATACCTGTGTTTGAATGTTGGTTGCATTGCAGGGATGATGAACTTAATGACTGGCGCTGCCTGTTAAGTCCTGTCGTAAGAATGTGTGCGTTGTGTGTTTGCACAGGAGGAAGAATTGTGAGGCTGCTCAGTAAGTGTGCAGAATTTGCAGCACATTTTCCTGCAGCTGCTGTACGACCATTGTCAGGATGGCCGAGTGGTCTAAGGCGCCAGACTCAAGGACTGTTAATCCTTACCTTACCAAAGGTTGGTGTATTCTGGTCCCTTTCTAGGGGCGTGGGTTCGAATCCCACTTCTGACATTAACTTTTTATCCAGACAAATGCCAGCCAGCGTCAAAAAGCCTGCTCAACTGGCTTTAAATTTGCAAGTGGTCACCTCAAGCTCCTCAACGCTATTGGCGTTTGCCAATAAGCGAAAGGCACCGCACCGCCCACAGACCAACTTGTTTTGCTCTCTAAACTTATCACATTCTAACCCTGTTCTCGGGGATAGGGTTTAAAATCAGACTTCTCCTTTCAACCCATTCCCACACTAAAAAGCAGCAGACTCAAAGCATGACATTTTTATCCTCCCGCGTTGCTGAATTCCACGTTGCTTTCTCGTACTGTGGCTTTCAATCCCACTGCAGACAGTGGTGGTTCTCAGAAAAAGGGCACCACTGTCAAAGAATGAGATTTCTTCCACACAAAGGCTGCTCAAATCTGCTCCGTTACTCAGGCAGGGAATTACTTGCAATGTTACTTCCGACATTAACACATTTTGCCAGTATAAAAGGCACCAGAGCCAAACAAGTCAGGTATTAGCATGTGAAAGTTGCCAGAGTCGATGCCTTGGTGGACCGAGGCCTTTCAATGCTCAGACTGATGCTTACGGCCAAGGCACAATAGTGTCAGGAAGGCCGAGTGGAGTGAGGCGCCAGACTCAAAGACTGTTAATCCTTAACTGACCAAAGGTCGGCGAATTCCGGTCGCTTTCTAGGGGCGTGGGTTGCAATCCCACCTCTGACGTGACATTTTTCCCCACACAAATGCAGCCAGCGTCAAAAGGCCTGTTGAACTGGCCTTCAATTTACAAGTGGCAACATCAAACTCTTCAACGGTTTGCCAACAAACTGAAGGCACCGTTCTCAGCTCAACCTCTTTTCCACACCAAAATAGTCATATCACAACACAGCGGGAGCCGACTGCTTCATGGCTCGCGGTGAATGGGCGCAAATATTACACGCCACAAATTCTGGCAGCGTGGGATTCGAACCCACGCCTCCGAAGAGACTGGAGCCTTAATCCAGCGCCTTAGACCGCTCGGCCACGCTACCACTGGCAGCAGTTTCCGTTCTGGAACTAGTGACCGGTGAGTGAAATGTGACTTTGCTTTGGGCAAGATAATAATCAAGGCAATTGAAGTGGCAGACGGTGAACTCTCGAGAAATGATTTTGCAGCATACAGGTCCACAGGGCAACACCAGTAAATTAGGTGCACGTTGGAACGAAGCAGTTACAACCTTCATTCAATATTTATTCCGACATCAACATCACTGACAAAACCAGATTATCTGGTCATGATCACATTGCCGTTTGTGGGATCTTGCTGTGTGCAAACTGGCTGCGGCGTTCCCCACATTGCAACAGTGCCTTCACTTTTACAATACTTCATTGGCTGTAAAGCACCTTGGGACGTCGTTCGGTCATGAAAGGCGCTTTCGAAATACAATACAGAAAATGTTACCCGATAGCTGACAAAATGCGAGCTGTTGCGAGAAATACCTGTGTTTGAATGTTGGTTGCATTGCAGGGATGATGAACTTAATGACTGGCGCTGCCTGTTAAGTCCTGTCGTAAGAATGTGTGCGTTGTGTGTTTGCACAGGAGGAAGAATTGTGAGGCTGCTCAGTAAGTGTGCAGAATTTGCAGCACACTTTTCTGCAGCTGCTGCAAGACCATTGTCAGGATGGCCGAGTGGTCTAAGGCGCCAGACTCAAGGACTGTTAATCGTTACCTTACCAAAGGTTGGTGTATTCTGGTCCCTTTCTAGGGGCGTGGGTTCGAATCCCACTTCTGACATTAACTTTTTATCCAGACAAATGCCAGCCAGCGTCAAAAAGCCTGCTCAACTGGCTTTAAATTTGCAAGTGGTCACCTGAAGCTCCTCAACGCTATTGGCGTTTGCCAATAAGCGAAATGCACCGCACCGCCCACAGACCAACTTGTTTTGCTCTCTAAACTTATCACATTCTAACCCTGTTCTCGGGGATAGGGTTTAAAATCAGACTTCTCCTTTCAACCCATTCCCACACTAAAAAGCAGCAGACTCAAAGCATGACATTTTTATCCTCCCGCGTTGCTGAATTCCACGTTGCTTTCTCGTACTGTGGCTTTCAATCCCACTGCAGACAGTGGTGGTTCTCAGAAAAAGGGCACCACTGTCAAAGAATGAGATTTCTTCCACACAAAGGCTGCTCAAATCTGCTCCGTTACTCAGGCAGGGAATTACTTGCAATGTTACTTCCGACATTAACACATTTTGCCAGTATAAAAGGCACCAGAGCCAAACAAGTCAGGTATTAGCATGTGAAAGTTGCCAGAGTCGATGCCTTGGTGGACCGAGGCCTTTCAATGCTCAGACTGATGCTTACGGCCAAGGCACAATAGTGTCAGGAAGGCCGAGTGGAGTGAGGCGCCAGACTCAAAGACTGTTAATCCTTAACTGACCAAAGGTCGGCGAATTCCGGTCGCTTTCTAGGGGCGTGGGTTGCAATCCCACCTCTGACGTGACATTTTTCCCCACACAAATGCAGCCAGCGTCAAAAGGCCTGTTGAACTGGCCTTCAATTTACAAGTGGCAACATCAAACTCTTCAACGGTTTGCCAACAAACTGAAGGCACCGTTCTCAGCTCAACCTCTTTTCCACACCAAAATAGTCATATCACAACACAGCGGGAGCCGACTGCTTCATGGCTCGCGGTGAATGGGCGCAAATATTACACGCCACAAATTCTGGCAGCGTGGGATTCGAACCCACGCCTCCGAAGAGACTGGAGCCTTAATCCAGCGCCTTAGACCGCTCGGCCACGCTACCACTGGCAGCAGTTTCCGTTCTGGAACTAGTGACCGGTGAGTGAAATGTGACTTTGCTTTGGGCAAGATAATAATCAAGGCAATTGAAGTGGCAGACGGTGAACTCTCGAGAAATGATTTTGCAGCATACAGGTCCACAGGGCAACACCAGTAAATTAGGTGCACGTTGGAACGAAGCAGTTACAACCTTCATTCAATATTTATTCCGACATCAACATCACTGACAAAACCAGATTATCTGGTCATGATCACATTGCCGTTTGTGGGATCTTGCTGTGTGCAAACTGGCTGCGGCGTTCCCCACATTGCAACAGTGCCTTCACTTTTACAATACTTCATTGGCTGTAAAGCACCTTGGGACGTCGTTCGGTCATGAAAGGCGCTTTCGAAATACAATACAGAAAATGTTACCCGATAGCTGACAAAATGCGAGCTGTTGCGAGAAATACCTGTGTTTGAATGTTGGTTGCATTGCAGGGATGATGAACTTAATGACTGGCGCTGCCTGTTAAGTCCTGTCGTAAGAATGTGTGCGTTGTGTGTTTGCACAGGAGGAAGAATTGTGAGGCTGCTCAGTAAGTGTGCAGAATTTGCAGCACACTTTTCTGCAGCTGCTGCAAGACCATTGTCAGGATGGCCGAGTGGTCTAAGGCGCCAGACTCAAGGACTGTTAATCGTTACCTTACCAAAGGTTGGTGTATTCTGGTCCCTTTCTAGGGGCGTGGGTTCGAATCCCACTTCTGACATTAACTTTTTATCCAGACAAATGCCAGCCAGCGTCAAAAAGCCTGCTCAACTGGCTTTAAATTTGCAAGTGGTCACCTGAAGCTCCTCAACGCTATTGGCGTTTGCCAATAAGCGAAAGGCACCGCACCGCCCACAGACCAACTTGTTTTGCTCTCTAAACTTATCACATTCTAACCCTGTTCTCGGGGATAGGGTTTAAAATCAGACTTCTCCTTTCAACCCATTCCCACACTAAAAAGCAGCAGACTCAAAGCATGACATTTTTATCCTCCCGCGTTGCTGAATTCCACGTTGCTTTCTCGTACTGTGGCTTTCAATCCCACTGCAGACAGTGGTGTTTCTCAGAAAAAGGGCACCACTGTCAAAGAATGAGATTTCTTCCACACAAAGGCTGCTCAAATCTGCTCCGTTACTCAGGCAGGGAATTACTTGCAATGTTACTTCCGACATTAACACATTTTGCCAGTATAAAAGGCACCAGAGCCAAACAAGTCAGGTATTAGCATGTGAAAGTTGCCAGAGTCGATGCCTTGGTGGACCGAGGCCTTTCAATGCTCAGACTGATGCTTACGGCCAAGGGCACAATAGTGTCAGGAAGGCCGAGTGGAGTGAGGCGCCAGACTCAAAGACTGTTAATCCTTAACTGACCAAAGGTCGGCGAATTCCGGTCGCTTTCTAGGGGCGTGGGTTGCAATCCCACCTCTGACGTGACATTTTTCCCCACACAAATGCAGCCAGCGTCAAAAGGCCTGTTGAACTGGCCTTCAATTTACAAGTGGCAACATCAAACTCTTCAACGGTTTGCCAACAAACTGAAGGCACCGTTCTCAGCTCAACCTCTTTTCCACACCAAAATAGTCATATCACAACACAGCGGGAGCCGACTGCTTCATGGCTCGCGGTGAATGGGCGCAAATATTACACGCCACAAATTCTGGCAGCGTGGGATTCGAACCCACGCCTCCGAAGAGACTGGAGCCTTAATCCAGCGCCTTAGACCGCTCGGCCACGCTACCACTGGCAGCAGTTTCCGTTCTGGAACTAGTGACCGGTGAGTGAAATGTGACTTTGCTTTGGGCAAGATAATAATCAAGGCAATTGAAGTGGCAGACGGTGAACTCTCGAGAAATGATTTTGCAGCATACAGGTCCACAGGGCAACACCAGTAATTAGGTGCACGTTGGAACGAAGCAGTTACAACCTTCATTCAATATTTATTCCGACATCAACATCACTGACAAAACCAGATTATCTGGTCATGATCACATTGCCGTTTGTGGGATCTTGCTGTGTGCAAACTGGCTGCGGCGTTCCCCACATTGCAACAGTGCCTTCACTTTTACAATACTTCATTGGCTGTAAAGCACCTTGGGACGTCGTTCGGTCATGAAAGGCGCTTTCGAAATACAATACAGAAAATGTTACCCGATAGCTGACAAAATGCGAGCTGTTGCGAGAAATACCTGTGTTTGAATGTTGGTTGCATTGCAGGGATGATGAACTTAATGACTGGCGCTGCCTGTTAAGTCCTGTCGTAAGAATGTGTGCGTTGTGTGTTTGCACAGGAGGAAGAATTGTGAGGCTGCTCAGTAAGTGTGCAGAATTTGCAGCACACTTTTCTGAAGCTGCTGCAAGACCATTGTCAGGATGGCCGAGTGGTCTAAGGCGCCAGACTCAAGGACTGTTAATCGTTACCTTACCAAAGGTTGGTGTATTCTGGTCCCTTTCTAGGGGCGTGGGTTCGAATCCCACTTCTGACATTAACTTTTTATCCAGACAAATGCCAGCCAGCGTCAAAAAGCCTGCTCAACTGGCTTTAAATTTGCAAGTGGTCACCTGAAGCTCCTCAACGCTATTGGCGTTTGCCAATAAGCGAAAGGCACCGCACCGCCCACAGACCAACTTGTTTTGCTCTCTAAACTTATCACATTCTAACCCTGTTCTCGGGGATAGGGTTTAAAATCAGACTTCTCCTTTCAACCCATTCCCACACTAAAAAGCAGCAGACTCAAAGCATGACATTTTTATCCTCCCGCGTTGCTGAATTCCACGTTGCTTTCTCGTACTGTGGCTTTCAATCCCACTGCAGACAGTGGTGTTTCTCAGAAAAAGGGCACCACTGTCAAAGAATGAGATTTCTTCCACACAAAGGCTGCTCAAATCTGCTCCGTTACTCAGGCAGGGAATTACTTGCAATGTTACTTCCGACATTAACACATTTTGCCAGTATAAAAGGCACCAGAGCCAAACAAGTCAGGTATTAGCATGTGAAAGTTGCCAGAGTCGATGCCTTGGTGGACCGAGGCCTTTCAATGCTCAGACTGATGCTTACGGCCAAGGGCACAATAGTGTCAGGAAGGCCGAGTGGAGTGAGGCGCCAGACTCAAAGACTGTTAATCCTTAACTGACCAAAGGTCGGCGAATTCCGGTCCCTTTCTAGGGGCGTGGGTTGCAATCCCACCTCTGACGTGACATTTTTCCCCACACAAATGCAGCCAGCGTCAAAAGGCCTGTTGAACTGGCCTTCAATTTACAAGTGGCAACATCAAACTCTTCAACGGTTTGCCAACAAACTGAAGGCACCGTTCTCAGCTCAACCTCTTTTCCACACCAAAATAGTCATATCACAACACAGCGGGAGCCGACTGCTTCATGGCTCGCGGTGAATGGGCGCAAATATTACACGCCACAAATTCTGGCAGCGTGGGATTCGAACCCACGCCTCCGAAGAGACTGGAGCCTTAATCCAGCGCCTTAGACCGCTCGGCCACGCTACCACTGGCAGCAGTTTCCGTTCTGGAACTAGTGACCGGTGAGTGAAATGTGACTTTGCTTTGGGCAAGATAATAATCAAGGCAATTGAAGTGGCAGACGGTGAACTCTCGAGAAATGATTTTGCAGCATACAGGTCCACAGGGCAACACCAGTAATTAGGTGCACGTTGGAACGAAGCAGTTACAACCTTCATTCAATATTTATTCCGACATCAACATCACTGACAAAACCAGATTATCTGGTCATGATCACATTGCCGTTTGTGGGATCTTGCTGTGTGCAAACTGGCTGCGGCGTTCCCCACATTGCAACAGTGCCTTCACTTTTACAATACTTCATTGGCTGTAAAGCACCTTGGGACGTCGTTCGGTCATGAAAGGCGCTTTCGAAATACAATACAGAAAATGTTACCCGATAGCTGACAAAATGCGAGCTGTTGCGAGAAATACCTGTGTTTGAATGTTGGTTGCATTGCAGGGATGATGAACTTAATGACTGGCGCTGCCTGTTAAGTCCTGTCGTAAGAATGTGTGCGTTGTGTGTTTGCACAGGAGGAAGAATTGTGAGGCTGCTCAGTAAGTGTGCAGAATTTGCAGCACACTTTTCTGCAGCTGCTGCAAGACCATTGTCAGGATGGCCGAGTGGTCTAAGGCGCCAGACTCAAGGACTGTTAATCGTTACCTTACCAAAGGTTGGTGTATTCTGGTCCCTTTCTAGGGGCGTGGGTTCGAATCCCACTTCTGACATTAACTTTTTATCCAGACAAATGCCAGCCAGCGTCAAAAAGCCTGCTCAACTGGCTTTAAATTTGCAAGTGGTCACCTCAAGCTCCTCAACGCTATTGTCGTTTGCCAATAAGCGAAAGGCACCGCACCGCCCACAGACCAACTTGTTTTGCTCTCTAAACTTATCACATTCTAACCCTGTTCTCGGGGATAGGGTTTAAAATCAGACTTCTCCTTTCAACCCATTCCCACACTAAAAAGCAGCAGACTCAAAGCATGACATTTTTATCCTCCCGCGTTGCTGAATTCCACGTTGCTTTCTCGTACTGTGGCTTTCAATCCCACTGCAGACAGTGGTGTTTCTCAGAAAAAGGGCACCACTGTCAAAGAATGAGATTTCTTCCACACAAAGGCTGCTCAAATCTGCTCCGTTACTCAGGCAGGGAATTACTTGCAATGTTACTTCCGACATTAACACATTTTGCCAGTATAAAAGGCACCAGAGCCAAACAAGTCAGGTATTAGCATGTGAAAGTTGCCAGAGTCGATGCCTTGGTGGACCGAGGCCTTTCAATGCTCAGACTGATGCTTACGGCCAAGGGCACAATAGTGTCAGGAAGGCCGAGTGGAGTGAGGCGCCAGACTCAAAGACTGTTAATCCTTAACTGACCAAAGGTCGGCGAATTCCGGTCGCTTTCTAGGGGCGTGGGTTGCAATCCCACCTCTGACGTGACATTTTTCCCCACACAAATGCAGCCAGCGTCAAAAGGCCTGTTGAACTGGCCTTCAATTTACAAGTGGCAACATCAAACTCTTCAACGGTTTGCCAACAAACTGAAGGCACCGTTCTCAGCTCAACCTCTTTTCCACACCAAAATAGTCATATCACAACACAGCGGGAGCCGACTGCTTCATGGCTCGCGGTGAATGGGCGCAAATATTACACGCCACAAATTCTGGCAGCGTGGGATTCGAACCCACGCCTCCGAAGAGACTGGAGCCTTAATCCAGCGCCTTAGACCGCTCGGCCACGCTACCACTGGCAGCAGTTTCCGTTCTGGAACTAGTGACCGGTGAGTGAAATGTGACTTTGCTTTGGGCAAGATAATAATCAAGGCAATTGAAGTGGCAGACGGTGAACTCTCGAGAAATGATTTTGCAGCATACAGGTCCACAGGGCAACACCAGTAATTAGGTGCACGTTGGAACGAAGCAGTTACAACCTTCATTCAATATTTATTCCGACATCAACATCACTGACAAAACCAGATTATCTGGTCATGATCACATTGCCGTTTGTGGGATCTTGCTGTGTGCAAACTGGCTGCGGCGTTCCCCACATTGCAACAGTGCCTTCACTTTTACAATACTTCATTGGCTGTAAAGCACCTTGGGACGTCGTTCGGTCATGAAAGGCGCTTTCGAAATACAATACAGAAAATGTTACCCGATAGCTGACAAAATGCGAGCTGTTGCGAGAAATACCTGTGTTTGAATGTTGGTTGCATTGCAGGGATGATGAACTTAATGACTGGCGCTGCCTGTTAAGTCCTGTCGTAAGAATGTGTGCGTTGTGTGTTTGCACAGGAGGAAGAATTGTGAGGCTGCTCAGTAAGTGTGCAGAATTTGCAGCACACTTTTCTGCAGCTGCTGCAAGACCATTGTCAGGATGGCCGAGTGGTCTAAGGCGCCAGACTCAAGGACTGTTAATCGTTACCTTACCAAAGGTTGGTGTATTCTGGTCCCTTTCTAGGGGCGTGGGTTCGAATCCCACTTCTGACATTAACTTTTTATCCAGACAAATGCCAGCCAGCGTCAAAAAGCCTGCTCAACTGGCTTTAAATTTGCAAGTGGTCACCTGAAGCTCCTCAACGCTATTGGCGTTTGCCAATAAGCGAAAGGCACCGCACCGCCCACAGACCAACTTGTTTTGCTCTCTAAACTTATCACATTCTAACCCTGTTCTCGGGGATAGGGTTTAAAATCAGACTTCTCCTTTCAACCCATTCCCACACTAAAAAGCAGCAGACTCAAAGCATGACATTTTTATCCTCCCGCGTTGCTGAATTCCACGTTGCTTTCTCGTACTGTGGCTTTCAATCCCACTGCAGACAGTGGTGTTTCTCAGAAAAAGGGCACCACTGTCAAAGAATGAGATTTCTTCCACACAAAGGCTGCTCAAATCTGCTCCGTTACTCAGGCAGGGAATTACTTGCAATGTTACTTCCGACATTAACACATTTTGCCAGTATAAAAGGCACCAGAGCCAAACAAGTCAGGTATTAGCATGTGAAAGTTGCCAGAGTCGATGCCTTGGTGGACCGAGGCCTTTCAATGCTCAGACTGATGCTTACGGCCAAGGGCACAATAGTGTCAGGAAGGCCGAGTGGAGTGAGGCGCCAGACTCAAAGACTGTTAATCCTTAACTGACCAAAGGTCGGCGAATTCCGGTCGCTTTCTAGGGGCGTGGGTTGCAATCCCACCTCTGACGTGACATTTTTCCCCACACAAATGCAGCCAGCGTCAAAAGGCCTGTTGAACTGGCCTTCAATTTACAAGTGGCAACATCAAACTCTTCAACGGTTTGCCAACAAACTGAAGGCACCGTTCTCAGCTCAACCTCTTTTCCACACCAAAATAGTCATATCACAACACAGCGGGAGCCGACTGCTTCATGGCTCGCGGTGAATGGGCGCAAATATTACACGCCACAAATTCTGGCAGCGTGGGATTCGAACCCACGCCTCCGAAGAGACTGGAGCCTTAATCCAGCGCCTTAGACCGCTCGGCCACGCTACCACTGGCAGCAGTTTCCGTTCTGGAACTAGTGACCGGTGAGTGAAATGTGACTTTGCTTTGGGCAAGATAATAATCAAGGCAATTGAAGTGGCAGACGGTGAACTCTCGAGAAATGATTTTGCAGCATACAGGTCCACAGGGCAACACCAGTAATTAGGTGCACGTTGGAACGAAGCAGTTACAACCTTCATTCAATATTTATTCCGACATCAACATCACTGACAAAACCAGATTATCTGGTCATGATCACATTGCCGTTTGTGGGATCTTGCTGTGTGCAAACTGGCTGCGGCGTTCCCCACATTGCAACAGTGCCTTCACTTTTACAATACTTCATTGGCTGTAAAGCACCTTGGGACGTCGTTCGGTCATGAAAGGCGCTTTCGAAATACAATACAGAAAATGTTACCCGATAGCTGACAAAATGCGAGCTGTTGCGAGAAATACCTGTGTTTGAATGTTGGTTGCATTGCAGGGATGATGAACTTAATGACTGGCGCTGCCTGTTAAGTCCTGTCGTAAGAATGTGTGCGTTGTGTGTTTGCACAGGAGGAAGAATTGTGAGGCTGCTCAGTAAGTGTGCAGAATTTGCAGCACACTTTTCTGCAGCTGCTGCAAGACCATTGTCAGGATGGCCGAGTGGTCTAAGGCGCCAGACTCAAGGACTGTTAATCGTTACCTTACCAAAGGTTGGTGTATTCTGGTCCCTTTCTAGGGGCGTGGGTTCGAATCCCACTTCTGACATTAACTTTTTATCCAGACAAATGCCAGCCAGCGTCAAAAAGCCTGCTCAACTGGCTTTAAATTTGCAAGTGGTCACCTGAAGCTCCTCAACGCTATTGGCGTTTGCCAATAAGCGAAAGGCACCGCACCGCCCACAGACCAACTTGTTTTGCTCTCTAAACTTATCACATTCTAACCCTGTTCTCGGGGATAGGGTTTAAAATCAGACTTCTCCTTTCAACCCATTCCCACACTAAAAAGCAGCAGACTCAAAGCATGACATTTTTATCCTCCCGCGTTGCTGAATTCCACGTTGCTTTCTCGTACTGTGGCTTTCAATCCCACTGCAGACAGTGGTGTTTCTCAGAAAAAGGGCACCACTGTCAAAGAATGAGATTTCTTCCACACAAAGGCTGCTCAAATCTGCTCCGTTACTCAGGCAGGGAATTACTTGCAATGTTACTTCCGACATTAACACATTTTGCCAGTATAAAAGGCACCAGAGCCAAACAAGTCAGGTATTAGCATGTGAAAGTTGCCAGAGTCGATGCCTTGGTGGACCGAGGCCTTTCAATGCTCAGACTGATGCTTACGGCCAAGGGCACAATAGTGTCAGGAAGGCCGAGTGGAGTGAGGCGCCAGACTCAAAGACTGTTAATCCTTAACTGACCAAAGGTCGGCGAATTCCGGTCCCTTTCTAGGGGCGTGGGTTGCAATCCCACCTCTGACGTGACATTTTTCCCCACACAAATGCAGCCAGCGTCAAAAGGCCTGTTGAACTGGCCTTCAATTTACAAGTGGCAACATCAAACTCTTCAACGGTTTGCCAACAAACTGAAGGCACCGTTCTCAGCTCAACCTCTTTTCCACACCAAAATAGTCATATCACAACACAGCGGGAGCCGACTGCTTCATGGCTCGCGGTGAATGGGCGCAAATATTACACGCCACAAATTCTGGCAGCGTGGGATTCGAACCCACGCCTCCGAAGAGACTGGAGCCTTAATCCAGCGCCTTAGACCGCTCGGCCACGCTACCACTGGCAGCAGTTTCCGTTCTGGAACTAGTGACCGGTGAGTGAAATGTGACTTTGCTTTGGGCAAGATAATAATCAAGGCAATTGAAGTGGCAGACGGTGAACTCTCGAGAAATGATTTTGCAGCATACAGGTCCACAGGGCAACACCAGTAATTAGGTGCACGTTGGAACGAAGCAGTTACAACCTTCATTCAATATTTATTCCGACATCAACATCACTGACAAAACCAGATTATCTGGTCATGATCACATTGCCGTTTGTGGGATCTTGCTGTGTGCAAACTGGCTGCGGCGTTCCCCACATTGCAACAGTGCCTTCACTTTTACAATACTTCATTGGCTGTAAAGCACCTTGGGACGTCGTTCGGTCATGAAAGGCGCTTTCGAAATACAATACAGAAAATGTTACCCGATAGCTGACAAAATGCGAGCTGTTGCGAGAAATACCTGTGTTTGAATGTTGGTTGCATTGCAGGGATGATGAACTTAATGACTGGCGCTGCCTGTTAAGTCCTGTCGTAAGAATGTGTGCGTTGTGTGTTTGCACAGGAGGAAGAATTGTGAGGCTGCTCAGTAAGTGTGCAGAATTTGCAGCACACTTTTCTGCAGCTGCTGCAAGACCATTGTCAGGATGGCCGAGTGGTCTAAGGCGCCAGACTCAAGGACTGTTAATCGTTACCTTACCAAAGGTTGGTGTATTCTGGTCCCTTTCTAGGGGCGTGGGTTCGAATCCCACTTCTGACATTAACTTTTTATCCAGACAAATGCCAGCCAGCGTCAAAAAGCCTGCTCAACTGGCTTTAAATTTGCAAGTGGTCACCTGAAGCTCCTCAACGCTATTGGCGTTTGCCAATAAGCGAAAGGCACCGCACCGCCCACAGACCAACTTGTTTTGCTCTCTAAACTTATCACATTCTAACCCTGTTCTCGGGGATAGGGTTTAAAATCAGACTTCTCCTTTCAACCCATTCCCACACTAAAAAGCAGCAGACTCAAAGCATGACATTTTTATCCTCCCGCGTTGCTGAATTCCACGTTGCTTTCTCGTACTGTGGCTTTCAATCCCACTGCAGACAGTGGTGTTTCTCAGAAAAAGGGCACCACTGTCAAAGAATGAGATTTCTTCCACACAAAGGCTGCTCAAATCTGCTCCGTTACTCAGGCAGGGAATTACTTGCAATGTTACTTCCGACATTAACACATTTTGCCAGTATAAAAGGCACCAGAGCCAAACAAGTCAGGTATTAGCATGTGAAAGTTGCCAGAGTCGATGCCTTGGTGGACCGAGGCCTTTCAATGCTCAGACTGATGCTTACGGCCAAGGCACAATAGTGTCAGGAAGGCCGAGTGGAGTGAGGCGCCAGACTCAAAGACTGTTAATCCTTAACTGACCAAAGGTCGGCGAATTCCGGTCGCTTTCTAGGGGCGTGGGTTGCAATCCCACCTCTGACGTGACATTTTTCCCCACACAAATGCAGCCAGCGTCAAAAGGCCTGTTGAACTGGCCTTCAATTTACAAGTGGCAACATCAAACTCTTCAACGGTTTGCCAACAAACTGAAGGCACCGTTCTCAGCTCAACCTCTTTTCCACACCAAAATAGTCATATCACAACACAGCGGGAGCCGACTGCTTCATGGCTCGCGGTGAATGGGCGCAAATATTACACGCCACAAATTCTGGCAGCGTGGGATTCGAACCCACGCCTCCGAAGAGACTGGAGCCTTAATCCAGCGCCTTAGACCGCTCGGCCACGCTACCACTGGCAGCAGTTTCCGTTCTGGAACTAGTGACCGGTGAGTGAAATGTGACTTTGCTTTGGGCAAGATAATAATCAAGGCAATTGAAGTGGCAGACGGTGAACTCTCGAGAAATGATTTTGCAGCATACAGGTCCACAGGGCAACACCAGTAATTAGGTGCACGTTGGAACGAAGCAGTTACAACCTTCATTCAATATTTATTCCGACATCAACATCACTGACAAAACCAGATTATCTGGTCATGATCACATTGCCGTTTGTGGGATCTTGCTGTGTGCAAACTGGCTGCGGCGTTCCCCACATTGCAACAGTGCCTTCACTTTTACAATACTTCATTGGCTGTAAAGCACCTTGGGACGTCGTTCGGTCATGAAAGGCGCTTTCGAAATACAATACAGAAAATGTTACCCGATAGCTGACAAAATGCGAGCTGTTGCGAGAAATACCTGTGTTTGAATGTTGGTTGCATTGCAGGGATGATGAACTTAATGACTGGCGCTGCCTGTTAAGTCCTGTCGTAAGAATGTGTGCGTTGTGTGTTTGCACAGGAGGAAGAATTGTGAGGCTGCTCAGTAAGTGTGCAGAATTTGCAGCACACTTTTCTGCAGCTGCTGCAAGACCATTGTCAGGATGGCCGAGTGGTCTAAGGCGCCAGACTCAAGGACTGTTAATCGTTACCTTACCAAAGGTTGGTGTATTCTGGTCCCTTTCTAGGGGCGTGGGTTCGAATCCCACTTCTGACATTAACTTTTTATCCAGACAAATGCCAGCCAGCGTCAAAAAGCCTGCTCAACTGGCTTTAAATTTGCAAGTGGTCACCTGAAGCTCCTCAACGCTATTGGCGTTTGCCAATAAGCGAAAGGCACCGCACCGCCCACAGACCAACTTGTTTTGCTCTCTAAACTTATCACATTCTAACCCTGTTCTCGGGGATAGGGTTTAAAATCAGACTTCTCCTTTCAACCCATTCCCACACTAAAAAGCAGCAGACTCAAAGCATGACATTTTTATCCTCCCGCGTTGCTGAATTCCACGTTGCTTTCTCGTACTGTGGCTTTCAATCCCACTGCAGACAGTGGTGTTTCTCAGAAAAAGGGCACCACTGTCAAAGAATGAGATTTCTTCCACACAAAGGCTGCTCAAATCTGCTCCGTTACTCAGGCAGGGAATTACTTGCAATGTTACTTCCGACATTAACACATTTTGCCAGTATAAAAGGCACCAGAGCCAAACAAGTCAGGTATTAGCATGTGAAAGTTGCCAGAGTCGATGCCTTGGTGGACCGAGGCCTTTCAATGCTCAGACTGATGCTTACGGCCAAGGGCACAATAGTGTCAGGAAGGCCGAGTGGAGTGAGGCGCCAGACTCAAAGACTGTTAATCCTTAACTGACCAAAGGTCGGCGAATTCCGGTCGCTTTCTAGGGGCGTGGGTTGCAATCCCACCTCTGACGTGACATTTTTCCCCACACAAATGCAGCCAGCGTCAAAAGGCCTGTTGAACTGGCCTTCAATTTACAAGTGGCAACATCAAACTCTTCAACGGTTTGCCAACAAACTGAAGGCACCGTTCTCAGCTCAACCTCTTTTCCACACCAAAATAGTCATATCACAACACAGCGGGAGCCGACTGCTTCATGGCTCGCGGTGAATGGGCGCAAATATTACACGCCACAAATTCTGGCAGCGTGGGATTCGAACCCACGCCTCCGAAGAGACTGGAGCCTTAATCCAGCGCCTTAGACCGCTCGGCCACGCTACCACTGGCAGCAGTTTCCGTTCTGGAACTAGTGACCGGTGAGTGAAATGTGACTTTGCTTTGGGCAAGATAATAATCAAGGCAATTGAAGTGGCAGACGGTGAACTCTCGAGAAATGATTTTGCAGCATACAGGTCCACAGGGCAACACCAGTAATTAGGTGCACGTTGGAACGAAGCAGTTACAACCTTCATTCAATATTTATTCCGACATCAACATCACTGACAAAACCAGATTATCTGGTCATGATCACATTGCCGTTTGTGGGATCTTGCTGTGTGCAAACTGGCTGCGGCGTTCCCCACATTGCAACAGTGCCTTCACTTTTACAATACTTCATTGGCTGTAAAGCACCTTGGGACGTCGTTCGGTCATGAAAGGCGCTTTCGAAATACAATACAGAAAATGTTACCCGATAGCTGACAAAATGCGAGCTGTTGCGAGAAATACCTGTGTTTGAATGTTGGTTGCATTGCAGGGATGATGAACTTAATGACTGGCGCTGCCTGTTAAGTCCTGTCGTAAGAATGTGTGCGTTGTGTGTTTGCACAGGAGGAAGAATTGTGAGGCTGCTCAGTAAGTGTGCAGAATTTGCAGCACACTTTTCTGCAGCTGCTGCAAGACCATTGTCAGGATGGCCGAGTGGTCTAAGGCGCCAGACTCAAGGACTGTTAATCGTTACCTTACCAAAGGTTGGTGTATTCTGGTCCCTTTCTAGGGGCGTGGGTTCGAATCCCACTTCTGACATTAACTTTTTATCCAGACAAATGCCAGCCAGCGTCAAAAAGCCTGCTCAACTGGCTTTAAATTTGCAAGTGGTCACCTGAAGCTCCTCAACGCTATTGGCGTTTGCCAATAAGCGAAAGGCACCGCACCGCCCACAGACCAACTTGTTTTGCTCTCTAAACTTATCACATTCTAACCCTGTTCTCGGGGATAGGGTTTAAAATCAGACTTCTCCTTTCAACCCATTCCCACACTAAAAAGCAGCAGACTCAAAGCATGACATTTTTATCCTCCCGCGTTGCTGAATTCCACGTTGCTTTCTCGTACTGTGGCTTTCAATCCCACTGCAGACAGTGGTGTTTCTCAGAAAAAGGGCACCACTGTCAAAGAATGAGATTTCTTCCACACAAAGGCTGCTCAAATCTGCTCCGTTACTCAGGCAGGGAATTACTTGCAATGTTACTTCCGACATTAACACATTTTGCCAGTATAAAAGGCACCAGAGCCAAACAAGTCAGGTATTAGCATGTGAAAGTTGCCAGAGTCGATGCCTTGGTGGACCGAGGCCTTTCAATGCTCAGACTGATGCTTACGGCCAAGGGCACAATAGTGTCAGGAAGGCCGAGTGGAGTGAGGCGCCAGACTCAAAGACTGTTAATCCTTAACTGACCAAAGGTCGGCGAATTCCGGTCGCTTTCTAGGGGCGTGGGTTGCAATCCCACCTCTGACGTGACATTTTTCCCCACACAAATGCAGCCAGCGTCAAAAGGCCTGTTGAACTGGCCTTCAATTTACAAGTGGCAACATCAAACTCTTCAACGGTTTGCCAACAAACTGAAGGCACCGTTCTCAGCTCAACCTCTTTTCCACACCAAAATAGTCATATCACAACACAGCGGGAGCCGACTGCTTCATGGCTCGCGGTGAATGGGCGCAAATATTACACGCCACAAATTCTGGCAGCGTGGGATTCGAACCCACGCCTCCGAAGAGACTGGAGCCTTAATCCAGCGCCTTAGACCGCTCGGCCACGCTACCACTGGCAGCAGTTTCCGTTCTGGAACTAGTGACCGGTGAGTGAAATGTGACTTTGCTTTGGGCAAGATAATAATCAAGGCAATTGAAGTGGCAGACGGTGAACTCTCGAGAAATGATTTTGCAGCATACAGGTCCACAGGGCAACACCAGTAATTAGGTGCACGTTGGAACGAAGCAGTTACAACCTTCATTCAATATTTATTCCGACATCAACATCACTGACAAAACCAGATTATCTGGTCATGATCACATTGCCGTTTGTGGGATCTTGCTGTGTGCAAACTGGCTGCGGCGTTCCCCACATTGCAACAGTGCCTTCACTTTTACAATACTTCATTGGCTGTAAAGCACCTTGGGACGTCGTTCGGTCATGAAAGGCGCTTTCGAAATACAATACAGAAAATGTTACCCGATAGCTGACAAAATGCGAGCTGTTGCGAGAAATACCTGTGTTTGAATGTTGGTTGCATTGCAGGGATGATGAACTTAATGACTGGCGCTGCCTGTTAAGTCCTGTCGTAAGAATGTGTGCGTTGTGTGTTTGCACAGGAGGAAGAATTGTGAGGCTGCTCAGTAAGTGTGCAGAATTTGCAGCACACTTTTCTGCAGCTGCTGCAAGACCATTGTCAGGATGGCCGAGTGGTCTAAGGCGCCAGACTCAAGGACTGTTAATCGTTACCTTACCAAAGGTTGGTGTATTCTGGTCCCTTTCTAGGGGCGTGGGTTCGAATCCCACTTCTGACATTAACTTTTTATCCAGACAAATGCCAGCCAGCGTCAAAAAGCCTGCTCAACTGGCTTTAAATTTGCAAGTGGTCACCTGAAGCTCCTCAACGCTATTGGCGTTTGCCAATAAGCGAAAGGCACCGCACCGCCCACAGACCAACTTGTTTTGCTCTCTAAACTTATCACATTCTAACCCTGTTCTCGGGGATAGGGTTTAAAATCAGACTTCTCCTTTCAACCCATTCCCACACTAAAAAGCAGCAGACTCAAAGCATGACATTTTTATCCTCCCGCGTTGCTGAATTCCACGTTGCTTTCTCGTACTGTGGCTTTCAATCCCACTGCAGACAGTGGTGTTTCTCAGAAAAAGGGCACCACTGTCAAAGAATGAGATTTCTTCCACACAAAGGCTGCTCAAATCTGCTCCGTTACTCAGGCAGGGAATTACTTGCAATGTTACTTCCGACATTAACACATTTTGCCAGTATAAAAGGCACCAGAGCCAAACAAGTCAGGTATTAGCATGTGAAAGTTGCCAGAGTCGATGCCTTGGTGGACCGAGGCCTTTCAATGCTCAGACTGATGCTTACGGCCAAGGGCACAATAGTGTCAGGAAGGCCGAGTGGAGTGAGGCGCCAGACTCAAAGACTGTTAATCCTTAACTGACCAAAGGTCGGCGAATTCCGGTCGCTTTCTAGGGGCGTGGGTTGCAATCCCACCTCTGACGTGACATTTTTCCCCACACAAATGCAGCCAGCGTCAAAAGGCCTGTTGAACTGGCCTTCAATTTACAAGTGGCAACATCAAACTCTTCAACGGTTTGCCAACAAACTGAAGGCACCGTTCTCAGCTCAACCTCTTTTCCACACCAAAATAGTCATATCACAACACAGCGGGAGCCGACTGCTTCATGGCTCGCGGTGAATGGGCGCAAATATTACACGCCACAAATTCTGGCAGCGTGGGATTCGAACCCACGCCTCCGAAGAGACTGGAGCCTTAATCCAGCGCCTTAGACCGCTCGGCCACGCTACCACTGGCAGCAGTTTCCGTTCTGGAACTAGTGACCGGTGAGTGAAATGTGACTTTGCTTTGGGCAAGATAATAATCAAGGCAATTGAAGTGGCAGACGGTGAACTCTCGAGAAATGATTTTGCAGCATACAGGTCCACAGGGCAACACCAGTAATTAGGTGCACGTTGGAACGAAGCAGTTACAACCTTCATTCAATATTTATTCCGACATCAACATCACTGACAAAACCAGATTATCTGGTCATGATCACATTGCCGTTTGTGGGATCTTGCTGTGTGCAAACTGGCTGCGGCGTTCCCCACATTGCAACAGTGCCTTCACTTTTACAATACTTCATTGGCTGTAAAGCACCTTGGGACGTCGTTCGGTCATGAAAGGCGCTTTCGAAATACAATACAGAAAATGTTACCCGATAGCTGACAAAATGCGAGCTGTTGCGAGAAATACCTGTGTTTGAATGTTGGTTGCATTGCAGGGATGATGAACTTAATGACTGGCGCTGCCTGTTAAGTCCTGTCGTAAGAATGTGTGCGTTGTGTGTTTGCACAGGAGGAAGAATTGTGAGGCTGCTCAGTCAGTGTGCAGAATTTGCAGCACACTTTTCTGCAGCTGCTGCAAGACCATTGTCAGGATGGCCGAGTGGTCTAAGGCGCCAGACTCAAGGACTGTTAATCGTTACCTTACCAAAGGTTGGTGTATTCTGGTCCCTTTCTAGGGGCGTGGGTTCGAATCCCACTTCTGACATTAACTTTTTATCCAGACAAATGCCAGCCAGCGTCAAAAAGCCTGCTCAACTGGCTTTAAATTTGCAAGTGGTCACCTGAAGCTCCTCAACGCTATTGGCGTTTGCCAATAAGCGAAAGGCACCGCACCGCCCACAGACCAACTTGTTTTGCTCTCTAAACTTATCACATTCTAACCCTGTTCTCGGGGATAGGGTTTAAAATCAGACTTCTCCTTTCAACCCATTCCCACACTAAAAAGCAGCAGACTCAAAGCATGACATTTTTATCCTCCCGCGTTGCTGAATTCCACGTTGCTTTCTCGTACTGTGGCTTTCAATCCCACTGCAGACAGTGGTGTTTCTCAGAAAAAGGGCACCACTGTCAAAGAATGAGATTTCTTCCACACAAAGGCTGCTCAAATCTGCTCCGTTACTCAGGCAGGGAATTACTTGCAATGTTACTTCCGACATTAACACATTTTGCCAGTATAAAAGGCACCAGAGCCAAACAAGTCAGGTATTAGCATGTGAAAGTTGCCAGAGTCGATGCCTTGGTGGACCGAGGCCTTTCAATGCTCAGACTGATGCTTACGGCCAAGGGCACAATAGTGTCAGGAAGGCCGAGTGGAGTGAGGCGCCAGACTCAAAGACTGTTAATCCTTAACTGACCAAAGGTCGGCGAATTCCGGTCCCTTTCTAGGGGCGTGGGTTGCAATCCCACCTCTGACGTGACATTTTTCCCCACACAAATGCAGCCAGCGTCAAAAGGCCTGTTGAACTGGCCTTCAATTTACAAGTGGCAACATCAAACTCTTCAACGGTTTGCCAACAAACTGAAGGCACCGTTCTCAGCTCAACCTCTTTTCCACACCAAAATAGTCATATCACAACACAGCGGGAGCCGACTGCTTCATGGCTCGCGGTGAATGGGCGCAAATATTACACGCCACAAATTCTGGCAGCGTGGGATTCGAACCCACGCCTCCGAAGAGACTGGAGCCTTAATCCAGCGCCTTAGACCGCTCGGCCACGCTACCACTGGCAGCAGTTTCCGTTCTGGAACTAGTGACCGGTGAGTGAAATGTGACTTTGCTTTGGGCAAGATAATAATCAAGGCAATTGAAGTGGCAGACGGTGAACTCTCGAGAAATGATTTTGCAGCATACAGGTCCACAGGGCAACACCAGTAATTAGGTGCACGTTGGAACGAAGCAGTTACAACCTTCATTCAATATTTATTCCGACATCAACATCACTGACAAAACCAGATTATCTGGTCATGATCACATTGCCGTTTGTGGGATCTTGCTGTGTGCAAACTGGCTGCGGCGTTCCCCACATTGCAACAGTGCCTTCACTTTTACAATACTTCATTGGCTGTAAAGCGCCTTGGGACGTCGTTCGGTCATGAAAGGCGCTTTCGAAATACAATACAGAAAATGTTACCCGATAGCTGACAAAATGCGAGCTGTTGCGAGAAATACCTGTGTTTGAATGTTGGTTGCATTGCAGGGATGATGAACTTAATGACTGGCGCTGCCTGTTAAGTCCTGTCGTAAGAATGTGTGCGTTGTGTGTTTGCACAGGAGGAAGAATTGTGAGGCTGCTCAGTAAGTGTGCAGAATTTGCAGCACATTTTCCTGCGTGCTGCTGCACGACCATTGTCAGGATGGCCGAGTGGTCTAAGGCGCCAGACTCAAGGACTGTTAATCCTTACCTTACCAAAGGTTGGTGTATTCTGGTCCCTTTCTAGGGGCGTGGGTTCGAATCCCACTTCTGACATTAACTTTTTATCCAGACAAATGCCAGCCAGCGTCAAAAAGCCTGCTCAACTGGCTTTAAATTTGCAAGTGGTCACCTCAAGCTCCTCAACGCTATTGGCATTTGCCAATAAGCGAAAGGCACCGCACCGCCCACAGACCAACTTGTTTTGCTCTCTAAACTTATCACATTCTAACCCTGTTCTCGGGGATAGGGTTTAAAATCAGACTTCTCCTTTCAACCCATTCCCACACTAAAAAGCAGCAGACTCAAAGCATGACATTTTTATCCTCCCGCGTTGCTGAATTCCACGTTGCTTTCTCGTACTGTGGCTTTCAATCCCACTGCAGACAGTGGTGGTTCTCAGAAAAAGGGCACCACTGTCAAAGAATGAGATTTCTTCCACACAAAGGCTGCTCAAATCTGCTCCGTTCCTCAGGCAGGGAATTACTTGCAATGTTTACTTCCGACATTAACACATTTTGCCAGTATAAAAGGCACCAGAGCCAAACAAGTCAGGTATTAGCATGTGAAAGTTGCCAGAGTCGATGCCTTGGTGGACCGAGGCCTTTCAATGCTCAGACTGATGCTTACGGCCAAGGGCACAATAGTGTCAGGAAGGCCGAGTGGAGTGAGGCGCCAGACTCAAAGACTGTTAATCCTTAACTGACCAAAGGTCGGCGAATTCCGGTCGCTTTCTAGGGGCGTGGGTTGCAATCCCACCTCTGACGTGACATTTTTCCCCACACAAATGCAGCCAGCGTCAAAAGGCCTGTTGAACTGGCCTTCAATTTACAAGTGGCAACATCAAACTCTTCAACGGTTTGCCAACAAACTGAAGGCACCGTTCTCAGCTCAACCTCTTTTCCACACCAAAATAGTCATATCACAACACAGCGGGAGCCGACTGCTTCATGGCTCGCGGTGAATGGGCGCAAATATTACACGCCACAAATTCTGGCAGCGTGGGATTCGAACCCACGCCTCCGAAGAGACTGGAGCCTTAATCCAGCGCCTTAGACCGCTCGGCCACGCTACCACTGGCAGCAGTTTCCGTTCTGGAACTAGTGACCGGTGAGTGAAATGTGACTTTGCTTTGGGCAAGATAATAATCAAGGCAATTGAAGTGGCAGACGGTGAACTCTCGAGAAATGATTTTGCAGCATACAGGTCCACAGGGCAACACCAGTAATTAGGTGCACGTTGGAACGAAGCAGTTACAACCTTCATTCAATATTTATTCCGACATCAACATCACTGACAAAACCAGATTATCTGGTCATGATCACATTGCCGTTTGTGGGATCTTGCTGTGTGCAAACTGGCTGCGGCGTTCCCCACATTGCAACAGTGCCTTCACTTTTACAATACTTCATTGGCTGTAAAGCACCTTGGGACGTCGTTCGGTCATGAAAGGCGCTTTCGAAATACAATACAGAAAATGTTACCCGATAGCTGACAAAATGCGAGCTGTTGCGAGAAATACCTGTGTTTGAATGTTGGTTGCATTGCAGGGATGATGAACTTAATGACTGGCGCTGCCTGTTAAGTCCTGTCGTAAGAATGTGTGCGTTGTGTGTTTGCACAGGAGGAAGAATTGTGAGGCTGCTCAGTCAGTGTGCAGAATTTGCAGCACACTTTTCTGCAGCTGCTGCAAGACCATTGTCAGGATGGCCGAGTGGTCTAAGGCGCCAGACTCAAGGACTGTTAATCGTTACCTTACCAAAGGTTGGTGTATTCTGGTCCCTTTCTAGGGGCGTGGGTTCGAATCCCACTTCTGACATTAACTTTTTATCCAGACAAATGCCAGCCAGCGTCAAAAAGCCTGCTCAACTGGCTTTAAATTTGCAAGTGGTCACCTGAAGCTCCTCAACGCTATTGGCGTTTGCCAATAAGCGAAAGGCACCGCACCGCCCACAGACCAACTTGTTTTGCTCTCTAAACTTATCACATTCTAACCCTGTTCTCGGGGATAGGGTTTAAAATCAGACTTCTCCTTTCAACCCATTCCCACACTAAAAAGCAGCAGACTCAAAGCATGACATTTTTATCCTCCCGCGTTGCTGAATTCCACGTTGCTTTCTCGTACTGTGGCTTTCAATCCCACTGCAGACAGTGGTGTTTCTCAGAAAAAGGGCACCACTGTCAAAGAATGAGATTTCTTCCACACAAAGGCTGCTCAAATCTGCTCCGTTACTCAGGCAGGGAATTACTTGCAATGTTACTTCCGACATTAACACATTTTGCCAGTATAAAAGGCACCAGAGCCAAACAAGTCAGGTATTAGCATGTGAAAGTTGCCAGAGTCGATGCCTTGGTGGACCGAGGCCTTTCAATGCTCAGACTGATGCTTACGGCCAAGGGCACAATAGTGTCAGGAAGGCCGAGTGGAGTGAGGCGCCAGACTCAAAGACTGTTAATCCTTAACTGACCAAAGGTCGGCGAATTCCGGTCCCTTTCTAGGGGCGTGGGTTGCAATCCCACCTCTGACGTGACATTTTTCCCCACACAAATGCAGCCAGCGTCAAAAGGCCTGTTGAACTGGCCTTCAATTTACAAGTGGCAACATCAAACTCTTCAACGGTTTGCCAACAAACTGAAGGCACCGTTCTCAGCTCAACCTCTTTTCCACACCAAAATAGTCATATCACAACACAGCGGGAGCCGACTGCTTCATGGCTCGCGGTGAATGGGCGCAAATATTACACGCCACAAATTCTGGCAGCGTGGGATTCGAACCCACGCCTCCGAAGAGACTGGAGCCTTAATCCAGCGCCTTAGACCGCTCGGCCACGCTACCACTGGCAGCAGTTTCCGTTCTGGAACTAGTGACCGGTGAGTGAAATGTGACTTTGCTTTGGGCAAGATAATAATCAAGGCAATTGAAGTGGCAGACGGTGAACTCTCGAGAAATGATTTTGCAGCATACAGGTCCACAGGGCAACACCAGTAATTAGGTGCACGTTGGAACGAAGCAGTTACAACCTTCATTCAATATTTATTCCGACATCAACATCACTGACAAAACCAGATTATCTGGTCATGATCACATTGCCGTTTGTGGGATCTTGCTGTGTGCAAACTGGCTGCGGCGTTCCCCACATTGCAACAGTGCCTTCACTTTTACAATACTTCATTGGCTGTAAAGCGCCTTGGGACGTCGTTCGGTCATGAAAGGCGCTTTCGAAATACAATACAGAAAATGTTACCCGATAGCTGACAAAATGCGAGCTGTTGCGAGAAATACCTGTGTTTGAATGTTGGTTGCATTGCAGGGATGATGAACTTAATGACTGGCGCTGCCTGTTAAGTCCTGTCGTAAGAATGTGTGCGTTGTGTGTTTGCACAGGAGGAAGAATTGTGAGGCTGCTCAGTAAGTGTGCAGAATTTGCAGCACATTTTCCTGCGTGCTGCTGCACGACCATTGTCAGGATGGCCGAGTGGTCTAAGGCGCCAGACTCAAGGACTGTTAATCCTTACCTTACCAAAGGTTGGTGTATTCTGGTCCCTTTCTAGGGGCGTGGGTTCGAATCCCACTTCTGACATTAACTTTTTATCCAGACAAATGCCAGCCAGCGTCAAAAAGCCTGCTCAACTGGCTTTAAATTTGCAAGTGGTCACCTCAAGCTCCTCAACGCTATTGGCATTTGCCAATAAGCGAAAGGCACCGCACCGCCCACAGACCAACT
The DNA here is from genome assembly GCF_044704955.1 of Pristiophorus japonicus. Lineage (NCBI taxonomy): Eukaryota > Metazoa > Chordata > Chondrichthyes > Pristiophoridae > Pristiophorus > Pristiophorus japonicus. The sequence goes on from NC_091984.1 coordinate 175,179,890, forward strand.
TGTTTTGCTCTCTAAACTTATCACATTCTAACCCTGTTCTCGGGGATAGGGTTTAAAATCAGACTTCTCCTTTCAACCCATTCCCACACTAAAAAGCAGCAGACTCAAAGCATGACATTTTTATCCTCCCGCGTTGCTGAATTCCACGTTGCTTTCTCGTACTGTGGCTTTCAATCCCACTGCAGACAGTGGTGGTTCTCAGAAAAAGGGCACCACTGTCAAAGAATGAGATTTCTTCCACACAAAGGCTGCTCAAATCTGCTCCGTTCCTCAGGCAGGGAATTACTTGCAATGTTTACTTCCGACATTAACACATTTTGCCAGTATAAAAGGCACCAGAGCCAAACAAGTCAGGTATTAGCATGTGAAAGTTGCCAGAGTCGATGCCTTGGTGGACCGAGGCCTTTCAATGCTCAGACTGATGCTTACGGCCAAGGGCACAATAGTGTCAGGAAGGCCGAGTGGAGTGAGGCGCCAGACTCAAAGACTGTTAATCCTTAACTGACCAAAGGTCGGCGAATTCCGGTCCCTTTCTAGGGGCGTGGGTTGCAATCCCACCTCTGACGTGACATTTTTCCCCACACAAATGCAGCCAGCGTCAAAAGGCCTGTTGAACTGGCCTTCAATTTACAAGTGGCAACATCAAACTCTTCAACGGTTTGCCAACAAACTGAAGGCACCGTTCTCAGCTCAACCTCTTTTCCACACCAAAATAGTCATATCACAACACAGCGGGAGCCGACTGCTTCATGGCTCGCGGTGAATGGGCGCAAATATTACACGCCACAAATTCTGGCAGCGTGGGATTCGAACCCACGCCTCCGAAGAGACTGGAGCCTTAATCCAGCGCCTTAGACCGCTCGGCCACGCTACCACTGGCAGCAGTTTCCGTTCTGGAACTAGTGACCGGTGAGTGAAATGTGACTTTGCTTTGGGCAAGATAATAATCAAGGCAATTGAAGTGGCAGACGGTGAACTCTCGAGAAATGATTTTGCAGCATACAGGTCCACAGGGCAACACCAGTAATTAGGTGCACGTTGGAACGAAGCAGTTACAACCTTCATTCAATATTTATTCCGACATCAACATCACTGACAAAACCAGATTATCTGGTCATGATCACATTGCCGTTTGTGGGATCTTGCTGTGTGCAAACTGGCTGCGGCGTTCCCCACATTGCAACAGTGCCTTCACTTTTACAATACTTCATTGGCTGTAAAGCGCCTTGGGACGTCGTTCGGTCATGAAAGGCGCTTTCGAAATACAATACAGAAAATGTTACCCGATAGCTGACAAAATGCGAGCTGTTGCGAGAAATACCTGTGTTTGAATGTTGGTTGCATTGCAGGGATGATGAACTTAATGACTGGCGCTGCCTGTTAAGTCCTGTCGTAAGAATGTGTGCGTTGTGTGTTTGCACAGGAGGAAGAATTGTGAGGCTGCTCAGTAAGTGTGCAGAATTTGCAGCACATTTTCCTGCAGCTGCTGCACGACCATTGTCAGGATGGCCGAGTGGTCTAAGGCGCCAGACTCAAGGACTGTTAATCCTTACCTTACCAAAGGTTGGTGTATTCTGGTCCCTTTCTAGGGGCGTGGGTTCGAATCCCACTTCTGACATTAACTTTTTATCCAGACAAATGCCAGCCAGCGTCAAAAAGCCTGCTCAACTGGCTTTAAATTTGCAAGTGGTCACCTCAAGCTCCTCAACGCTATTGTCGTTTGCCAATAAGCGAAAGGCACCGCACCGCCCACAGACCAACTTGTTTTGCTCTCTAAACTTATCACATTCTAACCCTGTTCTCGGGGATAGGGTTTAAAATCAGACTTCTCCTTTCAACCCATTCCCACACTAAAAAGCAGCAGACTCAAAGCATGACATTTTTATCCTCCCGCGTTGCTGAATTCCACGTTGCTTTCTCGTACTGTGGCTTTCAATCCCACTGCAGACAGTGGTGGTTCTCAGAAAAAGGGCACCACTGTCAAAGAATGAGATTTCTTCCACACAAAGGCTGCTCAAATCTGCTCCGTTCCTCAGGCAGGGAATTACTTGCAATGTTTACTTCCGACATTAACACATTTTGCCAGTATAAAAGGCACCAGAGCCAAACAAGTCAGGTATTAGCATGTGAAAGTTGCCAGAGTCGATGCCTTGGTGGACCGAGGCCTTTCAATGCTCAGACTGATGCTTACGGCCAAGGGCACAATAGTGTCAGGAAGGCCGAGTGGAGTGAGGCGCCAGACTCAAAGACTGTTAATCCTTAACTGACCAAAGGTCGGCGAATTCCGGTCCCTTTCTAGGGGCGTGGGTTGCAATCCCACCTCTGACGTGACATTTTTCCCCACACAAATGCAGCCAGCGTCAAAAGGCCTGTTGAACTGGCCTTCAATTTACAAGTGGCAACATCAAACTCTTCAACGGTTTGCCAACAAACTGAAGGCACCGTTCTCAGCTCAACCTCTTTTCCACACCAAAATAGTCATATCACAACACAGCGGGAGCCGACTGCTTCATGGCTCGCGGTGAATGGGCGCAAATATTACACGCCACAAATTCTGGCAGCGTGGGATTCGAACCCACGCCTCCGAAGAGACTGGAGCCTTAATCCAGCGCCTTAGACCGCTCGGCCACGCTACCACTGGCAGCAGTTTCCGTTCTGGAACTAGTGACCGGTGAGTGAAATGTGACTTTGCTTTGGGCAAGATAATAATCAAGGCAATTGAAGTGGCAGACGGTGAACTCTCGAGAAATGATTTTGCAGCATACAGGTCCACAGGGCAACACCAGTAATTAGGTGCACGTTGGAACGAAGCAGTTACAACCTTCATTCAATATTTATTCCGACATCAACATCACTGACAAAACCAGATTATCTGGTCATGATCACATTGCCGTTTGTGGGATCTTGCTGTGTGCAAACTGGCTGCGGCGTTCCCCACATTGCAACAGTGCCTTCACTTTTACAATACTTCATTGGCTGTAAAGCGCCTTGGGACGTCGTTCGGTCATGAAAGGCGCTTTCGAAATACAATACAGAAAATGTTACCCGATAGCTGACAAAATGCGAGCTGTTGCGAGAAATACCTGTGTTTGAATGTTGGTTGCATTGCAGGGATGATGAACTTAATGACTGGCGCTGCCTGTTAAGTCCTGTCGTAAGAATGTGTGCGTTGTGTGTTTGCACAGGAGGAAGAATTGTGAGGCTGCTCAGTAAGTGTGCAGAATTTGCAGCACATTTTCCTGCGTGCTGCTGCACGACCATTGTCAGGATGGCCGAGTGGTCTAAGGCGCCAGACTCAAGGACTGTTAATCCTTACCTTACCAAAGGTTGGTGTATTCTGGTCCCTTTCTAGGGGCGTGGGTTCGAATCCCACTTCTGACATTAACTTTTTATCCAGACAAATGCCAGCCAGCGTCAAAAAGCCTGCTCAACTGGCTTTAAATTTGCAAGTGGTCACCTCAAGCTCCTCAACGCTATTGGCATTTGCCAATAAGCGAAAGGCACCGCACCGCCCACAGACCAACTTGTTTTGCTCTCTAAACTTATCACATTCTAACCCTGTTCTCGGGGATAGGGTTTAAAATCAGACTTCTCCTTTCAACCCATTCCCACACTAAAAAGCAGCAGACTCAAAGCATGACATTTTTATCCTCCCGCGTTGCTGAATTCCACGTTGCTTTCTCGTACTGTGGCTTTCAATCCCACTGCAGACAGTGGTGGTTCTCAGAAAAAGGGCACCACTGTCAAAGAATGAGATTTCTTCCACACAAAGGCTGCTCAAATCTGCTCCGTTCCTCAGGCAGGGAATTACTTGCAATGTTTACTTCCGACATTAACACATTTTGCCAGTATAAAAGGCACCAGAGCCAAACAAGTCAGGTATTAGCATGTGAAAGTTGCCAGAGTCGATGCCTTGGTGGACCGAGGCCTTTCAATGCTCAGACTGATGCTTACGGCCAAGGGCACAATAGTGTCAGGAAGGCCGAGTGGAGTGAGGCGCCAGACTCAAAGACTGTTAATCCTTAACTGACCAAAGGTCGGCGAATTCCGGTCCCTTTCTAGGGGCGTGGGTTGCAATCCCACCTCTGACGTGACATTTTTCCCCACACAAATGCAGCCAGCGTCAAAAGGCCTGTTGAACTGGCCTTCAATTTACAAGTGGCAACATCAAACTCTTCAACGGTTTGCCAACAAACTGAAGGCACCGTTCTCAGCTCAACCTCTTTTCCACACCAAAATAGTCATATCACAACACAGCGGGAGCCGACTGCTTCATGGCTCGCGGTGAATGGGCGCAAATATTACACGCCACAAATTCTGGCAGCGTGGGATTCGAACCCACGCCTCCGAAGAGACTGGAGCCTTAATCCAGCGCCTTAGACCGCTCGGCCACGCTACCACTGGCAGCAGTTTCCGTTCTGGAACTAGTGACCGGTGAGTGAAATGTGACTTTGCTTTGGGCAAGATAATAATCAAGGCAATTGAAGTGGCAGACGGTGAACTCTCGAGAAATGATTTTGCAGCATACAGGTCCACAGGGCAACACCAGTAATTAGGTGCACGTTGGAACGAAGCAGTTACAACCTTCATTCAATATTTATTCCGACATCAACATCACTGACAAAACCAGATTATCTGGTCATGATCACATTGCCGTTTGTGGGATCTTGCTGTGTGCAAACTGGCTGCGGCGTTCCCCACATTGCAACAGTGCCTTCACTTTTACAATACTTCATTGGCTGTAAAGCGCCTTGGGACGTCGTTCGGTCATGAAAGGCGCTTTCGAAATACAATACAGAAAATGTTACCCGATAGCTGACAAAATGCGAGCTGTTGCGAGAAATACCTGTGTTTGAATGTTGGTTGCATTGCAGGGATGATGAACTTAATGACTGGCGCTGCCTGTTAAGTCCTGTCGTAAGAATGTGTGCGTTGTGTGTTTGCACAGGAGGAAGAATTGTGAGGCTGCTCAGTAAGTGTGCAGAATTTGCAGCACATTTTCCTGCAGCTGCTGCACGACCATTGTCAGGATGGCCGAGTGGTCTAAGGCGCCAGACTCAAGGACTGTTAATCCTTACCTTACCAAAGGTTGGTGTATTCTGGTCCCTTTCTAGGGGCGTGGGTTCGAATCCCACTTCTGACATTAACTTTTTATCCAGACAAATGCCAGCCAGCGTCAAAAAGCCTGCTCAACTGGCTTTAAATTTGCAAGTGGTCACCTCAAGCTCCTCAACGCTATTGTCGTTTGCCAATAAGCGAAAGGCACCGCACCGCCCACAGACCAACTTGTTTTGCTCTCTAAACTTATCACATTCTAACCCTGTTCTCGGGGATAGGGTTTAAAATCAGACTTCTCCTTTCAACCCATTCCCACACTAAAAAGCAGCAGACTCAAAGCATGACATTTTTATCCTCCCGCGTTGCTGAATTCCACGTTGCTTTCTCGTACTGTGGCTTTCAATCCCACTGCAGACAGTGGTGGTTCTCAGAAAAAGGGCACCACTGTCAAAGAATGAGATTTCTTCCACACAAAGGCTGCTCAAATCTGCTCCGTTCCTCAGGCAGGGAATTACTTGCAATGTTTACTTCCGACATTAACACATTTTGCCAGTATAAAAGGCACCAGAGCCAAACAAGTCAGGTATTAGCATGTGAAAGTTGCCAGAGTCGATGCCTTGGTGGACCGAGGCCTTTCAATGCTCAGACTGATGCTTACGGCCAAGGGCACAATAGTGTCAGGAAAGCCGAGTGGAGTGAGGCGCCAGACTCAAAGACTGTTAATCCTTAACTGACCAAAGGTCGGCGAATTCCGGTCCCTTTCGAGGGGCGTGGGTTGCAATCCCACCTCTGACGTGACATTTTTCCCCACACAAATGCAGCCAGCGTCAAAAGGCCTGTTGAACTGGCCTTCAATTTACAAGTGGCAACATCAAACTCTTCAACGGTTTGCCAACAAACTGAAGGCACCGTTCTCAGCTCAACCTCTTTTCCACACCAAAATAGTCATATCACAACACAGCGGGAGCCGACTGCTTCATGGCTCGCGGTGAATGGGCGCAAATATTACACGCCACAAATTCTGGCAGCGTGGGATTCGAACCCACGCCTCCGAAGAGACTGGAGCCTTAATCCAGCGCCTTAGACCGCTCGGCCACGCTACCACTGGCAGCAGTTTCCGTTCTGGAACTAGTGACCGGTGAGTGAAATGTGACTTTGCTTTGGGCAAGATAATAATCAAGGCCATTGAAGTGGCAGACGGTAAACTCTCGAGAAATGATTTTGCAGCATACAGGTCCACAGGGCAACACCAGTAATTAGGTGCACGTTGGAACGAAGCAGTTACAACCTTCATTCAATATTTATTCCGACATCAACATCACTGACAAAACCAGATTATCTGGTCATGATCACATTGCCGTTTGTGGGATCTTGCTGTGTGCAAACTGGCTGCGGCGTTCCCCACATTGCAACAGTGCCTTCACTTTTACAATACTTCATTGGCTGTGAAGCGCCTTGGGACGTCGTTCGGTCATGAAAGGCGCTTTCGAAATACAATACAGAAAATGTTACCCGATAGCTGACAAAATGCGAGCTGTTGCGAGAAATACCTGTGTTTGAATGTTGGTTGCATTGCAGGGATGATGAACTTAATGACTGGCGCTGCCTGTTAAGTCCTGTCGTAAGAATGTGTGCGTTGTGTGTTTGCATAGGAGGAAGAATTGTGAGGCTGCTCAGTAAGTGTGCAGAATTTGCAGCACATTTTTCTGCAGCTGCTGCAAGACCATTGTCAGGATGGCCGAGTGGTCTAAGGCGCCAGACTCAAGGACTGTTAATCCTTACCTTACCAAAGGTTGGTGTATTCTGGTCCCTTTCTAGGGGCGTGGGTTCGAATCCCACTTCTGACATTAACTTTTTATCCAGACAAATGCCAGCCAGCGTCAAAAAGCCTGCTCAACTGGCTTTAAATTTGCAAGTGGTCACCTCAAGCTCCTCAACGCTATTGTCGTTTGCCAATAAGCGAAAGGCACCGCACCGCCCACAGACCAACTTGTTTTGCTCTCTAAACTTATCACATTCTAACCCTGTTCTCGGGGATAGGGTTTAAAATCAGACTTCTCCTTTCAACCCATTCCCACACTAAAAAGCAGCAGACTCAAAGCATGACATTTTTATCCTCCCGCGTTGCTGAATTCCACGTTGCTTTCTCGTACTGTGGCTTTCAATCCCACTGCAGACAGTGGTGGTTCTCAGAAAAAGGGCACCACTGTCAAAGAATGAGATTTCTTCCACACAAAGGCTGCTCAAATCTGCTCCGTTCCTCAGGCAGGGAATTACTTGCAATGTTACTTCCGACATTAACACATTTTGCCAGTATAAAAGGCACCAGAGCCAAACAAGTCAGGTATTAGCATGTGAAAGTTGCCAGAGTCGATGCCTTGGTGGACCAAGGCCTTTCAATGCTCAGACTGATGCTTACGGCCAAGGGCACAATAGTGTCAGGAAAGCCGAGTGGAGTGAGGCGCCAGACTCAAAGACTGTTAATCCTTAACTGACCAAAGGTCGGCGAATTCCGGTCCCTTTCGAGGGGCGTGGGTTGCAATCCCACCTCTGACGTGACATTTTTCCCCACACAAATGCAGCCAGCGTCAAAAGGCCTGTTGAACTGGCCTTCAATTTACAAGTGGCAACATCAAACTCTTCAACGGTTTGCCAACAAACTGAAGGCACCGTTCTCAGCTCAACCTCTTTTCCACACCAAAATAGTCATATCACAACACAGCGGGAGCCGACTGCTTCATGGCTCGCGGTGAATGGGCGCAAATATTACACGCCACAAATTCTGGCAGCGTGGGATTCGAACCCACGCCTCCGAAGAGACTGGAGCCTTAATCCAGCGCCTTAGACCGCTCGGCCACGCTACCACTGGCAGCAGTTTCCGTTCTGGAACTAGTGACCGGTGAGTGAAATGTGACTTTGCTTTGGGCAAGATAATAATCAAGGCCATTGAAGTGGCAGACGGTAAACTCTCGAGAAATGATTTTGCAGCATACAGGTCCACAGGGCAACACCAGTAATTAGGTGCACGTTGGAACGAAGCAGTTACAACCTTCATTCAATATTTATTCCGACATCAACATCACTGACAAAACCAGATTATCTGGTCATGATCACATTGCCGTTTGTGGGATCTTGCTGTGTGCAAACTGGCTGCGGCGTTCCCCACATTGCAACAGTGCCTTCACTTTTACAATACTTCATTGGCTGTGAAGCGCCTTGGGACGTCGTTCGGTCATGAAAGGCGCTTTCGAAATACAATACAGAAAATGTTACCCGATAGCTGACAAAATGCGAGCTGTTGCGAGAAATACCTGTGTTTGAATGTTGGTTGCATTGCAGGGATGATGAACTTAATGACTGGCGCTGCCTGTTAAGTCCTGTCGTAAGAATGTGTGCGTTGTGTGTTTGCATAGGAGGAAGAATTGTGAGGCTGCTCAGTAAGTGTGCAGAATTTGCAGCACATTTTTCTGCAGCTGCTGCAAGACCATTGTCAGGATGGCCGAGTGGTCTAAGGCGCCAGACTCAAGGACTGTTAATCCTTACCTTACCAAAGGTTGGTGTATTCTGGTCCCTTTCTAGGGGCGTGGGTTCGAATCCCACTTCTGACATTAACTTTTTATCCAGACAAATGCCAGCCAGCGTCAAAAAGCCTGCTCAACTGGCTTTAAATTTGCAAGTGGTCACCTCAAGCTCCTCAACGCTATTGTCGTTTGCCAATAAGCGAAAGGCACCGCACCGCCCACAGACCAACTTGTTTTGCTCTCTAAACTTATCACATTCTAACCCTGTTCTCGGGGATAGGGTTTAAAATCAGACTTCTCCTTTCAACCCATTCCCACACTAAAAAGCAGCAGACTCAAAGCATGACATTTTTATCCTCCCGCGTTGCTGAATTCCACGTTGCTTTCTCGTACTGTGGCTTTCAATCCCACTGCAGACAGTGGTGGTTCTCAGAAAAAGGGCACCACTGTCAAAGAATGAGATTTCTTCCACACAAAGGCTGCTCAAATCTGCTCCGTTCCTCAGGCAGGGAATTACTTGCAATGTTACTTCCGACATTAACACATTTTGCCAGTATAAAAGGCACCAGAGCCAAACAAGTCAGGTATTAGCATGTGAAAGTTGCCAGAGTCGATGCCTTGGTGGACCAAGGCCTTTCAATGCTCAGACTGATGCTTACGGCCAAGGGCACAATAGTGTCAGGAAAGCCGAGTGGAGTGAGGCGCCAGACTCAAAGACTGTTAATCCTTAACTGACCAAAGGTCGGCGAATTCCGGTCCCTTTCGAGGGGCGTGGGTTGCAATCCCACCTCTGACGTGACATTTTTCCCCACACAAATGCAGCCAGCGTCAAAAGGCCTGTTGAACTGGCCTTCAATTTACAAGTGGCAACATCAAACTCTTCAACGGTTTGCCAACAAACTGAAGGCACCGTTCTCAGCTCAACCTCTTTTCCACACCAAAATAGTCATATCACAACACAGCGGGAGCCGACTGCTTCATGGCTCGCGGTGAATGGGCGCAAATATTACACGCCACAAATTCTGGCAGCGTGGGATTCGAACCCACGCCTCCGAAGAGACTGGAGCCTTAATCCAGCGCCTTAGACCGCTCGGCCACGCTACCACTGGCAGCAGTTTCCGTTCTGGAACTAGTGACCGGTGAGTGAAATGTGACTTTGCTTTGGGCAAGATAATAATCAAGGCCATTGAAGTGGCAGACGGTAAACTCTCGAGAAATGATTTTGCAGCATACAGGTCCACAGGGCAACACCAGTAATTAGGTGCACGTTGGAACGAAGCAGTTACAACCTTCATTCAATATTTATTCCGACATCAACATCACTGACAAAACCAGATTATCTGGTCATGATCACATTGCCGTTTGTGGGATCTTGCTGTGTGCAAACTGGCTGCGGCGTTCCCCACATTGCAACAGTGCCTTCACTTTTACAATACTTCATTGGCTGTGAAGCGCCTTGGGACGTCGTTCGGTCATGAAAGGCGCTTTCGAAATACAATACAGAAAATGTTACCCGATAGCTGACAAAATGCGAGCTGTTGCGAGAAATACCTGTGTTTGAATGTTGGTTGCATTGCAGGGATGATGAACTTAATGACTGGCGCTGCCTGTTAAGTCCTGTCGTAAGAATGTGTGCGTTGTGTGTTTGCATAGGAGGAAGAATTGTGAGGCTGCTCAGTAAGTGTGCAGAATTTGCAGCACATTTTTCTGCAGCTGCTGCAAGTCCAGTGTCAGGATGGCCGAGTGGTCTAAGGCGCCAGACTCAAGGACTGTTAATCCTTACCTTACCAAAGGTTGGTGTATTCTGGTCCCTTTCTAGGGGCGTGGGTTCGAATCCCACTTCTGACATTAACTTTTTATCCAGACAAATGCCAGCCAGCGTCAAAAAGCCTGCTCAACTGGCTTTAAATTTGCAAGTGGTCACCTCAAGCTCCTCAACGCTATTGTCGTTTGCCAATAAGCGAAAGGCACCGCACCGCCCACAGACCAACTTGTTTTGCTCTCTAAACTTATCACATTCTAACCCTGTTCTCGGGGATAGGGTTTAAAATCAGACTTCTCCTTTCAACCCATTCCCACACTAAAAAGCAGCAGACTCAAAGCATGACATTTTTATCCTCCCGCGTTGCTGAATTCCACGTTGCTTTCTCGTACTGTGGCTTTCAATCCCACTGCAGACAGTGGTGGTTCTCAGAAAAAGGGCACCACTGTCAAAGAATGAGATTTCTTCCACACAAAGGCTGCTCAAATCTGCTCCGTTCCTCAGGCAGGGAATTACTTGCAATGTTACTTCCGACATTAACACATTTTGCCAGTATAAAAGGCACCAGAGCCAAACAAGTCAGGTATTAGCATGTGAAAGTTGCCAGAGTCGATGCCTTGGTGGACCGAGGCCTTTCAATGCTCAGACTGATGCTTACGGCCAAGGGCACAATAGTGTCAGGAAGGCCGAGTGGAGTGAGGCGCCAGACTCAAAGACTGTTAATTCTTAACTGACCAAAGGTCGGCGAATTCCGGTCCCTTTCGAGGGGCGTGGGTTGCAATCCCACCTCTGACGTGACATTTTTCCCCACACAAATGCAGCCAGCGTCAAAAGGCCTGTTGAACTGGCCTTCAATTTACAAGTGGCAACATCAAACTCTTCAACGGTTTGCCAACAAACTGAAGGCACCGTTCTCAGCTCAACCTCTTTTCCACACCAAAATAGTCATATCACAACACAGCGGGAGCCGACTGCTTCATGGCTCGCGGTGAAGGGGCGCAAATATTACACGCCACAAATTCTGGCAGCGGTGGGATTCGAACCCACGCCTCCGAAGAGACTGGAGCCTTAATCCAGCGCCTTAGACCGCTCGGCCACGCTACCACTGGCAGCAGTTTCCGTTCTGGAACTAGTGACCGGTGAGTGAAATGTGACTTTGCTTTGGATAAGATAATAATCAATGCCATTGAAGTGGCAGACGGTAAACTCTCGAGAAATGATTTTGCAGCATACAGGTCCACAGGGCAACACCAGTAATTAGGTGCACGTTGGAACGAAGCAGTTACAACCTTCATTCAATATTTATTCCGACATCAACATCACTGACAAAACCAGATTATCTGGTCATGATCACATTGCCGTTTGTGGGATCTTGCTGTGTGCAAACTGGCTGCGGCGTTCCCCACATTGCAACAGTGCCTTCACTTTTACAATACTTCATTGGCTGTAAAGCGCCTTGGGACGTCGTTCGGTCATGAAAGGCGCTTTCGAAATACAATACAGAAAATGTTACCCGATAGCTGACAAAATGCGAGCTGTTGCGAGAAATACCTGTGTTTGAATGTTGGTTGCATTGCAGGGATGATGAACTTAATGACTGGCGCTGCCTGTTAAGTCCTGTCGTAAGAATGTGTGCGTTGTGTGTTTGCACAGGAGGAAGAATTGTGAGGCTGCTCAGTAAGTGTGCAGAATTTGCAGCACATTTTTCTGCAGCTGCTGCAAGACCATTGTCAGGATGGCCGAGTGGTCTAAGGCGCCAGACTCAAGGACTGTTAATCCTTACCTTACCAAAGGTTGGTGTATTCTGGTCCCTTTCTAGGGGCGTGGGTTCGAATCCCACTTCTGACATTAACTTTTTATCCAGACAAATGCCAGCCAGCGTCAAAAAGCCTGCTCAACTGGCTTTAAATTTGCAAGTGGTCACCTCAAGCTCCTCAACGCTATTGTCGTTTGCCAATAAGCGAAAGGCACCGCACCGCCCACAGACCAACTTGTTTTGCTCTCTAAACTTATCACATTCTAACCCTGTTCTCGGGGATAGGGTTTAAAATCAGACTTCTCCTTTCAACCCATTCCCACACTAAAAAGCAGCAGACTCAAAGCATGACATTTTTATCCTCCCGCGTTGCTGAATTCCACGTTGCTTTCTCGTACTGTGGCTTTCAATCCCACTGCAGACAGTGGTGTTTCTCAGAAAAAGGGCACCACTGTCAAAGAATGAGATTTCTTCCACACAAAGGCTGCTCAAATCTGCTCCGTTCCTCAGGCAGGGAATTACTTGCAATGTTACTTCCGACATTAACACATTTTGCCAGTATAAAAGGCACCAGAGCCAAACAAGTCAGGTATTAGCATGTGAAAGTTGCCAGAGTCGATGCCTTGGTGGACCGAGGCCTTTCAATGCTCAGACTGATGCTTACGGCCAAGGGCACAATAGTGTCAGGAAGGCCGAGTGGAGTGAGGCGCCAGACTCAAAGACTGTTAATCCTTAACTGACCAAAGGTCGGCGAATTCCGGTCCCTTTCTAGGGGCGTGGGTTGCAATCCCACCTCTGACGTGACATTTTTCCCCACACAAATGCAGCCAGCGTCAAAAGGCCTGTTGAACTGGCCTTCAATTTACAAGTGGCAACATCAAACTCTTCAACGGTTTGCCAACAAACTGAAGGCACCGTTCTCAGCTCAACCTCTTTTCCACACCAAAATAGTCATATCACAACATAGCGGGAGCCGACTGCTTCATGGCTCGCGGTGAAGGGGCGCAAATATTACACGCCACAAATTCTGGCAGCGGTGGGATTCGAACCCACGCCTCCGAAGAGACTGGAGCCTTAATCCAGCGCCTTAGACCGCTCGGCCACGCTACCACTGGCAGCAGTTTCCGTTCTGGAACTAGTGACCGGTGAGTGAAATGTGACTTTGCTTTGGGCAAGATAATAATCAAGGCAATTGAAGTGGCAGACGGTGAACTCTCGAGAAATGATTTTGCAGCATACAGGTCCACAGGGCAACACCAGTAATTAGGTGCACGTTGGAACGAAGCAGTTACAACCTTCATTCAATATTTATTCCGACATCAACATCACTGACAAAACCAGATTATCTGGTCATGATCACATTGCCGTTTGTGGGATCTTGCTGTGTGCAAACTGGCTGCGGCGTTCCCCACATTGCAACAGTGCCTTCACTTTTACAATACTTCATTGGCTGTAAAGCGCCTTGGGACGTCGTTCGGTCATGAAAGGCGCTTTCGAAATACAATACAGAAAATGTTACCCGATAGCTGACAAAATGCGAGCTGTTGCGAGAAATACCTGTGTTTGAATGTTGGTTGCATTGCAGGGATGATGAACTTAATGACTGGCGCTGCCTGTTAAGTCCTGTCGTAAGAATGTGTGCGTTGTGTGTTTGCACAGGAGGAAGAATTGTGAGGCTGCTCAGTAAGTGTGCAGAATTTGCAGCACATTTTTCTGCAGCTGCTGCAAGACCATTGTCAGGATGGCCGAGTGGTCTAAGGCGCCAGACTCAAGGACTGTTAATCCTTACCTTACCAAAGGTTGGTGTATTCTGGTCCCTTTCTAGGGGCGTGGGTTCGAATCCCACTTCTGACATTAACTTTTTATCCAGACAAATGCCAGCCAGCGTCAAAAAGCCTGCTCAACTGGCTTTAAATTTGCAAGTGGTCACCTCAAGCTCCTCAACGCTATTGTCGTTTGCCAATAAGCGAAAGGCACCGCACCGCCCACAGACCAACTTGTTTTGCTCTCTAAACTTATCACATTCTAACCCTGTTCTCGGGGATAGGGTTTAAAATCAGACTTCTCCTTTCAACCCATTCCCACACTAAAAAGCAGCAGACTCAAAGCATGACATTTTTATCCTCCCGCGTTGCTGAATTCCACGTTGCTTTCTCGTACTGTGGCTTTCAATCCCACTGCAGACAGTGGTGTTTCTCAGAAAAAGGGCACCACTGTCAAAGAATGAGATTTCTTCCACACAAAGGCTGCTCAAATCTGCTCCGTTCCTCAGGCAGGGAATTACTTGCAATGTTACTTCCGACATTAACACATTTTGCCAGTATAAAAGGCACCAGAGCCAAACAAGTCAGGTATTAGCATGTGAAAGTTGCCAGAGTCGATGCCTTGGTGGACCGAGGCCTTTCAATGCTCAGACTGATGCTTACGGCCAAGGGCACAATAGTGTCAGGAAGGCCGAGTGGAGTGAGGCGCCAGACTCAAAGACTGTTAATCCTTAACTGACCAAAGGTCGGCGAATTCCGGTCCCTTTCTAGGGGCGTGGGTTGCAATCCCACCTCTGACGTGACATTTTTCCCCACACAAATGCAGCCAGCGTCAAAAGGCCTGTTGAACTGGCCTTCAATTTACAAGTGGCAACATCAAACTCTTCAACGGTTTGCCAACAAACTGAAGGCACCGTTCTCAGCTCAACCTCTTTTCCACACCAAAATAGTCATATCACAACACAGCGGGAGCCGACTGCTTCATGGCTCGCGGTGAAGGGGCGCAAATATTACACGCCACAAATTCTGGCAGCGGTGGGATTCGAACCCACGCCTCCGAAGAGACTGGAGCCTTAATCCAGCGCCTTAGACCGCTCGGCCACGCTACCACTGGCAGCAGTTTCCGTTCTGGAACTAGTGACCGGTGAGTGAAATGTGACTTTGCTTTGGGCAAGATAATAATCAAGGCAATTGAAGTGGCAGACGGTGAACTCTCGAGAAATGATTTTGCAGCATACAGGTCCACAGGGCAACACCAGTAATTAGGTGCACGTTGGAACGAAGCAGTTACAACCTTCATTCAATATTTATTCCGACATCAACATCACTGACAAAACCAGATTATCTGGTCATGATCACATTGCCGTTTGTGGGATCTTGCTGTGTGCAAACTGGCTGCGGCGTTCCCCACATTGCAACAGTGCCTTCACTTTTACAATACTTCATTGGCTGTAAAGCGCCTTGGGACGTCGTTCGGTCATGAAAGGCGCTTTCGAAATACAATACAGAAAATGTTACCCGATAGCTGACAAAATGCGAGCTGTTGCGAGAAATACCTGTGTTTGAATGTTGGTTGCATTGCAGGGATGATGAACTTAATGACTGGCGCTGCCTGTTAAGTCCTGTCGTAAGAATGTGTGCGTTGTGTGTTTGCACAGGAGGAAGAATTGTGAGGCTGCTCAGTAAGTGTGCAGAATTTGCAGCACATTTTTCTGCAGCTGCTGCAAGACCATTGTCAGGATGGCCGAGTGGTCTAAGGCGCCAGACTCAAGGACTGTTAATCCTTACCTTACCAAAGGTTGGTGTATTCTGGTCCCTTTCTAGGGGCGTGGGTTCGAATCCCACTTCTGACATTAACTTTTTATCCAGACAAATGCCAGCCAGCGTCAAAAAGCCTGCTCAACTGGCTTTAAATTTGCAAGTGGTCACCTCAAGCTCCTCAACGCTATTGTCGTTTGCCAATAAGCGAAAGGCACCGCACCGCCCACAGACCAACTTGTTTTGCTCTCTAAACTTATCACATTCTAACCCTGTTCTCGGGGATAGGGTTTAAAATCAGACTTCTCCTTTCAACCCATTCCCACACTAAAAAGCAGCAGACTCAAAGCATGACATTTTTATCCTCCCGCGTTGCTGAATTCCACGTTGCTTTCTCGTACTGTGGCTTTCAATCCCACTGCAGACAGTGGTGTTTCTCAGAAAAAGGGCACCACTGTCAAAGAATGAGATTTCTTCCACACAAAGGCTGCTCAAATCTGCTCCGTTCCTCAGGCAGGGAATTACTTGCAATGTTACTTCCGACATTAACACATTTTGCCAGTATAAAAGGCACCAGAGCCAAACAAGTCAGGTATTAGCATGTGAAAGTTGCCAGAGTCGATGCCTTGGTGGACCGAGGCCTTTCAATGCTCAGACTGATGCTTACGGCCAAGGGCACAATAGTGTCAGGAAGGCCGAGTGGAGTGAGGCGCCAGACTCAAAGACTGTTAATCCTTAACTGACCAAAGGTCGGCGAATTCCGGTCCCTTTCTAGGGGCGTGGGTTGCAATCCCACCTCTGACGTGACATTTTTCCCCACACAAATGCAGCCAGCGTCAAAAGGCCTGTTGAACTGGCCTTCAATTTACAAGTGGCAACATCAAACTCTTCAACGGTTTGCCAACAAACTGAAGGCACCGTTCTCAGCTCAACCTCTTTTCCACACCAAAATAGTCATATCACAACACAGCGGGAGCCGACTGCTTCATGGCTCGCGGTGAAGGGGCGCAAATATTACACGCCACAAATTCTGGCAGCGGTGGGATTCGAACCCACGCCTCCGAAGAGACTGGAGCCTTAATCCAGCGCCTTAGACCGCTCGGCCACGCTACCACTGGCAGCAGTTTCCGTTCTGGAACTAGTGACCGGTGAGTGAAATGTGACTTTGCTTTGGGCAAGATAATAATCAAGGCAATTGAAGTGGCAGACGGTGAACTCTCGAGAAATGATTTTGCAGCATACAGGTCCACAGGGCAACACCAGTAATTAGGTGCACGTTGGAACGAAGCAGTTACAACCTTCATTCAATATTTATTCCGACATCAACATCACTGACAAAACCAGATTATCTGGTCATGATCACATTGCCGTTTGTGGGATCTTGCTGTGTGCAAACTGGCTGCGGCGTTCCCCACATTGCAACAGTGCCTTCACTTTTACAATACTTCATTGGCTGTAAAGCGCCTTGGGACGTCGTTCGGTCATGAAAGGCGCTTTCGAAATACAATACAGAAAATGTTACCCGATAGCTGACAAAATGCGAGCTGTTGCGAGAAATACCTGTGTTTGAATGTTGGTTGCATTGCAGGGATGATGAACTTAATGACTGGCGCTGCCTGTTAAGTCCTGTCGTAAGAATGTGTGCGTTGTGTGTTTGCACAGGAGGAAGAATTGTGAGGCTGCTCAGTAAGTGTGCAGAATTTGCAGCACATTTTTCTGCAGCTGCTGCAAGACCATTGTCAGGATGGCCGAGTGGTCTAAGGCGCCAGACTCAAGGACTGTTAATCCTTACCTTACCAAAGGTTGGTGTATTCTGGTCCCTTTCTAGGGGCGTGGGTTCGAATCCCACTTCTGACATTAACTTTTTATCCAGACAAATGCCAGCCAGCGTCAAAAAGCCTGCTCAACTGGCTTTAAATTTGCAAGTGGTCACCTCAAGCTCCTCAACGCTATTGTCGTTTGCCAATAAGCGAAAGGCACCGCACCGCCCACAGACCAACTTGTTTTGCTCTCTAAACTTATCACATTCTAACCCTGTTCTCGGGGATAGGGTTTAAAATCAGACTTCTCCTTTCAACCCATTCCCACACTAAAAAGCAGCAGACTCAAAGCATGACATTTTTATCCTCCCGCGTTGCTGAATTCCACGTTGCTTTCTCGTACTGTGGCTTTCAATCCCACTGCAGACAGTGGTGTTTCTCAGAAAAAGGGCACCACTGTCAAAGAATGAGATTTCTTCCACACAAAGGCTGCTCAAATCTGCTCCGTTCCTCAGGCAGGGAATTACTTGCAATGTTACTTCCGACATTAACACATTTTGCCAGTATAAAAGGCACCAGAGCCAAACAAGTCAGGTATTAGCATGTGAAAGTTGCCAGAGTCGATGCCTTGGTGGACCGAGGCCTTTCAATGCTCAGACTGATGCTTACGGCCAAGGGCACAATAGTGTCAGGAAGGCCGAGTGGAGTGAGGCGCCAGACTCAAAGACTGTTAATCCTTAACTGACCAAAGGTCGGCGAATTCCGGTCCCTTTCTAGGGGCGTGGGTTGCAATCCCACCTCTGACGTGACATTTTTCCCCACACAAATGCAGCCAGCGTCAAAAGGCCTGTTGAACTGGCCTTCAATTTACAAGTGGCAACATCAAACTCTTCAACGGTTTGCCAACAAACTGAAGGCACCGTTCTCAGCTCAACCTCTTTTCCACACCAAAATAGTCATATCACAACACAGCGGGAGCCGACTGCTTCATGGCTCGCGGTGAAGGGGCGCAAATATTACACGCCACAAATTCTGGCAGCGGTGGGATTCGAACCCACGCCTCCGAAGAGACTGGAGCCTTAATCCAGCGCCTTAGACCGCTCGGCCACGCTACCACTGGCAGCAGTTTCCGTTCTGGAACTAGTGACCGGTGAGTGAAATGTGACTTTGCTTTGGGCAAGATAATAATCAAGGCAATTGAAGTGGCAGACGGTGAACTCTCGAGAAATGATTTTGCAGCATACAGGTCCACAGGGCAACACCAGTAATTAGGTGCACGTTGGAACGAAGCAGTTACAACCTTCATTCAATATTTATTCCGACATCAACATCACTGACAAAACCAGATTATCTGGTCATGATCACATTGCCGTTTGTGGGATCTTGCTGTGTGCAAACTGGCTGCGGCGTTCCCCACATTGCAACAGTGCCTTCACTTTTACAATACTTCATTGGCTGTAAAGCGCCTTGGGACGTCGTTCGGTCATGAAAGGCGCTTTCGAAATACAATACAGAAAATGTTACCCGATAGCTGACAAAATGCGAGCTGTTGCGAGAAATACCTGTGTTTGAATGTTGGTTGCATTGCAGGGATGATGAACTTAATGACTGGCGCTGCCTGTTAAGTCCTGTCGTAAGAATGTGTGCGTTGTGTGTTTGCACAGGAGGAAGAATTGTGAGGCTGCTCAGTAAGTGTGCAGAATTTGCAGCACATTTTTCTGCAGCTGCTGCAAGACCATTGTCAGGATGGCCGAGTGGTCTAAGGCGCCAGACTCAAGGACTGTTAATCCTTACCTTACCAAAGGTTGGTGTATTCTGGTCCCTTTCTAGGGGCGTGGGTTCGAATCCCACTTCTGACATTAACTTTTTATCCAGACAAATGCCAGCCAGCGTCAAAAAGCCTGCTCAACTGGCTTTAAATTTGCAAGTGGTCACCTCAAGCTCCTCAACGCTATTGTCGTTTGCCAATAAGCGAAAGGCACCGCACCGCCCACAGACCAACTTGTTTTGCTCTCTAAACTTATCACATTCTAACCCTGTTCTCGGGGATAGGGTTTAAAATCAGACTTCTCCTTTCAACCCATTCCCACACTAAAAAGCAGCAGACTCAAAGCATGACATTTTTATCCTCCCGCGTTGCTGAATTCCACGTTGCTTTCTCGTACTGTGGCTTTCAATCCCACTGCAGACAGTGGTGTTTCTCAGAAAAAGGGCACCACTGTCAAAGAATGAGATTTCTTCCACACAAAGGCTGCTCAAATCTGCTCCGTTCCTCAGGCAGGGAATTACTTGCAATGTTACTTCCGACATTAACACATTTTGCCAGTATAAAAGGCACCAGAGCCAAACAAGTCAGGTATTAGCATGTGAAAGTTGCCAGAGTCGATGCCTTGGTGGACCGAGGCCTTTCAATGCTCAGACTGATGCTTACGGCCAAGGGCACAATAGTGTCAGGAAGGCCGAGTGGAGTGAGGCGCCAGACTCAAAGACTGTTAATCCTTAACTGACCAAAGGTCGGCGAATTCCGGTCCCTTTCTAGGGGCGTGGGTTGCAATCCCACCTCTGACGTGACATTTTTCCCCACACAAATGCAGCCAGCGTCAAAAGGCCTGTTGAACTGGCCTTCAATTTACAAGTGGCAACATCAAACTCTTCAACGGTTTGCCAACAAACTGAAGGCACCGTTCTCAGCTCAACCTCTTTTCCACACCAAAATAGTCATATCACAACACAGCGGGAGCCGACTGCTTCATGGCTCGCGGTGAAGGGGCGCAAATATTACACGCCACAAATTCTGGCAGCGGTGGGATTCGAACCCACGCCTCCGAAGAGACTGGAGCCTTAATCCAGCGCCTTAGACCGCTCGGCCACGCTACCACTGGCAGCAGTTTCCGTTCTGGAACTAGTGACCGGTGAGTGAAATGTGACTTTGCTTTGGGCAAGATAATAATCAAGGCAATTGAAGTGGCAGACGGTGAACTCTCGAGAAATGATTTTGCAGCATACAGGTCCACAGGGCAACACCAATAATTAGGTGCACGTTGGAACGAAGCAGTTACAACCTTCATTCAATATTTATTCCGACATCAACATCACTGACAAAACCAGATTATCTGGTCATGATCACATTGCCGTTTGTGGGATCTTGCTGTGTGCAAACTGGCTGCGGCGTTCCCCACATTGCAACAGTGCCTTCACTTTTACAATACTTCATTGGCTGTAAAGCGCCTTGGGACGTCGTTCGGTCATGAAAGGCGCTTTCGAAATACAATACAGAAAATGTTACCCGATAGCTGACAAAATGCGAGCTGTTGCGAGAAATACCTGTGTTTGAATGTTGGTTGCATTGCAGGGATGATGAACTTAATGACTGGCGCTGCCTGTTAAGTCCTGTCGTAAGAATGTGTGCGTTGTGTGTTTGCACAGGAGGAAGAATTGTGAGGCTGCTCAGTAAGTGTGCAGAATTTGCAGCACATTTTTCTGCAGCTGCTGCAAGACCATTGTCAGGATGGCCGAGTGGTCTAAGGCGCCAGACTCAAGGACTGTTAATCCTTACCTTACCAAAGGTTGGTGTATTCTGGTCCCTTTCTAGGGGCGTGGGTTCGAATCCCACTTCTGACATTAACTTTTTATCCAGACAAATGCCAGCCAGCGTCAAAAAGCCTGCTCAACTGGCTTTAAATTTGCAAGTGGTCACCTCAAGCTCCTCAACGCTATTGTCGTTTGCCAATAAGCGAAAGGCACCGCACCGCCCACAGACCAACTTGTTTTGCTCTCTAAACTTATCACATTCTAACCCTGTTCTCGGGGATAGGGTTTAAAATCAGACTTCTCCTTTCAACCCATTCCCACACTAAAAAGCAGCAGACTCAAAGCATGACATTTTTATCCTCCCGCGTTGCTGAATTCCACGTTGCTTTCTCGTACTGTGGCTTTCAATCCCACTGCAGACAGTGGTGTTTCTCAGAAAAAGGGCACCACTGTCAAAGAATGAGATTTCTTCCACACAAAGGCTGCTCAAATCTGCTCCGTTCCTCAGGCAGGGAATTACTTGCAATGTTACTTCCGACATTAACACATTTTGCCAGTATAAAAGGCACCAGAGCCAAACAAGTCAGGTATTAGCATGTGAAAGTTGCCAGAGTCGATGCCTTGGTGGACCGAGGCCTTTCAATGCTCAGACTGATGCTTACGGCCAAGGGCACAATAGTGTCAGGAAGGCCGAGTGGAGTGAGGCGCCAGACTCAAAGACTGTTAATCCTTAACTGACCAAAGGTCGGCGAATTCCGGTCCCTTTCTAGGGGCGTGGGTTGCAATCCCACCTCTGACGTGACATTTTTCCCCACACAAATGCAGCCAGCGTCAAAAGGCCTGTTGAACTGGCCTTCAATTTACAAGTGGCAACATCAAACTCTTCAACGGTTTGCCAACAAACTGAAGGCACCGTTCTCAGCTCAACCTCTTTTCCACACCAAAATAGTCATATCACAACACAGCGGGAGCCGACTGCTTCATGGCTCGCGGTGAAGGGGCGCAAATATTACACGCCACAAATTCTGGCAGCGGTGGGATTCGAACCCACGCCTCCGAAGAGACTGGAGCCTTAATCCAGCGCCTTAGACCGCTCGGCCACGCTACCACTGGCAGCAGTTTCCGTTCTGGAACTAGTGACCGGTGAGTGAAATGTGACTTTGCTTTGGGCAAGATAATAATCAAGGCAATTGAAGTGGCAGACGGTGAACTCTCGAGAAATGATTTTGCAGCATACAGGTCCACAGGGCAACACCAGTAATTAGGTGCACGTTGGAACGAAGCAGTTACAACCTTCATTCAATATTTATTCCGACATCAACATCACTGACAAAACCAGATTATCTGGTCATGATCACATTGCCGTTTGTGGGATCTTGCTGTGTGCAAACTGGCTGCGGCGTTCCCCACATTGCAACAGTGCCTTCACTTTTACAATACTTCATTGGCTGTAAAGCGCCTTGGGACGTCGTTCGGTCATGAAAGGCGCTTTCGAAATACAATACAGAAAATGTTACCCGATAGCTGACAAAATGCGAGCTGTTGCGAGAAATACCTGTGTTTGAATGTTGGTTGCATTGCAGGGATGATGAACTTAATGACTGGCGCTGCCTGTTAAGTCCTGTCGTAAGAATGTGTGCGTTGTGTGTTTGCACAGGAGGAAGAATTGTGAGGCTGCTCAGTAAGTGTGCAGAATTTGCAGCACATTTTTCTGCAGCTGCTGCAAGACCATTGTCAGGATGGCCGAGTGGTCTAAGGCGCCAGACTCAAGGACTGTTAATCCTTACCTTACCAAAGGTTGGTGTATTCTGGTCCCTTTCTAGGGGCGTGGGTTCGAATCCCACTTCTGACATTAACTTTTTATCCAGACAAATGCCAGCCAGCGTCAAAAAGCCTGCTCAACTGGCTTTAAATTTGCAAGTGGTCACCTCAAGCTCCTCAACGCTATTGTCGTTTGCCAATAAGCGAAAGGCACCGCACCGCCCACAGACCAACTTGTTTTGCTCTCTAAACTTATCACATTCTAACCCTGTTCTCGGGGATAGGGTTTAAAATCAGACTTCTCCTTTCAACCCATTCCCACACTAAAAAGCAGCAGACTCAAAGCATGACATTTTTATCCTCCCGCGTTGCTGAATTCCACGTTGCTTTCTCGTACTGTGGCTTTCAATCCCACTGCAGACAGTGGTGTTTCTCAGAAAAAGGGCACCACTGTCAAAGAATGAGATTTCTTCCACACAAAGGCTGCTCAAATCTGCTCCGTTCCTCAGGCAGGGAATTACTTGCAATGTTACTTCCGACATTAACACATTTTGCCAGTATAAAAGGCACCAGAGCCAAACAAGTCAGGTATTAGCATGTGAAAGTTGCCAGAGTCGATGCCTTGGTGGACCGAGGCCTTTCAATGCTCAGACTGATGCTTACGGCCAAGGGCACAATAGTGTCAGGAAGGCCGAGTGGAGTGAGGCGCCAGACTCAAAGACTGTTAATCCTTAACTGACCAAAGGTCGGCGAATTCCGGTCCCTTTCTAGGGGCGTGGGTTGCAATCCCACCTCTGACGTGACATTTTTCCCCACACAAATGCAGCCAGCGTCAAAAGGCCTGTTGAACTGGCCTTCAATTTACAAGTGGCAACATCAAACTCTTCAACGGTTTGCCAACAAACTGAAGGCACCGTTCTCAGCTCAACCTCTTTTCCACACCAAAATAGTCATATCACAACACAGCGGGAGCCGACTGCTTCATGGCTCGCGGTGAAGGGGCGCAAATATTACACGCCACAAATTCTGGCAGCGGTGGGATTCGAACCCACGCCTCCGAAAAGACTGGAGCCTTAATCCAGCGCCTTAGACCGCTCGGCCACGCTACCACTGGCAGCAGTTTCCGTTCTGGAACTAGTGACCGGTGAGTGAAATGTGACTTTGCTTTGGATAAGATAATAATCAATGCCATTGAAGTGGCAGACGGTAAACTCTCGAGAAATGATTTTGCAGCATACAGGTCCACAGGGCAACACCAGTAATTAGGTGCACGTTGGAACGAAGCAGTTACAACCTTCATTCAATATTTATTCCGACATCAACATCACTGACAAAACCAGATTATCTGGTCATGATCACATTGCCGTTTGTGGGATCTTGCTGTGTGCAAACTGGCTGCGGCGTTCCCCACATTGCAACAGTGCCTTCACTTTTACAATACTTCATTGGCTGTAAAGCGCCTTGGGACGTCGTTCGGTCATGAAAGGCGCTTTCGAAATACAATACAGAAAATGTTACCCGATAGCTGACAAAATGCGAGCTGTTGCGAGAAATACCTGTGTTTGAATGTTGGTTGCATTGCAGGGATGATGAACTTAATGACTGGCGCTGCCTGTTAAGTCCTGTCGTAAGAATGTGTGCGTTGTGTGTTTGCACAGGAGGAAGAATTGTGAGGCTGCTCAGTAAGTGTGCAGAATTTGCAGCACATTTTTCTGCAGCTGCTGCAAGACCATTGTCAGGATGGCCGAGTGGTCTAAGGCGCCAGACTCAAGGACTGTTAATCCTTACCTTACCAAAGGTTGGTGTATTCTGGTCCCTTTCTAGGGGCGTGGGTTCGAATCCCACTTCTGACATTAACTTTTTATCCAGACAAATGCCAGCCAGCGTCAAAAAGCCTGCTCAACTGGCTTTAAATTTGCAAGTGGTCACCTCAAGCTCCTCAACGCTATTGTCGTTTGCCAATAAGCGAAAGGCACCGCACCGCCCACAGACCAACTTGTTTTGCTCTCTAAACTTATCACATTCTAACCCTGTTCTCGGGGATAGGGTTTAAAATCAGACTTCTCCTTTCAACCCATTCCCACACTAAAAAGCAGCAGACTCAAAGCATGACATTTTTATCCTCCCGCGTTGCTGAATTCCACGTTGCTTTCTCGTACTGTGGCTTTCAATCCCACTGCAGACAGTGGTGTTTCTCAGAAAAAGGGCACCACTGTCAAAGAATGAGATTTCTTCCACACAAAGGCTGCTCAAATCTGCTCCGTTCCTCAGGCAGGGAATTACTTGCAATGTTACTTCCGACATTAACACATTTTGCCAGTATAAAAGGCACCAGAGCCAAACAAGTCAGGTATTAGCATGTGAAAGTTGCCAGAGTCGATGCCTTGGTGGACCGAGGCCTTTCAATGCTCAGACTGATGCTTACGGCCAAGGGCACAATAGTGTCAGGAAGGCCGAGTGGAGTGAGGCGCCAGACTCAAAGACTGTTAATCCTTAACTGACCAAAGGTCGGCGAATTCCGGTCCCTTTCTAGGGGCGTGGGTTGCAATCCCACCTCTGACGTGACATTTTTCCCCACACAAATGCAGCCAGCGTCAAAAGGCCTGTTGAACTGGCCTTCAATTTACAAGTGGCAACATCAAACTCTTCAACGGTTTGCCAACAAACTGAAGGCACCGTTCTCAGCTCAACCTCTTTTCCACACCAAAATAGTCATATCACAACATAGCGGGAGCCGACTGCTTCATGGCTCGCGGTGAAGGGGCGCAAATATTACACGCCACAAATTCTGGCAGCGGTGGGATTCGAACCCACGACTCCGAAGAGACTGGAGCCTTAATCCAGCGCCTTAGACCGCTCGGCCACGCTACCACTGGCAGCAGTTTCCGTTCTGGAACTAGTGACCGGTGAGTGAAATGTGACTTTGCTTTGGATAAGATAATAATCAATGCCATTGAAGTGGCAGACGGTAAACTCTCGAGAAATGATTTTGCAGCATACAGGTCCACAGGGCAACACCAGTAATTAGGTGCACGTTGGAACGAAGCAGTTACAACCTTCATTCAATATTTATTCCGACATCAACATCACTGACAAAACCAGATTATCTGGTCATGATCACATTGCCGTTTGTGGGATCTTGCTGTGTGCAAACTGGCTGCGGCGTTCCCCACATTGCAACAGTGCCTTCACTTTTACAATACTTCATTGGCTGTAAAGCGCCTTGGGACGTCGTTCGGTCATGAAAGGCGCTTTCGAAATACAATACAGAAAATGTTACCCGATAGCTGACAAAATGCGAGCTGTTGCGAGAAATACCTGTGTTTGAATGTTGGTTGCATTGCAGGGATGATGAACTTAATGACTGGCGCTGCCTGTTAAGTCCTGTCGTAAGAATGTGTGCGTTGTGTGTTTGCACAGGAGGAAGAATTGTGAGGCTGCTCAGTAAGTGTGCAGAATTTGCAGCACATTTTTCTGCAGCTGCTGCAAGACCATTGTCAGGATGGCCGAGTGGTCTAAGGCGCCAGACTCAAGGACTGTTAATCCTTACCTTACCAAAGGTTGGTGTATTCTGGTCCCTTTCTAGGGGCGTGGGTTCGAATCCCACTTCTGACATTAACTTTTTATCCAGACAAATGCCAGCCAGCGTCAAAAAGCCTGCTCAACTGGCTTTAAATTTGCAAGTGGTCACCTCAAGCTCCTCAACGCTATTGTCGTTTGCCAATAAGCGAAAGGCACCGCACCGCCCACAGACCAACTTGTTTTGCTCTCTAAACTTATCACATTCTAACCCTGTTCTCGGGGATAGGGTTTAAAATCAGACTTCTCCTTTCAACCCATTCCCACACTAAAAAGCAGCAGACTCAAAGCATGACATTTTTATCCTCCCGCGTTGCTGAATTCCACGTTGCTTTCTCGTACTGTGGCTTTCAATCCCACTGCAGACAGTGGTGTTTCTCAGAAAAAGGGCACCACTGTCAAAGAATGAGATTTCTTCCACACAAAGGCTGCTCAAATCTGCTCCGTTCCTCAGGCAGGGAATTACTTGCAATGTTACTTCCGACATTAACACATTTTGCCAGTATAAAAGGCACCAGAGCCAAACAAGTCAGGTATTAGCATGTGAAAGTTGCCAGAGTCGATGCCTTGGTGGACCGAGGCCTTTCAATGCTCAGACTGATGCTTACGGCCAAGGGCACAATAGTGTCAGGAAGGCCGAGTGGAGTGAGGCGCCAGACTCAAAGACTGTTAATCCTTAACTGACCAAAGGTCGGCGAATTCCGGTCCCTTTCTAGGGGCGTGGGTTGCAATCCCACCTCTGACGTGACATTTTTCCCCACACAAATGCAGCCAGCGTCAAAAGGCCTGTTGAACTGGCCTTCAATTTACAAGTGGCAACATCAAACTCTTCAACGGTTTGCCAACAAACTGAAGGCACCGTTCTCAGCTCAACCTCTTTTCCACACCAAAATAGTCATATCACAACATAGCGGGAGCCGACTGCTTCATGGCTCGCGGTGAAGGGGCGCAAATATTACACGCCACAAATTCTGGCAGCGGTGGGATTCGAACCCACGACTCCGAAGAGACTGGAGCCTTAATCCAGCGCCTTAGACCGCTCGGCCACGCTACCACTGGCAGCAGTTTCCGTTCTGGAACTAGTGACCGGTGAGTGAAATGTGACTTTGCTTTGGATAAGATAATAATCAATGCCATTGAAGTGGCAGACGGTAAACTCTCGAGAAATGATTTTGCAGCATACAGGTCCACAGGGCAACACCAGTAATTAGGTGCACGTTGGAACGAAGCAGTTACAACCTTCATTCAATATTTATTCCGACATCAACATCACTGACAAAACCAGATTATCTGGTCATGATCACATTGCCGTTTGTGGGATCTTGCTGTGTGCAAACTGGCTGCGGCGTTCCCCACATTGCAACAGTGCCTTCACTTTTACAATACTTCATTGGCTGTAAAGCGCCTTGGGACGTCGTTCGGTCATGAAAGGCGCTTTCGAAATACAATACAGAAAATGTTACCCGATAGCTGACAAAATGCGAGCTGTTGCGAGAAATACCTGTGTTTGAATGTTGGTTGCATTGCAGGGATGATGAACTTAATGACTGGCGCTGCCTGTTAAGTCCTGTCGTAAGAATGTGTGCGTTGTGTGTTTGCACAGGAGGAAGAATTGTGAGGCTGCTCAGTAAGTGTGCAGAATTTGCAGCACATTTTTCTGCAGCTGCTGCAAAACCATTGTCAGGATGGCCGAGTGGTCTAAGGCGCCAGACTCAAGGACTGTTAATCCTTACCTTACCAAAGGTTGGTGTATTCTGGTCCCTTTCTAGGGGCGTGGGTTCGAATCCCACTTCTGACATTAACTTTTTATCCAGACAAATGCCAGCCAGCGTCAAAAAGCCTGCTCAACTGGCTTTAAATTTGCAAGTGGTCACCTCAAGCTCCTCAACGCTATTGTCGTTTGCCAATAAGCGAAAGGCACCGCACCGCCCACAGACCAACTTGTTTTGCTCTCTAAACTTATCACATTCTAACCCTGTTCTCGGGGATAGGGTTTAAAATCAGACATCTCCTTTCAACCCATTCCCACACTAAAAAGCAGCAGACTCAAAGCATGACATTTTTATCCTCCCGCGTTGCTGAATTCCACGTTGCTTTCTCGTACTGTGGCTTTCAATCCCACTGCAGACAGTGGTGTTTCTCAGAAAAAGGGCACCACTGTCAAAGAATGAGATTTCTTCCACACAAATGTGGCCAGCGTGCAAAAAGCATGCACAACTGGCCTTCAATTTTCAAGTGGTGACATCAAACTCTTCGATGGTATTGCCATTTGCCAACAAACTGAAGGCACCGCTCACAGTCCAACTACTTTTCCACACCAAAATGACCCCATTGTGAAACAGGTGCCCATGCTTGTGCTGACAGAATGCAAGTGTTACGCAGGGAAAATTCTGGCAGCGGTGGGATTTGAACCCACGCCTCCGAAGAGACTGGAACCTGGATCCAGCGCCTTAGACCGCTCGGCCACGCTACCACTGGACGCAGCTTCTGTTCTGGAACGAGTGACCGTTGAGTGAAATGTGACTTTGCCATGCGGAAAATAATAATTAAGGCAATTAAAGTGGTAGACAGTGAACTCTCGAGAAACGATTTTGCAACATACCGGTCACAGGAACCTACGTATCCACAGGGCAACAACAGAAATTAGGTGCATGTTGGGACAAACCAGTTACAACATTCATTCAATATTTATTCCTATATCAACATCACTGACAAAAACAGATTATCTGGTCATGAACACATTGCTGTTTGTGGGATCGTGCTGTGTGCATACTGGCTGCGCCATTTCCCACATTACAACAGTGACTCACTTTAAAAATACTTCATTGGCTGTAAAGCGTTTTGGGACATGAAAGGCGCCAACACACTGCAGAAAATTTTACCCGATAGCTGGCAAAATGCGAGCTGTTGTGAGAAAGACGTGTGTTGGTTGCATTGCAGGCATGATAAACTTAATGACTGGCGCTGCCTGTTAAGTGATGTCGTAACAATGTACGTGTTGTGTGATTGCACAGGAGGAAGGATTGTGATGCAACTCAGTAAATGTGCAGAATTGGAGCACGCTTTTCTGCAGTTACAGTCGGTTCATTGTCAGGGTGGCCGAGTGGTTTAAGGTGCCAAACTCAAAGACTGTAACCCTTACCTTACCAAAGGTTGGTGTATTCTGGGACGTGGGTGCCAAGCCCACTTCTAGCGGCGTGGTTTCCAATCCCACTTCTGACATTTACTTTTTATCCACACAAATGCGGCCAGCGTGCAAAAAGCATGCTCAACTGGCCCTCAATTTTCAAGTGGTGACATCAAACTCTTCGATGGTATTGCCATTTGCCAACAAACGAAAGGCACCGCTCACAGTCCAACTACTTTTCCACACCAAAATGGCCCCATTGTGAAACAGGTGCCCATGCTTGTGCTGACAGAATGCAAGTGTTACGGAGGGAAAATTCTGGCAGCGGCGGGATTTGAACCCACGCCTCCGAAGAGACTGGAACCTGGATCCAGCGCCTTAGACCGCTCGGCCACGCTACCACTGGAAGCAGCTCCTGTTCTGGAACGAGTGACCGTTGAGTGAAATGTGACTTTGCCATGCGGAAAATAATAATTAAGGCAATTAAAGTGGTAGACAGTGAACTCTCGAGAAACGATTTTGCAACATACCGGTCACAGGAACCTACGTATCCACAGGGCAACAACAGAAATTAGGTGCATGTTGGGACAAACCAGTTACAACATTCATTCAATATTTATTCCTATATCACCATCACTGACAAAAACAGATTATCTGGTCATGAACACATTGCTGTTTGTGGGATCGTGCTGTGTGCATACTGGCTGCGCCATTTCCCACATTACAACAGTGACTCACTTTAAAAATACTTCATTGGCTGTAAAGCGTTTTGGGACATGAAAGGCGCCAACACACTGCAGAAAATTTTACCCGATAGCTGGCAAAATGCGAGCTGTTGTGAGAAATACGTGTGTTGGTTGCATTGCAGGCATGATAAACTTAATGACTGGCGCTGCCTGTTAAGTGATGTCGTAACAATGTACGTGTTGTGTGATTGCACAGGAGGAAGGATTGTGATGCAACTCAGTAAATGTGCAGAATTGGAGCACGCTTTTCTGCAGTTACAGTCGGTTCATTGTCAGGGTGGCCGAGTGGTTTAAGGTGCCAAACTCAAAGACTGTAACCCTTACCTTACCAAAGGTTGGTGTATTCTGGGACGTGGGTGCCAAGCCCACTTCTAGCGGCGTGGTTTCCAATCCCACTTCTGACATTTACTTTTTATCCACACAAATGCGGCCAGCGTGCAAAAAGCATGCACAACTGGCCCTCAATTTTCAAGTGGTGACATCAAACTCTTCGATGGTATTGCCATTTGCCAACAAACTGAAGGCACCGCTCACAGTCCAACTACTTTTCCACACCAAAATGGCCCCATTGTGAAACAGGTGCCCATGCTTGTGCTGACAGAATGCAAGTGTTACGCAGGGAAAATTCTGGCAGCGGTGGGATTTGAACCCACGCCTCCGAAGAGACTGGAACCTGGATCCAGCGCCTTAGACCGCTCGGCCACGCTACCACTGGAAGCAGCTTCTGTTCTGGAACGAGTGACCGTTGAGTGTAATGTGACTTTGTTATGCGGAAAATAATAATTAAGGCAATTAAAGTGGTAGACAGTGAACTCTCGAGAAACGATTTTGCAACATACCGGTCACAGGAACTTACGTATCCACAGGGCAACAACAGAAATTAGGTGCATGTTGGGACAAACCAGTTACAACATTCATTCAATATTTATTCCTATATCAACATCACTGACAAAAACAGATTATCTGGTCATGAACACATTGCTGTTTGTGGGATCGTGCTGTGTGCATACTGGCTGCGCCATTTCCCACATTACAACAGTGACTCACTTTAAAAATACTTCATTGGCTGTAAAGCGTTTTGGGACATGAAAGGCGCCAACACACTGCAGAAAATTTTACCCGATAGCTGGCAAAATGCGAGCTGTTGTGAGAAATACGTGTGTTGGTTGCATTGCAGGCATGATAAACTTAATGACTGGCGCTGCCTGTTAAGTGATGTCGTAACAATGTACGTGTTGTGTGATTGCACAGGAGGAAGGATTGTGATGCAACTCAGTAAATGTGCAGAATTGGAGTACGCTTTTCTGCAGTTACAGTCGGTTCATTATCAAAATAGCCGAGTGGTTTAAGGTGCCAAACTCAAAGACTGTAACCCTTACCTTACCAAAGGTTGGTGTATTCTGGGACGTGGGTGCCAAGCCCACTTCTAGCGGCGTGGTTTCCAATCCCACTTCTGACATTTACTTTTTATCCACACAAATGCGGCCAGCGTGCAAAAAGCATGCTCAACTGGCCCTCAATTTTCAAGTGGTGACATCAAACTCTTCGATGGTATTGCCATTTGCCAACAAACGAAAGGCACCGCTCACAGTCCAACTACTTTTCCACACCAAAATGGCCCCATTGTGAAACAGGTGCCCATGCTTGTGCTGACAGAATGCAAGTGTTACGGAGGGAAAATTCTGGCAGCGGCGGGATTTGAACCCACGCCTCCGAAGAGACTGGAAACTGGATCCAGCGCCTTAGACCGCTCGGCCACGCTACCACTGGACGCAGCTTCTGTTCTGGAACGAGTGACCGTTGAGTGAAATGTGACTTTGCCATTCGGAAAATAATAATTAAGGCAATTAAAGTGGTAGACAGTGAACTCTCGAGAAACGATTTTGCAACATACCGGTCACAGGAACCTACGTATCCACAGGGCAACAACAGAAATTAGGTGCATGTTGGGACAAACCAGTTACAACATTCATTCAATATTTATTCCTATATCACCATCACTGACAAAAACAGATTATCTGGTCATGAACACATTGCTGTTTGTGGGATCGTGCTGTGTGCATACTGGCTGCGCCATTTCCCACATTACAACAGTGACTCACTTTAAAAATACTTCATTGGCTGTAAAGCGTTTTGGGACATGAAAGGCGCCAACACACTGCAGAAAATTTTACCCGATAGCTGGCAAAATGCGAGCTGTTGTGAGAAATACGTGTGTTGGTTGCATTGCAGGCATGATAAACTTAATGACTGGCGCTGCCTGTTAAGTGATGTCGTAACAATGTACGTGTTGTGTGATTGCACAGGAGGAAGGATTGTGATGCAACTCAGTAAATGTGCAGAATTGGAGCACGCTTTTCTGCAGTTACAGTCGGTTCATTGTCAGGGTGGCCGAGTGGTTTAAGGTGCCAAACTCAAAGACTGTAACCCTTACCTTACCAAAGGTTGGTGTATTCTGGGACGTGGGTGCCAAGCCCACTTCTAGCGGCGTGGTTTCCAATCCCACTTCTGACATTTACTTTTTATCCACACAAATGCGGCCAGCGTGCAAAAAGCATGCACAACTGGCCCTCAATTTTCAAGTGGTGACATCAAACTCTTCGATGGTATTGCCATTTGCCAACAAACTGAAGGCACCGCTCACAGTCCAACTACTTTTCCACACCAAAATGGCCCCATTGTGAAACAGGTGCCCATGCTTGTGCTGACAGAATGCAAGTGTTACGCAGGGAAAATTCTGGCAGCGGTGGGATTTGAACCCACGCCTCCGAAGAGACTGGAACCTGGATCCAGCGCCTTAGACCGCTCGGCCACGCTACCACTGGAAGCAGCTTCTGTTCTGGAACGAGTGACCGTTGAGTGTAATGTGACTTTGTTATGCGGAAAATAATAATTAAGGCAATTAAAGTGGTAGACAGTGAACTCTCGAGAAACGATTTTGCAACATACCGGTCACAGGAACTTACGTATCCACAGGGCAACAACAGAAATTAGGTGCATGTTGGGACAAACCAGTTACAACATTCATTCAATATTTATTCCTATATCAACATCACTGACAAAAACAGATTATCTGGTCATGAACACATTGCTGTTTGTGGGATCGTGCTGTGTGCATACTGGCTGCGCCATTTCCCACATTACAACAGTGACTCACTTTAAAAATACTTCATTGGCTGTAAAGCGTTTTGGGACATGAAAGGCGCCAACACACTGCATAAAATTTTACCCGATAGCTGGCAAAATGCGAGCTGTTGTGAGAAATACGTGTGTTGGTTGCATTGCAGGCATGATAAACTTAATGACTGGCGCTGCCTGTTAAGTGATGTCGTAACAATGTACGTGTTGTGTGATTGCACAGGAGGAAGGATTGTGATGCAACTCAGTAAATGTGCAGAATTGGAGTACGCTTTTCTGCAGTTACAGTCGGTTCATTATCAAAATAGCCGAGTGGTTTAAGGTGCCAAACTCAAAGACTGTAACCCTTACCTTACCAAAGGTTGGTGTATTCTGGGACGTGGGTGCCAAGCCCACTTCTAGCGGCGTGGTTTCCAATCCCACTTCTGACATTTACTTTTTATCCACACAAATGCGGCCAGCGTGCAAAAAGCATGCTCAACTGGCCCTCAATTTTCAAGTGGTGACATCAAACTCTTCGATGGTATTGCCATTTGCCAACAAACGAAAGGCACCGCTCACAGTCCAACTACTTTTCCACACCAAAATGGCCCCATTGTGAAACAGGTGCCCATGCTTGTGCTGACAGAATGCAAGTGTTACGGAGGGAAAATTCTGGCAGCGGCGGGATTTGAACCCACGCCTCCGAAGAGACTGGAACCTGGATCCAGCGCCTTAGACCGCTCGGCCACGCTACCACTGGAAGCAGCTCCTGTTCTGGAACGAGTGACCGTTGAGTGAAATGTGACTTTGCCATGCGGAAAATAATAATTAAGGCAATTAAAGTGGTAGACAGTAAACTCTCGAGAAACGATTTTGCAACATACCGGTCACAGGAACCTACGTATCCACAGGGCAACAACAGAAATTAGGTGTATGTTGGGACAAACCAGTTACAACATTCATTCAATATTTATTCCTATATCAACATCACTGACAAAAACAGATTATCTGGTCATGAACACATTGCTGTTTGTGGGATCGTGCTGTGTGCATACTGGCTGCGCCATTTCCCACATTACAACAGTGACTCACTTTAAAAATACTTCATTGGCTGTAAAGCGTTTTGGGACATGAAAGGCGCCAACACACTGCAGAAAATTTTACCCGATAGCTGGCAAAATGCGAGCTGTTGTGAGAAATACGTGTGTTGGTTGCATTGCAGGCATGATAAACTTAATGACTGGCGCTGCCTGTTAAGTGATGTCGTAACAATGTACGTGTTGTGTGATTGCACAGGAGGAAGGATTGTGATGCAACTCAGTAAATGTGCAGAATTGGAGTACGCTTTTCTGCAGTTACAGTCGGTTCATTATCAAAATAGCCGAGTGGTTTAAGGTGCCAAACTCAAAGACTGTAACCCTTACCTTACCAAAGGTTGGTGTATTCTGGGACGTGGGTGCCAAGCCCACTTCTAGCGGCGTGGTTTCCAATCCCACTTCTGACATTTACTTTTTATCCACACAAATGCGGCCAGCGTGCAAAAAGCATGCTCAACTGGCCCTCAATTTTCAAGTGGTGACATCAAACTCTTCGATGGTATTGCCATTTGCCAACAAACGAAAGGCACCGCTCACAGTCCAACTACTTTTCCACACCAAAATGGCCCCATTGTGAAACAGGTGCCCATGCTTGTGCTGACAGAATGCAAGTGTTACGCAGGGAAAATTCTGGCAGCGGTGGGATTTGAACCCACGCCTCCGAAGAGACTGGAACCTGGATCCAGCGCCTTAGACCGCTCGGCCACGCTACCACTGGAAGCAGCTCCTGTTCTGGAACGAGTGACCGTTGAGTGAAATGTGACTTTGCCATGCGGAAAATAATAATTAAGGCAATTAAAGTGGTAGACAGTAAACTCTCGAGAAACGATTTTGCAACATACCGGTCACAGGAACCTACGTATCCACAGGGCAACAACAGAAATTAGGTGCATGTTGGGACAAACCAGTTACAACATTCATTCAATATTTATTCCTATATCAACATCACTGACAAAAACAGATTATCTGGTCATGAACACATTGCTGTTTGTGGGATCGTGCTGTGTGCATACTGGCTGCGCCATTTCCCACATTACAACAGTGACTCACTTTAAAAATACTTCATTGGCTGTAAAGCGTTTTGGGACATGAAAGGCGCCAACACACTGCAGAAAATTTTACCCGATAGCTGGCAAAATGCGAGCTGTTGTGAGAAATACGTGTGTTGGTTGCATTGCAGGCATGATAAACTTAATGACTGGCGCTGCCTGTTAAGTGATGTCGTAACAATGTACGTGTTGTGTGATTGCACAGGAGGAAGGATTGTGATGCAACTCAGTAAATGTGCAGAATTGGAGTACGCTTTTCTGCAGTTACAGTCGGTTCATTATCAAAATAGCCGAGTGGTTTAAGGTGCCAAACTCAAAGACTGTAACCCTTACCTTACCAAAGGTTGGTGTATTCTGGGACGTGGGTGCCAAGCCCACTTCTAGCGGCGTGGTTTCCAATCCCACTTCTGACATTTACTTTTTATCCACACAAATGCGGCCAGCGTGCAAAAAGCATGCTCAACTGGCCCTCAATTTTCAAGTGGTGACATCAAACTCTTCGATGGTATTGCCATTTGCCAACAAACGAAAGGCACCGCTCACAGTCCAACTACTTTTCCACACCAAAATGGCCCCATTGTGAAACAGGTGCCCATGCTTGTGCTGACAGAATGCAAGTGTTACGGAGGGAAAATTCTGGCAGCGGCGGGATTTGAACCCACGCCTCCGAAGAGACTGGAACCTGGATCCAGCGCCTTAGACCGCTCGGCCACGCTACCACTGGAAGCAGCTCCTGTTCTGGAACGAGTGACCGTTGAGTGAAATGTGACTTTGCCATGCGGAAAATAATAATTAAGGCAATTAAAGTGGTAGACAGTAAACTCTCGAGAAACGATTTTGCAACATACCGGTCACAGGAACCTACGTATCCACAGGGCAACAACAGAAATTAGGTGTATGTTGGGACAAACCAGTTACAACATTCATTCAATATTTATTCCTATATCAACATCACTGACAAAAACAGATTATCTGGTCATGATCACATTGCCGTTTGTGGGATCTTGCTGTGTGCAAACTGGCTGCGGCGTTCCCCACATTGCAACAGTGCCTTCACTTTTACAATACTTCATTGGCTGTAAAGCGCCTTGGGACGTCGTTCGGTCATGAAAGGCGCTTTCGAAATACAATACAGAAAATGTTACCCGATAGCTGACAAAATGCGAGCTGTTGCGAGAAATACCTGTGTTTGAATGTTGGTTGCATTGCAGGGATGATGAACTTAATGACTGGCGCTGCCTGTTAAGTCCTGTCGTAAGAATGTGTGCGTTGTGTGTTTGCACAGGAGGAAGAATTGTGAGGCTGCTCAGTAAGTGTGCAGAATTTGCAGCACATTTTTCTGCAGCTGCTGCAAGACCATTGTCAGGATGGCCGAGTGGTCTAAGGCGCCAGACTCAAGGACTGTTAATCCTTACCTTACCAAAGGTTGGTGTATTCTGGTCCCTTTCTAGGGGCGTGGGTTCGAATCCCACTTCTGACATTAACTTTTTATCCAGACAAATGCCAGCCAGCGTCAAAAAGCCTGCTCAACTGGCTTTAAATTTGCAAGTGGTCACCTCAAGCTCCTCAACGCTATTGTCGTTTGCCAATAAGCGAAAGGCACCGCACCGCCCACAGACCAACTTGTTTTGCTCTCTAAACTTATCACATTCTAACCCTGTTCTCGGGGATAGGGTTTAAAATCAGACTTCTCCTTTCAACCCATTCCCACACTAAAAAGCAGCAGACTCAAAGCATGACATTTTTATCCTCCCGCGTTGCTGAATTCCACGTTGCTTTCTCGTACTGTGGCTTTCAATCCCACTGCAGACAGTGGTGTTTCTCAGAAAAAGGGCACCACTGTCAAAGAATGAGATTTCTTCCACACAAAGGCTGCTCAAATCTGCTCCGTTCCTCAGGCAGGGAATTACTTGCAATGTTACTTCCGACATTAACACATTTTGCCAGTATAAAAGGCACCAGAGCCAAACAAGTCAGGTATTAGCATGTGAAAGTTGCCAGAGTCGATGCCTTGGTGGACCGAGGCCTTTCAATGCTCAGACTGATGCTTACGGCCAAGGGCACAATAGTGTCAGGAAGGCCGAGTGGAGTGAGGCGCCAGACTCAAAGACTGTTAATCCTTAACTGACCAAAGGTCGGCGAATTCCGGTCCCTTTCTAGGGGCGTGGGTTGCAATCCCACCTCTGACGTGACATTTTTCCCCACACAAATGCAGCCAGCGTCAAAAGGCCTGTTGAACTGGCCTTCAATTTACAAGTGGCAACATCAAACTCTTCAACGGTTTGCCAACAAACTGAAGGCACCGTTCTCAGCTCAACCTCTTTTCCACACCAAAATAGTCATATCACAACACAGCGGGAGCCGACTGCTTCATGGCTCGCGGTGAAGGGGCGCAAATATTACACGCCACAAATTCTGGCAGCGGTGGGATTCGAACCCACGCCTCCGAAGAGACTGGAGCCTTAATCCAGCGCCTTAGACCGCTCGGCCACGCTACCACTGGCAGCAGTCTCCGTTCTGGAACTAGTGACCGGTGAGTGAAATGTGACTTTGCTTTGGGCAAGATAATAATCAAGGCAATTGAAGTGGCAGACGGTGAACTCTCGAGAAATGATTTTGCAGCATACAGGTCCACAGGGCAACACCAGTAATTAGGTGCACGTTGGAACGAAGCAGTTACAACCTTCATTCAATATTTATTCCGACATCAACATCACTGACAAAACCAGATTATCTGGTCATGATCACATTGCCGTTTGTGGGATCTTGCTGTGTGCAAACTGGCTGCGGCGTTCCCCACATTGCAACAGTGCCTTCACTTTTACAATACTTCATTGGCTGTAAAGCGCCTTGGGACGTCGTTCGGTCATGAAAGGCGCTTTCGAAATACAATACAGAAAATGTTACCCGATAGCTGACAAAATGCGAGCTGTTGCGAGAAATACCTGTGTTTGAATGTTGGTTGCATTGCAGGGATGATGAACTTAATGACTGGCGCTGCCTGTTAAGTCCTGTCGTAAGAATGTGTGCGTTGTGTGTTTGCACAGGAGGAAGAATTGTGAGGCTGCTCAGTAAGTGTGCAGAATTTGCAGCACATTTTTCTGCAGCTGCTGCAAGACCATTGTCAGGATGGCCGAGTGGTCTAAGGCGCCAGACTCAAGGACTGTTAATCCTTACCTTACCAAAGGTTGGTGTATTCTGGTCCCTTTCTAGGGGCGTGGGTTCGAATCCCACTTCTGACATTAACTTTTTATCCAGACAAATGCCAGCAAGCGTCAAAAAGCCTGCTCAACTGGCTTTAAATTTGCAAGTGGTCACCTCAAGCTCCTCAACGCTATTGTCGTTTGCCAATAAGCGAAAGGCACCGCACCGCCCACAGACCAACTTGTTTTGCTCTCTAAACTTATCACATTCTAACCCTGTTCTCGGGGATAGGGTTTAAAATCAGACTTCTCCTTTCAACCCATTCCCACACTAAAAAGCAGCAGACTCAAAGCATGACATTTTTATCCTCCCGCGTTGCTGAATTCCACGTTGCTTTCTCGTACTGTGGCTTTCAATCCCACTGCAGACAGTGGTGTTTCTCAGAAAAAGGGCACCACTGTCAAAGAATGAGATTTCTTCCACACAAAGGCTGCTCAAATCTGCTCCGTTCCTCAGGCAGGGAATTACTTGCAATGTTACTTCCGACATTAACACATTTTGCCAGTATAAAAGGCACCAGAGTCAAACAAGTCAGGTATTAGCATGTGAAAGTTGCCAGAGTCGATGCCTTGGTGGACCGAGGCCTTTCAATGCTCAGACTGATGCTTACGGCCAAGGGCACAATAGTGTCAGGAAGGCCGAGTGGAGTGAGGCGCCAGACTCAAAGACTGTTAATCCTTAACTGACCAAAGGTCGGCGAATTCCGGTCCCTTTCTAGGGGCGTGGGTTGCAATCCCACCTCTGACGTGACATTTTTCCCCACACAAATGCAGCCAGCGTCAAAAGGCCTGTTGAACTGGCCTTCAATTTACAAGTGGCAACATCAAACTCTTCAACGGTTTGCCAACAAACTGAAGGCACCGTTCTCAGCTCAACCTCTTTTCCACACCAAAATAGTCATATCACAACACAGCGGGAGCCGACTGCTTCATGGCTCGCGGTGAAGGGGCGCAAATATTACACGCCACAAATTCTGGCAGCGGTGGGATTCGAACCCACGCCTCCGAAGAGACTGGAGCCTTAATCCAGCGCCTTAGACCGCTCGGCCACGCTACCACTGGCAGCAGTTTCCGTTCTGGAACTAGTGACCGGTGAGTGAAATGTGACTTTGCTTTGGGCAAGATAATAATCAAGGCAATTGAAGTGGCAGACGGTGAACTCTCGAGAAATGATTTTGCAGCATACAGGTCCACAGGGCAACACCAGTAATTAGGTGCACGTTGGAACGAAGCAGTTACAACCTTCATTCAATATTTATTCCGACATCAACATCACTGACAAAACCAGATTATCTGGTCATGATCACATTGCCGTTTGTGGGATCTTGCTGTGTGCAAACTGGCTGCGGCGTTCCCCACATTGCAACAGTGCCTTCACTTTTACAATACTTCATTGGCTGTAAAGCGCCTTGGGACGTCGTTCGGTCATGAAAGGCGCTTTCGAAATACAATACAGAAAATGTTACCCGATAGCTGACAAAATGCGAGCTGTTGCGAGAAATACCTGTGTTTGAATGTTGGTTGCATTGCAGGGATGATGAACTTAATGACTGGCGCTGCCTGTTAAGTCCTGTCGTAAGAATGTGTGCGTTGTGTGTTTGCACAGGAGGAAGAATTGTGAGGCTGCTCAGTAAGTGTGCAGAATTTGCAGCACATTTTTCTGCAGCTGCTGCAAGACCATTGTCAGGATGGCCGAGTGGTCTAAGGCGCCAGACTCAAGGACTGTTAATCCTTACCTTACCAAAGGTTGGTGTATTCTGGTCCCTTTCTAGGGGCGTGGGTTCGAATCCCACTTCTGACATTAACTTTTTATCCAGACAAATGCCAGCAAGCGTCAAAAAGCCTGCTCAACTGGCTTTAAATTTGCAAGTGGTCACCTCAAGCTCCTCAACGCTATTGTCGTTTGCCAATAAGCGAAAGGCACCGCACCGCCCACAGACCAACTTGTTTTGCTCTCTAAACTTATCACATTCTAACCCTGTTCTCGGGGATAGGGTTTAAAATCAGACTTCTCCTTTCAACCCATTCCCACACTAAAAAGCAGCAGACTCAAAGCATGACATTTTTATCCTCCCGCGTTGCTGAATTCCACGTTGCTTTCTCGTACTGTGGCTTTCAATCCCACTGCAGACAGTGGTGTTTCTCAGAAAAAGGGCACCACTGTCAAAGAATGAGATTTCTTCCACACAAAGGCTGCTCAAATCTGCTCCGTTCCTCAGGCAGGGAATTACTTGCAATGTTACTTCCGACATTAACACATTTTGCCAGTATAAAAGGCACCAGAGTCAAACAAGTCAGGTATTAGCATGTGAAAGTTGCCAGAGTCGATGCCTTGGTGGACCGAGGCCTTTCAATGCTCAGACTGATGCTTACGGCCAAGGGCACAATAGTGTCAGGAAGGCCGAGTGGAGTGAGGCGCCAGACTCAAAGACTGTTAATCCTTAACTGACCAAAGGTCGGCGAATTCCGGTCCCTTTCTAGGGGCGTGGGTTGCAATCCCACCTCTGACGTGACATTTTTCCCCACACAAATGCAGCCAGCGTCAAAAGGCCTGTTGAACTGGCCTTCAATTTACAAGTGGCAACATCAAACTCTTCAACGGTTTGCCAACAAACTGAAGGCACCGTTCTCAGCTCAACCTCTTTTCCACACCAAAATAGTCATATCACAACACAGCGGGAGCCGACTGCTTCATGGCTCGCGGTGAAGGGGCGCAAATATTACACGCCACAAATTCTGGCAGCGGTGGGATTCGAACCCACGCCTCCGAAGAGACTGGAGCCTTAATCCAGCGCCTTAGACCGCTCGGCCACGCTACCACTGGCAGCAGTTTCCGTTCTGGAACTAGTGACCGGTGAGTGAAATGTGACTTTGCTTTGGGCAAGATAATAATCAAGGCAATTGAAGTGGCAGACGGTGAACTCTCGAGAAATGATTTTGCAGCATACAGGTCCACAGGGCAACACCAGTAATTAGGTGCACGTTGGAACGAAGCAGTTACAACCTTCATTCAATATTTATTCCGACATCAACATCACTGACAAAACCAGATTATCTGGTCATGATCACATTGCCGTTTGTGGGATCTTGCTGTGTGCAAACTGGCTGCGGCGTTCCCCACATTGCAACAGTGCCTTCACTTTTACAATACTTCATTGGCTGTAAAGCGCCTTGGGACGTCGTTCGGTCATGAAAGGCGCTTTCGAAATACAATACAGAAAATGTTACCCGATAGCTGACAAAATGCGAGCTGTTGCGAGAAATACCTGTGTTTGAATGTTGGTTGCATTGCAGGGATGATGAACTTAATGACTGGCGCTGCCTGTTAAGTCCTGTCGTAAGAATGTGTGCGTTGTGTGTTTGCACAGGAGGAAGAATTGTGAGGCTGCTCAGTAAGTGTGCAGAATTTGCAGCACATTTTTCTGCAGCTGCTGCAAGACCATTGTCAGGATGGCCGAGTGGTCTAAGGCGCCAGACTCAAGGACTGTTAATCCTTACCTTACCAAAGGTTGGTGTATTCTGGTCCCTTTCTAGGGGCGTGGGTTCGAATCCCACTTCTGACATTAACTTTTTATCCAGACAAATGCCAGCCAGCGTCAAAAAGCCTGCTCAACTGGCTTTAAATTTGCAAGTGGTCACCTCAAGCTCCTCAACGCTATTGTCGTTTGCCAATAAGCGAAAGGCACCGCACCGCCCACAGACCAACTTGTTTTGCTCTCTAAACTTATCACATTCTAACCCTGTTCTCGGGGATAGGGTTTAAAATCAGACTTCTCCTTTCAACCCATTCCCACACTAAAAAGCAGCAGACTCAAAGCATGACATTTTTATCCTCCCGCGTTGCTGAATTCCACGTTGCTTTCTCGTACTGTGGCTTTCAATCCCACTGCAGACAGTGGTGTTTCTCAGAAAAAGGGCACCACTGTCAAAGAA
This sequence comes from Pristiophorus japonicus, assembly GCF_044704955.1. Taxonomy (NCBI): domain Eukaryota; kingdom Metazoa; phylum Chordata; class Chondrichthyes; family Pristiophoridae; genus Pristiophorus; species Pristiophorus japonicus. The sequence goes on from NC_091984.1 coordinate 175,222,414, forward strand.
TGAGATTTCTTCCACACAAAGGCTGCTCAAATCTGCTCCGTTCCTCAGGCAGGGAATTACTTGCAATGTTACTTCCGACATTAACACATTTTGCCAGTATAAAAGGCACCAGAGCCAAACAAGTCAGGTATTAGCATGTGAAAGTTGCCAGAGTCGATGCCTTGGTGGACCGAGGCCTTTCAATGCTCAGACTGATGCTTACGGCCAAGGGCACAATAGTGTCAGGAAGGCCGAGTGGAGTGAGGCGCCAGACTCAAAGACTGTTAATCCTTAACTGACCAAAGGTCGGCGAATTCCGGTCCCTTTCTAGGGGCGTGGGTTGCAATCCCACCTCTGACGTGACATTTTTCCCCACACAAATGCAGCCAGCGTCAAAAGGCCTGTTGAACTGGCCTTCAATTTACAAGTGGCAACATCAAACTCTTCAACGGTTTGCCAACAAACTGAAGGCACCGTTCTCAGCTCAACCTCTTTTCCACACCAAAATAGTCATATCACAACACAGCGGGAGCCGACTGCTTCATGGCTCGCGGTGAAGGGGCGCAAATATTACACGCCACAAATTCTGGCAGCGGTGGGATTCGAACCCACGCCTCCGAAGAGACTGGAGCCTTAATCCAGCGCCTTAGACCGCTCGGCCACGCTACCACTGGCAGCAGTTTCCGTTCTGGAACTAGTGACCGGTGAGTGAAATGTGACTTTGCTTTGGGCAAGATAATAATCAAGGCAATTGAAGTGGCAGACGGTGAACTCTCGAGAAATGATTTTGCAGCATACAGGTCCACAGGGCAACACCAGTAATTAGGTGCACGTTGGAACGAAGCAGTTACAACCTTCATTCAATATTTATTCCGACATCAACATCACTGACAAAACCAGATTATCTGGTCATGATCACATTGCCGTTTGTGGGATCTTGCTGTGTGCAAACTGGCTGCGGCGTTCCCCACATTGCAACAGTGCCTTCACTTTTACAATACTTCATTGGCTGTAAAGCGCCTTGGGACGTCGTTCGGTCATGAAAGGCGCTTTCGAAATACAATACAGAAAATGTTACCCGATAGCTGACAAAATGCGAGCTGTTGCGAGAAATACCTGTGTTTGAATGTTGGTTGCATTGCAGGGATGATGAACTTAATGACTGGCGCTGCCTGTTAAGTCCTGTCGTAAGAATGTGTGCGTTGTGTGTTTGCACAGGAGGAAGAATTGTGAGGCTGCTCAGTAAGTGTGCAGAATTTGCAGCACATTTTTCTGCAGCTGCTGCAAGACCATTGTCAGGATGGCCGAGTGGTCTAAGGCGCCAGACTCAAGGACTGTTAATCCTTACCTTACCAAAGGTTGGTGTATTCTGGTCCCTTTCTAGGGGCGTGGGTTCGAATCCCACTTCTGACATTAACTTTTTATCCAGACAAATGCCAGCCAGCGTCAAAAAGCCTGCTCAACTGGCTTTAAATTTGCAAGTGGTCACCTCAAGCTCCTCAACGCTATTGTCGTTTGCCAATAAGCGAAAGGCACCGCACCGCCCACAGACCAACTTGTTTTGCTCTCTAAACTTATCACATTCTAACCCTGTTCTCGGGGATAGGGTTTAAAATCAGACTTCTCCTTTCAACCCATTCCCACACTAAAAAGCAGCAGACTCAAAGCATGACATTTTTATCCTCCCGCGTTGCTGAATTCCACGTTGCTTTCTCGTACTGTGGCTTTCAATCCCACTGCAGACAGTGGTGTTTCTCAGAAAAAGGGCACCACTGTCAAAGAATGAGATTTCTTCCACACAAAGGCTGCTCAAATCTGCTCCGTTCCTCAGGCAGGGAATTACTTGCAATGTTACTTCCGACATTAACACATTTTGCCAGTATAAAAGGCACCAGAGCCAAACAAGTCAGGTATTAGCATGTGAAAGTTGCCAGAGTCGATGCCTTGGTGGACCGAGGCCTTTCAATGCTCAGACTGATGCTTACGGCCAAGGGCACAATAGTGTCAGGAAGGCCGAGTGGAGTGAGGCGCCAGACTCAAAGACTGTTAATCCTTAACTGACCAAAGGTCGGCGAATTCCGGTCCCTTTCTAGGGGCGTGGGTTGCAATCCCACCTCTGACGTGACATTTTTCCCCACACAAATGCAGCCAGCGTCAAAAGGCCTGTTGAACTGGCCTTCAATTTACAAGTGGCAACATCAAACTCTTCAACGGTTTGCCAACAAACTGAAGGCACCGTTCTCAGCTCAACCTCTTTTCCACACCAAAATAGTCATATCACAACACAGCGGGAGCCGACTGCTTCATGGCTCGCGGTGAAGGGGCGCAAATATTACACGCCACAAATTCTGGCAGCGGTGGGATTCGAACCCACGCCTCCGAAGAGACTGGAGCCTTAATCCAGCGCCTTAGACCGCTCGGCCACGCTACCACTGGCAGCAGTTTCCGTTCTGGAACTAGTGACCGGTGAGTGAAATGTGACTTTGCTTTGGGCAAGATAATAATCAAGGCAATTGAAGTGGCAGACGGTGAACTCTCGAGAAATGATTTTGCAGCATACAGGTCCACAGGGCAACACCAGTAATTAGGTGCACGTTGGAACGAAGCAGTTACAACCTTCATTCAATATTTATTCCGACATCAACATCACTGACAAAACCAGATTATCTGGTCATGATCACATTGCCGTTTGTGGGATCTTGCTGTGTGCAAACTGGCTGCGGCGTTCCCCACATTGCAACAGTGCCTTCACTTTTACAATACTTCATTGGCTGTAAAGCGCCTTGGGACGTCGTTCGGTCATGAAAGGCGCTTTCGAAATACAATACAGAAAATGTTACCCGATAGCTGACAAAATGCGAGCTGTTGCGAGAAATACCTGTGTTTGAATGTTGGTTGCATTGCAGGGATGATGAACTTAATGACTGGCGCTGCCTGTTAAGTCCTGTCGTAAGAATGTGTGCGTTGTGTGTTTGCACAGGAGGAAGAATTGTGAGGCTGCTCAGTAAGTGTGCAGAATTTGCAGCACATTTTTCTGCAGCTGCTGCAAGACCATTGTCAGGATGGCCGAGTGGTCTAAGGCGCCAGACTCAAGGACTGTTAATCCTTACCTTACCAAAGGTTGGTGTATTCTGGTCCCTTTCTAGGGGCGTGGGTTCGAATCCCACTTCTGACATTAACTTTTTATCCAGACAAATGCCAGCCAGCGTCAAAAAGCCTGCTCAACTGGCTTTAAATTTGCAAGTGGTCACCTCAAGCTCCTCAACGCTATTGTCGTTTGCCAATAAGCGAAAGGCACCGCACCGCCCACAGACCAACTTGTTTTGCTCTCTAAACTTATCACATTCTAACCCTGTTCTCGGGGATAGGGTTTAAAATCAGACTTCTCCTTTCAACCCATTCCCACACTAAAAAGCAGCAGACTCAAAGCATGACATTTTTATCCTCCCGCGTTGCTGAATTCCACGTTGCTTTCTCGTACTGTGGCTTTCAATCCCACTGCAGACAGTGGTGTTTCTCAGAAAAAGGGCACCACTGTCAAAGAATGAGATTTCTTCCACACAAAGGCTGCTCAAATCTGCTCCGTTCCTCAGGCAGGGAATTACTTGCAATGTTACTTCCGACATTAACACATTTTGCCAGTATAAAAGGCACCAGAGCCAAACAAGTCAGGTATTAGCATGTGAAAGTTGCCAGAGTCGATGCCTTGGTGGACCGAGGCCTTTCAATGCTCAGACTGATGCTTACGGCCAAGGGCACAATAGTGTCAGGAAGGCCGAGTGGAGTGAGGCGCCAGACTCAAAGACTGTTAATCCTTAACTGACCAAAGGTCGGCGAATTCCGGTCCCTTTCTAGGGGCGTGGGTTGCAATCCCACCTCTGACGTGACATTTTTCCCCACACAAATGCAGCCAGCGTCAAAAGGCCTGTTGAACTGGCCTTCAATTTACAAGTGGCAACATCAAACTCTTCAACGGTTTGCCAACAAACTGAAGGCACCGTTCTCAGCTCAACCTCTTTTCCACACCAAAATAGTCATATCACAACACAGCGGGAGCCGACTGCTTCATGGCTCGCGGTGAAGGGGCGCAAATATTACACGCCACAAATTCTGGCAGCGGTGGGATTCGAACCCACGCCTCCGAAAAGACTGGAGCCTTAATCCAGCGCCTTAGACCGCTCGGCCACGCTACCACTGGCAGCAGTTTCCGTTCTGGAACTAGTGACCGGTGAGTGAAATGTGACTTTGCTTTGGATAAGATAATAATCAATGCCATTGAAGTGGCAGACGGTAAACTCTCGAGAAATGATTTTGCAGCATACAGGTCCACAGGGCAACACCAGTAATTAGGTGCACGTTGGAACGAAGCAGTTACAACCTTCATTCAATATTTATTCCGACATCAACATCACTGACAAAACCAGATTATCTGGTCATGATCACATTGCCGTTTGTGGGATCTTGCTGTGTGCAAACTGGCTGCGGCGTTCCCCACATTGCAACAGTGCCTTCACTTTTACAATACTTCATTGGCTGTAAAGCGCCTTGGGACGTCGTTCGGTCATGAAAGGCGCTTTCGAAATACAATACAGAAAATGTTACCCGATAGCTGACAAAATGCGAGCTGTTGCGAGAAATACCTGTGTTTGAATGTTGGTTGCATTGCAGGGATGATGAACTTAATGACTGGCGCTGCCTGTTAAGTCCTGTCGTAAGAATGTGTGCGTTGTGTGTTTGCACAGGAGGAAGAATTGTGAGGCTGCTCAGTAAGTGTGCAGAATTTGCAGCACATTTTTCTGCAGCTGCTGCAAGACCATTGTCAGGATGGCCGAGTGGTCTAAGGCGCCAGACTCAAGGACTGTTAATCCTTACCTTACCAAAGGTTGGTGTATTCTGGTCCCTTTCTAGGGGCGTGGGTTCGAATCCCACTTCTGACATTAACTTTTTATCCAGACAAATGCCAGCCAGCGTCAAAAAGCCTGCTCAACTGGCTTTAAATTTGCAAGTGGTCACCTCAAGCTCCTCAACGCTATTGTCGTTTGCCAATAAGCGAAAGGCACCGCACCGCCCACAGACCAACTTGTTTTGCTCTCTAAACTTATCACATTCTAACCCTGTTCTCGGGGATAGGGTTTAAAATCAGACTTCTCCTTTCAACCCATTCCCACACTAAAAAGCAGCAGACTCAAAGCATGACATTTTTATCCTCCCGCGTTGCTGAATTCCACGTTGCTTTCTCGTACTGTGGCTTTCAATCCCACTGCAGACAGTGGTGTTTCTCAGAAAAAGGGCACCACTGTCAAAGAATGAGATTTCTTCCACACAAAGGCTGCTCAAATCTGCTCCGTTCCTCAGGCAGGGAATTACTTGCAATGTTACTTCCGACATTAACACATTTTGCCAGTATAAAAGGCACCAGAGCCAAACAAGTCAGGTATTAGCATGTGAAAGTTGCCAGAGTCGATGCCTTGGTGGACCGAGGCCTTTCAATGCTCAGACTGATGCTTACGGCCAAGGGCACAATAGTGTCAGGAAGGCCGAGTGGAGTGAGGCGCCAGACTCAAAGACTGTTAATCCTTAACTGACCAAAGGTCGGCGAATTCCGGTCCCTTTCTAGGGGCGTGGGTTGCAATCCCACCTCTGACGTGACATTTTTCCCCACACAAATGCAGCCAGCGTCAAAAGGCCTGTTGAACTGGCCTTCAATTTACAAGTGGCAACATCAAACTCTTCAACGGTTTGCCAACAAACTGAAGGCACCGTTCTCAGCTCAACCTCTTTTCCACACCAAAATAGTCATATCACAACATAGCGGGAGCCGACTGCTTCATGGCTCGCGGTGAAGGGGCGCAAATATTACACGCCACAAATTCTGGCAGCGGTGGGATTCGAACCCACGACTCCGAAGAGACTGGAGCCTTAATCCAGCGCCTTAGACCGCTCGGCCACGCTACCACTGGCAGCAGTTTCCGTTCTGGAACTAGTGACCGGTGAGTGAAATGTGACTTTGCTTTGGATAAGATAATAATCAATGCCATTGAAGTGGCAGACGGTAAACTCTCGAGAAATGATTTTGCAGCATACAGGTCCACAGGGCAACACCAGTAATTAGGTGCACGTTGGAACGAAGCAGTTACAACCTTCATTCAATATTTATTCCGACATCAACATCACTGACAAAACCAGATTATCTGGTCATGATCACATTGCCGTTTGTGGGATCTTGCTGTGTGCAAACTGGCTGCGGCGTTCCCCACATTGCAACAGTGCCTTCACTTTTACAATACTTCATTGGCTGTAAAGCGCCTTGGGACGTCGTTCGGTCATGAAAGGCGCTTTCGAAATACAATACAGAAAATGTTACCCGATAGCTGACAAAATGCGAGCTGTTGCGAGAAATACCTGTGTTTGAATGTTGGTTGCATTGCAGGGATGATGAACTTAATGACTGGCGCTGCCTGTTAAGTCCTGTCGTAAGAATGTGTGCGTTGTGTGTTTGCACAGGAGGAAGAATTGTGAGGCTGCTCAGTAAGTGTGCAGAATTTGCAGCACATTTTTCTGCAGCTGCTGCAAGACCATTGTCAGGATGGCCGAGTGGTCTAAGGCGCCAGACTCAAGGACTGTTAATCCTTACCTTACCAAAGGTTGGTGTATTCTGGTCCCTTTCTAGGGGCGTGGGTTCGAATCCCACTTCTGACATTAACTTTTTATCCAGACAAATGCCAGCCAGCGTCAAAAAGCCTGCTCAACTGGCTTTAAATTTGCAAGTGGTCACCTCAAGCTCCTCAACGCTATTGTCGTTTGCCAATAAGCGAAAGGCACCGCACCGCCCACAGACCAACTTGTTTTGCTCTCTAAACTTATCACATTCTAACCCTGTTCTCGGGGATAGGGTTTAAAATCAGACTTCTCCTTTCAACCCATTCCCACACTAAAAAGCAGCAGACTCAAAGCATGACATTTTTATCCTCCCGCGTTGCTGAATTCCACGTTGCTTTCTCGTACTGTGGCTTTCAATCCCACTGCAGACAGTGGTGTTTCTCAGAAAAAGGGCACCACTGTCAAAGAATGAGATTTCTTCCACACAAAGGCTGCTCAAATCTGCTCCGTTCCTCAGGCAGGGAATTACTTGCAATGTTACTTCCGACATTAACACATTTTGCCAGTATAAAAGGCACCAGAGCCAAACAAGTCAGGTATTAGCATGTGAAAGTTGCCAGAGTCGATGCCTTGGTGGACCGAGGCCTTTCAATGCTCAGACTGATGCTTACGGCCAAGGGCACAATAGTGTCAGGAAGGCCGAGTGGAGTGAGGCGCCAGACTCAAAGACTGTTAATCCTTAACTGACCAAAGGTCGGCGAATTCCGGTCCCTTTCTAGGGGCGTGGGTTGCAATCCCACCTCTGACGTGACATTTTTCCCCACACAAATGCAGCCAGCGTCAAAAGGCCTGTTGAACTGGCCTTCAATTTACAAGTGGCAACATCAAACTCTTCAACGGTTTGCCAACAAACTGAAGGCACCGTTCTCAGCTCAACCTCTTTTCCACACCAAAATAGTCATATCACAACATAGCGGGAGCCGACTGCTTCATGGCTCGCGGTGAAGGGGCGCAAATATTACACGCCACAAATTCTGGCAGCGGTGGGATTCGAACCCACGACTCCGAAGAGACTGGAGCCTTAATCCAGCGCCTTAGACCGCTCGGCCACGCTACCACTGGCAGCAGTTTCCGTTCTGGAACTAGTGACCGGTGAGTGAAATGTGACTTTGCTTTGGATAAGATAATAATCAATGCCATTGAAGTGGCAGACGGTAAACTCTCGAGAAATGATTTTGCAGCATACAGGTCCACAGGGCAACACCAGTAATTAGGTGCACGTTGGAACGAAGCAGTTACAACCTTCATTCAATATTTATTCCGACATCAACATCACTGACAAAACCAGATTATCTGGTCATGATCACATTGCCGTTTGTGGGATCTTGCTGTGTGCAAACTGGCTGCGGCGTTCCCCACATTGCAACAGTGCCTTCACTTTTACAATACTTCATTGGCTGTAAAGCGCCTTGGGACGTCGTTCGGTCATGAAAGGCGCTTTCGAAATACAATACAGAAAATGTTACCCGATAGCTGACAAAATGCGAGCTGTTGCGAGAAATACCTGTGTTTGAATGTTGGTTGCATTGCAGGGATGATGAACTTAATGACTGGCGCTGCCTGTTAAGTCCTGTCGTAAGAATGTGTGCGTTGTGTGTTTGCACAGGAGGAAGAATTGTGAGGCTGCTCAGTAAGTGTGCAGAATTTGCAGCACATTTTTCTGCAGCTGCTGCAAGACCATTGTCAGGATGGCCGAGTGGTCTAAGGCGCCAGACTCAAGGACTGTTAATCCTTACCTTACCAAAGGTTGGTGTATTCTGGTCCCTTTCTAGGGGCGTGGGTTCGAATCCCACTTCTGACATTAACTTTTTATCCAGACAAATGCCAGCCAGCGTCAAAAAGCCTGCTCAACTGGCTTTAAATTTGCAAGTGGTCACCTCAAGCTCCTCAACGCTATTGTCGTTTGCCAATAAGCGAAAGGCACCGCACCGCCCACAGACCAACTTGTTTTGCTCTCTAAACTTATCACATTCTAACCCTGTTCTCGGGGATAGGGTTTAAAATCAGACTTCTCCTTTCAACCCATTCCCACACTAAAAAGCAGCAGACTCAAAGCATGACATTTTTATCCTCCCGCGTTGCTGAATTCCACGTTGCTTTCTCGTACTGTGGCTTTCAATCCCACTGCAGACAGTGGTGTTTCTCAGAAAAAGGGCACCACTGTCAAAGAATGAGATTTCTTCCACACAAAGGCTGCTCAAATCTGCTCCGTTCCTCAGGCAGGGAATTACTTGCAATGTTACTTCCGACATTAACACATTTTGCCAGTATAAAAGGCACCAGAGCCAAACAAGTCAGGTATTAGCATGTGAAAGTTGCCAGAGTCGATGCCTTGGTGGACCGAGGCCTTTCAATGCTCAGACTGATGCTTACGGCCAAGGGCACAATAGTGTCAGGAAGGCCGAGTGGAGTGAGGCGCCAGACTCAAAGACTGTTAATCCTTAACTGACCAAAGGTCGGCGAATTCCGGTCCCTTTCTAGGGGCGTGGGTTGCAATCCCACCTCTGACGTGACATTTTTCCCCACACAAATGCAGCCAGCGTCAAAAGGCCTGTTGAACTGGCCTTCAATTTACAAGTGGCAACATCAAACTCTTCAACGGTTTGCCAACAAACTGAAGGCACCGTTCTCAGCTCAACCTCTTTTCCACACCAAAATAGTCATATCACAACATAGCGGGAGCCGACTGCTTCATGGCTCGCGGTGAAGGGGCGCAAATATTACACGCCACAAATTCTGGCAGCGGTGGGATTCGAACCCACGACTCCGAAGAGACTGGAGCCTTAATCCAGCGCCTTAGACCGCTCGGCCACGCTACCACTGGCAGCAGTTTCCGTTCTGGAACTAGTGACCGGTGAGTGAAATGTGACTTTGCTTTGGATAAGATAATAATCAATGCCATTGAAGTGGCAGACGGTAAACTCTCGAGAAATGATTTTGCAGCATACAGGTCCACAGGGCAACACCAGTAATTAGGTGCACGTTGGAACGAAGCAGTTACAACCTTCATTCAATATTTATTCCGACATCAACATCACTGACAAAACCAGATTATCTGGTCATGATCACATTGCCGTTTGTGGGATCTTGCTGTGTGCAAACTGGCTGCGGCGTTCCCCACATTGCAACAGTGCCTTCACTTTTACAATACTTCATTGGCTGTAAAGCGCCTTGGGACGTCGTTCGGTCATGAAAGGCGCTTTCGAAATACAATACAGAAAATGTTACCCGATAGCTGACAAAATGCGAGCTGTTGCGAGAAATACCTGTGTTTGAATGTTGGTTGCATTGCAGGGATGATGAACTTAATGACTGGCGCTGCCTGTTAAGTCCTGTCGTAAGAATGTGTGCGTTGTGTGTTTGCACAGGAGGAAGAATTGTGAGGCTGCTCAGTAAGTGTGCAGAATTTGCAGCACATTTTTCTGCAGCTGCTGCAAGACCATTGTCAGGATGGCCGAGTGGTCTAAGGCGCCAGACTCAAGGACTGTTAATCCTTACCTTACCAAAGGTTGGTGTATTCTGGTCCCTTTCTAGGGGCGTGGGTTCGAATCCCACTTCTGACATTAACTTTTTATCCAGACAAATGCCAGCCAGCGTCAAAAAGCCTGCTCAACTGGCTTTAAATTTGCAAGTGGTCACCTCAAGCTCCTCAACGCTATTGTCGTTTGCCAATAAGCGAAAGGCACCGCACCGCCCACAGACCAACTTGTTTTGCTCTCTAAACTTATCACATTCTAACCCTGTTCTCGGGGATAGGGTTTAAAATCAGACATCTCCTTTCAACCCATTCCCACACTAAAAAGCAGCAGACTCAAAGCATGACATTTTTATCCTCCCGCGTTGCTGAATTCCACGTTGCTTTCTCGTACTGTGGCTTTCAATCCCACTGCAGACAGTGGTGTTTCTCAGAAAAAGGGCACCACTGTCAAAGAATGAGATTTCTTCCACACAAATGTGGCCAGCGTGCAAAAAGCATGCACAACTGGCCTTCAATTTTCAAGTGGTGACATCAAACTCTTCGATGGTATTGCCATTTGCCAACAAACTGAAGGCACCGCTCACAGTCCAACTACTTTTCCACACCAAAATGGCCCCATTGTGAAACAGGTGCCCATGCTTGTGCTGACAGAATGCAAGTGTTACGCAGGGAAAATTCTGGCAGCGGTGGGATTTGAACCCACGCCTCCGAAGAGACTGGAACCTGGATCCAGCGCCTTAGACCGCTCGGCCACGCTACCACTGGACGCAGCTTCTGTTCTGGAACGAGTGACCGTTGAGTGAAATGTGACTTTGCCATGCGGAAAATAATAATTAAGGCAATTAAAGTGGTAGACAGTGAACTCTCGAGAAACGATTTTGCAACATACCGGTCACAGGAACCTACGTATCCACAGGGCAACAACAGAAATTAGGTGCATGTTGGGACAAACCAGTTACAACATTCATTCAATATTTATTCCTATATCAACATCACTGACAAAAACAGATTATCTGGTCATGAACACATTGCTGTTTGTGGGATCGTGCTGTGTGCATACTGGCTGCGCCATTTCCCACATTACAACAGTGACTCACTTTAAAAATACTTCATTGGCTGTAAAGCGTTTTGGGACATGAAAGGCGCCAACACACTGCAGAAAATTTTACCCGATAGCTGGCAAAATGCGAGCTGTTGTGAGAAATACGTGTGTTGGTTGCATTGCAGGCATGATAAACTTAATGACTGGCGCTGCCTGTTAAGTGATGTCGTAACAATGTACGTGTTGTGTGATTGCACAGGAGGAAGGATTGTGATGCAACTCAGTAAATGTGCAGAATTGGAGCACGCTTTTCTGCAGTTACAGTCGGTTCATTGTCAGGGTGGCCGAGTGGTTTAAGGTGCCAAACTCAAAGACTGTAACCCTTACCTTACCAAAGGTTGGTGTATTCTGGGACGTGGGTGCCAAGCCCACTTCTAGCGGCGTGGTTTCCAATCCCACTTCTGACATTTACTTTTTATCCACACAAATGCGGCCAGCGTGCAAAAAGCATGCACAACTGGCCTTCAATTTTCAAGTGGTGACATCAAACTCTTCGATGGTATTGCCATTTGCCAACAAACTGAAGGCACCGCTCACAGTCCAACTACTTTTCCACACCAAAATGGCCCCATTGTGAAACAGGTGCCCATGCTTGTGCTGACAGAATGCAAGTGTTACGCAGGGAAAATTCTGGCAGCGGTGGGATTTGAACCCACGCCTCCGAAGAGACTGGAAACTGGATCCAGCGCCTTAGACCGCTCGGCCACGCTACCACTGGACGCAGCTTCTGTTCTGGAACGAGTGACCGTTGAGTGAAATGTGACTTTGCCATTCGGAAAATAATAATTAAGGCAATTAAAGTGGTAGACAGTGAACTCTCGAGAAACGATTTTGCAACATACCGGTCACAGGAACCTACGTATCCACAGGGCAACAACAGAAATTAGGTGCATGTTGGGACAAACCAGTTACAACATTCATTCAATATTTATTCCTATATCACCATCACTGACAAAAACAGATTATCTGGTCATGAACACATTGCTGTTTGTGGGATCGTGCTGTGTGCATCCTGGCTGCGCCATTTCCCACATTACAACAGTGACTCACTTTAAAAATACTTCATTGGCTGTAAAGCGTTTTGGGACATGAAAGGCGCCAACACACTGCAGAAAATTTTACCCGATAGCTGGCAAAATGCGAGCTGTTGTGAGAAATACGTGTGTTGGTTGCATTGCAGGCATGATAAACTTAATGACTGGCGCTGCCTGTTAAGTGATGTCGTAACAATGTACGTGTTGTGTGATTGCACAGGAGGAAGGATTGTGATGCAACTCAGTAAATGTGCAGAATTGGAGCACGCTTTTCTGCAGTTACAGTCGGTTCATTGTCAGGGTGGCCGAGTGGTTTAAGGTGCCAAACTCAAAGACTGTAACCCTTACCTTACCAAAGGTTGGTGTATTCTGGGACGTGGGTGCCAAGCCCACTTCTAGCGGCGTGGTTTCCAATCCCACTTCTGACATTTACTTTTTATCCACACAAATGCGGCCAGCGTGCAAAAAGCATGCACAACTGGCCCTCAATTTTCAAGTGGTGACATCAAACTCTTCGATGGTATTGCCATTTGCCAACAAACTGAAGGCACCGCTCACAGTCCAACTACTTTTCCACACCAAAATGGCCCCATTGTGAAACAGGTGCCCATGCTTGTGCTGACAGAATGCAAGTGTTACGCAGGGAAAATTCTGGCAGCGGTGGGATTTGAACCCACGCCTCCGAAGAGACTGGAACCTGGATCCAGCGCCTTAGACCGCTCGGCCACGCTACCACTGGAAGCAGCTTCTGTTCTGGAACGAGTGACCGTTGAGTGTAATGTGACTTTGTTATGCGGAAAATAATAATTAAGGCAATTAAAGTGGTAGACAGTGAACTCTCGAGAAACGATTTTGCAACATACCGGTCACAGGAACTTACGTATCCACAGGGCAACAACAGAAATTAGGTGCATGTTGGGACAAACCAGTTACAACATTCATTCAATATTTATTCCTATATCAACATCACTGACAAAAACAGATTATCTGGTCATGAACACATTGCTGTTTGTGGGATCGTGCTGTGTGCATACTGGCTGCGCCATTTCCCACATTACAACAGTGACTCACTTTAAAAATACTTCATTGGCTGTAAAGCGTTTTGGGACATGAAAGGCGCCAACACACTGCAGAAAATTTTACCCGATAGCTGGCAAAATGCGAGCTGTTGTGAGAAATACGTGTGTTGGTTGCATTGCAGGCATGATAAACTTAATGACTGGCGCTGCCTGTTAAGTGATGTCGTAACAATGTACGTGTTGTGTGATTGCACAGGAGGAAGGATTGTGATGCAACTCAGTAAATGTGCAGAATTGGAGTACGCTTTTCTGCAGTTACAGTCGGTTCATTATCAAAATAGCCGAGTGGTTTAAGGTGCCAAACTCAAAGACTGTAACCCTTACCTTACCAAAGGTTGGTGTATTCTGGGACGTGGGTGCCAAGCCCACTTCTAGCGGCGTGGTTTCCAATCCCACTTCTGACATTTACTTTTTATCCACACAAATGCGGCCAGCGTGCAAAAAGCATGCTCAACTGGCCCTCAATTTTCAAGTGGTGACATCAAACTCTTCGATGGTATTGCCATTTGCCAACAAACGAAAGGCACCGCTCACAGTCCAACTACTTTTCCACACCAAAATGGCCCCATTGTGAAACAGGTGCCCATGCTTGTGCTGACAGAATGCAAGTGTTACGGAGGGAAAATTCTGGCAGCGGCGGGATTTGAACCCACGCCTCCGAAGAGACTGGAACCTGGATCCAGCGCCTTAGACCGCTCGGCCACGCTACCACTGGAAGCAGCTCCTGTTCTGGAACGAGTGACCGTTGAGTGAAATGTGACTTTGCCATGCGGAAAATAATAATTAAGGCAATTAAAGTGGTAGACAGTAAACTCTCGAGAAACGATTTTGCAACATACCGGTCACAGGAACCTACGTATCCACAGGGCAACAACAGAAATTAGGTGTATGTTGGGACAAACCAGTTACAACATTCATTCAATATTTATTCCTATATCAACATCACTGACAAAAACAGATTATCTGGTCATGAACACATTGCTGTTTGTGGGATCGTGCTGTGTGCATACTGGCTGCGCCATTTCCCACATTACAACAGTGACTCACTTTAAAAATACTTCATTGGCTGTAAAGCGTTTTGGGACATGAAAGGCGCCAACACACTGCAGAAAATTTTACCCGATAGCTGGCAAAATGCGAGCTGTTGTGAGAAATACGTGTGTTGGTTGCATTGCAGGCATGATAAACTTAATGACTGGCGCTGCCTGTTAAGTGATGTCGTAACAATGTACGTGTTGTGTGATTGCACAGGAGGAAGGATTGTGATGCAACTCAGTAAATGTGCAGAATTGGAGTACGCTTTTCTGCAGTTACAGTCGGTTCATTATCAAAATAGCCGAGTGGTTTAAGGTGCCAAACTCAAAGACTGTAACCCTTACCTTACCAAAGGTTGGTGTATTCTGGGACGTGGGTGCCAAGCCCACTTCTAGCGGCGTGGTTTCCAATCCCACTTCTGACATTTACTTTTTATCCACACAAATGCGGCCAGCGTGCAAAAAGCATGCTCAACTGGCCCTCAATTTTCAAGTGGTGACATCAAACTCTTCGATGGTATTGCCATTTGCCAACAAACGAAAGGCACCGCTCACAGTCCAACTACTTTTCCACACCAAAATGGCCCCATTGTGAAACAGGTGCCCATGCTTGTGCTGACAGAATGCAAGTGTTACGCAGGGAAAATTCTGGCAGCGGTGGGATTTGAACCCACGCCTCCGAAGAGACTGGAACCTGGATCCAGCGCCTTAGACCGCTCGGCCACGCTACCACTGGAAGCAGCTCCTGTTCTGGAACGAGTGACCGTTGAGTGAAATGTGACTTTGCCATGCGGAAAATAATAATTAAGGCAATTAAAGTGGTAGACAGTAAACTCTCGAGAAACGATTTTGCAACATACCGGTCACAGGAACCTACGTATCCACAGGGCAACAACAGAAATTAGGTGTATGTTGGGACAAACCAGTTACAACATTCATTCAATATTTATTCCTATATCAACATCACTGACAAAAACAGATTATCTGGTCATGAACACATTGCTGTTTGTGGGATCGTGCTGTGTGCATACTGGCTGCGCCATTTCCCACATTACAACAGTGACTCACTTTAAAAATACTTCATTGGCTGTAAAGCGTTTTGGGACATGAAAGGCGCCAACACACTGCAGAAAATTTTACCCGATAGCTGGCAAAATGCGAGCTGTTGTGAGAAATACGTGTGTTGGTTGCATTGCAGGCATGATAAACTTAATGACTGGCGCTGCCTGTTAAGTGATGTCGTAACAATGTACGTGTTGTGTGATTGCACAGGAGGAAGGATTGTGATGCAACTCAGTAAATGTGCAGAATTGGAGTACGCTTTTCTGCAGTTACAGTCGGTTCATTATCAAAATAGCCGAGTGGTTTAAGGTGCCAAACTCAAAGACTGTAACCCTTACCTTACCAAAGGTTGGTGTATTCTGGGACGTGGGTGCCAAGCCCACTTCTAGCGGCGTGGTTTCCAATCCCACTTCTGACATTTACTTTTTATCCACACAAATGCGGCCAGCGTGCAAAAAGCATGCTCAACTGGCCCTCAATTTTCAAGTGGTGACATCAAACTCTTCGATGGTATTGCCATTTGCCAACAAACGAAAGGCACCGCTCACAGTCCAACTACTTTTCCACACCAAAATGGCCCCATTGTGAAACAGGTGCCCATGCTTGTGCTGACAGAATGCAAGTGTTACGCAGGGAAAATTCTGGCAGCGGTGGGATTTGAACCCACGCCTCCGAAGAGACTGGAACCTGGATCCAGCGCCTTAGACCGCTCGGCCACGCTACCACTGGAAGCAGCTCCTGTTCTGGAACGAGTGACCGTTGAGTGAAATGTGACTTTGCCATGCGGAAAATAATAATTAAGGCAATTAAAGTGGTAGACAGTAAACTCTCGAGAAACGATTTTGCAACATACCGGTCACAGGAACCTACGTATCCACAGGGCAACAACAGAAATTAGGTGCATGTTGGGACAAACCAGTTACAACATTCATTCAATATTTATTCCTATATCAACATCACTGACAAAAACAGATTATCTGGTCATGAACACATTGCTGTTTGTGGGATCGTGCTGTGTGCATACTGGCTGCGCCATTTCCCACATTACAACAGTGACTCACTTTAAAAATACTTCATTGGCTGTAAAGCGTTTTGGGACATGAAAGGCGCCAACACACTGCAGAAAATTTTACCCGATAGCTGGCAAAATGCGAGCTGTTGTGAGAAATACGTGTGTTGGTTGCATTGCAGGCATGATAAACTTAATGACTGGCGCTGCCTGTTAAGTGATGTCGTAACAATGTACGTGTTGTGTGATTGCACAGGAGGAAGGATTGTGATGCAACTCAGTAAATGTGCAGAATTGGAGTACGCTTTTCTGCAGTTACAGTCGGTTCATTATCAAAATAGCCGAGTGGTTTAAGGTGCCAAACTCAAAGACTGTAACCCTTACCTTACCAAAGGTTGGTGTATTCTGGGACGTGGGTGCCAAGCCCACTTCTAGCGGCGTGGTTTCCAATCCCACTTCTGACATTTACTTTTTATCCACACAAATGCGGCCAGCGTGCAAAAAGCATGCTCAACTGGCCCTCAATTTTCAAGTGGTGACATCAAACTCTTCGATGGTATTGCCATTTGCCAACAAACGAAAGGCACCGCTCACAGTCCAACTACTTTTCCACACCAAAATGGCCCCATTGTGAAACAGGTGCCCATGCTTGTGCTGACAGAATGCAAGTGTTACGGAGGGAAAATTCTGGCAGCGGCGGGATTTGAACCCACGCCTCCGAAGAGACTGGAACCTGGATCCAGCGCCTTAGACCGCTCGGCCACGCTACCACTGGAAGCAGCTCCTGTTCTGGAACGAGTGACCGTTGAGTGAAATGTGACTTTGCCATGCGGAAAATAATAATTAAGGCAATTAAAGTGGTAGACAGTAAACTCTCGAGAAACGATTTTGCAACATACCGGTCACAGGAACCTACGTATCCACAGGGCAACAACAGAAATTAGGTGCATGTTGGGACAAACCAGTTACAACATTCATTCAATATTTATTCCTATATCAACATCACTGACAAAAACAGATTATCTGGTCATGAACACATTGCTGTTTGTGGGATCGTGCTGTGTGCATCCTGGCTGCGCCATTTCCCACATTACAACAGTGACTCACTTAAAAAATACTTCATTGGCTGTAAAGCGTTTTGGGACATGAAAGGCGCCAACACACTGCAGAAAATTTTACCCGATAGCTGGCAAAATGCGAGCTGTTGTGAGAAATACGTGTGTTGGTTGCATTGCAGGCATGATAAACTTAATGACTGGCGCTGCCTGTTAAGTGATGTCGTAACAATGTACGTGTTGTGTGATTGCACAGGAGGAAGGATTGTGATGCAACTCAGTAAATGTGCAGAATTGGAGCACGCTTTTCTGCAGTTACAGTCGGTTCATTGTCAGGGTGGCCGAGTGGTTTAAGGTGCCAAACTCAAAGACTGTAACCCTTACCTTACCAAAGGTTGGTGTATTCTGGGACGTGGGTGCCAAGCCCACTTCTAGCGGCGTGGTTTCCAATCCCACTTCTGACATTTACTTTTTATCCACACAAATGCGGCCAGCGTGCAAAAAGCATGCACAACTGGCCCTCAATTTTCAAGTGGTGACATCAAACTCTTCGATGGTATTGCCATTTGCCAACAAACTGAAGGCACCGCTCACAGTCCAACTACTTTTCCACACCAAAATGGCCCCATTGTGAAACAGGTGCCCATGCTTGTGCTGACAGAATGCAAGTGTTACGCAGGGAAAATTCTGGCAGCGGTGGGATTTGAACCCACACCTCCGAAGAGACTGGAACCTGGATCCAGCGCCTTAGACCGCTCGGCCACGCTACCACTGGAAGCAGCTCCTGTTCTGGAACGAGTGACCGTTGAGTGAAATGTGACTTTGCCATGCGGAAAATAATAATTAAGGCAATTAAAGTGGTAGACAGTAAACTCTCGAGAAACGATTTTGCAACATACCGGTCACAGGAACCTACGTATCCACAGGGCAACAACAGAAATTAGGTGTATGTTGGGACAAACCAGTTACAACATTCATTCAATATTTATTCCTATATCAACATCACTGACAAAAACAGATTATCTGGTCATGAACACATTGCTGTTTGTGGGATCGTGCTGTGTGCATACTGGCTGCGCCATTTCCCACATTACAACAGTGACTCACTTTAAAAATACTTCATTGGCTGTAAAGCGTTTTGGGACATGAAAGGCGCCAACACACTGCAGAAAATTTTACCCGATAGCTGGCAAAATGCGAGCTGTTGTGAGAAATACGTGTGTTGGTTGCATTGCAGGCATGATAAACTTAATGACTGGCGCTGCCTGTTAAGTGATGTCGTAACAATGTACGTGTTGTGTGATTGCACAGGAGGAAGGATTGTGATGCAACTCAGTAAATGTGCAGAATTGGAGTACGCTTTTCTGCAGTTACAGTCGGTTCATTATCAAAATAGCCGAGTGGTTTAAGGTGCCAAACTCAAAGACTGTAACCCTTACCTTACCAAAGGTTGGTGTATTCTGGGACGTGGGTGCCAAGCCCACTTCTAGCGGCGTGGTTTCCAATCCCACTTCTGACATTTACTTTTTATCCACACAAATGCGGCCAGCGTGCAAAAAGCATGCTCAACTGGCCCTCAATTTTCAAGTGGTGACATCAAACTCTTCGATGGTATTGCCATTTGCCAACAAACGAAAGGCACCGCTCACAGTCCAACTACTTTTCCACACCAAAATGGCCCCATTGTGAA
The DNA here is from genome assembly GCF_044704955.1 of Pristiophorus japonicus. Classification (NCBI taxonomy): domain Eukaryota; kingdom Metazoa; phylum Chordata; class Chondrichthyes; family Pristiophoridae; genus Pristiophorus; species Pristiophorus japonicus. Next base: position 175,241,596 of record NC_091984.1, read on the forward strand.
ACAGGTGCCCATGCTTGTGCTGACAGAATGCAAGTGTTACGCAGGGAAAATTCTGGCAGCGGTGGGATTTGAACCCACGCCTCCGAAGAGACTGGAACCTGGATCCAGCGCCTTAGACCGCTCGGCCACGCTACCACTGGAAGCAGCTCCTGTTCTGGAACGAGTGACCGTTGAGTGAAATGTGACTTTGCCATGCGGAAAATAATAATTAAGGCAATTAAAGTGGTAGACAGTAAACTCTCGAGAAACGATTTTGCAACATACCGGTCACAGGAACCTACGTATCCACAGGGCAACAACAGAAATTAGGTGCATGTTGGGACAAACCAGTTACAACATTCATTCAATATTTATTCCTATATCAACATCACTGACAAAAACAGATTATCTGGTCATGAACACATTGCTGTTTGTGGGATCGTGCTGTGTGCATACTGGCTGCGCCATTTCCCACATTACAACAGTGACTCACTTTAAAAATACTTCATTGGCTGTAAAGCGTTTTGGGACATGAAAGGCGCCAACACACTGCAGAAAATTTTACCCGATAGCTGGCAAAATGCGAGCTGTTGTGAGAAATACGTGTGTTGGTTGCATTGCAGGCATGATAAACTTAATGACTGGCGCTGCCTGTTAAGTGATGTCGTAACAATGTACGTGTTGTGTGATTGCACAGGAGGAAGGATTGTGATGCAACTCAGTAAATGTGCAGAATTGGAGTACGCTTTTCTGCAGTTACAGTCGGTTCATTATCAAAATAGCCGAGTGGTTTAAGGTGCCAAACTCAAAGACTGTAACCCTTACCTTACCAAAGGTTGGTGTATTCTGGGACGTGGGTGCCAAGCCCACTTCTAGCGGCGTGGTTTCCAATCCCACTTCTGACATTTACTTTTTATCCACACAAATGCGGCCAGCGTGCAAAAAGCATGCTCAACTGGCCCTCAATTTTCAAGTGGTGACATCAAACTCTTCGATGGTATTGCCATTTGCCAACAAACGAAAGGCACCGCTCACAGTCCAACTACTTTTCCACACCAAAATGGCCCCATTGTGAAACAGGTGCCCATGCTTGTGCTGACAGAATGCAAGTGTTACGCAGGGAAAATTCTGGCAGCGGTGGGATTTGAACCCACGCCTCCGAAGAGACTGGAACCTGGATCCAGCGCCTTAGACCGCTCGGCCACGCTACCACTGGAAGCAGCTCCTGTTCTGGAACGAGTGACCGTTGAGTGAAATGTGACTTTGCCATGCGGAAAATAATAATTAAGGCAATTAAAGTGGTAGACAGTAAACTCTCGAGAAACGATTTTGCAACATACCGGTCACAGGAACCTACGTATCCACAGGGCAACAACAGAAATTAGGTGCATGTTGGGACAAACCAGTTACAACATTCATTCAATATTTATTCCTATATCAACATCACTGACAAAAACAGATTATCTGGTCATGAACACATTGCTGTTTGTGGGATCGTGCTGTGTGCATACTGGCTGCGCCATTTCCCACATTACAACAGTGACTCACTTTAAAAATACTTCATTGGCTGTAAAGCGTTTTGGGACATGAAAGGCGCCAACACACTGCAGAAAATTTTACCCGATCGCTGGCAAAATGCGAGCTGTTGTGAGAAATACGTGTGTTGGTTGCATTGCAGGCATGATAAACTTAATGACTGGCGCTGCCTGTTAAGTGATGTCGTAACAATGTACGTGTTGTGTGATTGCACAGGAGGAAGGATTGTGATGCAACTCAGTAAATGTGCAGAATTGGAGCACGCTTTTCTGCAGTTACAGTCGGTTCATTGTCAGGGTGGCCGAGTGGTTTAAGGTGCCAAACTCAAAGACTGTAACCCTTACCTTACCAAAGGTTGGTGTATTCTGGGACGTGGGTGCCAAGCCCACTTCTAGCGGCGTGGTTTCCAATCCCACTTCTGACATTTACTTTTTATCCACACAAATGCGGCCAGCGTGCAAAAAGCATGCACAACTGGCCCTCAATTTTCAAGTGGTGACATCAAACTCTTCGATGGTATTGCCATTTGCCAACAAACTGAAGGCACCGCTCACAGTCCAACTACTTTTCCACACCAAAATGGCCCCATTGTGAAACAGGTGCCCATGCTTGTGCTGACAGAATGCAAGTGTTACGCAGGGAAAATTCTGGCAGCGGTGGGATTTGAACCCACGCCTCCGAAGAGACTGGAACCTGGATCCAGCGCCTTAGACCGCTCGGCCACGCTACCACTGGAAGCAGCTTCTGTTCTGGAACGAGTGACCGTTGAGTGTAATGTGACTTTGTTATGCGGAAAATAATAATTAAGGCAATTAAAGTGGTAGACAGTGAACTCTCGAGAAACGATTTTGCAACATACCGGTCACAGGAACTTACGTATCCACAGGGCAACAACAGAAATTAGGTGCATGTTGGGACAAACCAGTTACAACATTCATTCAATATTTATTCCTATATCAACATCACTGACAAAAACAGATTATCTGGTCATGAACACATTGCTGTTTGTGGGATCGTGCTGTGTGCATACTGGCTGCGCCATTTCCCACATTACAACAGTGACTCACTTTAAAAATACTTCATTGGCTGTAAAGCGTTTTGGGACATGAAAGGCGCCAACACACTGCAGAAAATTTTACCCGATAGCTGGCAAAATGCGAGCTGTTGTGAGAAATACGTGTGTTGGTTGCATTGCAGGCATGATAAACTTAATGACTGGCGCTGCCTGTTAAGTGATGTCGTAACAATGTACGTGTTGTGTGATTGCACAGGAGGAAGGATTGTGATGCAACTCAGTAAATGTGCAGAATTGGAGTACGCTTTTCTGCAGTTACAGTCGGTTCATTATCAAAATAGCCGAGTGGTTTAAGGTGCCAAACTCAAAGACTGTAACCCTTACCTTACCAAAGGTTGGTGTATTCTGGGACGTGGGTGCCAAGCCCACTTCTAGCGGCGTGGTTTCCAATCCCACTTCTGACATTTACTTTTTATCCACACAAATGCGGCCAGCGTGCAAAAAGCATGCTCAACTGGCCCTCAATTTTCAAGTGGTGACATCAAACTCTTCGATGGTATTGCCATTTGCCAACAAACGAAAGGCACCGCTCACAGTCCAACTACTTTTCCACACCAAAATGGCCCCATTGTGAAACAGGTGCCCATGCTTGTGCTGACAGAATGCAAGTGTTACGGAGGGAAAATTCTGGCAGCGGCGGGATTTGAACCCACGCCTCCGAAGAGACTGGAACCTGGATCCAGCGCCTTAGACCGCTCGGCCACGCTACCACTGGAAGCAGCTCCTGTTCTGGAACGAGTGACCGTTGAGTGAAATGTGACTTTGCCATGCGGAAAATAATAATTAAGGCAATTAAAGTGGTAGACAGTAAACTCTCGAGAAACGATTTTGCAACATACCGGTCACAGGAACCTACGTATCCACAGGGCAACAACAGAAATTAGGTGTATGTTGGGACAAACCAGTTACAACATTCATTCAATATTTATTCCTATATCAACATCACTGACAAAAACAGATTATCTGGTCATGAACACATTGCTGTTTGTGGGATCGTGCTGTGTGCATACTGGCTGCGCCATTTCCCACATTACAACAGTGACTCACTTTAAAAATACTTCATTGGCTGTAAAGCGTTTTGGGACATGAAAGGCGCCAACACACTGCAGAAAATTTTACCCGATAGCTGGCAAAATGCGAGCTGTTGTGAGAAATACGTGTGTTGGTTGCATTGCAGGCATGATAAACTTAATGACTGGCGCTGCCTGTTAAGTGATGTCGTAACAATGTACGTGTTGTGTGATTGCACAGGAGGAAGGATTGTGATGCAACTCAGTAAATGTGCAGAATTGGAGTACGCTTTTCTGCAGTTACAGTCGGTTCATTATCAAAATAGCCGAGTGGTTTAAGGTGCCAAACTCAAAGACTGTAACCCTTACCTTACCAAAGGTTGGTGTATTCTGGGACGTGGGTGCCAAGCCCACTTCTAGCGGCGTGGTTTCCAATCCCACTTCTGACATTTACTTTTTATCCACACAAATGCGGCCAGCGTGCAAAAAGCATGCTCAACTGGCCCTCAATTTTCAAGTGGTGACATCAAACTCTTCGATGGTATTGCCATTTGCCAACAAACGAAAGGCACCGCTCACAGTCCAACTACTTTTCCACACCAAAATGGCCCCATTGTGAAACAGGTGCCCATGCTTGTGCTGACAGAATGCAAGTGTTACGCAGGGAAAATTCTGGCAGCGGTGGGATTTGAACCCACGCCTCCGAAGAGACTGGAACCTGGATCCAGCGCCTTAGACCGCTCGGCCACGCTACCACTGGAAGCAGCTCCTGTTCTGGAACGAGTGACCGTTGAGTGAAATGTGACTTTGCCATGCGGAAAATAATAATTAAGGCAATTAAAGTGGTAGACAGTAAACTCTCGAGAAACGATTTTGCAACATACCGGTCACAGGAACCTACGTATCCACAGGGCAACAACAGAAATTAGGTGCATGTTGGGACAAACCAGTTACAACATTCATTCAATATTTATTCCTATATCAACATCACTGACAAAAACAGATTATCTGGTCATGAACACATTGCTGTTTGTGGGATCGTGCTGTGTGCATACTGGCTGCGCCATTTCCCACATTACAACAGTGACTCACTTTAAAAATACTTCATTGGCTGTAAAGCGTTTTGGGACATGAAAGGCGCCAACACACTGCAGAAAATTTTACCCGATAGCTGGCAAAATGCGAGCTGTTGTGAGAAATACGTGTGTTGGTTGCATTGCAGGCATGATAAACTTAATGACTGGCGCTGCCTGTTAAGTGATGTCGTAACAATGTACGTGTTGTGTGATTGCACAGGAGGAAGGATTGTGATGCAACTCAGTAAATGTGCAGAATTGGAGTACGCTTTTCTGCAGTTACAGTCGGTTCATTATCAAAATAGCCGAGTGGTTTAAGGTGCCAAACTCAAAGACTGTAACCCTTACCTTACCAAAGGTTGGTGTATTCTGGGACGTGGGTGCCAAGCCCACTTCTAGCGGCGTGGTTTCCAATCCCACTTCTGACATTTACTTTTTATCCACACAAATGCGGCCAGCGTGCAAAAAGCATGCTCAACTGGCCCTCAATTTTCAAGTGGTGACATCAAACTCTTCGATGGTATTGCCATTTGCCAACAAACGAAAGGCACCGCTCACAGTCCAACTACTTTTCCACACCAAAATGGCCCCATTGTGAAACAGGTGCCCATGCTTGTGCTGACAGAATGCAAGTGTTACGGAGGGAAAATTCTGGCAGCGGCGGGATTTGAACCCACGCCTCCGAAGAGACTGGAACCTGGATCCAGCGCCTTAGACCGCTCGGCCACGCTACCACTGGAAGCAGCTCCTGTTCTGGAACGAGTGACCGTTGAGTGAAATGTGACTTTGCCATGCGGAAAATAATAATTAAGGCAATTAAAGTGGTAGACAGTAAACTCTCGAGAAACGATTTTGCAACATACCGGTCACAGGAACCTACGTATCCACAGGGCAACAACAGAAATTAGGTGCATGTTGGGACAAACCAGTTACAACATTCATTCAATATTTATTCCTATATCAACATCACTGACAAAAACAGATTATCTGGTCATGAACACATTGCTGTTTGTGGGATCGTGCTGTGTGCATCCTGGCTGCGCCATTTCCCACATTACAACAGTGACTCACTTAAAAAATACTTCATTGGCTGTAAAGCGTTTTGGGACATGAAAGGCGCCAACACACTGCAGAAAATTTTACCCGATAGCTGGCAAAATGCGAGCTGTTGTGAGAAATACGTGTGTTGGTTGCATTGCAGGCATGATAAACTTAATGACTGGCGCTGCCTGTTAAGTGATGTCGTAACAATGTACGTGTTGTGTGATTGCACAGGAGGAAGGATTGTGATGCAACTCAGTAAATGTGCAGAATTGGAGCACGCTTTTCTGCAGTTACAGTCGGTTCATTGTCAGGGTGGCCGAGTGGTTTAAGGTGCCAAACTCAAAGACTGTAACCCTTACCTTACCAAAGGTTGGTGTATTCTGGGACGTGGGTGCCAAGCCCACTTCTAGCGGCGTGGTTTCCAATCCCACTTCTGACATTTACTTTTTATCCACACAAATGCGGCCAGCGTGCAAAAAGCATGCACAACTGGCCCTCAATTTTCAAGTGGTGACATCAAACTCTTCGATGGTATTGCCATTTGCCAACAAACTGAAGGCACCGCTCACAGTCCAACTACTTTTCCACACCAAAATGGCCCCATTGTGAAACAGGTGCCCATGCTTGTGCTGACAGAATGCAAGTGTTACGCAGGGAAAATTCTGGCAGCGGTGGGATTTGAACCCACACCTCCGAAGAGACTGGAACCTGGATCCAGCGCCTTAGACCGCTCGGCCACGCTACCACTGGAAGCAGCTCCTGTTCTGGAACGAGTGACCGTTGAGTGAAATGTGACTTTGCCATGCGGAAAATAATAATTAAGGCAATTAAAGTGGTAGACAGTAAACTCTCGAGAAACGATTTTGCAACATACCGGTCACAGGAACCTACGTATCCACAGGGCAACAACAGAAATTAGGTGTATGTTGGGACAAACCAGTTACAACATTCATTCAATATTTATTCCTATATCAACATCACTGACAAAAACAGATTATCTGGTCATGAACACATTGCTGTTTGTGGGATCGTGCTGTGTGCATACTGGCTGCGCCATTTCCCACATTACAACAGTGACTCACTTTAAAAATACTTCATTGGCTGTAAAGCGTTTTGGGACATGAAAGGCGCCAACACACTGCAGAAAATTTTACCCGATAGCTGGCAAAATGCGAGCTGTTGTGAGAAATACGTGTGTTGGTTGCATTGCAGGCATGATAAACTTAATGACTGGCGCTGCCTGTTAAGTGATGTCGTAACAATGTACGTGTTGTGTGATTGCACAGGAGGAAGGATTGTGATGCAACTCAGTAAATGTGCAGAATTGGAGTACGCTTTTCTGCAGTTACAGTCGGTTCATTATCAAAATAGCCGAGTGGTTTAAGGTGCCAAACTCAAAGACTGTAACCCTTACCTTACCAAAGGTTGGTGTATTCTGGGACGTGGGTGCCAAGCCCACTTCTAGCGGCGTGGTTTCCAATCCCACTTCTGACATTTACTTTTTATCCACACAAATGCGGCCAGCGTGCAAAAAGCATGCTCAACTGGCCCTCAATTTTCAAGTGGTGACATCAAACTCTTCGATGGTATTGCCATTTGCCAACAAACGAAAGGCACCGCTCACAGTCCAACTACTTTTCCACACCAAAATGGCCCCATTGTGAAACAGGTGCCCATGCTTGTGCTGACAGAATGCAAGTGTTACGCAGGGAAAATTCTGGCAGCGGTGGGATTTGAACCCACGCCTCCGAAGAGACTGGAACCTGGATCCAGCGCCTTAGACCGCTCGGCCACGCTACCACTGGAAGCAGCTCCTGTTCTGGAACGAGTGACCGTTGAGTGAAATGTGACTTTGCCATGCGGAAAATAATAATTAAGGCAATTAAAGTGGTAGACAGTAAACTCTCGAGAAACGATTTTGCAACATACCGGTCACAGGAACCTACGTATCCACAGGGCAACAACAGAAATTAGGTGCATGTTGGGACAAACCAGTTACAACATTCATTCAATATTTATTCCTATATCAACATCACTGACAAAAACAGATTATCTGGTCATGAACACATTGCTGTTTGTGGGATCGTGCTGTGTGCATACTGGCTGCGCCATTTCCCACATTACAACAGTGACTCACTTTAAAAATACTTCATTGGCTGTAAAGCGTTTTGGGACATGAAAGGCGCCAACACACTGCAGAAAATTTTACCCGATAGCTGGCAAAATGCGAGCTGTTGTGAGAAATACGTGTGTTGGTTGCATTGCAGGCATGATAAACTTAATGACTGGCGCTGCCTGTTAAGTGATGTCGTAACAATGTACGTGTTGTGTGATTGCACAGGAGGAAGGATTGTGATGCAACTCAGTAAATGTGCAGAATTGGAGTACGCTTTTCTGCAGTTACAGTCGGTTCATTATCAAAATAGCCGAGTGGTTTAAGGTGCCAAACTCAAAGACTGTAACCCTTACCTTACCAAAGGTTGGTGTATTCTGGGACGTGGGTGCCAAGCCCACTTCTAGCGGCGTGGTTTCCAATCCCACTTCTGACATTTACTTTTTATCCACACAAATGCGGCCAGCGTGCAAAAAGCATGCTCAACTGGCCCTCAATTTTCAAGTGGTGACATCAAACTCTTCGATGGTATTGCCATTTGCCAACAAACGAAAGGCACCGCTCACAGTCCAACTACTTTTCCACACCAAAATGGCCCCATTGTGAAACAGGTGCCCATGCTTGTGCTGACAGAATGCAAGTGTTACGCAGGGAAAATTCTGGCAGCGGTGGGATTTGAACCCACGCCTCCGAAGAGACTGGAACCTGGATCCAGCGCCTTAGACCGCTCGGCCACGCTACCACTGGAAGCAGCTCCTGTTCTGGAACGAGTGACCGTTGAGTGAAATGTGACTTTGCCATGCGGAAAATAATAATTAAGGCAATTAAAGTGGTAGACAGTAAACTCTCGAGAAACGATTTTGCAACATACCGGTCACAGGAACCTACGTATCCACAGGGCAACAACAGAAATTAGGTGCATGTTGGGACAAACCAGTTACAACATTCATTCAATATTTATTCCTATATCAACATCACTGACAAAAACAGATTATCTGGTCATGAACACATTGCTGTTTGTGGGATCGTGCTGTGTGCATACTGGCTGCGCCATTTCCCACATTACAACAGTGACTCACTTTAAAAATACTTCATTGGCTGTAAAGCGTTTTGGGACATGAAAGGCGCCAACACACTGCAGAAAATTTTACCCGATCGCTGGCAAAATGCGAGCTGTTGTGAGAAATACGTGTGTTGGTTGCATTGCAGGCATGATAAACTTAATGACTGGCGCTGCCTGTTAAGTGATGTCGTAACAATGTACGTGTTGTGTGATTGCACAGGAGGAAGGATTGTGATGCAACTCAGTAAATGTGCAGAATTGGAGCACGCTTTTCTGCAGTTACAGTCGGTTCATTGTCAGGGTGGCCGAGTGGTTTAAGGTGCCAAACTCAAAGACTGTAACCCTTACCTTACCAAAGGTTGGTTTATTCTGGGACGTGGGTGCCAAGCCCACTTCTAGCGGCGTGGTTTCCAATCCCACTTCTGACATTTACTTTTTATCCACACAAATGCGGCCAGCGTGCAAAAAGCATGCACAACTGGCCCTCAATTTTCAAGTGGTGACATCAAACTCTTCGATGGTATTGCCATTTGCCAACAAACTGAAGGCACCGCTCACAGTCCAACTACTTTTCCACACCAAAATGGCCCCATTGTGAAACAGGTGCCCATGCTTGTGCTGACAGAATGCAAGTGTTACGCAGGGAAAATTCTGGCAGCGGTGGGATTTGAACCCACGCCTCCGAAGAGACTGGAACCTGGATCCAGCGCCTTAGACCGCTCGGCCACGCTACCACTGGAAGCAGCTCCTGTTCTGGAACGAGTGACCGTTGAGTGAAATGTGACTTTGCCATGCGGAAAATAATAATTAAGGCAATTAAAGTGGTAGACAGTAAACTCTCGAGAAACGATTTTGCAACATACCGGTCACAGGAACCTACGTATCCACAGGGCAACAACAGAAATTAGGTGCATGTTGGGACAAACCAGTTACAACATTCATTCAATATTTATTCCTATATCAACATCACTGACAAAAACAGATTATCTGGTCATGAACACATTGCTGTTTGTGGGATCGTGCTGTGTGCATACTGGCTGCGCCATTTCCCACATTACAACAGTGACTCACTTTAAAAATACTTCATTGGCTGTAAAGCGTTTTGGGACATGAAAGGCGCCAACACACTGCAGAAAATTTTACCCGATCGCTGGCAAAATGCGAGCTGTTGTGAGAAATACGTGTGTTGGTTGCATTGCAGGCATGATAAACTTAATGACTGGCGCTGCCTGTTAAGTGATGTCGTAACAATGTACGTGTTGTGTGATTGCACAGGAGGAAGGATTGTGATGCAACTCAGTAAATGTGCAGAATTGGAGCACGCTTTTCTGCAGTTACAGTCGGTTCATTGTCAGGGTGGCCGAGTGGTTTAAGGTGCCAAACTCAAAGACTGTAACCCTTACCTTACCAAAGGTTGGTTTATTCTGGGACGTGGGTGCCAAGCCCACTTCTAGCGGCGTGGTTTCCAATCCCACTTCTGACATTTACTTTTTATCCACACAAATGCGGCCAGCGTGCAAAAAGCATGCACAACTGGCCCTCAATTTTCAAGTGGTGACATCAAACTCTTCGATGGTATTGCCATTTGCCAACAAACTGAAGGCACCGCTCACAGTCCAACTACTTTTCCACACCAAAATGGCCCCATTGTGAAACAGGTGCCCATGCTTGTGCTGACAGAATGCAAGTGTTACGCAGGGAAAATTCTGGCAGCGGTGGGATTTGAACCCACGCCTCCGAAGAGACTGGAACCTGGATCCAGCGCCTTAGACCGCTCGGCCACGCTACCACTGGAAGCAGCTCCTGTTCTGGAACGAGTGACCGTTGAGTGAAATGTGACTTTGCCATGCGGAAAATAATAATTAAGGCAATTAAAGTGGTAGACAGTAAACTCTCGAGAAACGATTTTGCAACATACCGGTCACAGGAACCTACGTATCCACAGGGCAACAACAGAAATTAGGTGTATGTTGGGACAAACCAGTTACAACATTCATTCAATATTTATTCCTATATCAACATCACTGACAAAAACAGATTATCTGGTCATGAACACATTGCTGTTTGTGGGATCGTGCTGTGTGCATACTGGCTGCGCCATTTCCCACATTACAACAGTGACTCACTTTAAAAATACTTCATTGGCTGTAAAGCGTTTTGGGACATGAAAGGCGCCAACACACTGCAGAAAATTTTACCCGATAGCTGGCAAAATGCGAGCTGTTGTGAGAAATACGTGTGTTGGTTGCATTGCAGGCATGATAAACTTAATGACTGGCGCTGCCTGTTAAGTGATGTCGTAACAATGTACGTGTTGTGTGATTGCACAGGAGGAAGGATTGTGATGCAACTCAGTAAATGTGCAGAATTGGAGTACGCTTTTCTGCAGTTACAGTCGGTTCATTATCAAAATAGCCGAGTGGTTTAAGGTGCCAAACTCAAAGACTGTAACCCTTACCTTACCAAAGGTTGGTGTATTCTGGGACGTGGGTGCCAAGCCCACTTCTAGCGGCGTGGTTTCCAATCCCACTTCTGACATTTACTTTTTATCCACACAAATGCGGCCAGCGTGCAAAAAGCATGCTCAACTGGCCCTCAATTTTCAAGTGGTGACATCAAACTCTTCGATGGTATTGCCATTTGCCAACAAACGAAAGGCACCGCTCACAGTCCAACTACTTTTCCACACCAAAATGGCCCCATTGTGAAACAGGTGCCCATGCTTGTGCTGACAGAATGCAAGTGTTACGCAGGGAAAATTCTGGCAGCGGCGGGATTTGAACCCACGCCTCCGAAGAGACTGGAACCTGGATCCAGCGCCTTAGACCGCTCGGCCACGCTACCACTGGAAGCAGCTCCTGTTCTGGAACGAGTGACCGTTGAGTGAAATGTGACTTTGCCATGCGGAAAATAATAATTAAGGCAATTAAAGTGGTAGACAGTAAACTCTCGAGAAACGATTTTGCAACATACCGGTCACAGGAACCTACGTATCCACAGGGCAACAACAGAAATTAGGTGCATGTTGGGACAAACCAGTTACAACATTCATTCAATATTTATTCCTATATCAACATCACTGACAAAAACAGATTATCTGGTCATGAACACATTGCTGTTTGTGGGATCGTGCTGTGTGCATACTGGCTGCGCCATTTCCCACATTACAACAGTGACTCACTTTAAAAATACTTCATTGGCTGTAAAGCGTTTTGGGACATGAAAGGCGCCAACACACTGCAGAAAATTTTACCCGATAGCTGGCAAAATGCGAGCTGTTGTGAGAAATACGTGTGTTGGTTGCATTGCAGGCATGATAAACTTAATGACTGGCGCTGCCTGTTAAGTGATGTCGTAACAATGTACGTGTTGTGTGATTGCACAGGAGGAAGGATTGTGATGCAACTCAGTAAATGTGCAGAATTGGAGTACGCTTTTCTGCAGTTACAGTCGGTTCATTATCAAAATAGCCGAGTGGTTTAAGGTGCCAAACTCAAAGACTGTAACCCTTACCTTACCAAAGGTTGGTGTATTCTGGGACGTGGGTGCCAAGCCCACTTCTAGCGGCGTGGTTTCCAATCCCACTTCTGACATTTACTTTTTATCCACACAAATGCGGCCAGCGTGCAAAAAGCATGCTCAACTGGCCCTCAATTTTCAAGTGGTGACATCAAACTCTTCGATGGTATTGCCATTTGCCAACAAACGAAAGGCACCGCTCACAGTCCAACTACTTTTCCACACCAAAATGGCCCCATTGTGAAACAGGTGCCCATGCTTGTGCTGACAGAATGCAAGTGTTACGCAGAGAAAATTCTGGCAGCGGTGGGATTTGAACCCACGCCTCCGAAGAGACTGGAACCTGGATCCAGCGCCTTAGACCGCTCGGCCACGCTACCACTGGAAGCAGCTCCTGTTCTGGAAAGAGTGACCGTTGAGTGAAATGTGACTTTGCCATGCGGAAAATAATAATTAAGGCAATTAAAGTGGTAGACAGTAAACTCTCGAGAAACGATTTTGCAACATACCGGTCACAGGAACCTACGTATCCACAGGGCAACAACAGAAATTAGGTGTATGTTGGGACAAACCAGTTACAACATTCATTCAATATTTATTCCTATATCAACATCACTGACAAAAACAGATTATCTGGTCATGAACACATTGCCGTTTGTGGGATCGTGCTGTGTGCATACTGGCTGCGCCATTTCCCACATTACAACAGTGACTCACTTTAAAAATACTTCATTGGCTGTAAAGCGTTTTGGGACATGAAAGGCGCCAACACACTGCAGAAAATTTTACCCGATAGCTGGCAAAATGCGAGCTGTTGTGAGAAATACGTGTGTTGGTTGCATTGCAGGCATGATAAACTTAATGACTGGCGCTGCCTGTTAAGTGATGTCGTAACAATGTACGTGTTGTGTGATTGCACAGGAGGAAGGATTGTGATGCAACTCAGTAAATGTGCAGAATTGGAGTACGCTTTTCTGCAGTTACAGTCGGTTCATTATCAAAATAGCCGAGTGGTTTAAGGTGCCAAACTCAAAGACTGTAACCCTTACCTTACCAAAGGTTGGTGTATTCTGGGACGTGGTTTCCAATCCCACTTCTGACATTTACTTTTTATCCACACAAATGCGGCCAGCGTGCAAAAAGCATGCTCAACTGGCCCTCAATTTTCAAGTGGTGACATCAAACTCTTCGATGGTATTGCCATTTGCCAACAAACGAAAGGCACCGCTCACAGTCCAACTACTTTTCCACACCAAAATGGCCCCATTGTGAAACAGGTGCCCATGCTTGTGCTGACAGAATGCAAGTGTTACGCAGGGAAAATTCTGGCAGCGGTGGGATTTGAACCCACGCCTCCGAAGAGACTGGAACCTGGATCCAGCGCCTTAGACCGCTCGGCCACGCTACCACTGGAAGCAGCTTCTGTTCTGGAACGAGTGACCGTTGAGTGTAATGTGACTTTGTTATGCGGAAAATAATAATTAAGGCAATTAAAGTGGTAGACAGTGAACTCTCGAGAAACGATTTTGCAACATACCGGTCACAGGAACCTACGTATCCACAGGGCAACAACAGAAATTAGGTGCATGTTGGGACAAACCAGTTACAACATTCATTCAATATTTATTCCTATATCAACATCACTGACAAAAACAGATTATCTGGTCATGAACACATTGCTGTTTGTGGGATCGTGCTGTGTGCATACTGGCTGCGCCATTTCCCACATTACAACAGTGACTCACTTTAAAAATACTTCATTGGCTGTAAAGCGTTTTGGGACATGAAAGGCGCCAACACACTGCAGAAAATTTTACCCGATAGCTGGCAAAATGCGAGCTGTTGTGAGAAATACGTGTGTTGGTTGCATTGCAGGCATGATAAACTTAATGACTGGCGCTGCCTGTTAAGTGATGTCGTAACAATGTACGTGTTGTGTGATTGCACAGGAGGAAGGATTGTGATGCAACTCAGTAAATGTGCAGAATTGGAGCACGCTTTTCTGCAGTTACAGTCGGTTCATTGTCAGGGTGGCCGAGTGGTTTAAGGTGCCAAACTCAAAGACTGTAACCCTTACCTTACCAAAGGTTGGTGTATTCTGGGACGTGGGTGCCAAGCCCACTTCTAGCGGCGTGGTTTCCAATCCCACTTCTGACATTTACTTTTTATCCACACAAATGCGGCCAGCGTGCAAAAACATGCACATCTGGCCCTCAATTTTCAAGTGGTGACATCAAACTTTTCGATGGTATTGCCATTTGCCAACAAACTGAAGGCACCGCTCACAGTCCAACTACTTTTCCACACCAAAATGGCCCCATTGTGAAGCAGGTGCCCATGCTTGTGCTGACAGAATGCAAGTGTTACGCAGAGAAAATTCTGGCAGCGGTGGGATTTGAACCCACGCCTCCGAAGAGACTGGAACCTGGATCCAGCGCCTTAGACCGCTCGGCCACGCTACCACTGGAAGCAGCTTCTGTTCTGGAACGAGTGACCGTTGAGTGAAATGTGACTTTGCCATGCGGAAAATAATAATTAAGGCAATTAAAGTGGTAGACAGTGAACTCTCGAGAAACGATTTTGCAACATACCGGTCACAGGAACCTACGTATCCACAGGGCAACAACAGAAATTAGGTGCATGTTGGGACAAACCAGTTACAACATTCATTCAATATTTATTCCTATATCAACATCACTGACAAAAACAGATTATCTGGTCATGAACACATTGCTGTTTGTGGGATCGTGCTGTGTGCATCCTGGCTGCGCCATTTCCCACATTACAACAGTGACTCACTTTAAAAATACTTCATTGGCTGTAAAGCGTTTTGGGACATGAAAGGCGCCAACACACTGCAGAAAATTTTACCCGATAGCTGGCAAAATGCGAGCTGTTGTGAGAAATACGTGTGTTGGTTGCATTGCAGGCATGATAAACTTAATGACTGGTGCTGCCTGTTAAGTGATGTCGTAACAATGTACGTGTTGTGTGATTGCACAGGAGGAAGGATTGTGATGCAACTCAGTAAATGTGCAGAATTGGAGCACGCTTTTCTGCAGTTACAGTCGGTTCATTGTCAGGGTGGCCGAGTGGTTTAAGGTGCCAAACTCAAAGACTGTAACCCTTACCTTACCAAAGGTTGGTGTATTCTGGGACGTGGGTGCCAAGCCCACTTCTAGCGGCGTGGTTTCCAATCCCACTTCTGACATTTACTTTTTATCCACACAAATGCGGCCAGCGTGCAAAAAACATGCACAACTGGCCCTCAATTTTCAAGTGGTGACATCAAACTTTTCGATGGTATTGCCATTTGCCAACAAACTGAAGGCACCGCTCACAGTCCAACTACTTTTCCACACCAAAATGGCCCCATTGTGAAACAGGTGCCCATGCTTGTGCTGACAGAATGCAAGTGTTACGCAGGGAAAATTCTGGCAGCGGTGGGATTTGAACCCACGCCTCCGAAGAGACTGGAACCTGGATCCAGCGCCTTAGACCGCTCGGCCACGCTACCACTGGAAGCAGCTTCTGTTCTGGAACGAGTGACCGTTGAGTGAAATGTGACTTTGCCATGCGGAAAATAATAATTAAGGCAATTAAAGTGGTAGACAGTGAACTCTCGAGAAACGATT
This sequence comes from Pristiophorus japonicus, assembly GCF_044704955.1. Lineage (NCBI taxonomy): Eukaryota > Metazoa > Chordata > Chondrichthyes > Pristiophoridae > Pristiophorus > Pristiophorus japonicus. The sequence goes on from NC_091984.1 coordinate 175,257,646, forward strand.
TTGCAACATACCGGTCACAGGAACCTACGTATCCACAGGGCAACAACAGAAATTAGGTGCATGTTGGGACAAACCAGTTACAACATTCATTCAATATTTATTCCTATATCAACATCACTGACAAAAACAGATTATCTGGTCATGAACACATTGCTGTTTGTGGGATCGTGCTGTGTGCATACTGGCTGCGCCATTTCCCACATTACAACAGTGACTCACTTTAAAAATACTTCATTGGCTGTAAAGCGTTTTGGGACATGAAAGGCGCCAACACACTGCAGAAAATTTTACCCGATAGCTGGCAAAATGCGAGCTGTTGTGAGAAATACGTGTGTTGGTTGCATTGCAGGCATGATAAACTTAATGACTGGCGCTGCCTGTTAAGTGATGTCGTAACAATGTACGTGTTGTGTGATTGCACAGGAGGAAGGATTGTGATGCAACTCAGTAAATGTGCAGAATTGGAGCACGCTTTTCTGCAGTTACAGTCGGTTCATTGTCAGGGTGGCCGAGTGGTTTAAGGTGCCAAACTCAAAGACTGTAACCCTTACCTTACCAAAGGTTGGTGTATTCTGGGACGTGGGTGCCAAGCCCACTTCTAGCGGCGTGGTTTCCAATCCCACTTCTGACATTTACTTTTTATCCACACAAATGCGGCCAGCGTGCAAAAAGCATGCACAACTGGCCCTCAATTTTCAAGTGGTGACATCAAACTCTTCGATGGTATTGCCATTTGCCAACAAACTGAAGGCACCGCTCACAGTCCAACTACTTTTCCACACCAAAATGGCCCCATTGTGAAACAGGTGCCCATGCTTGTGCTGACAGAATGCAAGTGTTACGCAGGGAAAATTCTGGCAGCGGTGGGATTTGAACCCACGCCTCCGAAGAGACTGGAACCTGGATCCAGCGCCTTAGACCGCTCGGCCACGCTACCACTGGAAGCAGCTCCTGTTCTGGAACGAGTGACCGTTGAGTGAAATGTGACTTTGCCATGCGGAAAATAATAATTAAGGCAATTAAAGTGGTAGACAGTAAACTCTCGAGAAACGATTTTGCAACATACCGGTCACAGGAACCTACGTATCCACAGGGCAACAACAGAAATTAGGTGTATGTTGGGACAAACCAGTTACAACATTCATTCAATATTTATTCCTATATCAACATCACTGACAAAAACAGATTATCTGGTCATGAACACATTGCTGTTTGTGGGATCGTGCTGTGTGCATACTGGCTGCGCCATTTCCCACATTACAACAGTGACTCACTTTAAAAATACTTCATTGGCTGTAAAGCGTTTTGGGACATGAAAGGCGCCAACACACTGCAGAAAATTTTACCCGATAGCTGGCAAAATGCGAGCTGTTGTGAGAAATACGTGTGTTGGTTGCATTGCAGGCATGATAAACTTAATGACTGGCGCTGCCTGTTAAGTGATGTCGTAACAATGTACGTGTTGTGTGATTGCACAGGAGGAAGGATTGTGATGCAACTCAGTAAATGTGCAGAATTGGAGTACGCTTTTCTGCAGTTACAGTCGGTTCATTATCAAAATAGCCGAGTGGTTTAAGGTGCCAAACTCAAAGACTGTAACCCTTACCTTACCAAAGGTTGGTGTATTCTGGGACGTGGTGCCAAGCCCACTTCTAGCGGCGTGGTTTCCAATCCCACTTCTGACATTTACTTTTTATCCACACAAATGCGGCCAGCGTGCAAAAAGCATGCTCAACTGGCCCTCAATTTTCAAGTGGTGACATCAAACTCTTCGATGGTATTGCCATTTGCCAACAAACGAAAGGCACCGCTCACAGTCCAACTACTTTTCCACACCAAAATGGCCCCATTGTGAAACAGGTGCCCATGCTTGTGCTGACAGAATGCAAGTGTTACGCAGGGAAAATTCTGGCAGCGGTGGGATTTGAACCCACGCCTCCGAAGAGACTGGAACCTGGATCCAGCGCCTTAGACCGCTCGGCCACGCTACCACTGGAAGCAGCTTCTGTTCTGGAACGAGTGACCGTTGAGTGTAATGTGACTTTGTTATGCGGAAAATAATAATTAAGGCAATTAAAGTGGTAGACAGTGAACTCTCGAGAAACGATTTTGCAACATACCGGTCACAGGAACCTACGTATCCACAGGGCAACAACAGAAATTAGGTGCATGTTGGGACAAACCAGTTACAACATTCATTCAATATTTATTCCTATATCAACATCACTGACAAAAACAGATTATCTGGTCATGAACACATTGCTGTTTGTGGGATCGTGCTGTGTGCATACTGGCTGCGCCATTTCCCACATTACAACAGTGACTCACTTTAAAAATACTTCATTGGCTGTAAAGCGTTTTGGGACATGAAAGGCGCCAACACACTGCAGAAAATTTTACCCGCTAGCTGGCAAAATGCGAGCTGTTGTGAGAAATACGTGTGTTGGTTGCATTGCAGGCATGATAAACTTAATGACTGGTGCTGCCTGTTAAGTGATGTCGTAACAATGTACGTGTTGTGTGATTGCACAGGAGGAAGGATTGTGATGCAACTCAGTAAATGTGCAGAATTGGAGTACGCTTTTCTGCAGTTACAGTCGGTTCATTATCAAAATAGCCGAGTGGTTTAAGGTGCCAAACTCAAAGACTGTAACCCTTACCTTACCAAAGGTTGGTGTATTCTGGGACGTGGGTGCCAAGCCCACTTCTAGCGGCGTGGTTTCCAATCCCACTTCTGACATTTACTTTTTATCCACACAAATGCGGCCAGCGTGCAAAAAGCATGCTCAACTGGCCTTCAATTTTCAAGTGGTGACATCAAACACTTCGATGGTATTGCCATTTGCCAACAAACTAAAGGCACCGCTCACAGTCCAACTACTTTTCCACACCAAAATGGCCCCATTGTGAAACAGGTGCCCATGCTTGTGCTGACAGAATGCAAGTGTTACGCAGGGAAAATTCTGGCAGCGGTGGGACTTGAACCCACGCCTCCGAAGAGACTGGAACCTGGATCCAGCGCCTTAGACCGCTCGGCCACGCTACCACTGGAAGCAGCTTCTGTTCTGGAACGAGTGACCGTTGAGTGAAATGTGACTTTGCCATGCGGAAAATAATAATTAAGGCAATTAAAGTGGTAGACAGTAAACTCTCGAGAAACGATTTTGCAACATACCGGTCACAGGAACCTACGTATCCACAGGGCAACAACAGAAATTAGGTGCATGTTGGGACAAACCAGTTACAACATTCACTCAATATTTATTCCTATATCAACATCACTGACAAAAACAGATTATCTGGTCATGAACACATTGCTGTTTGTGGGATCGTGCTGTGTGCATACTGGCTGCGCCATTTCCCACATTACAACAGTGACTCACTTTAAAAATAGTTCATTGGCTGTAAAGCGTTTTGGGACATGAAAGGCGCCAACACACTGCAGAAAATTTTACCCGATCGCTGGCAAAATGCGAGCTGTTGTGAGAAATACGTGTGTTGGTTGCATTGCAGGCATGATAAACTTAATGACTGGCGCTGCCTGTTAAGTGATGTCGTAACAATGTACGTGTTGTGTTATTTCACAGGAGGAAGGATTGTGATGCAACTCAGTAAATGTGCAGAATTGGAGCACGCTTTTCTGCAGTTGCAGTCGGTTCATTGTCAGGGTGGCCGAGTGGTTTAAGGTGCCAAACTCAAAGACTGTAACCCTTACCTTACCAAAGGTTGGTGTATTCTGGGACGTGGGTGCCAAGCCCACTTCTAGCGGCGTGGTTTCCAATCCCACTTATGACATTTACTTTTTATCCACACAAATGCGGCCAGCGTGCAAAAAGCATGCACAACTGGCTTTCAATTTTCAAGTGGTGACATCAAACTCTTCGATGGTATTGCCATTTGCCAACAAACTCAAGGCACCGCTCACAGTCCAACTACTTTTCCACACCAAAATGGCCCCATTGTGAAACAGGTGCCCATGCTTGCGCTGACAGAATGCAAGTGTTACGCAGGGAAAATTCTGGCAGCGGTGGGATTTGAACCCACGCCTCCGAAGAGACTGGAACCTGGATCCAGCGCCTTAGACCGCTCGGCCACGCTACCACTGGAAGCAGCTCCTGTTCTGGAACGAGTGACCGTTGAGTGAAATGTGACTTTGCCATGCGGAAAATAATAATTAAGGCAATTAAAGTGGTAGACAGTAAACTCTCGAGAAACGATTTTGCAACATACCGGTCACAGGAACCTACGTATCCACAGGGCAACAACAGAAATTAGGTGCATGTTGGGACAAACCAGTTACAACATTCATTCAATATTTATTCCTATATCAACATCACTGACAAAAACAGATTATCTGGTCATGAACACATTGCTGTTTGTGGGATCGTGCTGTGTGCATACTGGCTGCGCCATTTCCCACATTACAACAGTGACTCACTTTAAAAATACTTCATTGGCTGTAAAGCGTTTTGGGACATGAAAGGCGCCAACACACTGCAGAAAATTTTACCCGATAGCTGGCAAAATACGAGCTGTTGTGAGAAATACGTGTGTTGGTTGCATTGCAGGCATGATAAACTTAATGACTGGCGCTGCCTGTTAAGTGATGTCGTAACAATGTACGTGTTGTGTGATTGCACAGGAGGAAGGATTGTGATGCAACTCAGTAAATGTGCAGAATTGGAGTACGCTTTTCTGCAGTTACAGTCGGTTCATTATCAAAATAGCCGAGTGGTTTAAGGTGCCAAACTCAAAGACTGTAACCCTTACCTTACCAAAGGTTGGTGTATTCTGGGACGTGGGTGCCAAGCCCACTTCTAGCGGCGTGGTTTCCAATCCCACTTCTGACATTTACTTTTTATCCACACAAATGCGGCCAGCGTGCAAAAAGCATGCTCAACTGGCCCTCAATTTTCAAGTGGTGACATCAAACTCTTCGATGGTATTGCCATTTGCCAACAAACGAAAGGCACCGCTCACAGTCCAACTACTTTTCCACACCAAAATGGCCCCATTGTGAAACAGGTGCCCATGCTTGTGCTGACAGAATGCAAGTGTTACGCAGGGAAAATTCTGGCAGCGGTGGGATTTGAACCCACGCCTCCGAAGAGACTGGAACCTGGATCCAGCGCCTTAGACCGCTCGGCCACGCTACCACTGGACGCAGCTTCTGTTCTGGAACGAGTGACCGTTGATTCAAATGTGACTTTGCCATGCGGAAAATAATAATTAAGTGGTAGACAGTGAACTCTCGAGAAACGATTTTGCAACATACCGGTCACAGGAACCTACGTATCCACAGGGCAACAACAGAAATTAGGTGCATGTTGGGACAAACCAGTTACAACATTCATTCAATATTTATTCCTATATCAACATCACTGACAAAAACAGATTATCTGGTCATGAACACATTGCTGTTTGTGGGATCGTGCTGTGTGCATACTGGCTGCGCCATTTCCCACATTACAACAGTGACTCACTTTAAAAATAGTTCATTGGCTGTAAAGCGTTTTGGGACATGAAAGGCGCCAACACACTGCAGAAAATTTTACCCGATCGCTGGCAAAATGCGAGCTGTTGTGAGAAATACGTGTGTTGGTTGCATTGCAGGCATGATAAACTTAATGACTGGCGCTGCCTGTTAAGTGATGTCGTAACAATGTACGTGTTGTGTTATTTCACAGGAGGAAGGATTGTGATGCAACTCAGTAAATGTGCAGAATTGGAGCACGCTTTTCTGCAGTTGCAGTCGGTTCATTGTCAGGGTGGCCGAGTGGTTTAAGGTGCCAAACTCAAAGACTGTAACCCTTACCTTACCAAAGGTTGGTGTATTCTGGGACGTGGGTGCCAAGCCCACTTCTAGCGGCGTGGTTTCCAATCCCACTTATGACATTTACTTTTTATCCACACAAATGCGGCCAGCGTGCAAAAAGCATGCACAACTGGCTTTCAATTTTCAAGTGGTGACATCAAACTCTTCGATGGTATTGCCATTTGCCAACAAACTCAAGGCACCGCTCACAGTCCAACTACTTTTCCACACCAAAATGGCCCCATTGTGAAACAGGTGCCCATGCTTGCGCTGACAGAATGCAAGTGTTACGCAGGGAAAATTCTGGCAGCGGTGGGATTTGAACCCACGCCTCCGAAGAGACTGGAACCTGGATCCAGCGCCTTAGACCGCTCGGCCACGCTACCACTGGAAGCAGCTCCTGTTCTGGAACGAGTGACCGTTGAGTGAAATGTGACTTTGCCATGCGGAAAATAATAATTAAGGCAATTAAAGTGGTAGACAGTAAACTCTCGAGAAACGATTTTGCAACATACCGGTCACAGGAACCTACGTATCCACAGGGCAACAACAGAAATTAGGTGCATGTTGGGACAAACCAGTTACAACATTCATTCAATATTTATTCCTATATCAACATCACTGACAAAAACAGATTATCTGGTCATGAACACATTGCTGTTTGTGGGATCGTGCTGTGTGCATACTGGCTGCGCCATTTCCCACATTACAACAGTGACTCACTTTAAAAATACTTCATTGGCTGTAAAGCGTTTTGGGACATGAAAGGCGCCAACACACTGCAGAAAATTTTACCCGATAGCTGGCAAAATACGAGCTGTTGTGAGAAATACGTGTGTTGGTTGCATTGCAGGCATGATAAACTTAATGACTGGCGCTGCCTGTTAAGTGATGTCGTAACAATGTACGTGTTGTGTGATTGCACAGGAGGAAGGATTGTGATGCAACTCAGTAAATGTGCAGAATTGGAGTACGCTTTTCTGCAGTTACAGTCGGTTCATTATCAAAATAGCCGAGTGGTTTAAGGTGCCAAACTCAAAGACTGTAACCCTTACCTTACCAAAGGTTGGTGTATTCTGGGACGTGGGTGCCAAGCCCACTTCTAGCGGCGTGGTTTCCAATCCCACTTCTGACATTTACTTTTTATCCACACAAATGCGGCCAGCGTGCAAAAAGCATGCTCAACTGGCCCTCAATTTTCAAGTGGTGACATCAAACTCTTCGATGGTATTGCCATTTGCCAACAAACGAAAGGCACCGCTCACAGTCCAACTACTTTTCCACACCAAAATGGCCCCATTGTGAAACAGGTGCCCATGCTTGTGCTGACAGAATGCAAGTGTTACGCAGGGAAAATTCTGGCAGCGGTGGGATTTGAACCCACGCCTCCGAAGAGACTGGAACCTGGATCCAGCGCCTTAGACCGCTCGGCCACGCTACCACTGGACGCAGCTTCTGTTCTGGAACGAGTGACCGTTGATTCAAATGTGACTTTGCCATGCGGAAAATAATAATTAAGTGGTAGACAGTGAACTCTCGAGAAACGATTTTGCAACATACCGGTCACAGGAACCTACGTATCCACAGGGCAACAACAGAAATTAGGTGCATGTTGGGACAAACCAGTTACAACATTCATTCAATATTTATTCCTATATCAACATCACTGACAAAAACAGATTATCTGGTCATGAACACATTGCTGTTTGTGGGATCGTGCTGTGTGCATACTGGCTGCGCCATTTCCCACATTACAACAGTGACTCACTTTAAAAATACTTCATTGGCTGTAAAGCGTTTTGGGACATGAAAGGCGCCAACACACTGCAGAAAATTTTACCCGATCGCTGGCAAAATGCGAGCTGTTGTGAGAAATACGTGTGTTGGTTGCATTGCAGGCATGATAAACTTAATGACTGGCGCTGCCTGTTAAGTGATGTCGTAACAATGTACGTGTTGTGTGATTGCACAGGAGGAAGGATTGTGATGCAACTCAGTAAATGTGCAGAATTGGAGCACGCTTTTCTGCAGTTGCAGTCGGTTCATTGTCAGGGTGGCCGAGTGGTTTAAGGTGCCAAACTCAAAGACTGTAACCCTTACCTTACCAAAGGTTGGTGTATTCTGGGACGTGGGTGCCAAGCCCACTTCTAGCGGCGTGGTTTCCAATCCCACTTCTGACATTTACTTTTTATCCACACAAATGCGGCCAGCGTGCAAAAAGCATGCACAACTGGCCCTCAATTTTCAAGTGGTGACATCAAACTCTTCGATAGTATTGCCATTTGCCAACAAACTGAAGGCACCGCTCACAGTCCAACTACTTTTCCACACCAAAATGGCCCCATTGTGAAACAGGTGCCCATGCTTGTGCTGACAGAATGCAAGTGTTACGCAGAGAAAATTCTGGCAGCGGTGGGATTTGAACCCACGCCTCCGAAGAGACTGGAACCTGGATCCAGCGCCTTAGACCGCTCGGCCACGCTACCACTGGAAGCAACTTCTGTTCTGGAACGAGTGACCGTTGAGTGTAATGTGACTTTGTTATGCGGAAAATAATAATTAAGGCAATTAAAGTGGTAGACAGTGAACTCTCGAGAAACGATTTTGCAACATACCGGTCACAGGAACCTACGTATCCACAGGGCAACAACAGAAATTAGGTGCATGTTGGGACAAACCAGTTACAACATTCATTCAATATTTATTCCTATATCAACATCACTGACAAAAACAGATTATCTGGTCATGAACACATTGCTGTTTGTGGGATCGTGCTGTGTGCATACTGGCTGCGCCATTTCCCACATTACAACAGTGACTCACTTTAAAAATACTTCATTGGCTGTAAAGCGTTTTGGGACATGAAAGGCGCCAACACACTGCAGAAAATTTTACCCGATAGCTGGCAAAATGCGAGCTGTTGTGAGAAATACGTGTGTTGGTTGCATTGCAGGCATGATAAACTTAATGACTGGCGCTGCCTGTTAAGTGATGTCGTAACAATGTACGTGTTGTGTGATTGCACAGGAGGAAGGATTGTGATGCAACTCAGTAAATGTGCAGAATTGGAGTACGCTTTTCTGCAGTTACAGTCGGTTCATTATCAAAATAGCCGAGTGGTTTAAGGTGCCAAACTCAAAGACTGTAACCCTTACCTTACCAAAGGTTGGTGTATTCTGGGACGTGGGTGCCAAGCCCACTTCTAGCGGCGTGGTTTCCAATCCCACTTCTGACATTTACTTTTTATCCACACAAATGCGGCCAGCGTGCAAAAAGCATGCACAACTGGCTTTCAATTTTCAAGTGGTGACATCAAACTCTTCGATGGTATTGCCATTTGCCAACAAACTGAAGGCACCGCTCACAGTCCAACTACTTTTCCACACCAAAATGGCCCCATTGTGAAACAGGTGCCCATGCTTGTGCTGACAGAATGCAAGTGTTACGCAGGGAAAATTCTGGCAGCGGTGGGATTTGAACCCACGCCTCCGAAGAGACTGGAACCTGGATCCAGCGCCTTAGACCGCTCGGCCACGCTACCACTGGAAGCAGCTCCTGTTCTGGAACGAGTGACCGTTGAGTGTAATGTGACTTTGTTATGCGGAAAATAATAATTAAGGCAATTAAAGTGGTAGACAGTGAACTCTCGAGAAACGATTTTGCAACATACCGGTCACAGGAACCTACGCATCCACAGGGCAACAACAGAAATTAGGTGCATGTTGGGACAAACCAGTTACAACATTCATTCAATATTTATTCCTATATCAACATCACTGACAAAAACAGATTATCTGGTCATGAACACATTGCTGTTTGTGGGATCGTGCTGTGTGCATACTGGCTGCGCCATTTCCCACATTACAACAGTGACTCACTTTAAAAATACTTCATTGGCTGTAAAGCGTTTTGGGACATGAAAGGCGCCAACACACTGCAGAAAATTTTACCCGATAGCTGGCAAAATGCGAGCTGTTGTGAGAAATACGTGTGTTGGTTGCATTGCAGGCATGATAAATTAATGACTGGCGCTGCCTGTTAAGTGATGTCGTAACAATGTACGTGTTGTGTGATTGCACAGGAGGAAGGATTGTGATGCAACTCAGTAAATGTGCAGAATTGGAGTACGCTTTTCTGCAGTTACAGTCGGTTCATTATCAAAATAGCCGAGTGGTTTAAGGTGCCAAACTCAAAGACTGTAACCCTTACCTTACCAAAGGTTGGTGTATTCTGGGACGTGGGTGCCAAGCCCACTTCTAGCGGCGTGGTTTCCAATCCCACTTCTGACATTTACTTTTTATCCACACAAATGCGGCCAGCGTGCAAAAAGCATGCACAACTGGCTTTCAATTTTCAAGTGGTGACATCAAACTCTTCGATGGTATTGCCATTTGCCAACAAACTGAAGGCACCGCTCACAGTCCAACTACTTTTCCACACCAAAATGGCCCCATTGTGAAACAGGTGCCCATGCTTGTGCTGACAGAATGCAAGTGTTACGCAGGGAAAATTCTGGCAGCGGTGGGATTTGAACCCACGCCTCCGAAGAGACTGGAACCTGGATCCAGCGCCTTAGACGGCTCGGCCACGCTACCACTGGAAGCAGCTTCTGTTCTGGAACGAGTGACCGTTGAGTGAAATGTGACTTTGCCATGCGGAAAATAATAATTAAGGCAATTAAAGTGGTAGACAGTAAACTCTCGAGAAACGATTTTGCAACATACCGGTCACAGGAACCTACGTATCCACAGGGCAACAACAGAAATTAGGTGCATGTTGGGACAAACCAGTTACAACATTCATTCAATATTTATTCCTATATCAACATCACTGACAAAAACAGATTATCTGGTCATGAACACATTGCTGTTTGTGGGATCGTGCTGTGTGCATACTGGCTGCGCCATTTCCCACATTACAACAGTGACTCACTTTAAAAATACTTCATTGGCTGTAAAGCGTTTTGGGACATGAAAGGCGCCAACACACTGCAGAAAATTTTACCCGATCGCTGGCAAAATGCGAGCTGTTGTGAGAAATACGTGTGTTGGTTGCATTGCAGGCATGATAAACTTAATGACTGGCGCTGCCTGTTAAGTGATGTCGTAACAATGTACGTGTTGTGTGATTGCACAGGAGGAAGGATTGTGATGCAACTCAGTAAATGTGCAGAATTGGAGTACGCTTTTCTGCAGTTACAGTCGGTTCATTATCAAAATAGCCGAGTGGTTTAAGGTGCCAAACTCAAAGACTGTAACCCTTACCTTACCAAAGGTTGGTGTATTCTGGGACGTGGGTGCCAAGCCCACTTCTAGCGGCGTGGTTTCCAATCCCACTTCTGACATTTACTTTTTATCCACACAAATGCGGCCAGCGTGCAAAAAGCATGCACAACTGGCCCTCAATTTTCAAGTGGTGACATCAAACTCTTCGATGGTATTGCCATTTGCCAACAAACTGAAGGCACCGCTCACAGTCCAACTACTTTTCCACACCAAAATGGCCCCATTGTGAAACAGGTGCCCATGCTTGTGCTGACAGAATGCAAGTGTTACGCAGGGAAAATTCTGGCAGCGGTGGGATTTGAACCCACGCCTCCGAAGAGACTGGAACCTGGATCCAGCGCCTTAGACCGCTCGGCCACGCTACCACTGGACGCAGCTTCTGTTCTGGAACGAGTGACCGTTGAGTGAAATGTGACTTTGCCATGCGGAAAATAATAATTAAGGCAATTAAAGTGGTAGACAGTGAACTCTCGAGAAACGATTTTGCAACATACCGGTCACAGGAACCTACGTATCCACAGGGCAACAACAGAAATTAGGTGCATGTTGGGACAAACCAGTTACAACATTCATTCAATATTTATTCCTATATCAACATCACTGACAAAAACAGATTATCTGGTCATGAACACATTGCTGTTTGTGGGATCGTGCTGTGTGCATACTGGCTGCGCCATTTCCCACATTACAACAGTGACTCACTTTAAAAATACTTCATTGGCTGTAAAGCGTTTTGGGACATGAAAGGCGCCAACACACTGCAGAAAATTTTACCCGATAGCTGGCAAAATGCGAGCTGTTGTGAGAAATACGTGTGTTGGTTGCATTGCAGGCATGATAAACTTAATGACTGGCGCTGCCTGTTAAGTGATGTCGTAACAATGTACGTGTTGTGTGATTGCACAGGAGGAAGGATTGTGATGCAACTCAGTAAATGTGCAGAATTGGAGTACGCTTTTCTGCAGTTACAGTCGGTTCATTATCAAAATAGCCGAGTGGTTTAAGGTGCCAAACTCAAAGACTGTAACCCTTACCTTACCAAAGGTTGGTGTATTCTGGGACGTGGGTGCCAAGCCCACTTCTAGCGGCGTGGTTTCCAATCCCACTTCTGACATTTACTTTTTATCCACACAAATGCGGCCAGCGTGCAAAAAGCATGCACAACTGGCTTTCAATTTTCAAGTGGTGACATCAAACTCTTCGATGGTATTGCCATTTGCCAACAAACTGAAGGCACCGCTCACAGTCCAACTACTTTTCCACACCAAAATGGCCCCATTGTGAAACAGGTGCCCATGCTTGTGCTGACAGAATGCAAGTGTTACGCAGGGAAAATTCTGGCAGCGGTGGGATTTGAACCCACGCCTCCGAAGAGACTGGAACCTGGATCCAGCGCCTTAGACCGCTCGGCCACGCTACCACTGGAAGCAGCTTCTGTTCTGGAACGAGTGACCGTTGAGTGAAATGTGACTTTGCCATGCGGAAAATAATAATTAAGGCAATTAAAGTGGTAGACAGTAAACTCTCGAGAAACGATTTTGCAACATACCGGTCACAGGAACCTACGTATCCACAGGGCAACAACAGAAATTAGGTGCATGTTGGGACAAACCAGTTACAACATTCATTCAATATTTATTCCTATATCAACATCACTGACAAAAACAGATTATCTGGTCATGAACACATTGCTGTTTGTGGGATCGTGCTGTGTGCATACTGGCTGCGCCATTTCCCACATTACAACAGTGACTCACTTTAAAAATACTTCATTGGCTGTAAAGCGTTTTGGGACATGAAAGGCGCCAACACACTGCAGAAAATTTTACCCGATCGCTGGCAAAATGCGAGCTGTTGTGAGAAATACGTGTGTTGGTTGCATTGCAGGCATGATAAACTTAATGACTGGCGCTGCCTGTTAAGTGATGTCGTAACAATGTACGTGTTGTGTGATTGCACAGGAGGAAGGATTGTGATGCAACTCAGTAAATGTGCAGAATTGGAGCACGCTTTTCTGCAGTTACAGTCGGTTCATTGTCAGGGTGGCCGAGTGGTTTAAGGTGCCAAACTCAAAGACTGTAACCCTTACCTTACCAAAGGTTGGTGTATTCTGGGACGTGGGTGCCAAGCCCACTTCTAGCGGCGTGGTTTCCAATCCCACTTCTGACATTTACTTTTTATCCACACAAATGCGGCCAGCGTGCAAAAAGCATGCACAACTGGCCCTCAATTTTCAAGTGGTGACATCAAACTCTTCGATGGTATTGCCATTTGCCAACAAACTGAAGGCACCGCTCACAGTCCAACTACTTTTCCACACCAAAATGGCCCCATTGTGAAACAGGTGCCCATGCTTGTGCTGACAGAATGCAAGTGTTACGCAGGGAAAATTCTGGCAGCGGTGGGATTTGAACCCACGCCTCCGAAGAGACTGGAACCTGGATCCAGCGCCTTAGACCGCTCGGCCACGCTACCACTGGAAGCAGCTTCTGTTCTGGAACGAGTGACCGTTGAGTGAAATGTGACTTTGCCATGCGGAAAATAATAATTAAGGCAATTAAAGTGGTAGACAGTAAACTCTCGAGAAACGATTTTGCAACATACCGGTCACAGGAACCTACGTATCCACAGGGCAACAACAGAAATTAGGTGCATGTTGGGACAAACCAGTTACAACATTCATTCAATATTTATTCCTATATCAACATCACTGACAAAAACAGATTATCTGGTCATGAACACATTGCTGTTTGTGGGATCGTGCTGTGTGCATACTGGCTGCGCCATTTCCCACATTACAACAGTGACTCACTTTAAAAATACTTCATTGGCTGTAAAGCGTTTTGGGACATGAAAGGCGCCAACACACTGCAGAAAATTTTACCCGATCGCTGGCAAAATGCGAGCTGTTGTGAGAAATACGTGTGTTGGTTGCATTGCAGGCATGATAAACTTAATGACTGGCGCTGCCTGTTAAGTGATGTCGTAACAATGTACGTGTTGTGTGATTGCACAGGAGGAAGGATTGTGATGCAACTCAGTAAATGTGCAGAATTGGAGCACGCTTTTCTGCAGTTACAGTCGGTTCATTGTCAGGGTGGCCGAGTGGTTTAAGGTGCCAAACTCAAAGACTGTAACCCTTACCTTACCAAAGGTTGGTGTATTCTGGGACGTGGGTGCCAAGCCCACTTCTAGCGGCGTGGTTTCCAATCCCACTTCTGACATTTACTTTTTATCCACACAAATGCGGCCAGCGTGCAAAAAGCTTGCACAACTGGCTTTCAATTTTCAAGTGGTGACATCAAACTCTTCGATGGTATTGCCATTTGCCAACAAACTGAAGGCACCGCTCACAGTCCAACTACTTTTCCACACCAAAATGGCCCCATTGTGAAACAGGTGCCCATGCTTGTGCTGACAGAATGCAAGTGTTACGCAGGGAAAATTCTGGCAGCGGTGGGATTTGAACCCACGCCTCCGAAGAGACTGGAACCTGGATCCAGCACCTTAGACCGCTCGGCCACGCTACCACTGGAAGCAGCTTCTGTTCTGGAACGAGTGACCGTTGAGTGAAATGTGACTTTGCCATGCGGAAAATAATAATTAAGGCAATTAAAGTGGTAGAGAGTAAACTCTCGAGAAACGATTTTGCAACATACCGGTCACAGGAACCTACGTATCCACAGGGCAACAACAGAAATTAGGTGCATGTTGGGACAAACCAGTTACAACATTCATTCAATATTTATTCCTATATCAACATCACTGACAAAAACAGATTATCTGGTCATGAACACATTGCTGTTTGTGGGATCGTGCTGTGTGCATACTGGCTGCGCCATTTCCCACATTACAACAGTGACTCACTTTAAAAATACTTCATTGGCTGTAAAGCGTTTTGGGACATGAAAGGCGCCAACACACTGCAGAAAATTTTACCCGATCGCTGGCAAAATGCGAGCTGTTGTGAGAAATACGTGTGTTGGTTGCATTGCAGGCATGATAAACTTAATGACTGGCGCTGCCTGTTAAGTGATGTCGTAACAATGTACGTGTTGTGTGATTGCACAGGAGGAAGGATTGTGATGCAACTCAGTAAATGTGCAGAATTGGAGCACGCTTTTCTGCAGTTACAGTCGGTTCATTGTCAGGGTGGCCGAGTGGTTTAAGGTGCCAAACTCAAAGACTGTAACCCTTACCTTACCAAAGGTTGGTGTATTCTGGGACGTGGGTGCCAAGCCCACTTCTAGCGGCGTGGTTTCCAATCCCACTTCTGACATTTACTTTTTATCCACACAAATGCGGCCAGCGTGCAAAAAGCATGCACAACTGGCCCTCAATTTTCAAGTGGTGACATCAAACTCTTCGATGGTATTGCCATTTGCCAACAAACTGAAGGCACCGCTCACAGTCCAACTACTTTTCCACACCAAAATGGCCCCATTGTGAAACAGGTGCCCATGCTTGTGCTGACAGAATGCAAGTGTTACGCAGGGAAAATTCTGGCAGCGGTGGGATTTGAACCCACGCCTCCGAAGAGACTGGAACCTGGATCCAGCGCCTTAGACCGCTCGGCCACGCTACCACTGGAAGCAGCTTCTGTTCTGGAACGAGTGACCGTTGAGTGAAATGTGACTTTGCCATGCGGAAAATAATAATTAAGGCAATTAAAGTGGTAGACAGTAAACTCTCGAGAAACGATTTTGCAACATACCGGTCACAGGAACCTACGTATCCACAGGGCAACAACAGAAATTAGGTGCATGTTGGGACAAACCAGTTACAACATTCATTCAATATTTATTCCTATATCAACATCACTGACAAAAACAGATTATCTGGTCATGAACACATTGCTGTTTGTGGGATCGTGCTGTGTGCATACTGGCTGCGCCATTTCCCACATTACAACAGTGACTCACTTTAAAAATACTTCATTGGCTGTAAAGCGTTTTGGGACATGAAAGGCGCCAACACACTGCAGAAAATTTTACCCGATCGCTGGCAAAATGCGAGCTGTTGTGAGAAATACGTGTGTTGGTTGCATTGCAGGCATGATAAACTTAATGACTGGCGCTGCCTGTTAAGTGATGTCGTAACAATGTACGTGTTGTGTGATTGCACAGGAGGAAGGATTGTGATGCAACTCAGTAAATGTGCAGAATTGGAGCACGCTTTTCTGCAGTTACAGTCGGTTCATTGTCAGGGTGGCCGAGTGGTTTAAGGTGCCAAACTCAAAGACTGTAACCCTTACCTTACCAAAGGTTGGTGTATTCTGGGACGTGGGTGCCAAGCCCACTTCTAGCGGCGTGGTTTCCAATCCCACTTCTGACATTTACTTTTTATCCACACAAATGCGGCCAGCGTGCAAAAAGCTTGCACAACTGGCTTTCAATTTTCAAGTGGTGACATCAAACTCTTCGATGGTATTGCCATTTGCCAACAAACTGAAGGCACCGCTCACAGTCCAACTACTTTTCCACACCAAAATAGCCCCATTGTGAAACAGGTGCCCATGCTTGTGCTGACAGAATGCAAGTGTTACGCAGGGAAAATTCTGGCAGCGGTGGGATTTGAACCCACGCCTCCGAAGAGACTGGAACCTGGATCCAGCACCTTAGACCGCTCGGCCACGCTACCACTGGAAGCAGCTTCTGTTCTGGAACGAGTGACCGTTGAGTGAAATGTGACTTTGCCATGCGGAAAATAATAATTAAGGCAATTAAAGTGGTAGAGAGTAAACTCTCGAGAAACGATTTTGCAACATACCGGTCACAGGAACCT
Source organism: Pristiophorus japonicus (assembly GCF_044704955.1). Lineage (NCBI taxonomy): Eukaryota > Metazoa > Chordata > Chondrichthyes > Pristiophoridae > Pristiophorus > Pristiophorus japonicus. Next base: position 175,274,530 of record NC_091984.1, read on the forward strand.
ACGTATCCACAGGGCAACAACAGAAATTAGGTGCATGTTGGGACAAACCAGTTACAACATTCATTCAATATTTATTCCTATATCAACATCACTGACAAAAACAGATTATCTGGTCATGAACACATTGCTGTTTGTGGGATCGTGCTGTGTGCATACTGGCTGCGCCATTTCCCACATTACAACAGTGACTCACTTTAAAAATACTTCATTGGCTGTAAAGCGTTTTGGGACATGAAAGGCGCCAACACACTGCAGAAAATTTTACCCGATCGCTGGCAAAATGCGAGCTGTTGTGAGAAATACGTGTGTTGGTTGCATTGCAGGCATGATAAACTTAATGACTGGCGCTGCCTGTTAAGTGATGTCGTAACAATGTACGTGTTGTGTGATTGCACAGGAGGAAGGATTGTGATGCAACTCAGTAAATGTGCAGAATTGGAGCACGCTTTTCTGCAGTTACAGTCGGTTCATTGTCAGGGTGGCCGAGTGGTTTAAGGTGCCAAACTCAAAGACTGTAACCCTTACCTTACCAAAGGTTGGTGTATTCTGGGACGTGGGTGCCAAGCCCACTTCTAGCGGCGTGGTTTCCAATCCCACTTCTGACATTTACTTTTTATCCACACAAATGCGGCCAGCGTGCAAAAAGCATGCACAACTGGCCCTCAATTTTCAAGTGGTGACATCAAACTCTTCGATGGTATTGCCATTTGCCAACAAACTGAAGGCACCGCTCACAGTCCAACTACTTTTCCACACCAAAATGGCCCCATTGTGAAACAGGTGCCCATGCTTGTGCTGACAGAATGCAAGTGTTACGCAGGGAAAATTCTGGCAGCGGTGGGATTTGAACCCACGCCTCCGAAGAGACTGGAACCTGGATCCAGCGCCTTAGACGGCTCGGCCACGCTACCACTGGAAGCAGCTTCTGTTCTGGAACGAGTGACCGTTGAGTGAAATGTGACTTTGCCATGCGGAAAATAATAATTAAGGCAATTAAAGTGGTAGACAGTAAACTCTCGAGAAACGATTTTGCAACATACCGGTCACAGGAACCTACGTATCCACAGGGCAACAACAGAAATTAGGTGCATGTTGGGACAAACCAGTTACAACATTCATTCAATATTTATTCCTATATCAACATCACTGACAAAAACAGATTATCTGGTCATGAACACATTGCTGTTTGTGGGATCGTGCTGTGTGCATACTGGCTGCGCCATTTCCCACATTACAACAGTGACTCACTTTAAAAATACTTCATTGGCTGTAAAGCGTTTTGGGACATGAAAGGCGCCAACACACTGCAGAAAATTTTACCCGATAGCTGGCAAAATGCGAGCTGTTGTGAGAAATACGTGTGTTGGTTGCATTGCAGGCATGATAAACTTAATGACTGGCGCTGCCTGTTAAGTGATGTCGTAACAATGTACGTGTTGTGTGATTGCACAGGAGGAAGGATTGTGATGCAACTCAGTAAATGTGCAGAATTGGAGTACGCTTTTCTGCAGTTACAGTCGGTTCATTATCAAAATAGCCGAGTGGTTTAAGGTGCCAAACTCAAAGACTGTAACCCTTACCTTACCAAAGGTTGGTGTATTCTGGGACGTGGGTGCCAAGCCCACTTCTAGCGGCGTGGTTTCCAATCCCACTTCTGACATTTACTTTTTATCCACACAAATGCGGCCAGCGTGCAAAAAGCATGCACAACTGGCTTTCAATTTTCAAGTGGTGACATCAAACTCTTCGATGGTATTGCCATTTGCCAACAAACTGAAGGCACCGCTCACAGTCCAACTACTTTTCCACACCAAAATGGCCCCATTGTGAAACAGGTGCCCATGCTTGTGCTGACAGAATGCAAGTGTTACGCAGGGAAAATTCTGGCAGCGGTGGGATTTGAACCCACGCCTCCGAAGAGACTGGATCCTGGATCCAGCGCCTTAGACCGCTCGGCCACGCTACCACTGGAAGCAGCTTCTGTTCTGGAACGAGTGACCGTTGAGTGAAATGTGACTTTGCCATGCGGAAAATAATAATGAAGGCAATTAAAGTGGTAGACAGTAAACTCTCGAGAAACGATTTTGCAACATACCGGTCACAGGAACCTACGTATCCACAGGGCAACAACAGAAATTAGGTGCATGTTGGGACAAACCAGTTACAACATTCATTCAATATTTATTCCTATATCAACATCACTGACAAAAACAGATTATCTGGTCATGAACACATTGCTGTTTGTGGGATCGTGCTGTGTGCATACTGGCTGCGCCATTTCCCACATTACAACAGTGACTCACTTTAAAAATACTTCATTGGCTGTAAAGCGTTTTGGGACATGAAAGGCGCCAACACACTGCAGAAAATTTTACCCGATCGCTGGCAAAATGCGAGCTGTTGTGAGAAATACGTGTGTTGGTTGCATTGCAGGCATGATAAACTTAATGACTGGCGCTGCCTGTTAAGTGATGTCGTAACAATGTACGTGTTGTGTGATTGCACAGGAGGAAGGATTGTGATGCAACTCAGTGAATGTGCAGAATTGGAGCACGCTTTTCTGCAGTTACAGTCGGTTCATTGTCAGGGTGGCCGAGTGGTTTAAGGTGCCAAACTCAAAGACTGTAACCCTTACCTTACCAAAGGTTGGTGTATTCTGGGACGTGGGTGCCAAGCCCACTTCTAGCGGCGTGGTTTCCAATCCCACTTCTGACATTTACTTTTTATCCACACAAATGCGGCCAGCGTGCAAAAAGCTTGCACAACTGGCTTTCAATTTTCAAGTGGTGACATCAAACTCTTCGATGGTATTGCCATTTGCCAACAAACTGAAGGCACCGCTCACAGTCCAACTACTTTTCCACACCAAAATGGCCCCATTGTGAAACAGGTGCCCATGCTTGTGCTGACAGAATGCAAGTGTTACGCAGGGAAAATTCTGGCAGCGGTGGGATTTGAACCCACGCCTCAGAAGAGACTGGAACCTGGATCCAGCGCCTTAGACCGCTCGGCCACGCTACCACTGGAAGCAGCTTCTGTTCTGGAACGAGTGACCGTTGAGTGAAATGTGACTTTGCCATGCGGAAAATAATAATTAAGGCAATTAAAGTGGTAGACAGTAAACTCTCGAGAAACGATTTTGCAACATACCGGTCACAGGAACCTACGTATCCACAGGGCAACAACAGAAATTAGGTGCATGTTGGGACAAACCAGTTACAACATTCATTCAATATTTATTCCTATATCAACATCACTGACAAAAACAGATTATCTGGTCATGAACACATTGCTGTTTGTGGGATCGTGCTGTGTGCATACTGGCTGCGCCATTTCCCACATTACAACAGTGACTCACTTTAAAAATACTTCATTGGCTGTAAAGCGTTTTGGGACATGAAAGGCGCCAACACACTGCAGAAAATTTTACCCGATCGCTGGCAAAATGCGAGCTGTTGTGAGAAATACGTGTGTTGGTTGCATTGCAGGCATGATAAACTTAATGACTGGCGCTGCATGTTAAGTGATGTCGTAACAATGTACGTGTTGTGTGATTGCACAGGAGGAAGGATTGTGATGCAACTCAGTAAATGTGCAGAATTGGAGCACGCTTTTCTGCAGTTACAGTCGGTTCATTGTCAGGGTGGCCGAGTGGTTTAAGGTGCCAAACTCAAAGACTGTAACCCTTACCTTACCAAAGGTTGGTGTATTCTGGGACGTGGGTGCCAAGCCCACTTCTAGCGGCGTGGTTTCCAATCCCACTTCTGACATTTACTTTTTATCCACACAAATGCGGCCAGCGTGCAAAAAGCTTGCACAACTGGCTTTCAATTTTCAAGTGGTGACATCAAACTCTTCGATGGTATTGCCATTTGCCAACAAACTGAAGGCACCGCTCACAGTCCAACTACTTTTCCACACCAAAATGGCCCCATTGTGAAACAGGTGCCCATGCTTGTGCTGACAGAATGCAAGTGTTACGCAGGGAAAATTCTGGCAGCGGTGGGATTTGAACCCACGCCTCCGAAGAGACTGGAACCTGGATCCAGCGCCTTAGACCGCTCGGCCACGCTACCACTGGAAGCAGCTTCTGTTCTGGAACGAGTGACCGTTGAGTGAAATGTGACTTTGCCATGCGGAAAATAATAATTAAGGCAATTAAAGTGGTAGACAGTAAACTCTCGAGAAACGATTTTGCAACATACCGGTCACAGGAACCTACGTATCCACAGGGCAACAACAGAAATTAGGTGCATGTTGGGACAAACCAGTTACAACATTCATTCAATATTTATTCCTATATCAACATCACTGACAAAAACAGATTATCTGGTCATGAACACATTGCTGTTTGTGGGATCGTGCTGTGTGCATACTGGCTGCGCCATTTCCCACATTACAACAGTGACTCACTTTAAAAATACTTCATTGGCTGTAAAGCGTTTTGGGACATGAAAGGCGCCAACACACTGCAGAAAATTTTACCCGATCGCTGGCAAAATGCGAGCTGTTGTGAGAAATACGTGTGTTGGTTGCATTGCAGGCATGATAAACTTAATGACTGGCGCTGCCTGTTAAGTGATGTCGTAACAATGTACGTGTTGTGTGATTGCACAGGAGGAAGGATTGTGATGCAACTCAGTAAATGTGCAGAATTGGAGCACGCTTTTCTGCAGTTACAGTCGGTTCATTGTCAGGGTGGCCGAGTGGTTTAAGGTGCCAAACTCAAAGACTGTAACCCTTACCTTACCAAAGGTTGGTGTATTCTGGGACGTGGTGCCAAGCCCACTTCTAGCGGCGTGGTTTCCAATCCCACTTCTGACATTTACTTTTTATCCACACAAATGCGGCCAGCGTGCAAAAAGCATGCACAATTGGCCCTCAATTTTCAAGTGGTGACATCAAACTCTTCGATGGTATTGCCATTTGCCAACAAACTGAAGGCACCGCTCACAGTCCAACTACTTTTCCACACCAAAATGGCCCCATTTTGAAACAGGTGCCCATGCTTGTGCTGACAGAATGCAAGTGTTACGCAGGGAAAATTCTGGCAGCGGTGGGATTTGAACCCACGCCTCCGAAGAGACTGGAACATGGATCCAGCGCCTTAGACCGCTCGGCCACGCTACCACTGGAAGCAGCTTCTGTTCTGGAACGAGTGACCGTTGAGTGTAATGTGACTTTGTTATGCGGAAAATAATAATTAAGGCAATTAAAGTGGTAGACAGTAAACTCTCGAGAAACGATTTTGCAACATACCGGTCACAGGCACCTACGTATCCACAGGGCAACAACAGAAATTAGGTGCATGTTGGGACAAACCAGTTACAACATTCATTCAATATTTATTCCTATATCAACATCACTGACAAAAACAGATTATCTGGTCATGAACACATTGCTGTTTGTGGGATCGTGCTGTGTGCATCCTGGCTGCGCCATTTCCCACATTACAACAGTGATTCACTTTAAAAATACTTCATTGGCTGTAAAGCGTTTTGGGACATGAAAGGCGCCAACACACTGCAGAAAATTTTACCCGATAGCTGGCAAAATGCGAGCTGTTGTGAGAAATACGTGTGTTGGTTGCATTGCAGGCATGATAAACTTAATGACTGGCGCTGCCTGTTAAGTGATGTCGTAACAATGTACGTGTTGTGTGATTGCACAGGAGGAAGGATTGTGATGCAACTCAGTAAATGTGCAGAATTGGAGCACGCTTTTCTGCAGTTACAGTCGGTTCATTGTCAGGGTGGCCGAGTGGTTTAAGGTGCCAAACTCAAAGACTGTAACCCTTACCTTACCAAAGGTTGGTGTATTCTGGGACGTGGGTGCCAAGCCCACTTCTAGCGGCGTGGTTTCCAATCCCACTTCTGACATTTACTTTTTATCCACACAAATGCGGCCAGCGTGCAAAAAGCATGCACAACTGGCCCTCAATTTTCAAGTGGTGACATCAAACTCTTCGATGGTATTGCCATTTGCCAACAAACTGAAGGCACCGCTCACAGTCCAACTACTTTTCCACACCAAAATGGCCCCATTGTGAAACAGGTGCCCATGCTTGTGCTGACAGAATGCAAGTGTTACGCAGGGAAAATTCTGGCAGCGGTGGGATTTGAACCCACGCCTCCGAAGAGACTGGAACCTGGATCCAGCGCCTTAGACCGCTCGGCCACGCTACCACTGGAAGCAGCTTCTGTTCTGGAACGAGTGACCGTTGAGTGAAATGTGACTTTGCCATGCGGAAAATAATAATGAAGGCAATTAAAGTGGTAGACAGTAAACTCTCGAGAAACGATTTTGCAACATACCGGTCACAGGAACCTACGTATCCACAGGGCAACAACAGAAATTAGGTGCATGTTGGGACAAACCAGTTACAACATTCATTCAATATTTATTCCTATATCAACATCACTGACAAAAACAGATTATCTGGTCATGAACACATTGCTGTTTGTGGGATCGTGCTGTGTGCATACTGGCTGCGCCATTTCCCACATTACAACAGTGACTCACTTTAAAAATACTTCATTGGCTGTAAAGCGTTTTGGGACATGAAAGGCGCCAACACACTGCAGAAAATTTTACCCGATCGCTGGCAAAATGCGAGCTGTTGTGAGAAATACGTGTGTTGGTTGCATTGCAGGCATGATAAACTTAATGACTGGCGCTGCCTGTTAAGTGATGTCGTAACAATGTACGTGTTGTGTGATTGCACAGAAGGAAGGATTGTGATGCAACTCAGTAAATGTGCAGAATTGGAGCACGCTTTTCTGCAGTTACAGTCGGTTCATTGTCAGGGTGGCCGAGTGGTTTAAGGTGCCAAACTCAAAGACTGTAACCCTTACCTTACCAAAGGTTGGTGTATTCTGGGACGTGGGTGCCAAGCCCACTTCTAGCGGCGTGGTTTCCAATCCCACTTCTGACATTTACTTTTTATCCACACAAATGCGGCCAGCGTGCAAAAAGCATGCTCAACTGGCCTTCAATTTTCAAGTGGTGACATCAAACTCTTCGATGGTATTGCCATTTGCCAACAAACGAAAGGCACCGCTCACAGTCCAACTACTTTTCCACACCAAAATGGCCCCATTGTGAAACAGGTGCCCATGCTTGTGCTGACAGAATGCAAGTGTTACGCAGGGAAAATTCTGGCAGCGGTGGGATTTGAACCCACGCCTCCGAAGAGACTGGAACATGGATCCAGCGCCTTAGACCGCTCGGCCACGCTACCACTGGAAGCAGCTTCTGTTCTGGAACGAGTGACCGTTGAGTGTAATGTGACTTTGTTATGCGGAAAATAATAATTAAGGCAATTAAAGTGGTAGACAGTAAACTCTCGAGAAACGATTTTGCAACATACCGGTCACAGGCACCTACGTATCCACAGGGCAACAACAGAAATTAGGTGCATGTTGGGACAAACCAGTTACAACATTCATTCAATATTTATTCCTATATCAACATCACTGACAAAAACAGATTATCTGGTCATGAACACATTGCTGTTTGTGGGATCGTGCTGTGTGCATCCTGGCTGCGCCATTTCCCACATTACAACAGTGATTCACTTTAAAAATACTTCATTGGCTGTAAAGCGTTTTGGGACATGAAAGGCGCCAACACACTGCAGAAAATTTTACCCGATAGCTGGCAAAATGCGAGCTGTTGTGAGAAATACGTGTGTTGGTTGCATTGCAGGCATGATAAACTTAATGACTGGCGCTGCCTGTTAAGTGATGTCGTAACAATGTACGTGTTGTGTGATTGCACAGGAGGAAGGATTGTGATGCAACTCAGTAAATGTGCAGAATTGGAGCACGCTTTTCTGCAGTTACAGTCGGTTCATTGTCAGGGTGGCCGAGTGGTTTAAGGTGCCAAACTCAAAGACTGTAACCCTTACCTTACCAAAGGTTGGTGTATTCTGGGACGTGGGTGCCAAGCCCACTTCTAGCGGCGTGGTTTCCAATCCCACTTCTGACATTTACTTTTTATCCACACAAATGCGGCCAGCGTGCAAAAAGCATGCACAACTGGCCCTCAATTTTCAAGTGGTGACATCAAACTCTTCGATGGTATTGCCATTTGCCAACAAACTGAAGGCACCGCTCACAGTCCAACTACTTTTCCACACCAAAATGGCCCCATTGTGAAACAGGTGCCCATGCTTGTGCTGACAGAATGCAAGTGTTACGCAGGGAAAATTCTGGCAGCGGTGGGATTTGAACCCACGCCTCCGAAGAGACTGGAACCTGGATCCAGCGCCTTAGACCGCTCGGCCACGCTACCACTGGAAGCAGCTTCTGTTCTGGAACGAGTGACCGTTGAGTGAAATGTGACTTTGCCATGCGGAAAATAATAATGAAGGCAATTAAAGTGGTAGACAGTAAACTCTCGAGAAACGATTTTGCAACATACCGGTCACAGGAACCTACGTATCCACAGGGCAACAACAGAAATTAGGTGCATGTTGGGACAAACCAGTTACAACATTCATTCAATATTTATTCCTATATCAACATCACTGACAAAAACAGATTATCTGGTCATGAACACATTGCTGTTTGTGGGATCGTGCTGTGTGCATCCTGGCTGCGCCATTTCCCACATTACAACAGTGATTCACTTTAAAAATACTTCATTGGCTGTAAAGCGTTTTGGGACATGAAAGGCGCCAACACACTGCAGAAAATTTTACCCGATAGCTGGCAAAATGCGAGCTGTTGTGAGAAATACGTGTGTTGGTTGCATTGCAGGCATGATAAACTTAATGACTGGCGCTGCCTGTTAAGTGATGTCGTAACAATGTACGTGTTGTGTGATTGCACAGGAGGAAGGATTGTGATGCAACTCAGTAAATGTGCAGAATTGGAGCACGCTTTTCTGCAGTTACAGTCGGTTCATTGTCAGGGTGGCCGAGTGGTTTAAGGTGCCAAACTCAAAGACTGTAACCCTTACCTTACCAAAGGTTGGTGTATTCTGGGACGTGGGTGCCAAGCCCACTTCTAGCGGCGTGGTTTCCAATCCCACTTCTGACATTTACTTTTTATCCACACAAATGCGGCCAGCGTGCAAAAAGCATGCACAACTGGCCCTCAATTTTCAAGTGGTGACATCAAACTCTTCGATGGTATTGCCATTTGCCAACAAACTGAAGGCACCGCTCACAGTCCAACTACTTTTCCACACCAAAATGGCCCCATTGTGAAACAGGTGCCCATGCTTGTGCTGACAGAATGCAAGTGTTACGCAGGGAAAATTCTGGCAGCTGTGGGATTTGAACCCACGCCTCCGAAGAGACTGGAACCTGGATCCAGCGCCTTAGACCGCTCGGCCACGCTACCACTGGAAGCAGCTTCTGTTCTGGAACGAGTGACCGTTGAGTGAAATGTGACTTTGCCATGCGGAAAATAATAATGAAGGCAATTAAAGTGGTAGACAGTAAACTCTCGAGAAACGATTTTGCAACATACCGGTCACAGGAACCTACGTATCCACAGGGCAACAACAGAAATTAGGTGCATGTTGGGACAAACCAGTTACAACATTCATTCAATATTTATTCCTATATCAACATCACTGACAAAAACAGATTATCTGGTCATGAACACATTGCTGTTTGTGGGATCGTGCTGTGTGCATACTGGCTGCGCCATTTCCCACATTACAACAGTGACTCACTTTAAAAATACTTCATTGGCTGTAAAGCGTTTTGGGACATGAAAGGCGCCAACACACTGCAGAAAATTTTACCCGATCGCTGGCAAAATGCGAGCTGTTGTGAGAAATACGTGTGTTGGTTGCATTGCAGGCATGATAAACTTAATGACTGGCGCTGCCTGTTAAGTGATGTCGTAACAATGTACGTGTTGTGTGATTGCACAGAAGGAAGGATTGTGATGCAACTCAGTAAATGTGCAGAATTGGAGCACGCTTTTCTGCAGTTACAGTCGGTTCATTGTCAGGGTGGCCGAGTGGTTTAAGGTGCCAAACTCAAAGACTGTAACCCTTACCTTACCAAAGGTTGGTGTATTCTGGGACGTGGGTGCCAAGCCCACTTCTAGCGGCGTGGTTTCCAATCCCACTTCTGACATTTACTTTTTATCCACACAAATGCGGCCAGCGTGCAAAAAGCATGCACAACTGGCCTTCAATTTTCAAGTGGTGACATCAAACTCTTCGATGGTATTGCCATTTGCCAACAAACTGAAGGCACCGCTCACAGTCCAACTACTTTTCCACACCAAAATGGCCCCATTGTGAAACAGGTGCCCATGCTTGTGCTGACAGAATGCAAGTGTTACGCAGGGAAAATTCTGGCAGCGGTGGGATTTGAACCCACGCCTCCGAAGAGACTGGAACCTGGATCCAGCGCCTTAGACCGCTCGGCCACGCTACCACTGGAAGCAGCTTCTGTTCTGGAACGAGTGACCGTTGAGTGTAATGTGACTTTGTTATGCGGAAAATAATAATTAAGGCAATTAAAGTGGTAGACAGTAAACTCTCGAGAAACGATTTTGCAACATACCGGTCACAGGCACCTACGTATCCACAGGGCAACAACAGAAATTAGGTGCATGTTGGGACAAACCAGTTACAACATTCATTCAATATTTATTCCTATATCAACATCACTGACAAAAACAGATTATCTGGTCATGAACACATTGCTGTTTGTGGGATCGTGCTGTGTGCATCCTGGCTGCGCCATTTCCCACATTACAACAGTGACTCACTTTAAAAATACTTCATTGGCTGTAAAGCGTTTTGGGACATGAAAGGCGCCAACACACTGCAGAAAATTTTACCCGATAGCTGGCAAAATGCGAGCTGTTGTGAGAAATACGTGTGTTGGTTGCATTGCAGGCATGATAAACTTAATGACTGGCGCTGCCTGTTAAGTGATGTCGTAACAATGTACGTGTTGTGTGATTGCACAGGAGGAAGGATTGTGATGCAACTCAGTAAATGTGCAGAATTGGAGCACGCTTTTCTGCAGTTACAGTCGGTTCATTGTCAGGGTGGCCGAGTGGTTTAAGGTGCCAAACTCAAAGACTGTAACCCTTACCTTACCAAAGGTTGGTGTATTCTGGGACGTGGGTGCCAAGCCCACTTCTAGCGGCGTGGTTTCCAATCCCACTTCTGACATTTACTTTTTATCCACACAAATGCGGCCAGCGTGCAAAAAGCATGCACAACTGGCCCTCAATTTTCAAGTGGTGACATCAAACTCTTCGATGGTATTGCCATTTGCCAACAAACTGAAGGCACCGCTCACAGTCCAACTACTTTTCCACACCAAAATGGCCCCATTGTGAAACAGGTGCCCATGCTTGTGCTGACAGAATGCAAGTGTTACGCAGGGAAAATTCTGGCAGCGGTGGGATTTGAACCCACGCCTCCGAAGAGACTGGAACCTGGATCCAGCGCCTTAGACCGCTCGGCCACGCTACCACTGGAAGCAGCTTCTGTTCTGGAACGAGTGACCGTTGAGTGAAATGTGACTTTGCCATGCGGAAAATAATAATGAAGGCAATTAAAGTGGTAGACAGTAAACTCTCGAGAAACGATTTTGCAACATACCGGTCACAGGAACCTACGTATCCACAGGGCAACAACAGAAATTAGGTGCATGTTGGGACAAACCAGTTACAACATTCATTCAATATTTATTCCTATATCAACATCACTGACAAAAACAGATTATCTGGTCATGAACACATTGCTGTTTGTGGGATCGTGCTGTGTGCATACTGGCTGCGCCATTTCCCACATTACAACAGTGACTCACTTTAAAAATACTTCATTGGCTGTAAAGCGTTTTGGGACATGAAAGGCGCCAACACACTGCAGAAAATTTTACCCGATCGCTGGCAAAATGCGAGCTGTTGTGAGAAATACGTGTGTTGGTTGCATTGCAGGCATGATAAACTTAATGACTGGCGCTGCCTGTTAAGTGATGTCGTAACAATGTACGTGTTGTGTGATTGCACAGAAGGAAGGATTGTGATGCAACTCAGTAAATGTGCAGAATTGGAGCACGCTTTTCTGCAGTTACAGTCGGTTCATTGTCAGGGTGGCCGAGTGGTTTAAGGTGCCAAACTCAAAGACTGTAACCCTTACCTTACCAAAGGTTGGTGTATTCTGGGACGTGGGTGCCAAGCCCACTTCTAGCGGCGTGGTTTCCAATCCCACTTCTGACATTTACTTTTTATCCACACAAATGCGGCCAGCGTGCAAAAAGCATGCACAACTGGCCTTCAATTTTCAAGTGGTGACATCAAACTCTTCGATGGTATTGCCATTTGCCAACAAACTGAAGGCACCGCTCACAGTCCAACTACTTTTCCACACCAAAATGGCCCCATTGTGAAACAGGTGCCCATGCTTGTGCTGACAGAATGCAAGTGTTACGCAGGGAAAATTCTGGCAGCGGTGGGATTTGAACCCACGCCTCCGAAGAGACTGGAACCTGGATCCAGCGCCTTAGACCGCTCGGCCACGCTACCACTGGAAGCAGCTTCTGTTCTGGAACGAGTGACCGTTGAGTGAAATGTGACTTTGCCATGCGGAAAATAATAATGAAGGCAATTAAAGTGGTAGACAGTAAACTCTCGAGAAACGATTTTGCAACATACCGGTCACAGGAACCTACGTATCCACAGGGCAACAACAGAAATTAGGTGCATGTTGGGACAAACCAGTTACAACATTCATTCAATATTTATTCCTATATCAACATCACTGACAAAAACAGATTATCTGGTCATGAACACATTGCTGTTTGTGGGATCGTGCTGTGTGCATACTGGCTGCGCCATTTCCCACATTACAACAGTGACTCACTTTAAAAATACTTCATTGGCTGTAAAGCGTTTTGGGACATGAAAGGCGCCAACACACTGCAGAAAATTTTACCCGATCGCTGGCAAAATGCGAGCTGTTGTGAGAAATACGTGTGTTGGTTGCATTGCAGGCATGATAAACTTAATGACTGGCGCTGCCTGTTAAGTGATGTCGTAACAATGTACGTGTTGTGTGATTGCACAGAAGGAAGGATTGTGATGCAACTCAGTAAATGTGCAGAATTGGAGCACGCTTTTCTGCAGTTACAGTCGGTTCATTGTCAGGGTGGCCGAGTGGTTTAAGGTGCCAAACTCAAAGACTGTAACCCTTACCTTACCAAAGGTTGGTGTATTCTGGGACGTGGGTGCCAAGCCCACTTCTAGCGGCGTGGTTTCCAATCCCACTTCTGACATTTACTTTTTATCCACACAAATGCGGCCAGCGTGCAAAAAGCATGCACAACTGGCCTTCAATTTTCAAGTGGTGACATCAAACTCTTCGATGGTATTGCCATTTGCCAACAAACTGAAGGCACCGCTCACAGTCCAACTACTTTTCCACACCAAAATGGCCCCATTGTGAAACAGGTGCCCATGCTTGTGCTGACAGAATGCAAGTGTTACGCAGGGAAAATTCTGGCAGCGGTGGGATTTGAACCCACGCCTCCGAAGAGACTGGAACCTGGATCCAGCGCCTTAGACCGCTCGGCCACGCTACCACTGGAAGCAGCTTCTGTTCTGGAACGAGTGACCGTTGAGTGAAATGTGACTTTGCCATGCGGAAAATAATAATGAAGGCAATTAAAGTGGTAGACAGTAAACTCTCGAGAAACGATTTTGCAACATACCGGTCACAGGAACCTACGTATCCACAGGGCAACAACAGAAATTAGGTGCATGTTGGGACAAACCAGTTACAACATTCATTCAATATTTATTCCTATATCAACATCACTGACAAAAACAGATTATCTGGTCATGAACACATTGCTGTTTGTGGGATCGTGCTGTGTGCATACTGGCTGCGCCATTTCCCACATTACAACAGTGACTCACTTTAAAAATACTTCATTGGCTGTAAAGCGTTTTGGGACATGAAAGGCGCCAACACACTGCAGAAAATTTTACCCGATCGCTGGCAAAATGCGAGCTGTTGTGAGAAATACGTGTGTTGGTTGCATTGCAGGCATGATAAACTTAATGACTGGCGCTGCCTGTTAAGTGATGTCGTAACAATGTACGTGTTGTGTGATTGCACAGGAGGAAGGATTGTGATGCAACTCAGTAAATGTGCAGAATTGGAGCACGCTTTTCTGCAGTTACAGTCGGTTCATTGTCAGGGTGGCCGAGTGGTTTAAGGTGCCAAACTCAAAGACTGTAACCCTTACCTTACCAAAGGTTGGTGTATTCTGGGACGTGGGTGCCAAGCCCACTTCTAGCGGCGTGGTTTCCAATCCCACTTCTGACATTTACTTTTTATCCACACAAATGCGGCCAGCGTGCAAAAAGCATGCTCAACTGGCCTTCAATTTTCAAGTGGTGACATCAAACTCTTCGATGGTATTGCCATTTGCCAACAAACGAAAGGCACCGCTCACAGTCCAACTACTTTTCCACACCAAAATGGCCCCATTGTGAAACAGGTGCCCATGCTTGTGCTGACAGAATGCAAGTGTTACGCAGGGAAAATTCTGGCAGCGGTGGGATTTGAACCCACGCCTCCGAAGAGACTGGAACCTGGATCCAGCGCCTTAGACCGCTCGGCCACGCTACCACTGGAAGCAGCTTCTGTTCTGGAACGAGTGACCGTTGAGTGTAATGTGACTTTGTTATGCGGAAAATAATAATTAAGGCAATTAAAGTGGTAGACAGTAAACTCTCGAGAAACGATTTTGCAACATACCGGTCACAGGCACCTACGTATCCACAGGGCAACAACAGAAATTAGGTGCATGTTGGGACAAACCAGTTACAACATTCATTCAATATTTATTCCTATATCAACATCACTGACAAAAACAGATTATCTGGTCATGAACACATTGCTGTTTGTGGGATCGTGCTGTGTGCATCCTGGCTGCGCCATTTCCCACATTACAACAGTGACTCACTTTAAAAATACTTCATTGGCTGTAAAGCGTTTTGGGACATGAAAGGCGCCAACACACTGCAGAAAATTTTACCCGATAGCTGGCAAAATGCGAGCTGTTGTGAGAAATACGTGTGTTGGTTGCATTGCAGGCATGATAAACTTAATGACTGGCGCTGCCTGTTAAGTGATGTCGTAACAATGTACGTGTTGTGTGATTGCACAGGAGGAAGGATTGTGATGCAACTCAGTAAATGTGCAGAATTGGAGCACGCTTTTCTGCAGTTGCAGTCGGTTCATTGTCAGGGTGGCCGAGTGGTTTAAGGTGCCAAACTCAAAGACTGTAACCCTTACCTTACCAAATGTTGGTGTATTCTGGGACGTGGGTGCCAAGCCCACTTCTAGCGGCGTGGTTTCCAATCCCACTTCTGACATTTACTTTTTATCCACACAAATGCGGCCAGCGTGCAAAAAGCATGCACAACTGGCCTTCAATTTTCAAGTGGTGACATCAAACTCTTCGATGGTATTGCCATTTGCCAACAAACTGAAGGCACCGCTCACAGTCCAACTACTTTTCCACACCAAAATGGCCCCATTGTGAAACAGGTGCCCATGCTTGTGCTGACAGAATGCAAGTGTTACGCAGGGAAAATTCTGGCAGCGGTGGGATTTGAACCCACGCCTCCGAAGAGACTGGAACCTGGATCCAGCGCCTTAGACCGCTCGGCCACGCTACCACTGGACGCAGCTTCTGTTCTGGAACGAGTGACCGTTGAGTGAAATGTGACTTTGCCATGCGGAAAATAATAATTAAGTGGTAGACAGTGAACTCTCGAGAAACGATTTTGCAACATACCGGTCACAGGAACCTACGTATCCACAGGGCAACAACAGAAATTAGGTGCATGTTGGGACAAACCAGTTACAACATTCATTCAATATTTATTCCTATATCAACATCACTGACAAAAACAGATTATCTGGTCATGAACACATTGCTGTTTGTGGGATCGTGCTGTGTGCATCCTGGCTGCGCCATTTCCCACATTACAACAGTGACTCACTTTAAAAATACTTCATTGGCTGTAAAGCGTTTTGGGACATGAAAGGCGCCAACACACTGCAGAAAATTTTACCCGATAGCTGGCAAAATGCGAGCTGTTGTGAGAAATACGTGTGTTGGTTGCATTGCAGGCATGATAAACTTAATGACTGGCGCTGCCTGTTAAGTGATGTCGTAACAATGTACGTGTTGTGTGATTGCACAGGAGGAAGGATTGTGATGCAACTCAGTAAATGTGCAGAATTGGAGCACGCTTTTCTGCAGTTACAGTCGGTTCATTGTCAGGGTGGCCGAGTGGTTTAAGGTGCCAAACTCAAAGACTGTAACCCTTACCTTACCAAAGGTTGGTGTATTCTGGGACGTGGGTGCCAAGCCCACTTCTAGCGGCGTGGTTTCCAATCCCACTTCTGACATTTACTTTTTATCCACACAAATGCGGCCAGCGTGCAAAAAGCATGCACAACTGGCCTTCAATTTTCAAGTGGTGACATCAAACTCTTCGATGGTATTGCCATTTGCCAACAAACTGAAGGCACCGCTCACAGTCCAACTACTTTTCCACACCAAAATGGCCCCATTGTGAAACAGGTGCCCATGCTTGTGCTGACAGAATGCAAGTGTTACGCAGGGAAAATTCTGGCAGCGGTGGGATTTGAACCCACGCCTCCGAAGAAACTGGAACCTGGATCCAGCGCCTTAGACCGCTCGGCCACGCTACCACTGGACGCAGCTTCTGTTCTGGAACGAGTGACCGTTGAGTGAAATGTGACTTTGCCATGCGGAAAATAATAATTAAGTGGTCGACAGTGAACTCTCGAGAAACGATTTTGCAACATACCGGTCACAGGAACCTACGTATCCACAGGGCAACAACAGAAATTAGGTGCATGTTGGGACAAACCAGTTACAACATTCATTCAATATTTATTCCTATATCAACATCACTGACAAAAACAGATTATCTGGTCATGAACACATTGCTGTTTGTGGGATCGTGCTGTGTGCATACTGGCTGCGCCATTTCCCACATTACAACAGTGACTCACTTTAAAAATACTTCATTGGCTGTAAAGCGTTTTGGGACATGAAAGGCGCCAACACACTGCAGAAAATTTTACCCGATAGCTGGCAAAATGCGAGCTGTTGTGAGAAATACGTGTGTTGGTTGCATTGCAGGCATGATAAACTTAATGACTGGCGCTGCCTGTTAAGTGATGTCGTAACAATGTACGTGTTGTGTGATTGCACAGGAGGAAGGATTGTGATGCAACTCAGTAAATGTGCAGAATTGGAGTACGCTTTTCTGCAGTTGCAGTCGGTTCATTGTCAGGGTGGCCGAGTGGTTTAAGGTGCCAAACTCAAAGACTGTAACCCTTACCTTACCAAAGGTTGGTGTATTCTGGGACGTGGGTGCCAAGCCCACTTCTAGCGGCGTGGTTTCCAATCCCACTTCTGACATTTACTTTTTATCCACACAAATGCGGCCAGCGTGCAAAAAGCATGCACAACTGGCCTTCAATTTTCAAGTGGTGACATCAAACTCTTCGATGGTATTGCCATTTGCCAACAAACTGAAGGCACCGCTCACAGTCCAACTACTTTTCCACACCAAAATGGCCCCATTGTGAAACAGGTGCCCATGCTTGTGCTGACAGAATGCAAGTGTTACGCAGGGAAAATTCTGGCAGCGGTGGGATTTGAACCCACGCCTCCGAAGAGACTGGAACCTGGATCCAGCGCCTTAGACCGCTCGGCCACGCTACCACTGGACGCAGCTTCTGTTCTGGAACGAGTGACCGTTGAGTGAAATGTGACTTTGCCATGCGGAAAATAATAATTGAGGCAATTAAAGTGGTAGACAGTGAACTCTCGAGAAACGATTTTGCAACATACCGGTCACAGGAACCTACGTATCCACAGGGCAACAACAGAAATTAGGTGCATGTTGGGACAAACCAGTTACAACATTCATTCAATATTTATTCCTATATCAACATCACTGACAAAAACAGATTATCTGGTCATGAACACATTGCTGTTTGTGGGATCGTGCTGTGTGCATACTGGCTGCGCCATTTCCCACATTACAACAGTGACTCACTTTAAAAATACTTCATTGGCTGTAAAGCGTTTTGGGACATGAAAGGCGCCAACACACTGCAGAAAATTTTACCCGATAGCTGGCAAAATGCGAGCTGTTGTGAGAAATACGTGTGTTGGTTGCATTGCAGGCATGATAAACTTAATGACTGGCGCTGCCTGTTAAGTGATGTCGTAACAATGTACGTGTTGTGTGATTGCACAGGAGGAAGGATTGTGATGCAACTCAGTAAATGTGCAGAATTGGAGTACGCTTTTCTGCAGTTACAGTCGGTTCATTATCAAAATAGCCGAGTGGTTTAAGGTGCCAAACTCAAAGACTGTAACCCTTACCTTACCAAAGGTTGGTGTATTCTGGGACGTGGGTGCCAAGCCCACTTCTAGCGGCGTGGTTTCCAATCCCACTTCTGACATTTACTTTTTATCCACACAAATGCGGCCAGCGTGCAAAAAGCATGCTCAACTGGCCTTCAATTTTCAAGTGGTGACATCAAACTCTTCGATGGTATTGCCATTTGCCAACAAACGAAAGGCACCGCTCACAGTCCAACTACTTTTCCACACCAAAATGGCCCCATTGTGAAACAGGTGCCCATGCTTGTGCTGACAGAATGCAAGTGTTACGCAGGGAAAATTCTGGCAGCGGTGGGATTTGAACCCACGCCTCCGAAGAGACTGGAACCTGGATCCAGCGCCTTAGACCGCTCGGCCACGCTACCACTGGAAGCAGCTTCTGTTCTGGAACGAGTGACCGTTGAGTGTAATGTGACTTTGTTATGCGGAAAATAATAATTAAGGCAATTAAAGTGGTAGACAGTAAACTCTCGAGAAACGATTTTGCAACATACCGGTCACAGGCACCTACGTATCCACAGGGCAACAACAGAAATTAGGTGCATGTTGGGACAAACCAGTTACAACATTCATTCAATATTTATTCCTATATCAACATCACTGACAAAAACAGATTATCTGGTCATGAACACATTGCTGTTTGTGGGATCGTGCTGTGTGCATCCTGGCTGCGCCATTTCCCACATTACAACAGTGACTCACTTTAAAAATACTTCATTGGCTGTAAAGCGTTTTGGGACATGAAAGGCGCCAACACACTGCAGAAAATTTTACCCGATAGCTGGCAAAATGCGAGCTGTTGTGAGAAATACGTGTGTTGGTTGCATTGCAGGCATGATAAACTTAATGACTGGCGCTGCCTGTTAAGTGATGTCGTAACAATGTACGTGTTGTGTGATTGCACAGGAGGAAGGATTGTGATGCAACTCAGTAAATGTGCAGAATTGGAGCACGCTTTTCTGCAGTTGCAGTCGGTTCATTGTCAGGGTGGCCGAGTGGTTTAAGGTGCCAAACTCAAAGACTGTAACCCTTACCTTACCAAAGGTTGGTGTATTCTGGGACGTGGGTGCCAAGCCCACTTCTAGCGGCGTGGTTTCCAATCCCACTTCTGACATTTACTTTTTATCCACACAAATGCGGCCAGCGTGCAAAAAGCATGCACAACTGGCCTTCAATTTTCAAGTGGTGACATCAAACTCTTCGATGGTATTGCCATTTGCCAACAAACTGAAGGCACCGCTCACAGTCCAACTACTTTTCCACACCAAAATGGCCCCATTGTGAAACAGGTGCCCATGCTTGTGCTGACAGAATGCAAGTGTTACGCAGGGAAAATTCTGGCAGCGGTGGGATTTGAACCCACGCCTCCGAAGAGACTGGAACCTGGATCCAGCGCCTTAGACCGCTCGGCCACGCTACCACTGGACGCAGCTTCTGTTCTGGAACGAGTGACCGTTGATTGAAATGTGACTTTGCCATGCGGAAAATAATAATTAAGTGGTAGACAGTGAACTCTCGAGAAACGATTTTGCAACATACCGGTCACAGGAACCTACGTATCCACAGGGCAACAACAGAAATTAGGTGCATGTTGGGACAAACCAGTTACAACATTCATTCAATATTTATTCCTATATCAACATCACTGACAAAAACAGATTATCTGGTCATGAACACATTGCTGTTTGTGGGATCGTGCTGTGTGCATACTGGCTGCGCCATTTCCCACATTACAACAGTGACTCACTTTAAAAATACTTCATTGGCTGTAAAGCTTTTTGGGACATGAAAGGCGCCAACACACTGCAGAAAATTTTACCCGATAGCTGGCAAAATGCGAGCTGTTGTGAGAAATACGTGTGTTGGTTGCATTGCAGGCATGATAAACTTAATGACTGGCGCTGCCTGTTAAGTGATGTCGTAACAATGTACGTGTTGTGTGATTGCACAGGAGGAAGGATTGTGATGCAACTCAGTAAATGTGCAGAATTGGAGTACGCTTTTCTGCAGTTACAGTCGGTTCATTGTCAGGGTGGCCGAGTGGTTTAAGGTGCCAAACTCAAAGACTGTAACCCTTACCTTACCAAAGGTTTGTGTATTCTGGGACATGGGTGCCAAGCCCACTTCTAGCGGCGTGGTTTCCAATCCCACTTCTGACATTTACTTTTTATCCACACAAATGCGGCCAGCGTGCAAAAAGCATGCACAACTGGCCTTCAATTTTCAAGTGGTGACATCAAACTCTTCGATGGTATTGCCATTTGCCAACAAACTGAAGGCACCGCTCACAGTCCAACTACTTTTCCACACCAAAATGGCCCCATTGTGAAACAGGTGCCCATGCTTGTGCTGACAGAATGCAAGTGTTACGCAGGGAAAATTCTGGCAGCGGTGGGATTTGAACCCACGCCTCCGAAGAGACTGGAACCTGGATCCAGCGCCTTAGACCGCTCGGCCACGCTACCACTAGAAGCAGCTTCTGTTCTGGAACGAGTGACCGTTGAGTGAAATGTGACTTTGCCATGCGGAAAATAATAATTAAGTGGTAGACAGTGAACTCTCGAGAAACGATTTTGCAACATACCGGTCACAGGAACCTACGTATCCACAGGGCAACAACAGAAATTAGGTGCATGTTGGGACAAACCAGTTACAACATTCATTCAATATTTATTCCTATATCAACATCACTGACAAAAACAGATTATCTGGTCATGAACACATTGCTGTTTGTGGGATCGTGCTGTGTGCATACTGGCTGCGCCATTTCCCACATTACAACAGTGACTCACTTTAAAAATACTTCATTGGCTGTAAAGCGTTTTGGGACATGAAAGGCGCCAACACACTGCAGAAAATTTTACCCGATAGCTGGCAAAATGCGAGCTGTTGTGAGAAATACGTGTGTTGGTTGCATTGCAGGCATGATAAACTTAATGATTGGCGCTGCCTGTTAAGTGATGTCGTAACAATGTACGTGTTGTGTGATTGCACAGGAGGAAGGATTGTGATGCAACTCAGTAAATGTGCAGAATTGGAGCACGCTTTTCTGCAGTTACAGTCGGTTCATTGTCAGGGTGGCCGAGTGGTTTAAGGTGCCAAACTCAAAGACTGTAACCCTTACCTTACCAAAGGTTGGTGTATTCTGGGACGTGGGTGCCAATCCCACTTCTGACATTTACTTTTTATCCACACAAATGCGGCCAGCGTGCAAAAAGCATGCACAACTGGCCCTCAATTTTCAAGTGGTGACATCAAACTCTTCGATGGTATTGCCATTTGCCAACAAACTGAAGGCACCACTCACAGTCCAACTACTTTTCCACACCAAAATGGCCCCATTGTGAAACAGGTGCCCATGCTTGTGCTGACAGAATGCAAGTGTTACGCAGGGAAAATTCTGGCAGCGGTGGGATTTGAACCCACGCCTCCGAAGAGACTGGAACCTGGATCCAGCGCCTTAGACCGCTCGGCCACGCTACCACTGGACGCAGCTTCTGTTCTGGAACGAGTGACCGTTGAGTGAAATGTGACTTTGCCATGCGGAAAATAATAATTAAGGCAATTAAAGTGGTAGACAGTGAACTCTCGAGAAACGATTTTGCAACATACCGGTCACAGGAACCTACGTATCCACAGGGCAACAACAGAAATTAGGTGCATGTTGGGACAAACCAGTTACAACATTCATTCAATATTTATTCCTATATCAACATCACTGACAAAAACAGATTATCTGGTCATGAACACATTGCTGTTTGTGGGATCGTGCTGTGTGCATCCTGGCTGCGCCATTTCCCACATTACAACAGTGACTCACTTTAAAAATACTTCATTGGCTGTAAAGCGTTTTGGGACATGAAAGGCGCCAACACACTGCAGAAAATTTTACCCGATAGCTGGCAAAATGCGAGCTGTTGTGAGAAATACGTGTGTTGGTTGCATTGCAGGCATGATAAACTTAATGACTGGCGCTGCCTGTTAAGTGATGTCGTAACAATGTACGTGTTGTGTGATTGCACAGGAGGAAGGATTGTGATGCAACTCAGTAAATGTGCAGAATTGGAGCACGCTTTTCTGCAGTTGCAGTCGGTTCATTGTCAGGGTGGCCGAGTGGTTTAAGGTGCCAAACTCAAAGACTGTAACCCTTACCTTACCAAAGGTTGGTGTATTCTGGGACGTGGGTGCCAAGCCCACTTCTAGCGGCGTGGTTTCCAATCCCACTTCTGACATTTACTTTTTATCCACACAAATGCGGCCAGCGTGCAAAAAGCATGCACAACTGGCCTTCAATTTTCAAGTGGTGACATCAAACTCTTCGATGGTATTGCCATTTGCCAACAAACTGAAGGCACCGCTCACAGTCCAACTACTTTTCCACACCAAAATGGCCCCATTGTGAAACAGGTGCCCATGCTTGTGCTGACAGAATGCAAGTGTTACGCAGGGAAAATTCTGGCAGCGGTGGGATTTGAACCCACGCCTCCGAAGAGACTGGAACCTGGATCCAGCGCCTTAGACCGCTCGGCCACGCTACCACTGGAAGCAGCTTCTGTTCTGGAACAAGTGACCGTTGAGTGTAATGTGACTTTGTTATGCGGAAAATAATAATTAAGGCAATTAAAGTGGTAGACAGTAAACTCTCGAGAAACGATTTTGCAACATACCGGTCACAGGCACCTACGTATCCACAGGGCAACAACAGAAATTAGGTGCATGTTGGGACAAACCAGTTACAACATTCATTCAATATTTATTCCTATATCAACATCACTGACAAAAACAGATTATCTGGTCATGAACACATTGCTGTTTGTGGGATCGTGCTGTGTGCATCCTGGCTGCGCCATTTCCCACATTACAACAGTGACTCACTTTAAAAATACTTCATTGGCTGTAAAGCGTTTTGGGACATGAAAGGCGCCAACACACTGCAGAAAATTTTACCCGATAGCTGGCAAAATGCGAGCTGTTGTGAGAAATACGTGTGTTGGTTGCATTGCAGGCATGATAAACTTAATGACTGGCGCTGCCTGTTAAGTGATGTCGTAACAATGTACGTGTTGTGTGATTGCACAGGAGGAAGGATTGTGATGCAACTCAGTAAATGTGCAGAATTGGAGCACGCTTTTCTGCAGTTGCAGTCGGTTCATTGTCAGGGTGGCCGAGTGGTTTAAGGTGCCAAACTCAAAGACTGTAACCCTTACCTTACCAAAGGTTGGTGTATTCTGGGACGTGGGTGCCAAGCCCACTTCTAGCGGCGTGGTTTCCAATCCCACTTCTGACATTTACTTTTTATCCACACAAATGCGGCCAGCGTGCAAAAAGCATGCACAACTGGCCTTCAATTTTCAAGTGGTGACATCAAACTCTTCGATGGTATTGCCATTTGCCAACAAACTGAAGGCACCGCTCACAGTCCAACTACTTTTCCACACCAAAATGGCCCCATTGTGAAACAGGTGCCCATGCTTGTGCTGACAGAATGCAAGTGTTACGCAGGGAAAATTCTGGCAGCGGTGGGATTTGAACCCACGCCTCCGAAGAGACTGGAACCTGGATCCAGCGCCTTAGACCGCTCGGCCACGCTACCACTGGACGCAGCTTCTGTTCTGGAACGAGTGACCGTTGAGTGAAATGTGACTTTGCCATGCGGAAAATAATAATTAAGTGGTAGACAGTGAACTCTCGAGAAACGATTTTGCAACATACCGGTCACAGGAACCTACGTATCCACAGGGCAACAACAGAAATTAGGTGCATGTTGGGACAAACCAGTTACAACATTCATTCAATATTTATTCCTATATCAACATCACTGACAAAAACAGATTATCTGGTCATGAACACATTGCTGTTTGTGGGATCGTGCTGTGTGCATACTGGCTGCGCCATTTCCCACATTACAACAGTGACTCACTTTAAAAATACTTCATTGGCTGTAAAGCGTTTTGGGACATGAAAGGCGCCAACACACTGCAGAAAATTTTACCCGATAGCTGGCAAAATGCGAGCTGTTGTGAGAAATACGTGTGTTGGTTGCATTGCAGGCATGATAAACTTAATGACTGGCGCTGCCTGTTAAGTGATGTCGTAACAATGTACGTGTTGTGTGATTGCACAGGAGGAAGGATTGTGATGCAACTCAGTAAATGTGCAGAATTGGAGTACGCTTTTCTGCAGTTACAGTCGGTTCATTATCAAAATAGCCGAGTGGTTTAAGGTGCCAAACTCAAAGACTGTAACCCTTACCTTACCAAAGGTTGGTGTATTCTGGGACGTGGGTGCCAAGCCCACTTCTAGCGGCGTGGTTTCCAATCCCACTTCTGACATTTACTTTTTATCCACACAAATGCGGCCAGCGTGCAAAAAGCATGCTCAACTGGCCTTCAATTTTCAAGTGGTGACATCAAACTCTTCGATGGTATTGCCATTTGCCAACAAACGAAAGGCACCGCTCACAGTCCAACTACTTTTCCACACCAAAATGGCCCCATTGTGAAACAGGTGCCCATGCTTGTGCTGACAGAATGCAAGTGTTACGCAGGGAAAATTCTGGCAGCGGTGGGATTTGAACCCACGCCTCCGAAGAGACTGGAACCTGGATCCAGCGCCTTAGACCGCTCGGCCACGCTACCACTGGAAGCAGCTTCTGTTCTGGAACGAGTGACCGTTGAGTGTAATGTGACTTTGTTATGCGGAAAATAATAATTAAGGCAATTAAAGTGGTAGACAGTAAACTCTCGAGAAACGATTTTGCAACATACCGGTCACAGGCACCTACGTATCCACAGGGCAACAACAGAAATTAGGTGCATGTTGGGACAAACCAGTTACAACATTCATTCAATATTTATTCCTATATCAACATCACTGACAAAAACAGATTATCTGGTCATGAACACATTGCTGTTTGTGGGATCGTGCTGTGTGCATCCTGGCTGCGCCATTTCCCACATTACAACAGTGACTCACTTTAAAAATACTTCATTGGCTGTAAAGCGTTTTGGGACATGAAAGGCGCCAACACACTGCAGAAAATTTTACCCGATAGCTGGCAAAATGCGAGCTGTTGTGAGAAATACGTGTGTTGGTTGCATTGCAGGCATGATAAACTTAATGACTGGCGCTGCCTGTTAAGTGATGTCGTAACAATGTACGTGTTGTGTGATTGCACAGGAGGAAGGATTGTGATGCAACTCAGTAAATGTGCAGAATTGGAGCACGCTTTTCTGCAGTTACAGTCGGTTCATTGTCAGGGTGGCCGAGTGGTTTAAGGTGCCAAACTCAAAGACTGTAACCCTTACCTTACCAAAGGTTGGTGTATTCTGGGACGTGGGTGCCAATCCCACTTCTGACATTTACTTTTTATCCACACAAATGCGGCCAGCGTGCAAAAAGCATGCACAACTGGCCCTCAATTTTCAAGTGGTGACATCAAACTCTTCGATGGTATTGCCATTTGCCAACAAACTGAAGGCACCGCTCACAGTCCAACTACTTTTCCACACCAAAATGGCCCCATTGTGAAACAGGTGCCCATGCTTGTGCTGACAGAATGCAAGTGTTACGCAGGGAAAATTCTGGCAGCGGTGGGATTTGAACCCACGCCTCCGAAGAGACTGGAACCTGGATCCAGCGCCTTAGACCGCTCGGCCACGCTACCACTGGACGCAGCTTCTGTTCTGGAACGAGTGACCGTTGAGTGAAATGTGACTTTGCCATGCGGAAAATAATAATTAAGGCAATTAAAGTGGTAGACAGTGAACTCTCGAGAAACGATTTTGCAACATACCGGTCACAGGAACCTACGTATCCACAGGGCAACAACAGAAATTAGGTGCATGTTGGGACAAACCAGTTACAACATTCATTCAATATTTAATCCTATATCAACATCACTGACAAAAACAGATTATCTGGTCATGAACACATTGCTGTTTGTGGGATCGTGCTGTGTGCATCCTGGCTGCGCCATTTCCCACATTACAACAGTGACTCACTTTAAAAATACTTCATTGGCTGTAAAGCGTTTTGGGACATGAAAGGCGCCAACACACTGCAGAAAATTTTACCCGATAGCTGGCAAAATGCGAGCTGTTGTGAGAAATACGTGTGTTGGTTGCATTGCAGGCATGATAAACTTAATGACTGGCGCTGCCTGTTAAGTGATGTCGTAACAATGTACGTGTTGTGTGATTGCACAGGAGGAAGGATTGTGATGCAACTCAGTAAATGTGCAGAATTGGAGCACGCTTTTCTGCAGTTACAGTCGGTTCATTGTCAGGGTGGCCGAGTGGTTTAAGGTGCCAAACTCAAAGACTGTAACCCTTACCTTACCAAAGGTTGGTGTATTCTGGGACGTGGGTGCCAAGCCCACTTCTAGCGGCGTGGTTTCCAATCCCACTTCTGACATTTACTTTTTATCCACACAAATGCGGCCAGCGTGCAAAAAGCATGCACAACTGGCCTTCAATTTTCAAGTGGTGACATCAAACTCTTCGATGGTATTGCCATTTGCCAACAAACTGAAGGCACCGCTCACAGTCCAACTACTTTTCCACACCAAAATGGCCCCATTGTGAAACAGGTGCCCATGCTTGTGCTGACAGAATGCAAGTGTTACGCAGGGAAAATTCTGGCAGCGGTGGGATTTGAACCCACGCCTCCGAAGAGACTGGAACCTGGATCCAGCGCCTTAGACCGCTCGGCCACGCTACCACTGGAAGCAGCTTCTGTTCTGGAACGAGTGACCGTTGAGTGAAATGTGACTTTGCCATGCGGAAAATAATAATTAAGGCAATTAAAGTGGTAGACAGTGAACTCTCGAGAAACGATTTTGCAACATACCGGTCACAGGAACCTACGTATCCACAGGGCAACAACAGAAATTAGGTGCATGTTGGGACAAACCAGTTACAACATTCATTCAATATTTATTCCTATATCAACATCACTGACAAAAACAGATTATCTGGTCATGAACACATTGCTGTTTGTGGGATCGTGCTGTGTGCATCCTGGCTGCGCCATTTCCCACATTACAACAGTGACTCACTTTAAAAATACTTCATTGGCTGTAAAGCGTTTTGGGACATGAAAGGCGCCAACACACTGCAGAAAATTTTACCCGATAGCTGGCAAAATGCGAGCTGTTGTGAGAAATACGTATGTTGGTTGCATTGCAGGCATGATAAACTTAATGACTGGCGCTGCCTGTTAAGTGATGTCGTAACAATGTACGTGTTGTGTGATTGCACAGGAGGAAGGATTGTGATGCAACTCAGTAAATGTGCAGAATTGGAGCACGCTTTTCTGCAGTTACAGTCGGTTCATTGTCAGGGTGGCCGAGTGGTTTAAGGTGCCAAACTCAAAGACTGTAACCCTTACCTTACCAAAGGTTGGTGTATTCTGGGACGTGGGTGCCAAGCCCACTTCTAGCGGCGTGGTTTCCAATCCCACTTCTGACATTTACTTTTTATCCACACAAATGCGGCCAGCGTGCAAAAAGCATGCACAACTGGCCTTCAATTTTCAAGTGGTGACATCAAACTCTTCGATGGTATTGCCATTTGCCAACAAACTGAAGGCACCGCTCACAGTCCAACTACTTTTCCACACCAAAATGGCCCCATTGTGAAACAGGTGCCCATGCTTGTGCTGACAGAATGCAAGTGTTACGCAGGGAAAATTCTGGCAGCGGTGGGATTTGAACCCACGCCTCCGAAGAGACTGGAACCTGGATCCAGCGCCTTAGACCGCTCGGGCACGCTACCACTGGAAGCAGCTTCTGTTCTGGAACGAGTGACCGTTGAGTGAAATGTGACTTTGCCATGCGGAAAATAATAATTAAGGCAATTAAAGTGGTAGACAGTGAACTCTCGAGAAACGATTTTGCAACATACCGGTCACAGGAACCTACGTATCCACAGGGCAACAACAGAAATTAGGTGCATGTTGGGACAAACCAGTTACAACATTCATTCAATATTTATTCCTATATCAACATCACTGACAAAAACAGATTATCTGGTCATGAACACATTGCTGTTTGTGGGATCGTGCTGTGTGCATCCTGGCTGCGCCATTTCCCACATTACAACAGTGACTCACTTTAAAAATACTTCATTGGCTGTAAAGCGTTTTGGGACATGAAAGGCGCCAACACACTGCAGAAAATTTTACCCGATAGCTGGCAAAATGCGAGCTGTTGTGAGAAATACGTGTGTTGGTTGCATTGCAGGCATGATAAACTTAATGACTGGCGCTGCCTGTTAAGTGATGTCGTAACAATGTACGTGTTGTGTGATTGCACAGGAGGAAGGATTGTGATGCAACTCAGTAAATGTGCAGAATTGGAGCACGCTTTTCTGCAGTTACAGTCGGTTCATTGTCAGGGTGGCCGAGTGGTTTAAGGTGCCAAACTCAAAGACTGTAACCCTTACCTTACCAAAGGTTGGTGTATTCTGGGACGTGGGTGCCAAGCCCACTTCTGACATTTACTTTTTATCCACACAAATGCGGCCAGCGTGCAAAAAGCATGCACAACTGGCCCTCAATTTTCAAGTGGTGACATCAAACTCTTCGATGGTATTGCCATTTGCCAACAAACTGAAGGCACCGCTCACAGTCCAACTACTTTTCCACACCAAAATGGCCCCATTGTGAAACAGGTGCCCATGCTTGTGCTGACAGAATGCAAGTGTTACGCAGGGAAAATTCTGGCAGCGGTGGGATTTGAACCCACGCCTCCGAAGAGACGGGAATCTGGATCCAGCGCCTTAGACCGCTCGGCCACGCTACCACTGGAAGCAGCTTCTGTTCTGGAACGAGTGACCGTTGAGTGAAATGTGACTTTGCCATGCGGAAAATAATAATGAAGGCAATTAAAGTGGTAGACAGTAAACTCTCGAGAAACGATTTTGCAACATACCGGTCACAGGAACCTACGTATCCACAGGGCAACAACAGAAATTAGGTGCATGTTGGGACAAACCAGTTACAACATTCATTCAATATTTATTCCTATATCAACATCACTGACAAAAACAGATTATCTGGTCATGAAAACATTGCTGTTTGTGGGATCGTGCTGTGTGCATACTGGCTGCGCCATTTCCCACATTACAACAGTGACTCACTTTAAAAATACTTCATTGGCTGTAAAGCGTTTTGGGACATGAAAGGCGCCAACACACTGCAGAAAATTTACCCGATCGCTGGCAAAATGCGAGCTGTTGTGAGAAATACGTGTGTTGGTTGCATTGCAGGCATGATAAACTTAATGACTGGCGCTGCCTGTTAAGTGATGTCGTAACAATGTACGTGTTGTGTGATTGCACAGGAGGAAGGATTGTGATGCAACTCAGTAAATGTGCAGAATTGGAGCACGCTTTTCTGCAGTTACAGTCGGTTCATTGTCAGGGTGGCCGAGTGGTTTAAGGTGCCAAACTCAAAGACTGTAACACTTACCTTACCAAAGGTTGGTGTATTCTGGGACGTGGGTGCCAAGCCCACTTCTAGCGGCGTGGTTTCCAATCCCACTTCTGACATTTACCTTTTATCCACACAAATGCGGCCAGCGTGCAAAAAGCATGCACAACTGGCCTTCAATTTTCAAGTGGTGACATCAAACTCTTCGATGGTATTGCCATTTGCCAACAAACTGAAGGCACCGCTCACAGTCCAACTACTTTTCCACACCAAAATGGCCCCATTGTGAAACAGGTGCCCATGCTTGTGCTGACAGAATGCAAGTGTTACGCAGGGAAAATTCTGGCAGCGGTGGGATTTGAACCCACGCCTCCGAAGAGACTGGAACCTGGATCCAGCGCCTTAGACCGCTCGGCCACGCTACCACTGGACGCAGCTTCTGTTCTGGAACGAGTGACCGTTGAGTGTAATGTGACTTTGTTATGCGGAAAATAATAATTAAGGCAATTAAAGTGGTAGGCAGTGAACTCTCGAGAAACGATTTTGCAACATACCGGTCACAGGAACCTACGTATCCACAGGGCAACAACAGAAATTAGGTGCATGTTGGGACAAACCAGTTACAACATTCATTCAATATTTATTCCTATATCAACATCACTGACAAAAACAGATTATCTGGTCATGAACACATTGCTGTTTGTGGGATCGTGCTGTGTGCATCCTGGCTGCGCCATTTCCCACATTACAACAGTGACTCACTTTAAAAATACTTCATTGGCTGTAAAGCGTTTTGGGACATGAAAGGCGCCAACACACTGCAGAAAATTTTACCCGATAGCTGGCAAAATGCGAGCTGTTGTGAGAAATACGTGTGTTGGTTGCATTGCAGGCATGATAAACTTAATGACTGGCGCTGCCTGTTAAGTGATGTCGTAACAATGTACGTGTTGTGTGATTGCACAGGAGGAAGGATTGTGATGCAACTCAGTAAATGTGCAGAATTGGAGCACGCTTTTCTGCAGTTACAGTCGGTTCATTATCAAAATAGCCGAGTGGTTTAAGGTGCCAAACTCAAAGACTGTAACCCTTACCTTACCAAAGGTTGGTGTATTCTGGGACGTGGGTGCCAAGCCCACTTCTAGCGGCGTGGTTTCCAATCCCACTTCTGACATTTACTTTTTATCCACACAAATGCGGCCAGCGTGCAAAAAGCATGCACAACTGGCCTTCAATTTTCAAGTGGTGACATCAAACTCTTCGATGGTATTGCCATTTGCCAACAAACTGAAGGCACCGCTCACAGTCCAACTACTTTTCCACACCAAAATGGCCCCATTGTGAAACAGGTGCCCATGCTTGTGCTGACAGAATGCAAGTGTTACGCAGGGAAAATTCTGGCAGCGGTGGGATTTGAACCCACGCCTCCGAAGAGACTGGAACCTGGATCCAGCGCCTTAGACCGCTCGGCCACGCTACCACTGGACGCAGCTTCTGTTCTGGAACGAGTGACCGTTGAGTGTAATGTGACTTTGTTATGCGGAAAATAATAATTAAGGCAATTAAAGTGGTAGACAGTGAACTCTCGAGAAACGATTTTGCAACATACCGGTCACAGGAACCTACGTATCCACAGGGCAACAACAGAAATTAGGTGCATGTTGGGACAAACCAGTTACAACATTCATTCAATATTTATTCCTATATCAACATCACTGACAAAAACAGATTATCTGGTCATGAACACATTGCTGTTTGTGGGATCGTGCTGTGTGCATACTGGCTGCGCCATTTCCCACATTACAACAGTGACTCACTTTAAAAATACTTCATTGGCTGTAAAGCGTTTTGGGACATGAAAGGCGCCAACACACTGCAGAAAATTTTACCCGATCGCTGGCAAAATGCGAGCTGTTGTGAGAAATACGTGTGTTGGTTGCATTGCAGGCATGATAAACTTAATGACTGGCGCTGCCTGTTAAGTGATGTCGTAACAATGTACGTGTTGTGTGATTGCACAGGAGGAAGTATTGTGATGCAACTCAGTAAATGTGCAGAATTGGAGTACGCTTTTCTGCAGTTACAGTCGGTTCATTATCAAAATAGCCGAGTGGTTTAAGGTGCCAAACTCAAAGACTGTAACCCTTACCTTACCAAAGGTTGGTGTATTCTGGGACGTGGGTGCCAAGCCCACTTCTAGCGGCGTGGTTTCCAATCCCACTTCTGACATTTACTTTTTATCCACACAAATGCGGCCAGCGTGCAAAAAGCATGCTCAACTGGCCTTCAATTTTCAAGTGGTGACATCAAACTCTTCGATGGTATTGCCATTTGCCAACAAACGAAAGGCACCGCTCACAGTCCAACTACTTTTCCACACCAAAATGGCCCCATTGTGAAACAGGTGCCCATGCTTGTGCTGACAGAATGCAAGTGTTACGCAGGGAAAATTCAGGCAGCGGTGGGATTTGAACCCACGCCTCCGAAGAGACTGGAACCTGGATCCAGCGCCTTAGACCGCTCGGCCACGCTACCACTGGACGCAGCTTCTGTTCTGGAACGAGTGACCGTTGAGTGTAATGTGACTTTGTTATGCGGAAAATAATAATTAAGGCAATTAAAGTGGTAGACAGTGAACTCTCGAGAAACGATTTTGCAACATACCGGTCACAGGAACCTACGTATCCACAGGGCAACAACAGAAATTAGGTGCATGTTGGGACAAACCAGTTACAACATTCATTCAATATTTATTCCTATATCAACATCACTGACAAAAACAGATTATCTGGTCATGAACACATTGCTGTTTGTGGGATCGTGCTGTGTGCATACTGGCTGCGCCATTTCCCACATTACAACAGTGACTCACTTTAAAAATACTTCATTGGCTGTAAAGCGTTTTGGGACATGAAAGGCGCCAACACACTGCAGAAAATTTTACCCGATAGCTGGCAAAATGCGAGCTGTTGTGAGAAATACGTGTGTTGGTTGCATTGCAGGCATGATAAACTTAATGACTGGCGCTGCCTGTTAAGTGATGTCGTAACAATGTACGTGTTGTGTGATTGCACAGGAGGAAGGATTGTGATGCAACTCAGTAAATGTGCAGAATTGGAGCACGCTTTTCTGCAGTTACAGTCGGTTCATTGTCAGGGTGGCCGAGTGGTTTAAGGTGCCAAACTCAAAGACTGTAACCCTTACCTTACCAAAGGTTGGTGTATTCTGGGACGTGGGTGCCAAGCCCACTTCTAGCGGCGTGGTTTCCAATCCCACTTCTGACATTTACTTTTTATCCACACAAATGCGGCCAGCGTGCAAAAAGCATGCACAACTGGCCTTCAATTTTCAAGTGGTGACATCAAACTCTTCGATGGTATTGCCATTTGCCAACAAACTGAAGGCACCGCTCACAGTCCAACTACTTTTCCACACCAAAATGGCCCCATTGTGAAACAGGTGCCCATGCTTGTGCTGACAGAATGCAAGTGTTACGCAGGGAAAATTCTGGCAGCAGTGGGATTTGAACCCACGCCTCCGAAGAGACTGCAACCTGGATCCAGCGCCTTAGACCGCTCGGCCACGCTACCACTGGACGCAGCTTCTGTTCTGGAACGAGTGAACGTTGAGTGAAATGTGACTTTGCCATGCGGAAAATAATAATTAAGGCAATTAAAGTGGTAGACAGTGAACTCTCGAGAAATGATTTTGCAACATACCGGTCACAGGAACCTACGTATCCACAGGGCAACAACAGAAATTAGGTGCATGTTGGGACAAACCAGTTACAACATTCATTCAATATTTATTCCTATATCAACATCACTGACAAAAACAGATTATCTGGTCATGAACACATTGCTGTTTGTGGGATCGTGCTGTGTGCATACTGGCTGCGCCATTTCCCACATTACAACAGTGACTCACTTTAAAAATACTTCATTGGCTGTAAAGCGTTTTGGGACATGAAAGGCGCCAACACACTGCAGAAAATTTTACCCGATAGCTGGCAAAATGCGAGCTGTTGTGAGAAATACGTGTGTTGGTTGCATTGCAGGCATGATAAACTTAATGATTGGCGCTGCCTGTTAAGTGATGTCGTAACAATGTACGTGTTGTGTGATTGCACAGGAGGAAGGATTGTGATGCAACTCAGTAAATGTGCAGAATTGGAGCACGCTTTTCTGCAGTTACAGTCGGTTCATTGTCAGGGTGGCCGAGTGGTTTAAGGTGCCAAACTCAAAGACTGTAACCCTTACCTTACCAAATGTTGGTGTATTCTGGGACGTGGGTGCCAAGCCCACTTCTAGCGGCGTGGTTTCCAATCCCACTTCTGACATTTACTTTTTATCCACACAAATGCGGCCAGCGTGCAAAAAGCATGCTCAACTGGCCTTCAATTTTCAAGTGGTGACATCAAACACTTCGATGGTATTGCCATTTGCCAACAAACTAAAGGCACCGCTCACAGTCCAACTACTTTTCCACACCAAAATGGCCCCATTGTGAAACAGGTGCCCATGCTTGTGCTGACAGAATGCAAGTGTTACGCAGGGAAAATTCAGGCAGCGGTGGGATTTGAACCCACGCCTCCGAAGAGACTGGAACCTGGATCCAGCGCCTTAGACCGCTCGGCCACGCTACCACTGGACGCAGCTTCTGTTCTGGAACGAGTGACCGTTGAGTGTAATGTGACTTTGTTATGCGGAAAATAATAATTAAGGCAATTAAAGTGGTAGACAGTGAACTCTCGAGAAACGATTTTGCAACATACCGGTCACAGGAACCTACGTATCCACAGGGCAACAACAGAAATTAGGTGCATGTTGGGACAAACCAGTTACAACATTCATTCAATATTTATTCCTATATCAACATCACTGACAAAAACAGATTATCTGGTCATGAACACATTGCTGTTTGTGGGATCGTGCTGTGTGCATACTGGCTGCGCCATTTCCCACATTACAACAGTGACTCACTTTAAAAATACTTCATTGGCTGTAAAGCGTTTTGGGACATGAAAGGCGCCAACACACTGCAGAAAATTTTACCCGATAGCTGGCAAAATGCGAGCTGTTGTGAGAAATACGTGTGTTGGTTGCATTGCAGGCATGATAAACTTAATGACTGGCGCTGCCTGTTAAGTGATGTCGTAACAATGTACGTGTTGTGTGATTGCACAGGAGGAAGGATTGTGATGCAACTCAGTAAATGTGCAGAATTGGAGCACGCTTTTCTGCAGTTACAGTCGGTTCATTGTCAGGGTGGCCGAGTGGTTTAAGGTGCCAAACTCAAAGACTGTAACCCTTACCTTACCAAAGGTTGGTGTATTCTGGGACGTGGGTGCCAAGCCCACTTCTAGCGGCGTGGTTTCCAATCCCACTTCTGACATTTACTTTTTATCCACACAAATGCGGCCAGCGTGCAAAAAGCATGCACAACTGGCCTTCAATTTTCAAGTGGTGACATCAAACTCTTCGATGGTATTGCCATTTGCCAACAAACTGAAGGCACCGCTCACAGTCCAACTACTTTTCCACACCAAAATGGCCCCATTGTGAAACAGGTGCCCATGCTTGTGCTGACAGAATGCAAGTGTTACGCAGGGAAAATTCTGGCAGCAGTGGGATTTGAACCCACGCCTCCGAAGAGACTGCAACCTGGATCCAGCGCCTTAGACCGCTCGGCCACGCTACCACTGGACGCAGCTTCTGTTCTGGAACGAGTGAACGTTGAGTGAAATGTGACTTTGCCATGCGGAAAATAATAATTAAGGCAATTAAAGTGGTAGACAGTGAACTCTCGAGAAATGATTTTGCAACATACCGGTCACAGGAACCTACGTATCCACAGGGCAACAACAGAAATTAGGTGCATGTTGGGACAAACCAGTTACAACATTCATTCAATATTTATTCCTATATCAACATCACTGACAAAAACAGATTATCTGGTCATGAACACATTGCTGTTTGTGGGATCGTGCTGTGTGCATACTGGCTGCGCCATTTCCCACATTACAACAGTGACTCACTTTAAAAATACTTCATTGGCTGTAAAGCGTTTTGGGACATGAAAGGCGCCAACACACTGCAGAAAATTTTACCCGATAGCTGGCAAAATGCGAGCTGTTGTGAGAAATACGTGTGTTGGTTGCATTGCAGGCATGATAAACTTAATGATTGGCGCTGCCTGTTAAGTGATGTCGTAACAATGTACGTGTTGTGTGATTGCACAGGAGGAAGGATTGTGATGCAACTCAGTAAATGTGCAGAATTGGAGCACGCTTTTCTGCAGTTACAGTCGGTTCATTGTCAGGGTGGCCGAGTGGTTTAAGGTGCCAAACTCAAAGACTGTAACCCTTACCTTACCAAAGGTTGGTGTATTCTGGGACGTGGGTGCCAAGCCCACTTCTAGCGGCGTGGTTTCCAATCCCACTTCTGACATTTACTTTTTATCCACACAAATGCGGCCAGCGTGCAAAAAGCATGCTCAACTGGCCTTCAATTTTCAAGTGGTGACATCAAACACTTCGATGGTATTGCCATTTGCCAACAAACTAAAGGCACCGCTCACAGTCCAACTACTTTTCCACACCAAAATGGCCCCATTGTGAAACAGGTGCCCATGCTTGTGCTGACAGAATGCAAGTGTTACGCAGGGAAAATTCTGGCAGCGGTGGGATTTGAACCCACGTCTCCGAAGAGACTGCAACCTGGATCCAGCGCCTTAGACCGCTCGGCCACGCTACCACTGGACGCAGCTTCTGTTCTGGAACGAGTGAACGTTGAGTGAAATGTGACTTTGCCATGCGGAAAATAATAATTAAGGCAATTAAAGTGGTAGACAGTGAACTCTCGAGAAATGATTTTGCAACATACCGGTCACAGGAACCTACGTATCCACAGGGCAACAACAGAAATTAGGTGCATGTTGGGACAAACCAGTTACAACATTCATTCAATATTTATTCCTATATCAACATCACTGACAAAAACAGATTATCTGGTCATGAACACATTGCTGTTTGTGGGATCGTGCTGTGTGCATACTGGCTGCGCCATTTCCCACATTACAACAGTGACTCACTTTAAAAGTACTTCATTGGCTGTAAAGCGTTTTGGGACATGAAAGGCGCCAACACACTGCAGAAAATTTTACCCGATAGCTGGCAAAATGCGAGCTGTTGTGAGAAATACGTGTGTTGGTTGCATTGCAGGCATGATAAACTTAATGATTGGCGCTGCCTGTTAAGTGATGTCGTAACAATGTACGTGTTGTGTGATTGCACAGGAGGAAGGATTGTGATGCAACTCAGTAAATGTGCAGAATTGGAGCACGCTTTTCTGCAGTTACAGTCGGTTCATTGTCAGGGTGGCCGAGTGGTTTAAGGTGCCAAACTCAAAGACTGTAACCCTTACCTTACCAAAGGTTGGTGTATTCTGGGACGTGGGTGCCAAGCCCACTTCTAGCGGCGTGGTTTCCAATCCCACTTCTGACATTTACTTTTTATCCACACAAATGCGGCCAGCGTGCAAAAAGCATGCTCAACTGGCCTTCAATTTTCAAGTGGTGACATCAAACACTTCGATGGTATTGCCATTTGCCAACAAACTAAAGGCACCGCTCACAGTCCAACTACTTTTCCACACCAAAATGGCCCCATTGTGAAACAGGTGCCCATGCTTGTGCTGACAGAATGCAAGTGTTACGCAGGGAAAATTCTGGCAGCGGTGGGATTTGAACCCACGCCTCCGAAGAGACTGGAACCTGGATCCAGCGCCTTAGACCGCTCGGCCACGCTACCACTGGAAGCAGCTTCTGTTCTGGAACGAGTGACCGTTGAGTGTAATGTGACTTTGTTATGCGGAAAATAATAATTAAGGCAATTAAAGTGGTAGACAGTGAACTCTCGAGAAACGATTTTGCAACATACCGGTCACAGGAACCTACGTATCCACAGGGCAACAACAGAAATTAGGTGCATGTTGGGACAAACCAGTTACAACATTCATTCAATATTTATTCCTATATCAACATCACTGACAAAAACAGATTATCTGGTCATGAACACATTGCTGTTTGTGGGATCGTGCTGTGTGCATACTGGCTGCGCCATTTCCCACATTACAACAGTGACTCACTTTAAAAATACTTCATTGGCTGTAAAGCGTTTTGGGACATGAAAGGCGCCAACACACTGCAGAAAATTTTACCCGATAGCTGGCAAAATGCGAGCTGTTGTGAGAAATACGTGTGTTGGTTGCATTGCAGGCATGATAAACTTAATGATTGGCGCTGCCTGTTAAGTGATGTCGTAACAATGTACGTGTTGTGTGATTGCACAGGAGGAAGGATTGTGATGCAACTCAGTAAATGTGCAGAATTGGAGCACGCTTTTCTGCAGTTACAGTCGGTTCATTGTCAGGGTGGCCGAGTGGTTTAAGGTGCCAAACTCAAAGACTGTAACCCTTACCTTACCAAAGGTTGGTGTATTCTGGGACGTGGGTGCCAAGCCCACTTCTAGCGGCGTGGTTTCCAATCCCACTTCTGACATTTACTTTTTATCCACACAAATGCGGCCAGCGTGCAAAAAGCATGCTCAACTGGCCTTCAATTTTCAAGTGGTGACATCAAACACTTCGATGGTATTGCCATTTGCCAACAAACTAAAGGCACCGCTCACAGTCCAACTACTTTTCCACACCAAAATGGCCCCATTGTGAAACAGGTGCCCATGCTTGTGCTGACAGAATGCAAGTGTTACGCAGGGAAAATTCTGGCAGCGGTGGGATTTGAACCCACGCCTCCGAAGAGACTGGAACCTGGATCCAGCGCCTTAGACCGCTCGGCCACGCTACCACTGGAAGCAGCTTCTGTTCTGGAACGAGTGACCGTTGAGTGTAATGTGACTTTGTTATGCGGAAAATAATAATTAAGGCAATTAAAGTGGTAGACAGTGAACTCTCGAGAAACGATTTTGCAACATACCGGTCACAGGAAACTACGTATCCACAGGGCAACAACAGAAATTAGGTGCATGTTGGGACAAACCAGTTACAACATTCATTCAATATTTATTCCTATATCAACATCACTGACAAAAACAGATTATCTGGTCATGAACACATTGCTGTTTGTGGGATCGTGCTGTGTGCATCCTGGCTGCGCCATTTCCCACATTACAACAGTGACTCACTTTAAAAATACTTCATTGGCTGTAAAGCGTTTTGGGACATGAAAGGCGCCAACACACTGCAGAAAATTTTACCCGATAGCTGGCAAAATGCGAGCTGTTGTGAGAAATACGTGTGTTGGTTGCATTACAGGCATGATAAACTTAATGACTGGCGCTGCCTGTTAAGTGATGTCGTAACAATGTACGTGTTGTGTGATTGCACAGGAGGAAGGATTGTGATGCAACTCAGTAAATGTGCAGAATTGGAGCACGCTTTTCTGCAGTTACAGTCGGTTCATTGTCAGGGTGGCCGAGTGGTTTAAGGTGCCAAACTCAAAGACTGTAACCCTTACCTTACCAAAGGTTGGTGTATTCTGGGACGTGGGTGCCAAGCCCACTTCTAGCGGCGTGGTTTCCAATCCCACTTCTGACATTTACTTTTTATCCACACAAATGCGGCCAGCGTGCAAAAAGCATGCACAACTGGCCTTCAATTTTCAAGTGGTGACATCAAACTCTTCGATGGTATTGTCATTTGCCAACAAACTGAAGGCACCGCTCACAGTCCAACTACTTTTCCACACCAAAATGGCCCCATTGTGAAACAGGTGCCCATGCTTGTGCTGACAGAATGCAAGTGTTACGCAGGGAAAATTCTGGCAGCGGTGGGATTTGAACCCACGCCTCCGAAGAGACTGGAACCTGGATCCAGCGCCTTAGACCGCTCGGCCACGCTACCACTGGACGCAGCTTCTGTTCTGGAACGAGTGAACGTTGAGTGAAATGTGACTTTGCCATGCGGAAAATAATAATTAAGGCAATTAAAGTGGTAGACAGTGAACTCTCGAGAAACGATTTTGCAACATACCGGTCACAGGAACCTACGTATCCACAGGGCAACAACAGAAATTAGGTGCATGTTGGGACAAACCAGTTACAACATTCATTCAATATTTATTCCTATATCAACATCACTGACAAAAACAGATTATCTGGTCATGAACACATTGCTGTTTGTGGGATCGTGCTGTGTGCATCCTGGCTGCGCCATTTCCCACATTACAACAGTGACTCACTTTAAAAATACTTCATTGGCTGTAAAGCGTTTTGGGACATGAAAGGCGCCAACACACTGCAGAAAATTTTACCCGATAGCTGGCAAAATGCGAGCTGTTGTGAGAAATACGTGTGTTGGTTGCATTGCAGGCATGATAAACTTAATGACTGGCGCTGCCTGTTAAGTGATGTCGTAACAATGTACGTGTTGTGTGATTGCACAGGAGGAAGGATTGTGATGCAACTCAGTAAATGTGCAGAATTGGAGTACGCTTTTCTGCAGTTACAGTCGGTTCATTATCAAAATAGCCGAGTGGTTTAAGGTGCCAAACTCAAAGACTGTAACCCTTACCTTACCAAAGGTTGGTGTATTCTGGGACGTGGGTGCCAAGCCCACTTCTAGCGGCGTGGTTTCCAATCCCACTTCTGACATTTACTTTTTATCCACACAAATGCGGCCAGCGTGCAAAAAGCATGCTCAACTGGCCTTCAATTTTCAAGTGGTGACATCAAACACTTCGATGGTATTGCCATTTGCCAACAAACTAAAGGCACCGCTCACAGTCCAACTACTTTTCCACACCAAAATGGCCCCATTGTGAAACAGGTGCCCATGCTTGTGCTGACAGAATGCAAGTGTTACGCAGGGAAAATTCTGGCAGCGGTGGGATTTGAACCCACACCTCCGAAGACACTGGAACCTGGATCCAGCGCCTTAGACCGCTCGGCCACGCTACCACTGGAAGCAGCTTCTGTTCTGGAACGAGTGACCATTGAGTGTAATGTGACTTTGTTATGCGGAAAATAATAATTAAGGCAATTAAAGTGGTAGACAGTGAACTCTCGAGAAACGATTTTGCAACATACCGGTCACAGGAACCTACGTATCCACAGGGCAACAACAGAAATTAGGTGCATGTTGGGACAAACCAGTTACAACATTCATTCAATATTTATTCCTATATCAACATCACTGACAAAAACAGATTATCTGGTCATGAACACATTGCTGTTTGTGGGATCGTGCTGTGTGCATCCTGGCTGCGCCATTTCCCACATTACAACAGTGACTCACTTTAAAAATACTTCATTGGCTGTAAAGCGTTTTGGGACATGAAAGGCGCCAACACACTGCAGAAAATTTTACCCGATAGCTGGCAAAATGCGAGCTGTTGTGAGAAATACGTGTGTTGGTTGCATTGCAGGCATGATAAACTTAATGACTGGCGCTGCCTGTTAAGTGATGTCGTAACAATGTACGTGTTGTGTGATTGCACAGGAGGAAGGATTGTGATGCAACTCAGTAAATGTGCAGAATTGGAGCACGCTTTTCTGCAGTTACAGTCGGTTCATTGTCAGGGTGGCCGAGTGGTTTAAGGTGCCAAACTCAAAGACTGTAACCCTTACCTTACCAAAGGTTGGTGTATTCTGGGACGTGGGTGCCAAGCCCACTTCTAGCGGCGTGGTTTCCAATCCCACTTCTGACATTTACTTTTTATCCACACAAATGCGGCCAGCGTGCAAAAAGCATGCACAACTGGCCTTCAATTTTCAAGTGGTGACATCAAACTCTTCGATGGTATTGCCATTTGCCAACAAACTGAAGGCACCGCTCACAGTCCAACTACTTTTCCACACCAAAATGGCCCCATTGTGAAACAGGTGCCCATGCTTGTGCTGACAGAATGCAAGTGTTACGCAGGGAAAATTCTGGCAGCGGTGGGATTTGAACCCACGCCTCCGAAGAGACTGG
Source organism: Pristiophorus japonicus (assembly GCF_044704955.1). Classification (NCBI taxonomy): domain Eukaryota; kingdom Metazoa; phylum Chordata; class Chondrichthyes; family Pristiophoridae; genus Pristiophorus; species Pristiophorus japonicus. The sequence goes on from NC_091984.1 coordinate 175,316,413, forward strand.
AACCTGGATCCAGCGCCTTAGACCGCTCGGCCACGCTACCACTGGACGCAGCTTCTGTTCTGGAACGAGTGAACGTTGAGTGAAATGTGACTTTGCCATGCGGAAAATAATAATTAAGGCAATTAAAGTGGTAGACAGTGAACTCTCGAGAAACGATTTTGCAACATACCGGTCACAGGAACCTACGTATCCACAGGGCAACAACAGAAATTAGGTGCATGTTGGGACAAACCAGTTACAACATTCATTCAATATTTATTCCTATATCAACATCACTGACAAAAACAGATTATCTGGTCATGAACACATTGCTGTTTGTGGGATCGTGCTGTGTGCATACTGGCTGCGCCATTTCCCACATTACAACAGTGACTCACTTTAAAAATACTTCATTGGCTGTAAAGCGTTTTGGGACATGAAAGGCGCCAACACACTGCAGAAAATTTTACCCGATAGCTGGCAAAATGCGAGCTGTTGTGAGAAATACGTGTGTTGGTTGCATTGCAGGCATGATAAACTTAATGACTGGCGCTGCCTGTTAAGTGATGTCGTAACAATGTACGTGTTGTGTGATTGCACAGGAGGAAGGATTGTGATGCAACTCAGTAAATGTGCAGAATTGGAGTACGCTTTTCTGCAGTTACAGTCGGTTCATTATCAAAATAGCCGAGTGGTTTAAGGTGCCAAACTCAAAGACTGTAACCCTTACCTTACCAAAGGTTGGTGTATTCTGGGACGTGGGTGCCAAGCCCACTTCTAGCGGCGTGGTTTCCAATCCCACTTCTGACATTTACTTTTTATCCACACAAATGCGGCCAGCGTGCAAAAAGCATGCTCAACTGGCCTTCAATTTTCAAGTGGTGACATCAAACACTTCGATGGTATTGCCATTTGCCAACAAACTAAAGGCACCGCTCACAGTCCAACTACTTTTCCACACCAAAATGGCCCCATTGTGAAACAGGTGCCCATGCTTGTGCTGACAGAATGCAAGTGTTACGCAGGGAAAATTCTGGCAGCGGTGGGATTTGAACCCACGCCTCCGAAGAGACTGGAACCTGGATCCAGCGCCTTAGACCACTCGGCCACGCTACCACTGGAAGCAGCTTCTGTTCTGGAACGAGTGACCGTTGAGTGTAATGTGACTTTGTTATGCGGAAAATAATAATTAAGGCAATTAAAGTGGTAGACAGTGAACTCTCGAGAAACGATTTTGCAACATACCGGTCACAGGAACCTACGTATCCACAGGGCAACAACAGAAATTAGGTGCATGTTGGGACAAACCAGTTACAACATTCATTCAATATTTATTCCTATATCAACATCACTGACAAAAACAGATTATCTGGTCATGAACACATTGCTGTTTGTGGGATCGTGCTGTGTGCATACTGGCTGCGCCATTTCCCACATTACAACAGTGACTCACTTTAAAAATACTTCATTGGCTGTAAAGCGTTTTGGGACATGAAAGGCGCCAACACACTGCAGAAAATTTTACCCGATAGCTGGCAAAATGCGAGCTGTTGTGAGAAATACGTGTGTTGGTTGCATTGCAGGCATGATAAACTTAATGATTGGCACTGCCTGTTAAGTGATGTCGTAACAATGTACGTGTTGTGTGATTGCACAGGAGGAAGGATTGTGATGCAACTCAGTAAATGTGCAGAATTGGAGCACGCTTTTCTGCAGTTACAGTCGGTTCATTGTCAGGGTGGCCGAGTGGTTTAAGGTGCCAAACTCAAAGACTGTAACCCTTACCTTACCAAAGGTTGGTGTATTCTGGGACGTGGGTGCCAAGCCCACTTCTAGCGGCGTGGTTTCCAATCCCACTTCTGACATTTACTTTTTATCCACACAAATGCGGCCAGCGTGCAAAAAGCATGCTCAACTGGCCTTCAATTTTCAAGTGGTGACATCAAACACTTCGATGGTATTGCCATTTGCCAACAAACTAAAGGCACCGCTCACAGTCCAACTACTTTTCCACACCAAAATGGCCCCATTGTGAAACAGGTGCCCATGCTTGTGCTGACAGAATGCAAGTGTTACGCAGGGAAAATTCTGGCAGCGGTGGGATTTGAACCCACGCCTCCGAAGAGACTGGAACCTGGATCCAGCGCCTTAGACCGCTCGGCCACGCTACCACTGGAAGCAGCTTCTGTTCTGGAACGAGTGACCGTTGAGTGTAATGTGACTTTGTTATGCGGAAAATAATAATTAAGGCAATTAAAGTGGTAGACAGTGAACTCTCGAGAAACGATTTTGCAACATACCGGTCACAGGAACCTACGTATCCACAGGGCAACAACAGAAATTAGGTGCATGTTGGGACAAACCAGTTACAACATTCATTCAATATTTATTCCTATATCAACATCACTGACAAAAACAGATTATCTGGTCATGAACACATTGCTGTTTGTGGGATCGTGCTGTGTGCATCCTGGCTGCGCCATTTCCCACATTACAACAGTGACTCACTTTAAAAATACTTCATTGGCTGTAAAGCGTTTTGGGACATGAAAGGCGCCAACACACTGCAGAAAATTTTACCCGATAGCTGGCAAAATGCGAGCTGTTGTGAGAAATACGTGTGTTGGTTGCATTGCAGGCATGATAAACTTAATGACTGGCGCTGCCTGTTAAGTGATGTCGTAACAATGTACGTGTTGTGTGATTGCACAGGAGGAAGGATTGTGATGCAACTCAGTAAATGTGCAGAATTGGAGCACGCTTTTCTGCAGTTACAGTCGGTTCATTGTCAGGGTGGCCGAGTGGTTTAAGGTGCCAAACTCAAAGACTGTAACCCTTACCTTACCAAAGGTTGGTGTATTCTGGGACGTGGGTGCCAAGCCCACTTCTAGCGGCGTGGTTTCCAATCCCACTTCTGACATTTACTTTTTATCCACACAAATGCGGCCAGCGTGCAAAAAGCATGCACAACTGGCCTTCAATTTTCAAGTGGTGACATCAAACTCTTCGATGGTATTGCCATTTGCCAACAAACTGAAGGCACCGCTCACAGTCCAACTACTTTTCCACACCAAAATGGCCCCATTGTGAAACAGGTGCCCATGCTTGTGCTGACAGAATGCAAGTGTTACGCAGGGAAAATTCTGGCAGCGGTGGGATTTGAACCCACGCCTCCGAAGAGACTGGAACCTGGATCCAGCGCCTTAGACCGCTCGGCCACGCTACCACTGGACGCAGCTTCTGTTCTGGAACGAGTGAACGTTGAGTGAAATGTGACTTTGCCATGCGGAAAATAATAATTAAGGCAATTAAAGTGGTAGACAGTGAACTCTCGAGAAACGATTTTGCAACATACCGGTCACAGGAACCTACGTATCCACAGGGCAACAACAGAAATTAGGTGCATGTTGGGACAAACCAGTTACAACATTCATTCAATATTTATTCCTATATCAACATCACTGACAAAAACAGATTATCTGGTCATGAACACATTGCTGTTTGTGGGATCGTGCTGTGTGCATCCTGGCTGCGCCATTTCCCACATTACAACAGTTACTCACTTTAAAAATACTTCATTGGCTGTAAAGCGTTTTGGGACATGAAAGGCGCCAACACACTGCAGAAAATTTTACCCGATAGCTGGCAAAATGCGAGCTGTTGTGAGAAATACGTGTGTTGGTTGCATTGCAGGCATGATAAACTTAATGACTGGCGCTGCCTGTTAAGTGATGTCGTAACAATGTACGTGTTGTGTGATTGCACAGGAGGAAGGATTGTGATGCAACTCAGTAAATGTGCAGAATTGGAGCACGCTTTTCTGCAGTTACAGTCGGTTCATTGTCAGGGTGGCCGAGTGGTTTAAGGTGCCAAACTCAAAGACTGTAACCCTTACCTTACCAAAGGTTGGTGTATTCTGGGACGTGGGTGCCAAGCCCACTTCTAGCGGCGTGGTTTCCAATCCCACTTCTGACATTTACTTTTTATCCACACAAATGCGGCCAGCGTGCAAAAAGCATGCACAACTGGCCTTCAATTTTCAAGTGGTGACATCAAACTCTTCGATGGTATTGCCATTTGCCAACAAACTAAAGGCACCGCTCACAGTCCAACTACTTTTCCACACCAAAATGGCCCCATTGTGAAACAGGTGCCCATGCTTGTGCTGACAGAATGCAAGTGTTACGCAGGGAAAATTCTGGCAGCGGTGGGATTTGAACCCACGCCTCCGAAGAGACTGGAACCTGGATCCAGCGCCTTAGACCGCTCGGCCACGCTACCACTGGAAGCAGCTTCTGTTCTGGAACGAGTGACCGTTGAGTGTAATGTGACTTTGTTATGCGGAAAATAATAATTAAGGCAATTAAAGTGGTAGACAGTGAACTCTCGAGAAACGATTTTGCAACATACCGGTCACAGGAACCTACGTATCCACAGGGCAACAACAGAAATTAGGTGCATGTTGGGACAAACCAGTTACAACATTCATTCAATATTTATTCCTATATCAACATCACTGACAAAAACAGATTATCTGGTCATGAACACATTGCTGTTTGTGGGATCGTGCTGTGTGCATCCTGGCTGCGCCATTTCCCACATTACAACAGTGACTCACTTTAAAAATACTTCATTGGCTGTAAAGCGTTTTGGGACATGAAAGGCGCCAACACACTGCAGAAAATTTTACCCGATAGCTGGCAAAATGCGAGCTGTTGTGAGAAATACGTGTGTTGGTTGCATTGCAGGCATGATAAACTTAATGACTGGCGCTGCCTGTTAAGTGATGTCGTAACAATGTACGTGTTGTGTGATTGCACAGGAGGAAGGATTGTGATGCAACTCAGTAAATGTGCAGAATTGGAGTACGCTTTTCTGCAGTTACAGTCGGTTCATTATCAAAATAGCCGAGTGGTTTAAGGTGCCAAACTCAAAGACTGTAACCCTTACCTTACCAAAGGTTGGTGTATTCTGGGACGTGGGTGCCAAGCCCACTTCTAGCGGCGTGGTTTCCAATCCCACTTCTGACATTTACTTTTTATCCACACAAATGCGGCCAGCGTGCAAAAAGCATGCTCAACTGGCCTTCAATTTTCAAGTGGTGACATCAAACTCTTCGATGGTATTGCCATTTGCCAACAAACGAAAGGCACCGCTCACAGTCCAACTACTTTTCCACACCAAAATGGCCCCATTGTGAAACAGGTGCCCATGCTTGTGCTGACAGAATGCAAGTGTTACGCAGGGAAAATTCTGGCAGCGGTGGGATTTGAACCCACGCCTCCGAAGAGACTGGAACCTGGATCCAGCGCCTTAGACTGCTCGGCCACGCTACCACTGGAAGCAGCTTCTGTTCTGGAACGAGTGACCGTTGAGTGTAATGTGACTTTGTTATGCGGAAAATAATAATTAAGGCAATTAAAGTGGTAGACAGTGAACTCTCGAGAAACGATTTTGCAACATACCGGTCACAGGAACCTACGTATCCACAGGGCAACAACAGAAATTAGGTGCATGTTGGGACAAACCAGTTACAACATTCATTCAATATTTATTCCTATATCAACATCACTGACAAAAACAGATTATCTGGTCATGAACACATTGCTGTTTGTGGGATCGTGCTGTGTGCATCCTGGCTGCGCCATTTCCCACATTACAACAGTGACTCACTTTAAAAATACTTCATTGGCTGTAAAGCGTTTTGGGACATGAAAGGCGCCAACACACTGCAGAAAATTTTACCCGATAGCTGGCAAAATGCGAGCTGTTGTGAGAAATACGTGTGTTGGTTGCATTGCAGGCATGATAAACTTAATGACTGGCGCTGCCTGTTAAGTGATGTCGTAACAATGTACGTGTTGTGTGATTGCACAGGAGGAAGGATTGTGATGCAACTCAGTAAATGTGCAGAATTGGAGTACGCTTTTCTGCAGTTACAGTCGGTTCATTATCAAAATAGCCGAGTGGTTTAAGGTGCCAAACTCAAAGACTGTAACCCTTACCTTACCAAAGGTTGGTGTATTCTGGGACGTGGGTGCCAAGCCCACTTCTAGCGGCGTGGTTTCCAATCCCACTTCTGACATTTACTTTTTATCCACACAAATGCGGCCAGCGTGCAAAAAGCATGCACAACTGGCCTTCAATTTTCAAGTGGTGACATCAAACTCTTCGATGGTATTGCCATTTGCCAACAAACTGAAGGCACCGCTCACAGTCCAACTACTTTTCCACACCAAAATGGCCCCATTGTGAAACAGGTGCCCATGCTTGTGCTGACAGAATGCAAGTGTTACGCAGGGAAAATTCTGGCAGCGGTGGGATTTGAACCCACGCCTCCGAAGAGACTGGAACCTGGATCCAGCGCCTTAGACCGCTCGGCCACGCTACCACTGGACGCAGCTTCTGTTCTGGAACGAGTGAACGTTGAGTGAAATGTGACTTTGCCATGCGGAAAATAATAATTAAGGCAATTAAAGTGGTAGACAGTGAACTCTCGAGAAACGATTTTGCAACATACCGGTCACAGGAACCTACGTATCCACAGGGCAACAACAGAAATTAGGTGCATGTTGGGACAAACCAGTTACAACATTCATTCAATATTTATTCCTATATCAACATCACTGACAAAAACAGATTATCTGGTCATGAACACATTGCTGTTTGTGGGATCGTGCTGTGTGCATCCTGGCTGCGCCATTTCCCACATTACAACAGTTACTCACTTTAAAAATACTTCATTGGCTGTAAAGCGTTTTGGGACATGAAAGGCGCCAACACACTGCAGAAAATTTTACCCGATAGCTGGCAAAATGCGAGCTGTTGTGAGAAATACGTGTGTTGGTTGCATTGCAGGCATGATAAACTTAATGACTGGCGCTGCCTGTTAAGTGATGTCGTAACAATGTACGTGTTGTGTGATTGCACAGGAGGAAGGATTGTGATGCAACTCAGTAAATGTGCAGAATTGGAGCACGCTTTTCTGCAGTTACAGTCGGTTCATTGTCAGGGTGGCCGAGTGGTTTAAGGTGCCAAACTCAAAGACTGTAACCCTTACCTTACCAAAGGTTGGTGTATTCTGGGACGTGGGTGCCAAGCCCACTTCTAGCGGCGTGGTTTCCAATCCCACTTCTGACATTTACTTTTTATCCACACAAATGCGGCCAGCGTGCAAAAAGCATGCACAACTGGCCTTCAATTTTCAAGTGGTGACATCAAACTCTTCGATGGTATTGCCATTTGCCAACAAACTAAAGGCACCGCTCACAGTCCAACTACTTTTCCACACCAAAATGGCCCCATTGTGAAACAGGTGCCCATGCTTGTGCTGACAGAATGCAAGTGTTACGCAGGGAAAATTCTGGCAGCGGTGGGATTTGAACCCACGCCTCCGAAGAGACTGGAACCTGGATCCAGCGCCTTAGACCGCTCGGCCACGCTACCACTGGAAGCAGCTTCTGTTCTGGAACGAGTGACCGTTGAGTGTAATGTGACTTTGTTATGCGGAAAATAATAATTAAGGCAATTAAAGTGGTAGACAGTGAACTCTCGAGAAACGATTTTGCAACATACCGGTCACAGGAACCTACGTATCCACAGGGCAACAACAGAAATTAGGTGCATGTTGGGACAAACCAGTTACAACATTCATTCAATATTTATTCCTATATCAACATCACTGACAAAAACAGATTATCTGGTCATGAACACATTGCTGTTTGTGGGATCGTGCTGTGTGCATCCTGGCTGCGCCATTTCCCACATTACAACAGTGACTCACTTTAAAAATACTTCATTGGCTGTAAAGCGTTTTGGGACATGAAAGGCGCCAACACACTGCAGAAAATTTTACCCGATAGCTGGCAAAATGCGAGCTGTTGTGAGAAATACGTGTGTTGGTTGCATTGCAGGCATGATAAACTTAATGACTGGCGCTGCCTGTTAAGTGATGTCGTAACAATGTACGTGTTGTGTGATTGCACAGGAGGAAGGATTGTGATGCAACTCAGTAAATGTGCAGAATTGGAGTACGCTTTTCTGCAGTTACAGTCGGTTCATTATCAAAATAGCCGAGTGGTTTAAGGTGCCAAACTCAAAGACTGTAACCCTTACCTTACCAAAGGTTGGTGTATTCTGGGACGTGGGTGCCAAGCCCACTTCTAGCGGCGTGGTTTCCAATCCCACTTCTGACATTTACTTTTTATCCACACAAATGCGGCCAGCGTGCAAAAAGCATGCTCAACTGGCCTTCAATTTTCAAGTGGTGACATCAAACTCTTCGATGGTATTGCCATTTGCCAACAAACGAAAGGCACCGCTCACAGTCCAACTACTTTTCCACACCAAAATGGCCCCATTGTGAAACAGGTGCCCATGCTTGTGCTGACAGAATGCAAGTGTTACGCAGGGAAAATTCTGGCAGCGGTGGGATTTGAACCCACGCCTCCGAAGAGACTGGAACCTGGATCCAGCGCCTTAGACTGCTCGGCCACGCTACCACTGGAAGCAGCTTCTGTTCTGGAACGAGTGACCGTTGAGTGTAATGTGACTTTGTTATGCGGAAAATAATAATTAAGGCAATTAAAGTGGTAGACAGTGAACTCTCGAGAAACGATTTTGCAACATACCGGTCACAGGAACCTACGTATCCACAGGGCAACAACAGAAATTAGGTGCATGTTGGGACAAACCAGTTACAACATTCATTCAATATTTATTCCTATATCAACATCACTGACAAAAACAGATTATCTGGTCATGAACACATTGCTGTTTGTGGGATCGTGCTGTGTGCATCCTGGCTGCGCCATTTCCCACATTACAACAGTGACTCACTTTAAAAATACTTCATTGGCTGTAAAGCGTTTTGGGACATGAAAGGCGCCAACACACTGCAGAAAATTTTACCCGATAGCTGGCAAAATGCGAGCTGTTGTGAGAAATACGTGTGTTGGTTGCATTGCAGGCATGATAAACTTAATGACTGGCGCTGCCTGTTAAGTGATGTCGTAACAATGTACGTGTTGTGTGATTGCACAGGAGGAAGGATTGTGATGCAACTCAGTAAATGTGCAGAATTGGAGTACGCTTTTCTGCAGTTACAGTCGGTTCATTATCAAAATAGCCGAGTGGTTTAAGGTGCCAAACTCAAAGACTGTAACCCTTACCTTACCAAAGGTTGGTGTATTCTGGGACGTGGGTGCCAAGCCCACTTCTAGCGGCGTGGTTTCCAATCCCACTTCTGACATTTACTTTTTATCCACACAAATGCGGCCAGCGTGCAAAAAGCATGCTCAACTGGCCTTCAATTTTCAAGTGGTGACATCAAACACTTCGATGGTATTGCCATTTGCCAACAAACTAAAGGCACCGCTCACAGTCCAACTACTTTTCCACACCAAAATGGCCCCATTGTGAAACAGGTGCCCATGCTTGTGCTGACAGAATGCAAGTGTTACGCAGGGAAAATTCTGGCAGCGGTGGGATTTGAACCCACGCCTCCGAAGAGACTGGAACCTGGATCCAGCGCCTTAGACCGCTCGGCCACGCTACCACTGGAAGCAGCTTCTGTTCTGGAACGAGTGACCGTTGAGTGTAATGTGACTTTGTTATGCGGAAAATAATAATTAAGGCAATTAAAGTGGTAGACAGTGAACTCTCGAGAAACGATTTTGCAACATACCGGTCACAGGAACCTACGTATCCACAGGGCAACAACAGAAATTAGGTGCATGTTGGGACAAACCAGTTACAACATTCATTCAATATTTATTCCTATATCAACATCACTGACAAAAACAGATTATCTGGTCATGAACACATTGCTGTTTGTGGGATCGTGCTGTGTGCATACTGGCTGCGCCATTTCCCACATTACAACAGTGACTCACTTTAAAAATACTTCATTGGCTGTAAAGCGTTTTGGGACATGAAAGGCGCCAACACACTGCAGAAAATTTTACCCGATAGCTGGCAAAATGCGAGCTGTTGTGAGAAATACGTGTGTTGGTTGCATTGCAGGCATGATAAACTTAATGACTGGCGCTGCCTGTTAAGTGATGTCGTAACAATGTACGTGTTGTGTGATTGCACAGGAGGAAGGATTGTGATGCAACTCAGTAAATGTGCAGAATTGGAGTACGCTTTTCTGCAGTTACAGTCGGTTCATTATCAAAATAGCCGAGTGGTTTAAGGTGCCAAACTCAAAGACTGTAACCCTTACCTTACCAAAGGTTGGTGTATTCTGGGACGTGGGTGCCAAGCCCACTTCTAGCGGCGTGGTTTCCAATCCCACTTCTGACATTTACTTTTTATCCACACAAATGCGGCCAGCGTGCAAAAAGCATGCTCAACTGGCCTTCAATTTTCAAGTGGTGACATCAAACTCTTCGATGGTATTGCCATTTGCCAACAAACGAAAGGCACCGCTCACAGTCCAACTACTTTTCCACACCAAAATGGCCCCATTGTGAAACAGGTGCCCATGCTTGTGCTGACAGAATGCAAGTGTTACGCAGGGAAAATTCTGGCAGCGGTGGGATTTGAACCCACGCCTCCGAAGAGACTGGAACCTGTATCCAGCGCCTTAGACCGCTCGGCCACGCTACCACTGGAAGCAGCTTCTGTTCTGGAACTAGTGACCGTTGAGTGTAATGTGACTTTGTTATGCGGAAAATAATAATTAAGGCAATTAAAGTGGTAGACAGTAAACTCTCGAGAAACGATTTTGCAACATACCGGTCACAGGCACCTACGTATCCACAGGGCAACAACAGAAATTAGGTGCATGTTGGGACAAACCAGTTACAACATTCATTCAATATTTATTCCTATATCAACATCACTGACAAAAACAGATTATCTGGTCATGAACACATTGCTGTTTGTGGGATCGTGCTGTGTGCATACTGGCTGCGCCATTTCCCACATTACAACAGTGACTCACTTTAAAAATACTTCATTGGCTGTAAAGCGTTTTGGGACATGAAAGGCGCCAACACACTGCAGAAAACTTTACCCGATAGCTGGCAAAATGCGAGCTGTTGTGAGAAATACGTGTGTTGGTTGCATTGCAGGCATGATAAACTTAATGACTGGCGCTGCCTGTTAAGTGATGTCGTAACAATGTACGTGTTGTGTGATTGCACAGGAGGAAGGATTGTGATGCAACTCAGTAAATGTGCAGAATTGGAGCACGCTTTTCTGCAGTTACAGTCGGTTCATTGTCAGGGTGGCCGAGTGGTTTAAGGTGCCAAACTCAAAGACTGTAACCCTTACCTTACCAAAGGTTGGTGTATTCTGGGACGTGGGTGCCAAGCCCACTTCTCGCGGCGTGGTTTCCAATCCCACTTCTGACATTTACTTTTTATCCACACAAATGCGGCCAGCGTGCAAAAAGCATGCTCAACTGGCCTTCAATTTTCAAGTGGTGACATCAAACACTTCGATGGTATTGCCATTTGCCAACAAACTAAAGGCACCGCTCACAGTCCAACTACTTTTCCACACCAAAATGGCCCCATTGTGAAACAGGTGCCCATGCTTGTGCTGACAGAATGCAAGTGTTACGCAGGGAAAATTCTGGCAGCGGTGGGATTTGAACCCACGCCTCCGAAGAGACTGGAACCTGGATCCAGCGCCTTAGACCGCTCGGCCACGCTACCACTGGAAGCAGCTTCTGTTCTGGAACGAGTGACCGTTGAGTGTAATGTGACTTTGTTATGCGGAAAATAATAATTAAGGCAATTAAAGTGGTAGACAGTGAACTCTCGAGAAACGATTTTGCAACATACCGGTCACAGGAACCTACGTATCCACAGGGCAACAACAGAAATTAGGTGCATGTTGGGACAAACCAGTTACAACATTCATTCAATATTTATTCCTATATCAACATCACTGACAAAAACAGATTATCTGGTCATGAACACATTGCTGTTTGTGGGATCGTGCTGTGTGCATACTGGCTGCGCCATTTCCCACATTACAACAGTGACTCACTTTAAAAATACTTCATTGGCTGTAAAGCGTTTTGGGACATGAAAGGCGCCAACACACTGCAGAAAATTTTACCCGATAGCTGGCAAAATGCGAGCTGTTGTGAGAAATACGTGTGTTGGTTGCATTGCAGGCATGATAAACTTAATGACTGGCGCTGCCTGTTAAGTGATGTCGTAACAATGTACGTGTTGTGTGATTGCACAGGAGGAAGGATTGTGATGCAACTCAGTAAATGTGCAGAATTGGAGTACGCTTTTCTGCAGTTACAGTCGGTTCATTATCAAAATAGCCGAGTGGTTTAAGGTGCCAAACTCAAAGACTGTAACCCTTACCTTACCAAAGGTTGGTGTATTCTGGGACGTGGGTGCCAAGCCCACTTCTAGCGGCGTGGTTTCCAATCCCACTTCTGACATTTACTTTTTATCCACACAAATGCGGCCAGCGTGCAAAAAGCATGCTCAACTGGCCTTCAATTTTCAAGTAGTGACATCAAACTCTTCGATGGTATTGCCATTTGCCAACAAACGAAAGGCACCGCTCACAGTCCAACTACTTTTCCACACCAAAATGGCCCCATTGTGAAACAGGTGCCCATGCTTGTGCTGACAGAATGCAAGTGTTACGCAGGGAAAATTCTGGCAGCGGTGGGATTTGAACCCACGCCTCCGAAGAGACTGGAACCTGGATCCAGCGCCTTAGACCGCTCGGCCACGCTACCACTGGAAGCAGCTTCTGTTCTGGAACGAGTGACCGTTGAGTGTAATGTGACTTTGTTATGCGGAAAATAATAATTAAGGCAATTAAAGTGGTAGACAGTAAACTCTCGAGAAACGATTTTGCAACATACCGGTCACAGGCACCTACGTATCCACAGGGCAACAACAGAAATTAGGTGCATGTTGGGACAAACCAGTTACAACATTCATTCAATATTTATTCCTATATCAACATCACTGACAAAAACAGATTATCTGGTCATGAACACATTGCTGTTTGTGGGATCGTGCTGTGTGCATACTGGCTGCGCCATTTCCCACATTACAACAGTGACTCACTTTAAAAATACTTCATTGGCTGTAAAGCGTTTTGGGACATGAAAGGCGCCAACACACTGCAGAAAACTTTACCCGATAGCTGGCAAAATGCGAGCTGTTGTGAGAAATACGTGTGTTGGTTGCATTGCAGGCATGATAAACTTAATGACTGGCGCTGCCTGTTAAGTGATGTCGTAACAATGTACGTGTTGTGTGATTGCACAGGAGGAAGGATTGTGATGCAACTCAGTAAATGTGCAGAATTGGAGCACGCTTTTCTGCAGTTACAGTCGGTTCATTGTCAGGGTGGCCGAGTGGTTTAAGGTGCCAAACTCAAAGACTGTAACCCTTACCTTACCAAAGGTTGGTGTATTCTGGGACGTGGGTGCCAAGCCCACTTCTAGCGGCGTGGTTTCCAATCCCACTTCTGACATTTACTTTTTATCCACACAAATGCGGCCAGCGTGCAAAAAGCATGCTCAACTGGCCTTCAATTTTCAAGTGGTGACATCAAACACTTCGATGGTATTGCCATTTGCCAACAAACTAAAGGCACCGCTCACAGTCCAACTACTTTTCCACACCAAAATGGCCCCATTGTGAAACAGGTGCCCATGCTTGTGCTGACAGAATGCAAGTGTTACGCAGGGAAAATTCTGGCAGCGGTGGGATTTGAACCCACGCCTCCGAAGAGACTGGAACCTGGATCCAGCGCCTTAGACCGCTCGGCCACGCTACCACTGGAAGCAGCTCCTGTTCTGGAACGAGTGACCGTTGAGTGTAATGTGACTTTGTTATGCGGAAAATAATAATTAAGGCAATTAAAGTGGTAGACAGTGAACTCTCGAGAAACGATTTTGCAACATACCGGTCACAGGAACCTACGTATCCACAGGGCAACAACAGAAATTAGGTGCATGTTGGGACAAACCAGTTACAACATTCATTCAATATTTATTCCTATATCAACATCACTGACAAAAACAGATTATCTGGTCATGAACACATTGCTGTTTGTGGGATCGTGCTGTGTGCATACTGGCTGCGCCATTTCCCACATTACAACAGTGACTCACTTTAAAAATACTTCATTGGCTGTAAAGCGTTTTGGGACATGAAAGGCGCCAACACACTGCAGAAAATTTTACCCGATAGCTGGCAAAATGCGAGCTGTTGTGAGAAATACGTGTGTTGGTTGCATTGCAGGCATGATAAACTTAATGATTGGCGCTGCCTGTTAAGTGATGTCGTAACAATGTACGTGTTGTGTGATTGCACAGGAGGAAGGATTGTGATGCAACTCAGTAAATGTGCAGAATTGGAGTACGCTTTTCTGCAGTTACAGTCGGTTCATTATCAAAATAGCCGAGTGGTTTAAGGTGCCAAACTCAAAGACTGTAACCCTTACCTTACCAAAGGTTGGTGTATTCTGGGACGTGGGTGCCAAGCCCACTTCTAGCGGCGTGGTTTCCAATCCCACTTCTGACATTTACTTTTTATCCACACAAATGCGGCCAGCGTGCAAAAAGCATGCTCAACTGGCCTTCAATTTTCAAGTGGTGACATCAAACTCTTCGATGGTATTGCCATTTGCCAACAAACGTCCAACTACTTTTCCACACCAAAATGGCCCCATTGTGAAACAGGTGCCCATGCTTGTGCTGACAGAATGCAAGTGTTACGCAGGGAAAATTCTGGCAGCGGTGGGATTTGAACCCACGCCTCCGAAGAGACTGGAACCTGGATCCAGCGCCTTAGACCGCTCGGCCACGCTACCACTGGAAGCAGCTCCTGTTCTGGAACGAGTGACCGTTGAGTGTAATGTGACTTTGTTATGCGGAAAATAATAATTAAGGCAATTAAAGTGGTAGACAGTGAACTCTCGAGAAACGATTTTGCAACATACCGGTCACAGGAACCTACGTATCCACAGGGCAACAACAGAAATTAGGTGCATGTTGGGACAAACCAGTTACAACATTCATTCAATATTTATTCCTATATCAACATCACTGACAAAAACAGATTATCTGGTCATGAACACATTGCTGTTTGTGGGATCGTGCTGTGTGCATACTGGCTGCGCCATTTCCCACATTACAACAGTGACTCACTTTAAAAATACTTCATTGGCTGTAAAGCGTTTTGGGACATGAAAGGCGCCAACACACTGCAGAAAATTTTACCCGATAGCTGGCAAAATGCGAGCTGTTGTGAGAAATACGTGTGTTGGTTGCATTGCAGGCATGATAAACTTAATGATTGGCGCTGCCTGTTAAGTGATGTCGTAACAATGTACGTGTTGTGTGATTGCACAGGAGGAAGGATTGTGATGCAACTCAGTAAATGTGCAGAATTGGAGTACGCTTTTCTGCAGTTACAGTCGGTTCATTATCAAAATAGCCGAGTGGTTTAAGGTGCCAAACTCAAAGACTGTAACCCTTACCTTACCAAAGGTTGGTGTATTCTGGGACGTGGGTGCCAAGCCCACTTCTAGCGGCGTGGTTTCCAATCCCACTTCTGACATTTACTTTTTATCCACACAAATGCGGCCAGCGTGCAAAAAGCATGCTCAACTGGCCTTCAATTTTCAAGTGGTGACATCAAACTCTTCGATGGTATTGCCATTTGCCAACAAACGAAAGGCACCGCTCACAGTCCAACTACTTTTCCACACCAAAATGGCCCCATTGTGAAACAGGTGCCCATGCTTGTGCTGACAGAATGCAAGTGTTACGCAGGGAAAATTCTGGCAGCAGTGGGATTTGAACCCACGCCTCCGAAGAGACTGGAACCTGGATCCAGCGCCTTAGACCGCTCGGCCACGCTACCACGGGAAGCAGCTTCTGTTCTGGAACGAGTGACCGTTGAGTGTAATGTGACTTTGTTATGCGGAAAATAATAATTAAGGCAATTAAAGTGGTAGACAGTGAACTCTCGAGAAACGATTTTGCAACATACCGGTCACAGGAACCTACGTATCCACAGGGCAACAACAGAAATTAGGTGCATGTTGGGACAAACCAGTTACAACATTCATTCAATATTTATTCCTATATCAACATCACTGACAAAAACAGATTATCTGGTCATGAACACATTGCTGTTTGTGGGATCGTGCTGTGTGCATACTGGCTGCGCCATTTCCCACATTACAACAGTGACTCACTTTAAAAATACTTCATTGGCTGTAAAGCGTTTTGGGACATGAAAGGCGCCAACACACTGCAGAAAATTTTACCCGATAGCTGGCAAAATGCGAGCTGTTGTGAGAAATACGTGTGTTGGTTGCATTGCAGGCATGATAAACTTAATGACTGGCGCTGCCTGTTAAGTGATGTCGTAACAATGTACGTGTTGTGTGATTGCACAGGAGGAAGGATTGTGATGCAACTCAGTAAATGTGCAGAATTGGAGTACGCTTTTCTGCAGTTACAGTCGGTTCATTATCAAAATAGCCGAGTGGTTTAAGGTGCCAAACTCAAAGACTGTAACCCTTACCTTACCAAAGGTTGGTGTATTCTGGGACGTGGGTGCCAAGCCCACTTCTAGCGGCGTGGTTTCCAATCCCACTTCTGACATTTACTTTTTATCCACACAAATGCGGCCAGCGTGCAAAAAGCATGCTCAACTGGCCTTCAATTTTCAAGTGGTGACATCAAACTCTTCGATGGTATTGCCATTTGCCAACAAACGAAAGGCACCGCTCACAGTCCAACTACTTTTCCACACCAAAATGGCCCCATTGTGAAACAGGTGCCCATGGTTGTGCTGACAGAATGCAAGTGTTACGCAGGGAAAATTCTGGCAGCGGTGGGATTTGAACCCACGCCTCCGAAGAGACTGGAACCTGGATCCAGCGCCTTAGACCGCTCGGCCACGCTACCACTGGAAGCAGCTTCTGTTCTGGAACGAGTGACCGTTGAGTGTAATGTGACTTTGTTATGCGGAAAATAATAATTAAGGCAATTAAAGTGGTAGACAGTGAACTCTCGAGAAACGATTTTGCAACATACCGGTCACAGGAACCTACGTATCCACAGGGCAACAACAGAAATTAGGTGCATGTTGGGACAAACCAGTTACAACATTCATTCAATATTTATTCCTATATCAACATCACTGACAAAAACAGATTATCTGGTCATGAACACATTGCTGTTTGTGGGATCGTGCTGTGTGCATACTGGCTGCGCCATTTCCCACATTACAACAGTGACTCACTTTAAAAATACTTCATTGGCTGTAAAGCGTTTTGGGACATGAAAGGCGCCAACACACTGCAGAAAATTTTACCCGATAGCTGGCAAAATGCGAGCTGTTGTGAGAAATACGTGTGTTGGTTGCATTGCAGGCATGATAAACTTAATGACTGGCGCTGCCTGTTAAGTGATGTCGTAACAATGTACGTGTTGTGTGATTGCACAGGAGGAAGGATTGTGATGCAACTCAGTAAATGTGCAGAATTGGAGTACGCTTTTCTGCAGTTACAGTCGGTTCATTATCAAAATAGCCGAGTGGTTTAAGGTGCCAAACTCAAAGACTGTAACCCTTACCTTACCAAAGGTTGGTGTATTCTGGGACGTGGGTGCCAAGCCCACTTCTAGCGGCGTGGTTTCCAATCCCACTTCTGACATTTACTTTTTATCCACACAAATGCGGCCAGCGTGCAAAAAGCATGCTCAACTGGCCTTCAATTTTCAAGTGGTGACATCAAACTCTTCGATGGTATTGCCATTTGCCAACAAACGAAAGGCACCGCTCACAGTCCAACTACTTTTCCACACCAAAATGGCCCCATTGTGAAACAGGTGCCCATGGTTGTGCTGACAGAATGCAAGTGTTACGCAGGGAAAATTCTGGCAGCGGTGGGATTTGAACCCACGCCTCCGAAGAGACTGGAACCTGGATCCAGCGCCTTAGACCGCTCGGCCACGCTACCACTGGAAGCAGCTTCTGTTCTGGAACGAGTGACCGTTGAGTGTAATGTGACTTTGTTATGCGGAAAATAATAATTAAGGCAATTAAAGTGGTAGACAGTGAACTCTCGAGAAACGATTTTGCAACATACCGGTCACAGGAACCTACGTATCCACAGGGCAACAACAGAAATTAGGTGCATGTTGGGACAAACCAGTTACAACATTAATTCAATATTTATTCCTATATCAACATCACTGACAAAAACAGATTATCTGGTCATGAACACATTGCTGTTTGTGGGATCGTGCTGTGTGCATCCTGGCTGCGCCATTTCCCACATTACAACAGTGACTCACTTTAAAAATACTTCATTGGCTGTAAAGCGTTTTGGGACATGAAAGGCGCCAACACACTGCAGAAAACTTTACCCGATAGCTGGCAAAATGCGAGCTGTTGTGAGAAATACGTGTGTTGGTTGCATTGCAGGCATGATAAACTTAATGACTGGCGCTGCCTGTTAAGTGATGTCGTAACAATGTACGTGTTGTGTGATTGCACAGGAGGAAGGATTGTGATGCAACTCAGTAAATGTGCAGAATTGGAGTACGCTTTTCTGCAGTTACAGTCGGTTCATTGTCAGGGTGGCCGAGTGGTTTAAGGTGCCAAACTCAAAGACTGTAACCCTTACCTTACCAAAGGTTGGTGTATTCTGGGACGTGGGTGCCAAGCCCACTTCTAGCGGCGTGGTTTCCAATCCCACTTCTGACATTTACTTTTTATCCACACAAATGCGGCCAGCGTGCAAAAAGCATGCTCAACTGGCCTTCAATTTTCAAGTGGTGACATCAAACTCTTCGATGGTATTGCCATTTGCCAACAAACGAAAGGCACCGCTCACAGTCCAACTACTTTTCCACACCAAAATGGCCCCATTGTGAAACAGGTGCCCATGCTTGTGCTGACAGAATGCAAGTGTTACGCAGGGAAAATTCTGGCAGCAGTGGGATTTGAACCCACGCCTCCGAAGAGACTGGAACCTGGATCCAGCGCCTTAGACCGCTCGGCCACGCTACCACTGGAAGCAGCTTCTGTTCTGGAACGAGTGACCGTTGAGTGTAATGTGACTTTGTTATGCGGAAAATAATAATTAAGGCAATTAAAGTGGTAGACAGTGAACTCTCGAGAAACGATTTTGCAACATACCGGTCACAGGAACCTACGTATCCACAGGGCAACAACAGAAATTAGGTGCATGTTGGGACAAACCAGTTACAACATTAATTCAATATTTATTCCTATATCAACATCACTGACAAAAACAGATTATCTGGTCATGAACACATTGCTGTTTGTGGGATCGTGCTGTGTGCATCCTGGCTGCGCCATTTCCCACATTACAACAGTGACTCACTTTAAAAATACTTCATTGGCTGTAAAGCGTTTTGGGACATGAAAGGCGCCAACACACTGCAGAAAATTTTACCCGATAGCTGGCAAAATGCGAGCTGTTGTGAGAAATACGTGTGTTGGTTGCATTGCAGGCATGATAAACTTAATGACTGGCGCTGCCTGTTAAGTGATGTCGTAACAATGTACGTGTTGTGTGATTGCACAGGAGGAAGGATTGTGATGCAACTCAGTAAATGTGCAGAATTGGAGCACGCTTTTCTGCAGTTACAGTCGGTTCATTGTCAGGGTGGCCGAGTGGTTTAAGGTGCCAAACTCAAAGACTGTAACCCTTACCTTACCAAAGGTTGGTGTATTCTGGGACGTGGGTGCCAAGCCCACTTCTAGCGGCCTGGTTTCCAATCCCACTTCTGACATTTACTTTTTATCCACACAAATGCGGCCAGCGTGCAAAAAGCATGCTCAACTGGCCTTCAATTTTCAAGTGGTGACATCAAACTCTTCGATGGTATTGCCATTTGCCAACAAACGAAAGGCACCGCTCACAGTCCAACTACTTTTCCACACCAAAATGGCCCCATTGTGAAACAGGTGCCCATGCTTGTGCTGACAGAATGCAAGTGTTACGCAGGGAAAATTCTGGCAGCAGTGGGATTTGAACCCACGCCTCCGAAGAGACTGGAACCTGGATCCAGCGCCTTAGACCGCTCGGCCACGCTACCACTGGAAGCAGCTTCTGTTCTGGAACGAGTGACCGTTGAGTGTAATGTGACTTTGTTATGCGGAAAATAATAATTAAGGCAATTAAAGTGGTAGACAGTGAACTCTCGAGAAACGATTTTGCAACATACCGGTCACAGGAACCTACGTATCCACAGGGCAACAACAGAAATTAGGTGCATGTTGGGACAAACCAGTTACAACATTCATTCAATATTTATTCCTATATCAACATCACTGACAAAAACAGATTATCTGGTCATGAACACATTGCTGTTTGTGGGATCGTGCTGTGTGCATCCTGGCTGCGCCATTTCCCACATTACAACAGTGACTCACTTTAAAAATACTTCATTGGCTGTAAAGCGTTTTGGGACATGAAAGGCGCCAACACACTGCAGAAAATTTTACCCGATAGCTGGCAAAATGCGAGCTGTTGTGAGAAATACGTGTGTTGGTTGCATTGCAGGCATGATAAACTTAATGACTGGCGCTGCCTGTTAAGTGATGTCGTAACAATGTACGTGTTGTGTGATTGCACAGGAGGAAGGATTGTGATGCAACTCAGTAAATGTGCAGAATTGGAGCACGCTTTTCTGCAGTTACAGTCGGTTCATTGTCAGGGTGGCCGAGTGGTTTAAGGTGCCAAACTCAAAGACTGTAACCCTTACCTTACCAAAGGTTGGTGTATTCTGGGACGTGGGTGCCAAGCCCACTTCTAGCGGCGTGGTTTCCAATCCCACTTCTGACATTTACTTTTTATCCACACAAATGCGGCCAGCGTGCAAAAAGCATGCTCAACTGGCCTTCAATTTTCAAGTGGTGACATCAAACTCTTCGATGGTATTGCCATTTGCCAACAAAGGAAAGGCACCGCTCACAGTCCAACTACTTTTCCACACCAAAATGGCCCCATTGTGAAACAGGTGCCCATGCTTGTGCTGACAGAATGCAAGTGTTACGCAGGGAAAATTCTGGCAGCAGTGGGATTTGAACCCACGCCTCCGAAGAGACTGGAACCTGGATCCAGCGCCTTAGACCGCTCGGCCACGCTACCACTGGAAGCAGCTTCTGTTCTGGAACGAGTGACCGTTGAGTGTAATGTGACTTTGTTTTGCGGAAAATAATAATTAAGGCAATTAAAGTGGTAGACAGTGAACTCTCGAGAAACGATTTTGCAACATACCGGTCACAGGAACCTACGTATCCACAGGGCAACAACAGAAATTAGGTGCATGTTGGGACAAACCAGTTACAACATTCATTCAATATTTATTCCTATATCAACATCACTGACAAAAACAGATTATCTGGTCATGAACACATTGCTGTTTGTGGGATCGTGCTGTGTGCATCCTGGCTGCGCCATTTCCCACATTACAACAGTGACTCACTTTAAAAATACTTCATTGGCTGTAAAGCGTTTTGGGACATGAAAGGCGCCAACACACTGCAGAAAATTTTACCCGATAGCTGGCAAAATGCGAGCTGTTGTGAGAAATACGTGTGTTGGTTGCATTGCAGGCATGATAAACTTAATGACTGGCGCTGCCTGTTAAGTGATGTCGTAACAATGTACGTGTTGTGTGATTGCACAGGAGGAAGGATTGTGATGCAACTCAGTAAATGTGCAGAATTGGAGCACGCTTTTCTGCAGTTACAGTCGGTTCATTATCAAAATAGCCGAGTGGTTTAAGGTGCCAAACTCAAAGACTGTAACCCTTACCTTACCAAAGGTTGGTGTATTCTGGGACGTGGGTGCCAAGCCCACTTCTAGCGGCGTGGTTTCCAATCCCACTTCTGACATTTACTTTTTATCCACACAAATGCGGCCAGCGTGCAAAATGCATGCTCAACTGGCCTTCAATTTTCAAGTGGTGACATCAAACTCTTCGATGGTATTGCCATTTGCCAACAAACGAAAGGCACCGCTCACAGTCCAACTACTTTTCCACACCAAAATGGCCCCATTGTGAAACAGGTGCCCATGCTTGTGCTGACAGAATGCAAGTGTTACGCAGGGAAAATTCTGGCAGTGGTGGGATTTGAACCCACGCCTCCGAAGAGACTGGAACCTGGATCCAGCGCCTTAGACCGCTCGGCCACGCTACCACTGGAAGCAGCTTCTGTTCTGGAACGAGTGACCGTTGAGTGTAATGTGACTTTGTTATGCGGAAAATAATAATTAAGGCAATTAAAGTGGTAGACAGTGAACTCTCGAGAAACGATTTTGCAACATACCGGTCACAGGAACCTACGTATCCACAGGGCAACAACAGAAATTAGGTGCATGTTGGGACAAACCAGTTACAACATTCATTCAATATTTATTCCTATATCAACATCACTGACAAAAACAGATTATCTGGTCATGAACACATTGCTGTTTGTGGGATCGTGCTGTGTGCATCCTGGCTGCGCCATTTCCCACATTACAACAGTGACTCACTTTAAAAATACTTCATTGGCTGTAAAGCGTTTTGGGACATGAAAGGCGCCAACACACTGCAGAAAATTTTACCCGATAGCTGGCAAAATGCGAGCTGTTGTGAGAAATACGTGTGTTGGTTGCATTGCAGGCATGATAAACTTAATGACTGGCGCTGCCTGTTAAGTGATGTCGTAACAATGTACGTGTTGTGTGATTGCACAGGAGGAAGGATTGTGATGCAACTCAGTAAATGTGCAGAATTGGAGCACGCTTTTCTGCAGTTACAGTCGGTTCATTGTCAGGGTGGCCGAGTGGTTTAAGGTGCCAAACTCAAAGACTGTAACCCTTACCTTACCAAAGGTTGGTGTATTCTGGGACGTGGGTGCCAAGCCCACTTCTAGCGGCGTGGTTTCCAATCCCACTTCTGACATTTACTTTTTATCCACACAAATGCGGCCAGCGTGCAAAAAGCATGCTCAACTGGCCTTCAATTTTCAAGTGGTGACATCAAACTCTTCGATGGTATTGCCATTTGCCAACAAACGAAAGGCACCGCTCACAGTCCAACTACTTTTCCACACCAAAATGGCCCCATTGTGAAACAGGTGCCCATGCTTGTGCTGACAGAATGCAAGTGTTACGCAGGGAAAATTCTGGCAGCAGTGGGATTTGAACCCACGCCTCCAAAGAGACTGGAACCTGGATCCAGCGCCTTAGACCGCTCGGCCACGCTACCACTGGAAGCAGCTTCTGTTCTGGAACGAGTGACCGTTGAGTGTAATGTGACTTTGTTATGCGGAAAATAATAATTAAGGCAATTAAAGTGGTAGACAGTGAACTCTCGAGAAACGATTTTGCAACATACCGGTCACAGGAACCTACGTATCCACAGGGCAACAACAGAAATTAGGTGCATGTTGGGACAAACCAGTTACAACATTCATTCAATATTTATTCCTATATCAACATCACTGACAAAAACAGATTATCTGGTCATGAACACATTGCTGTTTGTGGGATCGTGCTGTGTGCATCCTGGCTGCGCCATTTCCCACATTACAACAGTGACTCACTTTAAAAATACTTCATTGGCTGTAAAGCGTTTTGGGACATGAAAGGCGCCAACACACTGCAGAAAATTTTACCCGATAGCTGGCAAAATGCGAGCTGTTGTGAGAAATACGTGTGTTGGTTGCATTGCAGGCATGATAAACTTAATGACTGGCGCTGCCTGTTAAGTGATGTCGTAACAATGTACGTGTTGTGTGATTGCACAGGAGGAAGGATTGTGATGCAACTCAGTAAATGTGCAGAATTGGAGCACGCTTTTCTGCAGTTACAGTCGGTTCATTATCAAAATAGCCGAGTGGTTTAAGGTGCCAAACTCAAAGACTGTAACCCTTACCTTACCAAAGGTTGGTGTATTCTGGGACGTGGGTGCCAAGCCCACTTCTAGCGGCGTGGTTTCCAATCCCACTTCTGACATTTACTTTTTATCCACACAAATGCGGCCAGCGTGCAAAAAGCATGCTCAACTGGCCTTCAATTTTCAAGTGGTGACATCAAACTCTTCGATGGTATTGCCATTTGCCAACAAACGAAAGGCACCGCTCACAGTCCAACTACTTTTCCACACCAAAATGGCCCCATTGTGAAACAGGTGCCCATGCTTGTGCTGACAGAATGCAAGTGTTACGCAGGGAAAATTCTGGCAGCGGTGGGATTTGAACCCACGCCTCCGAAGAGACTGGAACCTGGATCCAGCGCCTTAGACCGCTCGGCCACGCTACCACTGGAAGCAGCTTCTGTTCTGGAACGAGTGACCGTTGAGTGTAATGTGACTTTGTTATGCGGAAAATAATAATTAAGGCAATTAAAGTGGTAGACAGTGAACTCTCGAGAAACGATTTTGCAACATACCGGTCACAGGAACCTACGTATCCACAGGGCAACAACAGAAATTAGGTGCATGTTGGGACAAACCAGTTACAACATTCATTCAATATTTATTCCTATATCAACATCACTGACAAAAACAGATTATCTGGTCATGAACACATTGCTGTTTGTGGGATCGTGCTGTGTGCATCCTGGCTGCGCCATTTCCCACATTACAACAGTGACTCACTTTAAAAATACTTCATTGGCTGTAAAGCGTTTTGGGACATGAAAGGCGCCAACACACTGCAGAAAATTTTACCCGATAGCTGGCAAAATGCGAGCTGTTGTGAGAAATACGTGTGTTGGTTGCATTGCAGGCATGATAAACTTAATGACTGGCGCTGCCTGTTAAGTGATGTCGTAACAATGTACGTGTTGTGTGATTGCACAGGAGGAAGGATTGTGATGCAACTCAGTAAATGTGCAGAATTGGAGTACGCTTTTCTGCAGTTACAGTCGGTTCATTATCAAAATAGCCGAGTGGTTTAAGGTGCCAAACTCAAAGACTGTAACCCTTACCTTACCAAAGGTTGGTGTATTCTGGGACGTGGGTGCCAAGCCCACTTCTAGCGGCGTGGTTTCCAATCCCACTTCTGACATTTACTTTTTATCCACACAAATGCGGCCAGCGTGCAAAAAGCATGCTCAACTGGCCTTCAATTTTCAAGTGGTGACATCAAACTCTTCGATGGTATTGCCATTTGCCAACAAACGAAAGGCACCGCTCACAGTCCAACTACTTTTCCACACCAAAATGGCCCCATTGTGAAACAGGTGCCCATGGTTGTGCTGACAGAATGCAAGTGTTACGCAGGGAAAATTCTGGCAGCGGTGGGATTTGAACCCACGCCTCCGAAGAGACTGGAACCTGGATCCAGCGCCTTAGACCGCTCGGCCACGCTACCACTGGAAGCAGCTTCTGTTCTGGAACGAGTGACCGTTGAGTGTAATGTGACTTTGTTATGCGG
The DNA here is from genome assembly GCF_044704955.1 of Pristiophorus japonicus. Lineage (NCBI taxonomy): Eukaryota > Metazoa > Chordata > Chondrichthyes > Pristiophoridae > Pristiophorus > Pristiophorus japonicus. Next base: position 175,341,819 of record NC_091984.1, read on the forward strand.
AAAATAATAATTAAGGCAATTAAAGTGGTAGACAGTGAACTCTCGAGAAACGATTTTGCAACATACCGGTCACAGGAACCTACGTATCCACAGGGCAACAACAGAAATTAGGTGCATGTTGGGACAAACCAGTTACAACATTAATTCAATATTTATTCCTATATCAACATCACTGACAAAAACAGATTATCTGGTCATGAACACATTGCTGTTTGTGGGATCGTGCTGTGTGCATCCTGGCTGCGCCATTTCCCACATTACAACAGTGACTCACTTTAAAAATACTTCATTGGCTGTAAAGCGTTTTGGGACATGAAAGGCGCCAACACACTGCAGAAAACTTTACCCGATAGCTGGCAAAATGCGAGCTGTTGTGAGAAATACGTGTGTTGGTTGCATTGCAGGCATGATAAACTTAATGACTGGCGCTGCCTGTTAAGTGATGTCGTAACAATGTACGTGTTGTGTGATTGCACAGGAGGAAGGATTGTGATGCAACTCAGTAAATGTGCAGAATTGGAGTACGCTTTTCTGCAGTTACAGTCGGTTCATTGTCAGGGTGGCCGAGTGGTTTAAGGTGCCAAACTCAAAGACTGTAACCCTTACCTTACCAAAGGTTGGTGTATTCTGGGACGTGGGTGCCAAGCCCACTTCTAGCGGCGTGGTTTCCAATCCCACTTCTGACATTTACTTTTTATCCACACAAATGCGGCCAGCGTGCAAAAAGCATGCTCAACTGGCCTTCAATTTTCAAGTGGTGACATCAAACTCTTCGATGGTATTGCCATTTGCCAACAAACGAAAGGCACCGCTCACAGTCCAACTACTTTTCCACACCAAAATGGCCCCATTGTGAAACAGGTGCCCATGCTTGTGCTGACAGAATGCAAGTGTTACGCAGGGAAAATTCTGGCAGCAGTGGGATTTGAACCCACGCCTCCGAAGAGACTGGAACCTGGATCCAGCGCCTTAGACCGCTCGGCCACGCTACCACTGGAAGCAGCTTCTGTTCTGGAACGAGTGACTGTTGAGTGTAATGTGACTTTGTTATGCGGAAAATAATAATTAAGGCAATTAAAGTGGTAGACAGTGAACTCTCGAGAAACGATTTTGCAACATACCGGTCACAGGAACCTACGTATCCACAGGGCAACAACAGAAATTAGGTGCATGTTGGGACAAACCAGTTACAACATTCATTCAATATTTATTCCTATATCAACATCACTGACAAAAACAGATTATCTGGTCATGAACACATTGCTGTTTGTGGGATCGTGCTGTGTGCATCCTGGCTGCGCCATTTCCCACATTACAACAGTGACTCACTTTAAAAATACTTCATTGGCTGTAAAGCGTTTTGGGACATGAAAGGCGCCAACACACTGCAGAAAATTTTACCCGATAGCTGGCAAAATGCGAGCTGTTGTGAGAAATACGTGTGTTGGTTGCATTGCAGGCATGATAAACTTAATGACTGGCGCTGCCTGTTAAGTGATGTCGTAACAATGTACGTGTTGTGTGATTGCACAGGAGGAAGGATTGTGATGCAACTCAGTAAATGTGCAGAATTGGAGCACGCTTTTCTGCAGTTACAGTCGGTTCATTATCAAAATAGCCGAGTGGTTTAAGGTGCCAAACTCAAAGACTGTAACCCTTACCTTACCAAAGGTTGGTGTATTCTGGGACGTGGGTGCCAAGCCCACTTCTAGCGGCGTGGTTTCCAATCCCACTTCTGACATTTACTTTTTATCCACACAAATGCGGCCAGCGTGCAAAAAGCATGCTCAACTGGCCTTCAATTTTCAAGTGGTGACATCAAACTCTTCGATGGTATTGCCATTTGCCAACAAACGAAAGGCACCGCTCACAGTCCAACTACTTTTCCACACCAAAATGGCCCCATTGTGAAACAGGTGCCCATGCTTGTGCTGACAGAATGCAAGTGTTACGCAGGGAAAATTCTGGCAGCGGTGGGATTTGAACCCACGCCTCCGAAGAGACTGGAACCTGGATCCAGCGCCTTAGACCGCTCGGCCACGCTACCACTGGAAGCAGCTTCTGTTCTGGAACGAGTGACCGTTGAGTGTAATGTGACTTTGTTATGCGGAAAATAATAATTAAGGCAATTAAAGTGGTAGACAGTGAACTCTCGAGAAACGATTTTGCAACATACCGGTCACAGGAACCTACGTATCCACAGGGCAACAACAGAAATTAGGTGCATGTTGGGACAAACCAGTTACAACATTCATTCAATATTTATTCCTATATCAACATCACTGACAAAAACAGATTATCTGGTCATGAACACATTGCTGTTTGTGGGATCGTGCTGTGTGCATCCTGGCTGCGCCATTTCCCACATTACAACAGTGACTCACTTTAAAAATACTTCATTGGCTGTAAAGCGTTTTGGGACATGAAAGGCGCCAACACACTGCAGAAAATTTTACCCGATAGCTGGCAAAATGCGAGCTGTTGTGAGAAATACGTGTGTTGGTTGCATTGCAGGCATGATAAACTTAATGACTGGCGCTGCCTGTTAAGTGATGTAGTAACAATGTACGTGTTGTGTGATTGCACAGGAGGAAGGATTGTGATGCAACTCAGTAAATGTGCAGAATTGGAGCACGCTTTTCTGCAGTTACAGTCGGTTCATTGTCAGGGTGGCCGAGTGGTTTAAGGTGCCAAACTCAAAGACTGTAACCCTTACCTTACCAAAGGTTGGTGTATTCTGGGACGTGGGTGCCAAGCCCACTTCTAGCGGCGTGGTTTCCAATCCCACTTCTGACATTTACTTTTTATCCACACAAATGCGGCCAGCGTGCAAAAAGCATGCTCAACTGGCCTTCAATTTTCAAGTGGTGACATCAAACTCTTCGATGGTATTGCCATTTGCCAACAAACGAAAGGCACCGCTCACAGTCCAACTACTTTTCCACACCAAAATGGCCCCATTGTGAAACAGGTGCCCATGCTTGTGCTGACAGAATGCAAGTGTTACGCAGGGAAAATTCTGGCAGCAGTGGGATTTGAACCCACGCCTCCGAAGAGACTGGAACCTGGATCCAGCACCTTAGACCGCTCGGCCACGCTACCACTGGAAGCAGCTTCTGTTCTGGAACGAGTGACCGTTGAGTGTAATGTGACTTTGTTATGCGGAAAATAATAATTAAGGCAATTAAAGTGGTAGACAGTGAACTCTCGAGAAACGATTTTGCAACATACCGGTCACAGGAACCTACGTATCCACAGGGCAACAACAGAAATTAGGTGCATGTTGGGACAAACCAGTTACAACATTCATTCAATATTTATTCCTATATCAACATCACTGACAAAAACAGATTATCTGGTCATGAACACATTGCTGTTTGTGGGATCGTGCTGTGTGCATCCTGGCTGCGCCATTTCCCACATTACAACAGTGACTCACTTTAAAAATACTTCATTGGCTGTAAAGCGTTTTGGGACATGAAAGGCGCCAACACACTGCAGAAAATTTTACCCGATAGCTGGCAAAATGCGAGCTGTTGTGAGAAATACGTGTGTTGGTTGCATTGCAGGCATGATAAACTTAATGACTGGCGCTGCCTGTTAAGTGATGTCGTAACAATGTACGTGTTGTGTGATTGCACAGGAGGAAGGATTGTGATGCAACTCAGTAAATGTGCAGAATTGGAGCACGCTTTTCTGCAGTTACAGTCGGTTCATTATCAAAATAGCCGAGTGGTTTAAGGTGCCAAACTCAAAGACTGTAACCCTTACCTTACCAAAGGTTGGTGTATTCTGGGACGTGGGTGCCAAGCCCACTTCTAGCGGCGTGGTTTCCAATCCCACTTCTGACATTTACTTTTTATCCACACAAATGCGGCCAGCGTGCAAAAAGCATGCTCAACTGGCCTTCAATTTTCAAGTGGTGACATCAAACTCTTCGATGGTATTGCCATTTGCCAACAAACGAAAGGCACCGCTCACAGTCCAACTACTTTTCCACACCAAAATGGCCCCATTGTGAAACAGGTGCCCATGCTTGTGCTGACAGAATGCAAGTGTTACGCAGGGAAAATTCTGGCAGCGGTGGGATTTGAACCCACGCCTCCGAAGAGACTGGAACCTGGATCCAGCGCCTTAGACCGCTCGGCCACGCTACCACTGGAAGCAGCTTCTGTTCTGGAACGAGTGACCGTTGAGTGTAATGTGACTTTGTTATGCGGAAAATAATAATTAAGGCAATTAAAGTGGTAGACAGTGAACTCTCGAGAAACGATTTTGCAACATACCGGTCACAGGAACCTACGTATCCACAGGGCAACAACAGAAATTAGGTGCATGTTGGGACAAACCAGTTACAACATTCATTCAATATTTATTCCTATATCAACATCACTGACAAAAACAGATTATCTGGTCATGAACACATTGCTGTTTGTGGGATCGTGCTGTGTGCATACTGGCTGCGCCATTTCCCACATTACAACAGTGACTCACTTTAAAAATACTTCATTGGCTGTAAAGCGTTTTGGGACATGAAAGGCGCCAACACACTGCAGAAAATTTTACCCGATAGCTGGCAAAATGCGAGCTGTTGTGAGAAATACGTGTGTTGGTTGCATTGCAGGCATGATAAACTTAATGACTGGCGCTGCCTGTTAAGTGATGTCGTAACAATGTACGTGTTGTGTGATTGCACAGGAGGAAGGATTGTGATGCAACTCAGTAAATGTGCAGAATTGGAGTACGCTTTTCTGCAGTTACAGTCGGTTCATTATCAAAATAGCCGAGTGGTTTAAGGTGCCAAACTCAAAGACTGTAACCCTTACCTTACCAAAGGTTGGTGTATTCTGGGACGTGGGTGCCAAGCCCACTTCTAGCGGCGTGGTTTCCAATCCCACTTCTGACATTTACTTTTTATCCACACAAATGCGGCCAGCGTGCAAAAAGCATGCTCAACTGGCCTTCAATTTTCAAGTGGTGACATCAAACTCTTCGATGGTATTGCCATTTGCCAACAAACGAAAGGCACCGCTCACAGTCCAACTACTTTTCCACACCAAAATGGCCCCATTGTGAAACAGGTGCCCATGCTTGTGCTGACAGAATGCAAGTGTTACGCAGGGAAAATTCTGGCAGCGGTGGGATTTGAACCCACGCCTCCGAAGAGACTGGAACCTGGATCCAGCGCCTTAGACCGCTCGGCCACGCTACCACTGGAAGCAGCTTCTGTTCTGGAACGAGTGACCGTTGAGTGTAATGTGACTTTGTTATGCGGAAAATAATAATTAAGGCAATTAAAGTGGTAGACAGTAAACTCTCGAGAAACGATTTTGCAACATACCGGTCACAGGCACCTACGTATCCACAGGGCAACAACAGAAATTAGGTGCATGTTGGGACAAACCAGTTACAACATTCATTCAATATTTATTCCTATATCAACATCACTGACAAAAACAGATTATCTGGTCATGAACACATTGCTGTTTGTGGGATCGTGCTGTGTGCATACTGGCTGCGCCATTTCCCACATTACAACAGTGACTCACTTTAAAAATACTTCATTGGCTGTAAAGCGTTTTGGGACATGAAAGGCGCCAACACACTGCAGAAAACTTTACCCGATAGCTGGCAAAATGCGAGCTGTTGTGAGAAATACGTGTGTTGGTTGCATTGCAGGCATGATAAACTTAATGACTGGCGCTGCCTGTTAAGTGATGTCGTAACAATGTACGTGTTGTGTGATTGCACAGGAGGAAGGATTGTGATGCAACTCAGTAAATGTGCAGAATTGGAGCACGCTTTTCTGCAGTTACAGTCGGTTCATTGTCAGGGTGGCCGAGTGGTTTAAGGTGCCAAACTCAAAGACTGTAACCCTTACCTTACCAAAGGTTGGTGTATTCTGGGACGTGGGTGCCAAGCCCACTTCTAGCGGCGTGGTTTCCAATCCCACTTCTGACATTTACTTTTTATCCACACAAATGCGGCCAGCGTGCAAAAAGCATGCTCAACTGGCCTTCAATTTTCAAGTGGTGACATCAAACACTTCGATGGTATTGCCATTTGCCAACAAACTAAAGGCACCGCTCACAGTCCAACTACTTTTCCACACCAAAATGGCCCCATTGTGAAACAGGTGCCCATGCTTGTGCTGACAGAATGCAAGTGTTACGCAGGGAAAATTCTGGCAGCGGTGGGATTTGAACCCACGCCTCCGAAGAGACTGGAACCTGGATCCAGCGCCTTAGACCGCTCGGCCACGCTACCACTGGAAGCAGCTCCTGTTCTGGAACGAGTGACCGTTGAGTGTAATGTGACTTTGTTATGCGGAAAATAATAATTAAGGCAATTAAAGTGGTAGACAGTGAACTCTCGAGAAACGATTTTGCAACATACCGGTCACAGGAACCTACGTATCCACAGGGCAACAACAGAAATTAGGTGCATGTTGGGACAAACCAGTTACAACATTCATTCAATATTTATTCCTATATCAACATCACTGACAAAAACAGATTATCTGGTCATGAACACATTGCTGTTTGTGGGATCGTGCTGTGTGCATACTGGCTGCGCCATTTCCCACATTACAACAGTGACTCACTTTAAAAATACTTCATTGGCTGTAAAGCGTTTTGGGACATGAAAGGCGCCAACACACTGCAGAAAATTTTACCCGATAGCTGGCAAAATGCGAGCTGTTGTGAGAAATACGTGTGTTGGTTGCATTGCAGGCATGATAAACTTAATGATTGGCGCTGCCTGTTAAGTGATGTCGTAACAATGTACGTGTTGTGTGATTGCACAGGAGGAAGGATTGTGATGCAACTCAGTAAATGTGCAGAATTGGAGTACGCTTTTCTGCAGTTACAGTCGGTTCATTATCAAAATAGCCGAGTGGTTTAAGGTGCCAAACTCAAAGACTGTAACCCTTACCTTACCAAAGGTTGGTGTATTCTGGGACGTGGGTGCCAAGCCCACTTCTAGCGGCGTGGTTTCCAATCCCACTTCTGACATTTACTTTTTATCCACACAAATGCGGCCAGCGTGCAAAAAGCATGCTCAACTGGCCTTCAATTTTCAAGTGGTGACATCAAACTCTTCGATGGTATTGCCATTTGCCAACAAACGAAAGGCACCGCTCACAGTCCAACTACTTTTCCACACCAAAATGGCCCCATTGTGAAACAGGTGCCCATGCTTGTGCTGACAGAATGCAAGTGTTACGCAGGGAAAATTCTGGCAGCAGTGGGATTTGAACCCACGCCTCCGAAGAGACTGGAACCTGGATCCAGCGCCTTAGACCGCTCGGCCACGCTACCACTGGAAGCAGCTTCTGTTCTGGAACGAGTGACCGTTGAGTGTAATGTGACTTTGTTATGCGGAAAATAATAATTAAGGCAATTAAAGTGGTAGACAGTGAACTCTCGAGAAACGATTTTGCAACATACCGGTCACAGGAACCTACGTATCCACAGGGCAACAACAGAAATTAGGTGCATGTTGGGACAAACCAGTTACAACATTCATTCAATATTTATTCCTATATCAACATCACTGACAAAAACAGATTATCTGGTCATGAACACATTGCTGTTTGTGGGATCGTGCTGTGTGCATACTGGCTGCGCCATTTCCCACATTACAACAGTGACTCACTTTAAAAATACTTCATTGGCTGTAAAGCGTTTTGGGACATGAAAGGCGCCAACACACTGCAGAAAATTTTACCCGATAGCTGGCAAAATGCGAGCTGTTGTGAGAAATACGTGTGTTGGTTGCATTGCAGGCATGATAAACTTAATGACTGGCGCTGCCTGTTAAGTGATGTCGTAACAATGTACGTGTTGTGTGATTGCACAGGAGGAAGGATTGTGATGCAACTCAGTAAATGTGCAGAATTGGAGTACGCTTTTCTGCAGTTACAGTCGGTTCATTATCAAAATAGCCGAGTGGTTTAAGGTGCCAAACTCAAAGACTGTAACCCTTACCTTACCAAAGGTTGGTGTATTCTGGGACGTGGGTGCCAAGCCCACTTCTAGCGGCGTGGTTTCCAATCCCACTTCTGACATTTACTTTTTATCCACACAAATGCGGCCAGCGTGCAAAAAGCATGCTCAACTGGCCTTCAATTTTCAAGTGGTGACATCAAACACTTCGATGGTATTGCCATTTGCCAACAAACTAAAGGCACCGCTCACAGTCCAACTACTTTTCCACACCAAAATGGCCCCATTGTGAAACAGGTGCCCATGCTTGTGCTGACAGAATGCAAGTGTTACGCAGGGAAAATTCTGGCAGCGGTGGGATTTGAACCCACGCCTCCGAAGAGACTGGAACCTGGATCCAGCGCCTTAGACCGCTCGGCCACGCTACCACTGGAAGCAGCTTCTGTTCTGGAACGAGTGACCGTTGAGTGTAATGTGACTTTGTTATGCGGAAAATAATAATTAAGGCAATTAAAGTGGTAGACAGTGAACTCTCGAGAAACGATTTTGCAACATACCGGTCACAGGAACCTACGTATCCACAGGGCAACAACAGAAATTAGGTGCATGTTGGGACAAACCAGTTACAACATTCATTCAATATTTATTCCTATATCAACATCACTGACAAAAACAGATTATCTGGTCATGAACACATTGCTGTTTGTGGGATCGTGCTGTGTGCATACTGGCTGCGCCATTTCCCACATTACAACAGTGACTTACTTTAAAAATACTTCATTGGCTGTAAAGCGTTTTGGGACATGAAAGGCGCCAACACACTGCAGAAAATTTTACCCGATAGCTGGCAAAATGCGAGCTGTTGTGAGAAATACGTGTGTTGGTTGCATTGCAGGCATGATAAACTTAATGACTGGCGCTGCCTGTTAAGTGATGTCGTAACAATGTACGTGTTGTGTGATTGCACAGGAGGAAGGATTGTGATGCAACTCAGTAAATGTGCAGAATTGGAGTACGCTTTTCTGCAGTTACAGTCGGTTCATTATCAAAATAGCCGAGTGGTTTAAGGTGCCAAACTCAAAGACTGTAACCCTTACCTTACCAAAGGTTGGTGTATTCTGGGACGTGGGTGCCAAGCCCACTTCTAGCGGCGTGGTTTCCAATCCCACTTCTGACATTTACTTTTTATCCACACAAATGCGGCCAGCGTGCAAAAAGCATGCTCAACTGGCCTTCAATTTTCAAGTGGTGACATCAAACTCTTCGATGGTATTGCCATTTGCCAACAAACGAAAGGCACCGCTCACAGTCCAACTACTTTTCCACACCAAAATGGCCCCATTGTGAAACAGGTGCCCATGCTTGTGCTGACAGAATGCAAGTGTTACGCAGGGAAAATTCTGGCAGCGGTGGGATTTGAACCCACGCCTCCGAAGAGACTGGAACCTGGATCCAGCGCCTTAGACCGCTCGGCCACGCTACCACTGGAAGCAGCTTCTGTTCTGGAACGAGTGACCGTTGAGTGTAATGTGACTTTGTTATGCGGAAAATAATAATTAAGGCAATTAAAGTGGTAGACAGTAAACTCTCGAGAAACGATTTTGCAACATACCGGTCACAGGCACCTACGTATCCACAGGGCAACAACAGAAATTAGGTGCATGTTGGGACAAACCAGTTACAACATTCATTCAATATTTATTCCTATATCAACATCACTGACAAAAACAGATTATCTGGTCATGAACACATTGCTGTTTGTGGGATCGTGCTGTGTGCATACTGGCTGCGCCATTTCCCACATTACAACAGTGACTCACTTTAAAAATACTTCATTGGCTGTAAAGCGTTTTGGGACATGAAAGGCGCCAACACACTGCAGAAAACTTTACCCGATAGCTGGCAAAATGCGAGCTGTTGTGAGAAATACGTGTGTTGGTTGCATTGCAGGCATGATAAACTTAATGACTGGCGCTGCCTGTTAAGTGATGTCGTAACAATGTACGTGTTGTGTGATTGCACAGGAGGAAGGATTGTGATGCAACTCAGTAAATGTGCAGAATTGGAGCACGCTTTTCTGCAGTTACAGTCGGTTCATTGTCAGGGTGGCCGAGTGGTTTAAGGTGCCAAACTCAAAGACTGTAACCCTTACCTTACCAAAGGTTGGTGTATTCTGGGACGTGGGTGCCAAGCCCACTTCTAGCGGCGTGGTTTCCAATCCCACTTCTGACATTTACTTTTTATCCACACAAATGCGGCCAGCGTGCAAAAAGCATGCTCAACTGGCCTTCAATTTTCAAGTGGTGACATCAAACACTTCGATGGTATTGCCATTTGCCAACAAACTAAAGGCACCGCTCACAGTCCAACTACTTTTCCACACCAAAATGGCCCCATTGTGAAACAGGTGCCCATGCTTGTGCTGACAGAATGCAAGTGTTACGCAGGGAAAATTCTGGCAGCGGTGGGATTTGAACCCACGCCTCCGAAGAGACTGGAACCTGGATCCAGCGCCTTAGACCGCTCGGCCACGCTACCACTGGAAGCAGCTTCTGTTCTGGAACGAGTGACCGTTGAGTGTAATGTGACTTTGTTATGCGGAAAATAATAATTAAGGCAATTAAAGTGGTAGACAGTGAACTCTCGAGAAACGATTTTGCAACATACCGGTCACAGGAACCTACGTATCCACAGGGCAACAACAGAAATTAGGTGCATGTTGGGACAAACCAGTTACAACATTCATTCAATATTTATTCCTATATCAACATCACTGACAAAAACAGATTATCTGGTCATGAACACATTGCTGTTTGTGGGATCGTGCTGTGTGCATACTGGCTGCGCCATTTCCCACATTACAACAGTGACTCACTTTAAAAATACTTCATTGGCTGTAAAGCGTTTTGGGACATGAAAGGCGCCAACACACTGCAGAAAATTTTACCCGATAGCTGGCAAAATGCGAGCTGTTGTGAGAAATACGTGTGTTGGTTGCATTGCAGGCATGATAAACTTAATGATTGGCGCTGCCTGTTAAGTGATGTCGTAACAATGTACGTGTTGTGTGATTGCACAGGAGGAAGGATTGTGATGCAACTCAGTAAATGTGCAGAATTGGAGTACGCTTTTCTGCAGTTACAGTCGGTTCATTATCAAAATAGCCGAGTGGTTTAAGGTGCCAAACTCAAAGACTGTAACCCTTACCTTACCAAAGGTTGGTGTATTCTGGGACGTGGGTGCCAAGCCCACTTCTAGCGGCGTGGTTTCCAATCCCACTTCTGACATTTACTTTTTATCCACACAAATGCGGCCAGCGTGCAAAAAGCATGCTCAACTGGCCTTCAATTTTCAAGTGGTGACATCAAACTCTTCGATGGTATTGCCATTTGCCAACAAACGAAAGGCACCGCTCACAGTCCAACTACTTTTCCACACCAAAATGGCCCCATTGTGAAACAGGTGCCCATGCTTGTGCTGACAGAATGCAAGTGTTACGCAGGGAAAATTCTGGCAGCAGTGGGATTTGAACCCACGCCTCCGAAGAGACTGGAACCTGGATCCAGCGCCTTAGACCGCTCGGCCACGCTACCACTGGAAGCAGCTTCTGTTCTGGAACGAGTGACCGTTGAGTGTAATGTGACTTTGTTATGCGGAAAATAATAATTAAGGCAATTAAAGTGGTAGACAGTGAACTCTCGAGAAACGATTTTGCAACATACCGGTCACAGGAACCTACGTATCCACAGGGCAACAACAGAAATTAGGTGCATGTTGGGACAAACCAGTTACAACATTCATTCAATATTTATTCCTATATCAACATCACTGACAAAAACAGATTATCTGGTCATGAACACATTGCTGTTTGTGGGATCGTGCTGTGTGCATACTGGCTGCGCCATTTCCCACATTACAACAGTGACTCACTTTAAAAATACTTCATTGGCTGTAAAGCGTTTTGGGACATGAAAGGCGCCAACACACTGCAGAAAATTTTACCCGATAGCTGGCAAAATGCGAGCTGTTGTGAGAAATACGTGTGTTGGTTGCATTGCAGGCATGATAAACTTAATGACTGGCGCTGCCTGTTAAGTGATGTCGTAACAATGTACGTGTTGTGTGATTGCACAGGAGGAAGGATTGTGATGCAACTCAGTAAATGTGCAGAATTGGAGTACGCTTTTCTGCAGTTACAGTCGGTTCATTGTCAGGGTGGCCGAGTGGTTTAAGGTGCCAAACTCAAAGACTGTAACCCTTACCTTACCAAAGGTTGGTGTATTCTGGGACGTGGGTGCCAAGCCCACTTCTAGCGGCGTGGTTTCCAATCCCACTTCTGACATTTACTTTTTATCCACACAAATGCGGCCAGCGTGCAAAAAGCATGCTCAACTGGCCTTCAATTTTCAAGTGGTGACATCAAACACTTCGATGGTATTGCCATTTGCCAACAAACTAAAGGCACCGCTCACAGTCCAACTACTTTTCCACACCAAAATGGCCCCATTGTGAAACAGGTGCCCATGCTTGTGCTGACAGAATGCAAGTGTTACGCAGGGAAAATTCTGGCAGCGGTGGGATTTGAACCCACGCCTCCGAAGAGACTGGAACCTGGATCCAGCGCCTTAGACCGCTCGGCCACGCTACCACTGGAAGCAGCTTCTGTTCTGGAACGAGTGACCGTTGAGTGTAATGTGACTTTGTTATGCGGAAAATAATAATTAAGGCAATTAAAGTGGTAGACAGTGAACTCTCGAGAAACGATTTTGCAACATACCGGTCACAGGAACCTACGTATCCACAGGGCAACAACAGAAATTAGGTGCATGTTGGGACAAACCAGTTACAACATTCATTCAATATTTATTCCTATATCAACATCACTGACAAAAACAGATTATCTGGTCATGAACACATTGCTGTTTGTGGGATCGTGCTGTGTGCATACTGGCTGCGCCATTTCCCACATTACAACAGTGACTCACTTTAAAAATACTTCATTGGCTGTAAAGCGTTTTGGGACATGAAAGGCGCCAACACACTGCAGAAAATTTTACCCGATAGCTGGCAAAATGCGAGCTGTTGTGAGAAATACGTGTGTTGGTTGCATTGCAGGCATGATAAACTTAATGATTGGCGCTGCCTGTTAAGTGATGTCGTAACAATGTACGTGTTGTGTGATTGCACAGGAGGAAGGATTGTGATGCAACTCAGTAACTGTGCAGAATTGGAGTACGCTTTTCTGCAGTTACAGTCGGTTCATTATCAAAATAGCCGAGTGGTTTAAGGTGCCAAACTCAAAGACTGTAACCCTTACCTCACCAAAGGTTGGTGTATTCTGGGACGTGGGTGCCAAGCCCACTTCTAGCGGCGTGGTTTCCAATCCCACTTCTGACATTTACTTTTTATCCACACAAATGCGGCCAGCGTGCAAAAAGCATGCTCAACTGGCCTTCAATTTTCAAGTGGTGACATCAAACTCTTCGATGGTATTGCCATTTGCCAACAAACGAAAGGCACCGCTCACAGTCCAACTACTTTTCCACACCAAAATGGCCCCATTGTGAAACAGGTGCCCATGCTTGTGCTGACAGAATGCAAGTGTTACGCAGGGAAAATTCTGGCAGCAGTGGGATTTGAACCCACGCCTCCGAAGAGACTGGAACCTGGATCCAGCGCCTTAGACTGCTCGGCCACGCTACCACTGGAAGCAGCTTCTGTTCTGGAACGAGTGACCGTTGAGTGTAATGTGACTTTGTTATGCGGAAAATAATAATTAAGGCAATTAAAGTGGTAGACAGTGAACTCTCGAGAAACGATTTTGCAACATACCGGTCACAGGAACCTACGTATCCACAGGGCAACAACAGAAATTAGGTGCATGTTGGGACAAACCAGTTACAACATTCATTCAATATTTATTCCTATATCAACATCACTGACAAAAACAGATTATCTGGTCATGAACACATTGCTGTTTGTGGGATCGTGCTGTGTGCATACTGGCTGCGCCATTTCCCACATTACAACAGTGACTCACTTTAAAAATACTTCATTGGCTGTAAAGCGTTTTGGGACATGAAAGGCGCCAACACACTGCAGAAAATTTTACCCGATAGCTGGCAAAATGCGAGCTGTTGTGAGAAATACGTGTGTTGGTTGCATTGCAGGCATGATAAACTTAATGACTGGCGCTGCCTGTTAAGTGATGTCGTAACAATGTACGTGTTGTGTGATTGCACAGGAGGAAGGATTGTGATGCAACTCAGTAAATGTGCAGAATTGGAGTACGCTTTTCTGCAGTTACAGTCGGTTCATTATCAAAATAGCCGAGTGGTTTAAGGTGCCAAACTCAAAGACTGTAACCCTTACCTTACCAAAGGTTGGTGTATTCTGGGACGTGGGTGCCAAGCCCACTTCTAGCGGCGTGGTTTCCAATCCCACTTCTGACATTTACTTTTTATCCACACAAATGCGGCCAGCGTGCAAAAAGCATGCTCAACTGGCCTTCAATTTTCAAGTGGTGACATCAAACTCTTCGATGGTATTGCCATTTGCCAACAAACGAAAGGCACCGCTCACAGTCCAACTACTTTTCCACACCAAAATGGCCCCATTGTGAAACAGGTGCCCATGCTTGTGCTGACAGAATGCAAGTGTTACGCAGGGAAAATTCTGGCAGCGGTGGGATTTGAACCCACGCCTCCGAAGAGACTGGAACCTGGATCCAGCGCCTTAGACCACTCGGCCACGCTACCACTGGAAGCAGCTTCTGTTCTGGAACGAGTGACCGTTGAGTGTAATGTGACTTTGTTATGCGGAAAATAATAATTAAGGCAATTAAAGTGGTAGACAGTGAACTCTCGAGAAACGATTTTGCAACATACCGGTCACAGGAACCTACGTATCCACAGGGCAACAACAGAAATTAGGTGCATGTTGGGACAAACCAGTTACAACATTAATTCAATATTTATTCCTATATCAACATCACTGACAAAAACAGATTATCTGGTCATGAACACATTGCTGTTTGTGGGATCGTGCTGTGTGCATCCTGGCTGCGCCATTTCCCACATTACAACAGTGACTCACTTTAAAAATACTTCATTGGCTGTAAAGCGTTTTGGGACATGAAAGGCGCCAACACACTGCAGAAAATTTTACCCGATAGCTGGCAAAATGCGAGCTGTTGTGAGAAATACGTGTGTTGGTTGCATTGCAGGCATGATAAACTTAATGACTGGCGCTGCCTGTTAAGTGATGTCGTAACAATGTACGTGTTGTGTGATTGCACAGGAGGAAGGATTGTGATGCAACTCAGTAAATGTGCAGAATTGGAGCACGCTTTTCTGCAGTTACAGTCGGTTCATTGTCAGGGTGGCCGAGTGGTTTAAGGTGCCAAACTCAAAGACTGTAACCCTTACCTTACCAAAGGTTGGTGTATTCTGGGACGTGGGTGCCAAGCCCACTTCTAGCGGCGTGGTTTCCAATCCCACTTCTGACATTTACTTTTTATCCACACAAATGCGGCCAGCGTGCAAAAAGCATGCTCAACTGGCCTTCAATTTTCAAGTGGTGACATCAAACTCTTCGATGGTATTGCCATTTGCCAACAAACGAAAGGCACCGCTCACAGTCCAACTACTTTTCCACACCAAAATGGCCCCATTGTGAAACAGGTGCCCATGCTTGTGCTGACAGAATGCAAGTGTTACGCAGGGAAAATTCTGGCAGCAGTGGGATTTGAACCCACGCCTCCGAAGAGACTGGAACCTGGATCCAGCGCCTTAGACCGCTCGGCCACGCTACCACTGGAAGCTGCTTCTGTTCTGGAACGAGTGACCGTTGAGTGTAATGTGACTTTGTTATGCGGAAAATAATAATTAAGGCAATTAAAGTGGTAGACAGTGAACTCTCGAGAAACGATTTTGCAACATACCGGTCACAGGAACCTACGTATCCACAGGGCAACAACAGAAATTAGGTGCATGTTGGGACAAACCAGTTACAACATTCATTCAATATTTATTCCTATATCAACATCACTGACAAAAACAGATTATCTGGTCATGAACACATTGCTGTTTGTGGGATCGTGCTGTGTGCATCCTGGCTGCGCCATTTCCCACATTACAACAGTGACTCACTTTAAAAATACTTCATTGGCTGTAAAGCGTTTTGGGACATGAAAGGCGCCAACACACTGCAGAAAATTTTACCCGATAGCTGGCAAAATGCGAGCTGTTGTGAGAAATACGTGTGTTGGTTGCATTGCAGGCATGATAAACTTAATGACTGGCGCTGCCTGTTAAGTGATGTCGTAACAATGTACGTGTTGTGTGATTGCACAGGAGGAAGGATTGTGATGCAACTCAGTAAATGTGCAGAATTGGAGCACGCTTTTCTGCAGTTACAGTCGGTTCATTATCAAAATAGCCGAGTGGTTTAAGGTGCCAAACTCAAAGACTGTAACCCTTACCTTACCAAAGGTTGGTGTATTCTGGGACGTGGGTGCCAAGCCCACTTCTAGCGGCGTGGTTTCCAATCCCACTTCTGACATTTACTTTTTATCCACACAAATGCGGCCAGCGTGCAAAAAGCATGCTCAACTGGCCTTCAATTTTCAAGTGGTGACATCAAACTCTTCGATGGTATTGCCATTTGCCAACAAACAAAAGGCACCGCTCACAGTCCAACTACTTTTCCACACCAAAATGGCCCCATTGTGAAACAGGTGCCCATGCTTGTGCTGACAGAATGCAAGTGTTACGCAGGGAAAATTCTGGCAGCGGTGGGATTTGAACCCACGCCTCCGAAGAGACTGGAACCTGGATCCAGCGCCTTAGACCGCTCGGCCACGCTACCACTGGAAGCAGCTTCTGTTCTGGAACGAGTGACCGTTGAGTGTAATGTGACTTTGTTATGCGGAAAATAATAATTAAGGCAATTAAAGTGGTAGACAGTGAACTCTCGAGAAACGATTTTGCAACATACCGGTCACAGGAACCTACGTATCCACAGGGCAACAACAGAAATTAGGTGCATGTTGGGACAAACCAGTTACAACATTCATTCAATATTTATTCCTATATCAACATCACTGACAAAAACAGATTATCTGGTCATGAACACATTGCTGTTTGTGGGATCGTGCTGTGTGCATACTGGCTGCGCCATTTCCCACATTACAACAGTGACTCACTTTAAAAATACTTCATTGGCTGTAAAGCTTTTTGGGACATGAAAGGCGCCAACACACTGCAGAAAATTTTACCCGATAGCTGGCAAAATGCGAGCTGTTGTGAGAAATACGTGTGTTGGTTGCATTGCAGGCATGATAAACTTAATGATTGGCGCTGCCTGTTAAGTGATGTCGTAACAATGTACGTGTTGTGTGATTGCACAGGAGGAAGGATTGTGATGCAACTCAGTAAATGTGCAGAATTGGAGTACGCTTTTCTGCAGTTACAGTCGGTTCATTATCAAAATAGCCGAGTGGTTTAAGGTGCCAAACTCAAAGACTGTAACCCTTACCTTACCAAAGGTTGGTGTATTCTGGGACGTGGGTGCCAAGCCCACTTCTAGCGGCGTGGTTTCCAATCCCACTTCTGACATTTACTTTTTATCCACACAAATGCGGCCAGCGTGCAAAAAGCATGCTCAACTGGCCTTCAATTTTCAAGTGGTGACATCAAACTCTTCGATGGTATTGCCATTTGCCAACAAACGAAAGGCACCGCTCACAGTCCAACTACTTTTCCACACCAAAATGGCCCCATTGTGAAACAGGTGCCCATGCTTGTGCTGACAGAATGCAAGTGTTACGCAGGGAAAATTCTGGCAGCGGTGGGATTTGAACCCACGCCTCCGAAGAGACTGGAACCTGGATCCAGCGCCTTAGACCGCTCGGCCACGCTACCACTGGAAGCAGCTTCTGTTCTGGAACGAGTGACCGTTGAGTGTAATGTGACTTTGTTATGCGGAAAATAATAATTAAGGCAATTAAAGTGGTAGACAGTAAACTCTCGAGAAACGATTTTGCAACATACCGGTCACAGGCACCTACGTATCCACAGGGCAACAACAGAAATTAGGTGCATGTTGGGACAAACCAGTTACAACATTCATTCAATATTTATTCCTATATCAACATCACTGACAAAAACAGATTATCTGGTCATGAACACATTGCTGTTTGTGGGATCGTGCTGTGTGCATACTGGCTGCGCCATTTCCCACATTACAACAGTGACTCACTTTAAAAATACTTCATTGGCTGTAAAGCGTTTTGGGACATGAAAGGCGCCAACACACTGCAGAAAACTTTACCCGATAGCTGGCAAAATGCGAGCTGTTGTGAGAAATACGTGTGTTGGTTGCATTGCAGGCATGATAAACTTAATGACTGGCGCTGCCTGTTAAGTGATGTCGTAACAATGTACGTGTTGTGTGATTGCACAGGAGGAAGGATTGTGATGCAACTCAGTAAATGTGCAGAATTGGAGCACGCTTTTCTGCAGTTACAGTCGGTTCATTGTCAGGGTGGCCGAGTGGTTTAAGGTGCCAAACTCAAAGACTGTAACCCTTACCTTACCAAAGGTTGGTGTATTCTGGGACGTGGGTGCCAAGCCCACTTCTAGCGGCGTGGTTTCCAATCCCACTTCTGACATTTACTTTTTATCCACACAAATGCGGCCAGCGTGCAAAAAGCATGCTCAACTGGCCTTCAATTTTCAAGTGGTGACATCAAACACTTCGATGGTATTGCCATTTGCCAACAAACTAAAGGCACCGCTCACAGTCCAACTACTTTTCCACACCAAAATGGCCCCATTGTGAAACAGGTGCCCATGCTTGTGCTGACAGAATGCAAGTGTTACGCAGGGAAAATTCTGGCAGCGGTGGGATTTGAACCCACGCCTCCGAAGAGACTGGAACCTGGATCCAGCGCCTTAGACCGCTCGGCCACGCTACCACTGGAAGCAGCTTCTGTTCTGGAACGAGTGACCGTTGAGTGTAATGTGACTTTGTTATGCGGAAAATAATAATTAAGGCAATTAAAGTGGTAGACAGTGAACTCTCGAGAAACGATTTTGCAACATACCGGTCACAGGAACCTACGTATCCACAGGGCAACAACAGAAATTAGGTGCATGTTGGGACAAACCAGTTACAACATTCATTCAATATTTATTCCTATATCAACATCACTGACAAAAACAGATTATCTGGTCATGAACACATTGCTGTTTGTGGGATCGTGCTGTGTGCATACTGGCTGCGCCATTTCCCACATTACAACAGTGACTCACTTTAAAAATACTTCATTGGCTGTAAAGCGTTTTGGGACATGAAAGGCGCCAACACACTGCAGAAAATTTTACCCGATAGCTGGCAAAATGCGAGCTGTTGTGAGAAATACGTGTGTTGGTTGCATTGCAGGCATGATAAACTTAATGATTGGCGCTGCCTGTTAAGTGATGTCGTAACAATGTACGTGTTGTGTGATTGCACAGGAGGAAGGATTGTGATGCAACTCAGTAAATGTGCAGAATTGGAGTACGCTTTTCTGCAGTTACAGTCGGTTCATTATCAAAATAGCCGAGTGGTTTAAGGTGCCAAACTCAAAGACTGTAACCCTTACCTTACCAAAGGTTGGTGTATTCTGGGACGTGGGTGCCAAGCCCACTTCTAGCGGCGTGGTTTCCAATCCCACTTCTGACATTTACTTTTTATCCACACAAATGCGGCCAGCGTGCAAAAAGCATGCTCAACTGGCCTTCAATTTTCAAGTGGTGACATCAAACTCTTCGATGGTATTGCCATTTGCCAACAAACGAAAGGCACCGCTCACAGTCCAACTACTTTTCCACACCAAAATGGCCCCATTGTGAAACAGGTGCCCATGCTTGTGCTGACAGAATGCAAGTGTTACGCAGGGAAAATTCTGGCAGCAGTGGGATTTGAACCCACGCCTCCGAAGAGACTGGAACCTGGATCCAGCGCCTTAGACCGCTCGGCCACGCTACCACTGGAAGCAGCTTCTGTTCTGGAACGAGTGACCGTTGAGTGTAATGTGACTTTGTTATGCGGAAAATAATAATTAAGGCAATTAAAGTGGTAGACAGTGAACTCTCGAGAAACGATTTTGCAACATACCGGTCACAGGAACCTACGTATCCACAGGGCAACAACAGAAATTAGGTGCATGTTGGGACAAACCAGTTACAACATTCATTCAATATTTATTCCTATATCAACATCACTGACAAAAACAGATTATCTGGTCATGAACACATTGCTGTTTGTGGGATCGTGCTGTGTGCATACTGGCTGCGCCATTTCCCACATTACAACAGTGACTCACTTTAAAAATACTTCATTGGCTGTAAAGCGTTTTGGGACATGAAAGGCGCCAACACACTGCAGAAAATTTTACCCGATAGCTGGCAAAATGCGAGCTGTTGTGAGAAATACGTGTGTTGGTTGCATTGCAGGCATGATAAACTTAATGACTGGCGCTGCCTGTTAAGTGATGTCGTAACAATGTACGTGTTGTGTGATTGCACAGGAGGAAGGATTGTGATGCAACTCAGTAAATGTGCAGAATTGGAGTACGCTTTTCTGCAGTTACAGTCGGTTCATTGTCAGGGTGGCCGAGTGGTTTAAGGTGCCAAACTCAAAGACTGTAACCCTTACCTTACCAAAGGTTGGTGTATTCTGGGACGTGGGTGCCAAGCCCACTTCTAGCGGCGTGGTTTCCAATCCCACTTCTGACATTTACTTTTTATCCACACAAATGCGGCCAGCGTGCAAAAAGCATGCTCAACTGGCCTTCAATTTTCAAGTGGTGACATCAAACACTTCGATGGTATTGCCATTTGCCAACAAACTAAAGGCACCGCTCACAGTCCAACTACTTTTCCACACCAAAATGGCCCCATTGTGAAACAGGTGCCCATGCTTGTGCTGACAGAATGCAAGTGTTACGCAGGGAAAATTCTGGCAGCGGTGGGATTTGAACCCACGCCTCCGAAGAGACTGGAACCTGGATCCAGCGCCTTAGACCGCTCGGCCACGCTACCACTGGAAGCAGCTTCTGTTCTGGAACGAGTGACCGTTGAGTGTAATGTGACTTTGTTATGCGGAAAATAATAATTAAGGCAATTAAAGTGGTAGACAGTGAACTCTCGAGAAACGATTTTGCAACATACCGGTCACAGGAACCTACGTATCCACAGGGCAACAACAGAAATTAGGTGCATGTTGGGACAAACCAGTTACAACATTCATTCAATATTTATTCCTATATCAACATCACTGACAAAAACAGATTATCTGGTCATGAACACATTGCTGTTTGTGGGATCGTGCTGTGTGCATACTGGCTGCGCCATTTCCCACATTACAACAGTGACTCACTTTAAAAATACTTCATTGGCTGTAAAGCGTTTTGGGACATGAAAGGCGCCAACACACTGCAGAAAATTTTACCCGATAGCTGGCAAAATGCGAGCTGTTGTGAGAAATACGTGTGTTGGTTGCATTGCAGGCATGATAAACTTAATGATTGGCGCTGCCTGTTAAGTGATGTCGTAACAATGTACGTGTTGTGTGATTGCACAGGAGGAAGGATTGTGATGCAACTCAGTAAATGTGCAGAATTGGAGTACGCTTTTCTGCAGTTACAGTCGGTTCATTATCAAAATAGCCGAGTGGTTTAAGGTGCCAAACTCAAAGACTGTAACCCTTACCTTACCAAAGGTTGGTGTATTCTGGGACGTGGGTGCCAAGCCCACTTCTAGCGGCGTGGTTTCCAATCCCACTTCTGACATTTACTTTTTATCCACACAAATGCGGCCAGCGTGCAAAAAGCATGCTCAACTGGCCTTCAATTTTCAAGTGGTGACATCAAACTCTTCGATGGTATTGCCATTTGCCAACAAACGAAAGGCACCGCTCACAGTCCAACTACTTTTCCACACCAAAATGGCCCCATTGTGAAACAGGTGCCCATGCTTGTGCTGACAGAATGCAAGTGTTACGCAGGGAAAATTCTGGCAGCAGTGGGATTTGAACCCACGCCTCCGAAGAGACTGGAACCTGGATCCAGCGCCTTAGACCGCTCGGCCACGCTACCACTGGAAGCAGCTTCTGTTCTGGAACGAGTGACCGTTGAGTGTAATGTGACTTTGTTATGCGGAAAATAATAATTAAGGCAATTAAAGTGGTAGACAGTGAACTCTCGAGAAACGATTTTGCAACATACCGGTCACAGGAACCTACGTATCCACAGGGCAACAACAGAAATTAGGTGCATGTTGGGACAAACCAGTTACAACATTCATTCAATATTTATTCCTATATCAACATCACTGACAAAAACAGATTATCTGGTCATGAACACATTGCTGTTTGTGGGATCGTGCTGTGTGCATACTGGCTGCGCCATTTCCCACATTACAACAGTGACTCACTTTAAAAATACTTCATTGGCTGTAAAGCGTTTTGGGACATGAAAGGCGCCAACACACTGCAGAAAATTTTACCCGATAGCTGGCAAAATGCGAGCTGTTGTGAGAAATACGTGTGTTGGTTGCATTGCAGGCATGATAAACTTAATGACTGGCGCTGCCTGTTAAGTGATGTCGTAACAATGTACGTGTTGTGTGATTGCACAGGAGGAAGGATTGTGATGCAACTCAGTAAATGTGCAGAATTGGAGTACGCTTTTCTGCAGTTACAGTCGGTTCATTATCAAAATAGCCGAGTGGTTTAAGGTGCCAAACTCAAAGACTGTAACCCTTACCTTACCAAAGGTTGGTGTATTCTGGGACGTGGGTGCCAAGCCCACTTCTAGCGGCGTGGTTTCCAATCCCACTTCTGACATTTACTTTTTATCCACACAAATGCGGCCAGCGTGCAAAAAGCATGCTCAACTGGCCTTCAATTTTCAAGTGGTGACATCAAACTCTTCGATGGTATTGCCATTTGCCAACAAACGAAAGGCACCGCTCACAGTCCAACTACTTTTCCACACCAAAATGGCCCCATTGTGAAACAGGTGCCCATGCTTGTGCTGACAGAATGCAAGTGTTACGCAGGGAAAATTCTGGCAGCGGTGGGATTTGAACCCACGCCTCCGAAGAGACTGGAACCTGGATCCAGCGCCTTAGACCGCTCGGCCACGCTACCACTGGAAGCAGCTTCTGTTCTGGAACGAGTGACCGTTGAGTGTAATGTGACTTTGTTATGCGGAAAATAATAATTAAGGCAATTAAAGTGGTAGACAGTGAACTCTCGAGAAACGATTTTGCAACATACCGGTCACAGGAACCTACGTATCCACAGGGCAACAACAGAAATTAGGTGCATGTTGGGACAAACCAGTTACAACATTAATTCAATATTTATTCCTATATCAACATCACTGACAAAAACAGATTATCTGGTCATGAACACATTGCTGTTTGTGGGATCGTGCTGTGTGCATCCTGGCTGCGCCATTTCCCACATTACAACAGTGACTCACTTTAAAAATACTTCATTGGCTGTAAAGCGTTTTGGGACATGAAAGGCGCCAACACACTGCAGAAAATTTTACCCGATAGCTGGCAAAATGCGAGCTGTTGTGAGAAATACGTGTGTTGGTTGCATTGCAGGCATGATAAACTTAATGACTGGCGCTGCCTGTTAAGTGATGTCGTAACAATGTACGTGTTGTGTGATTGCACAGGAGGAAGGATTGTGATGCAACTCAGTAAATGTGCAGAATTGGAGCACGCTTTTCTGCAGTTACAGTCGGTTCATTGTCAGGGTGGCCGAGTGGTTTAAGGTGCCAAACTCAAAGACTGTAACCCTTACCTTACCAAAGGTTGGTGTATTCTGGGACGTGGGTGCCAAGCCCACTTCTAGCGGCGTGGTTTCCAATCCCACTTCTGACATTTACTTTTTATCCACACAAATGCGGCCAGCGTGCAAAAAGCATGCTCAACTGGCCTTCAATTTTCAAGTGGTGACATCAAACTCTTCGATGGTATTGCCATTTGCCAACAAACGAAAGGCACCGCTCACAGTCCAACTACTTTTCCACACCAAAATGGCCCCATTGTGAAACAGGTGCCCATGCTTGTGCTGACAGAATGCAAGTGTTACGCAGGGAAAATTCTGGCAGCAGTGGGATTTGAACCCACGCCTCCGAAGAGACTGGAACCTGGATCCAGCGCCTTAGACCGCTCGGCCACGCTACCACTGGAAGCAGCTTCTGTTCTGGAACGAGTGACCGTTGAGTGTAATGTGACTTTGTTATGCGGAAAATAATAATTAAGGCAATTAAAGTGGTAGACAGTGAACTCTCGAGAAACGATTTTGCAACATACCGGTCACAGGAACCTACGTATCCACAGGGCAACAACAGAAATTAGGTGCATGTTGGGACAAACCAGTTACAACATTCATTCAATATTTATTCCTATATCAACATCACTGACAAAAACAGATTATCTGGTCATGAACACATTGCTGTTTGTGGGATCGTGCTGTGTGCATCCTGGCTGCGCCATTTCCCACATTACAACAGTGACTCACTTTAAAAATACTTCATTGGCTGTAAAGCGTTTTGGGACATGAAAGGCGCCAACACACTGCAGAAAATTTTACCCGATAGCTGGCAAAATGCGAGCTGTTGTGAGAAATACGTGTGTTGGTTGCATTGCAGGCATGATAAACTTAATGACTGGCGCTGCCTGTTAAGTGATGTCGTAACAATGTACGTGTTGTGTGATTGCACAGGAGGAAGGATTGTGATGCAACTCAGTAAATGTGCAGAATTGGAGCACGCTTTTCTGCAGTTACAGTCGGTTCATTATCAAAATAGCCGAGTGGTTTAAGGTGCCAAACTCAAAGACTGTAACCCTTACCTTACCAAAGGTTGGTGTATTCTGGGACGTGGGTGCCAAGCCCACTTCTAGCGGCGTGGTTTCCAATCCCACTTCTGACATTTACTTTTTATCCACACAAATGCGGCCAGCGTGCAAAAAGCATGCTCAACTGGCCTTCAATTTTCAAGTGGTGACATCAAACTCTTCGATGGTATTGCCATTTGCCAACAAACGAAAGGCACCGCTCACAGTCCAACTACTTTTCCACACCAAAATGGCCCCATTGTGAAACAGGTGCCCATGCTTGTGCTGACAGAATGCAAGTGTTACGCAGGGAAAATTCTGGCAGCGGTGGGATTTGAACCCACGCCTCCGAAGAGACTGGAACCTGGATCCAGCGCCTTAGACCGCTCGGCCACGCTACCACTGGAAGCAGCTTCTGTTCTGGAACGAGTGACCGTTGAGTGTAATGTGACTTTGTTATGCGGAAAATAATAATTAAGGCAATTAAAGTGGTAGACAGTGAACTCTCGAGAAACGATTTTGCAACATACCGGTCACAGGAACCTACGTATCCACAGGGCAACAACAGAAATTAGGTGCATGTTGGGACAAACCAGTTACAACATTCATTCAATATTTATTCCTATATCAACATCACTGACAAAAACAGATTATCTGGTCATGAACACATTGCTGTTTGTGGGATCGTGCTGTGTGCATACTGGCTGCGCCATTTCCCACATTACAACAGTGACTCACTTTAAAAATACTTCATTGGCTGTAAAGCGTTTTGGGACATGAAAGGCGCCAACACACTGCAGAAAATTTTACCCGATAGCTGGCAAAATGCGAGCTGTTGTGAGAAATACGTGTGTTGGTTGCATTGCAGGCATGATAAACTTAATGATTGGCGCTGCCTGTTAAGTGATGTCGTAACAATGTACGTGTTGTGTGATTGCACAGGAGGAAGGATTGTGATGCAACTCAGTAAATGTGCAGAATTGGAGTACGCTTTTCTGCAGTTACAGTCGGTTCATTATCAAAATAGCCGAGTGGTTTAAGGTGCCAAACTCAAAGACTGTAACCCTTACCTTACCAAAGGTTGGTGTATTCTGGGACGTGGGTGCCAAGCCCACTTCTAGCGGCGTGGTTTCCAATCCCACTTCTGACATTTACTTTTTATCCACACAAATGCGGCCAGCGTGCAAAAAGCATGCTCAACTGGCCTTCAATTTTCAAGTGGTGACATCAAACTCTTCGATGGTATTGCCATTTGCCAACAAACGAAAGGCACCGCTCACAGTCCAACTACTTTTCCACACCAAAATGGCCCCATTGTGAAACAGGTGCCCATGCTTGTGCTGACAGAATGCAAGTGTTACGCAGGGAAAATTCTGGCAGCGGTGGGATTTGAACCCACGCCTCCGAAGAGACTGGAACCTGGATCCAGCGCCTTAGACCGCTCGGCCACGCTACCACTGGAAGCAGCTTCTGTTCTGGAACGAGTGACCGTTGAGTGTAATGTGACTTTGTTATGCGGAAAATAATAATTAAGGCAATTAAAGTGGTAGACAGTAAACTCTCGAGAAACGATTTTGCAACATACCGGTCACAGGCACCTACGTATCCACAGGGCAACAACAGAAATTAGGTGCATGTTGGGACAAACCAGTTACAACATTCATTCAATATTTATTCCTATATCAACATCACTGACAAAAACAGATTATCTGGTCATGAACACATTGCTGTTTGTGGGATCGTGCTGTGTGCATACTGGCTGCGCCATTTCCCACATTACAACAGTGACTCACTTTAAAAATACTTCATTGGCTGTAAAGCGTTTTGGGACATGAAAGGCGCCAACACACTGCAGAAAACTTTACCCGATAGCTGGCAAAATGCGAGCTGTTGTGAGAAATACGTGTGTTGGTTGCATTGCAGGCATGATAAACTTAATGACTGGCGCTGCCTGTTAAGTGATGTCGTAACAATGTACGTGTTGTGTGATTGCACAGGAGGAAGGATTGTGATGCAACTCAGTAAATGTGCAGAATTGGAGCACGCTTTTCTGCAGTTACAGTCGGTTCATTGTCAGGGTGGCCGAGTGGTTTAAGGTGCCAAACTCAAAGACTGTAACCCTTACCTTACCAAAGGTTGGTGTATTCTGGGACGTGGGTGCCAAGCCCACTTCTAGCGGCGTGGTTTCCAATCCCACTTCTGACATTTACTTTTTATCCACACAAATGCGGCCAGCGTGCAAAAAGCATGCTCAACTGGCCTTCAATTTTCAAGTGGTGACATCAAACACTTCGATGGTATTGCCATTTGCCAACAAACTAAAGGCACCGCTCACAGTCCAACTACTTTTCCACACCAAAATGGCCCCATTGTGAAACAGGTGCCCATGCTTGTGCTGACAGAATGCAAGTGTTACGCAGGGAAAATTCTGGCAGCGGTGGGATTTGAACCCACGCCTCCGAAGAGACTGGAACCTGGATCCAGCGCCTTAGACCGCTCGGCCACGCTACCACTGGAAGCAGCTTCTGTTCTGGAACGAGTGACCGTTGAGTGTAATGTGACTTTGTTATGCGGAAAATAATAATTAAGGCAATTAAAGTGGTAGACAGTGAACTCTCGAGAAACGATTTTGCAACATACCGGTCACAGGAACCTACGTATCCACAGGGCAACAACAGAAATTAGGTGCATGTTGGGACAAACCAGTTACAACATTCATTCAATATTTATTCCTATATCAACATCACTGACAAAAACAGATTATCTGGTCATGAACACATTGCTGTTTGTGGGATCGTGCTGTGTGCATCCTGGCTGCGCCATTTCCCACATTACAACAGTGACTCACTTTAAAAATACTTCATTGGCTGTAAAGCGTTTTGGGACATGAAAGGCGCCAACACACTGCAGAAAATTTTACCCGATAGCTGGCAAAATGCGAGCTGTTGTGAGAAATACGTGTGTTGGTTGCATTGCAGGCATGATAAACTTAATGACTGGCGCTCCCTGTTAAGTGATGTAACAATGTACGTGTTGTGTGATTGCACAGGAGGAAGGATTGTGATGCAACTCAGTAAATGTGCAGAATTGGAGTACGCTTTTCTGCAGTTACAGTCGGTTCATTATCAAAATAGCCAAGTGGTTTAAGGTGCCAAACTCAAAGACTGTAACCCTTACCTTACCAAAGGTTGGTGTATTCTGGGACGTGGGTGCCAAGCCCACTTCTAGCGGCGTGGTTTCCAATCCCACTTCTGACATTTACTTTTTATCCACACAAATGCGGCCAGCGTGCAAAAAGCATGCTCAACTGGCCTTCAATTTTCAAGTGGTGACATCAAACACTTCGATGGTATTGCCATTTGCCAACAAACTAAAGGCACCGCTCACAGTCCAACTACTTTTCCACACCAAAATGGCCCCATTGTGAAACAGGTGCCCATGCTTGTGCTGACAGAATGCAAGTGTTACGCAGGGAAAATTCTGGCAGCGGTGGGATTTGAACCCACGCCTCCGAAGAGACTGGAACCTGGATCCAGCGCCTTAGACCGCTCGGCCACGCTACCACTGGAAGCAGCTTCTGTTCTGGAACGAGTGACCGTTGAGTGTAATGTGACTTTGTTATGCGGAAAATAATAATTAAGGCAATTAAAGTGGTAGACAGTGAACTCTCGAGAAACGATTTTGCAACATACCGGTCACAGGAACCTACGTATCCACAGGGCAACAACAGAAATTAGGTGCATGTTGGGACAAACCAGTTACAACATTCATTCAATATTTATTCCTATATCAACATCACTGACAAAAACAGATTATCTGGTCATGAACACATTGCTGTTTGTGGGATCGTGCTGTGTGCATACTGGCTGCGCCATTTCCCACATTACAACAGTGACTCACTTTAAAAATACTTCATTGGCTGTAAAGCGTTTTGGGACATGAAAGGCGCCAACACACTGCAGAAAATTTTACCCGATAGCTGGCAAAATGCGAGCTGTTGTGAGAAATACGTGTGTTGGTTGCATTGCAGGCATGATAAACTTAATGATTGGCGCTGCCTGTTAAGTGATGTCGTAACAATGTACGTGTTGTGTGATTGCACAGGAGGAAGGATTGTGATGCAACTCAGTAAATGTGCAGAATTGGAGTACGCTTTTCTGCAGTTACAGTCGGTTCATTATCAAAATAGCCGAGTGGTTTAAGGTGCCAAACTCAAAGACTGTAACCCTTACCTTACCAAAGGTTGGTGTATTCTGGGACGTGGGTGCCAAGCCCACTTCTAGCGGCGTGGTTTCCAATCCCACTTCTGACATTTACTTTTTATCCACACAAATGCGGCCAGCGTGCAAAAAGCATGCTCAACTGGCCTTCAATTTTCAAGTGGTGACATCAAACACTTCGATGGTATTGCCATTTGCCAACAAACTAAAGGCACCGCTCACAGTCCAACTACTTTTCCACACCAAAATGGCCCCATTGTGAAACAGGTGCCCATGCTTGTGCTGACAGAATGCAAGTGTTACGCAGGGAAAATTCTGGCAGCGGTGGGATTTGAACCCACGCCTCCGAAGAGACTGGAACCTGGATCCAGCGCCTTAGACCGCTCGGCCACGCTACCACTGGAAGCAGCTTCTGTTCTGGAACGAGTGACCGTTGAGTGTAATGTGACTTTGTTATGCGGAAAATAATAATTAAGGCAATTAAAGTGGTAGACAGTAAACTCTCGAGAAACGATTTTGCAACATACCGGTCACAGGAACCTACGTATCCACAGGGCAACAACAGAAATTAGGTGCATGTTGGGACAAACCAGTTACAACATTCATTCAATATTTATTCCTATATCAACATCACTGACAAAAACAGATTATCTGGTCATGAACACATTGCTGTTTGTGGGATCGTGCTGTGTGCATCCTGGCTGCGCCATTTCCCACATTACAACAGTGACTCACTTTAAAAATACTTCATTGGCTGTAAAGCGTTTTGGGACATGAAAGGCGCCAACACACTGCAGAAAATTTTACCCGATAGCTGGCAAAATGCGAGCTGTTGTGAGAAATACGTGTGTTGGTTGCATTGCAGGCATGATAAACTTAATGACTGGCGCTGCCTGTTAAGTGATGTCGTAACAATGTACGTGTTGTGTGATTGCACAGGAGGAAGGATTGTGATGCAACTCAGTAAATGTGCAGAATTGGAGTACGCTTTTCTGCAGTTACAGTCGGTTCATTATCAAAATAGCCGAGTGGTTTAAGGTGCCAAACTCAAAGACTGTAACCCTTACCTTACCAAAGGTTGGTGTATTCTGGGACGTGGGTGCCAAGCCCACTTCTAGCGGCGTGGTTTCCAATCCCACTTCTGACATTTACTTTTTATCCACACAAATGCGGCCAGCGTGCAAAAAGCATGCTCAACTGGCCTTCAATTTTCAAGTGGTGACATCAAACACTTCGATGGTATTGCCATTTGCCAACAAACTAAAGGCACCGCTCACAGTCCAACTACTTTTCCACACCAAAATGGCCCCATTGTGAAACAGGTGCCCATGCTTGTGCTGACAGAATGCAAGTGTTACGCAGGGAAAATTCTGGCAGCGGTGGGATTTGAACCCACGCCTCCGAAGAGACTGGAACCTGGATCCAGCGCCTTAGACCGCTCGGCCACGCTACCACTGGAAGCAGCTTCTGTTCTGGAACGAGTGACCGTTGAGTGTAATGTGACTTTGTTATGCGGAAAATAATAATTAAGGCAATTAAAGTGGTAGACAGTGAACTCTCGAGAAACGATTTTGCAACATACCGGTCACAGGAACCTACGTATCCACAGGGCAACAACAGAAATTAGGTGCATGTTGGGACAAACCAGTTACAACATTCATTCAATATTTATTCCTATATCAACATCACTGACAAAAACAGATTATCTGGTCATGAACACATTGCTGTTTGTGGGATCGTGCTGTGTGCATACTGGCTGCGCCATTTCCCACATTACAACAGTGACTCACTTTAAAAATACTTCATTGGCTGTAAAGCGTTTTGGGACATGAAAGGCGCCAACACACTGCAGAAAATTTTACCCGATAGCTGGCAAAATGCGAGCTGTTGTGAGAAATACGTGTGTTGGTTGCATTGCAGGCATGATAAACTTAATGATTGGCGCTGCCTGTTAAGTGATGTCGTAACAATGTACGTGTTGTGTGATTGCACAGGAGGAAGGATTGTGATGCAACTCAGTAAATGTGCAGAATTGGAGTACGCTTTTCTGCAGTTACAGTCGGTTCATTATCAAAATAGCCGAGTGGTTTAAGGTGCCAAACTCAAAGACTGTAACCCTTACCTTACCAAAGGTTGGTGTATTCTGGGACGTGGGTGCCAAGCCCACTTCTAGCGGCGTGGTTTCCAATCCCACTTCTGACATTTACTTTTTATCCACACAAATGCGGCCAGCGTGCAAAAAGCATGCTCAACTGGCCTTCAATTTTCAAGTGGTGACATCAAACTCTTCGATGGTATTGCCATTTGCCAACAAACGAAAGGCACTGCTCACAGTCCAACTACTTTTCCACACCAAAATGGCCCCATTGTGAAACAGGTGCCCATGCTTGTGCTGACAGAATGCAAGTGTTACGCAGGGAAAATTCTGGCAGCGGTGGGATTTGAACCCACGCCTCCGAAGAGACTGGAACCTGGATCCAGCGCCTTAGACCGCTCGGCCACGCTACCACTGGAAGCAGCTTCTGTTCTGGAACGAGTGACCGTTGAGTGTAATGTGACTTTGTTATGCGGAAAATAATAATTAAGGCAATTAAAGTGGTAGACAGTAAACTCTCGAGAAACGATTTTGCAACATACCGGTCACAGGCACCTACGTATCCACAGGGCAACAACAGAAATTAGGTGCATGTTGGGACAAACCAGTTACAACATTCATTCAATATTTATTCCTATATCAACATCACTGACAAAAACAGATTATCTGGTCATGAACACATTGCTGTTTGTGGGATCGTGCTGTGTGCATACTGGCTGCGCCATTTCCCACATTACAACAGTGACTCACTTTAAAAATACTTCATTGGCTGTAAAGCGTTTTGGGACATGAAAGGCGCCAACACACTGCAGAAAATTTTACCCGATAGCTGGCAAAATGCGAGCTGTTGTGAGAAATACGTGTGTTGGTTGCATTGCAGGCATGATAAACTTAATGATTGGCGCTGCCTGTTAAGTGATGTCGTAACAATGTACGTGTTGTGTGATTGCACAGGAGGAAGGATTGTGATGCAACTCAGTAAATGTGCAGAATTGGAGTACGCTTTTCTGCAGTTACAGTCGGTTCATTATCAAAATAGCCGAGTGGTTTAAGGTGCCAAACTCAAAGACTGTAACCCTTACCTTACCAAAGGTTGGTGTATTCTGGGACGTGGGTGCCAAGCCCACTTCTAGCGGCGTGGTTTCCAATCCCACTTCTGACATTTACTTTTTATCCACACAAATGCGGCCAGCGTGCAAAAAGCATGCTCAACTGGCCTTCAATTTTCAAGTGGTGACATCAAACACTTCGATGGTATTGCCATTTGCCAACAAACTAAAGGCACCGCTCACAGTCCAACTACTTTTCCACACCAAAATGGCCCCATTGTGAAACAGGTGCCCATGCTTGTGCTGACAGAATGCAAGTGTTACGCAGGGAAAATTCTGGCAGCGGTGGGATTTGAACCCACGCCTCCGAAGAGACTGGAACCTGGATCCAGCGCCTTACACCGCTCGGCCACGCTACCACTGGAAGCAGCTTCTGTTCTGGAACGAGTGACCGTTGAGTGTAATGTGACTTTGTTATGCGGAAAATAATAATTAAGGCAATTAAAGTGGTAGACAGTAAACTCTCGAGAAACGATTTTGCAACATACCGGTCACAGGCACCTACGTATCCACAGGGCAACAACAGAAATTAGGTGCATGTTGGGACAAACCAGTTACAACATTCATTCAATATTTATTCCTATATCAACATCACTGACAAAAACAGATTATCTGGTCATGAACACATTGCTGTTTGTGGGATCGTGCTGTGTGCATACTGGCTGCGCCATTTCCCACATTACAACAGTGACTCACTTTAAAAATACTTCATTGGCTGTAAAGCGTTTTGGGACATGAAAGGCGCCAACACACTGCAGAAAATTTTACCCGATAGCTGGCAAAATGCGAGCTGTTGTGAGAAATACGTGTGTTGGTTGCATTGCAGGCATGATAAACTTAATGATTGGCGCTGCCTGTTAAGTGATGTCGTAACAATGTACGTGTTGTGTGATTGCACAGGAGGAAGGATTGTGATGCAACTCAGTAAATGTGCAGAATTGGAGTACGCTTTTCTGCAGTTACAGTCGGTTCATTATCAAAATAGCCGAGTGGTTTAAGGTGCCAAACTCAAAGACTGTAACCCTTACCTTACCAAAGGTTGGTGTATTCTGGGACGTGGGTGCCAAGCCCACTTCTAGCGGCGTGGTTTCCAATCCCACTTCTGACATTTACTTTTTATCCACACAAATGCGGCCAGCGTGCAAAAAGCATGCTCAACTGGCCTTCAATTTTCAAGTGGTGACATCAAACACTTCGATGGTATTGCCATTTGCCAACAAACTAAAGGCACCGCTCACAGTCCAACTACTTTTCCACACCAAAATGGCCCCATTGTGAAACAGGTGCCCATGCTTGTGCTGACAGAATGCAAGTGTTACGCAGGGAAAATTCTGGCAGCGGTGGGATTTGAACCCACGCCTCCGAAGAGACTGGAACCTGGATCCAGCGCCTTAGACCGCTCGGCCACGCTACCACTGGAAGCAGCTTCTGTTCTGGAACGAGTGACCGTTGAGTGTAATGTGACTTTGTTATGCGGAAAATAATAATTAAGGCAATTAAAGTGGTAGACAGTGAACTCTCGAGAAACGATTTTGCAACATACCGGTCACAGGAACCTACGTATCCACAGGGCAACAACAGAAATTAGGTGCATGTTGGGACAAACCAGTTACAACATTCATTCAATATTTATTCCTATATCAACATCACTGACAAAAACAGATTATCTGGTCATGAACACATTGCTGTTTGTGGGATCGTGCTGTGTGCATACTGGCTGCGCCATTTCCCACATTACAACAGTGACTCACTTTAAAAATACTTCATTGGCTGTAAAGCGTTTTGGGACATGAAAGGCGCCAACACACTGCAGAAAATTTTACCCGATAGCTGGCAAAATGCGAGCTGTTGTGAGAAATACGTGTGTTGGTTGCATTGCAGGCATGATAAACTTAATGATTGGCGCTGCCTGTTAAGTGATGTCGTAACAATGTACGTGTTGTGTGATTGCACAGGAGGAAGGATTGTGATGCAACTCAGTAAATGTGCAGAATTGGAGTACGCTTTTCTGCAGTTACAGTCGGTTCATTATCAAAATAGCCGAGTGGTTTAAGGTGCCAAACTCAAAGACTGTAACCCTTACCTTACCAAAGGTTGGTGTATTCTGGGACGTGGGTGCCAAGCCCACTTCTAGCGGCGTGGTTTCCAATCCCACTTCTGACATTTACTTTTTATCCACACAAATGCGGCCAGCGTGCAAAAAGCATGCTCAACTGGCCTTCAATTTTCAAGTGGTGACATCAAACTCTTCGATGGTATTGCCATTTGCCAACAAACGAAAGGCACCGCTCACAGTCCAACTACTTTTCCACACCAAAATGGCCCCATTGTGAAACAGGTGCCCATGCTTGTGCTGACAGAATGCAAGTGTTACGCAGGGAAAATTCTGGCAGCGGTGGGATTTGAACCCACGCCTCCGAAGAGACTGGAACCTGGATCCAGCGCCTTAGACCGCTCGGCCACGCTACCACTGGAAGCAGCTTCTGTTCTGGAACGAGTGACCGTTGAGTGTAATGTGACTTTGTTATGCGGAAAATAATAATTAAGGCAATTAAAGTGGTAGACAGTAAACTCTCGAGAAACGATTTTGCAACATACCGGTCACAGGCACCTACGTATCCACAGGGCAACAACAGAAATTAGGTGCATGTTGGGACAAACCAGTTACAACATTCATTCAATATTTATTCCTATATCAACATCACTGACAAAAACAGATTATCTGGTCATGAACACATTGCTGTTTGTGGGATCGTGCTGTGTGCATACTGGCTGCGCCATTTCCCACATTACAACAGTGACTCACTTTAAAAATACTTCATTGGCTGTAAAGCGTTTTGGGACATGAAAGGCGCCAACACACTGCAGAAAACTTTACCCGATAGCTGGCAAAATGCGAGCTGTTGTGAGAAATACGTGTGTTGGTTGCATTGCAGGCATGATAAACTTAATGACTGGCGCTGCCTGTTAAGTGATGTCGTAACAATGTACGTGTTGTGTGATTGCACAGGAGGAAGGATTGTGATGCAACTCAGTAAATGTGCAGAATTGGAGCACGCTTTTCTGCAGTTACAGTCGGTTCATTGTCAGGGTGGCCGAGTGGTTTAAGGTGCCAAACTCAAAGACTGTAACCCTTACCTTACCAAAGGTTGGTGTATTCTGGGACGTGGGTGCCAAGCCCACTTCTAGCGGCGTGGTTTCCAATCCCACTTCTGACATTTACTTTTTATCCACACAAATGCGGCCAGCGTGCAAAAAGCATGCTCAACTGGCCTTCAATTTTCAAGTGGTGACATCAAACTCTTCGATGGTATTGCCATTTGCCAACAAACGAAAGGCACCGCTCACAGTCCAACTACTTTTCCACACCAAAATGGCCCCATTGTGAAACAGGTGCCCATGCTTGTGCTGACAGAATGCAAGTGTTACGCAGGGAAAATTCTGGCAGCGGTGGGATTTGAACCCACGCCTCCGAAGAGACTGGAACCTGGATCCAGCGCCTTAGACCGCTCGGCCACGCTACCACTGGAAGCAGCTTCTGTTCTGGAACGAGTGACCGTTGAGTGTAATGTGACTTTGTTATGCGGAAAATAATAATTAAGGCAATTAAAGTGGTAGACAGTAAACTCTCGAGAAACGATTTTGCAACATACCGGTCACAGGCACCTACGTATCCACAGGGCAACAACAGAAATTAGGTGCATGTTGGGACAAACCAGTTACAACATTCATTCAATATTTATTCCTATATCAACATCACTGACAAAAACAGATTATCTGGTCATGAACACATTGCTGTTTGTGGGATCGTGCTGTGTGCATACTGGCTGCGCCATTTCCCACATTACAACAGTGACTCACTTTAAAAATACTTCATTGGCTGTAAAGCGTTTTGGGACATGAAAGGCGCCAACACACTGCAGAAAACTTTACCCGATAGCTGGCAAAATGCGAGCTGTTGTGAGAAATACGTGTGTTGGTTGCATTGCAGGCATGATAAACTTAATGACTGGCGCTGCCTGTTAAGTGATGTCGTAACAATGTACGTGTTGTGTGATTGCACAGGAGGAAGGATTGTGATGCAACTCAGTAAATGTGCAGAATTGGAGCACGCTTTTCTGCAGTTACAGTCGGTTCATTGTCAGGGTGGCCGAGTGGTTTAAGGTGCCAAACTCAAAGACTGTAACCCTTACCTTACCAAAGGTTGGTGTATTCTGGGACGTGGGTGCCAAGCCCACTTCTAGCGGCGTGGTTTCCAATCCCACTTCTGACATTTACTTTTTATCCACACAAATGCGGCCAGCGTGCAAAAAGCATGCTCAACTGGCCTTCAATTTTCAAGTGGTGACATCAAACACTTCGATGGTATTGCCATTTGCCAACAAACTAAAGGCACCGCTCACAGTCCAACTACTTTTCCACACCAAAATGGCCCCATTGTGAAACAGGTGCCCATGCTTGTGCTGACAGAATGCAAGTGTTACGCAGGGAAAATTCTGGCAGCGGTGGGATTTGAACCCACGCCTCCGAAGAGACTGGAACCTGGATCCAGCGCCTTAGACCGCTCGGCCACGCTACCACTGGAAGCAGCTTCTGTTCTGGAACGAGTGACCGTTGAGTGTAATGTGACTTTGTTATGCGGAAAATAATAATTAAGGCAATTAAAGTGGTAGACAGTGAACTCTCGAGAAACGATTTTGCAACATACCGGTCACAGGAACCTACGTATCCACAGGGCAACAACAGAAATTAGGTGCATGTTGGGACAAACCAGTTACAACATTCATTCAATATTTATTCCTATATCAACATCACTGACAAAAACAGATTATCTGGTCATGAACACATTGCTGTTTGTGGGATCGTGCTGTGTGCATCCTGGCTGCGCCATTTCCCACATTACAACAGTGACTCACTTTAAAAATACTTCATTGGCTGTAAAGCGTTTTGGGACATGAAAGGCGCCAACACACTGCAGAAAATTTTACCCGATAGCTGGCAAAATGCGAGCTGTTGTGAGAAATACGTGTGTTGGTTGCATTGCAGGCATGATAAACTTAATGATTGGCGCTGCCTGTTAAGTGATGTCGTAACAATGTACGTGTTGTGTGATTGCACAGGAGGAAGGATTGTGATGCAACTCAGTAAATGTGCAGAATTGGAGTACGCTTTTCTGCAGTTACAGTCGGTTCATTATCAAAATAGCCGAGTGGTTTAAGGTGCCAAACTCAAAGACTGTAACCCTTACCTTACCAAAGGTTGGTGTATTCTGGGACGTGGGTGCCAAGCCCACTTCTAGCGGCGTGGTTTCCAATCCCACTTCTGACATTTACTTTTTATCCACACAAATGCGGCCAGCGTGCAAAAAGCATGCTCAACTGGCCTTCAATTTTCAAGTGGTGACATCAAACTCTTCGATGGTATTGCCATTTGCCAACAAACGAAAGGCACCGCTCACAGTCCAACTACTTTTCCACACCAAAATGGCCCCATTGTGAAACAGGTGCCCATGCTTGTGCTGACAGAATGCAAGTGTTACGCAGGGAAAATTCTGGCAGCGGTGGGATTTGAACCCACGCCTCCGAAGAGACTGGAACCTGGATCCAGCGCCTTAGACCGCTCGGCCACGCTACCACTGGAAGCAGCTTCTGTTCTGGAACGAGTGACCGTTGAGTGTAATGTGACTTTGTTATGCGGAAAATAATAATTAAGGCAATTAAAGTGGTAGACAGTGAACTCTCGAGAAACGATTTTGCAACATACCGGTCACAGGAACCTACGTATCCACAGGGCAACAACAGAAATTAGGTGCATGTTGGGACAAACCAGTTACAACATTCATTCAATATTTATTCCTATATCAACATCACTGACAAAAACAGATTATCTGGTCATGAACACATTGCTGTTTGTGGGATCGTGCTGTGTGCATACTGGCTGCGCCATTTCCCACATTACAACAGTGACTCACTTTAAAAATACTTCATTGGCTGTAAAGCGTTTTGGGACATGAAAGGCGCCAACACACTGCAGAAAACTTTACCCGATAGCTGGCAAAATGCGAGCTGTTGTGAGAAATACGTGTGTTGGTTGCATTGCAGGCATGATAAACTTAATGACTGGCGCTGCCTGTTAAGTGATGTCGTAACAATGTACGTGTTGTGTGATTGCACAGGAGGAAGGATTGTGATGCAACTCAGTAAATGTGCAGAATTGGAGCACGCTTTTCTGCAGTTACAGTCGGTTCATTGTCAGGGTGGCCGAGTGGTTTAAGGTGCCAAACTCAAAGACTGTAACCCTTACCTTACCAAAGGTTGGTGTATTCTGGGACGTGGGTGCCAAGCCCACTTCTAGCGGCGTGGTTTCCAATCCCACTTCTGACATTTACTTTTTATCCACACAAATGCGGCCAGCGTGCAAAAAGCATGCTCAACTGGCCTTCAATTTTCAAGTGGTGACATCAAACTCTTCGATGGTATTGCCATTTGCCAACAAACGAAAGGCACCGCTCACAGTCCAACTACTTTTCCACACCAAAATGGCCCCATTGTGAAACAGGTGCCCATGCTTGTGCTGACAGAATGCAAGTGTTACGCAGGGAAAATTCTGGCAGCGGTGGGATTTGAACCCACGCCTCCAAAGAGACTGGAACCTGGATCCAGCGCCTTAGACCGCTCGGCCACGCTACCACTGGAAGCAGCTTCTGTTCTGGAACGAGTGACCGTTGAGTGTAATGTGACTTTGTTATGCGGAAAATAATAATTAAGGCAATTAAAGTGGTAGACAGTAAACTCTCGAGAAACGATTTTGCAACATACCGGTCACAGGCACCTACGTATCCACAGGGCAACAACAGAAATTAGGTGCATGTTGGGACAAACCAGTTACAACATTCATTCAATATTTATTCCTATATCAACATCACTGACAAAAACAGATTATCTGGTCATGAACACATTGCTGTTTGTGGGATCGTGCTGTGTGCATACTGGCTGCGCCATTTCCCACATTACAACAGTGACTCACTTTAAAAATACTTCATTGGCTGTAAAGCGTTTTGGGACATGAAAGGCGCCAACACACTGCAGAAAACTTTACCCGATAGCTGGCAAAATGCGAGCTGTTGTGAGAAATACGTGTGTTGGTTGCATTGCAGGCATGATAAACTTAATGACTGGCGCTGCCTGTTAAGTGATGTCGTAACAATGTACGTGTTGTGTGATTGCACAGGAGGAAGGATTGTGATGCAACTCAGTAAATGTGCAGAATTGGAGTACGCTTTTCTGCAGTTACAGTCGGTTCATTGTCAGGGTGGCCGAGTGGTTTAAGGTGCCAAACTCAAAGACTGTAACCCTTACCTTACCAAAGGTTGGTGTATTCTGGGACGTGGGTGCCAAGCCCACTTCTAGCGGCGTGGTTTCCAATCCCACTTCTGACATTTACTTTTTATCCACACAAATGCGGCCAGCGTGCAAAAAGCATGCTCAACTGGCCTTCAATTTTCAAGTGGTGACATCAAACACTTCGATGGTATTGCCATTTGCCAACAAACTAAAGGCACCGCTCACAGTCCAACTACTTTTCCACACCAAAATGGCCCCATTGTGAAACAGGTGCCCATGCTTGTGCTGACAGAATGCAAGTGTTACGCAGGGAAAATTCTGGCAGCGGTGGGATTTGAACCCACGCCTCCGAAGAGACTGGAACCTGGATCCAGCGCCTTAGACCGCTCGGCCACGCTACCACTGGAAGCAGCTTCTGTTCTGGAACGAGTGACCGTTGAGTGTAATGTGACTTTGTTATGCGGAAAATAATAATTAAGGCAATTAAAGTGGTAGACAGTGAACTCTCGAGAAACGATTTTGCAACATACCGGTCACAGGAACCTACGTATCCACAGGGCAACAACAGAAATTAGGTGCATGTTGGGACAAACCAGTTACAACATTCATTCAATATTTATTCCTATATCAACATCACTGACAAAAACAGATTATCTGGTCATGAACACATTGCTGTTTGTGGGATCGTGCTGTGTGCATCCTGGCTGCGCCATTTCCCACATTACAACAGTGACTCACTTTAAAAATACTTCATTGGCTGTAAAGCGTTTTGGGACATGAAAGGCGCCAACACACTGCAGAAAATTTTACCCGATAGCTGGCAAAATGCGAGCTGTTGTGAGAAATACGTGTGTTGGTTGCATTGCAGGCATGATAAACTTAATGATTGGCGCTGCCTGTTAAGTGATGTCGTAACAATGTACGTGTTGTGTGATTGCACAGGAGGAAGGATTGTGATGCAACTCAGTAAATGTGCAGAATTGGAGTACGCTTTTCTGCAGTTACAGTCGGTTCATTATCAAAATAGCCGAGTGGTTTAAGGTGCCAAACTCAAAGACTGTAACCCTTACCTTACCAAAGGTTGGTGTATTCTGGGACGTGGGTGCCAAGCCCACTTCTAGCGGCGTGGTTTCCAATCCCACTTCTGACATTTACTTTTTATCCACACAAATGCGGCCAGCGTGCAAAAAGCATGCTCAACTGGCCTTCAATTTTCAAGTGGTGACATCAAACTCTTCGATGGTATTGCCATTTGCCAACAAACGAAAGGCACCGCTCACAGTCCAACTACTTTTCCACACCAAAATGGCCCCATTGTGAAACAGGTGCCCATGCTTGTGCTGACAGAATGCAAGTGTTACGCAGGGAAAATTCTGGCAGCGGTGGGATTTGAACCCACGCCTCCGAAGAGACTGGAACCTGGATCCAGCGCCTTAGACCGCTCGGCCACGCTACCACTGGAAGCAGCTTCTGTTCTGGAACGAGTGACCGTTGAGTGTAATGTGACTTTGTTATGCGGAAAATAATAATTAAGGCAATTAAAGTGGTAGACAGTAAACTCTCGAGAAACGATTTTGCAACATACCGGTCACAGGCACCTACGTATCCACAGGGCAACAACAGAAATTAGGTGCATGTTGGGACAAACCAGTTACAACATTCATTCAATATTTATTCCTATATCAACATCACTGACAAAAACAGATTATCTGGTCATGAACACATTGCTGTTTGTGGGATCGTGCTGTGTGCATACTGGCTGCGCCATTTCCCACATTACAACAGTGACTCACTTTAAAAATACTTCATTGGCTGTAAAGCGTTTTGGGACATGAAAGGCGCCAACACACTGCAGAAAACTTTACCCGATAGCTGGCAAAATGCGAGCTGTTGTGAGAAATACGTGTGTTGGTTGCATTGCAGGCATGATAAACTTAATGACTGGCGCTGCCTGTTAAGTGATGTCGTAACAATGTACGTGTTGTGTGATTGCACAGGAGGAAGGATTGTGATGCAACTCAGTAAATGTGCAGAATTGGAGCACGCTTTTCTGCAGTTACAGTCGGTTCATTGTCAGGGTGGCCGAGTGGTTTAAGGTGCCAAACTCAAAGACTGTAACCCTTACCTTACCAAAGGTTGGTGTATTCTGGGACGTGGGTGCCAAGCCCACTTCTAGCGGCGTGGTTTCCAATCCCACTTCTGACATTTACTTTTTATCCACACAAATGCGGCCAGCGTGCAAAAAGCATGCTCAACTGGCCTTCAATTTTCAAGTGGTGACATCAAACTCTTCGATGGTATTGCCATTTGCCAACAAACGAAAGGCACCGCTCACAGTCCAACTACTTTTCCACACCAAAATGGCCCCATTGTGAAACAGGTGCCCATGCTTGTGCTGACAGAATGCAAGTGTTACGCAGGGAAAATTCTGGCAGCGGTGGGATTTGAACCCACGCCTCCGAAGAGACTGGAACCTGGATCCAGCGCCTTAGACCGCTCGGCCACGCTACCACTGGAAGCAGCTTCTGTTCTGGAACGAGTGACCGTTGAGTGTAATGTGACTTTGTTATGCGGAAAATAATAATTAAGGCAATTAAAGTGGTAGACAGTAAACTCTCGAGAAACGATTTTGCAACATACCGGTCACAGGCACCTACGTATCCACAGGGCAACAACAGAAATTAGGTGCATGTTGGGACAAACCAGTTACAACATTCATTCAATATTTATTCCTATATCAACATCACTGACAAAAACAGATTATCTGGTCATGAACACATTGCTGTTTGTGGGATCGTGCTGTGTGCATACTGGCTGCGCCATTTCCCACATTACAACAGTGACTCACTTTAAAAATACTTCATTGGCTGTAAAGCGTTTTGGGACATGAAAGGCGCCAACACACTGCAGAAAACTTTACCCGATAGCTGGCAAAATGCGAGCTGTTGTGAGAAATACGTGTGTTGGTTGCATTGCAGGCATGATAAACTTAATGACTGGCGCTGCCTGTTAAGTGATGTCGTAACAATGTACGTGTTGTGTGATTGCACAGGAGGAAGGATTGTGATGCAACTCAGTAAATGTGCAGAATTGGAGCACGCTTTTCTGCAGTTACAGTCGGTTCATTGTCAGGGTGGCCGAGTGGTTTAAGGTGCCAAACTCAAAGACTGTAACCCTTACCTTACCAAAGGTTGGTGTATTCTGGGACGTGGGTGCCAAGCCCACTTCTAGCGGCGTGGTTTCCAATCCCACTTCTGACATTTACTTTTTATCCACACAAATGCGGCCAGCGTGCAAAAAGCATGCTCAACTGGCCTTCAATTTTCAAGTGGTGACATCAAACACTTCGATGGTATTGCCATTTGCCAACAAACTAAAGGCACCGCTCACAGTCCAACTACTTTTCCACACCAAAATGGCCCCATTGTGAAACAGGTGCCCATGCTTGTGCTGACAGAATGCAAGTGTTACGCAGGGAAAATTCTGGCAGCGGTGGGATTTGAACCCACGCCTCCGAAGAGACTGGAACCTGGATCCAGCGCCTTAGACCGCTCGGCCACGCTACCACTGGAAGCAGCTTCTGTTCTGGAACGAGTGACCGTTGAGTGTAATGTGACTTTGTTATGCGGAAAATAATAATTAAGGCAATTAAAGTGGTAGACAGTGAACTCTCGAGAAACGATTTTGCAACATACCGGTCACAGGAACCTACGTATCCACAGGGCAACAACAGAAATTAGGTGCATGTTGGGACAAACCAGTTACAACATTCATTCAATATTTATTCCTATATCAACATCACTGACAAAAACAGATTATCTGGTCATGAACACATTGCTGTTTGTGGGATCGTGCTGTGTGCATACTGGCTGCGCCATTTCCCACATTACAACAGTGACTCACTTTAAAAATACTTCATTGGCTGTAAAGCGTTTTGGGACATGAAAGGCGCCAACACACTGCAGAAAATGTTACCCGATAGCTGGCAAAATGCGAGCTGTTGTGAGAAATACGTGTGTTGGTTGCATTGCAGGCATGATAAACTTAATGACTGGCGCTGCCTGTTAAGTGATGTCGTAACAATGTACGTGTTGTGTGATTGCACAGGAGGAAGGATTGTGATGCAACTCAGTAAATGTGCAGAATTGGAGTACGCTTTTCTGCAGTTACAGTCGGTTCATTATCAAAATAGCCGAGTGGTTTAAGGTGCCAAACTCAAAGACTGTAACCCTTACCTTACCAAAGGTTGGTGTATTCTGGGACGTGGGTGCCAAGCCCACTTCTAGCGGCGTGGTTTCCAATCCCACTTCTGACATTTACTTTTTATCCACACAAATGCGGCCAGCGTGCAAAAAGCATGCTCAACTGGCCTTCAATTTTCAAGTGGTGACATCAAACACTTCGATGGTATTGCCATTTGCCAACAAACTAAAGGCACCGCTCACAGTCCAACTACTTTTCCACACCAAAATGGCCCCATTGTGAAACAGGTGCCCATGCTTGTGCTGACAGAATGCAAGTGTTACGCAGGGAAAATTCTGGCAGCGGTGGGATTTGAACCCACGCCTCCGAAGAGACTGGAACCTGGATCCAGCGCCTTAGACCGCTCGGCCACGCTACCACTGGAAGCAGCTTCTGTTCTGGAACGAGTGACCGTTGAGTGTAATGTGACTTTGTTATGCGGAAAATAATAATTAAGGCAATTAAAGTGGTAGACAGTGAACTCTCGAGAAACGATTTTGCAACATACCGGTCACAGGAACCTACGTATCCACAGGGCAACAACAGAAATTAGGTGCATGTTGGGACAAACCAGTTACAACATTCATTCAATATTTATTCCTATATCAACATCACTGACAAAAACAGATTATCTGGTCATGAACACATTGCTGTTTGTGGGATCGTGCTGTGTGCATACTGGC
The DNA here is from genome assembly GCF_044704955.1 of Pristiophorus japonicus. Classification (NCBI taxonomy): domain Eukaryota; kingdom Metazoa; phylum Chordata; class Chondrichthyes; family Pristiophoridae; genus Pristiophorus; species Pristiophorus japonicus. The sequence goes on from NC_091984.1 coordinate 175,386,367, forward strand.
TGCGCCATTTCCCACATTACAACAGTGACTCACTTTAAAAATACTTCATTGGCTGTAAAGCGTTTTGGGACATGAAAGGCGCCAACACACTGCAGAAAATTTTACCCGATAGCTGGCAAAATGCGAGCTGTTGTGAGAAATACGTGTGTTGGTTGCATTGCAGGCATGATAAACTTAATGACTGGCGCTGCCTGTTAAGTGATGTCGTAACAATGTACGTGTTGTGTGATTGCACAGGAGGAAGGATTGTGATGCAACTCAGTAAATGTGCAGAATTGGAGTACGCTTTTCTGCAGTTACAGTCGGTTCATTATCAAAATAGCCGAGTGGTTTAAGGTGCCAAACTCAAAGACTGTAACCCTTACCTTACCAAAGGTTGGTGTATTCTGGGACGTGGGTGCCAAGCCCACTTCTAGCGGCGTGGTTTCCAATCCCACTTCTGACATTTACTTTTTATCCACACAAATGCGGCCAGCGTGCAAAAAGCATGCTCAACTGGCCTTCAATTTTCAAGTGGTGACATCAAACTCTTCGATGGTATTGCCATTTGCCAACAAACGAAAGGCACCGCTCACAGTCCAACTACTTTTCCACACCAAAATGGCCCCATTGTGAAACAGGTGCCCATGCTTGTGCTGACAGAATGCAAGTGTTACGCAGGGAAAATTCTGGCAGCGGTGGGATTTGAACCCACGCCTCCGAAGAGACTGGAACCTGGATCCAGCGCCTTAGACCGCTCGGCCACGCTACCACTGGACGCAGCTTCTGTTCTGGAACGAGTGACCGTTGAGTGAAATGTGACTTTGCCATGCGGAAAATAATAATTAAGGCAATTAAAGTGGTAGACAGTGAACTCTCGAGAAACGATTTTGCAACATACCGGTCACAGGAACCTACGTATCCACAGGGCAACAACAGAAATTAGGTGCATGTTGGGACAAACCAGTTACAACATTCATTCAATATTTATTCCTATATCAACATCACTGACAAAAACAGATTATCTGGTCATGAACACATTGCTGTTTGTGGGATCGTGCTGTGTGCATACTGGCTGCGCCATTTCCCACATTACAACAGTGACTCACTTTAAAAATACTTCATTGGCTGTAAAGCGTTTTGGGACATGAAAGGCGCCAACACACTGCAGAAAATTTTACCCGATAGCTGGCAAAATGCGAGCTGTTGTGAGAAATACGTGTGTTGGTTGCATTGCAGGCATGATAAACTTAATGATTGGCGCTGCCTGTTAAGTGATGTCGTAACAATGTACGTGTTGTGTGATTGCACAGGAGGAAGGATTGTGATGCAACTCAGTAAATGTGCAGAATTGGAGTACGCTTTTCTGCAGTTACAGTCGGTTCATTATCAAAATAGCCGAGTGGTTTAAGGTGCCAAACTCAAAGACTGTAACCCTTACCTTACCAAAGGTTGGTGTATTCTGGGACGTGGGTGCCAAGCCCACTTCTAGCGGCGTGGTTTCCAATCCCACTTCTGACATTTACTTTTTATCCACACAAATGCGGCCAGCGTGCAAAAAGCATGCTCAACTGGCCTTCAATTTTCAAGTGGTGACATCAAACTCTTCGATGGTATTGCCATTTGCCAACAAACGAAAGGCACCGCTCACAGTCCAACTACTTTTCCACACCAAAATGGGCCCATTGTGAAACAGGTGCCCATGCTTGTGCTGACAGAATGCAAGTGTTACGCAGGGAAAATTCTGGCAGCGGTGGGATTTGAACCCACGCCTCCGAAGAGACTGGAACCTGGATCCAGCGCCTTAGACCGCTCGGCCACGCTACCACTGGAAGCAGCTTCTGTTCTGGAACGAGTGACCGTTGAGTGTAATGTGACTTTGTTATGCGGAAAATAATAATTAAGGCAATTAAAGTGGTAGACAGTAAACTCTCGAGAAACGATTTTGCAACATACCGGTCACAGGCACCTACGTATCCACAGGGCAACAACAGAAATTAGGTGCATGTTGGGACAAACCAGTTACAACATTCATTCAATATTTATTCCTATATCAACATCACTGACAAAAACAGATTATCTGGTCATGAACACATTGCTGTTTGTGGGATCGTGCTGTGTGCATACTGGCTGCGCCATTTCCCACATTACAACAGTGACTCACTTTAAAAATACTTCATTGGCTGTAAAGCGTTTTGGGACATGAAAGGCGCCAACACACTGCAGAAAATGTTACCCGATAGCTGGCAAAATGCGAGCTGTTGTGAGAAATACGTGTGTTGGTTGCATTGCAGGCATGATAAACTTAATGACTGGCGCTGCCTGTTAAGTGATGTCGTAACAATGTACGTGTTGTGTGATTGCACAGGAGGAAGGATTGTGATGCAACTCAGTAAATGTGCAGAATTGGAGTACGCTTTTCTGCAGTTACAGTCGGTTCATTATCAAAATAGCCGAGTGGTTTAAGGTGCCAAACTCAAAGACTGTAACCCTTACCTTACCAAAGGTTGGTGTATTCTGGGACGTGGGTGCCAAGCCCACTTCTAGCGGCGTGGTTTCCAATCCCACTTCTGACATTTACTTTTTATCCACACAAATGCGGCCAGCGTGCAAAAAGCATGCTCAACTGGCCTTCAATTTTCAAGTGGTGACATCAAACACTTCGATGGTATTGCCATTTGCCAACAAACTAAAGGCACCGCTCACAGTCCAACTACTTTTCCACACCAAAATGGCCCCATTGTGAAACAGGTGCCCATGCTTGTGCTGACAGAATGCAAGTGTTACGCAGGGAAAATTCTGGCAGCGGTGGGATTTGAACCCACGCCTCCGAAGAGACTGGAACCTGGATCCAGCGCCTTAGACCGCTCGGCCACGCTACCACTGGAAGCAGCTTCTGTTCTGGAACGAGTGACCGTTGAGTGTAATGTGACTTTGTTATGCGGAAAATAATAATTAAGGCAATTAAAGTGGTAGACAGTGAACTCTCGAGAAACGATTTTGCAACATACCGGTCACAGGAACCTACGTATCCACAGGGCAACAACAGAAATTAGGTGCATGTTGGGACAAACCAGTTACAACATTCATTCAATATTTATTCCTATATCAACATCACTGACAAAAACAGATTATCTGGTCATGAACACATTGCTGTTTGTGGGATCGTGCTGTGTGCATACTGGCTGCGCCATTTCCCACATTACAACAGTGACTCACTTTAAAAATACTTCATTGGCTGTAAAGCGTTTTGGGACATGAAAGGCGCCAACACACTGCAGAAAATTTTACCCGATAGCTGGCAAAATGCGAGCTGTTGTGAGAAATACGTGTGTTGGTTGCATTGCAGGCATGATAAACTTAATGATTGGCGCTGCCTGTTAAGTGATGTCGTAACAATGTACGTGTTGTGTGATTGCACAGGAGGAAGGATTGTGATGCAACTCAGTAAATGTGCAGAATTGGAGTACGCTTTTCTGCAGTTACAGTCGGTTCATTATCAAAATAGCCGAGTGGTTTAAGGTGCCAAACTCAAAGACTGTAACCCTTACCTTACCAAAGGTTGGTGTATTCTGGGACGTGGGTGCCAAGCCCACTTCTAGCGGCGTGGTTTCCAATCCCACTTCTGACATTTACTTTTTATCCACACAAATGCGGCCAGCGTGCAAAAAGCATGCTCAACTGGCCTTCAATTTTCAAGTGGTGACATCAAACTCTTCGATGGTATTGCCATTTGCCAACAAACGAAAGGCACCGCTCACAGTCCAACTACTTTTCCACACCAAAATGGGCCCATTGTGAAACAGGTGCCCATGCTTGTGCTGACAGAATGCAAGTGTTACGCAGGGAAAATTCTGGCAGCGGTGGGATTTGAACCCACGCCTCCGAAGAGACTGGAACCTGGATCCAGCGCCTTAGACCGCTCGGCCACGCTACCACTGGAAGCAGCTTCTGTTCTGGAACGAGTGACCGTTGAGTGTAATGTGACTTTGTTATGCGGAAAATAATAATTAAGGCAATTAAAGTGGTAGACAGTAAACTCTCGAGAAACGATTTTGCAACATACCGGTCACAGGCACCTACGTATCCACAGGGCAACAACAGAAATTAGGTGCATGTTGGGACAAACCAGTTACAACATTCATTCAATATTTATTCCTATATCAACATCACTGACAAAAACAGATTATCTGGTCATGAACACATTGCTGTTTGTGGGATCGTGCTGTGTGCATACTGGCTGCGCCATTTCCCACATTACAACAGTGACTCACTTTAAAAATACTTCATTGGCTGTAAAGCGTTTTGGGACATGAAAGGCGCCAACACACTGCAGAAAATTTTACCCGATAGCTGGCAAAATGCGAGCTGTTGTGAGAAATACGTGTGTTGGTTGCATTGCAGGCATGATAAACTTAATGATTGGCGCTGCCTGTTAAGTGATGTCGTAACAATGTACGTGTTGTGTGATTGCACAGGAGGAAGGATTGTGATGCAACTCAGTAAATGTGCAGAATTGGAGTACGCTTTTCTGCAGTTACAGTCGGTTCATTATCAAAATAGCCGAGTGGTTTAAGGTGCCAAACTCAAAGACTGTAACCCTTACCTTACCAAAGGTTGGTGTATTCTGGGACGTGGGTGCCAAGCCCACTTCTAGCGGCGTGGTTTCCAATCCCACTTCTGACATTTACTTTTTATCCACACAAATGCGGCCAGCGTGCAAAAAGCATGCTCAACTGGCCTTCAATTTTCAAGTGGTGACATCAAACACTTCGATGGTATTGCCATTTGCCAACAAACTAAAGGCACCGCTCACAGTCCAACTACTTTTCCACACCAAAATGGCCCCATTGTGAAACAGGTGCCCATGCTTGTGCTGACAGAATGCAAGTGTTACGCAGGGAAAATTCTGGCAGCGGTGGGATTTGAACCCACGCCTCCGAAGAGACTGGAACCTGGATCCAGCGCCTTAGACCGCTCGGCCACGCTACCACTGGAAGCAGCTTCTGTTCTGGAACGAGTGACCGTTGAGTGTAATGTGACTTTGTTATGCGGAAAATAATAATTAAGGCAATTAAAGTGGTAGACAGTGAACTCTCGAGAAACGATTTTGCAACATACCGGTCACAGGAACCTACGTATCCACAGGGCAACAACAGAAATTAGGTGCATGTTGGGACAAACCAGTTACAACATTCATTCAATATTTATTCCTATATCAACATCACTGACAAAAACAGATTATCTGGTCATGAACACATTGCTGTTTGTGGGATCGTGCTGTGTGCATACTGGCTGCGCCATTTCCCACATTAGAACAGTGACTCACTTTAAAAATACTTCATTGGCTGTAAAGCGTTTTGGGACATGAAAGGCGCCAACACACTGCAGAAAATTTTACCCGATAGCTGGCAAAATGCGAGCTGTTGTGAGAAATACGTGTGTTGGTTGCATTGCAGGCATGATAAACTTAATGACTGGCGCTGCCTGTTAAGTGATGTCGTAACAATGTACGTGTTGTGTGATTGCACAGGAGGAAGGATTGTGATGCAACTCAGTAAATGTGCAGAATTGGAGTACGCTTTTCTGCAGTTACAGTCGGTTCATTATCAAAATAGCCGAGTGGTTTAAGGTGCCAAACTCAAAGACTGTAACCCTTACCTTACCAAAGGTTGGTGTATTCTGGGACGTGGGTGCCAAGCCCACTTCTAGCGGCGTGGTTTCCAATCCCACTTCTGACATTTACTTTTTATCCACACAAATGCGGCCAGCGTGCAAAAAGCATGCTCAACTGGCCTTCAATTTTCAAGTGGTGACATCAAACACTTCGATGGTATTGCCATTTGCCAACAAACTAAAGGCACCGCTCACAGTCCAACTACTTTTCCACACCAAAATGGCCCCATTGTGAAACAGGTGCCCATGCTTGTGCTGACAGAATGCAAGTGTTACGCAGGGAAAATTCTGGCAGCGGTGGGATTTGAACCCACGCCTCCGAAGAGACTGGAACCTGGATCCAGCGCCTTAGACCGCTCGGCCACGCTACCACTGGAAGCAGCTTCTGTTCTGGAACGAGTGACCGTTGAGTGTAATGTGACTTTGTTATGCGGAAAATAATAATTAAGGCAATTAAAGTGGTAGACAGTGAACTCTCGAGAAACGATTTTGCAACATACCGGTCACAGGAACCTACGTATCCACAGGGCAACAACAGAAATTAGGTGCATGTTGGGACAAACCAGTTACAACATTCATTCAATATTTATTCCTATATCAACATCACTGACAAAAACAGATTATCTGGTCATGAACACATTGCTGTTTGTGGGATCGTGCTGTGTGCATACTGGCTGCGCCATTTCCCACATTACAACAGTGACTCACTTTAAAAATACTTCATTGGCTGTAAAGCGTTTTGGGACATGAAAGGCGCCAACACACTGCAGAAAATTTTACCCGATAGCTGGCAAAATGCGAGCTGTTGTGAGAAATACGTGTGTTGGTTGCATTGCAGGCATGATAAACTTAATGATTGGCGCTGCCTGTTAAGTGATGTCGTAACAATGTACGTGTTGTGTGATTGCACAGGAGGAAGGATTGTGATGCAACTCAGTAAATGTGCAGAATTGGAGTACGCTTTTCTGCAGTTACAGTCGGTTCATTATCAAAATAGCCGAGTGGTTTAAGGTGCCAAACTCAAAGACTGTAACCCTTACCTTACCAAAGGTTGGTGTATTCTGGGACGTGGGTGCCAAGCCCACTTCTAGCGGCGTGGTTTCCAATCCCACTTCTGACATTTACTTTTTATCCACACAAATGCGGCCAGCGTGCAAAAAGCATGCTCAACTGGCCTTCAATTTTCAAGTGGTGACATCAAACTCTTCGATGGTATTGCCATTTGCCAACAAACGAAAGGCACCGCTCACAGTCCAACTACTTTTCCACACCAAAATGGGCCCATTGTGAAACAGGTGCCCATGCTTGTGCTGACAGAATGCAAGTGTTACGCAGGGAAAATTCTGGCAGCGGTGGGATTTGAACCCACGCCTCCGAAGAGACTGGAACCTGGATCCAGCGCCTTAGACCGCTCGGCCACGCTACCACTGGAAGCAGCTTCTGTTCTGGAACGAGTGACCGTTGAGTGTAATGTGACTTTGTTATGCGGAAAATAATAATTAAGGCAATTAAAGTGGTAGACAGTAAACTCTCGAGAAACGATTTTGCAACATACCGGTCACAGGCACCTACGTATCCACAGGGCAACAACAGAAATTAGGTGCATGTTGGGACAAACCAGTTACAACATTCATTCAATATTTATTCCTATATCAACATCACTGACAAAAACAGATTATCTGGTCATGAACACATTGCTGTTTGTGGGATCGTGCTGTGTGCATACTGGCTGCGCCATTTCCCACATTACAACAGTGACTCACTTTAAAAATACTTCATTGGCTGTAAAGCGTTTTGGGACATGAAAGGCGCCAACACACTGCAGAAAATTTTACCCGATAGCTGGCAAAATGCGAGCTGTTGTGAGAAATACGTGTGTTGGTTGCATTGCAGGCATGATAAACTTAATGATTGGCGCTGCCTGTTAAGTGATGTCGTAACAATGTACGTGTTGTGTGATTGCACAGGAGGAAGGATTGTGATGCAACTCAGTAAATGTGCAGAATTGGAGTACGCTTTTCTGCAGTTACAGTCGGTTCATTATCAAAATAGCCGAGTGGTTTAAGGTGCCAAACTCAAAGACTGTAACCCTTACCTTACCAAAGGTTGGTGTATTCTGGGACGTGGGTGCCAAGCCCACTTCTAGCGGCGTGGTTTCCAATCCCACTTCTGACATTTACTTTTTATCCACACAAATGCGGCCAGCGTGCAAAAAGCATGCTCAACTGGCCTTCAATTTTCAAGTGGTGACATCAAACACTTCGATGGTATTGCCATTTGCCAACAAACTAAAGGCACCGCTCACAGTCCAACTACTTTTCCACACCAAAATGGCCCCATTGTGAAACAGGTGCCCATGCTTGTGCTGACAGAATGCAAGTGTTACGCAGGGAAAATTCTGGCAGCGGTGGGATTTGAACCCACGCCTCCGAAGAGACTGGAACCTGGATCCAGCGCCTTAGACCGCTCGGCCACGCTACCACTGGAAGCAGCTTCTGTTCTGGAACGAGTGACCGTTGAGTGTAATGTGACTTTGTTATGCGGAAAATAATAATTAAGGCAATTAAAGTGGTAGACAGTGAACTCTCGAGAAACGATTTTGCAACATACCGGTCACAGGAACCTACGTATCCACAGGGCAACAACAGAAATTAGGTGCATGTTGGGACAAACCAGTTACAACATTCATTCAATATTTATTCCTATATCAACATCACTGACAAAAACAGATTATCTGGTCATGAACACATTGCTGTTTGTGGGATCGTGCTGTGTGCATACTGGCTGCGCCATTTCCCACATTACAACAGTGACTCACTTTAAAAATACTTCATTGGCTGTAAAGCGTTTTGGGACATGAAAGGCGCCAACACACTGCAGAAAATTTTACCCGATAGCTGGCAAAATGCGAGCTGTTGTGAGAAATACGTGTGTTGGTTGCATTGCAGGCATGATAAACTTAATGACTGGCGCTGCCTGTTAAGTGATGTCGTAACAATGTACGTGTTGTGTGATTGCACAGGAGGAAGGATTGTGATGCAACTCAGTAAATGTGCAGAATTGGAGTACGCTTTTCTGCAGTTACAGTCGGTTCATTATCAAAATAGCCGAGTGGTTTAAGGTGCCAAACTCAAAGACTGTAACCCTTACCTTACCAAAGGTTGGTGTATTCTGGGACGTGGGTGCCAAGCCCACTTCTAGCGGCGTGGTTTCCAATCCCACTTCTGACATTTACTTTTTATCCACACAAATGCGGCCAGCGTGCAAAAAGCATGCTCAACTGGCCTTCAATTTTCAAGTGGTGACATCAAACTCTTCGATGGTATTGCCATTTGCCAACAAACGAAAGGCACCGCTCACAGTCCAACTACTTTTCCACACCAAAATGGCCCCATTGTGAAACAGGTGCCCATGCTTGTGCTGACAGAATGCAAGTGTTACGCAGGGAAAATTCTGGCAGCGGTGGGATTTGAACCCACGCCTCCGAAGAGACTGGAACCTGGATCCAGCGCCTTAGACCGCTCGGCCACGCTACCACTGGACGCAGCTTCTGTTCTGGAACGAGTGACCGTTGAGTGAAATGTGACTTTGCCATGCGGAAAATAATAATTAAGGCAATTAAAGTGGTAGACAGTGAACTCTCGAGAAACGATTTTGCAACATACCGGTCACAGGAACCTACGTATCCACAGGGCAACAACAGAAATTAGGTGCATGTTGGGACAAACCAGTTACAACATTCATTCAATATTTATTCCTATATCAACATCACTGACAAAAACAGATTATCTGGTCATGAACACATTGCTGTTTGTGGGATCGTGCTGTGTGCATCCTGGCTGCGCCATTTCCCACATTACAACAGTGACTCACTTTAAAAATACTTCATTGGCTGTAAAGCGTTTTGGGACATGAAAGGCGCCAACACACTGCAGAAAATTTTACCCGATAGCTGGCAAAATGCGAGCTGTTGTGAGAAATACGTGTGTTGGTTGCATTGCAGGCATGATAAACTTAATGACTGGCGCTGCCTGTTAAGTGATGTCGTAACAATGTACGTGTTGTGTGATTGCACAGGAGGAAGGATTGTGATGCAACTCAGTAAATGTGCAGAATTGGAGTACGCTTTTCTGCAGTTACAGTCGGTTCATTATCAAAATAGCCGAGTGGTTTAAGGTGCCAAACTCAAAGACTGTAACCCTTACCTTACCAAAGGTTGGTGTATTCTGGGACGTGGGTGCCAAGCCCACTTCTAGCGGCGTGGTTTCCAATCCCACTTCTGACATTTACTTTTTATCCACACAAATGCGGCCAGCGTGCAAAAAGCATGCTCAACTGGCCTTCAATTTTCAAGTGGTGACATCAAACTCTTCGATGGTATTGCCATTTGCCAACAAACGAAAGGCACCGCTCACAGTCCAACTACTTTTCCACACCAAAATGGGCCCATTGTGAAACAGGTGCCCATGCTTGTGCTGACAGAATGCAAGTGTTACGCAGGGAAAATTCTGGCAGCGGTGGGATTTGAACCCACGCCTCCGAAGAGACTGGAACCTGGATCCAGCGCCTTAGACCGCTCGGCCACGCTACCACTGGAAGCAGCTTCTGTTCTGGAACGAGTGACCGTTGAGTGTAATGTGACTTTGTTATGCGGAAAATAATAATTAAGGCAATTAAAGTGGTAGACAGTAAACTCTCGAGAAACGATTTTGCAACATACCGGTCACAGGCACCTACGTATCCACAGGGCAACAACAGAAATTAGGTGCATGTTGGGACAAACCAGTTACAACATTCATTCAATATTTATTCCTATATCAACATCACTGACAAAAACAGATTATCTGGTCATGAACACATTGCTGTTTGTGGGATCGTGCTGTGTGCATACTGGCTGCGCCATTTCCCACATTACAACAGTGACTCACTTTAAAAATACTTCATTGGCTGTAAAGCGTTTTGGGACATGAAAGGCGCCAACACACTGCAGAAAATTTTACCCGATAGCTGGCAAAATGCGAGCTGTTGTGAGAAATACGTGTGTTGGTTGCATTGCAGGCATGATAAACTTAATGATTGGCGCTGCCTGTTAAGTGATGTCGTAACAATGTACGTGTTGTGTGATTGCACAGGAGGAAGGATTGTGATGCAACTCAGTAAATGTGCAGAATTGGAGTACGCTTTTCTGCAGTTACAGTCGGTTCATTATCAAAATAGCCGAGTGGTTTAAGGTGCCAAACTCAAAGACTGTAACCCTTACCTTACCAAAGGTTGGTGTATTCTGGGACGTGGGTGCCAAGCCCACTTCTAGCGGCGTGGTTTCCAATCCCACTTCTGACATTTACTTTTTATCCACACAAATGCGGCCAGCGTGCAAAAAGCATGCTCAACTGGCCTTCAATTTTCAAGTGGTGACATCAAACACTTCGATGGTATTGCCATTTGCCAACAAACTAAAGGCACCGCTCACAGTCCAACTACTTTTCCACACCAAAATGGCCCCATTGTGAAACAGGTGCCCATGCTTGTGCTGACAGAATGCAAGTGTTACGCAGGGAAAATTCTGGCAGCGGTGGGATTTGAACCCACGCCTCCGAAGAGACTGGAACCTGGATCCAGCGCCTTAGACCGCTCGGCCACGCTACCACTGGAAGCAGCTTCTGTTCTGGAACGAGTGACCGTTGAGTGTAATGTGACTTTGTTATGCGGAAAATAATAATTAAGGCAATTAAAGTGGTAGACAGTGAACTCTCGAGAAACGATTTTGCAACATACCGGTCACAGGAACCTACGTATCCACAGGGCAACAACAGAAATTAGGTGCATGTTGGGACAAACCAGTTACAACATTCATTCAATATTTATTCCTATATCAACATCACTGACAAAAACAGATTATCTGGTCATGAACACATTGCTGTTTGTGGGATCGTGCTGTGTGCATACTGGCTGCGCCATTTCCCACATTACAACAGTGACTCACTTTAAAAATACTTCATTGGCTGTAAAGCGTTTTGGGACATGAAAGGCGCCAACACACTGCAGAAAATTTTACCCGATAGCTGGCAAAATGCGAGCTGTTGTGAGAAATACGTGTGTTGGTTGCATTGCAGGCATGATAAACTTAATGACTGGCGCTGCCTGTTAAGTGATGTCGTAACAATGTACGTGTTGTGTGATTGCACAGGAGGAAGGATTGTGATGCAACTCAGTAAATGTGCAGAATTGGAGTACGCTTTTCTGCAGTTACAGTCGGTTCATTATCAAAATAGCCGAGTGGTTTAAGGTGCCAAACTCAAAGACTGTAACCCTTACCTTACCAAAGGTTGGTGTATTCTGGGACGTGGGTGCCAAGCCCACTTCTAGCGGCGTGGTTTCCAATCCCACTTCTGACATTTACTTTTTATCCACACAAATGCGGCCAGCGTGCAAAAAGCATGCTCAACTGGCCTTCAATTTTCAAGTGGTGACATCAAACTCTTCGATGGTATTGCCATTTGCCAACAAACGAAAGGCACCGCTCACAGTCCAACTACTTTTCCACACCAAAATGGCCCCATTGTGAAACAGGTGCCCATGCTTGTGCTGACAGAATGCAAGTGTTACGCAGGGAAAATTCTGGCAGCGGTGGGATTTGAACCCACGCCTCCGAAGAGACTGGAACCTGGATCCAGCGCCTTAGACCGCTCGGCCACGCTACCACTGGACGCAGCTTCTGTTCTGGAACGAGTGACCGTTGAGTGAAATGTGACTTTGCCATGCGGAAAATAATAATTAAGGCAATTAAAGTGGTAGACAGTGAACTCTCGAGAAACGATTTTGCAACATACCGGTCACAGGAACCTACGTATCCACAGGGCAACAACAGAAATTAGGTGCATGTTGGGACAAACCAGTTACAACATTCATTCAATATTTATTCCTATATCAACATCACTGACAAAAACAGATTATCTGGTCATGAACACATTGCTGTTTGTGGGATCGTGCTGTGTGCATACTGGCTGCGCCATTTCCCACATTACAACAGTGACTCACTTTAAAAATACTTCATTGGCTGTAAAGCGTTTTGGGACATGAAAGGCGCCAACACACTGCAGAAAATTTTACCCGATAGCTGGCAAAATGCGAGCTGTTGTGAGAAATACGTGTGTTGGTTGCATTGCAGGCATGATAAACTTAATGATTGGCGCTGCCTGTTAAGTGATGTCGTAACAATGTACGTGTTGTGTGATTGCACAGGAGGAAGGATTGTGATGCAACTCAGTAAATGTGCAGAATTGGAGTACGCTTTTCTGCAGTTACAGTCGGTTCATTATCAAAATAGCCGAGTGGTTTAAGGTGCCAAACTCAAAGACTGTAACCCTTACCTTACCAAAGGTTGGTGTATTCTGGGACGTGGGTGCCAAGCCCACTTCTAGCGGCGTGGTTTCCAATCCCACTTCTGACATTTACTTTTTATCCACACAAATGCGGCCAGCGTGCAAAAAGCATGCTCAACTGGCCTTCAATTTTCAAGTGGTGACATCAAACTCTTCGATGGTATTGCCATTTGCCAACAAACGAAAGGCACCGCTCACAGTCCAACTACTTTTCCACACCAAAATGGGCCCATTGTGAAACAGGTGCCCATGCTTGTGCTGACAGAATGCAAGTGTTACGCAGGGAAAATTCTGGCAGCGGTGGGATTTGAACCCACGCCTCCGAAGAGACTGGAACCTGGATCCAGCGCCTTAGACCGCTCGGCCACGCTACCACTGGAAGCAGCTTCTGTTCTGGAACGAGTGACCGTTGAGTGTAATGTGACTTTGTTATGCGGAAAATAATAATTAAGGCAATTAAAGTGGTAGACAGTAAACTCTCGAGAAACGATTTTGCAACATACCGGTCACAGGCACCTACGTATCCACAGGGCAACAACAGAAATTAGGTGCATGTTGGGACAAACCAGTTACAACATTCATTCAATATTTATTCCTATATCAACATCACTGACAAAAACAGATTATCTGGTCATGAACACATTGCTGTTTGTGGGATCGTGCTGTGTGCATACTGGCTGCGCCATTTCCCACATTACAACAGTGACTCACTTTAAAAATACTTCATTGGCTGTAAAGCGTTTTGGGACATGAAAGGCGCCAACACACTGCAGAAAATTTTACCCGATAGCTGGCAAAATGCGAGCTGTTGTGAGAAATACGTGTGTTGGTTGCATTGCAGGCATGATAAACTTAATGATTGGCGCTGCCTGTTAAGTGATGTCGTAACAATGTACGTGTTGTGTGATTGCACAGGAGGAAGGATTGTGATGCAACTCAGTAAATGTGCAGAATTGGAGTACGCTTTTCTGCAGTTACAGTCGGTTCATTATCAAAATAGCCGAGTGGTTTAAGGTGCCAAACTCAAAGACTGTAACCCTTACCTTACCAAAGGTTGGTGTATTCTGGGACGTGGGTGCCAAGCCCACTTCTAGCGGCGTGGTTTCCAATCCCACTTCTGACATTTACTTTTTATCCACACAAATGCGGCCAGCGTGCAAAAAGCATGCTCAACTGGCCTTCAATTTTCAAGTGGTGACATCAAACACTTCGATGGTATTGCCATTTGCCAACAAACTAAAGGCACCGCTCACAGTCCAACTACTTTTCCACACCAAAATGGCCCCATTGTGAAACAGGTGCCCATGCTTGTGCTGACAGAATGCAAGTGTTACGCAGGGAAAATTCTGGCAGCGGTGGGATTTGAACCCACGCCTCCGAAGAGACTGGAACCTGGATCCAGCGCCTTAGACCGCTCGGCCACGCTACCACTGGAAGCAGCTTCTGTTCTGGAACGAGTGACCGTTGAGTGTAATGTGACTTTGTTATGCGGAAAATAATAATTAAGGCAATTAAAGTGGTAGACAGTGAACTCTCGAGAAACGATTTTGCAACATACCGGTCACAGGAACCTACGTATCCACAGGGCAACAACAGAAATTAGGTGCATGTTGGGACAAACCAGTTACAACATTCATTCAATATTTATTCCTATATCAACATCACTGACAAAAACAGATTATCTGGTCATGAACACATTGCTGTTTGTGGGATCGTGCTGTGTGCATACTGGCTGCGCCATTTCCCACATTACAACAGTGACTCACTTTAAAAATACTTCATTGGCTGTAAAGCGTTTTGGGACATGAAAGGCGCCAACACACTGCAGAAAATTTTACCCGATAGCTGGCAAAATGCGAGCTGTTGTGAGAAATACGTGTGTTGGTTGCATTGCAGGCATGATAAACTTAATGACTGGCGCTGCCTGTTAAGTGATGTCGTAACAATGTACGTGTTGTGTGATTGCACAGGAGGAAGGATTGTGATGCAACTCAGTAAATGTGCAGAATTGGAGTACGCTTTTCTGCAGTTACAGTCGGTTCATTATCAAAATAGCCGAGTGGTTTAAGGTGCCAAACTCAAAGACTGTAACCCTTACCTTACCAAAGGTTGGTGTATTCTGGGACGTGGGTGCCAAGCCCACTTCTAGCGGCGTGGTTTCCAATCCCACTTCTGACATTTACTTTTTATCCACACAAATGCGGCCAGCGTGCAAAAAGCATGCTCAACTGGCCTTCAATTTTCAAGTGGTGACATCAAACTCTTCGATGGTATTGCCATTTGCCAACAAACGAAAGGCACCGCTCACAGTCCAACTACTTTTCCACACCAAAATGGCCCCATTGTGAAACAGGTGCCCATGCTTGTGCTGACAGAATGCAAGTGTTACGCAGGGAAAATTCTGGCAGCGGTGGGATTTGAACCCACGCCTCCGAAGAGACTGGAACCTGGATCCAGCGCCTTAGACCGCTCGGCCACGCTACCACTGGACGCAGCTTCTGTTCTGGAACGAGTGACCGTTGAGTGAAATGTGACTTTGCCATGCGGAAAATAATAATTAAGGCAATTAAAGTGGTAGACAGTGAACTCTCGAGAAACGATTTTGCAACATACCGGTCACAGGAACCTACGTATCCACAGGGCAACAACAGAAATTAGGTGCATGTTGGGACAAACCAGTTACAACATTCATTCAATATTTATTCCTATATCAACATCACTGACAAAAACAGATTATCTGGTCATGAACACATTGCTGTTTGTGGGATCGTGCTGTGTGCATCCTGGCTGCGCCATTTCCCACATTACAACAGTGACTCACTTTAAAAATACTTCATTGGCTGTAAAGCGTTTTGGGACATGAAAGGCGCCAACACACTGCAGAAAATTTTACCCGATAGCTGGCAAAATGCGAGCTGTTGTGAGAAATACGTGTGTTGGTTGCATTGCAGGCATGATAAACTTAATGACTGGCGCTGCCTGTTAAGTGATGTCGTAACAATGTACGTGTTGTGTGATTGCACAGGAGGAAGGATTGTGATGCAACTCAGTAAATGTGCAGAATTGGAGTACGCTTTTCTGCAGTTACAGTCGGTTCATTATCAAAATAGCCGAGTGGTTTAAGGTGCCAAACTCAAAGACTGTAACCCTTACCTTACCAAAGGTTGGTGTATTCTGGGACGTGGGTGCCAAGCCCACTTCTAGCGGCGTGGTTTCCAATCCCACTTCTGACATTTACTTTTTATCCACACAAATGCGGCCAGCGTGCAAAAAGCATGCTCAACTGGCCTTCAATTTTCAAGTGGTGACATCAAACACTTCGATGGTATTGCCATTTGCCAACAAACTAAAGGCACCGCTCACAGTCCAACTACTTTTCCACACCAAAATGGCCCCATTGTGAAACAGGTGCCCATGCTTGTGCTGACAGAATGCAAGTGTTACGCAGGGAAAATTCTGGCAGCGGTGGGATTTGAACCCACGCCTCCGAAGAGACTGGAACCTGGATCCAGCGCCTTAGACCGCTCGGCCACGCTACCACTGGAAGCAGCTTCTGTTCTGGAACGAGTGACCGTTGAGTGTAATGTGACTTTGTTATGCGGAAAATAATAATTAAGGCAATTAAAGTGGTAGACAGTGAACTCTCGAGAAACGATTTTGCAACATACCGGTCACAGGAACCTACGTATCCACAGGGCAACAACAGAAATTAGGTGCATGTTGGGACAAACCAGTTACAACATTCATTCAATATTTATTCCTATATCAACATCACTGACAAAAACAGATTATCTGGTCATGAACACATTGCTGTTTGTGGGATCGTGCTGTGTGCATACTGGCTGCGCCATTTCCCACATTACAACAGTGACTCACTTTAAAAATACTTCATTGGCTGTAAAGCGTTTTGGGACATGAAAGGCGCCAACACACTGCAGAAAACTTTACCCGATAGCTGGCAAAATGCGAGCTGTTGTGAGAAATACGTGTGTTGGTTGCATTGCAGGCATGATAAACTTAATGACTGGCGCTGCCTGTTAAGTGATGTCGTAACAATGTACGTGTTGTGTGATTGCACAGGAGGAAGGATTGTGATGCAACTCAGTAAATGTGCAGAATTGGAGCACGCTTTTCTGCAGTTACAGTCGGTTCATTGTCAGGGTGGCCGAGTGGTTTAAGGTGCCAAACTCAAAGACTGTAACCCTTACCTTACCAAAGGTTGGTGTATTCTGGGACGTGGGTGCCAAGCCCACTTCTAGCGGCGTGGTTTCCAATCCCACTTCTGACATTTACTTTTTATCCACACAAATGCGGCCAGCGTGCAAAAAGCATGCTCAACTGGCCTTCAATTTTCAAGTGGTGACATCAAACACTTCGATGGTATTGCCATTTGCCAACAAACTAAAGGCACCGCTCACAGTCCAACTACTTTTCCACACCAAAATGGCCCCATTGTGAAACAGGTGCCCATGCTTGTGCTGACAGAATGCAAGTGTTACGCAGGGAAAATTCTGGCAGCGGTGGGATTTGAACCCACGCCTCCGAAGAGACTGGAACCTGGATCCAGCGCCTTAGACCGCTCGGCCACGCTACCACTGGAAGCAGCTTCTGTTCTGGAACGAGTGACCGTTGAGTGTAATGTGACTTTGTTATGCGGAAAATAATAATTAAGGCAATTAAAGTGGTAGACAGTGAACTCTCGAGAAACGATTTTGCAACATACCGGTCACAGGAACCTACGTATCCACAGGGCAACAACAGAAATTAGGTGCATGTTGGGACAAACCAGTTACAACATTCATTCAATATTTATTCCTATATCAACATCACTGACAAAAACAGATTATCTGGTCATGAACACATTGCTGTTTGTGGGATCGTGCTGTGTGCATACTGGCTGCGCCATTTCCCACATTACAACAGTGACTCACTTTAAAAATACTTCATTGGCTGTAAAGCGTTTTGGGACATGAAAGGCGCCAACACACTGCAGAAAATTTTACCCGATAGCTGGCAAAATGCGAGCTGTTGTGAGAAATACGTGTGTTGGTTGCATTGCAGGCATGATAAACTTAATGACTGGCGCTGCCTGTTAAGTGATGTCGTAACAATGTACGTGTTGTGTGATTGCACAGGAGGAAGGATTGTGATGCAACTCAGTAAATGTGCAGAATTGGTGTACGCTTTTCTGCAGTTACAGTCGGTTCATTATCAAAATAGCCGAGTGGTTTAAGGTGCCAAACTCAAAGACTGTAACCCTTACCTTACCAAAGGTTGGTGTATTCTGGGACGTGGGTGCCAAGCCCACTTCTAGCGGCGTGGTTTCCAATCCCACTTCTGACATTTACTTTTTATCCACACAAATGCGGCCAGCGTGCAAAAAGCATGCTCAACTGGCCTTCAATTTTCAAGTGGTGACATCAAACTCTTCGATGGTATTGCCATTTGCCAACAAACGAAAGGCACCGCTCACAGTCCAACTACTTTTCCACACCAAAATGGCCCCATTGTGAAACAGGTGCCCATGCTTGTGCTGACAGAATGCAAGTGTTACGCAGGGAAAATTCTGGCAGCGGTGGGATTTGAACCCACGCCTCCGAAGAGACTGGAACCTGGATCCAGCGCCTTAGACCGCTCGGCCACGCTACCACTGGACGCAGCTTCTGTTCTGGAACGAGTGACCGTTGAGTGAAATGTGACTTTGCCATGCGGAAAATAATAATTAAGGCAATTAAAGTGGTAGACAGTGAACTCTCGAGAAACGATTTTGCAACATACCGGTCACAGGAACCTACGTATCCACAGGGCAACAACAGAAATTAGGTGCATGTTGGGACAAACCAGTTACAACATTCATTCAATATTTATTCCTATATCAACATCACTGACAAAAACAGATTATCTGGTCATGAACACATTGCTGTTTGTGGGATCGTGCTGTGTGCATCCTGGCTGCGCCATTTCCCACATTACAACAGTGACTCACTTTAAAAATACTTCATTGGCTGTAAAGCGTTTTGGGACATGAAAGGCGCCAACACACTGCAGAAAATTTTACCCGATAGCTGGCAAAATGCGAGCTGTTGTGAGAAATACGTGTGTTGGTTGCATTGCAGGCATGATAAACTTAATGACTGGCGCTGCCTGTTAAGTGATGTCGTAACAATGTACGTGTTGTGTGGTTGCACAGGAGGAAGGATTGTGATGCAACTCAGTAAATGTGCAGAATTGGAGTACGCTTTTCTGCAGTTACAGTCGGTTCATTATCAAAATAGCCGAGTGGTTTAAGGTGCCAAACTCAAAGACTGTAACCCTTACCTTACCAAAGGTTGGTGTATTCTGGGACGTGGGTGCCAAGCCCACTTCTAGCGGCGTGGTTTCCAATCCCACTTCTGACATTTACTTTTTATCCACACAAATGCGGCCAGCGTGCAAAAAGCATGCTCAACTGGCCTTCAATTTTCAAGTGGTGACATCAAACACTTCGATGGTATTGCCATTTGCCAACAAACTAAAGGCACCGCTCACAGTCCAACTACTTTTCCACACCAAAATGGCCCCATTGTGAAACAGGTGCCCATGCTTGTGCTGACAGAATGCAAGTGTTACGCAGGGAAAATTCTGGCAGCGGTGGGATTTGAACCCACGCCTCCGAAGAGACTGGAACCTGGATCCAGCGCCTTAGACCGCTCGGCCACGCTACCACTGGAAGCAGCTTCTGCTCTGGAACGAGTGACCGTTGAGTGTAATGTGACTTTGTTATGCGGAAAATAATAATTAAGGCAATTAAAGTGGTAGACAGTGAACTCTCGAGAAACGATTTTGCAACATACCGGTCACAGGAACCTACGTATCCACAGGGCAACAACAGAAATTAGGTGCATGTTGGGACAAACCAGTTACAACATTCATTCAATATTTATTCCTATATCAACATCACTGACAAAAACAGATTATCTGGTCATGAACACATTGCTGTTTGTGGGATCGTGCTGTGTGCATACTGGCTGCGCCATTTCCCACATTACAACAGTGACTCACTTTAAAAATACTTCATTGGCTGTAAAGCGTTTTGGGACATGAAAGGCGCCAACACACTGCAGAAAACTTTACCCGATAGCTGGCAAAATGCGAGCTGTTGTGAGAAATACGTGTGTTGGTTGCATTGCAGGCATGATAAACTTAATGACTGGCGCTGCCTGTTAAGTGATGTCGTAACAATGTACGTGTTGTGTGGTTGCACAGGAGGAAGGATTGTGATGCAACTCAGTAAATGTGCAGAATTGGAGTACGCTTTTCTGCAGTTACAGTCGGTTCATTATCAAAATAGCCGAGTGGTTTAAGGTGCCAAACTCAAAGACTGTAACCCTTACCTTACCAAAGGTTGGTGTATTCTGGGACGTGGGTGCCAAGCCCACTTCTAGCGGCGTGGTTTCCAATCCCACTTCTGACATTTACTTTTTATCCACACAAATGCGGCCAGCGTGCAAAAAGCATGCTCAACTGGCCTTCAATTTTCAAGTGGTGACATCAAACACTTCGATGGTATTGCCATTTGCCAACAAACTAAAGGCACCGCTCACAGTCCAACTACTTTTCCACACCAAAATGGCCCCATTGTGAAACAGGTGCCCATGCTTGTGCTGACAGAATGCAAGTGTTACGCAGGGAAAATTCTGGCAGCGGTGGGATTTGAACCCACGCCTCCGAAGAGACTGGAACCTGGATCCAGCGCCTTAGACCGCTCGGCCACGCTACCACTGGAAGCAGCTTCTGTTCTGGAACGAGTGACCGTTGAGTGTAATGTGACTTTGTTATGCGGAAAATAATAATTAAGGCAATTAAAGTGGTAGACAGTGAACTCTCGAGAAACGATTTTGCAACATACCGGTCACAGGAACCTACGTATCCACAGGGCAACAACAGAAATTAGGTGCATGTTGGGACAAACCAGTTACAACATTCATTCAATATTTATTCCTATATCAACATCACTGACAAAAACAGATTATCTGGTCATGAACACATTGCTGTTTGTGGGATCGTGCTGTGTGCATACTGGCTGCGCCATTTCCCACATTACAACAGTGACTCACTTTAAAAATACTTCATTGGCTGTAAAGCGTTTTGGGACATGAAAGGCGCCAACACACTGCAGAAAACTTTACCCGATAGCTGGCAAAATGCGAGCTGTTGTGAGAAATACGTGTGTTGGTTGCATTGCAGGCATGATAAACTTAATGACTGGCGCTGCCTGTTAAGTGATGTCGTAACAATGTACGTGTTGTGTGATTGCACAGGAGGAAGGATTGTGATGCAACTCAGTAAATGTGCAGAATTGGAGCACGCTTTTCTGCAGTTACAGTCGGTTCATTGTCAGGGTGGCCGAGTGGTTTAAGGTGCCAAACTCAAAGACTGTAACCCTTACCTTACCAAAGGTTGGTGTATTCTGGGACGTGGGTGCCAAGCCCACTTCTAGCGGCGTGGTTTCCAATCCCACTTCTGACATTTACTTTTTATCCACACAAATGCGGCCAGCGTGCAAAAAGCATGCTCAACTGGCCTTCAATTTTCAAGTGGTGACATCAAACACTTCGATGGTATTGCCATTTGCCAACAAACTAAAGGCACCGCTCACAGTCCAACTACTTTTCCACACCAAAATGGCCCCATTGTGAAACAGGTGCCCATGCTTGTGCTGACAGAATGCAAGTGTTACGCAGGGAAAATTCTGGCAGCGGTGGGATTTGAACCCACGCCTCCGAAGAGACTGGAACCTGGATCCAGCGCCTTAGACCGCTCGGCCACGCTACCACTGGACGCAGCTTCTGTTCTGGAACGAGTGACCGTTGAGTGAAATGTGACTTTGCCATGCGGAAAATAATAATTAAGGCAATTAAAGTGGTAGACAGTGAACTCTCGAGAAACGATTTTGCAACATACCGGTCACAGGAACCTACGTATCCACAGGGCAACAACAGAAATTAGGTGCATGTTGGGACAAACCAGTTACAACATTCATTCAATATTTATTCCTATATCAACATCACTGACAAAAACAGATTATCTGGTCATGAACACATTGCTGTTTGTGGGATCGTGCTGTGTGCATCCTGGCTGCGCCATTTCCCACATTACAACAGTGACTCACTTTAAAAATACTTCATTGGCTGTAAAGCGTTTTGGGACATGAAAGGCGCCAACACACTGCAGAAAACTTTACCCGATAGCTGGCAAAATGCGAGCTGTTGTGAGAAATACGTGTGTTGGTTGCATTGCAGGCATGATAAACTTAATGACTGGCGCTGCCTGTTAAGTGATGTCGTAACAATGTACGTGTTGTGTGATTGCACAGGAGGAAGGATTGTGATGCAACTCAGTAAATGTGCAGAATTGGAGCACGCTTTTCTGCAGTTACAGTCGGTTCATTGTCAGGGTGGCCGAGTGGTTTAAGGTGCCAAACTCAAAGACTGTAACCCTTACCTTACCAAAGGTTGGTGTATTCTGGGACGTGGGTGCCAAGCCCACTTCTAGCGGCGTGGTTTCCAATCCCACTTCTGACATTTACTTTTTATCCACACAAATGCGGCCAGCGTGCAAAAAGCATGCTCAACTGGCCTTCAATTTTCAAGTGGTGACATCAAACACTTCGATGGTATTGCCATTTGCCAACAAACTAAAGGCACCGCTCACAGTCCAACTACTTTTCCACACCAAAATGGCCCCATTGTGAAACAGGTGCCCATGCTTGTGCTGACAGAATGCAAGTGTTACGCAGGGAAAATTCTGGCAGCGGTGGGATTTGAACCCACGCCTCCGAAGAGACTGGAACCTGGATCCAGCGCCTTAGACCGCTCGGCCACGCTACCACTGGAAGCAGCTTCTGTTCTGGAACGAGTGACCGTTGAGTGTAATGTGACTTTGTTATGCGGAAAATAATAATTAAGGCAATTAAAGTGGTAGACAGTGAACTCTCGAGAAACGATTTTGCAACATACCGGTCACAGGAACCTACGTATCCACAGGGCAACAACAGAAATTAGGTGCATGTTGGGACAAACCAGTTACAACATTCATTCAATATTTATTCCTATATCAACATCACTGACAAAAACAGATTATCTGGTCATGAACACATTGCTGTTTGTGGGATCGTGCTGTGTGCATACTGGCTGCGCCATTTCCCACATTACAACAGTGACTCACTTTAAAAATACTTCATTGGCTGTAAAGCGTTTTGGGACATGAAAGGCGCCAACACACTGCAGAAAATTTTACCCGATAGCTGGCAAAATGCGAGCTGTTGTGAGAAATACGTGTGTTGGTTGCATTGCAGGCATGATAAACTTAATGACTGGCGCTGCCTGTTAAGTGATGTCGTAACAATGTACGTGTTGTGTGATTGCACAGGAGGAAGGATTGTGATGCAACTCAGTAAATGTGCAGAATTGGAGTACGCTTTTCTGCAGTTACAGTCGGTTCATTATCAAAATAGCCGAGTGGTTTAAGGTGCCAAACTCAAAGACTGTAACCCTTACCTTACCAAAGGTTGGTGTATTCTGGGACGTGGGTGCCAAGCCCACTTCTAGCGGCGTGGTTTCCAATCCCACTTCTGACATTTACTTTTTATCCACACAAATGCGGCCAGCGTGCAAAAAGCATGCTCAACTGGCCTTCAATTTTCAAGTGGTGACATCAAACTCTTCGATGGTATTGCCATTTGCCAACAAACGAAAGGCACCGCTCACAGTCCAACTACTTTTCCACACCAAAATGGCCCCATTATGAAACAGGTGCCCATGCTTGTGCTGACAGAATGCAAGTGTTACGCAGGGAAAATTCTGGCAGCGGTGGGATTTGAACCCACGCCTCCGAAGAGACTGGAACCTGGATCCAGCGCCTTAGACCGCTCGGCCACGCTACCACTGGAAGCAGCTTCTGTTCTGGAACGAGTGACCGTTGAGTGTAATGTGACTTTGTTATGCGGAAAATAATAATTAAGGCAATTAAAGTGGTAGACAGTAAACTCTCGAGAAACGATTTTGCAACATACCGGTCACAGGCACCTACGTATCCACAGGACAACAACAGAAATTAGGTGCATGTTGGGACAAACCAGTTACAACATTCATTCAATATTTATTCCTATATCAACATCACTGACAAAAACAGATTATCTGGTCATGAACACATTGCTGTTTGTGGGATCGTGCTGTGTGCATCCTGGCTGCGCCATTTCCCACATTACAACAGTGACTCACTTTAAAAATACTTCATTGGCTGTAAAGCGTTTTGGGACATGAAAGGCGCCAACACACTGCAGAAAATTTTACCCGATAGCTGGCAAAATGCGAGCTGTTGTGAGAAATACGTGTGTTGGTTGCATTGCAGGCATGATAAACTTAATGACTGGCGCTGCCTGTTAAGTGATGTCGTAACAATGTACGTGTTGTGTGATTGCACAGGAGGAAGGATTGTGATGCAACTCAGTAAATGTGCAGAATTGGAGCACGCTTTTCTGCAGTTACAGTCGGTTCATTGTCAGGGTGGCCGAGTGGTTTAAGGTGCCAAACTCAAAGACTGTAACCCTTACCTTACCAAAGGTTGGTGTATTCTGGGACGTGGGTGCCAAGCCCACTTCTAGCGGCGTGGTTTCCAATCCCACTTCTGACATTTACTTTTTATCCACACAAATGCGGCCAGCGTGCAAAAAGCATGCACAACTGGCCTTCAATTTTCAAGTGGTGACATCAAACTCTTCGATGGTATTGCCATTTGCCAACAAACTGAAGGCACCGCTCACAGTCCAACTACTTTTCCACACCAAAATGGCCCCATTGTGAAACAGGTGCCCATGCTTGTGCTGACAGAATGCAAGTGTTACGCAGGGAAAATTCTGGCAGCGGTGGGATTTGAACCCACGCCTCCGAAGAGACTGGAACCTGGATCCAGCGCCTTAGACCGCTCGGCCACGCTACCACTGGACGCAGCTTCTGTTCTGGAACGAGTGAACGTTGAGTGAAATGTGACTTTGCCATGCGGAAAATAATAATTAAGGCAATTAAAGTGGTAGACAGTGAACTCTCGAGAAACGATTTTGCAACATACCGGTCACAGGAACCTACGTATCCACAGGGCAACAACAGAAATTAGGTGCATGTTGGGACAAACCAGTTACAACATTCATTCAATATTTATTCCTATATCAACATCACTGACAAAAACAGATTATCTGGTCATGAACACATTGCTGTTTGTGGGATCGTGCTGTGTGCATACTGGCTGCGCCATTTCCCACATTACAACAGTGACTCACTTTAAAAATACTTCATTGGCTGTAAAGCGTTTTGGGACATGAAAGGCGCCAACACACTGCAGAAAATTTTACCCGATAGCTGGCAAAATGCGAGCTGTTGTGAGAAATACGTGTGTTGGTTGCATTGCAGGCATGATAAACTTAATGACTGGCGCTGCCTGTTAAGTGATGTCGTAACAATGTACGTGTTGTGTGATTGCACAGGAGGAAGGATTGTGATGCAACTCAGTAAATGTGCAGAATTGGAGTACGCTTTTCTGCAGTTACAGTCGGTTCATTATCAAAATAGCCGAGTGGTTTAAGGTGCCAAACTCAAAGACTGTAACCCTTACCTTACCAAAGGTTGGTGTATTCTGGGACGTGGGTGCCAAGCCCATTTCTAGCGGCGTGGTTTCCAATCCCACTTCTGACATTTACTTTTTATCCACACAAATGCGGCCAGCGTGCAAAAAGCATGCTCAACTGGCCTTCAATTTTCAAGTGGTGACATCAAACACTTCGATGGTATTGCCATTTGCCAACAAACTAAAGGCACCGCTCACAGTCCAACTACTTTTCCACACCAAAATGGCCCCATTGTGAAACAGGTGCCCATGCTTGTGCTGACAGAATGCAAGTGTTACGCAGGGAAAATTCTGGCAGCGGTGGGATTTGAACCCACGCCTCCGAAGAGACTGGATCCTGGATCCAGCGCCTTAGACCGCTCGGCCACGCTACCACTGGAAGCAGCTTCTGTTCTGGAACGAGTGACCGTTGAGTGTAATGTGACTTTGTTATGCGGAAAATAATAATTAAGGCAATTAAAGTGGTAGACAGTGAACTCTCGAGAAACGATTTTGCAACATACCGGTCACAGGAACCTACGTATCCACAGGGCAACAACAGAAATTAGGTGCATGTTGGGACAAACCAGTTACAACATTCATTCAATATTTATTCCTATATCAACATCACTGACAAAAACAGATTATCTGGTCATGAACACATTGCTGTTTGTGGGATCGTGCTGTGTGCATACTGGCTGCGCCATTTCCCACATTACAACAGTGACTCACTTTAAAAATACTTCATTGGCTGTAAAGCGTTTTGGGACATGAAAGGCGCCAACACACTGCAGAAAATTTTACCCGATAGCTGGCAAAATGCGAGCTGTTGTGAGAAATACGTGTGTTGGTTGCATTGCAGGCATGATAAACTTAATGACTGGCGCTGCCTGTTAAGTGATGTCGTAACAATGTACGTGTTGTGTGATTGCACAGGAGGAAGGATTGTGATGCAACTCAGTAAATGTGCAGAATTGGAGTACGCTTTTCTGCAGTTACAGTCGGTTCATTATCAAAATAGCCGAGTGGTTTAAGGTGCCAAACTCAAAGACTGTAACCCTTACCTTACCAAAGGTTGGTGTATTCTGGGACGTGGGTGCCAAGCCCACTTCTAGCGGCGTGGTTTCCAATCCCACTTCTGACATTTACTTTTTATCCACACAAATGCGGCCAGCGTGCAAAAAGCATGCTCAACTGGCCTTCAATTTTCAAGTGGTGACATCAAACTCTTCGATGGTATTGCCATTTGCCAACAAACGAAAGGCACCGCTCACAGTCCAACTACTTTTCCACACCAAAATGGCCCCATTATGAAACAGGTGCCCATGCTTGTGCTGACAGAATGCAAGTGTTACGCAGGGAAAATTCTGGCAGCGGTGGGATTTGAACCCACGCCTCCGAAGAGACTGGAACCTGGATCCAGCGCCTTAGACCGCTCGGCCACGCTACCACTGGAAGCAGCTTCTGTTCTGGAACGAGTGACCGTTGAGTGTAATGTGACTTTGTTATGCGGAAAATAATAATTAAGGCAATTAAAGTGGTAGACAGTAAACTCTCGAGAAACGATTTTGCAACATACCGGTCACAGGCACCTACGTATCCACAGGACAACAACAGAAATTAGGTGCATGTTGGGACAAACCAGTTACAACATTCATTCAATATTTATTCCTATATCAACATCACTGACAAAAACAGATTATCTGGTCATGAACACATTGCTGTTTGTGGGATCGTGCTGTGTGCATCCTGGCTGCGCCATTTCCCACATTACAACAGTGACTCACTTTAAAAATACTTCATTGGCTGTAAAGCGTTTTGGGACATGAAAGGCGCCAACACACTGCAGAAAATTTTACCCGATAGCTGGCAAAATGCGAGCTGTTGTGAGAAATACGTGTGTTGGTTGCATTGCAGGCATGATAAACTTAATGACTGGCGCTGCCTGTTAAGTGATGTCGTAACAATGTACGTGTTGTGTGATTGCACAGGAGGAAGGATTGTGATGCAACTCAGTAAATGTGCAGAATTGGAGCACGCTTTTCTGCAGTTACAGTCGGTTCATTGTCAGGGTGGCCGAGTGGTTTAAGGTGCCAAACTCAAAGACTGTAACCCTTACCTTACCAAAGGTTGGTGTATTCTGGGACGTGGGTGCCAAGCCCACTTCTAGCGGCGTGGTTTCCAATCCCACTTCTGACATTTACTTTTTATCCACACAAATGCGGCCAGCGTGCAAAAAGCATGCACAACTGGCCTTCAATTTTCAAGTGGTGACATCAAACTCTTCGATGGTATTGCCATTTGCCAACAAACTGAAGGCACCGCTCACAGTCCAACTACTTTTCCACACCAAAATGGCCCCATTGTGAAA
The DNA here is from genome assembly GCF_044704955.1 of Pristiophorus japonicus. Classification (NCBI taxonomy): domain Eukaryota; kingdom Metazoa; phylum Chordata; class Chondrichthyes; family Pristiophoridae; genus Pristiophorus; species Pristiophorus japonicus. Next base: position 175,414,414 of record NC_091984.1, read on the forward strand.
CAGGTGCCCATGCTTGTGCTGACAGAATGCAAGTGTTACGCAGGGAAAATTCTGGCAGCGGTGGGATTTGAACCCACGCCTCCGAAGAGACTGGAACCTGGATCCAGCGCCTTAGACCGCTCGGCCACGCTACCACTGGACGCAGCTTCTGTTCTGGAACGAGTGAACGTTGAGTGAAATGTGACTTTGCCATGCGGAAAATAATAATTAAGGCAATTAAAGTGGTAGACAGTGAACTCTCGAGAAACGATTTTGCAACATACCGGTCACAGGAACCTACGTATCCACAGGGCAACAACAGAAATTAGGTGCATGTTGGGACAAACCAGTTACAACATTCATTCAATATTTATTCCTATATCAACATCACTGACAAAAACAGATTATCTGGTCATGAACACATTGCTGTTTGTGGGATCGTGCTGTGTGCATACTGGCTGCGCCATTTCCCACATTACAACAGTGACTCACTTTAAAAATACTTCATTGGCTGTAAAGCGTTTTGGGACATGAAAGGCGCCAACACACTGCAGAAAATTTTACCCGATAGCTGGCAAAATGCGAGCTGTTGTGAGAAATACGTGTGTTGGTTGCATTGCAGGCATGATAAACTTAATGACTGGCGCTGCCTGTTAAGTGATGTCGTAACAATGTACGTGTTGTGTGATTGCACAGGAGGAAGGATTGTGATGCAACTCAGTAAATGTGCAGAATTGGAGTACGCTTTTCTGCAGTTACAGTCGGTTCATTATCAAAATAGCCGAGTGGTTTAAGGTGCCAAACTCAAAGACTGTAACCCTTACCTTACCAAAGGTTGGTGTATTCTGGGACGTGGGTGCCAAGCCCATTTCTAGCGGCGTGGTTTCCAATCCCACTTCTGACATTTACTTTTTATCCACACAAATGCGGCCAGCGTGCAAAAAGCATGCTCAACTGGCCTTCAATTTTCAAGTGGTGACATCAAACACTTCGATGGTATTGCCATTTGCCAACAAACTAAAGGCACCGCTCACAGTCCAACTACTTTTCCACACCAAAATGGCCCCATTGTGAAACAGGTGCCCATGCTTGTGCTGACAGAATGCAAGTGTTACGCAGGGAAAATTCTGGCAGCGGTGGGATTTGAACCCACGCCTCCGAAGAGACTGGAACCTGGATCCAGCGCCTTAGACCGCTCGGCCACGCTACCACTGGAAGCAGCTTCTGTTCTGGAACGAGTGACCGTTGAGTGTAATGTGACTTTGTTATGCGGAAAATAATAATTAAGGCAATTAAAGTGGTAGACAGTAAACTCTCGAGAAACGATTTTGCAACATACCGGTCACAGGCACCTACGTATCCACAGGACAACAACAGAAATTAGGTGCATGTTGGGACAAACCAGTTACAACATTCATTCAATATTTATTCCTATATCAACATCACTGACAAAAACAGATTATCTGGTCATGAACACATTGCTGTTTGTGGGATCGTGCTGTGTGCATCCTGGCTGCGCCATTTCCCACATTACAACAGTGACTCACTTTAAAAATACTTCATTGGCTGTAAAGCGTTTTGGGACATGAAAGGCGCCAACACACTGCAGAAAATTTTACCCGATAGCTGGCAAAATGCGAGCTGTTGTGAGAAATACGTGTGTTGGTTGCATTGCAGGCATGATAAACTTAATGACTGGCGCTGCCTGTTAAGTGATGTCGTAACAATGTACGTGTTGTGTGATTGCACAGGAGGAAGGATTGTGATGCAACTCAGTAAATGTGCAGAATTGGAGCACGCTTTTCTGCAGTTACAGTCGGTTCATTGTCAGGGTGGCCGAGTGGTTTAAGGTGCCAAACTCAAAGACTGTAACCCTTACCTTACCAAAGGTTGGTGTATTCTGGGACGTGGGTGCCAAGCCCACTTCTAGCGGCGTGGTTTCCAATCCCACTTCTGACATTTACTTTTTATCCACACAAATGCGGCCAGCGTGCAAAAAGCATGCACAACTGGCCTTCAATTTTCAAGTGGTGACATCAAACTCTTCGATGGTATTGCCATTTGCCAACAAACTGAAGGCACCGCTCACAGTCCAACTACTTTTCCACACCAAAATGGCCCCATTGTGAAACAGGTGCCCATGCTTGTGCTGACAGAATGCAAGTGTTACGCAGGGAAAATTCTGGCAGCGGTGGGATTTGAACCCACGCCTCCGAAGAGACTGGAACCTGGATCCAGCGCCTTAGACCGCTCGGCCACGCTACCACTGGACGCAGCTTCTGTTCTGGAACGAGTGAACGTTGAGTGAAATGTGACTTTGCCATGCGGAAAATAATAATTAAGGCAATTAAAGTGGTAGACAGTGAACTCTCGAGAAACGATTTTGCAACATACCGGTCACAGGAACCTACGTATCCACAGGGCAACAACAGAAATTAGGTGCATGTTGGGACAAACCAGTTACAACATTCATTCAATATTTATTCCTATATCAACATCACTGACAAAAACAGATTATCTGGTCATGAACACATTGCTGTTTGTGGGATCGTGCTGTGTGCATACTGGTTGCGCCATTTCCCACATTACAACAGTGACTCACTTTAAAAATACTTCATTGGCTGTAAAGCGTTTTGGGACATGAAAGGCGCCAACACACTGCAGAAAATTTTACCCGATAGCTGGCAAAATGCGAGCTGTTGTGAGAAATACGTGTGTTGGTTGCATTGCAGGCATGATAAACTTAATGACTGGCGCTGCCTGTTAAGTGATGTCGTAACAATGTACGTGTTGTGTGATTGCACAGGAGGAAGGATTGTGATGCAACTCAGTAAATGTGCAGAATTGGAGTACGCTTTTCTGCAGTTACAGTCGGTTCATTATCAAAATAGCCGAGTGGTTTAAGGTGCCAAACTCAAAGACTGTAACCCTTACCTTACCAAAGGTTGGTGTATTCTGGGACGTGGGTGCCAAGCCCATTTCTAGCGGCGTGGTTTCCAATCCCACTTCTGACATTTACTTTTTATCCACACAAATGCGGCCAGCGTGCAAAAAGCATGCTCAACTGGCCTTCAATTTTCAAGTGGTGACATCAAACACTTCGATGGTATTGCCATTTGCCAACAAACTAAAGGCACCGCTCACAGTCCAACTACTTTTCCACACCAAAATGGCCCCATTGTGAAACAGGTGCCCATGCTTGTGCTGACAGAATGCAAGTGTTACGCAGGGAAAATTCTGGCAGCGGTGGGATTTGAACCCACGCCTCCGAAGAGACTGGATCCTGGATCCAGCGCCTTAGACCGCTCGGCCACGCTACCACTGGAAGCAGCTTCTGTTCTGGAACGAGTGACCGTTGAGTGTAATGTGACTTTGTTATGCGGAAAATAATAATTAAGGCAATTAAAGTGGTAGACAGTGAACTCTCGAGAAACGATTTTGCAACATACCGGTCACAGGAACCTACGTATCCACAGGGCAACAACAGAAATTAGGTGCATGTTGGGACAAACCAGTTACAACATTCATTCAATATTTATTCCTATATCAACATCACTGACAAAAACAGATTATCTGGTCATGAACACATTGCTGTTTGTGGGATCGTGCTGTGTGCATACTGGCTGCGCCATTTCCCACATTACAACAGTGACTCACTTTAAAAATACTTCATTGGCTGTAAAGCGTTTTGGGACATGAAAGGCGCCAACACACTGCAGAAAATTTTACCCGATAGCTGGCAAAATGCGAGCTGTTGTGAGAAATACGTGTGTTGGTTGCATTGCAGGCATGATAAACTTAATGATTGGCGCTGCCTGTTAAGTGATGTCGTAACAATGTACGTGTTGTGTGATTGCACAGGAGGAAGGATTGTGATGCAACTCAGTAAATGTGCAGAATTGGAGTACGCTTTTCTGCAGTTACAGTCGGTTCATTATCAAAATAGCCGAGTGGTTTAAGGTGCCAAACTCAAAGACTGTAACCCTTACCTTACCAAAGGTTGGTGTATTCTGGGACGTGGGTGCCAAGCCCACTTCTAGCGGCGTGGTTTCCAATCCCACTTCTGACATTTACTTTTTATCCACACAAATGCGGCCAGCGTGCAAAAAGCATGCTCAACTGGCCTTCAATTTTCAAGTGGTGACATCAAACACTTCGATGGTATTGCCATTTGCCAACAAACTAAAGGCACCGCTCACAGTCCAACTACTTTTCCACACCAAAATGGCCCCATTGTGAAACAGGTGCCCATGCTTGTGCTGACAGAATGCAAGTGTTACGCAGGGAAAATTCTGGCAGCGGTGGGATTTGAACCCACGCCTCCAAAGAGACTGGAACCTGGATCCAGCGCCTTAGACCGCTCGGCCACGCTACCACTGGAAGCAGCTTCTGTTCTGGAACGAGTGACCGTTGAGTGTAATGTGACTTTGTTATGCGGAAAATAATAATTAAGGCAATTAAAGTGGTAGACAGTGAACTCTCGAGAAACGATTTTGCAACATACCGGTCACAGGAACCTACGTATCCACAGGGCAACAACAGAAATTAGGTGCATGTTGGGACAAACCAGTTACAACATTCATTCAATATTTATTCCTATATCAACATCACTGACAAAAACAGATTATCTGGTCATGAACACATTGCTGTTTGTGGGATCGTGCTGTGTGCATACTGGCTGCGCCATTTCCCACATTACAACAGTGACTCACTTTAAAAATACTTCATTGGCTGTAAAGCGTTTTGGGACATGAAAGGCGCCAACACACTGCAGAAAACTTTACCCGATAGCTGGCAAAATGCGAGCTGTTGTGAGAAATACGTGTGTTGGTTGCATTGCAGGCATGATAAACTTAATGACTGGCGCTGCCTGTTAAGTGATGTCGTAACAATGTACGTGTTGTGTGATTGCACAGGAGGAAGGATTGTGATGCAACTCAGTAAATGTGCAGAATTGGAGCACGCTTTTCTGCAGTTACAGTCGGTTCATTGTCAGGGTGGCCGAGTGGTTTAAGGTGCCAAACTCAAAGACTGTAACCCTTACCTTACCAAAGGTTGGTGTATTCTGGGACGTGGGTGCCAAGCCCACTTCTAGCGGCGTGGTTTCCAATCCCACTTCTGACATTTACTTTTTATCCACACAAATGCGGCCAGCGTGCAAAAAGCATGCTCAACTGGCCTTCAATTTTCAAGTGGTGACATCAAACACTTCGATGGTATTGCCATTTGCCAACAAACTAAAGGCACCGCTCACAGTCCAACTACTTTTCCACACCAAAATGGCCCCATTGTGAAACAGGTGCCCATGCTTGTGCTGACAGAATGCAAGTGTTACGCAGGGAAAATTCTGGCAGCGGTGGGATTTGAACCCACGCCTCCGAAGAGACTGGAACCTGGATCCAGCGCCTTAGACCGCTCGGCCACGCTACCACTGGAAGCAGCTTCTGTTCTGGAACGAGTGACCGTTGAGTGTAATGTGACTTTGTTATGCGGAAAATAATAATTAAGGCAATTAAAGTGGTAGACAGTGAACTCTCGAGAAACGATTTTGCAACATACCGGTCACAGGAACCTACGTATCCACAGGGCAACAACAGAAATTAGGTGCATGTTGGGACAGACCAGTTACAACATTCATTCAATATTTATTCCTATATCAACATCACTGACAAAAACAGATTATCTGGTCATGAACACATTGCTGTTTGTGGGATCGTGCTGTGTGCATACTGGCTGCGCCATTTCCCACATTACAACAGTGACTCACTTTAAAAATACTTCATTGGCTGTAAAGCGTTTTGGGACATGAAAGGCGCCAACACACTGCAGAAAATTTTACCCGATAGCTGGCAAAATGCGAGCTGTTGTGAGAAATACGTGTGTTGGTTGCATTGCAGGCATGATAAACTTAATGACTGGCGCTGCCTGTTAAGTGATGTCGTAACAATGTACGTGTTGTGTGATTGCACAGGAGGAAGGATTGTGATGCAACTCAGTAAATGTGCAGAATTGGAGTACGCTTTTCTGCAGTTACAGTCGGTTCATTATCAAAATAGCCGAGTGGTTTAAGGTGCCAAACTCAAAGACTGTAACCCTTACCTTACCAAAGGTTGGTGTATTCTGGGACGTGGGTGCCAAGCCCACTTCTAGCGGCGTGGTTTCCAATCCCACTTCTGACATTTACTTTTCATCCACACAAATGCGGCCAGCGTGCAAAAAGCATGCTCAACTGGCCTTCAATTTTCAAGTGGTGACATCAAACTCTTCGATGGTATTGCCATTTGCCAACAAACGAAAGGCACCGCTCACAGTCCAACTACTTTTCCACACCAAAATGGCCCCATTATGAAACAGGTGCCCATGCTTGTGCTGACAGAATGCAAGTGTTACGCAGGGAAAATTCTGGCAGCGGTGGGATTTGAACCCACGCCTCCGAAGAGACTGGAACCTGGATCCAGCGCCTTAGACCGCTCGGCCACGCTACCACTGGAAGCAGCTTCTGTTCTGGAACGAGTGACCGTTGAGTGTAATGTGACTTTGTTATGCGGAAAATAATAATTAAGGCAATTAAAGTGGTAGACAGTAAACTCTCGAGAAACGATTTTGCAACATACCGGTCACAGGCACCTACGTATCCACAGGACAACAACAGAAATTAGGTGCATGTTGGGACAAACCAGTTACAACATTCATTCAATATTTATTCCTATATCAACATCACTGACAAAAACAGATTATCTGGTCATGAACACATTGCTGTTTGTGGGATCGTGCTGTGTGCATCCTGGCTGCGCCATTTCCCACATTACAACAGTGACTCACTTTAAAAATACTTCATTGGCTGTAAAGCGTTTTGGGACATGAAAGGCGCCAACACACTGCAGAAAATTTTACCCGATAGCTGGCAAAATGCGAGCTGTTGTGAGAAATACGTGTGTTGGTTGCATTGCAGGCATGATAAACTTAATGACTGGCGCTGCCTGTTAAGTGATGTCGTAACAATGTACGTGTTGTGTGATTGCACAGGAGGAAGGATTGTGATGCAACTCAGTAAATGTGCAGAATTGGAGCACGCTTTTCTGCAGTTACAGTCGGTTCATTGTCAGGGTGGCCGAGTGGTTTAAGGTGCCAAACTCAAAGACTGTAACCCTTACCTTACCAAAGGTTGGTGTATTCTGGGACGTGGGTGCCAAGCCCACTTCTAGCGGCGTGGTTTCCAATCCCACTTCTGACATTTACTTTTTATCCACACAAATGCGGCCAGCGTGCAAAAAGCATGCACAACTGGCCTTCAATTTTCAAGTGGTGACATCAAACTCTTCGATGGTATTGCCATTTGCCAACAAACTGAAGGCACCGCTCACAGTCCAACTACTTTTCCACACCAAAATGGCCCCATTGTGAAACAGGTGCCCATGCTTGTGCTGACAGAATGCAAGTGTTACGCAGGGAAAATTCTGGCAGCGGTGGGATTTGAACCCACGCCTCCGAAGAGACTGGAACCTGGATCCAGCGCCTTAGACCGCTCGGCCACGCTACCACTGGACGCAGCTTCTGTTCTGGAACGAGTGAACGTTGAGTGAAATGTGACTTTGCCATGCGGAAAATAATAATTAAGGCAATTAAAGTGGTAGACAGTGAACTCTCGAGAAACGATTTTGCAACATACCGGTCACAGGAACCTACGTATCCACAGGGCAACAACAGAAATTAGGTGCATGTTGGGACAAACCAGTTACAACATTCATTCAATATTTATTCCTATATCAACATCACTGACAAAAACAGATTATCTGGTCATGAACACATTGCTGTTTGTGGGATCGTGCTGTGTGCATACTGGCTGCGCCATTTCCCACATTACAACAGTGACTCACTTTAAAAATACTTCATTGGCTGTAAAGCGTTTTGGGACATGAAAGGCGCCAACACACTGCAGAAAACTTTACCCGATAGCTGGCAAAATGCGAGCTGTTGTGAGAAATACGTGTGTTGGTTGCATTGCAGGCATGATAAACTTAATGACTGGCGCTGCCTGTTAAGTGATGTCGTAACAATGTACGTGTTGTGTGATTGCACAGGAGGAAGGATTGTGATGCAACTCAGTAAATGTGCAGAATTGGAGCACGCTTTTCTGCAGTTACAGTCGGTTCATTGTCAGGGTGGCCGAGTGGTTTAAGGTGCCAAACTCAAAGACTGTAACCCTTACCTTACCAAAGGTTGGTGTATTCTGGGACGTGGGTGCCAAGCCCACTTCTAGCGGCGTGGTTTCCAATCCCACTTCTGACATTTACTTTTTATCCACACAAATGCGGCCAGCGTGCAAAAAGCATGCTCAACTGGCCTTCAATTTTCAAGTGGTGACATCAAACACTTCGATGGTATTGCCATTTGCCAACAAACTAAAGGCACCGCTCACAGTCCAACTACTTTTCCACACCAAAATGGCCCCATTGTGAAACAGGTGCCCATGCTTGTGCTGACAGAATGCAAGTGTTACGCAGGGAAAATTCTGGCAGCGGTGGGATTTGAACCCACGCCTCCGAAGAGACTGGAACCTGGATCCAGCGCCTTAGACCGCTCGGCCACGCTACCACTGGAAGCAGCTTCTGTTCTGGAACGAGTGACCGTTGAGTGTAATGTGACTTTGTTATGCGGAAAATAATAATTAAGGCAATTAAAGTGGTAGACAGTGAACTCTCGAGAAACGATTTTGCAACATACCGGTCACAGGAACCTACGTATCCACAGGGCAACAACAGAAATTAGGTGCATGTTGGGACAAACCAGTTACAACATTCATTCAATATTTATTCCTATATCAACATCACTGACAAAAACAGATTATCTGGTCATGAACACATTGCTGTTTGTGGGATCGTGCTGTGTGCATACTGGCTGCGCCATTTCCCACATTACAACAGTGACTCACTTTAAAAATACTTCATTGGCTGTAAAGCGTTTTGGGACATGAAAGGCGCCAACACACTGCAGAAAATTTTACCCGATAGCTGGCAAAATGCGAGCTGTTGTGAGAAATACGTGTGTTGGTTGCATTGCAGGCATGATAAACTTAATGACTGGCGCTGCCTGTTAAGTGATGTCGTAACAATGTACGTGTTGTGTGATTGCACAGGAGGAAGGATTGTGATGCAACTCAGTAAATGTGCAGAATTGGAGTACGCTTTTCTGCAGTTACAGTCGGTTCATTATCAAAATAGCCGAGTGGTTTAAGGTGCCAAACTCAAAGACTGTAACCCTTACCTTACCAAAGGTTGGTGTATTCTGGGACGTGGGTGCCAAGCCCACTTCTAGCGGCGTGGTTTCCAATCCCACTTCTGACATTTACTTTTTATCCACACAAATGCGGCCAGCGTGCAAAAAGCATGCTCAACTGGCCTTCAATTTTCAAGTGGTGACATCAAACTCTTCGATGGTATTGCCATTTGCCAACAAACGAAAGGCACCGCTCACAGTCCAACTACTTTTCCACACCAAAATGGCCCCATTATGAAACAGGTGCCCATGCTTGTGCTGACAGAATGCAAGTGTTACGCAGGGAAAATTCTGGCAGCGGTGGGATTTGAACCCACGCCTCCGAAGAGACTGGAACCTGGATCCAGCGCCTTAGACCGCTCGGCCACGCTACCACTGGAAGCAGCTTCTGTTCTGGAACGAGTGACCGTTGAGTGTAATGTGACTTTGTTATGCGGAAAATAATAATTAAGGCAATTAAAGTGGTAGACAGTAAACTCTCGAGAAACGATTTTGCAACATACCGGTCACAGGCACCTACGTATCCACAGGGCAACAACAGAAATTAGGTGCATGTTGGGACAAACCAGTTACAACATTCATTCAATATTTATTCCTATATCAACATCACTGACAAAAACAGATTATCTGGTCATGAACACATTGCTGTTTGTGGGATCGTGCTGTGTGCATCCTGGCTGCGCCATTTCCCACATTACAACAGTGACTCACTTTAAAAATACTTCATTGGCTGTAAAGCGTTTTGGGACATGAAAGGCGCCAACACACTGCAGAAAATTTTACCCGATAGCTGGCAAAATGCGAGCTGTTGTGAGAAATACGTGTGTTGGTTGCATTGCAGGCATGATAAACTTAATGACTGGCGCTGCCTGTTAAGTGATGTCGTAACAATGTACGTGTTGTGTGATTGCACAGGAGGAAGGATTGTGATGCAACTCAGTAAATGTGCAGAATTGGAGCACGCTTTTCTGCAGTTACAGTCGGTTCATTGTCAGGGTGGCCGAGTGGTTTAAGGTGCCAAACTCAAAGACTGTAACCCTTACCTTACCAAAGGTTGGTGTATTCTGGGACGTGGGTGCCAAGCCCACTTCTAGCGGCGTGGTTTCCAATCCCACTTCTGACATTTACTTTTTATCCACACAAATGCGGCCAGCGTGCAAAAAGCATGCTCAACTGGCCTTCAATTTTCAAGTGGTGACATCAAACTCTTCGATGGTATTGCCATTTGCCAACAAACGAAAGGCACCGCTCACAGTCCAACTACTTTTCCACACCAAAATGGCCCCATTGTGAAACAGGTGCCCATGCTTGTGCTGACAGAATGCAAGTGTTACGCAGGGAAAATTCTGGCAGCGGTGGGATTTGAACCCACGCCTCCGAAGAGACTGGAACCTGGATCCAGCGCCTTAGACCGCTCGGCCACGCTACCACTGGAAGCAGCTTCTGTTCTGGAACGAGTGACCGTTGAGTGTAATGTGACTTTGTTATGCGGAAAATAATAATTAAGGCAATTAAAGTGGTAGACAGTAAACTCTCGAGAAACGATTTTGCAACATACCGGTCACAGGCACCTACGTATCCACAGGGCAACAACAGAAATTAGGTGCATGTTGGGACAAACCAGTTACAACATTCATTCAATATTTATTCCTATATCAACATCACTGACAAAAACAGATTATCTGGTCATGAACACATTGCTGTTTGTGGGATCGTGCTGTGTGCATACTGGCTGCGCCATTTCCCACATTACAACAGTGACTCACTTTAAAAATACTTCATTGGCTGTAAAGCGTTTTGGGACATGAAAGGCGCCAACACACTGCAGAAAACTTTACCCGATAGCTGGCAAAATGCGAGCTGTTGTGAGAAATACGTGTGTTGGTTGCATTGCAGGCATGATAAACTTAATGACTGGCGCTGCCTGTTAAGTGATGTCGTAACAATGTACGTGTTGTGTGATTGCACAGGAGGAAGGATTGTGATGCAACTCAGTAAATGTGCAGAATTGGAGCACGCTTTTCTGCAGTTACAGTCGGTTCATTGTCAGGGTGGCCGAGTGGTTTAAGGTGCCAAACTCAAAGACTGTAACCCTTACCTTACCAAAGGTTGGTGTATTCTGGGACGTGGGTGCCAAGCCCACTTCTAGCGGCGTGGTTTCCAATCCCACTTCTGACATTTACTTTTTATCCACACAAATGCGGCCAGCGTGCAAAAAGCATGCTCAACTGGCCTTCAATTTTCAAGTGGTGACATCAAACACTTCGATGGTATTGCCATTTGCCAACAAACTAAAGGCACCGCTCACAGTCCAACTACTTTTCCACACCAAAATGGCCCCATTGTGAAACAGGTGCCCATGCTTGTGCTGACAGAATGCAAGTGTTACGCAGGGAAAATTCTGGCAGCGGTGGGATTTGAACCCACGCCTCCGAAGAGACTGGAACCTGGATCCAGCGCCTTAGACCGCTCGGCCACGCTACCACTGGACGCAGCTTCTGTTCTGGAACGAGTGAACGTTGAGTGAAATGTGACTTTGCCATGCGGAAAATAATAATTAAGGCAATTAAAGTGGTAGACAGTGAACTCTCGAGAAACGATTTTGCAACATACCGGTCACAGGAACCTACGTATCCACAGGGCAACAACAGAAATTAGGTGCATGTTGGGACAAACCAGTTACAACATTCATTCAATATTTATTCCTATATCAACATCACTGACAAAAACAGATTATCTGGTCATGAACACATTGCTGTTTGTGGGATCGTGCTGTGTGCATACTGGCTGCGCCATTTCCCACATTACAACAGTGACTCACTTTAAAAATACTTCATTGGCTGTAAAGCGTTTTGGGACATGAAAGGCGCCAACACACTGCAGAAAATTTTACCCGATAGCTGGCAAAATGCGAGCTGTTGTGAGAAATACGTGTGTTGGTTGCATTGCAGGCATGATAAACTTAATGACTGGCGCTGCCTGTTAAGTGATGTCGTAACAATGTACGTGTTGTGTGATTGCACAGGAGGAAGGATTGTGATGCAACTCAGTAAATGTGCAGAATTGGAGTACGCTTTTCTGCAGTTACAGTCGGTTCATTATCAAAATAGCCGAGTGGTTTAAGGTGCCAAACTCAAAGACTGTAACCCTTACCTTACCAAAGGTTGGTGTATTCTGGGACGTGGGTGCCAAGCCCATTTCTAGCGGCGTGGTTTCCAATCCCACTTCTGACATTTACTTTTTATCCACACAAATGCGGCCAGCGTGCAAAAAGCATGCTCAACTGGCCTTCAATTTTCAAGTGGTGACATCAAACACTTCGATGGTATTGCCATTTGCCAACAAACTAAAGGCACCGCTCACAGTCCAACTACTTTTCCACACCAAAATGGCCCCATTGTGAAACAGGTGCCCATGCTTGTGCTGACAGAATGCAAGTGTTACGCAGGGAAAATTCTGGCAGCGGTGGGATTTGAACCCACGCCTCCGAAGAGACTGGATCCTGGATCCAGCGCCTTAGACTGCTCGGCCACGCTACCACTGGAAGCAGCTTCTGTTCTGGAACGAGTGACCGTTGAGTGTAATGTGACTTTGTTATGCGGAAAATAATAATTAAGGCAATTAAAGTGGTAGACAGTGAACTCTCGAGAAACGATTTTGCAACATACCGGTCACAGGAACCTACGTATCCACAGGGCAACAACAGAAATTAGGTGCATGTTGGGACAAACCAGTTACAACATTCATTCAATATTTATTCCTATATCAACATCACTGACAAAAACAGATTATCTGGTCATGAACACATTGCTGTTTGTGGGATCGTGCTGTGTGCATACTGGCTGCGCCATTTCCCACATTACAACAGTGACTCACTTTAAAAATACTTCATTGGCTGTAAAGCGTTTTGGGACATGAAAGGCGCCAACACACTGCAGAAAATTTTACCCGATAGCTGGCAAAATGCGAGCTGTTGTGAGAAATACGTGTGTTGGTTGCATTGCAGGCATGATAAACTTAATGACTGGCGCTGCCTGTTAAGTGATGTCGTAACAATGTACGTGTTGTGTGATTGCACAGGAGGAAGGATTGTGATGCAACTCAGTAAATGTGCAGAATTGGAGCACGCTTTTCTGCAGTTACAGTCGGTTCATTGTCAGGGTGGCCGAGTGGTTTAAGGTGCCAAACTCAAAGACTGTAACCCTTACCTTACCAAAGGTTGGTGTATTCTGGGACGTGGGTGCCAAGCCCACTTCTAGCGGCGTGGTTTCCAATCCCACTTCTGACATTTACTTTTTATCCACACAAATGCGGCCAGCGTGCAAAAAGCATGCTCAACTGGCCTTCAATTTTCAAGTGGTGACATCAAACACTTCGATGGTATTGCCATTTGCCAACAAACTAAAGGCACCGCTCACAGTCCAACTACTTTTCCACACCAAAATGGCCCCATTGTGAAACAGGTGCCCATGCTTGTGCTGACAGAATGCAAGTGTTACGCAGGGAAAATTCTGGCAGCGGTGGGATTTGAACCCACGCCTCCGAAGAGACTGGAACCTGGATCCAGCGCCTTAGACCGCTCGGCCACGCTACCACTGGAAGCAGCTTCTGTTCTGGAACGAGTGACCGTTGAGTGTAATGTGACTTTGTTATGCGGAAAATAATAATTAAGGCAATTAAAGTGGTAGACAGTGAACTCTCGAGAAACGATTTTGCAACATACCGGTCACAGGAACCTACGTATCCACAGGGCAACAACAGAAATTAGGTGCATGTTGGGACAAACCAGTTACAACATTCATTCAATATTTATTCCTATATCAACATCACTGACAAAAACAGATTATCTGGTCATGAACACATTGCTGTTTGTGGGATCGTGCTGTGTGCATCCTGGCTGCGCCATTTCCCACATTACAACAGTGACTCACTTTAAAAATACTTCATTGGCTGTAAAGCGTTTTGGGACATGAAAGGCGCCAACACACTGCAGAAAATTTTACCCGATAGCTGGCAAAATGCGAGCTGTTGTGAGAAATACGTGTGTTGGTTGCATTGCAGGCATGATAAACTTAATGACTGGCGCTGCCTGTTAAGTGATGTCGTAACAATGTACGTGTTGTGTGATTGCACAGGAGGAAGGATTGTGATGCAACTCAGTAAATGTGCAGAATTGGAGTACGCTTTTCTGCAGTTACAGTCGGTTCATTATCAAAATAGCCGAGTGGTTTAAGGTGCCAAACTCAAAGACTGTAACCCTTACCTTACCAAAGGTTGGTGTATTCTGGGACGTGGGTGCCAAGCCCACTTCTAGCGGCGTGGTTTCCAATCCCACTTCTGACATTTACTTTTTATCCACACAAATGCGGCCAGCGTGCAAAAAGCATGCTCAACTGGCCTTCAATTTTCAAGTGGTGACATCAAACACTTCGATGGTATTGCCATTTGCCAACAAACTAAAGGCACCGCTCACAGTCCAACTACTTTTCCACACCAAAATGGCCCCATTGTGAAACAGGTGCCCATGCTTGTGCTGACAGAATGCAAGTGTTACGCAGGGAAAATTCTGGCAGCGGTGGGATTTGAACCCACGCCTCCGAAGAGACTGGAACCTGGATCCAGCGCCTTAGACCGCTCGGCCACGCTACCACTGGAAGCAGCTTCTGTTCTGGAACGAGTGACCGTTGAGTGTAATGTGACTTTGTTATGCGGAAAATAATAATTAAGGCAATTAAAGTGGTAGACAGTGAACTCTCGAGAAACGATTTTGCAACATACCGGTCACAGGAACCTACGTATCCACAGGGCAACAACAGAAATTAGGTGCATGTTGGGACAAACCAGTTACAACATTCATTCAATATTTATTCCTATATCAACATCACTGACAAAAACAGATTATCTGGTCATGAACACATTGCTGTTTGTGGGATCGTGCTGTGTGCATACTGGCTGCGCCATTTCCCACATTACAACAGTGACTCACTTTAAAAATACTTCATTGGCTGTAAAGCGTTTTGGGACATGAAAGGCGCCAACACACTGCAGAAAATTTTACCCGATAGCTGGCAAAATGCGAGCTGTTGTGAGAAATACGTGTGTTGGTTGCATTGCAGGCATGATAAACTTAATGACTGGCGCTGCCTGTTAAGTGATGTCGTAACAATGTACGTGTTGTGTGATTGCACAGGAGGAAGGATTGTGATGCAACTCAGTAAATGTGCAGAATTGGAGTACGCTTTTCTGCAGTTACAGTCGGTTCATTATCAAAATAGCCGAGTGGTTTAAGGTGCCAAACTCAAAGACTGTAACCCTTACCTTACCAAAGGTTGGTGTATTCTGGGACGTGGGTGCCAAGCCCATTTCTAGCGGCGTGGTTTCCAATCCCACTTCTGACATTTACTTTTTATCCACACAAATGCGGCCAGCGTGCAAAAAGCATGCTCAACTGGCCTTCAATTTTCAAGTGGTGACATCAAACACTTCGATGGTATTGCCATTTGCCAACAAACTAAAGGCACCGCTCACAGTCCAACTACTTTTCCACACCAAAATGGCCCCATTGTGAAACAGGTGCCCATGCTTGTGCTGACAGAATGCAAGTGTTACGCAGGGAAAATTCTGGCAGCGGTGGGATTTGAACCCACGCCTCCGAAGAGACTGGATCCTGGATCCAGCGCCTTAGACCGCTCGGCCACGCTACCACTGGAAGCAGCTTCTGTTCTGGAACGAGTGACCGTTGAGTGTAATGTGACTTTGTTATGCGGAAAATAATAATTAAGGCAATTAAAGTGGTAGACAGTGAACTCTCGAGAAACGATTTTGCAACATACCGGTCACAGGAACCTACGTATCCACAGGGCAACAACAGAAATTAGGTGCATGTTGGGACAAACCAGTTACAACATTCATTCAATATTTATTCCTATATCAACATCACTGACAAAAACAGATTATCTGGTCATGAACACATTGCTGTTTGTGGGATCGTGCTGTGTGCATACTGGCTGCGCCATTTCCCACATTACAACAGTGACTCACTTTAAAAATACTTCATTGGCTGTAAAGCGTTTTGGGACATGAAAGGCGCCAACACACTGCAGAAAATTTTACCCGATAGCTGGCAAAATGCGAGCTGTTGTGAGAAATACGTGTGTTGGTTGCATTGCAGGCATGATAAACTTAATGATTGGCGCTGCCTGTTAAGTGATGTCGTAACAATGTACGTGTTGTGTGATTGCACAGGAGGAAGGATTGTGATGCAACTCAGTAAATGTGCAGAATTGGAGTACGCTTTTCTGCAGTTACAGTCGGTTCATTATCAAAATAGCCGAGTGGTTTAAGGTGCCAAACTCAAAGACTGTAACCCTTACCTTACCAAAGGTTGGTGTATTCTGGGACGTGGGTGCCAAGCCCACTTCTAGCGGCGTGGTTTCCAATCCCACTTCTGACATTTACTTTTTATCCACACAAATGCGGCCAGCGTGCAAAAAGCATGCTCAACTGGCCTTCAATTTTCAAGTGGTGACATCAAACTCTTCGATGGTATTGCCATTTGCCAACAAACGAAAGGCACCGCTCACAGTCCAACTACTTTTCCACACCAAAATGGCCCCATTGTGAAACAGGTGCCCATGCTTGTGCTGACAGAATGCAAGTGTTACGCAGGGAAAATTCTGGCAGCGGTGGGATTTGAACCCACGCCTCCGAAGAGACTGGAACCTGGATCCAGCGCCTTAGACCGCTCGGCCACGCTACCACTGGAAGCAGCTTCTGTTCTGGAACGAGTGACCGTTGAGTGTAATGTGACTTTGTTATGCGGAAAATAATAATTAAGGCAATTAAAGTGGTAGACAGTAAACTCTCGAGAAACGATTTTGCAACATACCGGTCACAGGCACCTACGTATCCACAGGGCAACAACAGAAATTAGGTGCATGTTGGGACAAACCAGTTACAACATTCATTCAATATTTATTCCTATATCAACATCACTGACAAAAACAGATTATCTGGTCATGAACACATTGCTGTTTGTGGGATCGTGCTGTGTGCATACTGGCTGCGCCATTTCCCACATTACAACAGTGACTCACTTTAAAAATACTTCATTGGCTGTAAAGCGTTTTGGGACATGAAAGGCGCCAACACACTGCAGAAAATTTTACCCGATAGCTGGCAAAATGCGAGCTGTTGTGAGAAATACGTGTGTTGGTTGCATTGCAGGCATGATAAACTTAATGACTGGCGCTGCCTGTTAAGTGATGTCGTAACAATGTACGTGTTGTGTGATTGCACAGGAGGAAGGATTGTGATGCAACTCAGTAAATGTGCAGAATTGGAGCACGCTTTTCTGCAGTTACAGTCGGTTCATTGTCAGGGTGGCCGAGTGGTTTAAGGTGCCAAACTCAAAGACTGTAACCCTTACCTTACCAAAGGTTGGTGTATTCTGGGACGTGGGTGCCAAGCCCACTTCTAGCGGCGTGGTTTCCAATCCCACTTCTGACATTTACTTTTTATCCACACAAATGCGGCCAGCGTGCAAAAAGCATGCTCAACTGGCCTTCAATTTTCAAGTGGTGACATCAAACACTTCGATGGTATTGCCATTTGCCAACAAACTAAAGGCACCGCTCACAGTCCAACTACTTTTCCACACCAAAATGGCCCCATTGTGAAACAGGTGCCCATGCTTGTGCTGACAGAATGCAAGTGTTACGCAGGGAAAATTCTGGCAGCGGTGGGATTTGAACCCACGCCTCCGAAGAGACTGGAACCTGGATCCAGCGCCTTAGACCGCTCGGCCACGCTACCACTGGAAGCAGCTTCTGTTCTGGAACGAGTGACCGTTGAGTGTAATGTGACTTTGTTATGCGGAAAATAATAATTAAGGCAATTAAAGTGGTAGACAGTGAACTCTCGAGAAACGATTTTGCAACATACCGGTCACAGGAACCTACGTATCCACAGGGCAACAACAGAAATTAGGTGCATGTTGGGACAAACCAGTTACAACATTCATTCAATATTTATTCCTATATCAACATCACTGACAAAAACAGATTATCTGGTCATGAACACATTGCTGTTTGTGGGATCGTGCTGTGTGCATCCTGGCTGCGCCATTTCCCACATTACAACAGTGACTCACTTTAAAAATACTTCATTGGCTGTAAAGCGTTTTGGGACATGAAAGGCGCCAACACACTGCAGAAAATTTTACCCGATAGCTGGCAAAATGCGAGCTGTTGTGAGAAATACGTGTGTTGGTTGCATTGCAGGCATGATAAACTTAATGACTGGCGCTGCCTGTTAAGTGATGTCGTAACAATGTACGTGTTGTGTGATTGCACAGGAGGAAGGATTGTGATGCAACTCAGTAAATGTGCAGAATTGGAGTACGCTTTTCTGCAGTTACAGTCGGTTCATTATCAAAATAGCCGAGTGGTTTAAGGTGCCAAACTCAAAGACTGTAACCCTTACCTTACCAAAGGTTGGTGTATTCTGGGACGTGGGTGCCAAGCCCACTTCTAGCGGCGTGGTTTCCAATCCCACTTCTGACATTTACTTTTTATCCACACAAATGCGGCCAGCGTGCAAAAAGCATGCTCAACTGGCCTTCAATTTTCAAGTGGTGACATCAAACACTTCGATGGTATTGCCATTTGCCAACAAACTAAAGGCACCGCTCACAGTCCAACTACTTTTCCACACCAAAATGGCCCCATTGTGAAACAGGTGCCCATGCTTGTGCTGACAGAATGCAAGTGTTACGCAGGGAAAATTCTGGCAGCGGTGGGATTTGAACCCACGCCTCCGAAGAGACTGGAACCTGGATCCAGCGCCTTAGACCGCTCGGCCACGCTACCACTGGAAGCAGCTTCTGTTCTGGAACGAGTGACCGTTGAGTGTAATGTGACTTTGTTATGCGGAAAATAATAATTAAGGCAATTAAAGTGGTAGACAGTGAACTCTCGAGAAACGATTTTGCAACATACCGGTCACAGGAACCTACGTATCCACAGGGCAACAACAGAAATTAGGTGCATGTTGGGACAAACCAGTTACAACATTCATTCAATATTTATTCCTATATCAACATCACTGACAAAAACAGATTATCTGGTCATGAACACATTGCTGTTTGTGGGATCGTGCTGTGTGCATACTGGCTGCGCCATTTCCCACATTACAACAGTGACTCACTTTAAAAATACTTCATTGGCTGTAAAGCGTTTTGGGACATGAAAGGCGCCAACACACTGCAGAAAATTTTACCCGATAGCTGGCAAAATGCGAGCTGTTGTGAGAAATACGTGTGTTGGTTGCATTGCAGGCATGATAAACTTAATGACTGGCGCTGCCTGTTAAGTGATGTCGTAACAATGTACGTGTTGTGTGATTGCACAGGAGGAAGGATTGTGATGCAACTCAGTAAATGTGCAGAATTGGAGTACGCTTTTCTGCAGTTACAGTCGGTTCATTATCAAAATAGCCGAGTGGTTTAAGGTGCCAAACTCAAAGACTGTAACCCTTACCTTACCAAAGGTTGGTGTATTCTGGGACGTGGGTGCCAAGCCCATTTCTAGCGGCGTGGTTTCCAATCCCACTTCTGACATTTACTTTTTATCCACACAAATGCGGCCAGCGTGCAAAAAGCATGCTCAACTGGCCTTCAATTTTCAAGTGGTGACATCAAACACTTCGATGGTATTGCCATTTGCCAACAAACTAAAGGCACCGCTCACAGTCCAACTACTTTTCCACACCAAAATGGCCCCATTGTGAAACAGGTGCCCATGCTTGTGCTGACAGAATGCAAGTGTTACGCAGGGAAAATTCTGGCAGCGGTGGGATTTGAACCCACGCCTCCGAAGAGACTGGATCCTGGATCCAGCGCCTTAGACCGCTCGGCCACGCTACCACTGGAAGCAGCTTCTGTTCTGGAACGAGTGACCGTTGAGTGTAATGTGACTTTGTTATGCGGAAAATAATAATTAAGGCAATTAAAGTGGTAGACAGTGAACTCTCGAGAAACGATTTTGCAACATACCGGTCACAGGAACCTACGTATCCACAGGGCAACAACAGAAATTAGGTGCATGTTGGGACAAACCAGTTACAACATTCATTCAATATTTATTCCTATATCAACATCACTGACAAAAACAGATTATCTGGTCATGAACACATTGCTGTTTGTGGGATCGTGCTGTGTGCATACTGGCTGCGCCATTTCCCACATTACAACAGTGACTCACTTTAAAAATACTTCATTGGCTGTAAAGCGTTTTGGGACATGAAAGGCGCCAACACACTGCAGAAAATTTTACCCGATAGCTGGCAAAATGCGAGCTGTTGTGAGAAATACGTGTGTTGGTTGCATTGCAGGCATGATAAACTTAATGATTGGCGCTGCCTGTTAAGTGATGTCGTAACAATGTACGTGTTGTGTGATTGCACAGGAGGAAGGATTGTGATGCAACTCAGTAAATGTGCAGAATTGGAGTACGCTTTTCTGCAGTTACAGTCGGTTCATTATCAAAATAGCCGAGTGGTTTAAGGTGCCAAACTCAAAGACTGTAACCCTTACCTTACCAAAGGTTGGTGTATTCTGGGACGTGGGTGCCAAGCCCACTTCTAGCGGCGTGGTTTCCAATCCCACTTCTGACATTTACTTTTTATCCACACAAATGCGGCCAGCGTGCAAAAAGCATGCTCAACTGGCCTTCAATTTTCAAGTGGTGACATCAAACTCTTCGATGGTATTGCCATTTGCCAACAAACGAAAGGCACCGCTCACAGTCCAACTACTTTTCCACACCAAAATGGCCCCATTGTGAAACAGGTGCCCATGCTTGTGCTGACAGAATGCAAGTGTTACGCAGGGAAAATTCTGGCAGCGGTGGGATTTGAACCCACGCCTCCGAAGAGACTGGAACCTGGATCCAGCGCCTTAGACCGCTCGGCCACGCTACCACTGGAAGCAGCTTCTGTTCTGGAACGAGTGACCGTTGAGTGTAATGTGACTTTGTTATGCGGAAAATAATAATTAAGGCAATTAAAGTGGTAGACAGTAAACTCTCGAGAAACGATTTTGCAACATACCGGTCACAGGCACCTACGTATCCACAGGGCAACAACAGAAATTAGGTGCATGTTGGGACAAACCAGTTACAACATTCATTCAATATTTATTCCTATATCAACATCACTGACAAAAACAGATTATCTGGTCATGAACACATTGCTGTTTGTGGGATCGTGCTGTGTGCATACTGGCTGCGCCATTTCCCACATTACAACAGTGACTCACTTTAAAAATACTTCATTGGCTGTAAAGCGTTTTGGGACATGAAAGGCGCCAACACACTGCAGAAAATTTTACCCGATAGCTGGCAAAATGCGAGCTGTTGTGAGAAATACGTGTGTTGGTTGCATTGCAGGCATGATAAACTTAATGACTGGCGCTGCCTGTTAAGTGATGTCGTAACAATGTACGTGTTGTGTGATTGCACAGGAGGAAGGATTGTGATGCAACTCAGTAAATGTGCAGAATTGGAGTACGCTTTTCTGCAGTTACAGTCGGTTCATTATCAAAATAGCCGAGTGGTTTAAGGTGCCAAACTCAAAGACTGTAACCCTTACCTTACCAAAGGTTGGTGTATTCTGGGACGTGGGTGCCAAGCCCATTTCTAGCGGCGTGGTTTCCAATCCCACTTCTGACATTTACTTTTTATCCACACAAATGCGGCCAGCGTGCAAAAAGCATGCTCAACTGGCCTTCAATTTTCAAGTGGTGACATCAAACACTTCGATGGTATTGCCATTTGCCAACAAACTAAAGGCACCGCTCACAGTCCAACTACTTTTCCACACCAAAATGGCCCCATTGTGAAACAGGTGCCCATGCTTGTGCTGACAGAATGCAAGTGTTACGCAGGGAAAATTCTGGCAGCGGTGGGATTTGAACCCACGCCTCCGAAGAGACTGGATCCTGGATCCAGCGCCTTAGACCGCTCGGCCACGCTACCACTGGAAGCAGCTTCTGTTCTGGAACGAGTGACCGTTGAGTGTAATGTGACTTTGTTATGCGGAAAATAATAATTAAGGCAATTAAAGTGGTAGACAGTGAACTCTCGAGAAACGATTTTGCAACATACCGGTCACAGGAACCTACGTATCCACAGGGCAACAACAGAAATTAGGTGCATGTTGGGACAAACCAGTTACAACATTCATTCAATATTTATTCCTATATCAACATCACTGACAAAAACAGATTATCTGGTCATGAACACATTGCTGTTTGTGGGATCGTGCTGTGTGCATACTGGCTGCGCCATTTCCCACATTACAACAGTGACTCACTTTAAAAATACTTCATTGGCTGTAAAGCGTTTTGGGACATGAAAGGCGCCAACACACTGCAGAAAATTTTACCCGATAGCTGGCAAAATGCGAGCTGTTGTGAGAAATACGTGTGTTGGTTGCATTGCAGGCATGATAAACTTAATGATTGGCGCTGCCTGTTAAGTGATGTCGTAACAATGTACGTGTTGTGTGATTGCACAGGAGGAAGGATTGTGATGCAACTCAGTAAATGTGCAGAATTGGAGTACGCTTTTCTGCAGTTACAGTCGGTTCATTATCAAAATAGCCGAGTGGTTTAAGGTGCCAAACTCAAAGACTGTAACCCTTACCTTACCAAAGGTTGGTGTATTCTGGGACGTGGGTGCCAAGCCCACTTCTAGCGGCGTGGTTTCCAATCCCACTTCTGACATTTACTTTTTATCCACACAAATGCGGCCAGCGTGCAAAAAGCATGCTCAACTGGCCTTCAATTTTCAAGTGGTGACATCAAACTCTTCGATGGTATTGCCATTTGCCAACAAACGAAAGGCACCGCTCACAGTCCAACTACTTTTCCACACCAAAATGGCCCCATTGTGAAACAGGTGCCCATGCTTGTGCTGACAGAATGCAAGTGTTACGCAGGGAAAATTCTGGCAGCGGTGGGATTTGAACCCACGCCTCCGAAGAGACTGGAACCTGGATCCAGCGCCTTAGACCGCTCGGCCACGCTACCACTGGAAGCAGCTTCTGTTCTGGAACGAGTGACCGTTGAGTGTAATGTGACTTTGTTATGCGGAAAATAATAATTAAGGCAATTAAAGTGGTAGACAGTAAACTCTCGAGAAACGATTTTGCAACATACCGGTCACAGGCACCTACGTATCCACAGGGCAACAACAGAAATTAGGTGCATGTTGGGACAAACCAGTTACAACATTCATTCAATATTTATTCCTATATCAACATCACTGACAAAAACAGATTATCTGGTCATGAACACATTGCTGTTTGTGGGATCGTGCTGTGTGCATACTGGCTGCGCCATTTCCCACATTACAACAGTGACTCACTTTAAAAATACTTCATTGGCTGTAAAGCGTTTTGGGACATGAAAGGCGCCAACACACTGCAGAAAACTTTACCCGATAGCTGGCAAAATGCGAGCTGTTGTGAGAAATACGTGTGTTGGTTGCATTGCAGGCATGATAAACTTAATGACTGGCGCTGCCTGTTAAGTGATGTCGTAACAATGTACGTGTTGTGTGATTGCACAGGAGGAAGGATTGTGATGCAACTCAGTAAATGTGCAGAATTGGAGCACGCTTTTCTGCAGTTACAGTCGGTTCATTGTCAGGGTGGCCGAGTGGTTTAAGGTGCCAAACTCAAAGACTGTAACTCTTACCTTACCAAAGGTTGGTGTATTCTGGGACGTGGGTGCCAAGCCCACTTCTAGCGGCGTGGTTTCCAATCCCACTTCTGACATTTACTTTTTATCCACACAAATGCGGCCAGCGTGCAAAAAGCATGCTCAACTGGCCTTCAATTTTCAAGTGGTGACATCAAACACTTCGATGGTATTGCCATTTGCCAACAAACTAAAGGCACCGCTCACAGTCCAACTACTTTTCCACACCAAAATGGCCCCATTGTGAAACAGGTGCCCATGCTTGTGCTGACAGAATGCAAGTGTTACGCAGGGAAAATTCTGGCAGCAGTGGGATTTGAACCCACGCCTCCGAAGAGACTGGAACCTGGATCCAGCGCCTTAGACCGCTCGGCCACGCTACCACTGGAAGCAGCTTCTGTTCTGGAACGAGTGACCGTTGAGTGTAATGTGACTTTGTTATGCGGAAAATAATAATTAAGGCAATTAAAGTGGTAGACAGTGAACTCTCGAGAAACGATTTTGCAACATACCGGTCACAGGAACCTACGTATCCACAGGGCAACAACAGAAATTAGGTGCATGTTGGGACAAACCAGTTACAACATTCATTCAATATTTATTCCTATATCAACATCACTGACAAAAACAGATTATCTGGTCATGAACACATTGCTGTTTGTGGGATCGTGCTGTGTGCATCCTGGCTGCGCCATTTCCCACATTACAACAGTGACTCACTTTAAAAATACTTCATTGGCTGTAAAGCGTTTTGGGACATGAAAGGCGCCAACACACTGCAGAAAATTTTACCCGATAGCTGGCAAAATGCGAGCTGTTGTGAGAAATACGTGTGTTGGTTGCATTGCAGGCATGATAAACTTAATGACTGGCGCTGCCTGTTAAGTGATGTCGTAACAATGTACGTGTTGTGTGATTGCACAGGAGGAAGGATTGTGATGCAACTCAGTAAATGTGCAGAATTGGAGTACGCTTTTCTGCAGTTACAGTCGGTTCATTATCAAAATAGCCGAGTGGTTTAAGGTGCCAAACTCAAAGACTGTAACCCTTACCTTACCAAAGGTTGGTGTATTCTGGGACGTGGGTGCCAAGCCCACTTCTAGCGGCGTGGTTTCCAATCCCACTTCTGACATTTACTTTTTATCCACACAAATGCGGCCAGCGTGCAAAAAGCATGCTCAACTGGCCTTCAATTTTCAAGTGGTGACATCAAACTATTCGATGGTATTGCCATTTGCCAACAAACTAAAGGCACCGCTCACAGTCCAACTACTTTTCCACACC
Source organism: Pristiophorus japonicus (assembly GCF_044704955.1). Taxonomy (NCBI): domain Eukaryota; kingdom Metazoa; phylum Chordata; class Chondrichthyes; family Pristiophoridae; genus Pristiophorus; species Pristiophorus japonicus. The sequence continues at coordinate 175,439,714 of NC_091984.1, forward strand.
AAAATGGCCCCATTGTGAAACAGGTGCCCATGCTTGTGCTGACAGAATGCAAATGTTACGCAGGGAAAATTCTGGCAGCGGTGGGATTTGAACCCACGCCTCCGAAGAGACTGGAACCTGGATCCAGCGCCTTAGACCGCTCGGCCACTCTACCACTGGAAACAGCTTCTGTTCTGGAACGAGTGACCGTTGAGTGAAATGTGACTTTGCCATGCGGAAAATAATAATTAAGGCAATTAAAGTGGTAGACAGTAAACTCTCGAGAAACGATTTTGCATTACAGGAACCTACGTATCCACAGGGCAACAACAGAAATTAGGTGCATGTTGGGACAAACCAGTTACAACATTCATTCAATATTTATTCCTATATCAACATCACTGACAAAAACAGATTATCTGGTCATGAACACATTGCTGTTTGTGGGATCGTGCTGTGTGCATACTGGCTGCGCCATTTCCCACATTACAACAGTGACTCACTTTAAAAATACTTCATTGGCTGTAAAGCGTTTTGGGACATGAAAGGCGCCAACACACTGCAGAAAACTTTACCCGATAGCTGGCAAAATGCGAGCTGTTGTGAGAAATACGTGTGTTGGTTGCATTGCAGGCATGATAAACTTAATGACTGGCGCTGCCTGTTAAGTGATGTCGTAACAATGTACGTGTTGTGTGATTGCACAGGAGGAAGGATTGTGATGCAACTCAGTAAATGTGCAGAATTGGAGCACGCTTTTCTGCAGTTACAGTCGGTTCATTGTCAGGGTGGCCGAGTGGTTTAAGGTGCCAAACTCAAAGACTGTAACTCTTACCTTACCAAAGGTTGGTGTATTCTGGGACGTGGGTGCCAAGCCCACTTCTAGCGGCGTGGTTTCCAATCCCACTTCTGACATTTACTTTTTATCCACACAAATGCGGCCAGCGTGCAAAAAGCATGCTCAACTGGCCTTCAATTTTCAAGTGGTGACATCAAACACTTCGATGGTATTGCCATTTGCCAACAAACTAAAGGCACCGCTCACAGTCCAACTACTTTTCCACACCAAAATGGCCCCATTGTGAAACAGGTGCCCATGCTTGTGCTGACAGAATGCAAGTGTTACGCAGGGAAAATTCTGGCAGCGGTGGGATTTGAACCCACGCCTCCGAAGAGACTGGAACCTGGATCCAGCGCCTTAGACCGCTCGGCCACGCTACCACTGGAAGCAGCTTCTGTTCTGGAACGAGTGACCGTTGAGTGTAATGTGACTTTGTTATGCGGAAAATAATAATTAAGGCAATTAAAGTGGTAGACAGTGAACTCTCGAGAAACGATTTTGCAACATACCGGTCACAGGAACCTACGTATCCACAGGGCAACAACAGAAATTAGGTGCATGTTGGGACAAACCAGTTACAACATTCATTCAATATTTATTCCTATATCAACATCACTGACAAAAACAGATTATCTGGTCATGAACACATTGCTGTTTGTGGGATCGTGCTGTGTGCATCCTGGCTGCGCCATTTCCCACATTACAACAGTGACTCACTTTAAAAATACTTCATTGGCTGTAAAGCGTTTTGGACATGAAAGGCGCCAACACACTGCAGAAAATTTTACCCGATAGCTGGCAAAATGCGAGCTGTTGTGAGAAATACGTGTGTTGGTTGCATTGCAGGCATGATAAACTTAATGACTGGCGCTGCCTGTTAAGTGATGTCGTAACAATGTACGTGTTGTGTGATTGCACAGGAGGAAGGATTGTGATGCAACTCAGTAAATGTGCAGAATTGGAGTACGCTTTTCTGCAGTTACAGTCGGTTCATTATCAAAATAGCCGAGTGGTTTAAGGTGCCAAACTCAAAGACTGTAACCCTTACCTTACCAAAGGTTGGTGTATTCTGGGACGTGGGTGCCAAGCCCACTTCTAGCGGCGTGGTTTCCAATCCCACTTCTGACATTTACTTTTTATCCACACAAATGCGGCCAGCGTGCAAAAAGCATGCTCAACTGGCCTTCAATTTTCAAGTGGTGACATCAAACTATTCGATGGTATTGCCATTTGCCAACAAACTAAAGGCACCGCTCACAGTCCAACTACTTTTCCACACCAAAATGGCCCCATTGTGAAACAGGTGCCCATGCTTGTGCTGACAGAATGCAAATGTTACGCAGGGAAAATTCTGGCAGCGGTGGGATTTGAACCCACGCCTCCGAAGAGACTGGAACCTGGATCCAGCGCCTTAGACCGCTCGGCCACTCTACCACTGGAAACAGCTTCTGTTCTGGAACGAGTGACCGTTGAGTGAAATGTGACTTTGCCATGCGGAAAATAATAATTAAGGCAATTAAAGTGGTAGACAGTAAACTCTCGAGAAACGATTTTGCATTACAGGAACCTACGTATCCACAGGGCAACAACAGAAATTAGGTGCATGTTGGGACAAACCAGTTACAACATTCATTCAATATTTATTCCTATATCAACATCACTGACAAAAACAGATTATCTGGTCATGAACACATTGCTGTTTGTGGGATCGTGCTGTGTGCATACTGGCTGCGCCATTTCCCACATTACAACAGTGACTCACTTTAAAAATACTTCATTGGCTGTAAAGCGTTTTGGGACATGAAAGGCGCCAACACACTGCAGAAAATTTTACCCGATAGCTGGCAAAATGCGAGCTGTTGTGAGAAATACGTGTGTTGGTTGCATTGCAGGCATGATAAACTTAATGACTGGCGCTGCCTGTTAAGTGATGTCGTAACAATGTACATGTTGTGTGATTGCACAGGAGGAAGGATTGTGATGCAACTCAGTAAATGTGCAGAATTGGAGCACGCTTTTCTGCAGTTGCAGTCGGTTCATTGTCAGGGTGGCCGAGTGGTTTAAGGTGCCAAACTCAAAGACTGTAACCCTTACCTTACCAAAGGTTGGTGTATTCTGGGACGTGGGTGCCAAGCCCACTTCGAGCGGCGTGGTTTCCAATCCCACTTCTGACATTTACTTTTTATCCACACAAATGCGGCCAGCGTGCAAAAAGCATGCTCAACTGGCCTTCAATTTTCAAGTGGTGACATCAAACTCTTCGATGGTATTGCCATTTGCCAACAAACGAAAGGCACCGCTCACAGTCCAACTACTTTTCCACACCAAAATGGCCCCATTGTGAAACAGGTGCCCATGCTTGTGCTGACAGAATGCAAGTGTTACGCAGGGAAAATTCTGGCAGCGGTGGGATTTGAACCCACGCCTCCGAAGAGACTGGAACCTGGATCCAGCGCCTTAGACCACTCGGCCACGCTACCACTGGAAGCAGCTTCTGTTCTGGAACGAGTGACCGTTGAGTGAAATGTGACTTTGCCATGCGGAAAATAATAATTAAGGCAATTAAAGTGGTAGACAGTAAACTCTCGAGAAACGATTTTGCAACATACCGGTCACAGGAACCTACGTATCCACAGGGCAACAACAGAAATTAGGTGCATGTTGGGACAAACCAGTTACAACATTCATTCAATATTTATTCCTATATCAACATCACTGACAAAAACAGATTATCTGGTCATGAACGCATTGCTGTTTGTGGGATCGTGCTGTGTGCATACTGGCTGCGCCATTTCCCACATTACAACAGTGACTCACTTTAAAAATACTTCATTGGCTGTAAAGCGTTTTGGGACATGAAAGGCGCCAACACACTGCAGAAAATTTTACCCGATAGCTGGCAAAATGCGAGCTGTTGTGAGAAATACGTGTGTTGGTTGCATTGCAGGCATGATAAACTTAATGACTGGCGCTGCCTGTTAAGTGATGTCGTAACAATGTACGTGTTGTGTGATTGCACAGGAGGAAGGATTGTGATGCAACTCAGTAAATGTGCAGAATTGGAGCACGCTTTTCTGCAGTTCATTGTCAGGGTGGCCGAGTGGTTTAAGGTGCCAAACTCAAAGACTGTAACCCTTACCTTACCAAAGGTTGGTGTATTCTGGGACGTGGGTGCCAAGCCCACTTCTAGCGGCGTGGTTTCCAATCCCACTTCTGACATTTACTTTTTATCCACACAAATGCGGCCAGCGTGCAAAAAGCATGCTCAACTGGCCTTCAATTTTCAAGTGGTGACATCAAACTCTTCGATGGTATTGCCATTTGCCAACAAACTAAAGGCACCGCTCACAGTCCAACTACTTTTCCACACCAAAATGGCCCCATTGTGAAACAGGTGCCCATGCTTGTGCTGACAGAATGCAAGTGTTACGCAGGGAAAATTCTGGCAGCGGTGTGATTTGAACCCACGCCTCCGAAGAGACTGGAACCTGGATCCAGCGCCTTAGACCGCTCGGCCACGCTACCACTGGACGCAGCTTCTGTTCTGGAACGAGTGACCGTTGAGTGAAATGTGACTTTGCCATGCGGAAAATAATAATTAAGGCAATTAAAGTGGTAGACAGTCAACTCTCGAGAAACGATTTTGCAACATACCGGTCACAGGAACCTACGTATCCACAGGGCAACAACAGAAATTAGGTGCATGTTGGGACAAACCAGTTACAACATTCATTCAATATTTATTCCTATATCAACATCACTGACAAAAACAGATTATCTGGTCATGAACACATTGCTGTTTGTGGGATCGTGCTGTGTGCATACTGGCTGCGCCATTTCCCACATTACAACAGTGACTCACTTTAAAAATACTTCATTGGCTGTAAAGCGTTTTGGGACATGAAAGGCGCCAACACACTGCAGAAAATTTTACCCGATAGCTGGCAAAATGCGAGCTGTTGTGAGAAATACGTGTGTTGGTTGAATTGCAGGCATGATAAACTTAATGACTGGCGCTGCCTGTTAAGTGATGTCGTAACAATGTACGTGTTGTGTGATTGCACAGGAGGAAGGATTGTGATGCAACTCAGTAAATGTGCAGAATTGGAGCACGCTTTTCTGCAGTTGCAGTCGGTTCATTGTCAGGGTGGCCGAGTGGTTTAAGGTGCCAAACTCAAAGACTGTAACCCTTACCTTACCAAAGGTTGGTGTATTCTGGGACGTGGGTGCCAAGCCCACTTCTAGCGGCGTGGTTTCCAATCCCACTTCTGACATTTACTTTTTATCCACACAAATGCGGCCAGCGTGCAAAAAGCATGCTCAACTGGCCTTCAATTTTCAAGTGGTGACATCAAACTCTTCGATGGTATTGCCATTTGCCAACAAACTAAAGGCACCGCTCACAGTCCAACTACTTTTCCACACCAAAATGGCCCCATTGTGAAACAGGTGCCCATGCTTGTGCTGACAGAATGCAAGTGTTACGCAGGGAAAATTGTGGCAGCGGTGGGATTTGAACCCACGCCTCCGAAGAGACTGGAACCTGGATCCAGCGCCTTAGACCGCTCGGCCACGCTACCACTGGAAGCAGCTTCTGTTCTGGAACGAGTGACCGTTGAGTGAAATGTGACTTTGCCATGCGGAAAATAATAATTAAGGCAATTAAAGTGGTAGACAGTAAACTCTCGAGAAACGATTTTGCAACATACCGGTCACAGGAACCTACGTATCCACAGGGCAACAACAGAAATTAGGTGCATGTTGGGACAAACCAGTTACAACATTCATTCAATATTTAATCCTATATCAACATCACTGACAAAAACAGATTATCTGGTCATGAACACATTGCTGTTTGTGGGATCGTGCTGTGTGCATACTGGCTGCGCCATTTCCCACATTACAACAGTGACTCACTTTAAAAATACTTCATTGGCTGTAAAGCGTTTTGGGACATGAAAGGCGCCAACACACTGCAGAAAATTTTACCCGATAGCTGGCAAAATGCGAGCTGTTGTGAGAAATACGTGTGTTGGTTGCATTGCAGGCATGATAAACTTAATGACTGGCGCTGCCTGTTAAGTGATGTCGTAACAATGTACGTGTTGTGTGATTGCACAGGAGGAAGGATTGTGATGCAACTCAGTAAATGTGCAGAATTGGAGCACGCTTTTCTGCAGTTCATTGTCAGGGTGGCCGAGTGGTTTAAGGTGCCAAACTCAAAGACTGTAACCCTTACCTTACCAAAGGTTGGTGTATTCTGGGACGTGGGTGCCAAGCCCACTTCTAGCGGCGTGGTTTCCAATCCCACTTCTGACATTTACTTTTTATCCACACAAATGCGGCCAGCGTGCAAAAAGCATGCTCAACTGGCCTTCAATTTTCAAGTGGTGACATCAAACTCTTCGATGGTATTGCCATTTGCCAACAAACTAAAGGCACCGCTCACAGTCCAACTACTTTTCCACACCAAAATGGCCCCATTGTGAAACAGGTGCCCATGCTTGTGCTGACAGAATGCAAGTGTTACGCAGGGAAAATTCTGGCAGCGGTGGGATTTGAACCCACGCCTCCGAAGAGACTGGAACCTGGATCCAGCGCCTTAGACCGCTCGGCCACGCTACCACTGGACGCAGCTTCTGTTCTGGAACGAGTGACCGTTGAGTGAAATGTGACTTTGCCATGCGGAAAATAATAATTAAGGCAATTAAAGTGGTAGACAGTCAACTCTCGAGAAACGATTTTGCAACATACCGGTCACAGGAACCTACGTATCCACAGGGCAACAACAGAAATTAGGTGCATGTTGGGACAAACCAGTTACAACATTCATTCAATATTTATTCCTATATCAACATCACTGACAAAAACAGATTATCTGGTCATGAACACATTGCTGTTTGTGGGATCGTGCTGTGTGCATACTGGCTGCGCCATTTCCCACATTACAACAGTGACTCACTTTAAAAATACTTCATTGGCTGTAAAGCGTTTTGGGACATGAAAGGCGCCAACACACTGCAGAAAATTTTACCCGATAGCTGGCAAAATGCGAGCTGTTGTGAGAAATACGTGTGTTGGTTGCATTGCAGGCATGATAAACTTAATGACTGGCGCTGCCTGTTAAGTGATGTCGTAACAATGTACGTGTTGTGTGATTGCACAGGAGGAAGGATTGTGATGCAACTCAGTAAATGTGCAGAATTGGAGCACGCTTTTCTGCAGTTGCAGTCGGTTCATTGTCAGGGTGGCCGAGTGGTTTAAGGTGCCAAACTCAAAGACTGTAACCCTTACCTTACCAAAGGTTGGTGTATTCTGGGACGTGGGTGCCAAGCCCACTTCTAGCGGCGTGGTTTCCAATCCCACTTCTGACATTTACTTTTTATCCACACAAATGCGGCCAGCGTGCAAAAAGCATGCTCAACTGGCCTTCAATTTTCAAGTGGTGACATCAAACTCTTCGATGGTATTGCCATTTGCCAACAAACTAAAGGCACCGCTCACAGTCCAACTACTTTTCCACACCAAAATGGCCCCATTGTGAAACAGGTGCCCATGCTTGTGCTGACAGAATGCAAGTGTTACGCAGGGAAAATTGTGGCAGCGGTGGGATTTGAACCCACGCCTCCGAAGAGACTGGAACCTGGATCCAGCGCCTTAGACCGCTCGGCCACGCTACCACTGGAAGCAGCTTCTGTTCTGGAACGAGTGACCGTTGAGTGAAATGTGACTTTGCCATGCGGAAAATAATAATTAAGGCAATTAAAGTGGTAGACAGTAAACTCTCGAGAAACGATTTTGCAACATACCGGTCACAGGAACCTACGTATCCACAGGGCAACAACAGAAATTAGGTGCATGTTGGGACAAACCAGTTACAACATTCATTCAATATTTAATCCTATATCAACATCACTGACAAAAACAGATTATCTGGTCATGAACACATTGCTGTTTGTGGGATCGTGCTGTGTGCATACTGGCTGCGCCATTAACCACATTACAACAGTGACTCACTTTAAAAATACTTCATTGGCTGTAAAGCGTTTTGGGACATGAAAGGCGCCAACACACTGCAGAAAATTTTACCCGATAGCTGGCAAAATGCGAGCTGTTGTGAGAAATACGTGTGTTGGTTGCATTGCAGGCATGATAAACTTAATGACTGGCGCTGCCTGTTAAGTGATGTCGTAACAATGTACGTGTTGTGTGATTGCACAGGAGGAAGGATTGTGATGCAACTCAGTAAATGTGCAGAATTGGAGCACGCTTTTCTGCAGTTGCAGTCGGTTCATTGTCAGGGTGGCCGAGTGGTTTAAGGTGCCAAACTCAAAGACTGTAACCCTTACCTTACCAAAGGTTGGTGTATTCTGGGACGTGGGTGCCAAGCCCACTTCTAGCGGCGTGGTTTCCAATCCCACTTCTGACATTTACTTTTTATCCACACAAATGCGGCCAGCGTGCAAAAAGCATGCTCAACTGGCCTTCAATTTTCAAGTGGTGACATCAAACTCTTCGATGGTATTGCCATTTGCCAACAAACTAAAGGCACCGCTCACAGTCCAACTACTTTTCCACACCAAAATGGCCCCATTGTGAAACAGGTGCCCATGCTTGTGCTGACAGAATGCAAGTGTTACGCAGGGAAAATTGTGGCAGCGGTGGGATTTGAACCCACGCCTCCGAAGAGACTGGAACCTGGATCCAGCGCCTTAGACCGCTCGGCCACGCTACCACTGGAAGCAGCTTCTGTTCTGGAACGAGTGACCGTTGAGTGAAATGTGACTTTGCCATGCGGAAAATAATAATTAAGGCAATTAAAGTGGTAGACAGTAAACTCTCGAGAAACGATTTTGCAACATACCGGTCACAGGAACCTACGTATCCACAGGGCAACAACAGAAATTAGGTGCATGTTGGGACAAACCAGTTACAACATTCATTCAATATTTAATCCTATATCAACATCACTGACAAAAACAGATTATCTGGTCATGAACACATTGCTGTTTGTGGGATCGTGCTGTGTGCATACTGGCTGCGCCATTAACCACATTACAACAGTGACTCACTTTAAAAATACTTCATTGGCTGTAAAGCGTTTTGGGACATGAAAGGCGCCAACACACTGCAGAAAATTTTACCCGATAGCTGGCAAAATGCGAGCTGTTGTGAGAAATACGTGTGTTGGTTGCATTGCAGGCATGATAAACTTAATGACTGGCGCTGCCTGTTAAGTGATGTCGTAACAATGTACGTGTTGTGTGATTGCACAGGAGGAAGGATTGTGATGCAACTCAGTAAATGTGCAGAATTGGAGCACGCTTTTCTGCAGTTCATTGTCAGGGTGGCCGAGTGGTTTAAGGTGCCAAACTCAAAGACTGTAACCCTTACCTTACCAAAGGTTGGTGTATTCTGGGACGTGGGTGCCAAGCCCACTTCTAGCGGCGTGGTTTCCAATCCCACTTCTGACATTTACTTTTTATCCACACAAATGCGGCCAGCGTGCAAAAAGCATGCTCAACTGGCCTTCAATTTTCAAGTGGTGACATCAAACTCTTCGATGGTATTGCCATTTGCCAACAAACTAAAGGCACCGCTCACAGTCCAACTACTTTTCCACACCAAAATGGCCCCATTTGTGAAACAGGTGCCCATGCTTGTGCTGACAGAATGCAAGTGTTACGCAGGGAAAATTGTGGCAGCGGTGGGATTTGAACCCACGCCTCCGAAGAGACTGGAACCTGGATCTAGCGCCTTAGACCGCTCGGCCACGCTACCACTGGAAGCAGCTTCTGTTCTGGAACGAGTGACCGTTGAGTGAAATGTGACTTTGCCATGCGGAAAATAATAATTAAGGCAATTAAAGTGGTAGACAGTAAACTCTCGAGAAACGATTTTGCAACATACCGGTCACAGGAACCTACGTATCCACAGGGCAACAACAGAAATTAGGTGCATGTTGGGACAAACCAGTTACAACATTCATTCAATATTTATTCCTATATCAACATCACTGACAAAAACAGATTATCTGGTCATGAACGCATTGCTGTTTGTGGGATCGTGCTGTGTGCATACTGGCTGCGCCATTTCCCACATTACAACAGTGACTCACTTTAAAAATACTTCATTGGCTGTAAAGCGTTTTGGGACATGAAAGGCGCCAACACACTGCAGAAAATTTTACCCGATAGCTGGCAAAATGCGAGCTGTTGTGAGAAATACGTGTGTTGGTTGCATTGCAGGCATGATAAACTTAATGACTGGCGCTGCCTGTTAAGTGATGTCGTAACAATGTACGTGTTGTGTGATTGCACAGGAGGAAGGATTGTGATGCAACTCAGTAAATGTGCAGAATTGGAGCACGCTTCTCTGCAGTTCATTGTCAGGGTGGCCGAGTGGTTTAAGGTGCCAAACTCAAAGACTGTAACCCTTACCTTACCAAAGGTTGGTGTATTCTGGGACGTGGATGCCAAGCCCACTTCTAGCGGCGTGGTTTCCAATCCCACTTCTGACATTTACTTTTTATCCACACAAATGCGGCCAGCGTGCAAAAAGCATGCTCAACTGGCCTTCAATTTTCAAGTGGTGACATCAAACTCTTCGATGGTATTGCCATTTGCCAACAAACTAAAGGCACCGCTCACAGTCCAACTACTTTTCCACACCAAAATGGCCCCATTGTGAAACAGGTGCCCAAGCTTGTGCTGACAGAATGCAAGTGTTATGCAGGGAAAATTCTGGCAGCGGTGGGATTTGAACCCACGCCTCCTAAGAGACTGGAACCTGGATCCAGCGCCTTAGACCGCTCGGCCACGCTACCACTGGAAGCAGCTTCTGTTCTGGAACGAGTGACCGTTGAGTGAAATGTGACTTTGCCATGCGGAAAATAATAATTAAGGCAATTAAAGTGGTAGACAGTAAACTCTCGAGAAACGATTTTGCAACATACCGGTCACAGGAACCTACGTATCCACAGGGCAACAACAGAAATTAGGTGCATGTTGGGACAAACCAGTTACAACATTCATTCAATATTTATTCCTATATCAACATCACTGACAAAAACAGATTATCTGGTCATGAACGCATTGCTGTTTGTGGGATCGTGCTGTGTGCATACTGGCTGCGCCATTTCCCACATTACAACAGTGACTCACTTTAAAAATACTTCATTGGCTGTAAAGCGTTTTGGGACATGAAAGGCGCCAACACACTGCAGAAAATTTTACCCGATAGCTGGCAAAATGCGAGCTGTTGTGAGAAATACGTGTGTTGGTTGCATTGCAGGCATGATAAACTTAATGACTGGCGCTGCCTGTTAAGTGATGTCGTAACAATGTACGTGTTGTGTGATTGCACAGGAGGAAGGATTGTGATGCAACTCAGTAAATGTGCAGAATTGGAGCACGCTTTTCTGCAGTTCATTGTCAGGGTGGCCGAGTGGTTTAAGGTGCCAAACTCAAAGACTGTAACCCTTACCTTACCAAAGGTTGGTGTATTCTGGGACGTGGGTGCCAAGCCCACTTCTAGCGGCGTGGTTTCCAATCCCACTTCTGACATTTACTTTTTATCCACACAAATGCGTCCAGCGTGCAAAAAGCATGCTCAACTGGCCTTCAATTTTCAAGTGGTGACATCAAACTCTTCGATGGTATTGCCATTTGCCAACAAACTGAAGGCACCGCTCACAGTCCAACTACTTTTCCACACCAAAATGGCCCCATTTGTGAAACAGGTGCCCATGCTTGTGCTGACAGAATGCAAGTGTTACGCAGGGAAAATTGTGGCAGCGGTGGGATTTGAACCCACACCTCCGAAGAGACTGGAACCTGGATCTAGCGCTTTGGACCACTCGGCCACGCTACCACTGGAAGCAGCTTCTGTTCTGGAACGAGTGACCGTTGAGTGAAATGTGACTTTGCCATGCGGAAAATAATAATTAAGGCAATTAAAGTGGTAGACAGTAAACTCTCGAGAAACGATTTTGCAACATACCGGTCACAGGAACCTACGTATCCACAGGGCAACAACAGAAATTAGGTGCATGTTGGGACAAACCAGTTACAACATTCATTCAATATTTATTCCTATATCAACATCACTGACAAAAACAGATTATCTGGTCATGAACGCATTGCTGTTTGTGGGATCGTGCTGTGTGCATACTGGCTGCGCCATTTCCCACATTACAACAGTGACTCACTTTAAAAATACTTCATTGGCTGTAAAGCGTTTTGGGACATGAAAGGCGCCAACACACTGCAGAAAATTTTACCCGATAGCTGGCAAAATGCGAGCTGTTGTGAGAAATACGTGTGTTGGTTGCATTGTAGGCATGATAAACTTAATGACTGGCGCTGCCTGTTAAGTGATGTCGTAACAATGTACGTGTTGTGTGATTGCACAGGAGGAAGGATTGTGATGCAACTCAGTAAATGTGCAGAATTGGAGCACGCTTTTCTGCAGTTCATTGTCAGGGTGGCCGAGTGGTTTAAGGTGCCAAACTCAAAGACTGTAACCCTTACCTTACCAAAGGTTGGTGTATTCTGGGACGTGGGTACCAAGCCCACTTCTAGCGGCGTGGTTTCCAATCCCACTTCTGACATTTACTTTTTATCCACACAAATGCGGCCAGCGTGCAAAAAGCATGCTCAACTGGCCTTCAATTTTCAAGTGGTGACATCAAACTCTTCGATGGTATTGCCATTTGCCAACAAACTAAAGGCACCGCTCACAGTCCAACTACTTTTCCACACCAAAATGGCCCCATTTGTGAAACAGGTGCCCATGCTTGTGCTGACAGAATGCAAGTGTTACGCAGGGAAAATTGTGGCAGCGGTGGGATTTGAACCCACACCTCCGAAGAGACTGGAACCTGGATCTAGCGCCTTGGACCACTCGGCCACGCTACCACTGGAAGCAGCTTCTGTTCTGGAACGAGTGACCGTTGAGTGAAATGTGACTTTGCCATGCGGAAAATAATAATTAAGGCAATTAAAGTGGTAGACAGTAAACTCTCGAGAAACGATTTTGCAACATACCGGTCACAGGAACCTACGTATCCACAGGGCAACAACAGAAATTAGGTGCATGTTGGGACAAACCAGTTACAACATTCATTCAATATTTATTCCTATATCAACATCACTGACAAAAACAGATTATCTGGTCATGAACGCATTGCTGTTTGTGGGATCGTGCTGTGTGCATACTGGCTGCGCCATTTCCCACATTACAACAGTGACTCACTTTAAAAATACTTCATTGGCTGTAAAGCGTTTTGGGACATGAAAGGCGCCAACACACTGCAGAAAATTTTACCCGATAGCTGGCAAAATGCGAGCTGTTGTGAGAAATACGTGTGTTGGTTGCATTGCAGGCATGATAAACTTAATGACTGGCGCTGCCTGTTAAGTGATGTCGTAACAATGTACGTGTTGTGTGATTGCACAGGAGGAAGGATTGTGATGCAACTCAGTAAATGTGCAGAATTGGAGCACGCTTTTCTGCAGTTCATTGTCAGGGTGGCCGAGTGGTTTAAGGTGCCAAACTCAAAGACTGTAACCCTTACCTTACCAAAGGTTGGTGTATTCTGGGACGTGGGTGCCAAGCCCACTTCTAGCGGCGTGGTTTCCAATCCCACTTCTGACATTTACTTTTTATCCACACAAATGCGGCCAGCGTGCAAAAAGCATGCTCAACTGGCCTTAATTTTCAAGTGGTGACATCAAACTCTTCGATGGTATTGCCATTTGCCAACAAACTAAAGGCACCGCTCACAGTCCAACTACTTTTCCACACCAAAATGGCCCCATTTGTGAAACAGGTGCCCATGCTTGTGCTGACAGAATGCAAGTGTTACGCAGGGAAAATTGTGGCAGCGGTGGGATTTGAACCCACGCCTCCGAAGAGACTGGAACCTGGATCTAGCGCCTTGGACCACTCGGCCACGCTACCACTGGAAGCAGCTTCTGTTCTGGAACGAGTGACCGTTGAGTGAAATGTGACTTTGCCATGCGGAAAATAATAATTAAGGCAATTAAAGTGGTAGACAGTAAACTCTCGAGAAACGATTTTGCAACATACCGGTCACAGGAACCTACGTATCCACAGGGCAACAACAGAAATTAGGTGCATGTTGGGACAAACCAGTTACAACATTCATTCAATATTTATTCCTATATCAACATCACTGACAAAAACAGATTATCTGGTCATGAACGCATTGCTGTTTGTGGGATCGTGCTGTGTGCATACTGGCTGCGCCATTTCCCACATTACAACAGTGACTCACTTTAAAAATACTTCATTGGCTGTAAAGCGTTTTGGGACATGAAAGGCGCCAACACACTGCAGAAAATTTTACCCGATAGCTGGCAAAATGCGAGCTGTTGTGAGAAATACGTGTGTTGGTTGCATTGCAGGCATGATAAACTTAATGACTGGCGCTGCCTGTTAAGTGATGTCGTAACAATGTACGTGTTGTGTGATTGCACAGGAGGAAGGATTGTGATGCAACTCAGTAAATGTGCAGAATTGGAGCACGCTTTTCTGCAGTTCATTGTCAGGGTGGCCGAGTGGTTTAAGGTGCCAAACTCAAAGACTGTAACCCTTACCTTACCAAAGGTTGGTGTATTCTGGGACGTGGGTGCCAAGCCCACTTCTAGCGGCGTGGTTTCCAATCCCACTTCTGACATTTACTTTTTATCCACACAAATGCGGCCAGCGTGCAAAAAGCATGCTCAACTGGCCTTCAATTTTCAAGTGGTGACATCAAACTCTTCGATGGTATTGCCATTTGCCAACAAACTAAAGGCACCGCTCACAGTCCAACTACTTTTCCACACCAAAATGGCCCATTTGTGAAACAGGTGCCCATGCTTGTGCTGACAGAATGCAAGTGTTACGCAGGGAAAATTGTGGCAGCGGTGGGATTTGAACCCACTCCTCCGAAGAGACTGGAACCTGGATCCAGCGCCTTAGACCGCTCGGCCACGCTACCACTGGAAGCAGCTTCTGTTCTGGAACGAGTGACCGTTGAGTGAAATGTGACTTTGCCATGCGGAAAATAATAATTAAGGCAATTAAAGTGGTAGACAGTAAACTCTCGAGAAACGATTTTGCATTACAGGAACCTACGTATCCACAGGGCAACAACAGAAATTAGGTGCATGTTGGGACAAACCAGTTACAACATTCATTCAATATTTAATCCTATATCAACATCACTGACAAAAACAGATTATCTGGTCATGAACACATTGCTGTTTGTGGGATCGTGCTGTGTGCATACTGGCTGCGCCATTTCCCACATTACAACAGTGACTCACTTTAAAAATACTTCATTGGCTGTAAAGCGTTTTGGGACATGAAAGGCGCCAACACACTGCAGAAAATTTTACCCGATAGCTGGCAAAATGCGAGCTGTTGTGAGAAATACGTGTGTTGGTTGCATTGCAGGCATGATAAACTTAATGACTGGCGCTGCCTGTTAAGTGATGTCGTAACAATGTACGTGTTGTGTGATTGCACAGGAGGAAGGATTGTGATGCAACTCAGTAAATGTGCAGAATTGGAGCACGCTTTTCTGCAGTTGCAGTCGGTTCATTGTCAGGGTGGCCGAGTGGTTTAAGGTGCCAAACTCAAAGACTGTAACCCTTACCTTACCAAAGGTTGGTGTATTCTGGGACGTGGGTGCCAAGCCCACTTCTAGCGGCGTGGTTTCCAATCCCACTTCTGACATTTAGTTTTTATCCACACAAATGCGGCCAGCGTGCAAAAAGCATGCTCAACTGGCCTTCAATTTTCAAGTGGTGACATCAAACTCTTCGATGGTATTGCCATTTGCCAACAAACTAAAGGCACCGCTCACAGTCCAACTACTTTTCCACACCAAAATGGCCCCATTGTGAAACAGGTGCCCATGCTTGTGCTGACAGAATGCAAGTGTTACGCAGGGAAAATTGTGGCAGCGGTGGGATTTGAACCCACGCCTCCGAAGAGACTGGAACCTGGATCCAGCGCCTTAGACCGCTCGGCCACGCTACCACTGGAAGCAGCTTCTGTTCTGGAACGAGTGACCGTTGAGTGAAATGTGACTTTGCCATGCGGAAAATAATAATTAAGGCAATTAAAGTGGTAGACAGTAAACTCTCGAGAAACGATTTTGCAACATACCGGTCACAGGAACCTACGTATCCACAGGGCAACAACAGAAATTAGGTGCATGTTGGGACAAACCAGTTACAACATTCATTCAATATTTATTCCTATATCAACATCACTGACAAAAACAGATTATCTGGTCATGAACGCATTGCTGTTTGTGGGATCGTGCTGTGTGCATACTGGCTGCGCCATTTCCCACATTACAACAGTGACTCACTTTAAAAATACTTCATTGGCTGTAAAGCGTTTTGGGACATGAAAGGCGCCAACACACTGCAGAAAATTTTACCCGATAGCTGGCAAAATGCGAGCTGTTGTGAGAAATACGTGTGTTGGTTGCATTGCAGGCATGATAAACTTAATGACTGGCGCTGCCTGTTAAGTGATGTCGTAACAATGTACGTGTTGTGTGATTGCACAGGAGGAAGGATTGTGATGCAACTCAGTAAATGTGCAGAATTGGAGCACGCTTTTCTGCAGTTGCAGTCGGTTCATTGTCAGGGTGGCCGAGTGGTTTAAGGTGCCAAACTCAAAGACTGTAACCCTTACCTTACCAAAGGTTGGTGTATTCTGGGACGTGGGTGCCAAGCCCACTTCTAGCGGCGTGGTTTCCAATCCCACTTCTGACATTTACTTTTTATCCACACAAATGCGGCCAGCGTGCAAAAAGCATGCTCAACTGGCCTTCAATTTTCAAGTGGTGACATCAAACTCTTCGATGGTATTGCCATTTGCCAACAAACTAAAGGCACCGCTCACAGTCCAACTACTTTTCCACACCAAAATGGCCCCATTGTGAAACAGGTGCCCATGCTTGTGCTGACAGAATGCAAGTGTTACGCAGGGAAAATTGTGGCAGCGGTGGGATTTGAACCCACGCCTCCAAAGAGACTGGAACCTGGATCCAGCGCCTTAGACCACTCGGCCACGCTACCACTGGAAGCAGCTTCTGTTCTGGAACGAGTGACCGTTGAGTGAAATGTGACTTTGCCATGCGGAAAATAATAATTAAGGCAATTAAAGTGGTAGACAGTAAACTCTCGAGAAACGATTTTGCAACATACCGGTCACAGGAACCTACGTATCCACAGGGCAACAACAGAAATTAGGTGCATGTTGGGACAAACCAGTTACAACATTCATTCAATATTTAATCCTATATCAACATCACTGACAAAAACAGATTATCTGGTCATGAACACATTGCTGTTTGTGGGATCGTGCTGTGTGCATACTGGCTGCGCCATTTCCCACATTACAACAGTGACTCACTTTAAAAATACTTCATTGGCTGTAAAGCGTTTTGGGACATGAAAGGCGCCAACACACTGCAGAAAATTTTACCCGATAGCTGGCAAAATGCGAGCTGTTGTGAGAAATACGTGTGTTGGTTGCATTGCAGGCATGATAAACTTAATGACTGGCGCTGCCTGTTAAGTGATGTCGTAACAATGTACGTGTTGTGTGATTGCACAGGAGGAAGGATTGTGATGCAACTCAGTAAATGTGCAGAATTGGAGCACGCTTTTCTGCAGTTGCAGTCGGTTCATTGTCAGGGTGGCCGAGTGGTTTAAGGTGCCAAACTCAAAGACTGTAACCCTTACCTTACCAAAGGTTGGTGTATTCTGGGACGTGGGTGCCAAGCCCACTTCTAGCGGCGTGGTTTCCAATCCCACTTCTGACATTTACTTTTTATCCACACAAATGCGGCCAGCGTGCAAAAAGCATGCTCAACTGGCCTTCAATTTTCAAGTGGTGACATCAAACACTTCGATGGTATTGCCATTTGCCAACAAACTAAAGGCACCGCTCACAGTCCAACTACTTTTCCACACCAAAATGGCCCCATTGTGAAACAGGTGCCCATGCTTGTGCTGACAGAATGCAAGTGTTACGCAGGGAAAATTCTGGCAGCGGTGGGATTTGAACCCACGCCTCCGAAGAGACTGGAACCTGGATCCAGCGCCTTAGACCGCTCGGCCACGCTACCACTGGAAGCAGCTTCTGTTCTGGAACGAGTGACCGTTGAGTGAAATGTGACTTTGCCATGCGGAAAATAATAATTAAGGCAATTAAAGTGGTAGACAGTAAACTCTCGAGAAACGATTTTGCAACATACCGGTCACAGGAACCTACGTATCCACAGGGCAACAACAGAAATTAGGTGCATGTTGGGACAAACCAGTTACAACATTCATTCAATATTTATTCCTATATCAACATCACTGACAAAAACAGATTATCTGGTCATGAACGCATTGCTGTTTGTGGGATCGTGCTGTGTGCATACTGGCTGCGCCATTTCCCACATTACAACAGTGACTCACTTTAAAAATACTTCATTGGCTGTAAAGCGTTTTGGGACATGAAAGGCGCCAACACACTGCAGAAAATTTTACCCGATAGCTGGCAAAATGCGAGCTGTTGTGAGAAATACGTGTGTTGGTTGCATTGCAGGCATGATAAACTTAATGACTGGCGCTGCCTGTTAAGTGATGTCGTAACAATGTACGTGTTGTGTGATTGCACAGGAGGAAGGATTGTGATGCAACTCAGTAAATGTGCAGAATTGGAGCACGCTTTTCTGCAGTTCATTGTCAGGGTGGCCGAGTGGTTTAAGGTGCCAAACTCAAAGACTGTAACCCTTACCTTACCAAAGGTTGGTGTATTCTGGGACGTGGGTGCCAAGCCCACTTCTAGCGGCGTGGTTTCCAATCCCACTTCTGACATTTACTTTTTATCCACACAAATGCGGCCAGCGTGCAAAAAGCATGCTCAACTGGCCTTCAATTTTCAAGTGGTGACATCAAACTCTTCGATGGTATTGCCATTTGCCAACAAACTAAAGGCACCGCTCACAGTCCAACTACTTTTCCACACCAAAATGGCCCCATTGTGAAACAGGTGCCCATGCTTGTGCTGACAGAATGCAAGTGGTACGCAGGGAAAATTCTGGCAGCGGTGGGATTTGAACCCACGCCTCCGAAGAGACTGGAACCTGGATCCAGCGCCTTAGACCGCTCGGCCACGCTACCACTGGAAGCAGCTTCTGTTCTGGAACGAGTGACCGTTGAGTGAAATGTGACTTTGCCATGCGGAAAATAATAATTAAGGCAATTAAAGTGGTAGACAGTCAACTCTCGAGAAACGATTTTGCAACATACCGGTCACAGGAACCTACGTATCCACAGGGCAACAACAGAAATTAGGTGCATGTTGGGACAAACCAGTTACAACATTCATTCAATATTTATTCCTATATCAACATCACTGACAAAAATAGATTATCTGGTCATGAACACATTGCTGTTTGTGGGATCGTGCTGTGTGCATACTGGCTGCGCCATTTCCCACATTACAACAGTGACTCACTTTAAAAATACTTCATTGGCTGTAAAGCGTTTTGGGACATGAAAGGCGCCAACACACTGCAGAAAATTTTACCCGATAGCTGGCAAAATGCGAGCTGTTGTGAGAAATACGTGTGTTGGTTGCATTGCAGGCATGATAAACTTAATGACTGGCGCTGCCTGTTAAGTGATGTCGTAACAATGTACGTGTTGTGTGATTGCACAGGAGGAAGGATTGTGATGCAACTCAGTAAATGTGCAGAATTGGAGCACGCTTTTCTGCAGTTGCAGTCGGTTCATTGTCAGGGTGGCCGAGTGGTTTAAGGTGCCAAACTCAAAGACTGTAACCCTTACCTTACCAAAGGTTGGTGTATTCTGGGACGTGGGTGCCAAGCCCACTTCTAGCGGCGTGGTTTCCAATCCCACTTCTGACATTTACTTTTTATCCACACAAATGCGGCCAGCGTGCAAAAAGCATGCTCAACTGGCCTTCAATTTTCAAGTGGTGACATCAAACTCTTCGATGGTATTGCCATTTGCCAACAAACTAAAGGCACCGCTCACAGTCCAACTACTTTTCCACACCAAAATGGCCCCATTGTGAAACAGGTGCCCATGCTTGTGCTGACAGAATGCAAGTGTTACGCAGGGAAAATTGTGGCAGCGGTGGGATTTGAACCCACGCCTCCAAAGAGACTGCAACCTGGATCCAGCGCCTTAGACCGCTCGGCCACGCTACCACTGGAAGCAGCTTCTGTTCTGGAACGAGTGACCGTTGAGTGAAATGTGACTTTGCCATGCGGAAAATAATAATTAAGGCAATTAAAGTGGTAGACAGTAAACTCTCGAGAAACGATTTTGCAACATACCGGTCACAGGAACCTACGTATCCACAGGGCAACAACAGAAATTAGGTGCATGTTGGGACAAACCAGTTACAACATTCATTCAATATTTAATCCTATATCAACATCACTGACAAAAACAGATTATCTGGTCATGAACACATTGCTGTTTGTGGGATCGTGCTGTGTGCATACTGGCTGCGCCATTTCCCACATTACAACAGTGACTCACTTTAAAAATACTTCATTGGCTGTAAAGCGTTTTGGGACATGAAAGGCGCCAACACACTGCAGAAAATTTTACCCGATAGCTGGCAAAATGCGAGCTGTTGTGAGAAATACGTGTGTTGGTTGCATTGCAGGCATGATAAACTTAATGACTGGCGCTGCCTGTTAAGTGATGTCGTAACAATGTACGTGTTGTGTGATTGCACAGGAGGAAGGATTGTGATGCAACTCAGTAAATGTGCAGAATTGGAGCACGCTTTTCTGCAGTTGCAGTCGGTTCATTGTCAGGGTGGCCGAGTGGTTTAAGGTGCCAAACTCAAAGACTGTAACCTTTACCTTACCAAAGGTTGGTGTATTCTGGGACGTGGGTGCCAAGCCCACTTCTAGCGGCGTGGTTTCCAATCCCACTTCTGACATTTACTTTTTATCCACACAAATGCGGCCAGCGTGCAAAAAGCATGCTCAACTGGCCTTCAATTTTCAAGTGGTGACATCAAACTCTTCGATGGTATTGCCATTTGCCAACAAACTAAAGGCACCGCTCACAGTCCAACTACTTTTCCACACCAAAATGGCCCCATTGTGAAACAGGTGCCCATGCTTGTGCTGACAGAATGCAAGTGTTACGCAGGGAAAATTGTGGCAGCGGTGGGATTTGAACCCACGCCTCCGAAGAGACTGGAACCTGGATCCAGCGCCTTAGACCGCTCGGCCACGCTACCACTGGAAGCAGCTTCTGTTCTGGAACGAGTGACCGTTGAGTGAAATGTGACTTTGCCATGCGGAAAATAATAATTAAGGCAATTAAAGTGGTAGACAGTAAACTCTCGAGAAACGATTTTGCAACATACCGGTCACAGGAACCTACGTATCCACAGGGCAACAACAGAAATTAGGTGCATGTTGGGACAAACCAGTTACAACATTCATTCAATATTTAATCCTATATCAACATCACTGACAAAAACAGATTATCTGGTCATGAACACATTGCTGTTTGTGGGATCGTGCTGTGTGCATACTGGCTGCGCCATTTCCCACATTACAACAGTGACTCACTTTAAAAATACTTCATTGGCTGTAAAGCGTTTTGGGACATGAAAGGCGCCAACACACTGCAGAAAATTTTACCCGATAGCTGGCAAAATGCGAGCTGCTGTGAGAAATACGTGTGTTGGTTGCATTGCAGGCATGATAAACTTAATGACTGGCGCTGCCTGTTAAGTGATGTCGTAACAATGTACGTGTTGTGTGATTGCACAGGAGGAAGGATTGTGATGCAACTCAGTAAATGTGCAGAATTGGAGCACGCTTTTCTGCAGTTGCAGTCGGTTCATTGTCAGGGTGGCCGAGTGGTTTAAGGTGCCAAACTCAAAGACTGTAACCCTTACCTTACCAAAGGTTGGTGTATTCTGGGACGTGGGTGCCAAGCCCACTTCTAGCGGCGTGGTTTCCAATCCCACTTCTGACATTTAGTTTCTATCCACACAAATGCGGCCAGCGTGCAAAAAGCATGCTCAACTGGCCTTCAATTTTCAAGTGGTGACATCAAACTCTTCGATGGTATTGCCATTTGCCAACAAACTAAAGGCACCGCTCACAGTCCAACTACTTTTCCACACCAAAATGGCCCCATTGTGAAACAGGTGCCCATGCTTGTGCTGACAGAATGCAAGTGTTACGCAGGGAAAATTCTGGCAGCGGTGGGATTTGAACCCACGCCTCCGAAGAGACTGGAACCTGGATCCAGCGCCTTAGACCGCTCGGCCACGCTACCACTGGAAGCAGCTTCTGTTCTGGAACGAGTGACCGTTGAGTGAAATGTGACTTTGCCATGCGGAAAATAATAATTAAGGCAATTAAAGTGGTAGACAGTAAACTCTCGAGAAACGATTTTGCAACATACCGGTCACAGGAACCTACGTATCCACAGGGCAACAACAGAAATTAGGTGCATGTTGGGACAAACCAGTTACAACATTCATTCAATATTTATTCCTATATCAACATCACTGACAAAAACAGATTATCTGGTCATGAACGCATTGCTGTTTGTGGGATCGTGCTGTGTGCATACTGGCTGCGCCATTTCCCACATTACAACAGTGACTCACTTTAAAAATACTTCATTGGCTGTAAAGCGTTTTGGGACATGAAAGGCGCCAACACACTGCAGAAAATTTTACCCGATAGCTGGCAAAATGCGAGCTGTTGTGAGAAATACGTGTGTTGGTTGCATTGCAGGCATGATAAACTTAATGACTGGCGCTGCCTGTTAAGTGATGTCGTAACAATGTACGTGTTGTGTGATTGCACAGGAGGAAGGATTGTGATGCAACTCAGTAAATGTGCAGAATTGGAGCACGCTTTTCTGCAGTTCATTGTCAGGGTGGCCGAGTGGTTTAAGGTGCCAAACTCAAAGACTGTAACCCTTACCTTACCAAAGGTTGGTGTATTCTGGGACGTGGGTGCCAAGCCCACTTCTAGCGGCGTGGTTTCCAATCCCACTTCTGACATTTACTTTTTATCCACACAAATGCGGCCAGCGTGCAAAAAGCATGCTCAACTGGCCTTCAATTTTCAAGTGGTGACATCAAACTCTTCGATGGTATTGCCATTTGCCAACAAACTAAAGGCACCGCTCACAGTCCAACTACTTTTCCACACCAAAATGGCCCCATTGTGAAACAGGTGCCCATGCTTGTGCTGACAGAATGCAAGTGTTACGCAGGGAAAATTGTGGCAGCGGTGGGATTTGAACCCACGCCTCCGAAGAGACTGGAACCTGGATCCAGCGCCTTAGACCGCTCGGCCACTCTACCACTGGAAGCAGCTTCTGTTCTGGAACGAGTGACCGTTGAGTGAAATGTGACTTTGCCATGCGGAAAATAATAATTAAGGCAATTAAAGTGGTAGACAGTAAACTCTCGAGAAACGATTTTGCAACATACCGGTCACAGGAACCTACGTATCCACAGGGCAACAACAGAAATTAGGTGCATGTTGGGACAAACCAGTTACAACATTCATTCAATATTTATTCCTATATCAACATCACTGACAAAAACAGATTATCTGGTCATGAACACATTGCTGTTTGTGGGATCGTGCTGTGTGCATCCTGGCTGCGCCATTTCCCACATTACAACAGTGACTCACTTTAAAAATACTTCATTGGCTGTAAAGCGTTTTGGGACATGAAAGGCGCCAACACACTGCAGAAAATTTTACCCGATAGCTGGCAAAATGCGAGCTGTTGTGAGAAATACGTGTGTTGGTTGCATTGCAGGCATGATAAACTTAATGACTGGCGCTGCCTGTTAAGTGATGTCGTAACAATGTACGTGTTGTGTGATTGCACAGGAGGAAGGATTGTGATGCAACTCAGTAAATGTGCAGAATTGGAGCACGCTTTTCTGCAGTTCATTGTCAGGGTGGCCGAGTGGTTTAAGGTGCCAAACTCAAAGACTGTAACCCTTACCTTACCAAAGGTTGGTGTATTCTGGGACGTGGGTGCCAAGCCCACTTCTAGCGGCGTGGTTTCCAATCCCACTTCTGACATTTACTTTTTATCCACACAAATGCGGCCAGCGTGCAAAAAGCATGCTCAACTGGCCTTCAATTTTCAAGTGGTGACATCAAACTCTTCGATGGTATTGCCATTTGCCAACAAACTAAAGGCACCGCTCACAGTCCAACTACTTTTCCACACCAAAATGGCCCCATTGTGAAACAGGTGCCCATGCTTGTGCTGACAGAATGCAAGTGTTACGCAGGGAAAATTCTGGCAGCGGTGGGATTTGAACCCACGCCTCCGAAGAGACTGGAACCTGGATCCAGCGCCTTAGACCGCTCGGCCACGCTACCACTGGACGCAGCTTCTGTTCTGGAACGAGTGACCGTTGAGTGAAATGTGACTTTGCCATGCGGAAAATAATAATTAAGGCAATTAAAGTGGTAGACAGTCAACTCTCGAGAAACGATTTTGCAACATACCGGTCACAGGAACCTACGTATCCACAGGGCAACAACAGAAATTAGGTGCATGTTGGGACAAACCAGTTACAACATTCATTCAATATTTATTCCTATATCAACATCACTGACAAAAACAGATTATCTGGTCATGAACACATTGCTGTTTGTGGGATCGTGCTGTGTGCATACTGGCTGCGCCATTTCCCACATTACAACAGTGACTCACTTTAAAAATACTTCATTGGCTGTAAAGCGTTTTGGGACATGAAAGGCGCCAACACACTGCAGAAAATTTTACCCGATAGCTGGCAAAATGCGAGCTGTTGTGAGAAATACGTGTGTTGGTTGCATTGCAGGCATGATAAACTTAATGACTGGTGCTGCCTGTTAAGTGATGTCGTAACAATGTACGTGTTGTGTGATTGCACAGGAGGAAGGATTGTGATGCAACTCAGTAAATGTGCAGAATTGGAGCACGCTTTTCTGCAGTTGCAGTCGGTTCATTGTCAGGGTGGCCGAGTGGTTTAAGGTGCCAAACTCAAAGACTGTAACCCTTACCTTACCAAAGGTTGGTGTATTCTGGGACGTGGGTGCCAAGCCCACTTCTAGCGGCGTGGTTTCCAATCCCACTTCTGACATTTACTTTTTATCCACACAAATGCGGCCAGCGTGCAAAAAGCATGCTCAACTGGCCTTCAATTTTCAAGTGGTGACATCAAACTCTTCGATGGTATTGCCATTTGCCAACAAACTAAAGGCACCGCTCACAGTCCAACTACTTTTCCACACCAAAATGGCCCCATTGTGAAACAGGTGCCCATGCTTGTGCTGACAGAATGCAAGTGTTACGCAGGGAAAATTGTGGCAGCGGTGGGATTTGAACCCACGCCTCCGAAGAGACTGGAACCTGGATCCAGCGCCTTAGACCGCTCGGCCACGCTACCACTGGAAGCAGCTTCTGTTCTGGAACGAGTGACCGTTGAGTGAAATGTGACTTTGCCATGCGGAAAATAATAATTAAGGCAATTAAAGTGGTAGACAGTAAACTCTCGAGAAACGATTTTGCAACATACCGGTCACAGGAACCTACGTATCCACAGGGCAACAACAGAAATTAGGTGCATGTTGGGACAAACCAGTTACAACATTCATTCAATATTTAATCCTATATCAACATCACTGACAAAAACAGATTATCTGGTCATGAACACATTGCTGTTTGTGGGATCGTGCTGTGTGCATACTGGCTGCGCCATTTCCCACATTACAACAGTGACTCACTTTAAAAATACTTCATTGGCTGTAAAGCGTTTTGGGACATGAAAGGCGCCAACACACTGCAGAAAATTTTACCCGATAGCTGGCAAAATGCGAGCTGTTGTGAGAAATACGTGTGTTGGTTGCATTGCAGGCATGATAAACTTAATGACTGGCGCTGCCTGTTAAGTGATGTCGTAACAATGTACGTGTTGTGTGATTGCACAGGAGGAAGGATTGTGATGCAACTCAGTAAATGTGCAGAATTGGAGCACGCTTTTCTGCAGTTGCAGTCGGTTCATTGTCAGGGTGGCCGAGTGGTTTAAGGTGCCAAACTCAAAGACTGTAACCCTTACCTTACCAAAGGTTGGTGTATTCTGGGACGTGGGTGCCAAGCCCACTTCTAGCAGCGTGGTTTCCAATCCCACTTCTGACATTTAGTTTTTATCCACACAAATGCGGCCAGCGTGCAAAAAGCATGCTCAACTGGCCTTCAATTTTCAAGTGGTGACATCAAACTCTTCGATGGTATTGCCATTTGCCAACAAACTAAAGGCACCGCTCACAGTCCAACTACTTTTCCACACCAAAATGGCCCCATTTGTGAAACAGGTGCCCATGCTTGTGCTGACAGAATGCAAGTGTTACGCAGGGAAAATTGTGGCAGCGGTGGGATTTGAACCCACGCCTCCGAAGAGACTGGAACCTGGATCCAGCGCCTTAGACCGCTCGGCCACGCTACCACTGGAAGCAGCTTCTGTTCTGGAACGAGTGACCGTTGAGTGAAATGTGACTTTGCCATGCGGAAAATAATAATTAAGGCAATTAAAGTGGTAGACAGTAAACTCTCGAGAAACGATTTTGCAACATACCGGTCACAGGAACCTACGTATCCACAGGGCAACAACAGAAATTAGGTGCATGTTGGGACAAACCAGTTACAACATTCATTCAATATTTATTCCTATATCAACATTACTGACAAAAACAGATTATCTGGTCATGAACACATTGCTGTTTGTGGGATCGTGCTGTGTGCATACTGGCTGCGCCATTTCCCACATTACAACAGTGACTCACTTTAAAAATACTTCATTGGCTGTAAAGCGTTTTGGGACATGAAAGGCGCCAACACACTGCAGAAAATTTTACCCGATAGCTGGCAAAATGCGAGCTGTTGTGAGAAATACGTGTGTTGGTTGCATTGCAGGCATGATAAACTTAATGACTGGCGCTGCCTGTTAAGTGATGTCGTAACAATGTACGTGTTGTGTGATTGCACAGGAGGAAGGATTGTGATGCAACTCAGTAAATGTGCAGAATTGGAGCACGCTTTTCTGCAGTTCATTGTCAGGGTGGCCGAGTGGTTTAAGGTGCCAAACTCAAAGACTGTAACCCTTATCTTACCAAAGGTTGGTGTATTCTGGGACGTGGGTGCCAAGCCCACTTCTAGCGGCGTGGTTTCCAATCCCACTTTTGACATTTACTTTTTACCCACACAAATGCAGCCAGCGTGCAAAAAGCATGCTCAACTGGCCTTCAATTTTCAAGTGGTGACATCAAACTCTTCGATGGTATTGCCATTTGCCAACAAACTAAAGGCACCGCTCACAGTCCAACTACTTTTCCACACCAAAATGGCCCCATTGTGAAACAGGTGCCCATGCTTGTGCTGACAGAATGCAAGTGTTACGCAGGGAAAATTCTGGCAGCGGTGGGATTTGAACCCACGCCTCCGAAGAGACTGGAACCTGGATCCAGCGCCTTAGACCGCTCGGCCACGCTACCACTGGACGCAGCTTCTGTTCTGGAACGAGTGACCGTTGAGTGAAATGTGACTTTGCCATGCGGAAAATAATAATTAAGGCAATTAAAGTGGTAGACAGTCAACTCTCGAGAAACGATTTTGCAACATACCGGTCACAGGAACCTACGTATCCACAGGGCAACAACAGAAATTAGGTGCATGTTGGGACAAACCAGTTACAACATTCATTCAATATTTATTCCTATATCAACATCACTGACAAAAACAGATTATCTGGTCATGAACGCATTGCTGTTTGTGGGATCGTGCTGTGTGCATACTGGCTGCGCCATTTCCCACATTACAACAGTGACTCACTTTAAAAATACTTCATTGGCTGTAAAGCGTTTTGGGACATGAAAGGCGCCAACACACTGCAGAAAATTTTACCCGATAGCTGGCAAAATGCGAGCTGTTGTGAGAAATACATGTGTTGGTTGCATTGCAGGCATGATAAACTTAATGACTGGCGCTGCCTGTTAAGTGATGTCGTAACAATGTACGTGTTGTGTGATTGCACAGGAGGAAGGATTGTGATGCAACTCAGTAAATGTGCAGAATTGGAGCACGCTTTTCTGCAGTTGCAGTCGGTTCATTGTCAGGGTGGCCGAGTGGTTTAAGGTGCCAAACTCAAAGACTGTAACCCTTACCTTACCAAAGGTTGGTGTATTCTGGGACGTGGGTGCCAAGCCCACTTCTAGCGGCGTGGTTTCCAATCCCACTTCTGACATTTACTTTTTATCCACACAAATGCGGCCAGCGTGCAAAAAGCATGCTCAACTGGCCTTCAATTTTCAAGTGGTGACATCAAACTCTTCGATGGTATTGCCATTTGCCAACAAACTAAAGGCACCGCTCACAGTCCAACTACTTTTCCACACCAAAATGGCCCCATTGTGAAACAGGTGCCCATGCTTGTGCTGACAGAATGCAAGTGTTACGCAGGGAAAATTGTGCCAGCGGTGGGATTTGAACCCACGCCTCCGAAGAGACTGGAACCTGGATCCAGCGCTTTAGACCGCTCGGCCACGCTACCACTGGAAGCAGCTTCTGTTCTGGAACGAGTGACCGTTGAGTGAAATGTGACTTTGCCATGCGGAAAATAATAATTAAGGCAATTAAAGTGGTAGACAGTAAACTCTCGAGAAACGATTTTGCAACATACCGGTCACAGGAACCTACGTATCCACAGGGCAACAACAGAAATTAGGTGCATGTTGGGACAAACCAGTTACAACATTCATTCAATATTTATTCCTATATCAACATCACTGACAAAAACAGATTATCTGGTCATGAACGCATTGCTGTTTGTGGGATCGTGCTGTGTGCATACTGGCTGCGCCATTTCCCACATTACAACAGTGACTCACTTTAAAAATACTTCATTGGCTGTAAAGCGTTTTGGGACATGAAAGGCGCCAACACACTGCAGAAAATTTTACCCGATAGCTGGCAAAATGCGAACTGTTGTGAGAAATACGTGTGTTGGTTGCATTGCAGGCATGATAAACTTAATGACTGGCGCTGCCTGTTAAGTGATGTCGTAACAATGTACGTGTTGTGTGATTGCACAGGAGGAAGGATTGTGATGCAACTCAGTAAATGTGCAGAATTGGAGCACGCTTTTCTGCAGTTACAGTCGGTTCATTGTCAGGGTGGCCGAGTGGTTTAAGGTGCCAAACTCAAAGACTGTAACCCTTACCTTACCAAAGGTTGGTGTATTCTGGGACGTGGGTGCCAAGCCCACTTCTAGCGGCGTGGTTTCCAATCCCACTTCTGACATTTACTTTTTATCCACACAAATGCGGCCAGCGTGCAAAAAGCATGCTCAACTGGCCTTCAATTTTCAAGTGGTGACATCAAACTCTTCGATGGTATTGCCATTTGCCAACAAACTAAAGGCACCGCTCACAGTCCAACTACTTTTCCACACCAAAATGGCCCCATTTGTGAAACAGGTGCCCATGCTTGTGCTGACAGAATGCAAGTGTTACGCAGGGAAAATTGTGGCAGCGGTGGGATTTGAACCCACACCTCCGAAAAGACTGGAACCTGGATCCAGCGCCTTAGACCGCTCGGCCACGCTACCACTGGAAGCAGCTTCTGTTCTGGAACGAGTGACCGTTGAGTGAAATGTGACTTTGCCATGCGGAAAATAATAATTAAGGCAATTAAAGTGGTAGACAGTAAACTCTCGAGAAACGATTTTGCAACATACCGGTCACAGGAACCTACGTATCCACAGGGCAACAACAGAAATTAGGTGCATGTTGGGACAAACCAGTTACAACATTCATTCAATATTTATTCCTATATCAACATCACTGACAAAAACAGATTATCTGGTCATGAACACATTGCTGTTTGTGGGATCGTGCTGTGTGCATCCTGGCTGCGCCATTTCCCACATTACAACAGTGACTCACTTTAAAAATACTTCATTGGCTGTAAAGCGTTTTGGGACATGAAAGGCGCCAACACACTGCAGAAAATTTTACCCGATAGCTGGCAAAATGCGAGCTGTTGTGAGAAATACGTGTGTTGGTTGCATTGCAGGCATGATAAACTTAATGACTGGCGCTGCCTGTTAAGTGATGTCGTAACAATGTACGTGTTGTGTGATTGCACAGGAGGAAGGATTGTGATGCAACTCAGTAAATGTGCAGAATTGGAGCACGCTTTTCTGCAGTTGCAGTCGGTTCATTGTCAGGGTGGCCGAGTGGTTTAAGGTGCCAAACTCAAAGACTGTAACCCTTACCTTACCAAAGGTTGGTGTATTCTGGGACGTGGGTGCCAAGCCCACTTCTAGCGGCGTGGTTTCCAATCCCACTTCTGACATTTACTTTTTATCCACACAAATGCGGCCAGCGTGCAAAAAGCATGCTCAACTGGCCTTCAATTTTCAAGTGGTGACATCAAACTCTTCGATGGTATTGCCATTTGCCAACAAACTAAAGGCACCGCTCACAGTCCAACTACTTTTCCACACCAAAATGGCCCCATTGTGAAACAGGTGCCCATGCTTGTGCTGACAGAATGCAAGTGTTACGCAGGGAAAATTGTGGCAGCGGTGGGATTTGAACCCACGCCTCCGAAGAGACTGGAACCTGGATCCAGCGCCTTAGACCGCTCGGCCACGCTACCACTGGAAGCAGCTTCTGTTCTGGAACGAGTGACCGTTGAGTGAAATGTGACTTTGCCATGCGGAAAATAATAATTAAGGCAATTAAAGTGGTAGACAGTAAACTCTCGAGAAACAATTTTGAAACATACCGGTCACAGGAACCTTCGTATCCACAGGGCAACAACAGAAATTAGGTGCATGTTGGGACAAACCAGTTACAACATTCATTCAATATTTATTCCTATATCAACATCACTGACAAAAACAGATTATCTGGTCATGAACACATTGCTGTTTGTGGGATCGTGCTGTGTGCATACTGGCTGCGCCATTTCCCACATTACAACAGTGACTCACTTTAAAAATACTTCATTGGCTGTAAAGCGTTTTGGGACATGAAAGGCGCCAACACACTGCAGAAAATTTTACCCGATAGCTGGCAAAATGCGAGCTGTTGTGAGAAATACGTGTGTTGGTTGCATTGCAGGCATGATAAACTTAATGACTGGCGCTGCCTGTTAAGTGATGTCGTAACAATGTACGTGTTGTGTGATTGCACAGGAGGAAGGATTGTGATGCAACTCAGTAAATGTGCAGAATTGGAGCACGCTTTTCTGCAGTTACAGTCGGTTCATTGTCAGGGTGGCCGAGTGGTTTAAGGTGCCAAACTCAAAGACTGTAACCCTTACCTTACCAAAGGTTGGTGTATTCTGGGACGTGGGTGCCAAGCCCACTTCTAGCGGCGTGGTTTCCAATCCCACTTCTGACATTTACTTTTTATCCACACAAATGCGGCCAGCGTGCAAAAAGCATGCTCAACTGGCCTTCAATTTTCAAGTGGTGACATCAAACTCTTCGATGGTATTGCCATTTGCCAACAAACTAAAGGCACCGCTCACAGTCCAACTACTTTTCCACACCAAAATGGCCCCATTGTGAAACAGGTGCCCATGCTTGTGCTGACAGAATGCAAGTGTTACGCAGGGAAAATTGTGGCAGCGGTGGGATTTGAACCCACGCCTCCGAAGAGACTGGAACCTGGATCCAGCGCCTTAGACCGCTCGGCCACGCTACCACTGGAAGCAGCTTCTGTTCTGGAACGAGTGACCGTTGAGTGAAATGTGACTTTGCCATGCGGAAAATAATAATTAAGGCAATTAAAGTGGTAGACAGTAAACTCTCGAGAAACGATTTTGCAACATACCGGTCACAGGAACCTACGTATCCACAGGGCAACAACAGAAATTAGGTGCATGTTGGGACAAACCAGTTACAACATTCATTCAATATTTATTCCTATATCAACATCACTGACAAAAACAGATTATCTGGTCATGAACACATTGCTGTTTGTGGGATCGTGCTGTGTGCATCCTGGCTGCGCCATTTCCCACATTACAACAGTGACTCACTTTAAAAATACTTCATTGGCTGTAAAGCGTTTTGGGACATGAAAGGCGCCAACACACTGCAGAAAATTTTACCCGATAGCTGGCAAAATGCGAGCTGTTGTGAGAAATACGTGTGTTGGTTGCATTGCAGGCATGATAAACTTAATGACTGGCGCTGCCTGTTAAGTGATGTCGTAACAATGTACGTGTTGTGTGATTGCACAGGAGGAAGGATTGTGATGCAACTCAGTAAATGTGCAGAATTGGAGCACGCTTTTCTGCAGTTGCAGTCGGTTCATTGTCAGGGTGGCCGAGTGGTTTAAGGTGCCAAACTCAAAGACTGTAACCCTTACCTTACCAAAGGTTGGTGTATTCTGGGACGTGGGTGCCAAGCCCACTTCTAGCGGCGTGGTTTCCAATCCCACTTCTGACATTTACTTTTTATCCACACAAATGCGGCCAGCGTGCAAAAAGCATGCTCAACTGGCCTTCAATTTTCAAGTGGTGACATCAAACTCTTCGATGGTATTGCCATTTGCCAACAAACTAAAGGCACCGCTCACAGTCCAACTACTTTTCCACACCAAAATGGCCCCATTGTGAAACAGGTGCCCATGCTTGTGCTGACAGAATGCAAGTGTTACGCAGGGAAAATTGTGGCAGCGGTGGGATTTGAACCCACGCCTCCGAAGAGACTGGAACCTGGATCCAGCGCCTTAGACCGCTCGGCCACGCTACCACTGGAAGCAGCTTCTGTTCTGGAACGAGTGACCGTTGAGTGAAATGTGACTTTGCCATGCGGAAAATAATAATTAAGGCAATTAAAGTGGTAGACAGTAAACTCTCGAGAAACAATTTTGAAACATACCGGTCACAGGAACCTTCGTATCCACAGGGCAACAACAGAAATTAGGTGCATGTTGGGACAAACCAGTTACAACATTCATTCAATATTTATTCCTATATCAACATCACTGACAAAAACAGATTATCTGGTCATGAACACATTGCTGTTTGTGGGATCGTGCTGTGTGCATACTGGCTGCGCCATTTCCCACATTACAACAGTGACTCACTTTAAAAATACTTCATTGGCTGTAAAGCGTTTTGGGACATGAAAGGCGCCAACACACTGCAGAAAATTTTACCCGATAGCTGGCAAAATGCGAGCTGTTGTGAGAAATACGTGTGTTGGTTGCATTGCAGGCATGATAAACTTAATGACTGGCGCTGCCTGTTAAGTGATGTCGTAACAATGTACGTGTTGTGTGATTGCACAGGAGGAAGGATTGTGATGCAACTCAGTAAATGTGCAGAATTGGAGCACGCTTTTCTGCAGTTACAGTCGGTTCATTGTCAGGGTGGCCGAGTGGTTTAAGGTGCCAAACTCAAAGACTGTAACCCTTACCTTACCAAAGGTTGGTGTATTCTGGGACGTGGGTGCCAAGCCCACTTCTAGCGGCGTGGTTTCCAATCCCACTTCTGACATTTACTTTTTATCCACACAAATGCGGCCAGCGTGCAAAAAGCATGCTCAACTGGCCTTCAATTTTCAAGTGGTGACATCAAACTCTTCGATGGTATTGCCATTTGCCAACAAACTAAAGGCACCGCTCACAGTCCAACTACTTTTCCACACCAAAATGGCCCCATTGTGAAACAGGTGCCCATGCTTGTGCTGACAGAATGCAAGTGTTACGCAGGGAAAATTGTGGCAGCGGTGGGATTTGAACCCACGCCTCCGAAGAGACTGGAACCTGGATCCAGCGCCTTAGACCGCTCGGCCACGCTACCACTGGAATCAGCTTCTGTTCTGGAACGAGTGACCGTTGAGTGAAATGTGACTTTGCCATGCGGAAAATAATAATTAAGGCAATTAAAGTGGTAGACAGTAAACTCTCGAGAAACGATTTTGCAACATACCGGTCACAGGAACCTACGTATCCACAGGGCAACAACAGAAATTAGGTGCATGTTGGGACAAACCAGTTACAACATTCATTCAATATTTAATCCTATATCAACATCACTGACAAAAACAGATTATCTGGTCATGAACACATTGCTGTTTGTGGGATCGTGCTGTGTGCATACTGGCTGCGCCATTTCCCACATTACAACAGTGACTCACTTTAAAAATACTTCATTGGCTGTAAAGCGTTTTGGGACATGAAAGGCGCCAACACACTGCAGAAAATTTTACCCGATAGCTGGCAAAATGCGAGCTGTTGTGAGAAATACGTGTGTTGGTTGCATTGCAGGCATGATAAACTTAATGACTGGCGCTGCCTGTTAAGTGATGTCGTAACAATGTACGTGTTGTGTGATTGCACAGGAGGAAGGATTGTGATGCAACTCAGTAAATGTGCAGAATTGGAGCACGCTTTTCTGCAGTTACAGTCGGTTCATTGTCAGGGTGGCCGAGTGGCTTAAGGTGCCAAACTCAAAGACTGTAACCCTTACCTTACCAAAGGTTGGTGTATTCTGGGACGTGGGTGCCAAGCCCACTTCTAGCGGCGTGGTTTCCAATCCCACTTCTGACATTTACTTTTTATCCACACAAATGCGGCCAGCGTGCAAAAAGCATGCTCAACTGGCCTTCAATTTTCAAGTGGTGACATCAAACTCTTCGATGGTATTGCCATTTGCCAACAAACTAAAGGCACCGCTCACAGTCCAACTACTTTTCCACACCAAAATGGCCCCATTGTGAAACAGGTGCCCATGCTTGTCCTGACAGAATGCAAGTGTTACGCAGGGAAAATTGTGGCAGCGGTGGGATTTGAACCCACGCCTCCGAAGAGACTGGAACCTGGATCCAGCGCCTTAGACCGCTCGGCCACGCTACCACTGGAAGCAGCTTCTGTTCTGGAACGAGTGACCGTTGAGTGAAATGTGACTTTGCCATGCGGAAAATAATAATTAAGGCAATTAAAGTGGTAGACAGTAAACCCTCGAGAAACGATTTTGCAACATACCGGTCACAGGAACCTACGTATCCACAGGGCAACAACAGAAATTAGGTGCATGTTGGGACAAACCAGTTACAACATTCATTCAATATTTATTCCTATATCAACATCACTGACAAAAACAGATTATCTGGTCATGAACACATTGCTGTTTGTGGGATCGTGCTGTGTGCATACTGGCTGCGCCATTTCCCACATTACAACAGTGACTCACTTTAAAAATACTTCATTGGCTGTAAAGCGTTTTGGGACATGAAAGGCGCCAACACACTGCAGAAAATTTTACCCGATAGCTGGCAAAATGCGAGCTGTTGTGAGAAATACGTGTGTTGGTTGCATTGCAGGCATGATAAACTTAATGACTGGCGCTGCCTGTTAAGTGATGTCGTAACAATGTACGTGTTGTGTGATTGCACAGGAGGAAGGATTGTGATGCAACTCAGTAAATGTGCAGAATTGGAGCACGCTTTTCTGCAGTTACAGTCGGTTCATTGTCAGGGTGGCCGAGTGGTTTAAGGTGCCAAACTCAAAGACTGTAACCCTTACCTTACCAAAGGTTGGTGTATTCTGGGACGTGGGTGCCAAGCCAACTTCTAGCGGCGTGGTTTCCAATCCCACTTCTGACATTTACTTTTTATCCACACAAATGCGGCCAGCGTGCAAAAAGCATGCTCAACTGGCCTTCAATTTTCAAGTGGTGACATCAAACTCTTCGATGGTATTGCCATTTGCCAACAAACTAAAGGCACCGCTCACAGTCCAACTACTTTTCCACACCAAAATGGCCCCATTGTGAAACAGGTGCCCATGCTTGTCCTGACAGAATGCAAGTGTTACGCAGGGAAAATTGTGGCAGCGGTGGGATTTGAACCCACGCCTCCGAAGAGACTGGAACCTGGATCCAGCGCCTTAGACCGCTCGGCCACGCTACCACTGGAAGCAGCTTCTGTTCTGGAACGAGTGACCGTTGAGTGAAATGTGACTTTGCCATGCGGAAAATAATAATTAAGGCAATTAAAGTGGTAGACAGTAAACCCTCGAGAAACGATTTTGCAACA
Source organism: Pristiophorus japonicus (assembly GCF_044704955.1). Lineage (NCBI taxonomy): Eukaryota > Metazoa > Chordata > Chondrichthyes > Pristiophoridae > Pristiophorus > Pristiophorus japonicus. Next base: position 175,475,721 of record NC_091984.1, read on the forward strand.
TACCGGTCACAGGAACCTACGTATCCACAGGGCAACAACAGAAATTAGGTGCATGTTGGGACAAACCAGTTACAACATTCATTCAATATTTATTCCTATATCAACATCACTGACAAAAACAGATTATCTGGTCATGAACACATTGCTGTTTGTGGGATCGTGCTGTGTGCATACTGGCTGCGCCATTTCCCACATTACAACAGTGACTCACTTTAAAAATACTTCATTGGCTGTAAAGCGTTTTGGGACATGAAAGGCGCCAACACACTGCAGAAAATTTTACCCGATAGCTGGCAAAATGCGAGCTGTTGTGAGAAATACGTGTGTTGGTTGCATTGCAGGCATGATAAACTTAATGACTGGCGCTGCCTGTTAAGTGATGTCGTAACAATGTACGTGTTGTGTGATTGCACAGGAGGAAGGATTGTGATGCAACTCAGTAAATGTGCAGAATTGGAGCACGCTTTTCTGCAGTTACAGTCGGTTCATTGTCAGGGTGGCCGAGTGGTTTAAGGTGCCAAACTCAAAGACTGTAACCCTTACCTTACCAAAGGTTGGTGTATTCTGGGACGTGGGTGCCAAGCCCACTTCTAGCGGCGTGGTTTCCAATCCCACTTCTGACATTTACTTTTTATCCACACAAATGCGGCCAGCGTGCAAAAAGCATGCTCAACTGGCCTTCAATTTTCAAGTGGTGACATCAAACTCTTCGATGGTATTGCCATTTGCCAACAAACTAAAGGCACCGCTCACAGTCCAACTACTTTTCCACACCAAAATGGCCCCATTGTGAAACAGGTGCCCATGCTTGTGCTGACAGAATGCAAGTGTTACGCAGGGAAAATTGTGGCAGCGGTGCGATTTGAACCCACGCCTCCGAAGAGACTGGAACCTGGATCCAGCGCCTTAGACCGCTCGGCCACGCTACCACTGGAAGCAGCTTCTGTTCTGGAACGAGTGACCGTTGAGTGAAATGTGACTTTGCCATGCGGAAAATAATAATTAAGGCAATTAAAGTGGTAGACAGTAAACTCTCGAGAAACGATTTTGCAACATACCGGTCACAGGAACCTACGTATCCACAGGGCAACAACAGAAATTAGGTGCATGTTGGGACAAACCAGTTACAACATTCATTCAATATTTAATCCTATATCAACATCACTGACAAAAACAGATTATCTGGTCATGAACACATTGCTGTTTGTGGGATCGTGCTGTGTGCATACTGGCTGCGCCATTTCCCACATTACAACAGTGACTCACTTTAAAAATACTTCATTGGCTGTAAAGCGTTTTGGGACATGAAAGGCGCCAACACACTGCAGAAAATTTTACCCGATAGCTGGCAAAATGCGAGCTGTTGTGAGAAATACGTGTGTTGGTTGCATTGCAGGCATGATAAACTTAATGACTGGCGCTGCCTGTTAAGTGATGTCGTAACAATGTACGTGTTGTGTGATTGCACAGGAGGAAGGATTGTGATGCAACTCAGTAAATGTGCAGAATTGGAGCACGCTTTTCTGCAGTTACAGTCGGTTCATTGTCAGGGTGGCCGAGTGGCTTAAGGTGCCAAACTCAAAGACTGTAACCCTTACCTTACCAAAGGTTGGTGTATTCTGGGACGTGGGTGCCAAGCCCACTTCTAGCGGCGTGGTTTCCAATCCCACTTCTGACATTTACTTTTTATCCACACAAATGCGGCCAGCGTGCAAAAAGCATGCTCAACTGGCCTTCAATTTTCAAGTGGTGACATCAAACTCTTCGATGGTATTGCCATTTGCCAACAAACTAAAGGCACCGCTCACAGTCCAACTACTTTTCCACACCAAAATGGCCCCATTGTGAAACAGGTGCCCATGCTTGTCCTGACAGAATGCAAGTGTTACGCAGGGAAAATTGTGGCAGCGGTGGGATTTGAACCCACGCCTCCGAAGAGACTGGAACCTGGATCCAGCGCCTTAGACCGCTCGGCCACACTACCACTGGAAGCAGCTTCTGTTCTGGAACGAGTGACCGTTGAGTGAAATGTGACTTTGCCATGCGGAAAATAATAATTAAGGCAATTAAAGTGGTAGACAGTAAACCCTCGAGAAACGATTTTGCAACATACCGGTCACAGGAACCTACGTATCCACAGGGCAACAACAGAAATTAGGTGCATGTTGGGACAAACCAGTTACAACATTCATTCAATATTTATTCCTATATCAACATCACTGACAAAAACAGATTATCTGGTCATGAACACATTGCTGTTTGTGGGATCGTGCTATGTGCATACTGGCTGCGCCATTTCCCACATTACAACAGTGACTCACTTTAAAAATACTTCATTGGCTGTAAAGCGTTTTGGGACATGAAAGGCGCCAACACACTGCAGAAAATTTTACCCGATAGCTGGCAAAATGCGAGCTGTTGTGAGAAATACGTGTGTTGGTTGCATTGCAGGCATGATAAACTTAATGACTGGCGCTGCCTGTTAAGTGATGTCGTAACAATGTACGTGTTGTGTGATTGCACAGGAGGAAGGATTGTGATGCAACTCAGTAAATGTGCAGAATTGGAGCACGCTTTTCTGCAGTTACAGTCGGTTCATTGTCAGGGTGGCCGAGTGGTTTAAGGTGCCAAACTCAAAGACTGTAACCCTTACCTTACCAAAGGTTGGTGTATTCTGGGACGTGGGTGCCAAGCCCACTTCTAGCGGCGTGGTTTCCAATCCCACTTCTGACATTTACTTTTTATCCACACAAATGCGGCCAGCGTGCAAAAAGCATGCTCAACTGGCCTTCAATTTTCAAGTGGTGACATCAAACTCTTCGATGGTATTGCCATTTGCCAACAAACTAAAGGCACCGCTCACAGTCCAACTACTTTTCCACACCAAAATGGCCCCATTGTGAAACAGGTGCCCATGCTTGTCCTGACAGAATGCAAGTGTTACGCAGGGAAAATTGTGGCAGCGGTGGGATTTGAACCCACGCCTCCGAAGAGACTGGAACCTGGATCCAGCGCCTTAGACCGCTCGGCCACGCTACCACTGGAAGCAGCTTCTGTTCTGGAACGAGTGACCGTTGAGTGAAATGTGACTTTGCCATGCGGAAAATAATAATTAAGGCAATTAAAGTGGTAGACAGTAAACCCTCGAGAAACGATTTTGCAACATACCGGTCACAGGAACCTACGTATCCACAGGGCAACAACAGAAATTAGGTGCATGTTGGGACAAACCAGTTACAACATTCATTCAATATTTATTCCTATATCAACATCACTGACAAAAACAGATTATCTGGTCATGAACACATTGCTGTTTGTGGGATCGTGCTGTGTGCATACTGGCTGCGCCATTTCCCACATTACAACAGTGACTCACTTTAAAAATACTTCATTGGCTGTAAAGCGTTTTGGGACATGAAAGGCGCCAACACACTGCAGAAAATTTTACCCGATAGCTGGCAAAATGCGAGCTGTTGTGAGAAATACGTGTGTTGGTTGCATTGCAGGCATGATAAACTTAATGACTGGCGCTGCCTGTTAAGTGATGTCGTAACAATGTACGTGTTGTGTGATTGCACAGGAGGAAGGATTGTGATGCAACTCAGTAAATGTGCAGAATTGGAGCACGCTTTTCTGCAGTTACAGTCGGTTCATTGTCAGGGTGGCCGAGTGGCTTAAGGTGCCAAACTCAAAGACTGTAACCCTTACCTTACCAAAGGTTGGTGTATTCTGGGACGTGGGTGCCAAGCCCACTTCTAGCGGCGTGGTTTCCAATCCCACTTCTGACATTTACTTTTTATCCACACAAATGCGGCCAGCGTGCAAAAAGCATGCTCAACTGGCCTTCAATTTTCAAGTGGTGACATCAAACTCTTCGATGGTATTGCCATTTGCCAACAAACTAAAGGCACCGCTCACAGTCCAACTACTTTTCCACACCAAAATGGCCCCATTGTGAAACAGGTGCCCATGCTTGTCCTGACAGAATGCAAGTGTTACGCAGGGAAAATTGTGGCAGCGGTGGGATTTGAACCCACGCCTCCGAAGAGACTGGAACCTGGATCCAGCGCCTTAGACCGCTCGGCCACACTACCACTGGAAGCAGCTTCTGTTCTGGAACGAGTGACCGTTGAGTGAAATGTGACTTTGCCATGCGGAAAATAATAATTAAGGCAATTAAAGTGGTAGACAGTAAACCCTCGAGAAACAATTTTGCAACATACCGGTCACAGGAACCTACGTATCCACAGGGCAACAACAGAAATTAGGTGCATGTTGGGACAAACCAGTTACAACATTCATTCAATATTTATTCCTATATCAACATCACTGACAAAAACAGATTATCTGGTCATGAACACATTGCTGTTTGTGGGATCGTGCTGTGTGCATACTGGCTGCGCCATTTCCCACATTACAACAGTGACTCACTTTAAAAATACTTCATTGGCTGTAAAGCGTTTTGGGACATGAAAGGCGCCAACACACTGCAGAAAATTTTACCCGATAGCTGGCAAAATGCGAGCTGTTGTGAGAAATACGTGTGTTGGTTGCATTGCAGGCATGATAAACTTAATGACTGGCGCTGCCTGTTAAGTGATGTCGTAACAATGTACGTGTTGTGTGATTGCACAGGAGGAAGGATTGTGATGCAACTCAGTAAATGTGCAGAATTGGAGCACGCTTTTCTGCAGTTACAGTCGGTTCATTGTCAGGGTGGCCGAGTGGTTTAAGGTGCCAAACTCAAAGACTGTAACCCTTACCTTACCAAAGGTTGGTGTATTCTGGGACGTGGGTGCCAAGCCCACTTCTAGCGGCGTGGTTTCCAATCCCACTTCTGACATTTACTTTTTATCCACACAAATGCGGCCAGCGTGCAAAAAGCATGCTCAACTGGCCTTCAATTTTCAAGTGGTGACATCAAACTCTTCGATGGTATTGCCATTTGCCAACAAACTAAAGGCACCGCTCACAGTCCAACTACTTTTCCACACCAAAATGGCCCCATTGTGAAACAGGTGCCCATGCTTGTCCTGACAGAATGCAAGTGTTACGCAGGGAAAATTGTGGCAGCGGTGGGATTTGAACCCACGCCTCCGAAGAGACTGGAACCTGGATCCAGCGCCTTAGACCGCTCGGCCACGCTACCACTGGAAGCAGCTTCTGTTCTGGAACGAGTGACCGTTGAGTGAAATGTGACTTTGCCATGCGGAAAATAATAATTAAGGCAATTAAAGTGGTAGACAGTAAACCCTCGAGAAACGATTTTGCAACATACCGGTCACAGGAACCTACGTATCCACAGGGCAACAACAGAAATTAGGTGCATGTTGGGACAAACCAGTTACAACATTCATTCAATATTTATTCCTATATCAACATCACTGACAAAAACAGATTATCTGGTCATGAACACATTGCTGTTTGTGGGATCGTGCTGTGTGCATACTGGCTGCGCCATTTCCCACATTACAACAGTGACTCACTTTAAAAATACTTCATTGGCTGTAAAGCGTTTTGGGACATGAAAGGCGCCAACACACTGCAGAAAATTTTACCCGATAGCTGGCAAAATGCGAGCTGTTGTGAGAAATACGTGTGTTGGTTGCATTGCAGGCATGATAAACTTAATGACTGGCGCTGCCTGTTAAGTGATGTCGTAACAATGTACGTGTTGTGTGATTGCACAGGAGGAAGGATTGTGATGCAACTCAGTAAATGTGCAGAATTGGAGCACGCTTTTCTGCAGTTACAGTCGGTTCATTGTCAGGGTGGCCGAGTGGTTTAAGGTGCCAAACTCAAAGACTGTAACCCTTACCTTACCAAAGGTTGGTGTATTCTGGGACGTGGGTGCCAAGCCCACTTCTAGCGGCGTGGTTTCCAATCCCACTTCTGACATTTACTTTTTATCCACACAAATGCGGCCAGCGTGCAAAAAGCATGCTCAACTGGCCTTCAATTTTCAAGTGGTGACATCAAACTCTTCGATGGTATTGCCATTTGCCAACAAACTAAAGGCACCGCTCACAGTCCAACTACTTTTCCACACCAAAATGGCCCCATTGTGAAACAGGTGCCCATGCTTGTCCTGACAGAATGCAAGTGTTACGCAGGGAAAATTGTGGCAGCGGTGGGATTTGAACCCACGCCTCCGAAGAGACTGGAACCTGGATCCAGCGCCTTAGACCGCTCGGCCACGCTACCACTGGAAGCAGCTTCTGTTCTGGAACGAGTGACCGTTGAGTGAAATGTGACTTTGCCATGCGGAAAATAATAATTAAGGCAATTAAAGTGGTAGACAGTAAACCCTCGAGAAACGATTTTGCAACATACCGGTCACAGGAACCTACGTATCCACAGGGCAACAACAGAAATTAGGTGCATGTTGGGACAAACCAGTTACAACATTCATTCAATATTTATTCCTATATCAACATCACTGACAAAAACAGATTATCTGGTCATGAACACATTGCTGTTTGTGGGATCGTGCTGTGTGCATACTGGCTGCGCCATTTCCCACATTACAACAGTGACTCACTTTAAAAATACTTCATTGGCTGTAAAGCGTTTTGGGACATGAAAGGCGCCAACACACTGCAGAAAATTTTACCCGATAGCTGGCAAAATGCGAGCTGTTGTGAGAAATACGTGTGTTGGTTGCATTGCAGGCATGATAAACTTAATGACTGGCGCTGCCTGTTAAGTGATGTCGTAACAATGTACGTGTTGTGTGATTGCACAGGAGGAAGGATTGTGATGCAACTCAGTAAATGTGCAGAATTGGAGCACGCTTTTCTGCAGTTACAGTCGGTTCATTGTCAGGGTGGCCGAGTGGTTTAAGGTGCCAAACTCAAAGACTGTAACCCTTACCTTACCAAAGGTTGGTGTATTCTGGGACGTGGGTGCCAAGCCCACTTCTAGCGGCGTGGTTTCCAATCCCACTTCTGACATTTACTTTTTATCCACACAAATGCGGCCAGCGTGCAAAAAGCATGCTCAACTGGCCTTCAATTTTCAAGTGGTGACATCAAACTCTTCGATGGTATTGCCATTTGCCAACAAACTAAAGGCACCGCTCACAGTCCAACTACTTTTCCACACCAAAATGGCCCCATTGTGAAACAGGTGCCCATGCTTGTCCTGGCAGAATGCAAGTGTTACGCAGGGAAAATTGTGGCAGCGGTGGGATTTGAACCCACGCCTCCGAAGAGACTGGAACCTGGATCCAGCGCCTTAGACCGCTCGGCCACGCTACCACTGGAAGCAGCTTCTGTTCTGGAACGAGTGACCGTTGAGTGAAATGTGACTTTGCCATGCGGAAAATAATAATTAAGGCAATTAAAGTGGTAGACAGTAAACCCTCGAGAAACGATTTTGCAACATACCGGTCACAGGAACCTACGTATCCACAGGGCAACAACAGAAATTAGGTGCATGTTGGGACAAACCAGTTACAACATTCATTCAATATTTATTCCTATATCAACATCACTGACAAAAACAGATTATCTGGTCATGAACACATTGCTGTTTGTGGGATCGTGCTGTGTGCATACTGGCTGCGCCTATTCCCACATTACAACAGTGACTCACTTTAAAAATACTTCATTGGCTGTAAAGCGTTTTGGGACATGAAAGGCGCCAACACACTGCAGAAAATTTTACCCGATAGCTGGCAAAATGCGAGCTGTTGTGAGAAATACGTGTGTTGGTTGCATTGCAGGCATGATAAACTTAATGACTGGCGCTGCCTGTTAAGTGATGTCGTAACAATGTACGTGTTGTGTGATTGCACAGGAGGAAGGATTGTGATGCAACTCAGTAAATGTGCAGAATTGGAGCACGCTTTTCTGCAGTTACAGTCGGTTCATTGTCAGGGTGGCCGAGTGGTTTAAGGTGCCAAACTCAAAGACTGTAACCCTTACCTTACCAAAGGTTGGTGTATTCTGGGACGTGGGTGCCAAGCCCACTTCTAGCGGCGTGGTTTCCAATCCCACTTCTGACATTTACTTTTTATCCACACAAATGCGGCCAGCGTGCAAAAAGCATGCTCAACTGGCCTTCAATTTTCAAGTGGTGACATCAAACTCTTCGATGGTATTGCCATTTGCCAACAAACTAAAGGCACCGCTCACAGTCCAACTACTTTTCCACACCAAAATGGCCCCATTGTGAAACAGGTGCCCATGCTTGTCCTGACAGAATGCAAGTGTTACGCAGGGAAAATTGTGGCAGCGGTGGGATTTGAACCCACGCCTCCGAAGAGACTGGAACCTGGATCCAGCGCCTTAGACCGCTCGGCCACGCTACCACTGGAAGCAGCTTCTGTTCTGGAACGAGTGACCGTTGAGTGAAATGTGACTTTGCCATGCGGAAAATAATAATTAAGGCAATTAAAGTGGTAGACAGTAAACCCTCGAGAAACGATTTTGCAACATACCGGTCACAGGAACCTACGTATCCACAGGGCAACAACAGAAATTAGTTGCATGTTGGGACAAACCAGTTACAACATTCATTCAATATTTATTCCTATATCAACATCACTGACAAAAACAGATTATCTGGTCATGAACACATTGCTGTTTGTGGGATCGTGCTGTGTGCATACTGGCTGCGCCATTTCCCACATTACAACAGTGACTCACTTTAAAAATACTTCATTGGCTGTAAAGCGTTTTGGGACATGAAAGGCGCCAACACACTGCAGAAAATTTTACCCGATAGCTGGCAAAATGCGAGCTGTTGTGAGAAATACGTGTGTTGGTTGCATTGCAGGCATGATAAACTTAATGACTGGCGCTGCCTGTTAAGTGATGTCGTAACAATGTACGTGTTGTGTGATTGCACAGGAGGAAGGATTGTGATGCAACTCAGTAAATGTGCAGAATTGGAGCACGCTTTTCTGCAGTTACAGTCGGTTCATTGTCAGGGTGGCCGAGTGGTTTAAGGTGCCAAACTCAAAGACTGTAACCCTTACCTTACCAAAGGTTGGTGTATTCTGGGACGTGGGTGCCAAGCCCACTTCTAGCGGCGTGGTTTCCAATCCCACTTCTGACATTTACTTTTTATCCACACAAATGCGGCCAGCGTGCAAAAAGCATGCTCAACTGGCCTTCAATTTTCAAGTGGTGACATCAAACTCTTCGATGGTATTGCCATTTGCCAACAAACTAAAGGCACCGCTCACAGTCCAACTACTTTTCCACACCAAAATGGCCCCATTGTGAAACAGGTGCCCATGCTTGTCCTGACAGAATGCAAGTGTTACGCAGGGAAAATTGTGGCAGCGGTGGGATTTGAACCCACGCCTCCGAAGAGACTGGAACCTGGATCCAGCGCCTTAGACCGCTCGGCCACGCTACCACTGGAAGCAGCTTCTGTTCTGGAACGAGTGACCGTTGAGTGAAATGTGACTTTGCCATGCGGAAAATAATAATTAAGGCAATTAAAGTGGTAGACAGTAAACCCTCGAGAAACGATTTTGCAACATACCGGTCACAGGAACCTACGTATCCACAGGGCAACAACAGAAATTAGGTGCATGTTGGGACAAACCAGTTACAACATTCATTCAATATTTATTCCTATATCAACATCACTGACAAAAACAGATTATCTGGTCATGAACACATTGCTGTTTGTGGGATCGTGCTGTGTGCATACTGGCTGCGCCATTTCCCACATTACAACAGTGACTCACTTTAAAAATACTTCATTGGCTGTAAAGCGTTTTGGGACATGAAAGGCGCCAACACACTGCAGAAAATTTTACCCGATAGCTGGCAAAATGCGAGCTGTTGTGAGAAATACGTGTGTTGGTTGCATTGCAGGCATGATAAACTTAATGACTGGCGCTGCCTGTTAAGTGATGTCGTAACAATGTACGTGTTGTGTGATTGCACAGGAGGAAGGATTGTGATGCAACTCAGTAAATGTGCAGAATTGGAGCACGCTTTTCTGCAGTTACAGTCGGTTCATTGTCAGGGTGGCCGAGTGGTTTAAGGTGCCAAACTCAAAGACTGTAACCCTTACCTTACCAAAGGTTGGTGTATTCTGGGACGTGGGTGCCAAGCCCACTTCTAGCGGCGTGGTTTCCAATCCCACTTCTGACATTTACTTTTTATCCACACAAATGCGGCCAGCGTGCAAAAAGCATGCTCAACTGGCCTTCAATTTTCAAGTGGTGACATCAAACTCTTCGATGGTATTGCCATTTGCCAACAAACTAAAGGCACCGCTCACAGTCCAACTACTTTTCCACACCAAAATGGCCCCATTGTGAAACAGGTGCCCATGCTTGTGCTGACAGAATGCAAGTGTTACGCAGGGAAAATTCTGGCAGCGGTGGGATTTGAACCCACGCCTCCGAAGAGACTGGAACCTGGATCCAGCGCCCTAGACCGCTCGGCCACGCTACCACTGGAAGCAGCTTCTGTTCTGGAACGAGTGACCGTTGAGTGAAATGTGACTTTGCCATGCGGAAAATAATAATTAAGGCAATTAAAGTGGTAGACAGTAAACTCTCGAGAAACGATTTTGCAACATACCGGTCACAGGAACCTACGTATCCACAGGGCAACAACAGAAATTAGGTGCATGTTGGGACAAACCAGTTACAACATTCATTCAATATTTAATCCTATATCAACATCACTGACAAAAACAGATTATCTGGTCATGAACACATTGCTGTTTGTGGGATCGTGCTGTGTGCATACTGGCTGCGCCATTTCCCACATTACAACAGTGACTCACTTTAAAAATACTTCATTGGCTGTAAAGCGTTTTGGGACATGAAAGGCGCCAACACACTGCAGAAAATTTTACCCGATAGCTGGCAAAATGCGAGCTGTTGTGAGAAATACGTGTGTTGGTTGCATTGCAGGCATGATAAACTTAATGACTGGCGCTGCCTGTTAAGTGATGTCGTAACAATGTACGTGTTGTGTGATTGCACAGGAGGAAGGATTGTGATGCAACTCAGTAAATGTGCAGAATTGGAGCACGCTTTTCTGCAGTTACAGTCGGTTCATTGTCAGGGTGGCCGAGTGGCTTAAGGTGCCAAACTCAAAGACTGTAACCCTTACCTTACCAAAGGTTGGTGTATTCTGGGACGTGGGTGCCAAGCCCACTTCTAGCGGCGTGGTTTCCAATCCCACTTCTGACATTTACTTTTTATCCACACAAATGCGGCCAGCGTGCAAAAAGCATGCTCAACTGGCCTTCAATTTTCAAGTGGTGACATCAAACTCTTCGATGGTATTGCCATTTGCCAACAAACTAAAGGCACCGCTCACAGTCCAACTACTTTTCCACACCAAAATGGCCCCATTTGTGAAACAGGTGCCCATGCTTGTGCTGACAGAATGCAAGGAAAATTGTGGCAGCGGTGGGATTTGAACCCACGCCTCCGAAGAGACTGGAACCTGGATCCAGCGCCTTAGACCGCTCGGCCACGCTACCACTGGAAGCAGCTTCTGTTCTGGAACGAGTGACCGTTGAGTGAAATGTGATTTGCCATGCGGAAAATAATAATTAAGGCAATTAAAGTGGTAGGCAGTAAACTCTCGAGAAACGATTTTGCAACATACCGGTCACAGGAACCTACGTATCCACAGGGCAACAACAGAAATTAGGTGCATGTTGGGACAAACCAGTTACAACATTCATTCAATATTTATTCCTATATCAACATCACTGACAAAAACAGATTATCTGGTCATGAACACATTGCTGTTTGTGGGATCGTGCTGTGTGCATACTGGCTGCGCCATTTCCCACATTACAACAGTGACTCACTTTAAAAATACTTCATTGGCTGTAAAGCGTTTTGGGACATGAAAGGCGCCAACACACTGCAGAAAATTTTACCCGATAGCTGGCAAAATGCGAGCTGTTGTGAGAAATACGTGTGTTGGTTGCATTGCAGGCATGATAAACTTAATGACTGGCGCTGCCTGTTAAGTGATGTCGTAACAATGTACGTGTTGTGTGATTGCACAGGAGGAAGGATTGTGATGCAACTCAGTAAATGTGCAGAATTGGAGCACGCTTTTCTGCAGTTACAGTCGGTTCATTGTCAGGGTGGCCGAGTGGTTTAAGGTGCCAAACTCAAAGACTGTAACCCTTACCTTACCAAAGGTTGGTGTATTCTGGGACGTGGGTGCCAAGCCCACTTCTAGCGGCGTGGTTTCCAATCCCACTTCTGACATTTACTTTTTATCCACACAAATGCGGCCAGCGTGCAAAAAGCATGCTCAACTGGCCTTCAATTTTCAAGTGGTGACATCAAACTCTTCGATGGTATTGCCATTTGCCAACAAACTAAAGGCACCGCTCACAGTCCAACTACTTTTCCACACCAAAATGGCCCCATTGTGAAACAGGTGCCCATGCTTGTGCTGACAGAATGCAAGTGTTACGCAGGGAAAATTGTGGCAGCGGTGGGATTTGAACCCACGCCTCCGAAGAGACTGGAACCTGGATCCAGCGCCCTAGACCGCTCGGCCACGCTACCACTGGAAGCAGCTTCTGTTCTGGAACGAGTGACCGTTGAGTGAAATGTGACTTTGCCATGCGGAAAATAATAATTAAGGCAATTAAAGTGGTAGACAGTAAACTCTCGAGAAACGATTTTGCAACATACCGGTCACAGGAACCTACGTATCCACAGGGCAACAACAGAAATTAGGTGCATGTTGGGACAAACCAGTTACAACATTCATTCAATATTTATTCCTATATCAACATCACTGACAAAAACAGATTATCTGGTCATGAACACATTGCTGTTTGTGGGATCGTGCTGTGTGCATACTGGCTGCGCCATTTCCCACATTACAACAGTGACTCACTTTAAAAATACTTCATTGGCTGTAAAGCGTTTTGGGACATGAAAGGCGCCAACACACTGCAGAAAATTTTACCCGATAGCTGGCAAAATGCGAGCTGTTGTGAGAAATACGTGTGTTGGTTGCATTGCAGGCATGATAAACTTAATGACTGGCGCTGCCTGTTAAGTGATGTCGTAACAATGTACGTGTTGTGTGATTGCACAGGAGGAAGGATTGTGATGCAACTCAGTAAATGTGCAGAATTGGAGCACGCTTTTCTGCAGTTACAGTCGGTTCATTGTCAGGGTGGCCGAGTGGTTTCAGGTGCCAAACTCAAAGACTGTAACCCTTACCTTACCAAAGGTTGGTGTATTCTGGGACGTGGGTGCCAAGCCCACTTCTAGCGGCGTGGTTTCCAATCCCACTTCTGACATTTACTTTTTATCCACACAAATGCGGCCAGCGTGCAAAAAGCATGCTCAACTGGCCTTCAATTTTCAAGTGGTGACATCAAACTCTTCGATGGTATTGCCATTTGCCAACAAACTAAAGGCACCGCTCACAGTCCAACTACTTTTCCACACCAAAATGGCCCCATTTGTGAAACAGGTGCCCATGCTTGTGCTGACAGAATGCAAGGAAAATTGTGGCAGCGGTGGGATTTGAACCCACGCCTCCGAAGAGACTGGAACCTGGATCCAGCGCCTTAGACCGCTCGGCCACGCTACCACTGGAAGCAGCTTCTGTTCTGGAACGAGTGACCGTTGAGTGAAATGTGATTTGCCATGCGGAAAATAATAATTAAGGCAATTAAAGTGGTAGGCAGTAAACTCTCGAGAAACGATTTTGCAACATACCGGTCACAGGAACCTACGTATCCACAGGGCAACAACAGAAATTAGGTGCATGTTGGGACAAACCAGTTACAACATTCATTCAATATTTATTCCTATATCAACATCACTGACAAAAACAGATTATCTGGTCATGAACACATTGCTGTTTGTGGGATCGTGCTGTGTGCATACTGGCTGCGCCATTTCCCACATTACAACAGTGACTCACTTTAAAAATACTTCATTGGCTGTAAAGCGTTTTGGGACATGAAAGGCGCCAACACACTGCAGAAAATTTTACCCGATAGCTGGCAAAATGCGAGCTGTTGTGAGAAATACGTGTGTTGGTTGCATTGCAGGCATGATAAACTTAATGACTGGCGCTGCCTGTTAAGTGATGTCGTAACAATGTACGTGTTGTGTGATTGCACAGGAGGAAGGATTGTGATGCAACTCAGTAAATGTGCAGAATTGGAGCACGCTTTTCTGCAATTGCAGTCGGTTCATTGTCAGGGTGGCCGAGTGGTTTAAGGTGCCAAACTCAAAGACTGTAACCCTTACCTTACCAAAGGTTGGTGTATTCTGGGACGTGGGTGCCAAGCCCACTTCGAGCGGCGTGGTTTCCAATCCCACTTCTGACATTTACTTTTTATCCACACAAATGCGGCCAGCGTGCAAAAAGCATGCTCAACTGGCCTTCAATTTTCAAGTGGTGACATCAAACTCTTCGATGGTATTGCCATTTGCCAACAAACTAAAGGCACCGCTCACAGTCCAACTACTTTTCCACACCAAAATGGCCCCATTGTGAAACAAGTGCCCATGCTTGTGCTGACAGAATGCAAGTGTTACGCAGGGAAAATTCTGGCAGCGGTGGGATTTGAACCCACGCCTCCGAAGAGACTGGAACCTGGATCCAGCGCCCTAGACCGCTCGGCCACGCTACCACTGGAAGCAGCTTCTGTTCTGGAACGAGTGACCGTTGAGTGAAATGTGACTTTGCCATGCGGAAAATAATAATTAAGGCAATTAAAGTGGTAGACAGTAAACTCTCGAGAAACGATTTTGCAACATACCGGTCACAGGAACCTACGTATCCACAGGGCAACAACAGAAATTAGGTGCATGTTGGGACAAACCAGTTACAACATTCATTCAATATTTAATCCTATATCAACATCACTGACAAAAACAGATTATCTGGTCATGAACACATTGCTGTTTGTGGGATCGTGCTGTGTGCATACTGGCTGCGCCATTTCCCACATTACAACAGTGACTCACTTTAAAAATACTTCATTGGCTGTAAAGCGTTTTGGGACATGAAAGGCGCCAACACACTGCAGAAAATTTTACCCGATAGCTGGCAAAATGCGAGCTGTTGTGAGAAATACGTGTGTTGGTTGCATTGCAGGCATGATAAACTTAATGACTGGCGCTGCCTGTTAAGTGATGTCGTAACAATGTACGTGTTGTGTGATTGCACAGGAGGAAGGATTGTGATGCAACTCAGTAAATGTGCAGAATTGGAGCACGCTTTTCTGCAGTTACAGTCGGTTCATTGTCAGGGTGGCCGAGTGGTTTAAGGTGCCAAACTCAAAGACTGTAACCCTTACCTTACCAAAGGTTGGTGTATTCTGGGACGTGGGTGCCAAGCCCACTTCTAGCGGCGTGGTTTCCAATCCCACTTCTGACATTTACTTTTTATCCACACAAATGCGGCCAGCGTGCAAAAAGCATGCTCAACTGGCCTTCAATTTTCAAGTGGTGACATCAAACTCTTCGATGGTATTGCCATTTGCCAACAAACTAAAGGCACCGCTCACAGTCCAACTACTTTTCCACACCAAAATGGCCCCATTGTGAAACAGGTGCCCATGCTTGTGCTGACAGAATGTAAGTGTTACGCAGGGAAAATTCTGGCAGCGGTGGGATTTTAACCCACGCCTCCGAAGAGACTGGAACCTGGATCCAGCGCCCTAGACCGCTCGGCCACGCTACCACTGGAAGCAGCTTCTGTTCTGGAACGAGTGACCGTTGAGTGAAATGTGACTTTGCCATGCGGAAAATAATAATTAAGGCAATTAAAGTGGTAGACAGTAAACTCTCGAGAAACGATTTTGCAACATACCGGTCACAGGAACCTACGTATCCACAGGGCAACAACAGAAATTAGGTGCATGTTGGGACAAACCAGTTACAACATTCATTCAATATTTATTCCTATATCAACATCACTGACAAAAACAGATTATCTGGTCATGAACACATTGCTGTTTGTGGGATCGTGCTGTGTGCATACTGGCTGCGCCATTTCCCACATTACAACAGTGACTCACTTTAAAAATACTTCATTGGCTGTAAAGCGTTTTGGGACATGAAAGGCGCCAACACACTGCAGAAAATTTTACCCGATAGCTGGCAAAATGCGAGCTGTTGTGAGAAATACGTGTGTTGGTTGCATTGCAGGCATGATAAACTTAATGACTGGCGCTGCCTGTTAAGTGATGTCGTAACAATGTACGTGTTGTGTGATTGCACAGGAGGAAGGATTGTGATGCAACTCAGTAAATGTGCAGAATTGGAGCACGCTTTTCTGCAGTTACAGTCGGTTCATTGTCAGGGTGGCCGAGTGGTTTCAGGTGCCAAACTCAAAGACTGTAACCCTTACCTTACCAAAGGTTGGTGTATTCTGGGACGTGGGTGCCAAGCCCACTTCTAGCGGCGTGGTTTCCAATCCCACTTCTGACATTTACTTTTTATCCACAAAAATGCGGCCAGCGTGCAAAAAGCATGCTCAACTGGCCTTCAATTTTCAAGTGGTGACATCAAACTCTTCGATGGTATTGCCATTTGCCAACAAACTAAAGGCACCGCTCACAGTCCAACTACTTTTCCACACCAAAATGGCCCCATTTGTGAAACAGGTGCCCATGCTTGTGCTGACAGAATGCAAGGAAAATTGTGGCAGCGGTGGGATTTGAACCCACGCCTCCGAAGAGACTGGAACCTGGATCCAGCGCCTTAGACCGCTCGGCCACGCTACCACTGGAAGCAGCTTCTGTTCTGGAACGAGTGACCGTTGAGTGAAATGTGATTTGCCATGCGGAAAATAATAATTAAGGCAATTAAAGTGGTAGGCAGTAAACTCTCGAGAAACGATTTTGCAACATACCGGTCACAGGAACCTACGTATCCACAGGGCAACAACAGAAATTAGGTGCATGTTGGGACAAACCAGTTACAACATTCATTCAATATTTATTCCTATATCAACATCACTGACAAAAACAGATTATCTGGTCATGAACACATTGCTGTTTGTGGGATCGTGCTGTGTGCATACTGGCTGCGCCATTTCCCACATTACAACAGTGACTCACTTTAAAAATACTTCATTGGCTGTAAAGCGTTTTGGGACATGAAAGGCGCCAACACACTGCAGAAAATTTTACCCGATAGCTGGCAAAATGCGAGCTGTTGTGAGAAATACGTGTGTTGGTTGCATTGCAGGCATGATAAACTTAATGACTGGCGCTGCCTGTTAAGTGATGTCGTAACAATGTACGTGTTGTGTGATTGCACAGGAGGAAGGATTGTGATGCAACTCAGTAAATGTGCAGAATTGGAGCACGCTTTTCTGCAATTGCAGTCGGTTCATTGTCAGGGTGGCCGAGTGGTTTAAGGTGCCAAACTCAAAGACTGTAACCCTTACCTTACCAAAGGTTGGTGTATTCTGGGACGTGGGTGCCAAGCCCACTTCGAGCGGCGTGGTTTCCAATCCCACTTCTGACATTTACTTTTTATCCACACAAATGCGGCCAGCGTGCAAAAAGCATGCTCAACTGGCCTTCAATTTTCAAGTGGTGACATCAAACTCTTCGATGGTATTGCCATTTGCCAACAAACTAAAGGCACCGCTCACAGTCCAACTACTTTTCCACACCAAAATGGCCCCATTGTGAAACAGGTGCCCATGCTTGTGCTGACAGAATGCAAGTGTTACGCAGGGAAAATTCTGGCAGCGGTGGGATTTGAACCCACGCCTCCGAAGAGACTGGAACCTGGATCCAGCGCCCTAGACCGCTCGGCCACGCTACCACTGGAAGCAGCTTCTGTTCTGGAACGAGTGACCGTTGAGTGAAATGTGACTTTGCCATGCGGAAAATAATAATTAAGGCAATTAAAGTGGTAGACAGTAAACTCTCGAGAAACGATTTTGCAACATACCGGTCACAGGAACCTACGTATCCACAGGGCAACAACAGAAATTAGGTGCATGTTGGGACAAACCAGTTACAACATTCATTCAATATTTATTCCTATATCAACATCACTGACAAAAACAGATTATCTGGTCATGAACACATTGCTGTTTGTGGGATCGTGCTGTGTGCATACTGGCTGCGCCATTTCCCACATTACAACAGTGACTCACTTTAAAAATACTTCATTGGCTGTAAAGCGTTTTGGGACATGAAAGGCGCCAACACACTGCAGAAAATTTTACCCGATAGCTGGCAAAATGCGAGCTGTTGTGAGAAATACGTGTGTTGGTTGCATTGCAGGCATGATAAACTTAATGACTGGCGCTGCCTGTTAAGTGATGTCGTAACAATGTACGTGTTGTGTGATTGCACAGGAGGAAGGATTGTGATGCAACTCAGTAAATGTGCAGAATTGGAGCACGCTTTTCTGCAGTTACAGTCGGTTCATTGTCAGGGTGGCCGAGTGGTTTCAGGTGCCAAACTCAAAGACTGTAACCCTTACCTTACCAAAGGTTGGTGTATTCTGGGACGTGGGTGCCAAGCCCACTTCTAGCGGCGTGGTTTCCAATCCCACTTCTGACATTTACTTTTTATCCACACAAATGCGGCCAGCGTGCAAAAAGCATGCTCAACTGGCCTTCAATTTTCAAGTGGTGACATCAAACTCTTCGATGGTATTGCCATTTGCCAACAAACTAAAGGCACCGCTCACAGTCCAACTACTTTTCCACACCAAAATGGCCCCATTTGTGAAACAGGTGCCCATGCTTGTGCTGACAGAATGCAAGGAAAATTGTGGCAGCGGTGGGATTTGAACCCACGCCTCCGAAGAGACTGGAACCTGGATCCAGCGCCTTAGACCGCTCGGCCACGCTACCACTGGAAGCAGCTTCTGTTCTGGAACGAGTGACCGTTGAGTGAAATGTGATTTGCCATGCGGAAAATAATAATTAAGGCAATTAAAGTGGTAGGCAGTAAACTCTCGAGAAACGATTTTGCAACATACCGGTCACAGGAACCTACGTATCCACAGGGCAACAACAGAAATTAGGTGCATGTTGGGACAAACCAGTTACAACATTCATTCAATATTTATTCCTATATCAACATCACTGACAAAAACAGATTATCTGGTCATGAACACATTGCTGTTTGTGGGATCGTGCTGTGTGCATACTGGCTGCGCCATTTCCCACATTACAACAGTGACTCACTTTAAAAATACTTCATTGGCTGTAAAGCGTTTTGGGACATGAAAGGCGCCAACACACTGCAGAAAATTTTACCCGATAGCTGGCAAAATGCGAGCTGTTGTGAGAAATACGTGTGTTGGTTGCATTGCAGGCATGATAAACTTAATGACTGGCGCTGCCTGTTAAGTGATGTCGTAACAATGTACGTGTTGTGTGATTGCACAGGAGGAAGGATTGTGATGCAACTCAGTAAATGTGCAGAATTGGAGCACGCTTTTCTGCAATTGCAGTCGGTTCATTGTCAGGGTGGCCGAGTGGTTTAAGGTGCCAAACTCAAAGACTGTAACCCTTACCTTACCAAAGGTTGGTGTATTCTGGGACGTGGGTGCCAAGCCCACTTCGAGCGGCGTGGTTTCCAATCCCACTTCTGACATTTACTTTTTATCCACACAAATGCGGCCAGCGTGCAAAAAGCATGCTCAACTGGCCTTCAATTTTCAAGTGGTGACATCAAACTCTTCGATGGTATTGCCATTTGCCAACAAACTAAAGGCACCGCTCACAGTCCAACTACTTTTCCACACCAAAATGGCCCCATTGTGAAACAAGTGCCCATGCTTGTGCTGACAGAATGCAAGTGTTACGCAGGGAAAATTCTGGCAGCGGTGGGATTTGAACCCACGCCTCCGAAGAGACTGGAACCTGGATCCAGCGCCCTAGACCGCTCGGCCACGCTACCACTGGAAGCAGCTTCTGTTCTGGAACGAGTGACCGTTGAGTGAAATGTGACTTTGCCATGCGGAAAATAATAATTAAGGCAATTAAAGTGGTAGACAGTAAACTCTCGAGAAACAATTTTGAAACATACCGGTCACAGGAACCTTCGTATCCACAGGGCAACAACAGAAATTAGGTGCATGTTGGGACAAACCAGTTACAACATTCATTCAATATTTATTCCTATATCAACATCACTGACAAAAACAGATTATCTGGTCATGAACACATTGCTGTTTGTGGGATCGTGCTGTGTGCATACTGGCTGCGCCATTTCCCACATTACAACAGTGACTCACTTTAAAAATACTTCATTGGCTGTAAAGCGTTTTGGGACATGAAAGGCGCCAACACACTGCAGAAAATTTTACCCGATAGCTGGCAAAATGCGAGCTGTTGTGAGAAATACGTGTGTTGGTTGCATTGCAGGCATGATAAACTTAATGACTGGCGCTGCCTGTTAAGTGATGTCGTAACAATGTACGTGTTGTGTGATTGCACAGGAGGAAGGATTGTGATGCAACTCAGTAAATGTGCAGAATTGGAGCACGCTTTTCTGCAGTTACAGTCGGTTCATTGTCAGGGTGGCCGAGTGGTTTCAGGTGCCAAACTCAAAGACTGTAACCCTTACCTTACCAAAGGTTGGTGTATTCTGGGACGTGGGTGCCAAGCCCACTTCTAGCGGCGTGGTTTCCAATCCCACTTCTGACATTTACTTTTTATCCACACAAATGCGGCCAGCGTGCAAAAAGCATGCTCAACTGGCCTTCAATTTTCAAGTGGTGACATCAAACTCTTCGATGGTATTGCCATTTGCCAACAAACTAAAGGCACCGCTCACAGTCCAACTACTTTTCCACACCAAAATGGCCCCATTTGTGAAACAGGTGCCCATGCTTGTGCTGACAGAATGCAAGTGTTACGCAGGGAAAATTGTGGCAGCGGTGGGATTTGAACCCACGCCTCCGAAGAGACTGGAATCTGGATCCAGCGCCTTAGACCGCTCGGCCACGCTACCACTGGAAGCAGCTTCTGTTCTGGAACGAGTGACCGTTGAGTGAAATGTGACTTTGCCATGCGGAAAATAATAATTAAGGCAATTAAAGTGGTAGACAGTAAACTCTCGAGAAACGATTTTGCAACATACCGGTCACAGGAACCTACGTATCCACAGGGCAACAACAGAAATTAGGTGCATGTTGGGACAAACCAGTTACAACATTCATTCAATATTTATTCCTATATCAACATCACTGACAAAAACAGATTATCTGGTCATGAACACATTGCTGTTTGTGGGATCGTGCTGTGTGCATACTGGCTGCGCCATTTCCCACATTACAACAGTGACTCACTTTAAAAATACTTCATTGGCTGTAAAGCGTTTTGGGACATGAAAGGCGCCAACACACTGCAGAAAATTTTACCCGATAGCTGGCAAAATGCGAGCTGTTGTGAGAAATACGTGTGTTGGTTGCATTGCAGGCATGATAAACTTAATGACTGGCGCTGCCTGTTAAGTGATGTCGTAACAATGTACGTGTTGTGTGATTGCACAGGAGGAAGGATTGTGATGCAACTCAGTAAATGTGCAGAATTGGAGCACGCTTTTCTGCAGTTGCAGTCGGTTCATTGTCAGGGTGGCCGAGTGGTTTAAGGTGCCAAACTCAAAGACTGTAACCCTTACCTTACCAAAGGTTGGTGTATTCTGGGACGTGGGTGCCAAGCCCACTTCTAGCGGCGTGGTTTCCAATCCCACTTCTGACATTTACTTTTTATCCACACAAATGCGGCCAGCGTGCAAAAAGCATGCTCAACTGGCCTTCAATTTTCAAGTGGTGACATCAAACTCTTCGATGGTATTGCCATTTGCCAACAAACTAAAGGCACCGCTCACAGTCCAACTACTTTTCCACACCAAAATGGCCCCATTGTGAAACAGGTGCCCATGCTTGTGCTGACAGAATGCAAGTGTTACGCAGGGAAAATTGTGGCAGCGGTGGGATTTGAACCCACGCCTCCGAAGAGACTGGAACCTGGATCCAGCGCCTTAGACCGCTCGGCCACGCTACCACTGGAAGCAGCTTCTGTTCTGGAACGAGTGACCGTTGAGTGAAATGTGACTTTGCCATGCGGAAAATAATAATTAAGGCAATTAAAGTGGTAGACAGTAAACTCTCGAGAAACGATTTTGCAACATACCGGTCACAGGAACCTACGTATCCACAGGGCAACAACAGAAATTAGGTGCATGTTGGGACAAACCAGTTACAACATTCATTCAATATTTAATCCTATATCAACATCACTGACAAAAACAGATTATCTGGTCATGAACACATTGCTGTTTGTGGGATCGTGCTGTGTGCATACTGGCTGCGCCATTTCCCACATTACAACAGTGACTCACTTTAAAAATACTTCATTGGCTGTAAAGCGTTTTGGGACATGAAAGGCGCCAACACACTGCAGAAAATTTTACCCGATCGCTGGCAAAATGCGAGCTGTTGTGAGAAATACGTGTGTTGGTTGCATTGCAGGCATGATAAACTTAATGACTGGCGCTGCCTGTTAAGTGATGTCGTAACAATGTACGTGTTGTGTGATTGCACAGGAGGAAGGATTGTGATGCAACTCAGTAAATGTGCAGAATTGGAGCACGCTTTTCTGCAGTTACAGTCGGTTCATTGTCAGGGTGGCCGAGTGGTTTAAGGTGCCAAACTCAAAGACTGTAACCCTTACCTTACCAAAGGTTGGTGTATTCTGGGACGTGGGTGCCAAGCCCACTTCTAGCGGCGTGGTTTCCAATCCCACTTCTGACATTTACTTTTTATCCACACAAATGCGGCCAGCGTGCAAAAAGCATGCTCAACTGGCCTTCAATTTTCAAGTGGTGACATCAAACTCTTCGATGGTATTGCCATTTGCCAACAAACTAAAGGCACCGCTCACAGTCCAACTACTTTTCCACACCAAAATGGCCCCATTTGTGAAACAGGTGCCCATGCTTGTGCTGACAGAATGCAAGTGTTACGCAGGGAAAATTGTGGCAGCGGTGGGATTTGAACCCACGCCTCCGAAGAGACTGGAATCTGGATCCAGCGCCTTAGACCGCTCGGCCACGCTACCACTGGAAGCAGCTTCTGTTCTGGAACGAGTGACCGTTGAGTGAAATGTGACTTTGCCATGCGGAAAATAATAATTAAGGCAATTAAAGTGGTAGACAGTAAACTCTCGAGAAACGATTTTGCAACATACCGGTCACAGGAACCTACGTATCCACAGGGCAACAACAGAAATTAGGTGCATGTTGGGACAAACCAGTTACAACATTCATTCAATATTTATTCCTATATCAACATCACTGACAAAAACAGATTATCTGGTCATGAACACATTGCTGTTTGTGGGATCGTGCTGTGTGCATACTGGCTGCGCCATTTCCCACATTACAACAGTGACTCACTTTAAAAATACTTCATTGGCTGTAAAGCGTTTTGGGACATGAAAGGCGCCAACACACTGCAGAAAATTTTACCCGATAGCTGGCAAAATGCGAGCTGTTGTGAGAAATACGTGTGTTGGTTGCATTGCAGGCATGATAAACTTAATGACTGGCGCTGCCTGTTAAGTGATGTCGTAACAATGTACGTGTTGTGTGATTGCACAGGAGGAAGGATTGTGATGCAACTCAGTAAATGTGCAGAATTGGAGCACGCTTTTCTGCAGTTGCAGTCGGTTCATTGTCAGGGTGGCCGAGTGGTTTAAGGTGCCAAACTCAAAGACTGTAACCCTTACCTTACCAAAGGTTGGTGTATTCTGGGACGTGGGTGCCAAGCCCACTTCTAGCGGCGTGGTTTCCAATCCCACTTCTGACATTTACTTTTTATCCACACAAATGCGGCCAGCGTGCAAAAAGCATGCTCAACTGGCCTTCAATTTTCAAGTGGTGACATCAAACTCTTCGATGGTATTGCCATTTGCCAACAAACTAAAGGCACCGCTCACAGTCCAACTACTTTTCCACACCAAAATGGCCCCATTGTGAAACAGGTGCCCATGCTTGTGCTGACAGAATGCAAGTGTTACGCAGGGAAAATTCTGGCAGCGGTGGGATTTGAACCCACGCCTCCGAAGAGACTGGAACCTGAATCAAAAGCCTTAGACCGCTCGGCCACGCTACCACTGGAAGCAGCTTCTGTTCTGGAACGAGTGACCGTTGAGTGAAATGTGACTTTGCCATGCGGAAAATAATAATTAAGGCAATTAAAGTGGTAGACAGTAAACTCTCGAGAAACGATTTTGCAACATACCGGTCACAGGAACCTACGTATCCACAGGGCAACAACAGAAATTAGGTGCATGTTGGGACAAACCAGTTACAACATTCATTCAATATTTATTCCTATATCAACATCACTGACAAAAACAGATTATCTGGTTATGAACACATTGCTGTTTGTGGGATCGTGCTGTGTGCATACTGGCTGCGCCATTTCCCACATTACAACAGTGACTCACTTTAAAAATACTTCATTGGCTGTAAAGCGTTTTGGGACATGAAAGGCGCCAACACACTGCAGAAAATTTTACCCGATAGCTGGCAAAATGCGAGCTGTTGTGAGAAATACGTGTGTTGGTTGCATTGCAGGCATGATAAACTTAATGACTGGCGCTGCCTGTTAAGTGATGTCGTAACAATGTACGTGTTGTGTGATTGCACAGGAGGAAGGATTGTGATGCAACTCAGTAAATGTGCAGAATTGGAGCACGCTTTTCTGCAGTTGCAGTCGGTTCATTGTCAGGGTGGCCGAGTGGTTTAAGGTGCCAAACTCAAAGACTGTAACCCTTACCTTACCAAAGGTTGGTGTATTCTGGGACGTGGGTGCCAAGCCCACTTCGAGCGGCGTGGTTTCCAATCCCACTTCTGACATTTACTTTTTATCCACACAAATGCGGCCAGCGTGCAAAAAGCATGCTCAACTGGCCTTCAATTTTCAAGTGGTGACATCAAACTCTTCGATGGTATTGCCATTTGCCAACAAACTAAAGGCACCGCTCACAGTCCAACTACTTTTCCACACCAAAATGGCCCCATTGTGAAACAGGTGCCCATGCTTGTGCTGACAGAATGCAAGTGTTACGCAGGGAAAATTCTGGCAGCGGTGGGATTTGAACCCACGCCTCCAAAGAGACTGGGACCTGGATCCAGCGCCTTAGACCGCTCGGCCACGCTACCACTGGAAGCAGCTTCTGTTCTGGAACGAGTGACCGTTGAGTGAAATGTGACTTTGCCATGCGGAAAATAATAATTAAGGCAATTAAAGTGGTAGACAGTAAACTCTCGAGAAACGATTTTGCAACATACCGGTCACAGGAACCTACGTATCCACAGGGCAACAACAGAAATTAGGTGCATGTTGGGACAAACCAGTTACAACATTCATTCAATATTTAATCCTATATCAACATCACTGACAAAAACAGATTATCTGGTCATGAACACATTGCTGTTTGTGGGATCGTGCTGTGTGCATACTGGCTGCGCCATTTCCCACATTACAACCGTGACTCACTTTAAAAATACTTCATTGGCTGTAAAGCGTTTTGGGACATGAACGGCGCCAACACACTGCAGAAAATTTTACCCGATAGCTGGCAAAATGCGAGCTGTTGTGAGAAATACGTGTGTTGGTTGCATTGCAGGCATGATAAACTTAATGACTGGCGATGCCTGTTAAGTGATGTCGTAACAATGTACGTGTTGTGTGATTGCACAGGAGGAAGGATTGTGATGCAACTCAGTAAATGTGCAGAATTGGAGCACGCTTTTCTGCAGTTACAGTCGGTTCATTGTCAGGGTGGCCGAGTGGTTTAAGGTGCCAAACTCAAAGACTGTAACCCTTACCTTACCAAAGGTTGGTGTATTCTGGGACGTGGGTGCCAAGCCCACTTCTAGCGGCGTGGTTTCCAATCCCACTTCTGACATTTACTTTTTATCCACACAAATGCGGCCAGCGTGCAAAAAGCATGCTCAACTGGCCTTCAATTTTCAAGTGGTGACATCAAACTCTTCGATGGTATTGCCATTTGCCAACAAACTAAAGGCACCGCTCACAGTCCAACTACTTTTCCACACCAAAATGGCCCAATTGTGAAACAGGTGCCCATGCTTGTGCTGACAGAATGCAAGTGTTACGCAGGGAAAATTCTGGCAGCGGTGGGATTTGAACCCACGCCTCCGAAGAGACTGGAACCTGGATCCAGCGCCTTAGACCGCTCGGCCACGCTACCACTGGAAACAGTTTCTGTTCTGGAACGAGTGACCGTTGAGTGAAATGTGACTTTGCCATGCGGAAAATAATAATTAAGGCAATTAAAGTGGTAGACAGTAAACTCTCGAGAAACGATTTTGCAACATACCGGTCACAGGAACCTACGTATCCACAGGGCAACAACAGAAATTAGGTGCATGTTGGGACAAACCAGTTACAACATTCATTCAATATTTATTCCTATATCAACATCACTGACAAAAACAGATTATCTGGTCATGAACACATTGCTGTTTGTGGGATCGTGCTGTGTGCATACTGGCTGCGCCATTTCCCACATTACAACAGTGACTCACTTTAAAAATACTTCATTGGCTGTAAAGCGTTTTGGGACATGA
This sequence comes from Pristiophorus japonicus, assembly GCF_044704955.1. NCBI lineage: Eukaryota > Metazoa > Chordata > Chondrichthyes > Pristiophoridae > Pristiophorus > Pristiophorus japonicus. Next base: position 175,502,307 of record NC_091984.1, read on the forward strand.
AAGGCGCCAACACACTGCAGAAAATTTTACCCGATAGCTGGCAAAATGCGAGCTGTTGTGAGAAATACGTGTGTTGGTTGCATTGCAGGCATGATAAACTTAATGACTGGCGCTGCCTGTTAAGTGATGTCGTAACAATGTACGTGTTGTGTGATTGCACAGGAGGAAGGATTGTGATGCAACTCAGTAAATGTGCAGAATTGGAGCACGCTTTTCTGCAGTTACAGTCGGTTCATTGTCAGGGTGGCCGAGTGGTTTAAGGTGCCAAACTCAAAGACTGTAACCCTTACCTTACCAAAGGTTGGTGTATTCTGGGACGTGGGTGCCAAGCCCACTTCTAGCGGCGTGGTTTCCAATCCCACTTCTGACATTTACTTTTTATCCACACAAATGCGGCCAGCGTGCAAAAAGCATGCTCAACTGGCCTTCAATTTTCAAGTGGTGACATCAAACTCTTCGATGGTATTGCCATTTGCCAACAAACTAAAGGCACCGCTCACAGTCCAACTACTTTTCCACACCAAAATGGCCCCATTGTGAAACAGGTGCCCATGCTTGTGCTGACAGAATGCAAGTGTTACGCAGGGAAAATTGTGGCAGCGGTGGGATTTGAACCCACGCCTCCGAAGAGACTGGAACCTGGATCCAGCGCCTTAGACCGCTCGGCCACGCTACCACTGGAAGCAGCTTCTGTTCTGGAACGAGTGACCGTTGAGTGAAATGTGACTTTGCCATGCGGAAAATAATAATTAAGGCAATTAAAGTGGTAGACAGTAAACTCTCGAGAAATGATTTTGCAACATACCGGTCACAGGAACCTACGTATCCACAGGGCAACAACAGAAATTAGGTGCATGTTGGGACAAACCAGTTACAACATTCATTCAATATTTATTCCTATATCAACATCACTGACAAAAACAGATTATCTGGTCATGAACACATTGCTGTTTGTGGGATCGTGCTGTGTGCATACTGGCTGCGCCATTTCCCACATTACAACAGTGACTCACTTTAAAAATACTTCATTGGCTGTAAAGCGTTTTGGGACATGAAAGGCGCCAACACACTGCAGAAAATTTTACCCGATAGCTGGCAAAATGCGAGCTGTTGTGAGAAATACGTGTGTTGGTTGCATTGCAGGCATGATAAACTTAATGACTGGCGCTGCCTGTTAAGTGATGTCGTAACAATGTACGTGTTGTGTGATTGCACAGGAGGAAGGATTGTGATGCAACTCAGTAAATGTGCAGAATTGGAGCACGCTTTTCTGCAGTTACAGTCGGTTCGTTGTCAGGGTGGCCGAGTGGTTTAAGGTGCCAAACTCAAAGACTGTAACCCTTACCTTACCAAAGGTTGGTGTATTCTGGGACGTGGGTGCCAAGCCCACTTCTAGCGGCGTGGTTTCCAATCCCACTTCTGACATTTACTTTTTATCCACACAAATGCGGCCAGCGTGCAAAAAGCATGCTCAACTGGCCTTCAATTTTCAAGTGGTGACATCAAACTCTTCGATGGTATTGCCATTTGCCAACAAACTAAAGGCACCGCTCACAGTCCAACTACTTTTCCACACCAAAATGGCCCCATTGTGAAACAGGTGCCCATGCTTGTGCTGACAGAATGCAAGTGTTACGCAGGGAAAATTGTGGCAGCGGTGGGATTTGAACCCACGCCTCCGAAGAGACTGGAACCTGGATCCAGCGCCTTAGACTGCTCGGCCACGCTACCACTGGATGCAGCTTCTGTTCTGGAACGAGTGACCGTTGAGTGAAATGTGACTTTGCCATGCGGAAAATAATAATTAAGGCAATTAAAGTGGTAGACAGTCAACTCTCAAGAAACGATTTTGCAACATACCGGTCACAGGAACCTACGTATCCACAGGGCAACAACAGAAATTAGGTGCATGTTGGGACAAACCAGTTACAACATTCATTCAATATTTATTCCTATATCAACATCACTGACAAAAACAGATTATCTGGTCATGAACACATTGCTGTTTGTGGGATCGTGCTGTGTGCATACTGGCTGCGCCATTTCCCACATTACAACAGTGACTCACTTTAAAAATACTTCATTGGCTGTAAAGCGTTTTGGGACATGAAAGGCGCCAACACACTGCAGAAAATTTTACCCGATAGCTGGCAAAATGCGAGCTGTTGTGAGAAATACGTGTGTTGGTTGCATTGCAGGCATGATAAACTTAATGACTGGCGCTGCCTGTTAAGTGATGTCGTAACAATGTACGTGTTGTGTGATTGCACAGGAGGAAGGATTGTGATGCAACTCAGTAAATGTGCAGAATTGGAGCACGCTTTTCTGCAGTTACAGTCGGTTCATTGTCAGGGTGGCCGAGTGGTTTAAGGTGCCAAACTCAAAGACTGTAACCCTTACCTCACCAAAGGTTGGTGTATTCTGGGACGTGGGTGCCAAGCCCACTTCTAGCGGCGTGGTTTCCAATCCCACTTCTGACATTTACTTTTTATCCACACAAATGCGGCCAGCGTGCAAAAAGCATGCTCAACTGGCCTTCAATTTTCAAGTGGTGACATCAAACTCTTCGATGGTATTGCCATTTGCCAACAAACTGAAGGCACCGCTCACAGTCCAACTACTTTTCCACACCAAAATGGCCCCATTGTGAAACAGGTGCCCATGCTTGTGCTGACAGAATGCAAGTGTTACGCAGGGAAAATTGTGGCAGCGGTGGGATTTGAACCCATGCCTCCGAAGAGACTGGAACCTGGATCCAGCGCCTTAGACCGCTCGGCCACGCTACCACTGCAAGCAGCTTCTGTTCTGGAACGAGTGACCGTTGAGTGAAATGTGACTTTGCCATGCGGAAAATAATAATTAAGGCAATTAAAGTGGTAGACAGTAAACTCTCGAGAAACGATTTTGCAACATACCGGTCACAGGAACCTACGTATCCACAGGGCAACAACAGAAATTAGGTGCATGTTGGGACAAACCAGTTACAACATTCATTCAATATTTATTCCTATATCAACATCACTGACAAAAACAGATTATCTGGTCATGAACACATTGCTGTTTGTGGGATCGTGCTGTGTGCATACTGGCTGCGCCATTTCCCACATTACAACAGTGACTCACTTTAAAAATACTTCATTGGCTGTAAAGCGTTTTGGGACATGAAAGGCGCCAACACACTGCAGAAAATTTTACCCGATAGCTGGCAAAATGCGAGCTGTTGTGAGAAATACGTGTGTTGGTTGCATTGCAGGCATGATAAACTTAATGACTGGCGCTGCCTGTTAAGTGATGTCGTAACAATGTACGTGTTGTGTGATTGCACAGGAGGAAGGATTGTGATGCAACTCAGTAAATGTGCAGAATTGGAGCACGCTTTTCTGCAGTTACAGTCGGTTCATTGTCAGGGTGGCCGAGTGGTTTAAGGTGCCAAACTCAAAGACTGTAACCCTTACCTTACCAAAGGTTGGTGTATTCTGGGACGTGGGTGCCAAGCCCACTTCTAGCGGCGTGGTTTCCAATCCCACTTCTGACATTTACTTTTTATCCACACAAATGCGGCCAGCGTGCAAAAAGCATGCTCAACTGGCCTTCAATTTTCAAGTGGTGACATCAAACTCTTCGATGGTATTGCCATTTGCCAACAAACTAAAGGCACCGCTCACAGTCCAACTACTTTTCCACACCAAAATGGCCCCATTGTGAAACAGGTGCCCATGCTTGTGCTGACAGAATGCAAGTGTTACGCAGGGAAAATTGTGGCAGCGGTGGGATTTGAACCCACGCCTCCGAAGAGACTGGAACCTGGATCCAGCGCCTTAGACCGCTCGGCCACGCTACCACTGGAAGCAGCTTCTGTTCTGGAACGAGTGACCGTTGAGTGAAATGTGACTTTGCCATGCGGAAAATAATAATTAAGGCAATTAAAGTGGTAGACAGTAAACTCTCGAGAAATGATTTTGCAACATACCGGTCACAGGAACCTACGTATCCACAGGGCAACAACAGAAATTAGGTGCATGTTGGGACAAACCAGTTACAACATTCATTCAATATTTATTCCTATATCAACATCACTGACAAAAACAGATTATCTGGTCATGAACACATTGCTGTTTGTGGGATCGTGCTGTGTGCATACTGGCTGCGCCATTTCCCACATTACAACAGTGACTCACTTTAAAAATACTTCATTGGCTGTAAAGCGTTTTGGGACATGAAAGGCGCCAACACACTGCAGAAAATTTTACCCGATAGCTGGCAAAATGCGAGCTGTTGTGAGAAATACGTGTGTTGGTTGCATTGCAGGCATGATAAACTTAATGACTGGCGCTGCCTGTTAAGTGATGTCGTAACAATGTACGTGTTGTGTGATTGCACAGGAGGAAGGATTGTGATGCAACTCAGTAAATGTGCAGAATTGGAGCACGCTTTTCTGCAGTTACAGTCGGTTCGTTGTCAGGGTGGCCGAGTGGTTTAAGGTGCCAAACTCAAAGACTGTAACCCTTACCTTACCAAAGGTTGGTGTATTCTGGGACGTGGGTGCCAAGCCCACTTCTAGCGGCGTGGTTTCCAATCCCACTTCTGACATTTACTTTTTATCCACACAAATGCGGCCAGCGTGCAAAAAGCATGCTCAACTGGCCTTCAATTTTCAAGTGGTGACATCAAACTCTTCGATGGTATTGCCATTTGCCAACAAACTAAAGGCACCGCTCACAGTCCAACTACTTTTCCACACCAAAATGGCCCCATTGTGAAACAGGTGCCCATGCTTGTGCTGACAGAATGCAAGTGTTACGCAGGGAAAATTGTGGCAGCGGTGGGATTTGAACCCACGCCTCCGAAGAGACTGGAACCTGGATCCAGCGCCTTAGACTGCTCGGCCACGCTACCACTGGATGCAGCTTCTGTTCTGGAACGAGTGACCGTTGAGTGAAATGTGACTTTGCCATGCGGAAAATAATAATTAAGGCAATTAAAGTGGTAGACAGTCAACTCTCAAGAAACGATTTTGCAACATACCGGTCACAGGAACCTACGTATCCACAGGGCAACAACAGAAATTAGGTGCATGTTGGGACAAACCAGTTACAACATTCATTCAATATTTATTCCTATATCAACATCACTGACAAAAACAGATTATCTGGTCATGAACACATTGCTGTTTGTGGGATCGTGCTGTGTGCATACTGGCTGCGCCATTTCCCACATTACAACAGTGACTCACTTTAAAAATACTTCATTGGCTGTAAAGCGTTTTGGGACATGAAAGGCGCCAACACACTGCAGAAAATTTTACCCGATAGCTGGCAAAATGCGAGCTGTTGTGAGAAATACGTGTGTTGGTTGCATTGCAGGCATGATAAACTTAATGACTGGCGCTGCCTGTTAAGTGATGTCGTAACAATGTACGTGTTGTGTGATTGCACAGGAGGAAGGATTGTGATGCAACTCAGTAAATGTGCAGAATTGGAGCACGCTTTTCTGCAGTTACAGTCGGTTCATTGTCAGGGTGGCCGAGTGGTTTAAGGTGCCAAACTCAAAGACTGTAACCCTTACCTCACCAAAGGTTGGTGTATTCTGGGACGTGGGTGCCAAGCCCACTTCTAGCGGCGTGGTTTCCAATCCCACTTCTGACATTTACTTTTTATCCACACAAATGCGGCCAGCGTGCAAAAAGCATGCTCAACTGGCCTTCAATTTTCAAGTGGTGACATCAAACTCTTCGATGGTATTGCCATTTGCCAACAAACTGAAGGCACCGCTCACAGTCCAACTACTTTTCCACACCAAAATGGCCCCATTGTGAAACAGGTGCCCATGCTTGTGCTGACAGAATGCAAGTGTTACGCAGGGAAAATTGTGGCAGCGGTGGGATTTGAACCCATGCCTCCGAAGAGACTGGAACCTGGATCCAGCGCCTTAGACCGCTCGGCCACGCTACCACTGCAAGCAGCTTCTGTTCTGGAACGAGTGACCGTTGAGTGAAATGTGACTTTGCCATGCGGAAAATAATAATTAAGGCAATTAAAGTGGTAGACAGTAAACTCTCGAGAAACGATTTTGCAACATACCGGTCACAGGAACCTACGTATCCACAGGGCAACAACAGAAATTAGGTGCATGTTGGGACAAACCAGTTACAACATTCATTCAATATTTATTCCTATATCAACATCACTGACAAAAACAGATTATCTGGTCATGAACACATTGCTGTTTGTGGGATCGTGCTGTGTGCATACTGGCTGCGCCATTTCCCACATTACAACAGTGACTCACTTTAAAAATACTTCATTGGCTGTAAAGCGTTTTGGGACATGAAAGGCGCCAACACACTGCAGAAAATTTTACCCGATAGCTGGCAAAATGCGAGCTGTTGTGAGAAATACGTGTGTTGGTTGCATTGCAGGCATGATAAACTTAATGACTGGCGCTGCCTGTTAAGTGATGTCGTAACAATGTACGTGTTGTGTGATTGCACAGGAGGAAGGATTGTGATGCAACTCAGTAAATGTGCAGAATTGGAGCACGCTTTTCTGCAGTTACAGTCGGTTCATTGTCAGGGTGGCCGAGTGGTTTAAGGTGCCAAACTCAAAGACTGTAACCCTTACCTTACCAAAGGTTGGTGTATTCTGGGACGTGGGTGCCAAGCCCACTTCTAGCGGCGTGGTTTCCAATCCCACTTCTGACATTTACTTTTTATCCACACAAATGCGGCCAGCGTGCAAAAAGCATGCTCAACTGGCCTTCAATTTTCAAGTGGTGACATCAAACTCTTCGATGGTATTGCCATTTGCCAACAAACTAAAGGCACCGCTCACAGTCCAACTACTTTTCCACACCAAAATGGCCCCATTGTGAAACAGGTGCCCATGCTTGTGCTGACAGAATGCAAGTGTTACGCAGGGAAAATTCTGGCAGCGGTGGGATTTGAACCCACGCCTCCGAAGAGACTGGAACCTGGATCCAGCGCCTTAGACCGCTCGGCCACGCTACCACTGCAAGCAGCTTCTGTTCTGGAACGAGTGACCGTTGAGTGAAATGTGACTTTGCCATGCGGAAAATAATAATTAAGGCAATTAAAGTGGTAGACAGTAAACTCTCGAGAAACGATTTTGCAACATACCGGTCACAGGAACCTACGTATCCACAGGGCAACAACAGAAATTAGGTGCATGTTGGGACAAACCAGTTACAACATTCATTCAATATTTATTCCTATATCAACATCACTGACAAAAACAGATTATCTGGTCATGAACACATTGCTGTTTGTGGGATCGTGCTGTGTGCATACTGGCTGCGCCATTTCCCACATTACAACAGTGACTCACTTTAAAAATACTTCATTGGCTGTAAAGCGTTTTGGGACATGAAAGGCGCCAACACACTGCAGAAAATTTTACCCGATAGCTGGCAAAATGCGAGCTGTTGTGAGAAATACGTGTGTTGGTTGCATTGCAGGCATGATAAACTTAATGACTGGCGCTGCCTGTTAAGTGATGTCGTAACAATGTACGTGTTGTGTGATTGCACAGGAGGAAGGATTGTGATGCAACTCAGTAAATGTGCAGAATTGGAGCACGCTTTTCTGCAGTTACAGTCGGTTCATTGTCAGGGTGGCCGAGTGGTTTAAGGTGCCAAACTCAAAGACTGTAACCCTTACCTTACCAAAGGTTGGTGTATTCTGGGACGTGGGTGCCAAGCCCACTTCTAGCGGCGTGGTTTCCAATCCCACTTCTGACATTTACTTTTTATCCACACAAATGCGGCCAGCGTGCAAAAAGCATGCTCAACTGGCCTTCAATTTTCAAGTGGTGACATCAAACTCTTCGATGGTATTGCCATTTGCCAACAAACTAAAGGCACCGCTCACAGTCCAACTACTTTTCCACACCAAAATGGCCCCATTGTGAAACAGGTGCCCATGCTTGTGCTGACAGAATGCAAGTGTTACGCAGGGAAAATTGTGGCAGCGGTGGGATTTGAACTCATGCCTCCGAAGAGACTGGAACCTGGATCCAGCGCCTTAGACCGCTCGGCCACGCTACCACTGGAAGCAGCTTCTGTTCTGGAACGAGTGACCGTTGAGTGAAATGTGACTTTGCCATGCGGAAAATAATAATTAAGGCAATTAAAGTGGTAGACAGTCAACTCTCGAGAAACGATTTTGCAACATACCGGTCACAGGAACCTACGTATCCACAGGGCAACAACAGAAATTAGGTGCATGTTGGGACAAACCAGTTACAACATTCATTCAATATCTATTCCTATATCAACATCACTGACAAAAACAGATTATCTGGTCATGAACACATTGCTGTTTGTGGGATCGTGCTGTGTGCATACTGGCTGCGCCATTTCCCACATTACAACAGTGACTCACTTTAAAAATACTTCATTGGCTGTAAAGCGTTTTGGGACATGAAAGGCGCCAACACACTGCAGAAAATTTTACCCGATAGCTGGCAAAATGCGAGCTGTTGTGAGAAATACGTGTGTTGGTTGCATTGCAGGCATGATAAACTTAATGACTGGCGCTGCCTGTTAAGTGATGTCGTAACAATGTACGTGTTGTGTGATTGCACAGGAGGAAGGATTGTGATGCAACTCAGTAAATGTGCAGAATTGGAGCACGCTTTTCTGCAGTTACAGTCGGTTCATTGTCAGGGTGGCCGAGTGGTTTAAGGTGCCAAACTCAAAGACTGTAACCCTTACCTTACCAAAGGTTGGTGTATTCTGGGACGTGGGTGCCAAGCCCACTTCTAGCGGCGTGGTTTCCAATCCCACTTCTGACATTTACTTTTTATCCACACAAATCCGGCCAGCGTGCAAAAAGCATGCTCAACTGGCCTTCAATTTTCAAGTGGTGACATCAAACTCTTCGATGGTATTGCCATTTGCCAACAAACTAAAGGCACCGCTCACAGTCCAACTACTTTTCCACACCAAAATGGCCCCATTGTGAAACAGGTGCCCATGCTTGTGCTGACAGAATGCAAGTGTTACGCAGGGAAAATTGTGGCAGCAGTGGGATTTGAACTCATGCCTCCGAAGAGACTGGAACCTGGATCCAGCGCCTTAGACCGCTCGGCCACGCTACCACTGGAAGCAGCTTCTGTTCTGGAACGAGTGACCGTTGAGTGAAATGTGACTTTGCCATGCGGAAAATAATAATTAAGGCAATTAAAGTGGTAGACAGTAAACTCTCGAGAAACGATTTTGCAACATACCGGTCACAGGAACCTACGTATCCACAGGGCAACAACAGAAATTAGGTGCATGTTGGGACAAACCAGTTACAACATTCATTCAATATCTATTCCTATATCAACATCACTGACAAAAACAGATTATCTGGTCATGAACACATTGCTGTTTGTGGGATCGTGCTGTGTGCATACTGGCTGCGCCATTTCCCACATTACAACAGTGACTCACTTTAAAAATACTTCATTGGCTGTAAAGCGTTTTGGGACATGAAAGGCGCCAACACACTGCAGAAAATTTTACCCGATAGCTGGCAAAATGCAAGCTGTTGTGAGAAATACGTGTGTTGGTTGCATTGCAGGCATGATAAAATTAATGACTGGCGCTGCCTGTTAAGTGATGTCGTAACAATGTACGTGTTGTGTGATTGCACAGGAGGAAGGATTGTGATGCAACTCAGTAAATGTGCAGAATTGGAGCACGCTTTTCTGCAGTTACAGTCGGTTATTGTCAGGGTGGCCGAGTGGTTTAAGGTGCCAAACTCAAAGACTGTAACCCTTACCTTACCAAAGGTTGGTGTATTCTGGGACGTGGGTGCCAAGCCCACTTCTAGCGGCGTGGTTTCCAATCCCACTTCTGACATTTACTTTTTACCCACACAAATGCGGCCAGCGTGCAAAAAGCATGCTCAACTGGCCTTCAATTTTCAAGTGGTGACATCAAACTCTTCGATGGTATTGCCATTTGCCAACAAACTAAAGGCACCGCTCACAGTCCAACTACTTTTCCACACCAAAATGGCCCCATTGTGAAACAGGTGCCCATGCTTGTGCTGACAGAATGCAAGTGTTACGCAGGGAAAATTGTGGCAGCGGTGGGATTTGAACTCATGCCTCCGAAGAGACTGGAACCTGGATCCAGCGCCTTAGACCGCTCGGCCACGCTACCACTGGAAGCAGCTTCTGTTCTGGAACGAGTGACCGTTGAGTGAAATGTGACTTTGCCATGCGGAAAATAATAATTAAGGCAATTAAAGTGGTAGACAGTAAACTCTCGAGAAACGATTTTGCAACATACCGGTCACAGGAACCTACGTATCCACAGGGCAACAACAGAAATTAGGTGCATGTTGGGACAAACCAGTTACAACATTCATTCAATATTTATTCCTATATCAACATCACTGACAAAAACAGATTATCTGGTCATGAACACATTGCTGTTTGTGGGATCGTGCTGTGTGCATACTGGCTGCGCCATTTCCCACATTACAACAGTGACTCACTTTAAAAATACTTCATTGGCTGTAAAGCGTTTTGGGACATGAAAGGCGCCAACACACTGCAGAAAATTTTACCCGATAGCTGGCAAAATGCGAGCTGTTGTGAGAAATACGTGTGTTGGTTGCATTGCAGGCATGATAAACTTAATGACTGGCGCTGCCTGTTAAGTGATGTCGTAACAATGTACGTGTTGTGTGATTGCACAGGAGGAAGGATTGTGATGCAACTCAGTAAATGTGCAGAATTGGAGCACGCTTTTCTGCAGTTGCAGTCGGTTATTGTCAGGGTGGCCGAGTGGTTTAAGGTGCCAAACTCAAAGACTGTAACCCTTACCTTACCAAAGGTTGGTGTATTCTGGGACGTGGGTGCCAAGCCCACTTCTAGCGGCGTGGTTTCCAATCCCACTTCTGACATTTACTTTTTATCCACACAAATGCGGCCAGCGTGCAAAAAGCATGCTCAACTGGCCTTCAATTTTCAAGTGGTGACATCAAACTCTTCGATGGTATTGCCATTTGCCAACAAACTAAAGGCACCGCTCACAGTCCAACTACTTTTCCACACCAAAATGGCCCCATTGTGAAACAGGTGCCCATGCTTGTGCTGACAGAATGCAAGTGTTACGCAGGGAAAATTGTGGCAGCGGTGGGATTTGAACTCATGCCTCCGAAGAGACTGGAACCTGGATCCAGCGCCTTAGACCGCTCGGCCACGCTACCACTGGAAGCAGCTTCTGTTCTGGAACGAGTGACCGTTGAGTGAAATGTGACTTTGCCATGCGGAAAATAATAATTAAGGCAATTAAAGTGGTAGACAGTCAACTCTCGAGAAACGATTTTGCAACATACCGGTCACAGGAACCTACGTATCCACAGGGCAACAACAGAAATTAGGTGCATGTTGGGACAAACCAGTTACAACATTCATTCAATATCTATTCCTATATCAACATCACTGACAAAAACAGATTATCTGGTCATGAACACATTGCTGTTTGTGGGATCGTGCTGTGTGCATACTGGCTGCACCATTTCCCACATTACAACAGTGACTCACTTTAAAAATACTTCATTGGCTGTAAAGCGTTTTGGGACATGAAAGGCGCCAACACACTGCAGAAAATTTTACCCGATAGCTGGCAAAATGCGAGCTGTTGTGAGAAATACGTGTGTTGGTTGCATTGCAGGCATGATAAACTTAATGACTGGCGCTGCCTGTTAAGTGATGTCGTAACAATGTACGTGTTGTGTGATTGCACAGGAGGAAGGATTGTGATGCAACTCAGTAAATGTGCAGAATTGGAGCACGCTTTTCTGCAGTTACAGTCGGTTCATTGTCAGGGTGGCCGAGTGGTTTAAGGTGCCAAACTCAAAGACTGTAACCCTTACCTTACCAAAGGTTGGTGTATTCTGGGACGTGGGTGCCAAGCCCACTTCTAGCGGCGTGGTTTCCAATCCCACTTCTGACATTTACTTTTTATCCACACAAATCCGGCCAGCGTGCAAAAAGCATGCTCAACTGGCCTTCAATTTTCAAGTGGTGACATCAAACTCTTCGATGGTATTGCCATTTGCCAACAAACTAAAGGCACCGCTCACAGTCCAACTACTTTTCCACACCAAAATGGCCCCATTGTGAAACAGGTGCCCATGCTTGTGCTGACAGAATGCAAGTGTTACGCAGGGAAAATTGTGGCAGCAGTGGGATTTGAACTCATGCCTCCGAAGAGACTGGAACCTGGATCCAGCGCCTTAGACCGCTCGGCCACGCTACCACTGGAAGCAGCTTCTGTTCTGGAACGAGTGACCGTTGAGTGAAATGTGACTTTGCCATGCGGAAAATAATAATTAAGGCAATTAAAGTGGTAGACAGTAAACTCTCGAGAAACGATTTTGCAACATACCGGTCACAGGAACCTACGTATCCACAGGGCAACAACAGAAATTAGGTGCATGTTGGGACAAACCAGTTACAACATTCATTCAATATCTATTCCTATATCAACATCACTGACAAAAACAGATTATCTGGTCATGAACACATTGCTGTTTGTGGGATCGTGCTGTGTGCATACTGGCTGCGCCATTTCCCACATTACAACAGTGACTCACTTTAAAAATACTTCATTGGCTGTAAAGCGTTTTGGGACATGAAAGGCGCCAACACACTGCAGAAAATTTTACCCGATAGCTGGCAAAATGCGAGCTGTTGTGAGAAATACGTGTGTTGGTTGCATTGCAGGCATGATAAACTTAATGACTGGCGCTGCCTGTTAAGTGATGTCGTAACAATGTACGTGTTGTGTGATTGCACAGGAGGAAGGATTGTGATGCAACTCAGTAAATGTGCAGAATTGGAGCACGCTTTTCTGCAGTTACAGTCGGTTCATTGTCAGGGTGGCCGAGTGGTTTAAGGTGCCAAACTCAAAGACTGTAACCCTTACCTTACCAAAGGTTGGTGTATTCTGGGACGTGGGTGCCAAGCCCACTTCTAGCGGCGTGGTTTCCAATCCCACTTCTGACATTTACTTTTTATCCACACAAATGCGGCCAGCGTGCAAAAAGCATGCTCAACTGGCCTTCAATTTTCAAGTGGTGACATCAAACTCTTCGATGGTATTGCCATTTGCCAACAAACTAAAGGCACCGCTCACAGTCCAACTACTTTTCCACACCAAAATGGCCCCATTGTGAAACAGGTGCCCATGCTTGTGCTGACAGAATGCAAGTGTTACGCAGGGAAAATTCTGGCAGCGGTGGGATTTGAACCCACGCCTCCGAAGAGACTGGAACCTGGATCCAGCGCCTTAGACCGCTCGGCCACGCTACCACTGGAAGCAGCTTCTGTTCTGGAACGAGTGACCGTTGAGTGAAATGTGACTTTGCCATGCGGAAAATAATAATTAAGGCAATTAAAGTGGTAGACAGTCAACTCTCGAGAAACGATTTTGCAACATACCGGTCACAGGAACCTACGTATCCACAGGGCAACAACAGAAATTAGGTGCATGTTGGGACAAACCAGTTACAACATTCATTCAATATTTATTCCTATATCAACATCACTGACAAAAACAGATTATCTGGTCATGAACACATTGCTGTTTGTGGGATCGTGCTGTGTGCATACTGGCTGCGCCATTTCCCACATTACAACAGTGACTCACTTTAAAAATACTTCATTGGCTGTAAAGCGTTTTGGGACATGAAAGGCGCCAACACACTGCAGAAAATTTTACCCGATAGCTGGCAAAATGCGAGCTGTTGTGAGAAATACGTGTGTTGGTTGCATTGCAGGCATGATAAACTTAATGACTGGCGCTGCCTGTTAAGTGATGTCGTAACAATGTACGTGTTGTGTGATTGCACAGGAGGAAGGATTGTGATGCAACTCAGTAAATGTGCAGAATTGGAGCACGCTTTTCTGCAGTTACAGTCGGTTCATTGTCAGGGTGGCCGAGTGGTTTAAGGTGCCAAACTCAAAGACTGTAACCCTTACCTTACCAAAGGTTGGTGTATTCTGGGACGTGGGTGCCAAGCCCACTTCTAGCGGCGTGGTTTCCAATCCCACTTCTGACATTTACTTTTTATCCACACAAATGCGGCCAGCGTGCAAAAAGCATGCTCAACTGGCCTTCAATTTTCAAGTGGTGACATCAAACTCTTCGATGGTATTGCCATTTGCCAACAAACTAAAGGCACCGCTCACAGTCCAACTACTTTTCCACACCAAAATGGCCCCATTGTGAAACAGGTGCCCATGCTTGTGCTGACAGAATGCAAGTGTTACGCAGGGAAAATTCTGGCAGCGGTGGGATTTGAACCCACGCCTCCGAAGAGACTGGAACCTGGATCCAGCGCCTTACACCGCTCGGCCACGCTACTACTGGAAGCAGTTTCTGTTCTGGAACGAGTGACCGTTGAGTGAAATGTGACTTTGCCATGCGGAAAATAATAATTAAGGCAATTAAAGTGGTAGACAGTAAACTCTCGAGAAACGATTTTGCAACATACCGGTCACAGGAACCTACGTATCCACAGGGCAACAACAGAAATTAGGTGCATGTTGGGACAAACCAGTTACAACATTCATTCAATATTTATTCCTATATCAACATCACTGACAAAAACAGATTATCTGGTCATGAACACATTGCTGTTTGTGGGATCGTGCTGTGTGCATACTGGCTGCGCCATTTCCCACATTACAACAGTGACTCACTTTAAAAATACTTCATTGGCTGTAAAGCGTTTTGGGACATGAAAGGCGCCAACACACTGCAGAAAATTTTACCCGATAGCTGGCAAAATGCGAGCTGTTGTGAGAAATACGTGTGTTGGTTGCATTGCAGGCATGATAAAATTAATGACTGGCGCTGCCTGTTAAGTGATGTCGTAACAATGTACGTGTTGTGTGATTGCACAGGAGGAAGGATTGTGATGCAACTCAGTAAATGTGCAGAATTGGAGCACGCTTTTCTGCAGTTACAGTCGGTTATTGTCAGGGTGGCCGAGTGGTTTAAGGTGCCAAACTCAAAGACTGTAACCCTTACCTTACCAAAGGTTGGTGTATTCTGGGACGTGGGTGCCAAGCCCACTTCTAGCGGCGTGGTTTCCAATCCCACTTCTGACATTTACTTTTTATCCACACAAATGCGGCCAGCGTGCAAAAAGCATGCTCAACTGGCCTTCAATTTTCAAGTGGTGACATCAAACTCTTCGATGGTATTGCCATTTGCCAACAAACTAAAGGCACCGCTCACAGTCCAACTACTTTTCCACACCAAAATGGCCCCATTGTGAAACAGGTGCCCATGCTTGTGCTGACAGAATGCAAGTGTTACGCAGGGAAAATTCTGGCAGCGGTGGGATTTGAACCCACGCCTCCGAAGAGACTGGAACCTGGATCCAGCGCCTTAGACCGCTCGGCCACGTTACCACTGGAAGCAGCTTCTGTTCTGGAACGAGTGACCGTTGAGTGAAATGTGACTTTGCCATGCGGAAAATAATAATTAAGGCAATTAAAGTGGTAGACAGTAAACTCTCGAGAAACGATTTTGCAACATACCGGTCACAGGAACCTACGTATCCACAGGGCAACAACAGAAATTAGGTGCATGTTGGGACAAACCAGTTACAACATTCATTCAATATTTATTCCTATATCAACATCACTGACAAAAACAGATTATCTGGTCATGAACACATTGCTGTTTGTGGGATCGTGCTGTGTGCATACTGGCTGCGCCATTTCCCACATTACAACAGTGACTCACTTTAAAAATACTTCATTGGCTGTAAAGCGTTTTGGGACATGAAAGGCGCCAACACACTGCAGAAAATTTTACCCGATAGCTGGCAAAATG